>NC_045606.1:59972843-61222843 GCF_009762305.2 Zalophus californianus | reverse complement strand
GGGACCGGGAGTCCAGCGGGGAGAATGTGGGAGCTCTGCCACATTCCCAGGAGGGAGAGCTTGGTCTGCTTCTAAAATTGATCATTAGCACGCATGCCCTTCAACCCAGCAATTCCACATCTGGGTTTTTATTGAGAAATATTTGCACTCGCCCGAAAAAAAAAAAGCATGTGCAACGATAGTTACTGCAGCATCACCTAAAATAGCATCCACAGCAGAAAATGAAGCAACACAGCATCCATCAACCAGGCCCCGTTAATAGGCCTCGGCAGCCATGCAAGGGAATACTACACAGTAATTTAAAAATTATTCTTTGTATTCCTATTAAATTATTATTAAAACGATTCAGTCGGCCGGTGTCAGGGCCCCCACCATAGGTGCCTGGTTCAGAGACCCATGGGGGGGCTGCATCCCAGTCATTAGTCTCCGCATAACGCCCGTTACCAGGCAGAGCTGCCATGACCCTGGTTCCCTTTGTGCCCCTGGCTTGCTGCCAACCCATGTGCTCTCCCTCTCTCCTAGCTTCTCCAAGCTCACTCTGGGGACCAGCAAGTACCCAAAAAGGAGAAAGAAAACGAGCCTAGGATAGCTCAACAAAAGGGAGCCCTGTCTTACCCACCTGTTGCTCTACCCACTCAGGGCCCACTCAGAGATGTTGAGGGAGGCCTCGGGTGTCCCCAAGAAATGCTCTGAGAAGCCCAGGGGGCCCTGAGGATGCTGATGTAGGCTCTCCCTTGCAGGTCAGGAAGGACTGGGCAGGCTGGGGGGAGCGCCGGCCCCAGCATCCCTGGGCACCTCAAGGCACCAGCTATGCTGGACTTTCAGGCCTGGGTTTCTATATTCACTCCCAGCGCCCCCCCCCCCCCGACACACCTCTACTGGGCATGGGCTGCTTCTGGCATGACCCGGCAGTGCTGGTCCCCAGTGGGCTCGGTCACCTCCGCTCTCCCTGAGGAGCCTAAAGCCCTGTGTGCTGAGGCAGGAGCTGACACTCTGACCCGACTGGCTCAGCACACAGGCTGTCTCTCTCGGCCAGGGAAGGGCTTAGAGAAGCCACCACAAGGCAGCAAACGTCTGCGATCTGCAGCTGACTCTTCCACACCTAGGACAATGTCAGGCCAAAGGCCAGTGAGATGTGAAGTCAGGTGGGCCCCCACCCAGGACCATGCCAGGTGGCCCTGGCACCTCCATCAGCCCATCTGGAGGGGGTGGGTGTCAGCAGCCCCAGCCTACAGCCTGCACCTGGGCTCTGGCCCCACACCCAGCCACCATCTAGACCCTTGGCTTCTGTGGATCTCAGCTGTCTTAGCCAGGAGGAAGGTGACTCCTCATCTCAGCTCCCTCCTGGCCAGCAGGGCCCAGACAAGAGCCATAGAAGGGAAATGGGTGCACAGCCCGTGTCACCAAGCGGACACAGCGTTCCTTCCTCAGGGGCCACCTCCCTCGTACTCCCAGCAAGGTGCCACCAGAAACAGGGGCGAGCGGCTGTTTCTGTTCCTTGGGGGAGACCTCTGCCCTGGGGCACAGAGCAAAGTTCCTCGAGAAGGACATCTGGCAAGAGCACTCAGATGTGAAATCAGGGCTTCCTGCTCTCAGCAATATCCTGAGATGGCAACAGCTCTCCTGCCTCCTTCAGGACGGGGATCCCGCAAATGGAGACTGGCTGCCCCCTCCCTGAGCCCCAACCCCAGTCTGAAGACGTGCTCTGACCTCTTAGCCCACACTCAGCCCGGACCACCCATCAGGACCACCGAGGAGTGAGGAGCATTTAAAAACACCCCTGCCCAACTGAGTCAGTCTCTCTGGGGTGGGGGCCCGGACATCGATGCAGGTTTTGGCTCTCCAGGTAACTCTCATGGAGAGTAGGATTTTAAAGTCCCTGTTTTGACCTTTATTAGAACTCAGAGAGCTGGTCCGGAAGAGCAAGCAGCTTCCACGACTCTGGTTGCTCTAAGGGCAAGTGGGGGGCAGCAAGCAGGCAGAGAATGAATCTGTGTTTGAGAGCTGGCTGATCTCTGATTATCTCCTCCCTCTCTCTCTCTCTCTCTCTCCCTCCCTCCCTCCCTCTCTCTCTCTCTCTCTCTCTCTCTCACACACACACACACACACACACACACACACACACAAATACACAGAAACAGGTCCACAGAGAAGAGCATAAACACACGTCAACCCCACAGAGACAAAGAGAGACATTTATCCCCAGGGCACCCACTTGAGGCATCAGTACACAGCCATGCATGGAATACGCAGAGGGGGAGATTCCTTCAAGGGCTGGCAGACAACTCCACACACACTCTCGCACACTCGCTTTCACAGAAACGCAGAAGCACATGCAGAACACAATAAAGATACGTACAGATGCAATCAGACGGCAGCGCAGAGACTCCTGTTTATCAGATCCTCGATCTGTGTAGTGACACACACCCCGATTCTGCAAAGGCATTCAGATACACAGAGGCAATCAGCTCTATCTGGATTCAGGCACAGGCGCACACACAAACATGCACACATGCCCACGCGAGCACGCACACGCTCACGCACTCACACGGGGACGCCGGGCTCGCAGGATGCTCCTGCCCGCTCTCGGCAGGCCCCGTTCCTCGGCCACAGCTGCACTGATTCAAAACAAGCCCAAGCGGAGGCCCCAGCCCAACCATCCCCCAGCTCTGCTTTGTCACTAGGCTGCTTCGGCAAGGATGGGAAGCAGCCCAGTGACGCAGGGTGGAGGGGCTGGGGTATGCTCAACACAGGGCCTTATCTGGAACTAGACCCGGGTTCCCCATTCCCACTGTTGCCCTCTCTTTTTTTTTAATTGAGATATAATTGACATATAAGGTTATATTAGTTCCAGGTACACGATGTAACGATTTGATATTTGTATATATTGTCACCACAGTAAGCCAAGTCAATGTCGTCACCACACGGTTACATTTTTCTCACGATGAGAACTCTTAAGATCTACTCCCTTAGCCCACTATTGTCTCTTGTTCACTCTCCCCACTACTCCCCTGCCCACTAGACTCACCCGCGAGAGAGAGCGTGGGAGCTCCCGGACCTATATCTTCCCACGCCCCCACGCTGGCTGGGGACCTCAGGGATTACCTTCTCCAGCTTCTCCGAGACGACAGTCTCCTCAGCCCCTTCTGGCACTTCTGCCCGCCCCGCCGTCCACGCTCTGACGTCTCCCTGCCCCATCCTTGTTGGACAGCGCTCAGAGTTTACAGCTGGAGGCCACCTGCCCCAAACCTGCTCCTCTTGTGGGCCACAGGCATGGTGCCCCTGAATGCGTCCCCGGGGCCTGTCACCTGCAGCCCTGTCAGTTGCTCCTCCTCCCCCTCGTCCTGGCTGCCTCCCCCCTCTGCACTCCCCCAGCCTGCCAGTGACCCTCTCCCAGGACAAGGCTAGGCCCGGCCACTGCAGTCTGGGGTTGGACTCTCCCCTCCCTGAGGATGAACACCGGGCTCTTTCGGCCCAGCCATGCAGCTGGCTCAGGACGACCTGGTGACCAGTATTCCTAGGCTCGCTCTCTTGGGTCCAGGCTCTGCTGGGGCAATTGGCTTTTGCAACTGATCTGAGAACAATTAAACTCTACTCCCTGGCATTTATGGTGGTGGACGTGGGGACAATTTTGCCAGCGTTTTAAGCCTTAGGACTTCAGGCACGCCAGTTTTTCCTGTGCCTCAATTTGACTGTCTGTAAAATGGAAATAATAGTAATGCCTATCTCATAGATACTACTGTGAGACACCAACAAATTCATGTAAGTAAACTACAGAGTATACAGAATAGCCTGGTTCCCAGTAGGGCATTAACCGTTACTAATTTCTTACTATTGTGTTCAGGTTTCTGCACCTTTTGCTGTCACCTCTGTCCCCATAGCCCTGTGTCACTTTCAAAATGGGAGTGGCAGGACCGCTGCACCTTTATTTGCTAATGACTAACATTTATTAAATACTCAGTATGTGCCAGGCACCCTTCCAAGCCATCAGTTTGCATTAACTCCTTTCGCCTGCCCCAAACCTTGAAGTAGTTACTAGCATTATCCTCATTCTATAGCTAAGGTGACTAAGGCACAGAGAGATTTAAGTAACTTCTCCAAGGTCACACAGCAAATAGGTGGTAGAGCTGGGAAGGGAACCCAAGCAGGCTAGCTCCAAAGCTTGTACACTCCATCCTTACGCTCCTGTCATTCTCTGTCTCTGGTAAAAGGAAGCTCAACTCAGAACTCATTGTATGTTATTAGTGATCCTTCTCACACCTTTGGGGATTGGTCAGAACTTCTGCTACGCCCTGCCCATATTTCTACATCTGTAATACCTTCCTTTGGAAGAGTTCATTATAGACACACCATTTCACACCTGAGACGAACTTTAAAGGCCACCTTCCACTATCACTGTTGAGTTCCCCTGTGGGGAAACTGAGCCCAGAGAAGAGGAGATACTTCCCAAGGTCCCACAGCAGAAAGTACTGGAGCCCTACCTGGCAGGAATGGATGTGTGACAGATACATGGTCTAGAGGGGAGTCTGCTCCCCTGTCCACACTCAGGGGCCCTCTTCAGGCCCCACCAGCCCAGTGACTGATGGCAGCGGGAAGAGATGAGAGCAGCCGTGTTGTCCGGGGAGCCTCTGCGCCCAGCACACAGGAAGACAGCATCATCAGTCAGCACACCAGAGCTATAGTGGTGACTCATGGGGCTCCCACTTTCCCCTCGGAGTGGGAGGGGGCTCCGACACCCTCCAGCCACTCCCCTCTGCCCTGCACCCTGCAGGAGGACCCTTTCTGCTGCACCCCAGCTGAGGATGGCCCAGCTCCTGGGACAGGGTGCTCACCCTCCTCCAGCGGCTGGTCCAAGGCCCTCATAGGAAAGCTCTGATGTCTTTCCTTCATGCTCCATGTCCTTCTGGGCCAATCTTTGCCTTCTGGACACCCCCAGAGTGGGAGGGCAGCATTCCACCCTCCCTCTCCCTTGGGCCACATAGATCTAGGTCCTTCTTCTGCCCTTATGGGGCCGGGGCCCCATGAACTCTTCTGGCTGCTCAGCATCCCTCCCTGTCACCAGGCAGCGCCAAGCCTGACACGGGACAGATGACCCATGAGAAGTGGCTCACTGGCCTCCCTTGCTCACCACATACTCCTTTTAATGTACCTGAGCAGGACCTGTCCCACACTTCCTCCTCTCCCTCCCAGGGCAGGAAAGCAGGGAGGGAAGACTGAAAGATAAAATGTTACCCACCCCACCCCCGCCAAGTTCACCCCTCAAAAGTAGGGAACTACACTTGCTTCTGGGAAGGAACAGGGAAACCTCTAGAACCTCGTTCCTCCTCGACAGAGTCAGAGCTGATAAAGGACAGAGCCCAATGCTGGGTAAAGGGCATCCTGTCAATCGCAGGATCAATCATTAATGCCGATGCTCCTCCAGGTGTTCAAACCTTCCCCTTCCAAAGCCTGGCTACTGGGGTCCTGTGCACAATAGATAACAGAACCCAGGTCCCTGGAAGGGTCCCTCATGATTCCACCCGCACCCTCCACTGGGACATGTGGGAAACTGGGGCTCAGGGCAGGGAAGGGCTGGGCTGGAACGCACGTGTGCATGTTGGCAGTGTTACCCCATCACTCTTGTGAGGGTCTGAGGCCCCGAGAAACCAGGAGACTTTCCCAAGGTCATGCTGCAAAGCCTTTCCAGCTGACTAGTCCAGGCCCCTCTGCTGTCCTGGAAGGGTTGCTGGGAGTTCAATGCCACAGAGAGACCCACCCCCCTCCACCCATCCAGAGGGAGAGGGAAGAAGAAGGGAAGGATTTAGCAGAAGATAACAGAAGAGGGGAAAGAGTCCATATAGCAGGGAGAGGCCTGGTGGAAGGTGGTGGGAGGCACGGAGGGAGAGGGTGGAAAGGAGGGCCCGGAAGCCAGGAGGAGACTCTTGTTTGTTGACAGTCTCCTGAGCACCTCACAGGCAGGGAGGGACTGAGAGTGCCTCTCTATCTGCTGACCCTTGTCAACCAGCAGTCCCTCCTGAGTGGATGTGAGCCCCTAAAAGGGAGGGCCAGCTCTGATTCGCATGGGCCCCCAACATACAGTGGGCGCCCAGAGATCTCAGCCGAGTGCCTGGTGGATGGGCTTGGGAAGGTGACTTGGGGGTGCTGAGGGGCTCAGCAAGATGTCAGGAGGTAGGGGTGGACGAGAGGATGGGAGGTTGGTGCCAGTTGGCAGGTGCCAGGGACACTGCAGCCTTGGTCCCGGGGTAGAACAGGAGCACTGAAGAGCCCTAAGCTGGGGAGTGAAGTGATAAGCTTTCCACTGAGGCAATACTCCTCAGAAGGCTGGCAAGCCCAGCAGAAGGCGAAAAACCTACACTGAGGCCATTTTCTGGATTCAGGGTAGAGGTGCGTGTGGCCTGGGCGGGGAAGGGCAGCTGGAACGGAAAGCAGGGAACAGAATCCAGAGACACAGGGAAAATGGGAGAGGAAAGTCTCCCTGGCCCACCTTGGGGAAAATGGCAGGAAGGAAATGTCAGAAGGGAACAGGAGGGAAGGGAAGAAACCAAAGGCAAGACCTGGTTCACTACACAGCCTTAAATCAGAAGCTGGGAAATGTGCGGGAGCCTACAAAGGAGCTACGGTTTTTTTTGTTTTGTTTTGTTTTGTTTTGTTTTTTCTCAGCCAAGCCTCTGCAGTGCCTACTTGTCAGGGCGGAAGGTTGAGGACAGCGAAGGCAATGCATAGCACTGGGATGAGAGCATCCAGGTATTTCTCAAGGTCAAAGCCACCTCCCGCCACCATCTCTAGAAAGCCCACCCTGGCTGCATCTGCCTCCACCGATCTCACCCTTGTCTGAGAACCACCACCCCTAGCTAAGGAGACCCTCCCTCCTGCCTGGGCTGTTTCAGGTCCCGTCCTGCTCACTGAGTTTCAAATCTTGTTGGAAACATGGCGCATGTTCAGGTGTCCCTGCATCTCCCTCCTGGTGGAAGTGGGCATGGACCTGGACACAGAGGGTGAATGGGAAAGGGGAACTCGGGACCTATTTGGTGAGCTGAAGTGATACAATGTCATTTCATGTCCATGAATGCTGTCTCCAGGTGTCCTTAGAGTAGATTTATCACACGGACACAGCAAAGGTCTGTCTGGGGTGGGGTGCTGAGACCAGGCAGGGAGGCTCTCCTGGCACTGACCCATTAAGCAGATGGGTACCCCGAGCTCCAGGCAGAGTGGAGGGAAGCATCCAAGAGCCCCTAGGGCAGCTCGGGCTCCCAAGGACCAAGCCCTCCCTCCTTTAACCTTTTAAACTACTTTTCTCTAACGTTCCTCCAGCCCAGAGGTTGGCAAGCACTTCCAGCAGGTCAGACCCAGCCTGTCACTTACTTTTGGACAGCCAGGGAGCTAAGAAAGGTTTTTACATTTTTAAAGGATCAGAAAAAATTAAAGACTCATATTTCATGACACATAAAAATTGTTATGAAATTCAAACGTCAGCGTCCCTAAGCAGAGTTTATCAGAACCCAGACACGCTCATTTACTTATGTATCACCTATGGTTGCTTTCCCACTACGACAGCAGAACCAAGTAGGTACCACAGGGTGAATGGCCAGCAAAGCCAAAGTATTTACTATCTAGCCCTTTACAGAAAAAGTGTGTCAGCCCTCCATCGAATCTCATGCCACACATACGCTTTCTCCGTCCGATGCCGCGTGCATCTGGACTTTCATTACGGAAGACTTTAGTGATCTTCCTAGGGCAAGTGTCTGAGTCCCCAGGTACGCCCAGATCTGGATGAGACAGTGTGTCCCAACGTCCATACGTCTTTCTGCTGTTGCACGTCCCACCCCAGCTCTCTGGCAGGTGTCACTGGACACCTACATGCCTTCCCGGCAGTGTGTCACTCCCTCTTTGTGTGTCACTGTGGGGGTGGCTGTCACCATGTGCCGCTGACAGCATCCAGGGCTCAGTACAAATGTCGCCGCTGAGGAGTTTCCAAGCCTTTATGTTGCCAGGCAGCTGGACCACTAGGCCCAGCACGTTCAGTCTCTGGACTCAGATTCCTCTGTCCAGGGGCAGCCAAGGTTTCAGGCCCTACCAGTGTAGAAAGCCCCCAGGCAGCCCTGTTTGGGGTATCAGACCTCTGCTCACATACCTCCTAAGACAGGAAACCCACTGTCACCCCAGGGGTGGGCTCCACACTGGGCGGCTCTCAGGTAAGCGAGGCCTTCATGGCACTGAGCGGAGCTCTTGCTCTGCGCTTGGCACACCTTGTTTCTGTCCTCTGGAAGACCGCAAAAAGTGTCCCCCACTTAATCGGTGCCAGCCCTCGGTCACGGAAGACTTCGTCCCTGCGACGCCAGAGGCCTGGGACCCTCAATCTGAGGCCACATCCCCAGGAAGAAAGCCACCCTGTGGCCTGAGCTCCTGTTCTTCCTAGCCTCTCAGCTGCACATACTGATCTCTAAATACCCATTTTATGTGTTTGTTTAGTCAACATGAATTGAGGGAGTGTCCCAAAGTACGGGCATGACAGGGAGGGGTGGCCTCATGAAAAAAAAAGGGGGGGTCCCAAAGTGTTTCTCCAATCAACCACCCGACAGACCGAACTTTACACAGAAGGGGACTTTAATGGAAGCTCTAGCCTGATTAGTCCTCAGAATGCAAGGAAGGGTCCCTCGAGAGGCTCCCCACAGAGACCTGTCCTCACAGCACATAGGGGCAAACAGACCAGAGGGAGCCTGCCCAGGTACAGACCCACCAATTAATCATCCATAGAGGAAGGGACCAGGTCTACCTCCCTGGTCACCTCACACACCTGTTGATGGATTGGCTGGAAGATTTGGCCACGGGCCCACCCCAATGTCTCTAATCTGTATCTTCCAATTTTGGTTTGCATCCAGATTGGTACCTCTGCTTGCCCTCCCCAAGGTCAGCAGGGAGCAGGAGCCCCAGAGTCAGCTGGGCACTGGGGGCTCTGCCAACCCCACCTGCAGCCAGCACCAAACTGAGATTGGAGCCTCCTGAGAAAATCTGGGTGCTGCTGCTGCCCATCCCCCAGGCTCATAAATAGGTTTTCATCCCCTTCATTAGTTCACATACACTCAAAAGCCTCTAGCCTGACCTGATGCTTGTCTCTCTCTGCCCAGCAGCAATCCCAAGGCAAGTGGCCCTCCAGAGACCCTGTGTAGCCCTATCCCATCCCCCAACCACCCCCCCTCACACACACACAGGGCTGTTCACCAGAAAAGCTAAATGCTGTGTCTTTTCTTTTTTTAAGGGGGAGGGGGGATGCTTGTGGGACACTGTAACGCGGGGGGTAAAGTCAGGGAGACTGCACTAAAAGCATAGAAATGGTCTGGAAAAGTCACAGGGGTCCACCACCACCCCTCCCCCCAGGCAGCTTCCTAAGGGGGCCTGAACTCCTTCCAGTAGTGAGGTTCCACTCCCCAGCTCCGTGTGAAATGCAATCAGCTTCTGGCCGGCCTCCCTCCTGAGCAGCTAGCTTCATCCACTGGAGCCCGGGCCCCTTCTGACCCGCTCAAAGCGCCAACGTCCCGCCCAGGATGTGGCCCCCGCCTCCCGCTGCTGCAGCAGGAGCCTGTGCCTTTAAGGCGGCCGGCAGGGGTCTCGGGCTGGCCCACTTGGGCCCAGGGAAGCCGGAGCTTTTCTCCCATAGGCCCCCTTAGGGCGTTCCCTGAGAGACCACCTAAGCCCAGGCATCAAGACCCCATCCCCTCTGCGCCGCGGGAAACCGAGAGACGATGCTCTTTTGAATAACCCCGAATGTGGCACTATAGGTGGACATTCTAGGCTGGCCCCTACCCCCCCCCCACCCACCCACCCAGCACATCACTTGCCCACCCCTCAAACCCCGTGAGGACCGCGGTAGCCAGCACCCAGAGACCCTCCAGCGTTGCCTTCCCGATCCGCGTAGGCGCGTCCCTCTGCCTTGGGAGTAAGGAGACAGGTCCCTCTGGGTCCCTCTGGCCGCAGTGCCTTTCCTGCCCCTGGTCCTCGCTCTGGCACGGGGAGGGGCGAGAGGAAGCCCCTGGGAGCTGCAGGGATCGGCTGCCCCAAGTACTATCCCAGATACTGGGGGGTGGGGGGAAGGGGGGGCGTTGTCAGACTGTCGCGCAGGAAGGGAGCAGCACCGGGAGGGGGCTTCATTTCGGATTCGGCAGGTTGGCCCGCGCTGGCCCCGGCCCCGCTATCAGTCGGTGGAGGACGCGGCTTGCGGAGATCACCGAGCTGGAGGAAGGGGTCCGCTGTCCCCCGGGAAAGGGGGGAGCGGGGGGGCGAGGGTTCTGGATCGGGAGGGGGCGGGCGGGCCGTGGAAGGGCAGGGGCGGCTGGGCGGCCCTTACCTGCTCACAGCCGGGCCTCGCCGCGGGACTGTGGGCTGCGGGGCGGCCCGGGGCAGACTCCGCGGGGGGAGGGCGCACAGCCGGGAGTCCGCGCCCGGCGCCGCCTGGGGATGGGGAGCGGGTGCGCCGAGAAGCACGCGCCGAGCCCGGGTCTCCGCGTCCGTGTGTCCGCCGGCGGCCGGTGTCCGCGGTCCCTGCGCGGCGGCGTGTGCGTGTGCGCACGCGGGGACCGCGCTCGCCTAGAGCCGCCACCGCCACCGCCGCCGCCGCCGTCAGTCCCCGCCCGGGGCCCGAGCGCGGCGCCCCCCGCCTGGCCTCGCCCGCCCCGCGCCGCGCGCCGCCCAGTCGGCTCTGCCCTGCGGGAGAGGCACCGCCTCCGCCGCGAAGCCCGGCCGGGGGCCGGAGGGAGGCGACCGACCACCGCCTCTGCCGCGCACTTGGCAGGGTTGGGGGCGGGTGTAGACCAATGGGCGCCCGGGGGAGGGGTTAGGCCGGGGTTGTGCCGGGGAGCAGGACCCCGCCCGGCGCCTTCGCCCGGCCTCTCGGCAGACACCAGCAGGAGCTGCGGTGGAGAACCCTGGGCCGGCGGTGCGGAGGCGAAGACCCCCACTGTCGCTGGGCTTCCGCAGCTCAGAGTCCGGTCTTCTCTGGGACTCACTGCCCTCCTTTCCACCCTCCCCAGGATACCTAGAGTGAGAAAGCCCTCTTCCTTCTCCCTTCCGCGTCCTCACGAGTCCCTGTCTGTCCATCTGTCTGAGCCTGTGTTTCCTCCTCCGGGAAGCCTTCCTTACCGCGCAAGTCCCAGACTCTGCTTGGGTTACTCTTTGCCCCCACAGCCGGGGTCTGGGAAGGGCAGCTAGCTTTGGCCTGCCTGGATGTCCTGAAATGTGACCCCCTAGAGAACATCTCTATGGCTAGAAAGGGGCAGGGGGCTTACAACAACTTAAAAGCCCAGGAGTCGGCTTGTGCTCCAGTCCCCAGGGCTGGTTCGGCGAGCTTGGGCTGGCGACCTGACCTCTCTGAGCCTCAGCTTCTTCACCTGTACAGGGGAATACCTACCCGGCCCCCCATCTTGACAGCAGCATTAAGTAAGAATGGTACATATACCCCATACTAGGTTTTCACTGATTTTATTTACTCATTAATGAATAAATTACAATTGTTACTGTTACTGTAGTCCTACTCAGCCTCTTTCTAGTACAGCTGGATAAATGAGGCTTAATGAGGGGAACTGAACTGGTCAAGGTCCTGTGGCCTGTCAGTAGTGGAGCCAAAGCCTAACTGAGAATCGTTACCCACTCCCAGGCAAAGTACTTAACCCCTGCCTACCTACAGCCCCCGCTGCTATCTGCCACTGCTCTCCGCTTCTGGTCACACCCCAGGCTTGAGCATCCCAAGAGCTTCCTCCATACCCCAACCACAGTCCCGCAGCCAGGCTGTCCTCCCCATCCCAGTAAGTTACTGTCCAGCCTCCCGTGGGCCAAGCCTTGGGGGTGGCCGCCTTACTAAGGAAGCCTCAGAAGGAGGGGGCAGGAGGAAGAGATGAGTCTTTCCTTGAGGATTCCAGTCCAACTGAGAAAAGGAATCCATAACGGAGACTTAGAAGAGGTATCTGAGGCCCCAGAAAGAGGCAAGGAACTCCTAGGCCCACACAGCGACTTGGTGGTGTCTCTTCACTGCACAGCGAACATTGGCCCCTGCTGGTACTCCACACTGTTGGTCTGCATGAATCTCATTCCTTTCAGTCCAGGAAAACTTCCCGGAGGAAGAGAATGCCAGTCCTTCTCTGTGTCAATAAAGAGTGGGAACTCTCTGGAGAGAAGAGGGCCAGGTGCTGTGCTAGAGTTAGACAGACGGACAGACAGGACCTCCCCCTGGACCTGGCTACTCCTGTGCCTAGCTCATTGCCTTAACCCCTGGGAGCCTGCTCCCTTCCTCTGCTGTGAAGATCAAATGAGATGCTGTGTATGAAGGTGCTCCATAAACTGTGAAATGCCAGGAGAGGGAAGGAAAGGCTGTCTCAGAGTCAGGAGGGAAGCAGGATGTTCAGGATGCTAGGGGCCTGGGAGCACGAGGAAGGGTGGAAATCAAGAGTCACCTACGGCAGACCAGCTCAACCTGGAAATGTCAATGGCCAAGGCCCCGGAAGAGGTCCCTTTGGCTCTGAGCGTCTACATTCTGTTCCAGGTTTATTCCCTTTTTTATACCTAGTGCTCCAGGTCCCACTCAGGGTTCTGTATCCCCTTCTGTCTGTTCTGTGTCCCCACATGTATGCCTTGGTGTGGGCAGTGAGCACTTTTAATTGGTCCTAGAGGGGGCACCTCTCCAATTCTCTCCAAAGTGCTGTATGGGCCAGCCAGCCTTGTAGGTGGACTCTAATCCCAGCCCTACCTAGGGAGCACCAGCCTGGCTGAGGCATGGAGGGGACCATCAGAGCTCGGATCCAGGAGGGCTGTCCAGTCCCCTTCCCTGTGAATGAAGTGCCTGCAACCAGAGGGACGAGAGGACCGGGCTGAGGACACACAGGCAACTCTCTCATGAGATTGGGGACCAGAGCCTGGGTCCCGGTGTTCAACTTAGTGGTGTTCTACCTGGTGGGCTGCCTCCATCATGCTGGAGGCCCAGGCTGGGGTCTCACATCCTGGACTCTTCTCTGCTCTTCCAGGCAGAGGCTCTGGTCTCTCCAAACAAACGTGGTTCTCCTTGAGCAGCAGCTACACCAATTCTGTTTCCCCAGATGGCACCTCCCCAAGGACAGAGCCAGAGTCTCCCCCTTCTTCCGAGCCAGTCAGCCCATTCTCACCCTATATGCCTGGCTTTGGGAAGATTGGAGGCTGAGAGCCCACCCGTGGGAATGTTCTCCTCCCAAAGGACCCCTTGAGTTGCCTTCACTCTTTTAGGGAGGGAGGCTAGAGGCCTTCTCAACAGCCTTTTCCCTACCCTGAGGTGCTCACTGCCTCAGCTCCCGTCCACATGCCAGCCAGCCAGGCGGGCAGCGGCTGAAAAATACGGCTTTTAATTCAATTTTCTGAGACAGGACTGAGGGAGATGGATGCCAGGCTGCCCTACCCAGCATCCATCTCTCCTGAACAGCAGTGCCCTCCATGACTCCTGGCCCCCCAGCCCAGCCCAGCCCAGCCTTTCTGCTGCTCAGCCAAGGAGGGCAGCACATTGGAGGACAAGGAAGCATTTTCACTACAGGTGGCTGACATGTGCCGAATGTTCACCTTGCCTAGGGCCAGTGGTTCTCAACTCTCCTGGTGCTCCAGAGTCACTGGGGAACTTTAAAAATATACCCATGCCCCAGCCTCACCACCCAAAATCACTAGATGGCTGGTCTGTGGTAAGGCCCGGGCAAAAGTATTTTCTTTAAAGCTCACCCTAACGTGCAGCTAAGGTTCAGAACCACCGTCACAGGCCCTCTGCTAAATGCTTTACATGTGATCGTCCCCAGGTGGCATGCTCGTATGTCCGGCTCTGGTCATACGTGTACTGCGATGCTGTCCCTCAGCCTGCTAGGCAGCCAGGAGCTATATAAATATTTTTGTTTTCTCTGTGCTCCAAGACATGAGAAGGATGGGAAGCAACTGCCTTACGTGCATTAACCCATTTAACTCATATCTGGGGAATGGAATGGGCCTTGAATGCCAGGCTTTGGAGTATGTGTTTCTTTCTGTGGAGTAGAAAATACTGATCCTGGGTCAGTCCTCACTCAGGCCATGGGGAGCCAGAAGCCTGGATTATACAGCTTCAGGGGAAAGCTTGATTCCGAAGGCCTTTTAACACCTTCTGCGTCTGTGCGGGACCTCGACAGCCCCAGGGGCCCCAGGAATGCCCACTGGAAGGCCTGGAAGCACAGTAGGGCAGAGGAGCAGGGAGGCTCTGGCATGTTCAGCCCCACGCAGGGGTGGAAGCCATGCCCATTGCCCCATAAAGGTCCCCTCTCTCACAGATACACAGGCTCTGGGGATGCTGCAGGTGTGAGGGCCTGGGCTCCCCTGAGACAGTAGCCATTCCCCGAGCAGACCCCGCAGGTCAGGTATGCTCTGATCCTCTGCCCTCCCATCTGAGGCCAGCATCCTCATTCAATGAACCAATGCCATCAGGCACCCTTTCAGTTACCCTGTGGACTCGGGTCCTCAGGATCCTAGAGATGCTCTGAAAAACCAAGGCAATGATCGTAAGGCTGCTTAGATCCATGGTTTTCAAACTAGTTTCAAACCCTAGTTTGAAACTCCTTCCACAGCAGGAGCTGTGGAAATCCTGTCTCACCACAAGCCTGGAGCACAGGAGGAAAGGAGACTCGTCTTCAGAGCTGAGGAGTCCCAAGTCCTCTCTGTCCTGCCCCCCACAGCGCATGGCAGTGGATAAGGATGAGCAAGGGGAGGACTGTCTGGAGTTGGGGTGGGGGGACCAGGAGACCAGGGATGTGGAGTCCTGAATTCTATGTGCAGATGTGACCAGTTAGCACCCCATTTCACAGACAGAGCAAATGAGTTTCAGGGAGCAGAAACGACTGGCTCAAAGTGACAAAGCTAGCTGGTGGCAGAGTTGGGCCACATACAAGGTCTCTGGACTTTCAGTCCCAGGCTCTCTTCCCCTGAACCATGATAACTCTTAGAAAGGGAGCTGGAAAACATGCATGTGTTGGAAGGCGGGTGGCCAAAGAAGTAATCCCTTAAAGCTCAGAGTAAAAGTGATACAGTCTCCTTCCCCCGTGTGCACAAATACTCAAATGCAGCCTCATGCTCAGATATGCAGACTCCTGAATACACATCCTTGTGATACGTAAGTGTACTTTGCACACGTACACATGTGCATTTCCATCCAATCTCTCTGCCCAGAGGGGCATTCACATAGGGTCCAAGCATGCGCACACGCACACACCAGGGCACTAGCCACAGATATGTGGTATCAAAGTACATCTTCTCTAGCAAGATAGAGAGACATGCTTTCTCTCCTGCAGAAGTGCATGCAGGCAGTGGGCCTCTCGGGGCAGGCCTACCTTCTTCGCTCTCTCACTCACTTTCTGGAGCCCCCTCTCCCCGGGAACTCAGGTGAATACCCTGCAGTGGGGGACCAGGTTGAAGGAGAACGCACTAACCTCACCTCCAACTCCTCTCTATCCTCAGGGCTTCTTTTTCTTATCCATACCCCCATCCCCTCCTCCCTCTCTAGCACACTCTGGAGTTGGTGTGTAGTGCTCTTCTGCTGCAGAAAGGACCCCTCCTGGGTATCCTACAAATGCACCATATTGTGTGTGTTCAAGAGCCATATGGTGCATGGCCTGCCCTCTGATTGCTAGGGCCTCGGTCACTGCCCTCAGTCTGGCTCCGGCTCCTATTGGGACAGACACCCGCTCCCCTCTGCCTGCTCTCCCCGCCCCGTTGTAGCTCCCACAGTCCAAGCCAGGTCCCACTTGTTCTTGCTCCAGTTTCCTCGGAGCCTGGCTTGGCTGCCTTGAAAATAACAGTGCACCCAGCCCGCCACAAGTCCTGGCTTTAACATGGGGCCTCGGCAAGCACGGAGGTGTGGAAATTACAGATAATTCGTGTGGGAGGCAGCAGCAAGCATGAGGCTTGTATACAGCCGTTCCCAGAAAAGCAGCTCAGGATAATAGGGGCCTGTGACAGGCTGAGCCCTGACTTGATGCCATGCGAGCGATGCTGATAATTATATTAAAAGTAGGGCAAATAGAACGTTCTTTGACGACCAACTTTGGAAGCAGGTTGGCAGCTGATGAAACAACCCTTTGCCATAGCAGAGGGAAGCATTGTCTGCAAGGACCGCACTGGGGCACTGGGGGCCCTAGGCCCTGAGCAGGGGCAGGAAAGCTGGTGGCAGCCGGCAGGATGGGGTTGACCCGAGGCTTCGCGTACGTTCAAGTGCAGGGTTTGTATATCAGGCTTCTATTGCTGTGTAACAAGTTACCATAAACTTAGGGGTTTCAAACTAATCACATTCATTATCTCAGTTTCCTCGGGGGGCAAGAGTGCAGGCAGGATCTCCTGCTTAGGGTACCGCAAGACTACAGTCAAAGTGTCAGCCAGGCCTGGGTCTCGTCTGAGGCTGGGGGTCTTCTCCCAAGGTTGTAGGCAGTCTATTCCTCATGGTTGTGGGGCTAGGGCCCTCAGCTTCTAGAAGGTTCCCACCATCCCTGCCATGTAGCCCTCTCTACAACATGGCAGTTTGCTTCTTCCAGGCTAATGGGAGAGAGACTCTGCCTCTCCGACTTCTAGACCCTCTTGGAAAAGTCTCACCTGATTAGCTCAGGCCGCCTCATGGTAATCTCTCTTTTGGCAAAGACAACTTATTAGGAACTTTAACAACATCAGCAAAATCCCTTCCCCTTTGCCAAATAACTAGCCTAACCAGAGAAGTAAAATTCCACTCTATCTATAGGTCCTGCTCACATTCGAGAGGAGGGGCTTGTATGGGCTTGTACGGGCTTGTACACTGGGAGCAGTGATCTTGGGGGACCTCACAACTCTGTCTACCACAATCCCCATCACCTAGAGCCTGGAGTGTGAGGAATGGGGTAGGGACAAGCCGTTGGCCAAAGCTCCCTGAGCTCGGGGACTGTGTCAGTCCTGTTCCATCTCCAGCGCCTGGCATGAAGTCAGTGCTCAGGAAATATTTTTTTAGTTGGATAAGCAAGTCATCAACTCCTAACTCCATTGTACAGGTGTGGAAGCCAAGGCCCAGAGAAAACAAAGAACTCTTCCAAGTCATCCAGGATGACAGATGATGAAGGTGAACCAATCATGAGCACTACCACTTGCTGAGCATCTCCTATATGCCAGGCATCATGTCACTTATTTCCTTAGCTCTTTGAATCATCCTAAAGCTGTATGATTAGGGATTAAGATTACCCCAGGATTACGGATGAGAAGCACGAGCCTCAGGGAAGCAAAGTAACTTGTCCAAAGATGCTCTTAGCACAATCATAAAACCAGAACTCAAGCTCACTTGGCTTGATCCCACTGTCCGCCCGCCCCTCCTTTCTACGCCGCCTTGCCTGCGTCTGAAGGCAGGACAGACTGAGAACAGCATCAGGAGGCCGGGTGTTCGGGAAAGGTCAAGGATGCTTGGCCACCTTCCCCCACTCCCTGCTTCTCACCACCACTCCCCCTTCTCCCCTTCCTTCTTGGGGTGGGGGGTGGTTAGTCCTCACGGTGTCACTCGGTTTCACTCTGGGCCACCCAGGGCCAGACAAGGTGGTGGGGAAAGGTTTCTAATTACTCATAATTCGCCAAGCTGATTAGCCCTGTCATGAGGGGATTGTCTCTTTTAGTTCTTTCTTTTGTGTTCTGAGGACACTTCTCTGGAAAGGAAGGGACTCAGCTGCATGACTAGGGAAGAAAGGACACAAGGGCATCTGACCAAGGTGAGCAAAGGGGCCTTTTCTGGCCGCAAAGACAAGCACCTATCTGAGCCTGGCCCCTCCCACCAGATCCCCATGAGAAGCCTTTTTCGAGCCCCGGAGCACAGAGAACACAGGTCCTCCATGTTGCAAGAAGAGACCCGGCTTACTCCCCAGACAGGCACCTCACCTTCTGGTAAGTTTCTGGTCAAATGTCCCCGCCCTCCCAGTGTCACAGCACCCTCTCTCCATCACCCTCCACTCTCTCACCCTGCATTACCACACAGTGGATAAACAGATTTTGGAGCCAGACTGCTGGGTTCAAATCCCGGCTCTGCCACTTGGACAAACTATGTAACCTTCTGTGCCTCGATTCTCTCATCTCTAAAGTGGGACTAAACAATAGCATCTACTTTTTCACAGTATTATAAAATTTAAATAAGCTATGTAAAACATTAGAACAGTGTCTAGCACAGGGTAGGTACAATAAAGTATTAATTATTCCCTTGTTTGCTCTCTTCCCTTGTAACACTTAGCGCTAACTGACATGGTGCATATCATTTGTCCATTTGTTCAATACTTGTCTCCCCTAAGAGAGTGAAAGCTGCTCAAGGGCAGGGTCTCCCTTTGCTCATTGCTCTGTTTCAGCACCTAGAGGGCTTGGACAGTGTCGAATCCCCCAGTGAGTCCCCCATCCCCCCCGCCTCCCCCCCCCCGCCCCCGCCAACTTCCCAGGGGGCAGTTTCATTGTTCTCTGTGCTCTTGCAAGTTCCTACTTAAAAAGAATAAAAAATGCGGTTCCCAGGCCCTCATCATCTTCTAACCTCTGTCACCTTGGCTTATGAGTCCAGTCTGGGGCTGCAGACCCCTCCGTAATACAAAAGCCAAATTCTAGAATACAATTGAATGGTCTGAGACCCATGTCATAAAATTCTGGAATTCTAGAATTCGTGGATTCCTAGAATGGACTCTAGGATTTGGAGAATTCCAGAACGGAGCTCTGGAATCTGTGAATGTCATCTGAGAATTGCAGATAGGACCTAGGAATCTTGGAAAGGAGGCTCAGACTTTCAGAAGAGACTCTTGGAATCGGGTCATTGGGAGAATCTGGTGAGACCCGCTGGCTCTGCTTTGCTGGCTTCTTTGCAGCAATGAAAACACAAGTGGTGCCGGTGCTCAGAGCAGAGGGGCAGGGCTGGGGGCCAGGACGGTGGTGGGAAAGGGCTCCCCTGTGAGGGTTGCTAGGCACTGGCCCTGGCTGAGACAATGAGGCTGACAGGGTAGGTAGAGCCGAGGGCTGCATCCTAATCAGGATGCAGGGGGAGGGTGGGAGGGAGAGGTTTGGGGCACAGTACAGGGGGGCGGGCACGGCCAGCCCTAATCCCATTACAACTGGCCATCCAGCTGCCAGGGCTGGCTAGGCACCAGGCCTGGCTCTGCCCTCTCCTCCAATTACAGGCTCAGGCTGCAGAGGGCTTTGGATTCAGAATGGTCTCCATCTTATCCTGAAGTCCATACCCCAGAGCAGGAGTGTGGCTGCATCTTAAACCCCAGGGGAATAAGAGCTAAAAGGGAGATGTTGGCAAGGGGACTAGAGGGTGGAGGAATCCCTCAAGGAAACGGATTGACCCAGAATAAAACGGTGGTACTTTGACACCTAATACTACTTCTACCCTGGGAACTGGTTCAGCTCCAGCCAGCACTTTGACCCATCTGGACACTGAACCTTAACCTTGTCTCAAATTAGTCTCTAATCCCAGTCTCAGAGGAAGCCCCTGCCCTGGCCACAGACTGATTTGTAACCCCTTGCCCTAATCCAAGACCAATCCCTGATTCCAGCTATGGATTCCTCCTTCATAAGCACACAGATCTCTGAAAATAGGCTTCACCTCAAAGAACCCAGAAGATGAGTACAATTCTTTAAAACAGTAAAATCAAGCCCCCTAAGATACGTTGGCTTTTAGAAACACAACTACAAAGCTGAACTCCTGCTCAAGGTCCAGAGCAAGCTGACTCTCACCCTCGCTGTGTGGAAGGGTCTTCCGTCCGGACGTAGCTCTGCTCCACCCCGGGCTCTTTCCAACATAAGAAAGAGAATCTGGAAGGTTGACAGACCAGGGTTTAACCTGACCAAGAGGGTGGAGATGGAGATGCTGACTGTGGCGAGAGGGTTGGCGGGAGTAACCAAGGGGGTGGTCCTGCTGGTGGTGGAGGTGAAGTGGCCATGGGGATGCTGACCTTGACGATGGCAATCTAAGCGAATGTCTGTAAGCCCGGCAGTGGCCACCTACCCATATGGGTCTCCCAGCTTCCCTTCCTCAACTACACTCTCTCCTCCTTTCCGACACCTCCTGTCTTGGCCTCAGCATGGCTGGTTTTAGCGTCTTGCAAGAGGTCATTGTTTTTCCTTAATGGTCTTTGGTGACCAGTGGGAAAGTGCGGCGCAGGGCACTGTTGTCTGGTGGGGAGAGGCCTGCCTGCTAATCTGGGTCACAGCACTGCTTCTCACCAATGCTTCTGCCACCTAACCCCGCATTCATTTCTCAAGGAGGGTAGTCTCGGGGGCCTTTGGTTAAGATACTTCATTGCCAGTGCAAATCCTTTGGCATCCTCAGTCCAGTTCTAAATGCTAGTGGTATTGCCCAGTCACTGTGACTTTAAAAACATTCCTATGCAGGGAGCACCTGGGTGGCTCAGTCGGTTAAGTGTTTGCCTTCAGCTCAGGTCATGATCCCAGGGTCCTGGGATCAAGTCCCACATCGGGCTCCCTGCTCGATGGGGAACCTGCTTCTCCTTCTCCTTCTCCCTCTGCCTTTCCTTTCTTCTCATGCTCTCTCTCTCTCTCTCTCTCTCTCTCTCTCTCTCTCTCTCTCTCGCACACACACAAATAAATAAGATCTTAAAAAAAATTCCTATGCATTTCCAGCTGCCCACTCTCTACCCCCTTGAGAACCATTTGGGGAGATTGTCTATGCAGGGCTCGCAAGGGGAATGGACTCAAAACTGTTTTGCCAACATCAGCCCACCACCCACCTCCAGGCTTTATGAGAGAAGGCAGGAAGTCTGAACGAAAACCACTGAGGATATATGTGGGGGGTGAATGCATGCTGATAAGAAGCATCATAGTCACCAGAAACCCCTCTGTGAACCCCTCTATTCAATGGGAGTGACAGGAGCGATCGATCGCCACTATTACAAGGAGATCGTCCTACACCTCTAAGCTTGCTTAAGCAAAGGGGTCTTTCTTCTTTTTGCCACTCAGTCGCTGTGGTCTTATTTCTAATTTTGGGTTGCCTCAGTTTTCCCAGATGCCAAATGTGAAGAATAATGAATGGCATGTTATTATGCCATAAGGATGTCACAGAGGTTAAATGTGCTTAAAGGGCTGGCGCCTAGGATGGTGTCTGGTGTGAGTGAGTCCTCTGCAAGCAGTAGCTAGTACTACTTCTACTTCCCTGCCCCTTCCACTGCTGATCCCCAGGGGCCTGGCAGTCCATAGATGCTCCATCTGTGTTTGCTGAGCTAGACTGCTTGTGGGTGCGGAGTGTGGTGGGAGGTGTGCGCTGCCACCAGGCGGGCAGGTGCGGGTTCCAGCCTTCCCGGGCTCACGGTGCGTGCTACTCAGAACCTCAGCCTCCCTGCCAGGCTAGAGGGCTCTGAGCAAGCCATTCCGACAACACAACTCAGTAGGGAGTTCTCCTGGTCCTTCCCTCCCGTTTCTTCCTCTCTAACGTTGAACACATTGCCAGGATGCCCTCCCACCCTTCATCCCAAATGGCTGCCTTTCTGGTGGGCTTGACTTATGATAACCTTGGTCAGGTGGAGAATCCCATGTCAATTGACTCAAGTAATTCATCTCCCCAGGGGCCATATCCATATGTCCAACAGCCTACTTGACATCTCAGTGCAGTATTTCCAACACTAAATGCAAGATCCTGCCCCAGTCTGCACCCCCTCCTGGTGCCCTACCTCCACAGATGGCACCACATTCATCTCCTTGATGAGCCAAAAACCTGGGAATCACTCTTCATACTTCTAAAATCCTCAGGGTTCACCGGGGCAATCACCAGTTAGTAAGGGATGTCCTCTGGGCCAGGCACCATGCCAGGTCCCGGGGATGCAATAGTCCTGCCCTCCTGGAGCCTACAGTGAGATGGTACACACAACCTAAGCAATGATCACACAAATATTATAATACAACCTGTGATGCTGAACTAAAAGAATAGGGTACCATAAGCCTGGGGACCAGGTGGCCTAATCTCATTCAAAGGGTGAGGGGAGTTTTCCAGGGCAACTGTCAGTTTATCTTAGATCTGAGGGACAAGTACAGGGGAGCAGGAGGGGGTTGGAAGGGGTGTGAAGGGGAGAATGCTGCAGCAGTGAAAGCAGTAAGTGCAAAGGCTGTGATTAGAGATGGAGCTGCCTATGCTCAACCCACGGGACTCAGGCCAGTGTGGCTAGAGGATGGACAGCACAGGAGAGAGGCTTGATTTGAGGCCAGAAGGCAGATCACATCGTGAGGGTCTTGGGGGTTGATCAAGGGCCAATAAAGTCTGTAGGGCTTTATCCGAAGAACAGTGGGAAGTTGCTGAACAGATGATCAGGTCTTCTTTGCATTGAAATGATATCATCTAGGATGCAAAGGAAAAACCAGGCTGGAGGGTGTGGGGAGACCAATGAGGAGGCTGTCACAGTAGACGAGGGAGGAGATTATGGTTTGGACTAAGGGAATGGTGGGAGAGGTAGAGAGAAGTGGGGGGACTGGAGACCATCTGAGGAGACGTACTCAGTAGGACAACATTTCCCCTATTCTCTTGCAGCCGAGTGTGAGCCTGTGCCTAAATCCTGCTCAATGGGATGTGAGCAGAAGGGATGTGAACAACATCCAGTTTGTGCCCCCATGGGAGAGGCATGACCTCCCCTTCCCCTTTGCCCTTTCTCACCGGCTGAAAGGGGGAGTAGATGGTCAGAACGAGAGCACCATGTTGGACGAGCAAAAGAAGGCTGCTTACAAAGGAGAGCAAATACACCCAATCGAGGAGGAGCCCAGGCCCCCAGTGGTTATGGAGCTGCCACACCAGCCTGAACTGGGCACCCAAGCTTTTATGTGAGAAAGAGGGAAACTTCTATTCTGTCTGGATACTATTTTGGGTCTCTCTGTCCTAGGTGCTGAAGCAGATCTCCACGGAGTGGCAATTAGACACTAAGCACACGGATGGACAAGGGAGACAGGGCTGCCCTCAAGTCTCTGACTTGTGCTGCTGGATGGAGCTGGTCAAGCTCCCCAAGACAGGGAGCCCCGAGAGAGAAACAGGCTTCACGGTGGAGCGAGATGGGGTGTACAGATGACGAACTCGACTCAACTCGGGCAAGCTGAGTGGGAGGCATCCTAAGAGGAGACAAGAAGAGACGTGAAGGGAGCAGGTGGGGAGCTTTGAGGACAGGTGCTAGCTGGAAGAAAGTGTGACCAGAGGGGGACTCGGTGGTTCCCAATCCTGACTGCACAAGAGGGGGCAACCAATTTGGATAGCCTGGCCCATCCCCGACATTCTGATTTAGTAGGTCTGGGACAGGGCCGACACCCGCATTGGTTAAAAGCTCCCCCAGTAATCCTCGCGGTGTGGGGGTGGTGGTGGAGGAAGCACTGCGTGACCCTAACTGAAACCACAGGAACGGATGGAATCCCTCAGGAAGGGGTGCAGATGGGAAGGGAGAATCAACCTGCAGGCCCTCCCATGCCTCCTGGGCTGGTGGAGAGAGGAGAGAGCTGATGACCCGGTGCAGCCACCCAGCTCCCCGCACCACAGCCCTCACATGGAACACAGTAAGGAGCGTCAAATAGGAAGCACCATGATGGTCCTCTCAGGAGTGCCAGGGCTTTGGAGCAACAAAACTGGTCCTTGCCCCCCTTCTCTCCCTCCCTCCCTCCCTTCTTCCTGGGGCTCCCCGCATGTCACTCGTTAGTCACTTAGGAAGCTGCGCTGGCCAGAGCCTACTACTGAGGAAGGAGCCCCCTTGCCCAGGACAACTCCAGCCGCCGTCACTGCAGCCAGGGGCCTCTCGGCAAGTGCCAGCCAGCCTGCACTGGGATCATGTGTGCACACACAGGGAACCCTCGGGACAGCGGCCGCTTCCTCTCTTTCTAACCATTTTGTTTCTCTGGGCCTCAAATTGCTCATGTGTAGAACAGGACAGCTATCCTGTATTCAACGCTACCAACGCACCAAGATTTTGGTGAGTACGTAGGCGGTCTTTAATGAAACCGTAAGAATTTACGAAGCACCTTTTATCTGCCCAGTTTCTCTTGTTCGGGTCAGGTGCAAGGAAGAGCCAGGGAGGGAGGCAGAGAGAAAAGAGACCCATAACTCCCTTACAGAAGAACATGCCTGACATAAGTGAAAGCCCAGAAGGTGGAAAGCCCATAGCTTTTGGGTCAGGAGGAGCTCACAGTTTATGAGGGCAGAGGTCAGTGGGAATGGGAGGGTACAGGAAGGCTCCCCAGAGGCGGGCCCTAGTCCCAACATTTCCTTAAGAACAATCATTTTCTTCCCTCCACTGGGTCCGCACAGCACAGGACCAATGTCTGTTCTGGGTGGTCAAAGTGGAAGGTGCAAGGGTCAGCCAGATCCGGCTTGAATGTCCACACTGCCACACTCTGATTATGTGACCCTGGGTGAGTGGTGAAGCACTTATCCTTTCTGAGCCTGTGTCTGCATTACTTAGCATAAAACCTAGAACATAGCAGTAGTTAATAATAAATATTAGCTACGTTTGCTGTTAACAGGATTTTACCAAATTCAGATGGCTGTGAGCTAATACGGAAAATGCCTGACCTGGAGGATGTATTCAGTGCGTTCTGCTTCCTTTCTTCCTTCAAGTTTAATCCAGTAAAGCTTCAGTGTGTTGCAAGTGTAGAGGGTGTGGACTGCCAATGCTTTGTAAGGGTGAGGTCTCTGTCTGTGTTACGGGCTGGCAGGGGAAAGGGCTTCGAGAACCAGCACCCATCGTGACCATCTACAAAGTAGGAAGTCAGTTTCTCTGTCTGAGCAGATGTGGAAGGTCGGACACAGGGCCAGGGAATAATATCCACAGCCTGTGGGTGGGGGAAGAGCCCCAGGGGCAAGAGGTCAGTGGCAATGGGGTGGGTGGGGAAGGGGGGCAAAGGAAGGCCTACCAGAAAATATTTCTTGGATGGGTGGATAGATAATGTATGGAATCCTAGAGCCCCTGGCTGGGACTAGAAGACATGACAGACTTGGATAATCTGATGCTGAGCCCCTACCCTGAGGCCAGTAGATCCTCCTGCCCCCATCTGGGACTGTGCTTGCTGCCCGGAGCCAGCATGGCCCAGTCTGCCATGTGGGAGTTGCTCTCCCAATGCCAGGCATGTGGCCACCTCCCAGAGCCCTGAGTTGGAGGGTTTTTCCCAGGGCTGGCTGCAACCTCAGGCCACAGTCCCCCCATTGGGACATGTTGGCAGGACCCGAGTACTTGAAGGAATCCTCCATGTATCCCACCCCAAAGCCCTGCTCTGCCCAACCTCTCCCTGCATTCCTTCTCTTTCTGCTCCCTCAAATGATAAAGTAGGGCCCCAGACTGAGGCCATGTCTTCCTGCACCCTGCCACCTCCCTCCAGGACACTCCCTGCCTTTCTTCCCCCAGCACCTAGCCTGCCTTCTCAGTGGCCCAAGGGTGCAGAACCCAACCACGGTGTTGAAGTGCCCTTGATGGAATTCTCGGGTTCTCAGAGGAGAAGTGGCCCACCATAGTGCAGCATTCCAGAGGCCCTCGGTGGCAAGATGGCTTCCAAAGATCCCAACCAGTGAGCTTGCTTGCGGGGCTGCAGGCAGAGCCTGGTCTCATTGGTGGGCAAGGGAGGTAAGGGGGCATAGCTGCCTGGTGTATTTGGGGCTCTGGGCACTAACAGTTGAGGCTTTGGAAAATTTCTGGCACATGGATAGAGCTCTACTAACGTTTGTGGCACAAATTATACCCAGAAGGGAGTTTAAACACCATCAGTCGAACCCCCCTCATTTTGAGACTGAGCCGTGCAGCCATGGAGAGTAGACCATGGTCCCCCCGTCCCTGAATTAGTCTGTTCTCTTCCCGCATTACACGCAGGGTCACAAAGCTCAGCTGGTCTTGCCAACTTCTCCTCTGGCAGGACGTGAGCTTCTCAGCTGGCCGTCGACAAATCCACTCTAAGTGTTAGCTTCTGACAAGGCCCTGAAGCCTCCCTCCTGCCAAGGACACCCCAGTGACCGAGCGGCCAACCTCGCAGCCCCAGTGGTATGAACTGTGGTCGGCGGAATCTCAGACAGAGACCCTCCTGGTTAACATCGAACACCCCCCGCCCCCGGCTCCCCTGGCCAGCCCCTGTGAGTGTGAGCAACCCCACAATATCCCAGCCACTCAGGAGAAGCTAACACAATCAGATTGCCGAACTCCATGAAAAACAATGGATTTTCCTACTGTGCTCTGAGGCTTTAATTTCCTGTGTTTGCCCCCAAAGGGCTTTTTCATCGACAAAGCACTTGGTTCTGTGGGCAGTGCGGTTGAAAAGAAGCTGCTGATGGAGAGATTAGCGATGGGGGCTTGCAGGGGCTGGTGCTCCGGGATGACAGCTCTGAGGAAGCGGTAGGAGAGCCAAGGCCAGGCCTGGGCGAGGGCCGGGGCCGCCCCGGACGGCCAAGAGTGAACAGACTGAGAACAGAAGCCAGGTGGGGCTGTAGTCAGGAGCCAGGCTGCAGAGAGCAGGTTGCCAAACCAAAAACAAATGCTCTTGAGAACAGATTCCTGGAGACAGAGATCTTTCTAATCAGCTGAGAGAAACGGTGGAAGTTAGGGATGGGGGCCAGCTGGAAGCTGCTAGAGTGAGGCAGGACCCAAGAAGCTCAGATCAGAGTTCCGCAGTGTGTCCTGAACTCCAAACCGCCCAAGCCCTGAGCTGAGTTTGGAGGCTGTTGCAAGGAGGAGAAACTTCTCCTCTAGGCGGAGGAAGAAGGAATAGCCTGGGGAAGATGGGGCTGATGGGTTTGGGGGAGGGGTGGGTAGGGAGTAGCATTTTTTGTCTTTAGCCGTAAGAAGGATGTAGGCTCACTCTGAGGCACTCAGGATTACGGTCAGACATGAGGAAGGACTTCCTGACTATCAAATGAAATAAGCCACCCACATCCCTGGGCCTTCCTTTCACCTTAGCTGGGGCCTCTTGACAAAGCCCTTCCCCCATCTTTCGGGAACCAGAGATGCTTAGTTCTAGGAACTCAGCATGCACCTGGGCAGCCTGCAGGGCTCCAGCCCCGACGTCGTCCTTCCTTGGGCCGGTGAGTTCTGCTACCTTGCTCCAACCAGCCAGAGGCTCACAGGCTGTCCAATGAGCCCGAAACCTGACCCCACCCACCTTCCTAAGACATTTTCTCCTGCCTTGTTTTCCTTTCGCTCCCTTGCACCACTGGCCTCTCTCTCAGCCACTCATTCAGCTTCCTTCTCCGTGGCTCCCCCTCTAAATGTCGGTGTGCTCCAGGACTCCATCCTGAGCAACCTTCTCTTCCACATCTGTATTCTCTCTGGATGGTAAAATCACCCCTCTGTCCTTAAATTCGACCTGCTACTGGCCCCCAAGTGTCTATCTCCACCCCCAAAGGCCTCCCTGCAAACCCCACTACCTTCTTGACGCCTCTAGTTGGATGTCCACCATCATCTTGAACTTGGCAGGACCAGCATGGTATACTTGGGCTTCCTCCTCTGGCTTCCTCATCTCCATGAATGGCATCACCCCCCCCCCCCACCTGCTGTCCAAAGCAAAGCCTGGTGAGCATTCCTGATTCCTTCCCTTACCACTTCCCCGAGCCCACCCACCAGTGAGTCCTGTGGAGCCCGTGGGGGTCCGGAATCATCCCACTTCTGTCCAACTCCATCTTTCCCACAATAACCCAGCCATCATCTTCATGGGGCCTGGTCAAGCCCCCAGGTTCCAGAGCCAGCTCTACCCTTACTCCCTGTGTGGCCTTGGGCAAGTGACTTAACCTCTCTGGGCCACAGCTTCCTCACATTAAAGGGGAGAGAACAATATCTCCCTCATGAAGCTGTGGAAATTAAGTCAAGGGATGTGTGTAGAAGAAGAACAGTACTTGGCACATAGGAAGCCATCTGATCAACATTATCGCTGCCCACCTCAGCCCCACCCAATAGAAACATAACGTGAGCTACAAATGAAGATCTTCTGTGTGACTTAAATTTTCCTAGTAGCCACATATTTTAAAAAAAAATGAAAAGAAGCAAGTGCAGTTCATTTTAATGAAACATTGTATCTCACCCAACATATCACAACTATTAACAAACTTAACATGCAGTCAATATAAAATATGCATATTTTACGTCGTTTGTATTACCCCGAGTCTGGAATGCGGTGTGCAGTTTAGGCTCACAGCACATCTCAACGGGAACTAGTCACATTTGAAAGTCCAGAAGTCCCCCGAGGCCAGGGACCACCGCATTGGCCAGTGCAGGTCTAGGCAGTCTCCATGCTTCCATTCTTCCTCTTCTTCCTCTGCAGCAGAGTTTCTTAACCTCTGCACCACTGACATTTTGGGCAAGTGCTGGAAACAGAATTTGAACCCAGAGTATATATAGAAAGAGCTAGATGTGAGTACAGTGTGACCCTGGGTTGTTCAAAAAGAACAGCAGTCCTGGGGAGCACCAACACTAAAACTAGGGTTTCACAATCCCACCCACCACAGACATTTTGGACCAGATAATTCTTTGTTGTGGGGCTGTCCCGCCGACAGGAAGACGTTTAGCAGCATCCCTGGCCTCTCCCCACTTGGGTTCCAGTAGCACCCACCTCTACCCCTGGTCAGAATTGTCACATATCCTGGGGTGGGGTGGTCACTGCCATTAAGAATCACTCTTCTTGAGTGTCCTCTGTTTAGACTCCTCCCCTGGCTTCTCACTGTACTGAGGATAAAATCCAAACTCCTCACCGTGGTTGGCAGAGTCCCCAGATCTGGCCTCTGTCCGCTAAATGCTTCTCCTCCTCGGCGCTCACCACGCTCCCGTCTTCCCAGCCTCCTTGCACTTTCTGAACAGGCCAAATTCCTTCCCTCCGGGGGGCCTTGGCCCAGCTGTTCCCCCTATTTGCCATGCTTTTCCCTTTGACCTTCACTCTGCTGATTCCTTCTCGCTCGGGTCTCAGCTGGAGGCTCAGTGGGGCCTACCAGACTCATCCACCCGTCCCCAGTCTATCATGGCCCTTCATTCACTATCCCTCTGCATCATGTAAGCTCTCTCTGCATGCCCCCTGATTTTTTTTTTTAGGTTACTCATGACTGTCTCTCCCCTGCAAAACGTAAGCTCCAGGACCATAGAGACCTTGTCTATCTTGAGGATCACTGTGGTCCCAACATCCAGAACAGTGCCAGGCAATGAGTAGGTGTTCTCAATTAGTACTTGTTGAAGGCACCCATGCCCTTTCCGCCCTGGCATCCCCCCTCAGCTCAGAGGCACCAAAGCCTCCCTCACCCACTGTGCCAGCAAGCTCCCATGATTCTCCACTGTGTCAGTCAGAGTTGCTGCCTCTCCAATTTCTGCTTGGCAGACCTTGATGACGGCAAGTCAGGTCTGCCCCGTGCAATGGCAGCCTGCGGAAGTGGTGAGGGACTGAAATCCATGCACGGTAGGGCCATGTCCTGCCCAGAGAGGGTGCTTTTTTCCAGTTCACAAGAGCGGCCATGGGGGCTGACAGCATCCTTGCCAATGTGGTCACCTGATATGGCCAGCAGCTCAGTCTCAGCAGAACTCCCCACCATAGCAATGGTCCCTTCTGGTGCCCCAGGCCTGGTGGGCATCTGGGGGCCCAGCCTGGATAGGGAATGCCTGGATCTTTCCTCCAGACCTGGGAATACCCTGGAGGCGGGACAGCACCCCTTTCCCCAGCACCCTTGGGAGCTCTCCATGCATCTCAGCTCTTTACATACAGAAGCAGCAATGCCCAGGATCTATCCTCTCGGCACACCTCTTCAGACCACTCCCAGGGCCAGCTCCAGCTTCCACATCTCTCAGGATAGAGGCCAAATGCGCAAAGGGCCTTAGTGCGTGAGTGACTATAATTTAAGAAAGAACTGCTCAGCCACCAGAGCCTGCAAATCCTGGGAGTGGCAGAGGGAGAGGCTAACAGAGCAAATCCAATCTGGAGAAGGATCCTCAGCTGGGGCACGGAGTGAAAAGCAGAAGGTGGTTTTAGGATCTTGGAGCAGATGATCCTGGAGACTTTGCCTAATAAATGCCCTTGAGAGAAGCACCCTCCCAAAGACTGTCCGGGGCCTGTTCCACAGGCCTCTGCCATCTTGGCTGGGTCCTTGTCTCAGGCCATTAGAATCTGGAGGGCTAGAGATCACCGCCCATTCCTTTGATGTATGGAGAAACCGAGGTCCAGGGCGGTGAGATTCCACATGGAGTGTTCTGAAAGCAGGGGTCACTGAGAGGGCAGCACTAAGAGGGTGAGGTGGGGTGGAGGGCAGGGCGCAGCCAGGGCCTCTGAGCTGCTTTCCCAGGACCCCTGGCTCCAGTGCTCCCTCCTGCCGACCCCACTCAGCTCTTATCTGATTTGCTCCCTGTGACAGCTGGGGAGGCTAGGCCTTGCCCCTGCTCCTGCCATCAGCCATCTCTGTGTGGCACTAAAGACGTGCGCAGGAACCAGGCCTCGGCGGTGAGCTTGGCAGGCACTAGGCGTTGCCTGGGAGACCACGAAGGAGGAAAGCTGCTCCACATGGCTACCGGGGGCCAGATGGCTAGTGGTCCCAGAGGTGCCTCTCCTGGGGGCCACCGCCTCGTATGCATCTTGCTGGGGTCTTCTAGACACCCACAAGGCAGATTGGGAAAACTGAGGTGCCGAGCGGGAGGAGGGCCCGACTCGTTGGCACACTGAGGGTCAGTGGCAAGGAACCAAGGACAGAGGCAGGGCCCGGGAGCGGCGACCCAGGCACACAGATGCCAGGCGGCATATGGTCTCTGGGGCCAGGTGCCCCTCAGGCCCCTCTGGAGAGGCCTCAGCTGCCATAAAGACCACTACTACCCCTTGCTCTCTGAAGGGGCTGGAACATGCAGCCCCAGAGTCAGAGGAAACCTCCCGGCCCTGTTGCACCGGAAGTGAGGAAGCAAACACTGGGACCAGAGCTGGGCTCTCTGCTGGGCTCTGGCTGGGGAGCCAGAAAAGGGGTGCTGAGGTAGGGGCAGTGGGGCCTTGGAGCTGGAACGGTCCACCCCCTTCCTTCTACGCAGCAGGAAATCACAGTGTGTGTTGGGCGGGGAAAGAGTACAAGTCATCCAGAAAGGCTGTCCAGGAGGCGAAGGGGCACCTGGAAGGAAGGGAACCTTGAAGCTGGGTGAAGCAGGTCTGGGGCCTCCCTCAGACCTCCAGAGACCCATGGGGTGGGGCACCCATTATCCTCAAGGTGGACATGGCTGTTTTACCCATTCCTTAGCTCTGCTGTGTTGTGTTCCCAAGCCTTCCGGCCAAGTGCTTAGAGCTGCTGAGCTGGACAAGGCCCTGGGTGCTGACCCTGGAGCCAAAGAGCTTACCCATGGCCTGCCCACAGAGACCCTAGGGTGGGCGGGTACCTCCCCCAGCCCCCAGTTCATGAGTGGGTGAAGCGCGCATGCCTGGCTCAGAGTATGAGGCTGGGCCTCTCAGGGCTGTGGGATGGGGAAGCCATGGACGTCTTCCCAGGGAAGGGGAGGGAGCTCCGAGCACAGATCTTGACTGGTCTCCCCTTATGAAGCAAGGGGATGGCTGGATGCTTTTCAGCACTGACATCAGGCATGAATTAAGTGGGGAGACAGCCAGGTGGGCTCTTGGGATTCCCATAACTGAGCTAAATTGCCCCACAGCCCTCTCCTCCACGGCACAAATGGAAATCCCCACCTGCTGGGGGTTGTCACCCAGGCACCCAGGCAGCCAGGCAACCAGGCAGAGTCTGCTCCCGGAGAGCTGCCTGCAGCCCCCGGGCCTCCCACCCCCAGCGCCACCACCCCCCCCCCCCCCCCCGCCCCACCCCGCCTGCTGCCTGAGCTGTCAGCTTGACTACCAAACAGGGCTGATTATCCCCATCTGGGGAAAACAAAACATGTCAGCAGTCGTTCTGGAGAAGAAGCCTGTCTTATTAGTGAGAAGTAATCTTAGGAAAACTCCCCGCTTTGATCTGCAATAGGAAGTGAATGAGCGCATGTAGCTTTTCTTCACCTGGCTTTCTCCTGACACCCAAGCAGCCTTCCGCCAACATCACCTCCTCAGAGAAGCCTGCCAGGCCTAGGCTGACCCTGCCCAGGCTCCCTTCAGGCTTCACTGGACCCTCCCTGGGCCTGCAGTGACTTTTCAGTTAGTATTCCCCTGTGTAATCCTAAGGCTTTGGTCAATATTGCAAAAGAGGACCATTGGCTGTACAACTTTGGTTATGTAGGAATTTTGGAAGTAATTCTGGGCTTAAAGACTTGCTGGCTCATCCGGAGCGGGGGGGTGGGGGGGTGGGGGGATTCTGTTCCTGCCTGAATAGGGTGACCTAGGTAGGAGGTAGGGATGTAGTGGGGTTTCAGATCCGCGTGCCTGTGATTTCCTGCCGCGGCACTGGCCTATAGGTGCCCTCCACCCGGCATGTTCTTCAACCTAACTGGCATACCTGAATTTCTTCTATCGCACCTGTCCTTCAAGCCCAGCCCAACAAAACCAAGACCAACCCTAACCCTCCCTCGCTTACAAGGCCCTCAGCCCGCAGGCCAGCCTTGGTACTTCTGCCTGGCGTAGGGTTCATCTGGTCATATGTCTTCACCCTGCTCCCTGCACACCAAGAGCTCCTGTGAGCAGGGCTTATGTCACCATGTCCGTCTGCCCAGGACCCAGCCCAGGGGCCAGACACAGCGAACATCTGGGAAATGTGCTGAGTGAATGAAAATGCACATTTCCTCTGCCCCAACCTGGCTTCTCTACCTGCTTCCATCTGTGTTAGCTGCTGCTCCCACCGTCTCCCCAAATTCTAGGAGGATCCTTGTGTGGTACGTACCCAGGGTCCTCCTGCTACCCTCTTGTTGGCGGGGGCGGGGGCAGGGAACTAACTTTCTCTGAATGCCTCCAACTTGCCAGGTCAAGTGATAGCAATTGTACACATTCATCTGCTCTAACTCTCAGCATCATGGTGTGTTCAGTGTAATGTTCCTCACTTTACAGATGCAAAAACAGAGGCTCAGAGAAGACACAGACCTGCCCCCAGGTCCTCAGCAGCAGAGCAAGGATCTGAGCTCCAAGCCTCAAGCTCCCAGGCCAGGGGCTATGGCCTCTGCAACAGGCTGCAACATTCAAGCAGGGTTCCAGTGACCAAGCCTTAGGCAAGAGGCGCTGCCTGTGGGAGAGCTCGTACCACAGCTCCCCCTCCCAGGGTAGACGCTCCACCAGAGCCCATTTCAACCAGTCATGTATATTATCCTTATCACTGGCTGACCGCTCGGGGGCATTTACCCTACGCCGGGGCAGCGCTAAGTGTTTCACAAATGGATGCATGCCAAATTTCACAACGACTCTTTGAGGTTTGTAATTTATAATCTCCACATTGCAGATGAGGAAACTGAGGCACAGACAGGTTAGCAAAGTTGCCTCAGGTCATAGCTATCAAGTGACGAAGAGTCCATATTCTTAACAGCCTTCAGGCCGGGGCCATAGGAAATACGGATCACATGCCTCTGCCCCGCAGCTAGCCAGGAAGATGCCCTGGGGGAGTCTACAAGGCTGTGTACCTCCCCGCCCCCCCCCCCCCCCCCCGCTGCCCCACCACCATGTGGCACAGGACAGTGCCAGCTCTCATCCCCAGCTTGCCTGCAGCTCCTGACAGTGGGCCAGAGTCCTCTCTTCCCCATCCTCCACCCTGACCGTGAGCGCCTCAAGGGCAGGGGCCAGACTGACCCTCTTTTTCTTTCTTCCTATCCGGAAGCAGAGAAGAGAGGTGAAGGTAGGAAGCATAATGATTTTACACATGCATTTACGAGGCTTACTCTGCTGCTTCCAAAGCAGATGTAAGGTGGCTTAGAGTATTGAGATGCACAATTAGGACAATACAATTATTCTTTAAAACAGAGCTGTTGGAATCCAATCAGCAGTCTGAGAAGCTGGAGTTCTATCAGGCAGCTGGGAGGCCCTAGGCTGGGATGCAGGAATCTGGATTCCGGTCCCCAGCTCTGCCACAAACAACCTTATGTACATTGCTCCTCCTTCTTAAGCCTCAGTGTACCCATCTGTAAAAACAGGTAGACCGAGTATATCGTGCAGAGAGTGAAAGTTGGTCGGCAGTTTTTCAAATTGTGCTACCTGGCGCGACTAGGGGTTAATCAAGGACACTCCAGTGGCTGCTGGGGGTGGGCTTCAGGGAAAGGAGTCATAGGTGGGCCCCAGCCCCACCACCCCCACTGCGATCAGAGTGACTACCATCCTGTATTTTAGTCATTGAGCTTCTGCTAAAGATGTTTGAAACCCCACACCAGATAAAACATTCTCTAAAAGTCTTTCCGTACTTAAAGTCCTCTCCCTCCCCCTGTGTTGCTGGCCCCCTTACCCAGACCAAGCCCCTGTTCTGCGCATAGCTGGGCATTCCTGATCTCAAGGGACATTTGAGCCCACTGGGTGAGTTACAGGGGCCCGTTGTCAGGGGCTATAGTGTAGGGACTCACACCTGGCAGGGGGTGCTAAAAACAGAAGCTAGGGTTCCTTATCTCTCTAAAACAGGAGCTATCTGGTGCCTCTAAGTCCCAAGACTTGACCCCCCACCCCCACAGCCAGGGGCTTTCCTCAAGGCGGGACCTAGTGTTGGTGCAGAGGCCATGGACTTCAGGACCCCTTCTTGACCCCTCTTCAGCCCAGCTCTGCAGGACCTCCACGCTGCAGGCAAGTGCCAAGGACACTGTCTCCTCGCAGAGATCACATCAGACAGGCAGGCGGGTGGCCCAGATAAGTTCCTGTCCACCAGCAGGGACTGGATGTTCCAGCCACAGCAGCTTCGGGAATGACTCAGCCACCGCTAGACCGCCCGGTGCCTCCTGTGTGGACCTCAGAGCCTGCGCTATCAGCTCCCCACATCAAGGTGCTGACGGCCTCCCTCAGGCATGGGCATGGATGTGGGCTCCTGCAGTGTTTCCTATGGCCAACTTCCTGGTGTACTTTGTCACCTCAAAGTCAGGTCTTAGCCTAAGCCTCCCTCCACGTCTAAACCCCCAAACCCCACTGTGGGTTATTCGTAGAATAGATCTGAACAGCAGCATACAATTCGGGTTCTGTCCACACAGCACTCCTGCACCTCTGGAAAGGCAGTCCTGGGTCCTGGGAGCAGGGTGCAGGAATTGGTAACACACTCAGGTCTCTAATGGTCTAGACCTCCGGCTCCAGTGTGGGGAGGAAAGACAGGAAAGGGGGGGTAGGAAGGCCAAGAGGAAGGATGGTCAAGGCATAGGACAAACGGGCTGGGACAGGGTAGAGATGCCAGATGGTCAGCTCCTCCGCCCATGAGCACAAGATGGGGGGGGGCCTCCCGGGGCCTTGGGGACCCAGAGCAGTACACCTCCACATTGCTTCCAAGACAGCTTACAGCCCCTAGCCTCCCCGATGGGTACCAGCAACAGCAGACCTGACGACTTCTGGGCTCTGAGCTCTTCCATCAGCTAACCCCAGGTTGTGACTCCAGAGCTGCTAGCCTCCTGTCTCACCACACTCCCCTCTGCGACACCAGACATCTGCGGCCGTGTCCCTCGGCTTCCTCGACTCCGCCCATTGCCATTCCTCTCTGCCTCCCCTTAAATGATGGTGGTCCCCAGGCTTGGGTTCTGACCCACTTCTCATTTTTAGCAGAAACTCTCAGACAAAACTTAGAACGGGATCATAGCACAGTGTCTGTGGAGGTCGAAATGTTCCCCACGGGCTCTGTTATTCACAGCTACCCAACTGAGCACCACACGCTACCCCCCCATCTCTCTGCATCCCCATCTGGGCCCCCATCTCTCATTTGTGCCCTGCCCCTATCTATCCAACCATCCACAGTGTGGACTGTCTCTGCACTGATGTCTCAGAGATGCTTGGTAGTCAGCCAGGTCAAAGTCAAGGTTCTTGTTGTGTTTTCAGTCTTTGCAAATGGCCTCCACCCCCCCGAACTGCCAAAACCAGAAACCTAGGTAGAAATTAGCCTTTTCTGCATAGATGAATCCCATCTCCATCTACCCCACCCCAGTCTATCCCACATCTACACTGCAAAGGTATTTATTTAGTCCCTCCTTTCCAACCACAGGGAATTGCCAAACTGGGGCGCCACTGCCTTTCACCAGTTACAATAGGTCTCCCAACTGGTCACCAAGCTTCTACTCTCACCCACTCTCCAGCCAGGGGAAGAATGAGTTTTGCTACCTGTTAATCTGACCAAGCCATTCCCTTGCTCTAGAATCCTCAATGGCTCCCTATTTCCCACTGCACCATGTCTAACACCCCCAGGCCAACTATCTCCGCAACTGGCTTCCAGGTCTATGTTTGCTTTTTCCAGACTCACTGGCCACACCACCCTTCCCTGATCCAGCTAGGTGGAGTTTTCCTTCACCTCCCCCATCTCATCATCTTTCATTGCTAACTTTGCCCCAGCTAGAGCAAGACAATACCTTCACCTGAGGGCTCTTCTTCCTCAATCCCCATGTCCAAATCCTGAAGAACCAGCCCAAACCACCTCCTGACAGGACCCTCCCCAACTGCCTCAACCCCTACCGACCTCCCTTTTCTGAACTTCCCTGCCCCAGCCAACTGAGCCCTACCCCTCCAGCCAGAGTTCTCACCTCAACCTGGCCTCTTCTGTGGCTGACCTGAGCTGAGTTTTGCCAGGGGCTTCCTGAGGGCAGGAGGTAGGTCTTCTATTCCAGTCTTTCCAGGAGGCCAAGCGCATGAAGACCAGGATGCAGGGGCCGGAGTGCAAAGCAAGGCTTCCTTCAGTATCTGGAACTTTTATTTTATTTTTCTCAGGGAAAATCCTTGGGGCCTAGGTGGTCCTGGGCAAGTTTGTACCCTGTCTTTTTGTGGGGATGGGTTTAGGAGCCCCCCTCTTGCAGCAGGGAGGCCGGGCTTTAGGACCCTGACAAGGGACATTTACCCCCTCCCCAGGCATCCATCGGCCTGGGGTGGCCACTTCCTGAGGTCCTGGCAGTGAGAACACCCTCAGAGGCAGAAGCCACCCTCTTCCTGCCTGCTCATTGTGCAGCTCATTGCCCTCCCTTCTCCTGAACTGTAGGCTGAAAGCTCTAAGCCATTTTCGTCCAATTTTCTCCTCAAGTAGACAGGTGATTGAGGCATTAAGATTTGGTGTCTGTTGTTCAGAATCAGCAAGAAGCAGTACGTGGGACAAATAATGACAGGGACGAAGCAGGAGCTCTTCCTCCTCCTGTCCCCACCCCTCGACACCTCTAACCCCATCCTCAGAGCCCAAATCAGGAGAAGCCTTCCCTGGCACAGGGGCTCCCAGCTTCCCCAGCTGGCCAGTGATCCTGGACAAAACACCGACCCTCCTTCTGCTTCCATCCCTCCACAATGGGCATTAATATCTTTTTCAAAGGATTAGACAGAGATTAGAAATGTTGTTAAAAGCCAAGGCAGAGGCCAGTCATTGTAAACTGTAGCTGCAGGCCCAAGCCCTGGCCTCAAAGAAGGGGGTGGGCATGGTGATCATTTCCCCACAGTATGGGAAGGCCTGTGCCCAGGGCATTAGCAGGGAGGCCTGCGGGAGCCTAGGCATTGCGGCTGTTTTCTGGGAGTCAGGAGAAAGATTTTAGGGGCCAACGCCTAGACGTTTCTTTGTTAACCTGATCTGCCCCATCTCATCTGAAAATCAGAGTGACTTCCCAACCTGAAGGACATAGGCACCGAGGCCTGAAGGAGGAGCAAGGACTCCTGGTAATGAGCCCATCCCCTTAGGCAGTCTCGGCCCTGCCCCACAGCCCTGTTCCCCAGCCAGCTGGAGGTCAGGGGTCTGCCTTCCCCAGTGCTTTGATTAGGGAGGAAAGGAAAGCACAGGGTCCCCAGAACTTGAGCCCCCTTCCCAGGTGGGAAGCCTACAACCCATTCCCCTTGTCTCATAGCAAATTCTCCTTCTACCCAAGAGCAGCAGAGTGCTCCAGCTGGACTCCTCCCTCTTCCCCTCTACCCACATCCAAGCACTGACTTGGCCCTCTGGGGTCCTCACCTTCCTCCACGGCCAGTTCCCCATCCGCAGGGCCTTGTGCTGAGTGAGAGTGGGGTCAGGAGACGGAGGACAGGGAGGAGGAGAAAGTCTGGGGACCCACCAGGTGTCAAATTCCTCCCCATTGGTCACAACCCCCCCCAGGCCGCCCCCACCCTCACATGGTGCTGGGGAGGGGGACATTCTGACCTCTCTCCCGGTACACAGAGGGGCAGGGGAGACTTCAGAGACTGGAGGGCATCCCAGCAGGCAGCAACGGCCCTAAAGGCTCTGATGGGGACATGAACTCAGAATCCCTCGGGCAGCTTGGGGAGTGGCTTTGCTCTTCTGCTTGGGGCCCAGATGGGAGTCGGGCGAAAAGAGGGCCTGCCTCCTCCTTGTCAGCAGGAAGACAGCCTTATGCAAAAGTATGTAACCTCTTTATTCTACAGAGGAGGACAACTAAGACCAAGAGAGTCTTGAACAAGGTCTTTAACAAGGTCACATAGCAGGCAAGTGGCCCGGTATGAGGCATCCAACACAGATCCAGCGCCCTTGGGATGGTTCCGTTGATGAGACGTCCCTGTGGCTGGGTGGTGGGCCGTGAGGTGGGCACTGCCACCCGTGATGAAGCGCCATTTCCTTCCCTGGACTACCAGAATAAAGACAGCCTCCACCAGGATTGCAGAGGAAGAGCCAGCTTTAACCCACCTGCCAGGCTCAAACACGAAGCCAGCTCATGATGGTGCCACCTCCCTCTGCCCTCCCGCACCCAGGAGGGGTCGGAAACTGGCTAGCAAGCTGGACATGGACCAGAGGAGGGAAGAAGCACAAGGAAGCCTGCCATGTGTCCCCTTCCCACTGCAGACCCAAGCCAGGCAAGGGAAAAGGGCTATTAAGTCAATTTCAGAGTTATAATTAACATCTTCTCTGTAGCCTAAGAGTGAACAGAAAAGACACGGGATCTGCCCAAGTTCTCATCTCATAAAGCAGGAGACAATTTCCCCAGCAATGCAGTTTTCAAGGGGCTCTAGGATACAGAAATAAAATTGTGTTTTCAATAGACACAAGCTCTGCTTGTTGGACACATATGTGTAAAGCACCAAGACTGGTGCTTGTCCCAGTGAATGTCAGCTCAGATGATTATACTCCCCAGGTCCTCTCAGTCCCATCTGACCTTCACGGGGCAAGGTGCTCGCCATGGGTCTCTGCAGCACACGGAGTCTTGGGTTGTCCTGCTGTTCATCCGCCCTGGGTACCTCCAGTGGCAGCCCTGCCACAGACCCATGCAGTGTCCTTGGCCAGGCAGGTCCCAGCCCTCTCTGGGTCCCAGTGTCCCTAACTGGCCCAGAATGAGGCACAGGAGATCACTTCTAAAGGCTTGGTCCATTTTAACTGTTTAGGTGATAGTAGGGGTCCCTTTGTCTTGATCTTGAGAAATCCTGCGTCTAGGTGAGCACAGGACTATAGTGAGGAAAAAGATAAAATTCAGGACATTGCCCCGAATTAGGATTTCTGGCTTCTCCTGAGCAACTGAGCCAGCACGTCCACATGGCAACAGTCAACTGGAGTGAGTAGGCACAGTGCCCATCATGCAGAAACAAAGCTCTCCATTTGGCCACAGTCCCTACCACTCCCCATCGCCCCCATGCCCAATCCCAGCTGCCATTTAGCACTGGCCATGTGCTGTTGTTTTAGTAGAGAACTATTTCTTTGTCACTGTCGAAGTGGAAAATGAAACTGGAGGGACGTGTTATAAGAACCAACAGCAAAAGGAGACCACTGCCTTGGAAAAATGTTCAAACCATCAGAGGCCTGGCTCTGTGCTCTTATGTGGCCACCCAGCCTGAGGCTTAGAGTGGTTGCATTTGTGTCTCAGGCCACCCAACGGACACCCTGGCCCTGCATCACTCCCTGCCCGCTGCCCCAGTAGGACCAAGGAGTCAGCATAAGTGCCCCCCAGCCACTGGACATTTCTCTGGGGCGCTCTCCCTCACCTTTCTTTACCCACACTAAGACATCCTTCTCTAGACCCAGAACTTCATGTGGCAGCGGGGGCGGGGGGGGGCAATGTCTCCCTCAGTAGGAAAAAGGCTTGCATGGTGCCAAAGCCAGCTTGCAGCCAGGTCAGGCAGGGAGAAGGCCGGGGGGTGGGGGGCAGCTCACAGGGTCTTCTAGGCCAGGGCTTCTCTCTGGACCCTTAGTCTTTGTCCTCTGCACATCCCCACTTAGAGAAGCAGCTGACAGTGGGATAAATTCACCCCACTCAGGCCCTCTCCCGGCTTCCCTCTGCTGGAGTTGCCATGACAACCAGAGTTCACCCTCTATGCCAAAAACACCACAAAAACAACAAAAGCTCCGCCCTCCACTAGAAGGAAAGGAGGTAATGGCTGGGCGTCGGCGAAACGGGAAGGCGCGTGGTTGATGCTCCACTCTTCCCCCACAGCCCCCCGAAATACGTGCATAGTGGGAATTGGGGAACCTACAGCTGGCCAGAGGCAGAGTGGCGGGGGGGGGGGGCAGGTAACGGTCTGAAGGGATGTTTCATCTTCCTTCATCTTCCACACACCCACTCACCGCCTCCATCTGTCCCGGCAGCTTCTCCACAGTACCCATGTGGTCTGCCTCCATTCTGGGAGGAGAGAGGACCAGCTGTAGCTCTGGAATGTACATTCCGAACGAGCCTGGGATCCCTACCTCTGCCTGGTCCACGCTGTGTGACTTCAGACAAAGGCATTTCCCTCTCTGGTGCCCTGAATCCATCCTTAACTCCCATTATTTAAAAGCCAACTTGGGAAGGAGTCAGGATCTCATTCATGCTGAGGTTTATGTGACTGATGATAATGCCTGTAAGTCCAGGCTGGGCATTGGGGAGCGTCTTCTAGCAGCCACGTTAACCCAACAGCGCTCTCCCACCCCCGCATGTGGGGCCATGGGAATGGTCACCACTGGAGCTTAAGGACATCTTGCCCTCCGTGCCATCCCTCTAAGACGGACCAGGCTAGGAAGCAGTGGTTGTCCACAGAAGGGGCCCTGAAGATCTGCGGAGGGAGGAAGGGCGGGAAACGACGGGGAATGGGAGGAGGGCAGAGGCCAGCCTCACAGACTTGATATTTCTACATATGAGCACAAGAGATGCACCGTCTGGTAGGAGCCCTACCCTCAGCTCACAATGTGTCCTTTAGCAAACTCTTCCCCTCCCTGGGCCTTGGCCTCCTGGTTCCGAGGGGGCTTGGATGGGACTGCTGTGGAGAGCACAGTTTCGTGATGTTCCATAAGCCTGGGAGCTTGACAGGGCCGGACAGCTCCCCTTCCCTTCTGACCTCCAGGCACTCAAAATTGGGGTGTGGAAGGAAGAAAGGGCTAGAAGGATGGTGGCTGTGGAGGGGTGAGCACAGGCAGACATGGTCCTGCCCCCTGCCCCCCGAAGACAGCCAACACCCCTGCCCCCCGGGGCAGGCAGAGGAGCTTCTACCTGTGGGATTCCACAACCCCTATACCCTGGGAGTTGACGCCCATCCCTGGCACCAGGCAAGCAATTACAATTCCACGCACCCTCTGTGAGGATGGAGGCTCTTTTACGAAGCTGCCAATGGGAGGAACAAGGTAGGGAAGGGTGGGCACACTTACACCTGAGTTTGAGGTAGCTGAGCAGAAAAGGTTCCCCAGAGATGGTGATAATAGCCTAAGGCCATGTGAGGACTTCCTGGGGGAGCAGGAGCAGCAGCTTGGAGGCAGAGAGCCTGTGAGCAAAAACCTGGAGGTGCACGGTACGGAACCCAAATGAAGGTCTGTGCACGCACATGCGCATGCGTGTAGCCGGCGGAGGCCGAGAAGTAGGCAGAGGCCCGCCGTGGCCGTCCCACAGTGCAAGGGCAGAGGGGAAGGGGTCAGCCGGGAGGCAGGGAGACCAGCAAGGAGGCGGTGGTTGTCCAGAGAGCAGAGGACAGCCCACTCTCCAGCATCCCTGACGGAGTTCTACACCGCAGACTTCCCCGAGCACCTACTTAGCGATAATGAGCACCACTTTCGCAAGGCTTATGCGCACCAGGCACCGTTCCAAGTACTTTACACATGACTCACCCTTTCATCTTACAACAGTCCGATGAGCTAGGCTTGTTTTCACACACAATCTACAGATGAGAGAAGTGAGACCTGGAGCCATGAAGGTCTTTGAGGGTTTCCATCCCCGGGCAGCCCAGCTCGAGTCTCTGCCCTTGTCCATCCCAGGCTCCTGCATCATGCCCTTCTGCTCTGGTGTGCCAGGTGTTGGGGACCAATAAAATCTGGTCCCCACAAGACACCAGCCCAGAGGAGAGGAAGCCTGATCTAGGGCAGGCAGGGTGTTGGGGATAGAGAAAGGAAAGCAGGCTGGGAGACACTGGGGGAGGAGGGTGATGTTTAGTTTAAAGGCTGCGAGAGGGAGGAGGAAGGAGGCAGGAAGTGATGACTGGGGGGGGGGGGGCTGGGGTTGGGACACTGGCCAGGGACTCTGATCCCCCTGTAGTGGCCCCGCCTCTCCCCAGCTGCCATCCTGCCTCGGGAGCTGCTCCCCGAGGAGGAGCTAGCACGCAGTGACTCAGCCCCCCAGAGCACCCAGGCTTGGATCTGCTTCCAGCCCCGCCTCGGGTCTCTATCCCAGCTGCCCTGAAGGCAGCACTGCGGTCCAGGGAAACTGCAAAGGAGGGAAAGCCCCCACTCACCAAGGAGAAGTGAGGGCTTCGTGACCCACCTTCTCTCAAGCGAAACCCCCCCAACCTGGGTGCCACTGAGGCAAGCACAGAGTGATTTACATGCACCCTTCCAGGGGTGTTCTCACTAAGCTCCTGAAAATACCTGACATGGGTCTCCTCCTCACACCAAAGACTGACCCCTGCTCCGACCATGGCAGACTTCACTGGTTCATGGATTGATTCATTAATAATGTAACAAGTACAAGAGTAGGGGGTGCCTCATCAATCAGGGTGAGGTGGGGTGGGGTGCAGTCATGGAAGGCTTCCTGGAGGCAGTAACATTTAAGCTGACGCTTGATAAATAAGAGATTGGAGAACAGGGAAGAGGCAGGGAGAAGACAGAAGCCAGAAGAGGCAGGGGAAGGAGCAAGGTGAACAGATAGGCCGAACTCCAAGGCCCGGCAGGGAGAAAACACGTCATGTCATATGTGAAGTATAGAATCCTCAGGGTTAGAAGCAGGGGATGGGGCTGCAGAAGTTGGCTGGGGACAGACAGCAAAACTCACAGGCCAAGTGACAGGGTTAGGTTATCTGAAGGGCAAGGAGAACCCCCTAGGTGTGATCAGATTGAGAGAGGTGCCTCTGAGCCCCAATAGTGAAAAGGAGAGCAGCCAGCGGCTGTTGCCATCCAGGTGAGAAATGATGCATGGCCTAGGCTGGTCACAGTGGGGACGGAGAGATGGGGATGGGTTCACAAGGTGATCAGGAAGTGGAACTGACCATGCGTGATGGTTGACTCTCTCGGTGGCAAGTGGAAGGACCCTGTCCCCGGAGCTCAGATGAGCGGTGGGGGCATTCACTCCTGCAGGACACAGGAGGAAGAAGAGGTGTGGAGGGAGACATGATGAGTTCAGCTGGAGGTGTGCTGCGTTTGAGCGGCCTGGGAACCCCCAGAAGGACCGTGTCAGGACATGGCTGAATGGAGGGGTCTGGGCTCTGGGGAGAGAGCTGGGCTAGAGAGCAGAAGCAGGGACCACCAGCATGCAGATGTGCCAGGATGTGACACAGCCCTGTCAAGGCACCCGCACAAGTAAGCCCTGTGGGTTGCCCCCACTCCCGCAAAGCCCAACTGAAATGACAGAAAAAGACAGCCAGCCAGAGAGGAGACAAGAGAACACAACGAAATTCTGCAAAAGGGAAAGTGAACAGAGGAGCGGTAAGTGTTTGGCAGAGTTGAGACAGCGGAAACCTAAGTGCCCCTGGAGGGGGAGGCAGCAAGGAGCAAGCCTGATCGGACTCCGCCTCGATGCCTGGAAAGACTCTGGAAGGAGAACTGCCAGATCCCTCTGAGAGCAGGAGTGAGGCTGGAAATGGAAGGAGCAGCAGTGTGAAGGTGGTTAGAGCCACCGTCCCCGTCCCCCTGCAAGTTCCCTTCCCGCCTAGCGGAGAAGGGAAAGCTTCCTCTCCAGAGAAACTAAACTTTGGTGACACTGGGACTGTGCAGTGGAGGGTGGGGACAAGGCACCATACATAAGTGGGGACGGAATACAGAATCTTGGACCTCCGCCTGCTGTTCCACCTGCAGAGTGGGCTGAAGACCCCCAGGAGAAATTAGAGATCTCCTCTTGGCCGGGGGGGATCTACCCAGCTCAAGAGGAAAGACCTAGAGATGGTGGCATTTGGGCTTGCCACCCGGTCACCTCCAGGGAAGCCTCTCCAAGGACAAGCCGTGTCTATGCACACAGAGCTTGCTGTCAGACTGTTGGTGCTTCTGTCTTAAGTAAGAACTGCTGCCAAGGGTCCCTGGACGTTTTAGAAAGGCCTCCGACATGAAAGCCATGAGACAGGGAGGGGGAAGCAAGAGAGGGGTTTGGCAGACAGAGAAAGAAACTTATATGAAACAGAGACAAGTAGGGAGGGAAAAACTAAAAATATCGCTAAAAAATATCCTCAGAAAATTAATAAAATGTACTACATACCTGAGGAAGGGGAAAATGAACAGAATGCTAGTTTTTAAAGAAATATTCAAAGAATATCATGAATGGATGTTATGCTTTGTACTTTGTCAAGTGCTTTTTCTGCATCTGTTGAGAGGATCATATGGTTCTTATCTTTTCTTTTATTAATGTGTGTTTCACGTTGATTGATTTGTGAATATTGAACCACCCTTGCAACTCAGGAATAAATCCCACAGGATCGTGGTGAATGATTCTCTTAATGTACTCTTGGTTTCGATTAGCTGGTATTTTGTTGAGAATGTTTGCATCCGTGTTCATCAGGGATATTGACCTCTAGTTCTCTTTTTTAGTGGAGTCTGGTTTTGGTATCAGGGTCATGCTGGCTTCATAGAATGAGTTTGGAAGTTTTCCTTCCATTTCTAGTTTTTGGAATAGTTTGAGAAGAACAGGTAGTAACTCTTCTTTAAATATTTAGTAGAGGGGTGTATGGGTGGCTCAGTTATATTACAAAGCTGTAGTAATCAAAATAACATGGTACTGGCACAAAAACAGACACATAGATCAATGGAACAGAATAGAAAACCCAGAAATAGACCCACAACTATATGGACAGCTAATCTTCAACAAAGCAGGAAATAATATCCAATGGGGGAAAAAAAAACAGTCTTCTCAGCAAGTGGTGTTGGAAAAACTGGACAGCAACAGGCAAAAGAATGAAACGGAACCATTTTCTCTCACCACACACAAAAATAAACTCAAAATGGATGAAAGACCTAAATGTGAAACAGAAAATCCTAGAAAAGGGCACAAGCAGAAACCTCTTTGACCTCGGCCACAGCAACTTCTTACTAGACATGTCTCCAGAGGCAAGGGAGACAAAAGCAAAAATGAACTATTGGGACTTCATCAAGATAAAGCTTCTGCACAGAAGGAAACAATCAACAAAACTAAAAGGCAATTTTCAGGGGTCTGGGTGGCTCAGATGGTTAAGCATCTGCCTTCAGTTCAGGTCATGATCCCAGGATCCTGGGATCGAGTCCTGCATCGGGCTCCCTGCTCCTTGGGGAGCCTGCTGCTCCCTCTGCCTCTCTCTCTCTCTCTGTCTGTCTCTCATGAATAAATAAATAAAATCTTAAAAAAATAAAAGGCAATCTTCAGAATGGGAGAGGATATTATGACATATCTGATAAAGGGTTAGTATCCAAAACCTATAAAGAACTTATCAAACTCAATACCCAAAAAGCAAATAATCCAGTTAAGAAATGGGCAGAAAACATGAATAGACATTTTTCCAAAGAAGATATCCAGATGACCAACAGACACATGAAAAGATGCTCAGCATCACTCACCATCAGAGAAATAGAAATCAAAACCATGATGAGATACCACCTCACACTTGTCAGAATGGCTAAAATTAACAACACAGGAAACGACAGGTGTTGGTGAGAATACAGAGAAAAGGGAACCCTCTTATGCTGTTGGTGGGAATGCAAACTGGTGCAGCCACTCCGGAAAACAGTATGAAGATTCCCCAAAAAGTTAAAAATAGAGCTACCCTACAATCCAGCAATTGCACTACTAGATATTTACCCAAAGAATACAAAAATACTGATTCGAAGGGGGTATATTTGATATTTATTGCAGCATTATCAACAATAGCAAAATTATGGAAAGAGCCCAAATGTCCATCAACTAATGAACAGATAAAGAAGATGTGGTATATATATATATATATATATATATATATATATATATAATGGAATATTACTCAGCCATAAAAAGGAATGAAATCTTGCCATTTGCAACATGGATGGAGCTACAGAGTATTATGCTAAGTGAAAAAGTCAGAGAAAGACAAATACCAAATGATTTCACTCATATGTGGAATTTAAGAAACAGAACAGATGAACATGGGGTGGGGGGGAGAGAGGCAAACCAGAAAACAGACTCTTAACTATAGATAACAAACTGAGGATTACTGGAGGGGAGGTGGGCAGAGGGGTGGGGATGGGTTAACTAGGTGATAGGTATTAAGGAGGGCACTTGTTATGATGAGCACTGGGTACTGTACGTAAGTGAAAAAATATTCAAAGAATAAGCAAAAGAACTTGGAAAGTAAAAAGAAAAATATTATAGCTGAAACTTAAAAATCAATTGATGGGCTGAAAGATTAAGTTGAAAACATCTTTTGGAAAATAGAACAAAATGGCAAGTCAGAAAATAGGAGAGAAAAGATAAGAAATTGGAGGTTCAAATTGTAAGGTCTAATGTCCTGCTAATAGGAGTTCTGGAAAGTGCAAACAGAGAGAATAGAGGAGAGAAATTTTTCAAAGAGATGAAGAAAAGATTTTCTAGAACTGAAGGATGTGAGTCTCTATTTGGAAAGCCCTCATAAGCACCCAGCAGCAATGAATCATAGATGATCCATACCAAAGCACATTATCATGAAATCCAGATCATCAGAGACAAAGAAAAAACCTGAAAAGGAGAAGTTGGGAGGATAGGTCACATATAAAACTTAGAATGGCTTCAGACTTCTCAACAACAAAACTGGAAAATAGAAAACAATTGAGCAATCAAAAATCTTTTGAGATTTCAAAATCTTTGAGAGAAATTTATTTCCAAGCCAGAATTCCATACCTTGCCAAACTATCCATTGTATAAGTAAGATATAGGTTCTTTAAAAAAAAATACATATTCAGGATATGTAAAATAAATACATATTCAGACATGCAAGGATTCACAAAATTTACCTCCTTTGTACAATTCTCCAGAAATTCCTGGAGAATGTGCTACACCAAAACAAGGAAGTTAGCCAAGAAATAGGAAGGCTCTGGGTCCAGGACACAGTGGGGTCACCTAGGAGAAAGAGAGGGATCTCCTCAGGCAGTTGGGGGAGGTCAGTTCTAGAATGACAGCTGGGGAAGAGACGTGATTTGAATGTACAGGTTATCTGAGGTTGTTGGTCGAACTGAGAGCAGTTTTAGGTTTTCTTGGAGAGTTTGGGAAGAATCACAGCAGACACATGAAAACTCAGTAAGCAACAAACAAACAAAAAATAACTTCAGGAAAACCATTCCTCCTATGGATCCCATTTCTGAAATATCTCTCAGCTCTTTCCCCTCTACCCCTAGACTCCAAAATGTTTGAAAATGTTAAAATTAATTTTAACTAAACTTGTTATAACCATTTCACAGTGTCTACTTATATCAAATCATTATGTGTACACCTAAAACTAATACCATGCTATATGTCAGTTATACCTTAATACATTTTCTTCCTTAAAAAAAAAAAATCCATGATGAACAAAACATCACACTTTTAAATCCTGCGGGATCTGCTCCTGGCCTTGCAGGCCCCCGAGAGTGAGTGCCTCACTGACCTCACCCTAGTGCCAGTGTGGAAGCGAGACTCCCTTCCTAGTCCCCTAGGGTCAGACTGTCCAGGAAGCGGGTCCAGACAGAGGTGCTCTTTGGGGTGCTGCGGGTGCTGTGCAGAGGTAGAGCACTCCTGCTCTGAAAGAAGTAACAAGGGTAAGTCTGAGGGCTGCAGAGGGGGAGGGAAGGGATGCCCGCCGCTGTGGAAGAGTTAGATGCACACAGACAGTGCCCCCCGTCTGCCAGGGGCACTGAGATTCTGCTTCTCCCCACCTCATCACTTTGGGGCTTTCTCCATGGGGTTTCCTTTAGAATTCAAAAACTCAGAATGAGTAAGCAATGCAAGAAATTAGCTTGCTCAGTCTTTCAGGACCCTGTGCTCCTCTCCGGGTGATTGGGGTCCCTGGCTCTCTGCTTCTCCAAATCCTCTGCAGACTCCAGCCCCACTTTGGCCCTCCTTCCCCTTCCAGGCAACCCTTGAAACCCCGTCAGTTCTGGCTCTTTTCCCTCTATTTATTCCACAAGCACACGCTTGAGAACCTACTATGCGATAGGCTGGGTTGTAGAGATAACAAGGACTGAATTTTTTTTATTATTATGCTTGGGGAACTCGAAAATAATACTAGCACATAATTAAAGTGAAATTGTGCTTGAAGGTTAGAAGGAAAGGCACAATCTCTGCTCTGCCTTCTCCAAGTTCAGCATCACCTCTAGGTTCTAATCACCTTTAAAATCCTTTTGAGTATGTCGTCCAGTATTTAGCTCCATTTTTTAAAAATATATGCATACACAGTATTTCTTGATATTTCAATTTGGGGCATTAGCTCCTGACTTCCTGCTGTGGGAAATAGGGACTTAAGTCTCCCGTCAATCCCCTGCTTCCTTTCCTTCCATTCTCCCAATAGTTACTTCCAAGTTTTCATTGAACAAAAGCACCTCTGAGCCCAGTTGCACATTATAACTGCATTCTTCTTGTATGACCCTTCTTTCCTGGAGTTGACAACCACCTTTTTTATTTGCCTGATGTCTAGTATCTACTGTTAATTTGTGCTAAGTGTTTCAACATCTCCACCACTCACCTACCAATAGTAGTTTCCGTTCAGTCAAACACCTCAGGTGCATTTTCCCTCCATCCTCTTGTTTGAGTCTGGACACGTTGCTTGCTGGGCCTGAGACTCAACTCTCCTCTTAGGGCGCTCCTCCCCTTCACGCCGAGACATGCCTTCACTCTACTGCCTATGTTCGAGTCTCATGTCTGGAATCTTTTTTTCTTTCTTCTTCTTTCTTCTTTCTTTCTTTCTTTCTTTCTTTCTTTCTTTCTTTCTTTCTTCTTTCTTCTTTCTTCTTTCTTTTCTTTCTTTCTTTCTTTCCTTTCTTTCTTTCTTTCTTTCTTTCTTTCTTTCTTTCTTTCTTCCTTTCTTCCTTCCTTCCTTCCTTCCTCCCTCCCTCCCTCCCTCTTTCTTTCTTTTCTCTCTTTTTCTTTCTTTCTTTCTTTTTCTTTCTTTCTTTTTTCTTTTTCTTCCTTCCTTCCTTCCTTCCCTCCCTCCCTCCCTCCCTCTTTCTTTCTTTCTTTCTTTTCTTTCTTTCTTTCTTCTCTTTCTTTCTTTCTTCTTTCTTTCATTTTCTTCCTTCCTTCTTCCTTCCTTCCTCCCTCCCTCCCTCTTCCTTTCTTTCTTTCTTTCTTTTTCTTTCTTTTCTTTCTTTTTCTTTCTTTCTTTCTTTCTTTCTTTTTTCTTTCTTTCTTTCTTTCTTTCTTCTTTCTTTCTTTCTTCCTTCCTTCCTTCCTTCCTTCCTCCCCTCCCTCCCTCCCTCTTTCTTTCTTTCTTTCTTTTTCTTTCTTTCTTTCTTTTTCTTTCTTTCTTTCTTTCTTTTTCTTCCTTCCTTTCTTCCTTCCTCCTTTCTTCCTTCCTTCCTTCCTTCCTCCTCCCCTCCCTCCCCTTTCTTTCTTTCTTTCTTTCTTTCTTTCTTTCTTTCTTCTTTCTTTCTTTCTTCCTTTCTTTCTTTCTTCCTTCCTTCCTTCCTCCTCCCTCCCTCCCTCTTTCCTTTCTTTCTTTTTCTTTCTTTCTTTCTTCTTTTCTTTCTTTCTTTCTTTCTTCCTTTCTTCCTTCCTTCCTTCCTTCCTTTCTTCCTTCCTCCTTTCTTCCTTCCTTCCTTCCTTCCTCCCCTCCCTCCCTCTTTCTTTCTTTTTCTTTCTTCTTCCTTCCTTCCTTCCTTCCTTCCTTCCTCCTTCCTTTCCTTCCTTCCTTCCTTCCTCCCTCCCTCCCTCCCTCTTTCTTTCTTTCTTTCTTTCTTTCTTTCTTTCTTTCTTTCTTTCTTTCTTTCTTTCTCTCTCTCTCTCTCTCTCTCTTCCTGGGCTTGTTCCCCTGTTTCAGTGGTGTGCATCCTCCATGTAGCTCCTGAGAATGAGGGCATTAGGAGGTAAGAAATTAAAACATGATTGATCTCTTTTACTGAGTTTGGGGTTGCCTCTTAAATTATGCACTCCGGATGAGTGCCTCATTCTCCTCGCCCTAGTTCTGGCCCTGGCGAGGGTCAGCATTGCTCCTTCTGCCCCACCAGGGCCTGAACTGTGGAGCATCATCACTGCGCATAGGCACAGCACAAGACACACTGCTCAGGTGAGGGTGGGCTGTAGCCCAGGGCAGTCCTGGGCATCCGGAGAGCTTCCAGAAAAGACCCAGCAGCAACCTGACTTTGCTGGCTCCCTCCGCTTCCTGGGGGCAGCCTCAGGATGAGTGGAATGGCTCTGGGACCCCTACTGTGTGCTGGGAAACTTCTGTGAAGGGACACATGACATCCGTGAAACCTTCTCTTTCTGGAAAAACCATCCAAACAGTCCCCTGACACAGGAGCCTTCAGTTTTCTGAGGGAGTAAGTCGAATGCCTGTTCACTGCTTGAATAGCTAATGCTCATTATGGTTCGCTCTGGCTTTAGGGACATTCACGGTGCGGTGGAACTGAATGTTGCGTGAGAGCTGATTATCACTCACCACGTGTCAGATGCCATGCTGGGGCTTTGGGTGGCTTATCTCAGTGCACGCTCCTGCCCTCGCATGAGCCGATACCCTTGTCATTCCCGTTTTACAGATAAGGAAACTGATGACCAGGGGAGGTCCAGTGACTGCCTGGAGGTCACACAGCTGGGAGAGGGTGGAGCCGGAATTGACACCCTGTCATCCTGACCCCCATGTGTGGAAGCACCCTGTCACTCTGACTGTACTAGCAGAAATGTCTAGAGCCCAGTCTAGAGCCTGGAAGCCAGGGTCTCAGGATGGAGGCAGAGCATGAGCCTGAGCACACACACCTTCCCACTTGCTGTCTCTGGGCCTCGATTTCCTCCTCTGAGCAGAGGAGTAAGGCAGCTGTTCTGGCTGTTCGGGCCCTGATACTCAGGAGCCCTGTGGCTGGACCCTCTGGGCCCCTGTTCCCAGCAGTCACACATCCTGTGGGTGTTTGCTCTAACAGTGCCATGGAGGACAGTAACTTGCAGTTCAGCAGGTCAGCAGGGGTGGCTCCAAATTCTGAAGGAAAGGATAGTGATGGGGTTCTGGGCTAGGGTCTTGGAAGCTACCCTGTCACCTTCCTCAGGACCTCCTGGTCAGGGGATTCAGCAGCTATCCCAAGTTCCAAGATTGCCCTCCCCTTGCCCAAGGATCTCCTGGCTCAGCAGAGTTAGAGGCTGGGGAGAAGAGGAGGAGCAGGTCTTGGGGAGTGGCTGGGATGGACTCAGACAGAGTGTCTGGGGTGGCTGGGCCAGGAGGGGATGGCACTCCAAGCATCTCCCATGGGTTCAGGGGTGAGGAGCCCTCGGAAAATGCTGGAGGTGTGCCTTGCTCTAAGGCAGGAAGGAAAAGAGAGGAGAGAAGAGCCCTCTGAGGTCCCCACCAGCCAGTGGCAAGGGGGGAGAGGCGTGGTTCAGGGAGCTAAGGCACAGCAAAGCCTCTTACAGGGAAGCTGGGCCAGTCTACAGAGCTCAGACCCACCAGTGGTCGGGCGCAGGAGCTCAGAGGCGCGAGGAGGCAAGCAGGTGGCCAAGAGGAAGAAGTAGCCCTCCCCCCGGGAAATGGACTGGGTATCATGTCCTCCAGAGCCCAAGGGAACCTCAGAAGCTGTGGGAAAACACAGTTGGGGCTGGACTGCGAGAGGGCAGTGTCTGGTGACTAGTGGTTCTTCCTAGAATGCTCCCTGCCTCCTTGTGGCTAAGTGCAAGGTCAGTAACAGGCCGGGGTCCTGCCCTTGACCCACTGTCTGGGCCGTGTGGTCTCTACGTCTATCCTGCTTTTCCTTGTGTGTGTTGGGGGGGGGCGTGGCACAGATGGGTAGGACTGACTTCAAGTGGCCTCTTCTTTGTGGATGGAAGAGGACCTTGAGCCCAACTGACTCTAATGGCTCCTGGGGTCTCACTGGATGCCACTACCCTTCCCCACCATGGGAACACACCATGTTCCACGCTGGACTGGAAATCAGGAGGCCTGCACTCTGTCACCAACCCTTCATTGCCTTGCTGGGAGACCAGGTACAGGCAGCAAACAAGGGGGCTACAGACAATCATCTCAAAATGGTGCATCATAAGCCATGACTCTGTGGGGCTTGTTGGTGATTCTCAAGACTGAAGTATCCCTCTGTCATGAGCAAGGTCAAGGGGAATTATCCGGACCACTGCTCCACACCCCCAACTCTGGGGGATCCCATGACCTCCCTTACTCTTTACAATGGGACAGCACCCTTCCCCCTTGGTTGCCCTTGGTTCAGAAACACTAGCTCCTCACACAACATCTCAGGATGCCAGTTACTAGGCAACATGAGAGACTCAAAGAAGTGACTGGCCCTGTAGAAATGGACCAGGTCAGGAACACAGAGCCGGCTCCCTTGGATCTGTAACCTCCTGAGCATGGCAAAGTCTCAGTCCCTCAGCCTGCCTCCCTTTTCCCTCCTTCCTGGCCCCCTCCTTCCAGAACATCTTGGTCCCCAATTACTCAGAGCTGCGGGAGGCCTGCCAGAGAAGAAACGAGAGCTACACATCAGCTATTCTATATTTACCACCTGATGGCTGAGGAGGATCTATCTTCCGCACAATTAAATGAAAAGAGTTTTAATATCGGCAGGCAAAGGACTCAAGCATCAATGGAGAATTAGGTTAGAGCCAGCAATTGGATTAGTGCCCAGTTGCAAGTGAAATGAGGACTCGGACACAGGAGGGTCATCCCTCTCCTGGTGACAGGGCCTTCCTTGGTGGGGCGGCAGGAAGCTTGGGTTCCTGAGACCCGCCCTGACTGCCCCCCGCCTCCAACCCACAGGACCGAAGACCAGGAGGGGCAGCCTTTCCCAGAAGCCTCCATGAAGACGAAGCCCTTGGCCAGGTGTGGCAGATGAGGGGAAACGAGGGTCTGCACAGCCAGCCAGCCACCACACCCCCTCCCGAGAATTAGCCTCACCAGTGTCCCCTACTCATGCCCTCCCTTTCCTGCCATCACCCGCTCCTTGCCTAGTTCAAGCCCACACCTCACTTCCCTGGAACCGCTGCAGCCACCCCAGGGCCTCTTCCTTCCCCTCCAGTCTGACCTGTAAACACACACCGATCAGTCCGCCCTGAGCCAGCTTCCTTCCCCGAAGTGCAGCCAAGGGGGCCAGGCCCATACACGGTCCCCAGGTGAAGGCTGTTGAGGGTACAGCAAAGATGCTAGTCAAATCATTGTCCCTTTCCCTTTTGACTCTTCCAATTTCACACTGAGTTGCTTTCTTTCTATTTATTAAATGTGAAATGCATGAATGCACCCTAGTTTTGCTAGGTGTTGATTTGGTGACAAACCCCGGCACGGCCTAGGGATAATCACATTTCTGGCCCCTGCCTACCTTTGCGGGGCCACCGCGGCCGCCCTGACAGAGCAAGCCCAAATCCTTGGCTGGGAATTAGGGCGGGTTCTTCCCGACAGCTCCCTGGAGGTGGGCGTCGTGTCTCCCGTTCCAAACAGGAACCCCAGAGAAGCACCCCCCAGCCCGGTCCTGTTTGTACTGGCCCCCAGCAAGAAAGACTCCACAGCCAGCTGGGTCTCTTCGGCCGCCTTGCTCCTTTCTTGCTAACAGCAAATTCTCCCTTCCTCTTTCCTCAAGCCTCTCTGGGAAGAGGCCAAGTGTGCTGGCATTATTTCAAGGGGAGACAGAAACCAGCCGGTGAGTACAAGAGAACGCCCGTCCTTCTCCCCCAGACTCCTCAATCGAACAGCCTTGAGCATGAATTGGGGGTCTCAGCCTGTTCTCCCCATCGCAGGGGGTAAAACTGAAGCCTCAGGAAAGAAAACGGCCACCGGAGAATGAGATTTGGAATATGGCTATCTCGAGAGTCCCTGACCCCAAGACCAGTGAGTGAAAAGCATGCATGCTCACTGCCCATCAGCCCACTCCAGGGCCAGTCCCATGCTGACCTGGGGCTGGAGGGAGCCAAGAACAGTGCCTGGTCTTCTCCTACATTCTTAAAGGAAATTACAACTCCCCACTAGCCTCTATGTCTATTCTCTATGAAGAACACCAGTTTCTCCAGCTGCCCCAGTTGTGACCCTAGGCAACAGGAAAACAAACCAGGAGTACAACCCAAATGCGTACGTGTCTCTTCCCTGGCAGAGCATCTGGACAATGGGGCCTCCATGGGAACTGAAAATGCCCTGGCTTAAGACAAAGGCAGTGACATATTTTAATAGCTTCCCACCTGCATTAGGTTGCTGGGGCTGCGTAACAAATACCACAGACTGGGGGAAGCCTTCAACAGCAGAAGTTATTTCCTCACAGTCCTGGAGGCTAGAAATCCAATACCAAGGTGTGGGCAGGACTGGTTTCTCCTGAGGCCTCTCTCCTTGGCTTGCCGATGGCCATCGCCTCCCTGTGTCTTCATGTGGTCTTCCCTCAGAACCTGTCTATGTCCTAAGTCCCTCTTCTTACAGGGACACTAGTCAGTTGGATTAGGGGCCACCCTAAGGACCTCATTTTAATGTAATCACTTCTTTTAAAAGCCCTGTCTCCAAATACAGTCACGTTCTGAGGTACTGGGTGTTAGGACTTTGACGTGTGAATTTGGGGGGGCACACAATTCCCTAATTCCCGTAACACCTCCTCCAGTTTCAACCCCAATAGCAGGCATGGGGGACGTTGGGATCCAGCACAGGCTGTGGCACCGGTTACCCATTCTGTCAACAGCACCTCAACCGCCCGACTCCCTGACCGCTCTTGTCAGAGGCCCCCTCCCGGATGCAGCCTCTAATCCCCCACAGCCCTGCTCCCCGATTGTGCCGAGAGCCTGAGCTCCCACGGGCCCCACCTGCAGCCCTGCCCCTGCCCCTCGGCCTGGGGCCCCCGCGGGAGAGCGGACGTCGCCCCGGGGCCCTGCACAGGCCATGCAAGGAGAGGCCTTGGCCCACGCCGAGAGGCCAGAGGCGGCAGGCAGGATGAGAAGGGTCTTGTGATGAGGTTGGGGAGGCGCCAGGCTGCTCGGGCTCTGGAAGAGCTGTTGGGGATTTGGACGCAGAAGGAGGCCTGTGAGGCCTCTCGCTGGACCTACTTGTCCTTCCCCGCCCCCCCAACCCTGGCCCAGGCTCCCTCAGTGGGAGAGGACAGCTAGCAGATGTTCCAGATGTTCCAGAGGTCCCCAAGGGATCTTCAGCCTCCAAGTCCAGAAGAGAGTCAAAGGGCAGCCTTGTAATTTCCTGGCAGAGGAACCACACAGCCAGCCACGGGGGCCCTGATCATGTCGTTTCCATGTGCCTCACTGCGCCTCCGTGTTGAGCACTTTTTCTGTACCTCTGTCTCTTTACTGCCCTAATAGTCTGCCCTTCTGTCCATCAGTCTCACAGCTGCAGAGGCTCTGTAGTGGGGAGAGGGGTCTAAATCAGGGACTGTTCAGGTCTCTCTCTCTCTCTCTCTTTTTTTGGACTGATATTTTTGCTTGTTTTCATTAGTGTATCCTCAGTGCCTGGAACAGCACCTGGTACATATTAGGACATATGTTCAAGGAAGATTTTTCCATAAAGGAGTGACAAGGATGAGCAAACCTTGTCTCAGGTGGTTGGTATGCAGTGTAGAGTAGACAAGTCATAGCAGGAGGAAGTGCCCTCTATAAACATGGTTAAGAAGCACGTGAGGATCCTTAGGAGCACCCGCTAGGAAGACAGGGAGAGTCAGAAGCAGGAAACTTGACCTCTAAAGTCTGGGTCCAGAAGTCAGAAGAACAAAAAGGGAGAAGGACCAAGAGAAAGCGCACAGTAGTAGTGAGCCCCCTGTCATTCGAGGCATGCAAGGTTAGCTAGACAGCAGAAGTGCAGGATGCTGCCCAGAGGTAACACACCTGAGGCCCCGAGAGAGCAGATATTCTCAGACTGGGACCTGGGCAGTCCTCTCGCCTTCCCTGGGCCTCAGTTTCCTTCGCTGTAGTATGGCAGGAAGAGGTGCAATCTTGAATTTCATGACAGCTCCTCGAGCCTTGAAGATCAGTATTCTTGAGCCTCAGGAGAGTCTGCCCCAAAAGAATGCTCTCCAGAGAGAGGAGGGGGTGGGGAAAGAGGGCAATGGGGAGCCCTGGAGGAGGCACGCAAAGGCCTCAGTGAGAACTGGCTTTGCCCTGACTCCCACGCCTCTAGCCAGCCCCAACAGGCCCGAGTTTGGTGGCCCCAAGGGTGCTGGAGAAATCAGTGAAGGCTCAGCAGGGTCAAGGGCCATGGCATCCTCCGGGGAAACCCAGACTAGAGGCGGGGGATCCCAAGAACATAGATCTGGCAGGGGGAAGGCCTTGGGCTGGGTCCTAGCCCCTGCCCAAATTCTGATTCGCTGTGTGACCATGGGCAAGTCACTCTCCCTCTCTGAGTCCCAGTGTCCTGATAGGCCAAGGATAAGTCTGGGCTTTGCCGAGATGGGGGCAAGAAGGAGGCAAGAGAAGCAGACAGGGTCCCAGGCTGCAGGAGCCCTCAATGTGACTGAAATGTAGGGAAGAAGGAGGAAGCAACACAGGGGAAAAGATCAACATGGCAAAATCTGTATTATGGGTTTACTAATCTCTGCCCTGCCTTTCTGGAGGCATGTCACTTTTCAGTACTGATCCCATGCCATTTGATCTGCAAGTTGACCCACCATGAGAAAATAGCCTCTAAGATGTCAAGTGACCCCCCACACACCCACCACTCTGGGATCCAGGCAGTTCTCTGCAGGCTGTTCTCTCTGTCTGCACCACTGTCCCCTCCTGGGGGTGCCCGCAGCCTCCCCATCTCACTGCTGTCATTGTTGCCTGTTCCTCCCATAGCCTGTGAGCTGCAGGAGGGCATCTGTATTTACAGTGCCTAGCACGGGACCTGGCCCAAATCAGAGCCGGATCCTGCCCAAGGAAAGGTCTAGGGCAAAGCAGGGACATCAAAGAAAGAGTTCTTTAATGACTTTGGTTTCAAAGAATTTGCTATGGAAGCTGAGGGAAGTCATGGGAGAAAGCAGAATTCTGGACCTCTTGACACGTTAATTCTATTTCAATTCATTTCTACAAACATCTTTCTAATGCCTGCTCTGTGTTAGGCACTGTTGAACCAATGAAACAAAAAAAAAACCCACCCTCAGGGAGCTTACATTCTAATGGAGAGAGATAAATGATAAACAAGGTATGTAAGTCATACCGTATTTTAGTCCTAGGTGCCATAGAGAAGACTGTAAAGCAAGGAAGTGGCAGAAGGCACGTCGTGGGCTGCCGCTGGGACTGCAGAGTGCCATTTGGTCTGAGCTAAAGGAGTAGTCATGTGGGCATCTGAGGAGAAACTGCTCCATGCAGAAGGGATAACAAGTGCAAAGGCCCTGGGGCAGGAACAGCAAGGAGGCCAGCACGGCTGGAGCCAGGTGAAGGAAGGAAAGAGAAAAGGAGATGAGTCCAAAGAGGCAGAACCTGGAAGCCTTGGTAGCCCTGTGTGGGCCATCCGAAGATTTTTGACATTTAACTTTGAGGACAGGGGAGAGCTATTGGAGGGGCTGGCAGATAATGGGGCTTATTTTGAATCACAGTGTTTGGGGGTGGCAATAGCCACCCTGTTCTTTGAATCCAGCCCTGGCATGAACCCAGGTCCGACTAACTCCAGATTCATGCTCACTCCGGTACCCCAGAGGAACATGTCAGCTTTAAGGGCAGAGGCCTGGGCTGGGGGCTTGGGCAGGGCAGAGGGAGGGAAGCCAGAGGCCCAAGGGGCAGCCTCATGGGGCTCCAGGCAGCTCTGTGAAGGTGGGGCTCCCACAAGAGAATTCGCCCTCCAGGGCACCAGCAATGTGGCCTTGGCCCTTAGGTGGCCTGCTGTGAATTGCCCAATTGCCTGGGAAAGGAGAAGGGAGAAATGTACCCGGGGCTGGGCTGTGCTGCAGGCCCCAGGATTGCTCAACAGGCTCAGCATGAGGCTGGACCCTCCCCACGCCCCCAACATGCCTCCCCGGAGCCGCCCTGCCTCTGGGTCACAGGATTAATAAGCTGCTTCTCATTAGACCCCTAGAATCCCTCAGGCCCTCAGGGGAGGCAGCCTCAGAGGAACTTGGCTGGAGCCACCACTGGGTGTACAGGAGGGAGGAGGAGATGACCACCACGGAGGTGGGGTGCGAGACTCAGGGTACATTCTGGTCACTGCCTGCCTGAGTCCCAGAGGGGCCCAGAGGAAGTGCGGCAATCACACGTGAAGAGGGTCATTCAGACCTGGATTTGAACCCACTTAGGATGTGCATGAGCTGCATGACTTTGGGCAGCAGATGAAGCTGTCTGAGCCTCAGTTTCCTTATCTGTGGAACAGAGAGGATATGCTACTTACTTCCACAAGGCTGAAGAGACGTTACAACTAAAGTGAGCGTGATTGCACAGTGGTCCCTTTTAGCGCGGACCCATCAATAAATCAGGTGGCTTCTCTCCCTGCGTGCCCCTACCCCAGCCAGGCTGGGCTCAGCAGTCGGAGGAGCTGGGGGCCTCCGGGCTCAGCCCAGTCGGAGATCCTAGGCTGCTGCAGCGGCTGCAGGAAACTAAATAGGACACAAAACCTAGAGGACTGTTTCCCAGACTTGTTTTTACCTCACCCTCAGTGCAAAATACAGTTTTCATTGTGATTCAGCATTAACATGCATCTTTATGTAAAATACATTTCCTGACACTGTACTTACCCCCACTAGGTGTGATGTACTCTATTTTCTATTCTCTTCCATTTCATTAAGAACATGAAATGCTGGTCGCAACCCAAACACGGAAAGGATTGAGGGGCTGGTGTGTGTGAAGTAGTCGGGCTCGCCACCAGCCTGGTTCGGGGTTGTGTGGGCTGGTGGTGCACGTGTCCACAGCCACGTGACCATCCTCACTAGGTCCCCGCGGGGCCATCAAGAGGCCTGGCAAACACACCCAAGAGCCAGAGGCTCCTGAGAGGCTGCTTCAGACCCTCTCAAGGAGGGCCCCCCCCCGCCCAGCAGGGCTGCCTGCGGAGGACCATGGGGAACGCAAGGTCCTCTTTTGGGCGTTCCTTACTCCAAACACCAAAGACTAAAAACCAGAGAATCAAACCTCCCCCAAGGGGACCCGTTCCTCCTTGGCCCACAGGGCACCCCTTTCCCTGCCCAGCGCTGCATTCAAACCCCAGCTTTGCCAGTTAGGAACATCATGGCCTGAACAACCTCTGGGAGGCCAGGTCTAGCATCCGTACGACTGGGACCGTCCCTACGTTGCAGGGCTGCCGTGAGGTTGAAGCCGGCCAAAGCGCAGAACTCACTGGCCCCGGGGCTTGACACTTCGCAGGTGCAGGACAAGTGCAAGAGGCTGCCCTCTGCTCTCCGCTCCGCGGCCTCTCCACCCAGTCCCCACCCCAGCCTCCCCAGAAGTCCCAGCTCCTAGCAGAGCCTCCTCCCGAGGCGCTGCCGGGTGCTTGGCTGCCTCAACAGGTCTTGTGGTGGCAGCGGCAGCCTTAATTTAAGTTCCGGGCTGGGAAATTTCCCGTGATTACAGGCCCTGCCAGGGGCTGGGAAGCCAGTAGGCCTCGGCAGGGCAGGGCTGGAGCACGTGCCCACGCACACACCTCCACACGAGCGTGCACGCACGCACACATGACCTGCTCTTGCACGGCCGGGACCCAGAGCACCTCAGCCAGGCTGCATACACGCTGCCTGGGTCCACACGGATTCCTACGGAAGGGAGTTTAAACAGCACACGTGCCCACACACCGCTTTCCCTCTGGTGGACGGCAGGCACGGCCTTCAGGACAGGAGGGCCAGCGAGAGGGAAAGTTTTAGGGCAAGGACTCTCACCTACTGCCCTTTTCCAGAATCTTCCTTTTCTCCCTTGCCTGGGGTGCCCAAGGGAGGAGCAGCAGGAAGAGAGATGTCCCATCTTTTCTACTTTGAGAACTCCTAAAGACTCTGTGGGTGTGTGCGTGTAAATGAATGTGTGAGGGTGTGGGTGTGAGTGTATCTTTATCAGATGCCTACTCTGAATCTTGACCTTGACTCTGGTGCTGGGAATGGGGCAATGAAGATGACATAGGGAGGCCTGGCCATAAACATGAAAACATAAATAACATACAGTCGACCCCCGTTATTTGCAGATTCCGTGTGCAAGCATTTGCTTGCCAGCTAAGGTTGTTTGTAGCCCAAGTCAATACTCACCTGTTGTCAGTCACCTCAGACCCGCACAGAGCAGTGGACAACTTGAGGGGCCCAAAGCACCTGTTCCCGGCCGAGGTCCAGCAAGGACATTCCCTATTTTCTTTTCTCAGCTCACACACTGTAAACGAGCCATCTTTTTCATGGTCTGTTTACTGGCACGTTTTTCACATTTTTGTGCTGTTTGTTGGTGATCCTGCTATTTAAAATGGCCCTCAAGCCCAGGGCAGATGTGCTGGCCAGTGTTCCTCGGTGCCAGGGGGCGGTGATGCGCCTTATGGAGAAAATAACGTGTGCTAGGCAAGCTTCTTTCACTCAGGAGTTACAGCGCCATTGGCCTTGAGCTCAATGTTAATGAGTCAATAATGCATATTAAATAAGGTGTCTGCAAACAGAAACACACAGAAAACAAGGTTACACGTAGACCTGTGGACGAAAACGTGGTGAACAGAGGCTTTGCCCACCCTGCATCTCTCCTGGGAGCAACGGTTCTGTATTTGCTAATTCAGTGTTCCCAGCCACGTTATGGAACATAACTACCGCGAATAGGGAGAATCGACTGCGATTAGTGCTGAATGCCATGAAGAAAATAAAAACAAGCACAAGCAATGTGACAGTGAGCGCTGTCACCAGGCGGTCAGGCCAGGCCTCTCTGAGGAGGTGACATTGACGCTGAATAGGGATTAAGTGGAAGGCAGCAGCTGTGGGCGGTGCCAGGGAAAGTGACAGTTGTGCTGATAGGAGCACAGCCCCAGGGGTTCTGGGACCGAGAGAAGGTGGGCATGGCCAGGGCAGAGCAGCGGGGGAGGGGGCGAAAGAGGAGGAGGCTGGGGAGCTGTGCTGGTCCAGGCTAGGCTGTGGAAAGGAACTTCTTTGTCACGTCAGGAAGAGGCTTCAGAACCTCCCAATGGAGAGTCAGGAATTACTCCTGGGATCCGGGGGCGGGGGGGGATATGCCAGGCAGAGGAGGTTGACGCTTCCAGAATTGGGAGACCAGCAGGAGGAGCCGTCCGGCCCCTGCCAAGTGGGAGATGCCCCAGCCACCCACACAGAGCTGTCGAGGCTCCCGGGCACCCGGCATGCAGCTCTTCCCACCGAGGCTGTGCCAGGGCCTCTGCAAGGCTCCTTTTAAAGAGATTTCACTGGACTCTACTCACTGTCCCTCACCCCATCCTCCAGGATACTTCCTGTGCTCCAGCCATGCACAACTAAACCCAGAGAAACCTCTACACACACAGCACGATCCCTTTCTGAAAGACCTAATTTGATCAAACGGGTCATGTGCTCTGGGTCTCCCCACCTTCGTGTCAGCTGCTCCCCCTGCCAGGATCTTTCCCCTCTCCTGTTCATCCTTTTGGGCCCAACATGCCACCACCTCTCCCAGGAGGACTCCTTGGATTGTTCTGACCCCCCCCAACTGACCTCTGACCTTTGAACCCCCCAGTGTGGCCGGCCCGAGTCCCTCCCACATTTGTTCTCAGCATGCATACTTGCCCCCAAAAGCAGGACTTAGGTCTCCAGATCCTTCCCTCCTTTCTGTTTGATCCCCAGGGCACAGCTCCAGTGGGAGTATGCAGAAGACCAGAAGACTAAAGCTGGGGTCAGGGTCCAGATCAAGATTTCGGCAGGGCCCAGGTGGAGGGCTGAGGCTGTGTTTGGTGAGGGCTCCAGGTCGGCCCGGTTCAGACTGAGGAAGGGGCTGCAGAAGGGATCTGGGTTGCAGACAGTCAGGGGTTGGCCTGGGGGCAAGGCCAGGACTCGGTGTCAGGTCTGTGCTGAGCCAGCTGGTGCGCAAGGCTTTCGTTCCCACGGCCATCCACCCCCCACAGAGCCTTGGGCCTTCCCAGAGGCTGCTCCGGGGGCTGTTTGCCTTCCACCTGGCTCCACAGGCCATGGGCTGTTGTGGGGCAGGGTGGGGGAGACCTGCACAGCGGGAGCCCAGAGCTGCTCCACGCCAGCACCGCGCCCCATGGAGCTGGGGGCCACACGGCTGCTGGCCTTTCCCAGCCCCGTAACCATGGGAATGTGCCCCGGGCTGCGCCGCTTACGTGGTGCTTCCGAGGCAAGGGACTGGCTGCCCGGCAGCCCCAGCAGCCTGACCTGCTCCCAGGGACGCCCACAGGGAGGGCCCGTGAACTTGGCTTCTGTCATCCTACCTGTCCTCCCCTGGTACCCAGGACACACACACACACACACACACACACACACACACACACACACACACAGCACTCCGGCTCAGGAAGGCATGCAGGGGTTACAACGGTCTGGAGGGAAGACAGGGAGGGAAGAGAAAAGCGGTTGTGGGGGCTGGGCAGAGGGGAGCCGAGAAGAATTCTGACAGATGCAGGCAGCCGGCCATCTGGATGCAAGAGAAACTCCAGCCACCTCTGGCCAGCCCCAGCGCCCAGATAGCCAGGATCATAGAGACAGGCCAACTACCCCATACGCGGTCCCACCGCTGCCCACAGCAGGAAGCTGGGGCCCCGTTAGAGAAAGAAAGACAGAGGGAGATGGAAACAGAGAGAAACAGACCAACAGGGACAGAGAGGGAGCCAGAGAGAGGGAGAGCCAGAGAGATAGAGACAGACAGAGAGAAAGGAAGGGGGGTATGGGGCGGAGGCACAGAGACCCAGAGCGCGAGCTCTCTGGAAGAGAAGTAGCCACACAAGAGATGCACACAGCACACAGAGACAGAACAGACTCAAAAACAAAAGTCCCAGACATCACCTGTGGTTTGTGATTTCTTGGTTTCCAAAGTCTGGCTCTACCTCTGCCGGCAGGCTTGTTCCTAATGGTTCCAGGGCCTGGGCATCTGACAGCCCCAAAGACGGGAGGATGAGGCCATCGTGGGACTGCCGGGCTGCACACATTAGGCTTCCAGAGGGTGGGGGCAAGTGTCTTTCGTGACCCCTGCCACCTGCCGGGGGGGCCTCTGCAGCTGCGGGCTTGTCTTGGATGTCTATCCAGTTTGCCCTGTGCTCCCCGTTCCACGTCACCCACCCCTGGCTGGGCCCCCTCTGTCATCACCAGCCTTCATGCTGGGGAACCCCCATGCCTAGGGGATGCAGCCTCTCCTGTCGTTCCCTCCAGGGCCCTTTTCCCAGACTCCCAACAGCACTGCCTCCCGCTCCAGCGGGGCCTGTCCATGGCTAGAGACCCCACGAGCAGCCCCACACACCCCCTCCGACGTACCCGCCCGTCCTGCCAGATCTCTCTCTCAACACCTCACCTAAACTGCTGCCGCTTCCGCACCCTGATCCGCAGGTCCCCAGCACAGACCCTTGTTTGCAAATACAGTGAAGTCTTCTGGGCAAAACCCCAGAAGACTCTCTCTGCCAGATCGTGCCCCCCAGGGAAAGCGGTATTACCCCAAATTCTCGCTCTCAGCTTAGATGTCCCTTCCCCAGAAAGCATTTTTTTTTTTTTTAATATTCCCAGACTAGATTTGGTCCTTCGGATATTTGTTCTTATGGTCCTCTATTTCTCCTGGCATACCTGCCGCCATTATTATGCAATTGTTTGAGTGGCACGATCGCCTCCCAGCACTGGACATCTGTCATGTTTGTGGCCAGCCAGCATATTCTGAATGCCCTTCCTATGTCTGAGGAGCTTGCCACAGTCTGCAGACCCTCTCCAAAGGCAGAAGTCAGAACTGGCTGTCCCAGCCTCCCCACCGTGCAGCTGGTGGGCAGGGTCAGGACCTAGTCTGTAGACTTAGGTTTGGAAGAGAAAAACAAGAGGAAGCCAGTGCCAGGTGGAATCAAGTTTTTAGCAAGCATGGCAGTGGAGGAGCTTGGCTTTTCAGGACAGCCACGAGTGTGTCTGGCATTCTGTCCACAGTATTACTGGTGTGAGCAGCTGTGTCTGCTAGCAAAAGTGGTGCAGCGGGGAATTCGTCACAGTGATCCCCTGGTGGGGCTGGGCACTGCTATTGGCCGCACTCCTGGAGACAAGTGAGCTCCCTCATGTCCCCAAATACACCATGTTTCTGTTTAACCTGGCCTGAGGGGTCCTGTTGTTTCCACTAGAGTCCTCAGTCATATCTGCTCGAACCAGACCAGAAGCCTCCTGCGTAGGAACGTTCTGGAGTTGTTTGCCCCCATTTCTAGGCTCTAGCAGAGTGCCTGCTGCCTAAGCAAGTACTTTGGAAATCCTTACCAAGTGAAAGAATGGGCAGCCCAGCAGGGCCCAGAGCCCTAACAGGAATGCCCGTAAACATCCCAGGGGCAAGCCAAGCCTGGATCTGATGCTCACATTCCCGTCCTGCCGGACCCTTCCTCCAAGCATTGTTCCCCGAGCTGAAATCAGCCACATTCTGGCTTCCTGCCCAGCAGATGGTGGCACTTGGCCTGGCGAGGTTCTGAGGTCTATACAACCGACCCAGGTCCCCTCCCCCGGGAGGCCTTCCCTAACTACCCTCACCCACACTCTGTCCTCTTAAGTTCCCACGGCCCAGAGAGTCTGAGTCTCACATGCCTGTTCTTACATCCAGGTTAGGGCTCACCCTTGGGGATCACCCCAACACTCCTGGGGTGAGGGGGGCCACTCATTTTTATCCCTGCCTCTGCCCCACAGTGTAAAGGAACACGGGCTGACCACAACACGGGAGAAGTCGCATTTCTTCCTTCCGTTTCGGAAACTCCTTTCAGGGCCTGAGGGAGCAGCTCGCTGGAAGGGAGATCAGTGGGGGTGACGGCAAATGCTGCCCTCCCATCCCATACAAAACCAGGGGCCCAAGGCAACCCCCGTCGCATCGGAACGCTGCACAGAGACTCCAATGAACACCAGTTCTCTCGCTCCGGCACTCCCTCCTCTTCCCAGTTCCGTCCACCTCAAAACTGGAGCCGGCCTATGCTGGCCAGAGCAGAAGCGCCTTCTTCCAGCAGCCCCCTGGGCCCACTGTGCCCCAGGCCAGGCCCCGGGAGGCCCGCGCCCTGTTCCCGTGGTCGTCCTCCTACGGCACGGACTCAGCCCAGCCAGGGTTCTCGGCCGCGGTTATTCCGCCACCTGGTGGCCAAGTTGAGCATTGCTCTTCTCAACTCCCCTCGTCCAAGGTCCCTTCTGAGCCCATCGGAAGTCGCCTGATAACCCCCTCCCTCCTGCTGCAGATGTGCATGCTCATTCCTGAGAAGGGAAGGGTTAGCCAGTCAAGGAATGGGCCCAGTCACCGTCGGAACCATCACCGAAGTCCCAGTCCAGGTCCCATGGTGCAAGAGACTAGAAAAGTAGCAGGAATTTGAGGTTCCAGTTGAAACCGGAAGGGAGCAAGGCATAGACTTCCAGCTACGAGTGAAGCTTCTAGCAAAGGGATGGGCAATTCGGGGAATGAGCTTCCACTTCCACCACTGCTACCCCCACGAAGTAACTGCGAAGGCTAACTGCTAACTAACCACTCACACTAACCATGAACTAACCGTTAACACTAACTGCTAACACCAGTGAAGCTCCGAGAGCCCACCATTTGACTCTCGGGCTGACAAAGCTGTTGAGGATAATGACGAGGCAGAGAAAGGGTCACACTCACCCCGCCTGTGCCAGAATGCACAGGCCAGCTCTTCGGGGAGACAGCTTGCCAGGAGGAATTAAAAGCCTTCTCATGTGCATTGCATGGGGTCAAACATTCTAGGTCTAGGAGTTTGTTCTGAAGCTTTTCTCTTTTTGAGATGTACATGAAGAATTGTCTGCAAGGAAGTTTGCCATCGCAACTATGGATTTTTTAAAACTTGCACCAATAGAAGATTTGTCAAGTAATTATTCGCCAAACAAAGAATATTCGATAGGCCTCCCAAATTATGTGGCAGAAAAAAAGTCTTACAGTGTTCTGTAGCAACCATCTGTTGACTCTTTTTAAGTAACTTTATCGAGAGATAATAATTCACATGTCATAAATGTCACCCTTTTCAGCTGTACAATTCAGGGGTTTCAGGCACCCTCTGTGCCTGAAACCCTCGCCACTAGCGAATTCTAGAACATTTTGTCACCCCTGAAAGAAACCCCAGAGCCTCCAGCAGTCAGTTCCCATTTTCCCCTCCCCCAGCCCCTGAAAACCTCAAACCTATTTTCTGTCACTACAGATTTGTCTGTTCTGGACATAAACTCACAGAAATGGAATCCTATGATAGGTGGCCTTTTGTGCCCGGCTTCTTTCACTGAGCACCATGTTTTAGGGTTCATCCATGTAGCATGTGTCCATACTTCATTCCCTTTTATTACAGAATAATATTCCACTGTATGGATCTATGCCATTTTGTTTATCCATTCGCCAAATGATGGACATTTGGGTTTCCATCTTTTGGCAATGAGGCATACCACTGCTAGGAGTACTCATATACCAGTTTTTGTACAGATGGAGGTTTTCCATGTTCTTGCCCATGTGCCTTGGAGTGGATTTGCTGGGTTGTATGGCAACCCAGTGCTGGACTTTTTGAGGGACCATCAGACTGTCTGCCAAGCCAACTGCACCACTTTACATTCCCACCAGCAATGTAGAAGAATTCCAATTTCTCCACAACCTGGCCAACGCTTGTTGCTGTCTATTTTTTCCTTTCAGCCGTCCTAGTGGGCTGAATCAATATCTCATTGTGGTTTTGATTCACAGTTTCCCCAAAGACTAATGACAGTCAGCATCTTTTTATGTGCTTATTGCCCATTTTTATACAGTGTATGTTTGTTTTAAGTATAAAATTACAAATTTATAAATACAGTATGATCTCAAGATGGTTCAGAAATGCAGAGGAAAAAAAAAATCTTTCAGGAAACATACCAAAATATCAACAGTGACTATCTTTGGGTAATAAGATTATGGCTGATTTTTTATTTTCTTTTTAAATCCTGTCTACATCTCTCAATGCCCTGCAATGAATATGAATTACTTTTATGATCTGAGGCTAAAGGAAGGTTCTTAGACTGGAATCACACCTGGACATCTGTCTGACCAAGATGGTGCTGGGTAGTCAGGCATCGTGGCCACCAATGTGACCTTGGGTTTCATCTGGCTGAGTCTCCTTTCACTGGAACCCTCATGACCTTGAGGGTTGGGGTGTGTGCATCAGAACAAGAATGGCAGGGAGGACTGGAAGGCTTCCTGGAGGCCAGGAGTGGAGCTGAGTTTCACACCACAGATCTGCTGTGGGCTGACCAAGAATGGGAGCAATTTCATCCTGACCTGCAGGGTCCATTTCTGCCTGTTCTCTGCCCTCAAATCTCCCATCAGTCTACAAACACATTCCCAGAGACAGCACCCAGTTCTCATTCTCCTCCCTGCCGCCAAGGAATAGGGTGGGGGAAGGACTGACCATGATGATGCCTTACATCAGGGGTCCTCACCCGAGTTGGGGGCAGCAGGCAGTAAGGACACAGGAAGGCACACCATGGAGAGAACATAAGGGAAAGACCTAGAATTGGGAAATCTCCATGCCGGAGAAAAATAGGGTAAGGGACCCAAGCGATTTCCAGAAGAACAAACCCAAAAGGCTAACAGGCGCTGGAAGAGATGCTCACACTCATTAGTTATCAGAGAAATGCAAATTGAAACAACAATGAGATGTCACTTTACACCCATTTGACTTGCAAACATTAAAAAGCTGGGTAATGCCAAGTGTTGGTGGAGCTGCTGGTGGGAGTGCAGATTTTGCAAGCATTCTGGAACGCAATCTGGTAGTACCTCATCACAGAAGAAAAGGCATATGAGATGACCCGGCACTTTTGCTCCTGGGTCTGTGTCCTGGAGAAAGGCTCACTTGGACAGGTGCATGAGGGGACAAGTGCGTGAATATTCACCGGCGGGGGAGAGGGGGAGACGGGACGGGTCAGACGTGGGCGATGACACCATGTGGCACCATATGGCAGTCAAAACAAGAGACCAGATGAGCACACAGCAACACGGGTGGATGTCTTCAAAGCAGAACGCTGAGGGGAAAATGTTAGAAGCAGGATGGAGCATATAACCGACAAAATTTATGTAAATCGAAAGTACAGACACACACAAAATACCACCTATTTTGCAAGAACATACAGAAACACAGATATTCACATTAAACACATTGAGATGTTTGCCTGTGGGAGGAGGGGGATGGGATTGGAGATAGAGACAAGAGAGAATACGTCTTAAGAGGGGCGCCTGGGTGGCTCAGTCGTTAAGCGTCTGCCTTCGGCTCAGGTCATGATCCCAGGGTCCTGGGATCGAGCCCCGCATCGGGCTCCCTGCTCGGCGGGAAGCCTGCTTCTCCCTCTCCCACTCCCCCTGCTTGTGTTCCCTCTCTCGCTGTGTCTGTCTCTGTCAAATAAATAAATAAAATCTTAAAAAAAAAAAAAGAATATGCCTTAAGAATAAATTAAACAGGAGGATTCTTGCACAGACGAATAATGGGGACGGAACACAGCAGAGGAATGATAAAGGCATTTCTGCACCAGAGATCAAATCAAGGCTGAAGGTCCCTCCCCTGTGGGGCACGTATATTCACTCAAACTCCATATCTATTCGTTTACAAGTTTATTGGCTTCTCTGGCCTTGGGCTATGGGCCAGACTCCAGGAGGAGGAACAGGAGAATGGAGGCAGAGCAACCGAGGAGGTCAGAGGTAGACACTCAGGGACCCAGGGTCAGGTGCAGGACAGGGTGTAAGGGTTGCCCCCGCCCAGGGCGGGGCAGCAGCTGCGGCGGAGGCATGGCCTGAGGGCTCTCCGGGGCGCTGGTCCCTCTTGCTCCTGCAGAGGGTGGTGGGCCCACTGGAGCTGCCCAAGGTCAGGTGTGGGCTCCAGTCACGCGATGTGGCCAGCCTAGCAGGCAGACGTCAACACCTTCACCCCAGAGCGGGAAGGCATTGTCCACTTGGTGCGGGCCCTCCGGGCAGGCAGCAGCTCAGGGTCATGGCCGTGCCACCTCCGCGAGATCTCGGTCCTCACCTCCAGGGGCAAGGGAGAGGATGTTAGGAAGTTCCCACTTCTACTTCCGTACTCCATTCCAGGGTATAGGGAGAGCCCACACAGGAGAAACAGAGACATGGACTCCTGGGAGAGGAGAAGCCATAATTGGCCATAGCTACCGCTAAGTATTATCTCTGGAAGATACTACTTCTTCCTTCCTGTGAGTATTCCTGGCCATTCCCTTTAGCTCTTTTCTCTAACTTTTAGCACTGCCTTTGTGTGAGTCCGATTAAAGACATTTTCTATGGGTGCTTTCTTCTGTTTCTGGCCAACTAACCACACTGTCCTCCCTGAGTACTTCCCATCCCCTGCTCTGGGATTCAGTCCTTCCCTGCCCACTGAACCGAACTATGGCCACTGGGAACCTGTCCAGAGGATATGACCTAAAGGTAGAGACGATGGAACCCTGTCTAAAGAGCCGCAGGTGAGGGGACTGGGATTCCCAAAAGAAAAGCACCTGGTTGGGGGTGGGGGAGGACAGGGGAATCTGCATTGTCACATCTCCAAGGGGCTGCTGGGGTCAGAGGGAGCTGAGAGGCTGTGACCACCCCCCCTCCCAACAGAGCTGAACTTGGGCTGTAGTGAAACACAAAAGGGAGACAGATTTCTGTTCAATGTAAATGTGAGCTTCCCCACAGTTGCTTAACAACAGAAGAGCTATTTATGAGTAGTAAGCTCCCCATCACCAGAGTTATACAACTATCTGGTCTCCAATATGATTTCCCGGGACGGATCCCTTCACAGCTCTTCGTGGAATCCTCTTTCCCAGGTGCCCCCAGCCTCAGCCAGGGCTGTTCCTCACCCCTGTCAATGCCTACAGGACCCAACAGCCACTACAAACAGATACGGCAATCCTGTGTGTGCACCCAGACACCCGGTAAGGCTGTGTGAGACCCAGGGTGGCTGGGGTGGGAGTGAAGAGTCAGCAGGGTGGGAGCCAGTCAGGGACAGAGGTGGCAGGAGAGGGGCGAGCGCCATTCCACAGCTGACAGATGGCACGTGCACCCAGGTCTTCGGCGGATCGGAGCCCACGGCAAATCCGTGCCACAAGAGGGAGCCCGTCACTCTGCCGTGCACACAGCAGCAGGGCCTGGGGTCCAGGGCACTAAGCTAAATTCTCCCACCTCTCCCACAAAGCTAGTCTGTCCCAAGGGACAGGTGCAAGGTGCCTCCTGGGTGGGATGTTTTCATTTTCCTCTCTCTGCCATCTTTCCATATTTCTACAAGCGTATCGGCACTATCTCTCTAGTCATGGGTGTGTCCTCCTGTTTGGTCTGTTCTTCCGTCAGTCCCTCTCTTCCCGGTGCTTTCTCTCCGGCTCCCTGGCTCTGTTCTCCACCGTCCTCCTTGTTGCTGCACCTGTTTTCCTAGTCCGCTTTACGTCTGCCCCTGACTTCTTCAGTTCCTCTGTCTCTGTTTTCTCTGTCTCTCCCAGAGCTGGCTTATTCCCTCCTCCACTCTCCGTTTTGTTCAGTTTTAGGAACACAGAATTGGGGGATCCTTTTAGACCGTCCCTGGTCCTGAATGGATAGTATATTTGGTCCAGCCCAGAGGAGGGACGGATAAAGGACATTAACAGGAAGCAATCAGGTTCAGCTTGATCTAGAAGCTCAGGGCAGACTAAGCTTCCCAAGGGATCATAGGAGTCAAGGTTCAGTTTGAGCTGGAATTTACAGGGCCTGGGAAGAAGAGAAGTGGCCTTAGGTCTGGTGGGAGGGAAGACTCAATGACTAGGGATAGCCTGGAGAGTTGTATACCTCTTGGTTGAGGAAGCAATACAGGATGGCAACGATGAAGCCCTGTGGGGCCAAAGAGAAAGGACCACATCAGAATACAATGTCCTGGCCATAAGATGTCCACAATCTTTCTACTATCTTTTCTTCCTCTCACCCACAGGCTGTGGCCTGGGCCACGTCTTTGGGGAAAGGGAAGGAGGTGCCTGGCACATTGTTTCATGTAATCATCACAGCAAGCCTGCTAAGGCTGTACTATTGATCCTGTTTCTCTGATTTTCTTTATTTCTGCATCTCCCAGTATTGAGCACAGATGCTGGCACATAATAGATGCTCAGTAAATGTTGGATAGACAGATGAGTGGATGATAGATGCATGGGCGAAAAGGTGGGTGGATGGATAGATGGAGGATGGATGGATGATCAGTAGATGGATGGGTAAGTGGATGAGTAGATGGGTTCAGGGAAAGTTGAGTGAATAGAAAGATGGACGGATGAAAGAAAGAATAACCAGCCTAGCAACCCTCAACCTACCATGAACTCAACCAAACCCGTGGGCAGCATTGCCTCCCTCCTGCCCGAGGACTCGGTGGGAAGAGTCCCTGTGGGGGCCCTCACCTGGAAGGAGCCCAGTCCCAACTCCAGGGGGAGGCGGATGCCCAGGCCAGCACCGTCAGGCAGAAAGTTGAAGATGACGTAGTGAATTCCAAACAGCGGGATGAGGAGAAGCGTTGATTTAGAGAGACGCCTGCAGGGAAAGACAAGCCCTAGGCACCCAAGGCTGGAATTAGAAACTCCCACATGTCCCCTGCTCACTCCCACTTCCCATCAGTTCCCCATACAGACTCTCTGCACCAGGGACCCTAGAGGACACCAGCCTCCCCAAACACAGTGTGGTACAATGCAGGGCTTCTTTACTTCGGGACCATGGATCTTTTTGTTCTCGCTGCCAAATGCTCAATTTTTTTCCAGTCAGCATCTATGCATCAAAGTCTAGTTCAAAGACCACCTCCCCCGGGAAGTCTTCCCTAACCAAACCTCACTCCCATCCCCTCATCGAGAAAAGTTCTCCTTCCTCATGATCCCACAGAAATGGACCCCAGCACTCATCAGTCCATTTGGCCTGGTAACTGGATATTTGGAGCCTCCATCGTCCCCACATAGGGTGGGGGGGTCTCCTAGAGGGCAGGAACCGGATCTATTCTCTCCCTGGAAGCTTAGGGCGGAGAACGGTTCAGGGGAGTGAATGAAATAGAACCACACCGACTCCCACTCCGGTTATGTCCCCGGCGCCCCCGAATGCACACACGTGTGCACACACATTACCAGTACTGAGACTTGGTGTGGAGGCTGCCCTGAGCTGGCTCCAGTTTCCTCAGCAGGATGCGGATAATATTGAGAAAAAGCCCAAAATTCACCTGGAAATAGAGGTGCGGGAAGGTAAAAGGCAAGAGTCTGGAGTAGCACTGGTGGCCTGGGTCAGGGCCTCTTTGGGAATTAGAAACCCCAAATCCTTGGGACACAGGGGATGTGCAGGTGGAAGGATGTATAGGTCATTGCTCTAGAACTTGTATCCTGGAGACTGGGGGGGTCCCACGTGGAGCTCAGGGGCTCAGGGGCTCAGGGTCCCCCTCCCTCTCCAGCCCCTGGAATAAAGGGTGGGGGGTCAGGCCTGTCATCCTGCCTCCAGCACCTCCCAGGGTCTACTCTGACACAAAGTAGGCGTCCCCCACTTTCGATAAAATTGGGGGCAATGTGCACATTCCCCAAGGCCACGCAAACCAGCCCTGGCTGCCCTGTTTTCAGCATGGCAGCCGTGGGTGGGTTCAGCTACCACCCTGCTTCCACTCCCCCCACACCAGCCTCACTGTGGTGGCACACGATCTACAGTCAGGCACCGGATTCATCACAACTCTGAGCTAGAAGGTGCCCGAGCGCTATGGAGACCACCCCCCTAGTTTTACCAACACTGAGGGCCAGAGAGGGCCTCACAGAGAAGCTGGCAGAGCCAGGCTGAAGAACCCTGGTATCCTGACTCCCAGCCAGGAGACATGTTTCCTGCCCTAAAGACCCTTCGGCCGACCCAGGGAGAATAAAGCAGAGGGCGCTGGCCCCAGGGACTGACCCCAACAGAGAGGACGATGGGCCCTTTGATGATCCACCAGTAAGGGGAGCTGTCATCCAGGTCCCAGCACCTAAGGAGAGGACAGGCCGGGACTGATGGGGGCACCCAAAATGCCCACCCAGCCTCATCTCCTCTCTCAGCCAGTGGGACCCCCTTCCAAAGGGACATGTCAGTCCATGCTAGGCTTACCCTCTCTCTCTCTCTCTCCACCTAGCTGCTTCTTGCTGGCCCCAAAACCGCCCCTGTTCCAGGAGGCCCCTATTTACTGTGTCCCCAACCCTCACCTCTCCCTGAGCCCAGCACCCTGAGAATCTGAGGGCCCCTGCCACCCCAGGTCCTGCCCCTTCCACGCTGTCCACAGTGGCCTTCCCATCTTGCGCCCGAGCCTGGGAGTTCCCTGAAGGCAGGACTGGGGTCTCCCCCTCCTCTCCCCAGCTTGGACCGCCACACTGCCTGATTGTCCAGCCCACACCCCAGGGGGACCCAGCACCGTGGGATGAGGTAGCCCCTCAGACTCACGCCACATCCTCGAAGGCCAACTTGCAACACACCCACAGGCCAGTGAAGAGCAGAGGAAGCCCTGTGGGGGTACAGAGGAGACACAAGTAAGGGGTCTGCATCCTCGGCTCAGAGATCTGCCCCTACCTGCCACCCCCACTGCCAGCCACACGGGGCACCGGGAAGGGGGGACCAGGAAGCTGTAGGACTACAGGCTGCTGTCCCTTCCCCCACCCCCCGGGCCTTGTGTCATCATCAGTGAGCTGAAGGGACCTTTGGGTGAGCTCCCTGTGCATTCCCAGCCCTCCCCGAGCCCCATGGTGCCCTACCCAGCCTCGGTGCTCACCCCAGCCGGCAAGAACCAGCCACCAGAAGGCTCGCCTCGTGCTGGGCGACTTGGAGGCCAAGAGGCAGGTCAGGTACACGGCTTCCACCAACAGCCAGCTGAAGTTGGTCATGGTGGCGAAATGGGAGGAGGCCACAGAGACCTTGCACAGAACCTGTGGGCCGGGGGCCTGGCTTCTTCAGAGCTGGACACCCACTGGGGCCCCTACCCCACCCAGGCCCCTCTACCTTGGGCTGCCCCAGAGGGGCCGTGGTAGAATGATGTGGTGGTTAAGAGCCCAGATTTGGGATCTGGGTTCACATTTAGCATGTATTAGCTGGGTAGCCTCCCCAGACCACACCTTTCCATCTGTCAAAGGAAATACTTCCAATACCTTTCGCATGGCCTCATCATGAGGATTGGATGGAAAGTTTGCATGTGAATTGCCACTATTTTCACTTGTATTCAGTCCTTCCTGACCCCATGTCCAACCCCAGAGCTGTGGATATGGACCCCCATTCATTTCTGCAAACATACGGGCCCTCACCCTGCATTTGCTCATTCACTGCAAGACTTGCTCATCAGTCGGGGGTGAGGAGCACCACCTCTGAGCTCAGGTGGCCTGAGCCTGGCCCCAGGCCCACTCATGTACAAACGGGACTAGAATGAAAATATACATAGGAAATAAAAGGTGGTAATATATGCAAAGCGTTTAGTGCAATGCCACCACATAAGTGCTCAATAATATCATTACTATTATTCCTTTCATTCGTTCATTAAGGTCATTGTTGGTTTGTCCACCTGTGTATCTGTCCATATCCAGCACCGTTTTAGTGTGCCTGGAGAGAGCAGGGCCTCCATGTTACCCCCAGCTGTCTTTTATTTTCATTCTCCTCTGCTTCTCCCACCTTCCTGTCCCCCTACAACTTCTCTGGTTCTTCATGTTTCCCCGTCTGTGAGAGTCTGTTCACCCTCCCTCCATTTAACATGTCCTCCCTCCCCCGCACCTCTTCCCAGCTCCAAAGCTGCCTCCTCCCTGAAGCCCCGTTCTCAACACTCCCTCCCCCACTCAGTGGTCCCATAACCTGGTACATTCTGTCCCCTAGGCCCCTGGGGTGCTTCTTGAGGGAGGAACCCGGTTCCGCCTCACCCCCGCACGTACCCACACCCAGCCACAGATAGGTTGGCATGTTCAGGGAGGTAGGAAATGCAAAGACTGTTGGGGCGAAGTGTGGGCTAGTTTGGAGTACAGAATAAGGAACAGGAAAGGGAACGTGGGATATGGAAATGACATGGAGCGGCCCCAGGGTCCAAGAACTGGCATGGGGATTTAGGACCTGACTCTGGGGAGGAGCGGGAAGGGAGAGGGTGTTTCCCGTCCTGTAACTGACAATTGCAGGGCCCCAGGGTCAGGCCCCAGGACTGGACGGGCCCATCTCTGTCTCTAATGCAGCCTTCCTTCCCCCCAACCCACCCCGGGGCCCTCCCGCCACAGCTGCTACCGTGGAGAAGCTGCAGTGATCTGTGTTCTCCCCACGGAAGAGGGTGGCGTCCTTCAGGAATACAGCACCCGCCTTGAGGATGAAGGTGACAAACAGCTGGGTGTGGATGTAGTTCCGGGGACAGTGGAGCCTCCTGGAGGAGTGGGGAGGGAGGAGGGTGAGCACGGTGGGAGGCGAACTGAACGGACTTGAGTCAGACTGGGCTGCACTTGGAGCTTCAGGTGTAGCCATGCAGGACAGCTGACCAGCCACTGCCCCAGGCTCACCATGGGCGAGAAGACAGAGAGGACCAGCCCCTGCTTTTGGGGAGCTCAGAGGCGGGGGACAGAGGCAGAAAGGGCAGGTGCTGCCCAGGGGAGCCTCCTACGTGCTCAGAGAGATGAGGCACAGCCCCATGAGACAGACAACAGCACGAGCCATGTTGTGGGGCTCAGACTCTGAAGTTGGGGGGCCTCAAGAGGGGCAATGGTCAAAGGGTTGGAATTGTCAAGAAGGGTATCACGGGGAGAGGCAAAGAGGATTCTTAAAGCAAATGGGAGTTGGGCTTCGAGTTTTGACAGGTATCAGTATATCAGGAACAAAGGAACTGGGCATTCCAAGCCAATCGAGTACGTTCCACGTAGGCAAAGGTGTAGAGATGGCAGGGAGTCCCAGATTGCAAGGGGTGGAAAGAGGACACCCTGGGAAAAGGAAAGGAAAAGCCAGGAATGGCCATGGTGCCTAGATCCGGAAGCCTCCGGAACATCCAGGCAAGGAATCAGGCTTAGTGCTGTGGGCAATAGGGAGGCAGCGAAGGTTCTCGAGCAGGCGAAGAGGACGGCAAACCTGAGAGCAACCAGGATGGCAATGGCCACGGAGAGGGTCGCGACGGAGATACTATGGCCCAGGGTGTAGATGATCTTCACCGTGGAGAAGTAGGATTTCTGGGAGGGTAGAGACAGAGAAAGTCTCAGTGGCTGCACTTTGGGAAAGGGGAGGCTTGATGACCGAGCAGGTGAAGGCTCTCAGTTCCACCCCAGAACTCCCCGTCTGGGGGCAGGGGCACCCGTGGGAACCGTGGCAAGCTCCCTCATGAACAGAAGTGCTTGTTTACAGCCTGTCTTTCACCTGACCTGCTGATGGGCGGTGGCAGTCGGGGGCTGGTGAGGGAGGGGACAGGGAGACAATTGACTCTGTTACCGGGGTGGGACAGACGGCAGAGAAATTACAGCTTCGTTCATTGGTATATTCTTCATTCATTGAGGAATGAGAAAAGCTCACAAGGAAATGGGGTTTGTTTATTGACATCCTACTGCCTCACCATCTTGGGCACACAATGTCCCCCAAAGAAAGGGGGCAGCCCGCAACAGCCACAGGGAAAAGTTCTTTCTATGACCAAGTATTTGGATCCATCAAAGTCCAGCCTGGACACCCTACCCCCACCCTGAGATGGAGATGGAGGGTGCAGCCTGAGGAAGCGGATCCCGGACCCCTGAGGGATGCAGGCAATCACCAAACTGTGTCTGTTTTTTCATCTGAAAAATGGTCAGACTCATGCCTTGCCTTGCAGGGCTGAGGGGAAAGAGATATGGGACTGGGGGGGTACAGAAGCACCTTGCAAAGGCCCTGCTCAATTTGGAAGGGCAGGGCATGCACACCACTCCACAGACTGAGGACCAGAGAAGGGAAGGAACGTGCCCAGGACCACTAGCATCCTCTGTTTCCCTGGAACCACTCAAAACTCTTGCCCTGGAGGCCTGGGCACAGAGAGGGCATGCCAAGGAGAAGGCAGGCAGTACATCTCCCACCCTGCCTTCTGCCTCCCCTCTTTCCCAGCACCATGGCCCACATGGCCCACGTGTCACCCTTGGGCAATTAGCAAAAGACCTGGGCCCTCTCTTTCCAGACACTACCATCTTCTGGAAACTTCTGCAATTTATATTCCAACCTGCTAGCTACAAGGGAAATGGTAATCCCTCCAGTTGTACAGTCCACCATCCCTAAAACATCCATGATGACCCTTCCTCCAAGATGCCAGAAGCCTCTTACCTCCTCTGTCAGCAGCTCTAGGGGCACAGGGCACGCCACAGGGTAAGGTGGGAAGGGCTCGGACCAGCCCATGATAGTGCAATCCCGCTTCACAGCCCCTGGGAGGCATGCAGAGGTGGGAACAGAGAACTGGTTATCGCTCCTTCTCTCTCTCCAGGACGGGTGGGGGAGTTGTGGACCATCCAGTGACACTAGCAGGGTCGGCAGACAGCTCCTCCCACTGGCAGAGAGGGGGTGTTCCTCCCTCCAGGGTCCTGGATTCCAGGTGCAGCCCTTCCCCCCCCCCCACTAGGCAGCTGGTAGCACCTGAACAGTCAGATAGCTTCTGCCCCCTCCACCCCATAGGCAGCCCCTCTGCTAACACCAATGTCTGCTCACCAATCCTCACCCCCTATACGGTTAATGTTCTTGTTTTCCCCAGGTCACAGGTCAGAAAGCTGAGGGTCAGGAGGCTGAGTGACTTGCCCAAGGTCACATGGGAAGATGGGAAGTTGGTGTTCAAATCCAGATCTACTGCGCCCAAAGCCAGGGATGAGCCTGCCATATTCTGGCATCACCAGATGAAACCACCTCATCTCCCCGACTTACCACCACACCCGGAACCCTCACCTGGCTCTGAGCTGAAGTGGGAGAAGAAATCGGGGCAAGAGAGAGTCACCCACTCGCCGGAGCCTGCCATTGGCCAGCACAGCAGCCCATCCCACGTGCTCGGGCAGCCTGCAGAGAGAGATGGGAGCAGAGCAGACTCGGGGGGACGGGCCCCTCCGGCATTTGGAGTGATGAGGCTGGAGGAGATAAAGGAGTCAAGAAGCCACCCCCTCCCTCCCAAGCGACGTACCCAGGGTGGTGTTGGGCATCCCTTCTGCTGCTTGCAGACATGACCTCTCATCCTCTCTCAGTTGGGTGATGAAGTCGCACTCTGGGTGCACATAGCTGGATACCTGCGGGAAGGAGGTAAGGGGATAGGCCAAGCTGATCGGCTGCTCCTTCTGGGCTCTCTGGTCCCAGTGACCTCAGGACAGAGACAAAGCCTGGTGCATTTCTGTGCCCCTGCTCCTGAACAGGGCCTGGCTCATGGCACTGGCAAAGGCACTTGGTGGAGGAGGGAAAGGAAGAGGGAAGGAAGGAAGGAAGGAAGGAAGGAAGGAAGGAAGGAAGGAAGGAAGGAAGGAAGGAAGGAAGGAAGTGGGGGAGGGAGGAAGGGAAGAAAGATGGACATTTGGACTGATGCCTCCCAATTTCATGTCATGGGAGTAAGTTCTGAGACACATCGAACACAAGTCTTCCAAAGATCTCCTGGAGCTGGCGGAGCCCACGACTCATCTGTGCGGGGCCTCTCCTCCATCCCTGCTCTCCTCCCCCCATTCTGCACTCCTGCTCCCTGGATGCAATTCTGCACAAAGTACCTAGGTAGGCGGAACAATGTCTGCATCCTAATCCCTGAAAACTGAATATGCTCTCTGGCAGGGCCAAAGGGATTTTGTAGCTGGGATTAAGTTAAAGATCTTCTGATGCGGAGATTATCCTGGATTATCTGGGTGGACAGAGGTCCTTATAAGAGGGAGGCAGGAATGTCAGAGCCAGATAAGGAGATGTGAAGGAGGCGGAGGGGAGGCAGGGGGAGGTTGGGGGGTTGGTGGGGTGCACACAGATGAGTTGAAGAAGACTCCCTCACTGCAGAAGGGAAGGCAAAAGAAGTTACTTGTATGGCAAAAAAAAAGAGGGCAAAACAGGTGAAGGAGAGGCACAGGGAGGAAAGGTACAGCACGGGAACTAAAGCGGCAGGTATTTTATGAGCGTTGTGTGGTGACAGGTGGGGGCCACACTGGCGGAGAGCACAGCAGGACATACAAACTTGTCAAACTGCTATGCGGTATACCTGAAACATGCTGGGAAATTGCAGCCCATTCAGGGAGGGCCCCGACCAGCAACCCCCCTCTCCAGCACATTGGTTGGCCAGAAGCTCCTCCAGCCCTGGGCGTATCAAGAAAGGAACAGTCCCCCAAATGTGGGAGGGGAGCAGCTGTTCTCCACTTACTGCGCAGACCCACCGGGTCCCAGGCCACACCCTCTTAAGAGGCCGCAACCAAATGTGGCTCCTGGGATGCTGGGGATGGTGAGGGGTCTGGAGATTTTTGTGGAAGAATTAGGGACCTGTAGCTCAGAGAAGACTTGGAAGGCACGAGCAGAGCCAGAGAGGCCCTAACAACCTCCCCTGGAAGGGCCCAGACAGGGCCTGGAGGGAAGCAACGGGGAGGCTAACAGCTTAGCCAGGTTTTCCTGAGCCAAGCAGCTGCAAGGGGAAGGGGAAGGGGAGGGAAGGAAGGGGGGCAGAGGGGGCAGGGGGTCTCTGAGCCATGGCCAGTAACCTGCTCAATAGGAAGAAACTCCCGTGCTGGGGAAGAGCAGTGGGGACCCCACCAGGCTCCAGCTAGACCCCCCACTATAGCCCTGTGCCTCCCAGATCTGGAGCCCAGCAGGAGAGGTAGGAGGGTCTGTGTCTGCTACTCACAATTGGCAATGGGCTCAGTAAGCAGAGGATGCAGGCACCCCATGCCCTGCTGTCCATGGTGGGGCTCGGAGGTAGCTCCCTCAGTCAGCGTCCTTCAGTCCTATCCTCGTTGTGAGCCTCGGCCCTCTTCCCTCCCCACGGTCCCCCACGGTTCCCTCCCCACGGTCCCCTGTCCCCTGCCACTGGCTTCTGCCTCCCCAACTCTGGTGGCTGTTTACATAGGCAGGAGCCAGCAAAGGGGACAGAATCAGCTAAATATTCACAGGATTGCAGGACACTGTGCCCAACTCAGCCCCGGCCCCCAAGTGGGCCTCCACATCCCCAACAGGGAGGGGCTGAGCACCCCGCCCCCTTCCACTGTGTCTGTAAGTCTGCCTGTGTGCCTGTCCTGACAGCAAGGGCCCAGAGAGGTGACAGTCACAGGACACTTCTTGCCCTGGCAGGTCATTATTCTTTACCATTTCCTTCTCTGAACCCAGCCTTCTGCTGGCCCACAGTGGAGAGAGCGCCCCCCCCGCCCCCACCATGAAGGAGACTCAGAGAAGACCTGGGCCCACCAGTTTGAGTGGTGACCCGAGCCTCATCCACAGGGCTGCAGGGTGGGCTCAGGGCTGTGGGGACGCAGCGGGGATGGGGGGTACCAGTGGAGGTGGCAGAGTAGGGATGACCTGAGAAAAAGAAGCGAGATCACGAAGACCCTGCTTGGCTGGCCAAGGTGTCCTATCAGCAGGACCTCGCTTCTTTCCCCACAGGGACGGCAGCCTGGAAGGCAAGGTGGGGTCTGCAGACATCAAGGCCCTGGACTTCACGTGGGAGCTTGTCAGAGTCTCCAGAAGTCTTCATCGCAATAGAGGGAAATGAGCCTGAATGGGAGGTTTGCAAGGGGATTCACGGAGCTAGACCGCCCTGAATAAAGCAAGACAACTGTTACCAATAGCAAAAATGAGAGGACTTACCATAGATGCTCAGATGATTTTGAACATCTGATACCTGGTCATTTTTATTATAGTTTTAGACTTTAAAATATGGAATCCCAATTGGTCCATCTAAAGACAGTGTTCTAAGTCCCACTGGATCTCTCACAGCCTTTAGGGATTTGGAAGCACGTGGTATCTTCCAGGGCCCTGGATGCCACTTGTCCCTGCTCGGTCCTGACGTTTGTGCACAGGTCCGCATTCCCAGAGCTTGCCCAGCTGGATGCTGGGGACAACAGGCATATTTACAGCCTGACTCGAATCATGAATGATGAAGGCTCCTCACCCCCGCCTCGTGGAGAGTGAGGAATCATTTTACATCAGCAGGGCTTTATTTTTCCATTTGTATTCATCACCAACAGTGTTGAAGAAAAATATTTTGAAAAGAAAACATGAACCACCCCAAGCCCCAGACCCCCTTCCCTCGCCCAAAGTTTTCCTGTGCTTCGCCCATAAAAACAGTGCAGACAGGTGGCACACACACAGCCCAGCTCATCTTCAGAATGAAGCAGAGCTCCTGGAGGGGCGGGCCAAGTGAGGACTCACAGGTGGGACAGCAGAACACTGAGAAGGTGTAATTTAAAGGGAAAGCTAGAACCTTCCATCCATCAGCTACAAATAAGCAACAGCTCAAGGATACACACTACAATTAATCACTGTTGGTAATTAGTGTCAATGTCATTAGCATGAATGATGGTTAATAGTTGATATTGACACTTAAGAATAATTATTATCTAAATTAGTGGCTCTTCACAGGGAGCAATTTCATCCTCCAAGGACTATTTGGTGATGCCTAGAGACAGTTTTCAGTATCTCAGCCAGGGGTCAAGGGTGGCAAGGAGCAGTGGCAAGGTGCTACTGGTATATAGCGGATTGAAACCAGAAAAGCTATTGAACAACCTACAGTGCACAGGACGGCCCCTGCAACTGTATAAAGAATTATCCAGTTTTAAAGGTCAATGGAACTAAGGTTGAGAAACCCTGATGCAAGGATTCTCCAGGCCCATGGTCTTCCTGAATAGACCAAGGTCACTGAACACCCCTTTCAACTACCTCTATATCTATTCAAGTTCAAATTCTGCCTCCACCACTGGCCAGCTGTGTGACCTTGGGTGTTAGGTAAATTTTTTGAGCCTTAGGTTTCCTGCTTGCCCGAGTAAGTTGACAAGAAAAGGCATATAAATTACCTCACAGAGAGCCTAGCTCACAGTGGACAATCACGAACGGTAGCATGTAATAAGGAGGGGCTATCAGCAAATAAGTTTAGAACAATCAATTCTTTGTATGGAAAAAAAATAAGGTTAGCTCTCTAGCTCACATTTACGAAATATAGGTTCCACAAGGTTTAAAGCCCTCACTCCAAAAATAAAAAATAGTAAGGTTTTTTTTTCAGAAGGGGAATTTGTTTTTATCACCTCAGAAGAATGGAAACTTCTTTATATAAAAAATAAAAGCCATGAAGAAAAGATTAATAAGTTTGACCACATCGACATTTTTAAAAATAGTATGTTCAAGAAAGGACACCACAGATAAAACTACAAGCAAGCTACAGACCTAAAGAAATATTTGTGACCAATAATGACAAGTAATATCATAAATGCTTTTTAAAATATCCAAAACTGTTTTTTTAAAAAAATACCTAAAAGTCAACAATAGAGAGAAAAACAACCTAAAAGAAAAGTGAGCAAAGATATAACCAGGAAGTTAGAAAATAACTAAAATGTAGGGCCAATAAACAGATCAGGTTTACCACTAATGCTCAAGAGAATGAAAATAATAATGCGCTACCCTTTTTCACCTATCACATTGCCTAAAATTTTGATACCTAAAAATATGACACTTGGAAAATAATGTGGGGAAAGGGTATTTTTCTACTTTGCAGATGGGAGTGAACATTGGTACACCCACTTTGAAAAGCAATTTGATATGAGCTTTTCAATGTATATACATGAACATACTCCCAAAGCCAGAAGCTCCATTTCTGAATATTTGCCCCAGAGAAAAGTATTATGTAGTAAAAAACCAGAAAACCACACAAAAGTCCAATGATCATGAAATAGCTAAATAAAAAGTGATATGATACAGTAGAATATGATAGAGCATAACATTAAATTACTATTAAAATACTATTGAAAGGATAAACTAAATCTATTTGTATTAACATAGAGACTTTTTTTTAAATGTATTTGAGGAATTCTGCTTCCAGCCAAGAGAGTCCCGCTGATAGCCCCTCCTTATTACATGCTACCATTCGTGATTGTCCACTGTGAGCTAGGCTCTCTGTGAGGTAATTTATATGCCTTTTCCTGTCAACTCACTCGGGCAAGCAGGAAACCTAAGGCTCAAAAAATTTACCTAACACCCAAGGTCACACAGCTGGCCAGTGGTGGAGGCAGAATTTGAACTTGAATAGATATAGAGGTAGTTGAGAGGGGTGTTCAGTGACCTTGGTCTATTCAGGAAGACCATGGGCCTGGAGAATCCTTGCATCAGGGTTTCTCAACCTTAGTTCCATTGGCCTTTAAAACCGGATAATTCTTTATACAGTTGCAGGGGCCGTCCTGTGCACTGTAGGTTGTTCAATAGCTTTTCTGGTTTCAATCTGCTATATACCAGTAGCAGAGACTGATTTACCCTCTTCCTGCCTTAATGACAGGAAATCCAAACAAAATATACAAAATTGTGGGTTTTAATAGGTGAAGAAAAAAAGCACACATGATCATCTCAATTGACGCAGAAAAAGCATGTGACAGATCTGAACACCCTTTCAAGACAGAAATACTTAACATGCTAAGAGTAGTAGGGCACTTCTTGAACATGATAAAGACCATAAATGAAAAACCCACAGTGAACACCATGCTCAGTGATGAAGATGGAGAGCTTTTTCCCTAAGATGAGGAACAAGACAGATGTCTGCTTTCGCCACTTCAATTCAATGTAGTACTAGAAGTTCTAGCCAGAATAATGCGACAAAAAAAGAAATAAAAGGCACCCAAACTGGAAAGGAAAAAATAAAATTATCTGTTCACAGATGATCTTATTTGTAGAAAACCCTAAAGAATACACACACACACACACACATACACACTATTAAGGTTAATAAACAGATTCAACAAAATTGCAGGATTCAAAACTGACATGCAAAAATCTATCTGTTGTTCTTTTTATACACTAAATATTAAACAATCTGAGAAGAAAATTAAGAAAACCATTCCATCCATTTACAATAGCATCAAAAAGAATAAAATGTTTTGGAATAAATTTAACCAAGGAGGTGACTTTTACAAAAAAAACAAACAAACAACTACAAAACATTACTGAAAGAAATTAAAGATCTAAAGAAAGGAAAATATGTCTCAGTTCATGGATTGGAAGACTTAATTTGTTAAGATGACAATACTGTCCAAAGTAATACACAGATTCAATGAAATCCTTATAAAAATACCAATGGCATTTTTTTCAGAAATTGAAAAATCTATATTAAAATTCATATGGAATTTCAGGGAACCCTGAAAAGTCAAAACAATATTTGTGTGGGGGGATATTAGAGACCTCAGACTTCCTAATTTCAAAACTTACTGCAAAGCTACAGTAATCAAAACAGTGTGGTGCTGGCAAAAATATATACATATAAACCAATGGAATAGAAGAGAAAGCCCAGGAATAACCCCTCTCATTATGGTCTATTAATTTTGGCAATGTTGCCAAGACCGTTCAATGGGGAAAGGGCAATCTTTTCTACAAATGCTGCTGGGAAAACTAGATATCCACATGCAAAACATGAAGTTGGACCCTTACCCACACCATATGCAAAAATTAACTCAAATAGATAAAGACCTAAATTCAAGAGTGAAGAGTATAAAACTCTTAGGAAGAGAGAAGGGAAAATCTTCATTACCTCGGATTTCACAACAATTTCTTAAATACGACACCAAAAGCACAGGGAATAAAAGAAAAGTAGATAAATTGGATGTTACTAAAAGTAAAAACTTTTGTGCAGCAAAGGACACCATCAAAAGAATGAAAAAAACCTCACAGAATGGGAAAAATTATCTCCAAGTCCAATATCTGATAAAGAATTAATATTCAAAAAATATAAAAGCTCTTACAATTCAACAACAAAAAAAATAAACAACCCATTTCAAAAATGGGCAAGGGATTTGAACAGACATGTTCTAAGATGATAGACACATAAAAAGCTCAGCATCATTAATCATTCAGGAAATACAAATCAAAACCACGGTGACTTATAACTTCACACCCACCAGGACAGCTATTATTTTAAATAACAGAAAATAACACCTGTTGATGAGGATGTGGAGAGATCAGTCTTCACGCACTACCAGTGAGAACGCAAAATGGTCCATCTGCTGTGGGAGACAGTTCGGCAGTTTCTCAAAAGGTTAAACAATTAAAAAAAGGAGGGGTAAACAATTCTACTCCTAGGAATGTATACAGAAGAATTGAAAGCAGGGACTTCAACAATACTTGTAGATCAAGTTTCATAGGGGCATTATTCACCATAGCCAAAGGTGGAACAACCCAAGTGTCCATCGACAGGTGAATGGATAAGCACAATGTGGCACAGACCTACAATGGAATATTACTCAGCCATACGAAGGAATGAAGTTGTGATATATGCTCCAACGTGGAGGATCCTTGAACACATTCTGCTAAGTGAAAGAAGCCAGACACAAGAAGACAAAGACCACATAATTCCACTTAGATGAGAGATGTAGAGTAGTCAAATGCGTAGACACAGAAAGTAGAGTAGACGTTATCAGGGTTTGGGACAATGGAGGAATGGGGAGTTGTTACTTAAAGGGCGCAGAGTTTCTGTTTGGGATGATGAAAAATTCTGGAAATAAATAATAATGCTGGTTGCACAACATTGTGAATACCTAATACTTCAGTGCTTAAGCCACTGATTTGTACACCACTTAGCTATGCATATTTTACCACAAGTTTTAAAATGAAAAAAGTTGATTAGTTAAAGCAAAAGTAATAGTAATATATTGTGAGATCTATGGCATATAGAGAAGTAAAAAGTATGAAAACAAGAGCAAAGATGAAAATAGAAGAAAACAGAAGTGTATGTTTGTACAGTTTCTCTGCTGTGTGAAGCAGTGTAATATAGTTTGAGGGTAAACTGTAGTAAATTATATATTGGAAATCCTTGAGCTCCCACATCAAACAATAAAATGAAGAGATGGTTCATCAGCCAATACCAGAGATAAAATCGATCATATAAAAACTGCTTAATCAAAAAAAAAAAAAAGAAGAAGAAGAAGAAAAGGAAAGGAAGAAAACTGAAACAAAGAGCAGATAGGACAAATAAAGAGAACATAACAGAACTGTAGAGGTAAATCCAACAACATGAATAAATAAATTAAATGTAAATGGACTGATCACCCAATTAAAGAGATCATCAGATTGAAAGAAAAATGAAGACCCAGCTACATACTACCTGTAAGAAACTCATTTTATTTAATTTTTAAGTAGGCTCCACGCCCAGCATGAAACACAGTACGAAGCCTGAACTCAAGATCCTGAAATCAAGAGTTGGACATTCAACCAACTGAGCCATCCAGGCACCCCAAAAAACTCATTTTAGGGACGCCTGGGTGGCCTAGTTGGTTAAGCATCTGCCTTCAGCTCAGGTCATGATCCCAGGGTCCTGGGATGGAGTCCCACATTGGGTTCCCTGCTCAGTGGGGAGGCTGCTTCTCCCTCTGCCTGCTGCTCTCCCTGCTTATGCTCTCTCTCTCTCTCTCTCGTTCTCTAACAAATAAATTAAAATCTAGAAAAAGAAAAGAAACTCATTTTAAATACAAAGCCCAGGTAGGTTAAAAGGTAAACAATGAAAACCACAAACTACACATACATTAGGATTATTAAAATTTTAAAAACTGACAAACTAAGTGTAGACAAAGATACAGAACAACTGGAACTTTTGCATGTTGCCAGTGAGAATATAAAATAGTACAACCACTTTGAAAAACAGCTTAGCAGTTTCTTTTAAAGTTAAGTATATACTTAACCTCAATCCTACCCTAGGTATTTAACCAAGTGAATTGAACACTTCTGTCCACCTGTACACAAATGTGGATAGCACTTTATTCATAATCACCCAAAACTGGAGAAGATCCAGATGTCCTTCGACAGATGTTGGTAAACAAACTATAGTATATTCACACAATAGGACATTACTCATCAATAAAATGGGACAGCTTATTGGTTCATGCAACAATATAGATGAATCTCAAATCTACTTTAATGGGTAAAAGAAAGAAACCAAACCTAAAAGGCTTCACACTCTATTATTCCATTTACATGACATACTAGGGAAGAGAAACTATAAAGCCAGAAAGCAGATCTGTAATTCTCAAGGGTGAGGGGTTAGAGAAGAGTCTGATTACAGACGGGCAGCAGGAGGGAATTTAGGGGGAGGGATCAAGGAACTGTCCAGTATAATAATGTGGGATATATGATTCCAGGCATGTCAGAACCCATAGAACTGTACATCTCAAGGAGTGAATTTTACTATACGCAAATATTTTTTTCAAATCAACCAAGATGGGGGGCACCTGGGTGGTTTAGTCTGTTAAGCATCTGACTCTTGATCTCAGCATCGTGAGTTCGAGCCCCTTGTAGAAACGGAGACTACTTAAAAAATCAACCAGGATATCGGGGGTGTTCAAGATGTCGTGCAGACTGTGACAAATGAATCTGACTGTATTACAAATATACGACATATACAAATATTACAAATATATGGCATAACCACACTCCAGGGAGTGGGAAAGAACAGGGTTGACCTAAATGTTTTGCCTGGATAAAAATAAAGATAAAAAGAACTGTACACAAATTCTGTACTTGTATTTGGTAAATTTGTTTTTCACAAAGATATGAGCTAACAATCCTGAAAATACATTGCATGCATAGTAGGGTGGAACAAATAAGCAAATATATTGTAGATAATAAAATCTAAATAAAGATACTGTAGTTAATGAAAGCAAGAGAAGTTACAAATAAGTAAAGAAAAAAAATGCCAGAATGAATACATAGTGCTCCACAGACCTGGAGTCACAGGTATTAGGATAAAATCATGTTTCCCTTGAAGAGATAGATATATAGAGATAGGAACAAAGGTAGGTATGCAGATGGGTAGATAATACATACGTGTACATATGCACATACATGGGTGAGTATATGTTTATATATTTTCTAGCTCTGTCCAATGAGAGAGCCAAGTGTCATCCAGTATTGGATCCTGGAACAGAAAAAGGACATCAGTGGAATCTGAATAAAGTCTGTAGTTAAGTGATTGTTTTGTATTAATGTTAATTTCTTATTATCAATAATTGCACCACGGTTATATGTTAAAATTAGAGGAACTCTCTGCACTACCTTTGCAATTATCCTGTATGCCAAAAATTATTTTTTTAATATAAAGTTAAAAAGAGACATAGTTAAATCAAGAAAATACAAAGGTAGGGCACCTGGGTGGCTCAGTCGGTTAAGCGTCTGCCTTCGGCTCAGGTCATGATCTCAGGGTCCTGGGATCGAGTCCCACATCGGGCTCCCTGCTCGGCGGGAAGCCTGCTTCTCCCTCTCACTCTGTCCCTTCCCTCTGCTTGTGCTCTCTCTCACTCTCTCAAATAAATAAAATCTTAAATAAAAAACAAAAAAAAAGAAAATGCAAAGGCAAGGCACTAAATGAGAGAAAATATTTCTAAAATATATATCTTATAAAGAACTCGCACCTAGGGTGTACAAAGAATTCTCACCACTTCATAGAAAACAACCTGATTTTCAAAGGATGGTTAGGATTTGAACAGTCACGTGAATGACAAGCAAGCATCTTTAAAGACGCTGTACAACATCAGCCGTTACAGAAATACACATTTCACCACGGGCTCCACTACACACCCACCAGAATAACAAGTACGGAAGCTGACAATATGAGTTTGGGCAAGGATATGGAGCACCTGGGGCTCCCAGACATCACAGGCAGGAATGTAAAATGGTACAGCCTCTCTAGAAAAGAATTTGGCCGTTGCATATAAAGTTAAACATACACTTATATGACCAATAATCTTACTTCTATTATTTATCCAAGAGAAACAAAAACATATGTTCACACAAAGACTTGAACTCAAATGTTCATAAGTTCATAGAGATGGAATGTGGGGAGTGATCAAAGGGAACATTTGCATTAACTCCAATATCCTAGTATTTACAAAAATTGGGGGGGAGGCACTACTTATACCATCAAAACTAAATTCAGAAGGTCACAGTAGCTAGTGTTTAGGTTGTTTTTTTTTTTTTCTATCACCTAGTGGGTCTGTCTGGCCCACAAGCAGGTGGGCTCCTTGAGGGCAGGGGCGGACCTGGTCTTCTTGGAGAGCCCCTCTGACCCACGGCACAAGGCCCAAACAGCCGCGGAGGCTTCTCCATCGCTCCCGTCTGGTGCCCTCTGGTGGTGATGCTGAGCAACCACGGCCTCTTCAGTTCCAGGCTGGAAAGTCTCAGGGTGGCTCTGGACATATCCACAGCTGAGGCTGGGGTCTTGTCGCTGGAGGATGGGCCTCAGGGACCAGCTATTTTTGGATATTTGGCCCTGATCTCCTTTCTGGGGTGGGCTAGGGGCAGAGGGTATCAGAGCAAGGCCCGAGCGAGCCCTATTCCTGCCTGAGTTTTAGCCCCTCTCCCCATTCCCTGACTCTGCCCTTCCCTCAGGGACAGAAACAATCGAGCACAGGAGCTGGGGTCCTGGGACCTCAGAATGGATCCCTATAGACAGAAGCTCCCATCCTCAGTCCTCTGAGAAGGGACTTCACCTAACTGGAGCTCTGCAGGGACTCTGGCTGCCTGGGGCCATCAGCTCTCTCACGCAGGCCCAGCTCTGCATGCGGCCGGGATCAGAGCTCAGCCTGTGATCTATTTGGGGTCTGGGTTAGACCAAGGGTGAGGCTCAGATCGGGGGTCAAGGTCAGAGCGGAGTTTGGGGGATGGTTCAGGGCTCAATCTCTAGTCAGGTCAGGAAGAAAACCAGGGTTGAGAATTCTTGGGGGACCACTAACAATGATGCTTAGATTCTTTGGGCTCTGAATGGTAAATCAGTTTCTGTTATAAGGCTTTTAGGTCAGTCTCACAATCCCAAAGTGATTTTTCTGCCGAACAGAAATTATGGCCCCGCAGGAGCACCTACTAAATGGGGGGCAGGATGGAGTGGGGCAGGGCGAGGTGTGGACCGGCAGGGGTGCGGACCGGCAGGGGTGCGGGAGGAGCTCTGGCCTTCAGCCAGGCATTATGAGAACAATGTGACACTTTGTTTTCCTCCAACCAAAGAAGGTGCTTTGATTTGTGCATGGATAACTCATTTCTTTGTAAACTTTAAACTTCACCACAGACTTTGCCCTCCTTCTCCTCAGACAGGCTCTCTCTAGCCAGGCTTGAAGAGAGGAGCTGCCTGGTAGGGATATAGACCCAGCTGTCCCTGGCACGCACCCAGCATGGATAATTGTCCTTGTTTTGCAGAAGGGGAAACTGAGGTGCCCGAGGTTGCCTGGGAAGATGTTCTCTGAACTGGGACTGGGATTTAGGTCTCCCGGTTTCCAGCCCTAGGTGTTGCATACTATAACTCACCATAAGATTCTGATCCAAATTTTTGGTGGCTTATTTGGGGGTTGAAGAGGTCATGATGCACATGAAGGTGCTGGGAGCAGGGCTCCCAATCTCTGTGAGAGCATCCTGGGGAAGAGTGTCCATCCAGCGCTCTCCCCAGTGACAGAGCAGGGCTGCCCCCCACACATACACACACACTACCGGGCCTTGCACCCACTCCCTGGACTTCCTGGACCAGGCAAAGCACCACCTCCAGGCAGAGGAAGGATCTCCCCCAAGGTGGGGAGACTGAGGCCCAAAGAGGGCAGGAGACCTACCCAGGGTGGCACAGCCACTCAGAAGCAAACCAGGGTGCTCCTTGGCCGGCCACTCCCTCCTCCCAGAGCAACGGGAGAAGGGGCAGAGCGTGTGAACTGCAGTTCTGGATCTGGCCGGGACAAAGCCGGGATGCCAGGGCTGGGGGCTGAGGAGGGGTGAGGGATGGGGGTCAGAGGCTGGCGCTTGGGCTCCGAGCCGCACAGAGGTCTGCCTGGCTGCAGTGCAACCGGTGGTCAGGAGGAGGCGAGGGTGGCTGGGAGAAACCGATGGTGGCAAGTTCCCCACAGTTAATGAACTCCTGCCCTCATGCAGCAGCAGGGACGAGGCTCAGAAGCTAAGACAATCCCAGAAAATTCTTTACGATATGCCACCTACCATTGTACTAAAGCTCAAAAAGAGAAGCTTTAAATAATAGATTAATAAGGAGTACCTCCAGCCTCCCTTCTGACCCCAGCCCAGGACCCCAATCTCCAATTCTAGTTCTTGGGGTGACTGATGGGCTCGTCGGTGTCTATTATATTATTAAATTTTGTAATTTACCTCTATAATAATTACTATTTCCCTAGAGCTTACTATGTGCAGACCCTTTAATAAAGCATATCACGTACGTGAGCTCAGCTCAAGCTCACAACAGCTCTATGGGGTATGTCGCCTTTTCACAGCGAGGAAACAGGCCCCAGCGATTCGTTGGAGATACGAGACCCGGGATTCTAACCCAGACCGTCGGATTTCAAAGCCCGGGGTCTAAACTACTCCACCAAGCTGCATATATTATTGTGTAACTATGTTATTTTTTCTGTAATTAAAAGTTTAAAGTGTCCTGGGAGAGGTAGGAAGGGAGGCTGCCGCTGGGTTCCGGGTGACCTGGTGTGCAAATGAATGTGAGCTGCTCGCAGCAGGGCCAAGCCTGGAAGACACACAGAGGAAGCAGCTCTGGTCCCCTGCTCATCGGGCCTCCTTCAGAGTTGCTGAGCCGTGGGCTGGTACAGGGGGTGCTGATGCTCAGTTAGGATCTGAGCGGACCTGCCCTTGTGGGAAGAGAGGGTGAAGAAGGCAAGGAGGGCCCAGATGTCCCCCAAGACCTTCTACTGGCCTCTCTGCAACTCGATCCTCACCCTCCCCACCCCAACCAGCTTGGCCCCACCCAGACCCCTTATTTAAAAACCATATGTCCCTGTGTCCCTACCTGCCCCTGTTTGTCCAAGGCTCCAGCTGCTTCCCCTGATAACCTAAGGACCAGAGGTCCTGGGGAACTGGGAGGAGCGCAGGGCAAGCAGAGTTCAGAGATGCTCAGCTGGGCCCCTCCCTCTGCTCAGGAAATTTCGGGGCCCCCCTGGACGTTTCAGGGCTTGATGTCTATAACTTGTTCAAAAATTGGTAGCTGTCCCCCATTTAAAAATTTCATTTCCATTGTTGCCCCCCAGGAACAATTCCAGACTGCTTGTCCAAACCCCTCAACATCAACTGAGGACATTTTAGGCCCAGAATGGGGAGGTCACTTGCCAGCACTCCCACAGCAAGGCAGTTTGAAGTTCCCTCTCCCTCACCACCCTGCCTTTCCACCCAGACAGTACGGAGAAAGGGAAAGAACTTGGCCCTGGAGCATGGCTCTGAATCCTGGCTCTGCCCTTTCTAGCTGTGCAACTTTGAATTGACTGCCTAACCTCTCTGATTTAGTTTCTTCATCCATAAAATGTAAGCGTTGTCTGTTTTGTTCAATAGTCAGTACCCAGAATAGTGCTTTGCACCTGGTAGGAACACAGGAAATATTTCTCAGGTGAATGAACAAGTGAACCCCTACCTCTCCGCTCATTTATGGGTATCAAACAAAGCAATATATGTGAAGTCCCCATACAGTGCCAAACACACAGCAGGACATTACAAATAGGGTTCCCTTTGCCTCTTCACTGATCACTCTGAGGTCTCCAGCCTCCCTTCTGACCCCAGCCCAGGATCCCAATCTCCAAAGCCCAGATGCACCCTGAAATTCTCTGGCACCGAGAGCACCAGCCTGAGGAGTCTGCTCAGCACCCAAGGCCAGCCTCCTCTCCAGCAGACCCTCCAAGCCCATTCTCCCCAATCTTCTGCTTGCCCTGTGGTCCCTCTGCTTGCTGCCTGGGGGAACAGTGCCCCTGGCTGCCCCCTTGGGGTCCAGCCTGCAAGGTCTCATTCCCTGGATACCCCATTCCACTCCTCTCCTTTGTTCAGGGAATGTTTTCCTCCCCCCTGTAACCAGTGGAGGTACAGAGGTGGGCAAGCTGAGGGGGCTGGGATCAGAGCAGGGAGCCTGGCAGCCATACCTCAGGCACCTACTCTGCTCAGGTCAACTCTGGGGGCTATACAGGCCTTCGCAGAGATGGGTTAAGACTGCCCCACAGGGACAGGAAAAGGCCAAAATAAGAAATGGCCCCAGTAAAAGGCAACCAGAGATGAGGGCCAGAGCAGGCTCGGAGTAGCAGAAGAGCTCTAGCCCCAGCTAAGAAGGTACCCCCAGGGGAGTTAGGGAAGGCTCCCTCTCTCTGGCCTCAGTTTTCCCAGCTCTTTAATGGGGATGCCTATAGTATAGTATAGTATACAGTATACAGTATATAGTATATAGTATAATGTAGGTGTGGGGGATTGGGTCAATTCCCTATCACCCCTGGCCATTCTCTGGCTTCCAAGCATCATCACACCTGGTGTTTCCACCTGGATAAGCCCCAGGGTGTGTGGAATGAGGGCCAGGCCTGTGAGAGCTGCCACAGGCCTCCCCCTTCCTCCAGGCAGGGGGCTGGGACTGCATCTTGGCAAGTGTAAGCAGGGCATGGAGGGCTGGGAATGGTGGCCTCAGTGAGCTCCTGCAGTAACCCCCCTCCGAGGGCCGTCCTCCCCGTGCTGGGCTATAGGAACGCGTGGGGGGAGCCCGAAGTCCCATGGCACTGCAGGGACACAGGCAAATGGGGAGCAGGTGCAGGAGGTTCCCCACATTCAGCACCTTCCAGAAGCAGACAGACCCAATCCTGGCCAGCCGCAGGGGATGTTGAGTCTCCCCAAGCATCCTGGAGCTTCCGAGGACAGGTGCAAGGCCTCTGTCCCTAGGAGTTTCCCCACAGTAGAACTAACCAAGCACAGAGCCCAGGCAGCATTAGGGCAAGGTAGCCGAGATAAGAGCTGGGGTATGAATACAACCCCAAAGCCTACACGTGGGGAGAGGTTTCCGGGTACAAGGCTTTAAAGGTTTTTGAGCAAAAGCCTAGACCTGGGAGGGCTTTTCAGGACTCTCAAATGCAATCCCCATGGTATGGGTGGGGAAACTGAGGCACAGAGAGGGAAAGGCACTCATCTAAGGTGCTGCTGCCCTGCCCTGGTGTGCCCAAGCCCACCCTGACGGCCCTAGATTGGCCTGTTTCTAGAGGCTCTGGATGAGATTTGGATCAGCTTGGGCTCACCCCCAGCCCGTGCCACCTTTGCCCACAGCTCCAGGAGCTTGGCCTGGCAACAAGCACCAGCTGGTTCCAGCACAATGGAAGGCCAGTCAATGATTTATGGAGGCTCCTTTCCTGGAGGCCTTCTCTGGCTGTACCCAGGCACTTGCCCCTCGCTCCCATACAAGCTGCCCAGGGAGGAAGGACAAGGCAGGTGGGGATTAATCAGTGATGGGCCAGAGGAAGAGTCACTCTGGGAAGGAAGGTCCTCCCCAGCCATCACCTAGACAGTACGCAGCCCACCCCCAGTCCCCACTCCTCTCCCTCCCTTGCTCTTTTTGTGACTCTCAACCGTTGTGATCCTTCTATCTGTCTTGATAACTGGCCATCTCGATCTCTTACCTCCCCCCCTTCTCTCGTGCACACAGGCATGCACACACTCTTGCCTGCCTCTTCTTCCTCCGCACGCCCCCAGCACCCTGGCTCTGAACTCAGAACTTCTCTCTCCTCCTTTGTCCCTCACACCTGCCCTCAGGAGATGTTTTGATAAACTAAGCCATCTGGAGGATTTAAGTAGGAGAATCTGAAAGCTGTGGGGTCCTCAGAAATAATGCCCAGGCTGACAGTTACCATGTGTTCTATAGAAAACCAGTCCCCCAAAACAATAATACCAGTTACTTCCAAAAGAGAACTTTGTGAACAAATACGTTTGGTGAACACTGGCTTAGATAAGTGAATTTTTAATTGCAGGACTTGTCAGAGCCTCTACTATAATTACTCTGATGAGTTTCCCAGGGGGTGATATGGTTTCCAAACTTAACCTCATCACCTGTGAAAACCAGTCAACAACTCCAAGAGCTGGGGTTCTCTGTGAGGACCACAGGGAGCAGGTGACTCACCTGAGTTCAGGTGACCTACCTAAGCCATTCACTCAAGGCCTTGGCCAGGCACGTGGGTGGCTCCAGCTGGTGAAATCCCCAGGGCCACTAAATTCTGTTTCAAATCTAACTCTCTAGGATTTTTCATTTTCCATTTCCAGAACATCTCAAGGGCAGCCTGAGGTGACTTCACACTTAGGGAGAAGGAGGGAAATGGACAGGGAGCTGGGAGCCCTCGGAATTTTCTAGAACTAAAGCTTCGGACCCCCACAGAGGCAATCCGAGGCTTGGTGTCTCGAGGCCCCACATTCCTGGAGGCAAATGCAGCACCTCCTCCCAGGCCGGGAGGTCACTGCCAGCAGCGGAAATTCTTGGAGTTCGTCTCGGATGGAAGGTGCTACTGGCCCATCCGTCACGATCCAGGCACATCGGTGACTCCCGGAACTTCACGAACAGTTGAACAGAGCCGTTCTCTCCCTAGAGCCCAGGAATCTTCTCGAGGGGTGTGGAGCAGAGGCACCTCCTCAGGTCTGCAAGAAGCCAACAGGAGAGAGGAGGAAAGGAAGGCAGGAAACAAAAAGATCCAGGTATCAGCGGACCAGGAAATGCCCGCGTGTTCGTGTCTTTGCTGAGACTCAGAAGTGAAGGCGAATGCACCGACTGTGGCAGGAAGCCACGAGTGCTCATTCCCAGGTGGCCAGCTGAGACTAAGGAGCCGTGTAACGCCGTGTGACATATGACCGCGGGACAAGCTGCCTCCCAAGCCAGCTGGGGTCAGTGACCTGAGCCCGCGAGCCACGAACCCAGCTCCACCCTCCCCTCCACCTTCACCTCCCCTCCCAGTGCCTGGCTCCCGCAGGAATGCCCAGCTGAGAGAGAACAATACGTGAAAATAGAGGGGGCTGGAGTTTTTATCAAATGTCTCATTTATTATGCATTTCTCACTGAGAAAAAAATTCCCACTGACCAAAAAAAACAAAAACAAAAAACCCACCACAGTACCTCCTGTGTCATCTATCCAAGCAACCTCCCTGATTTGGGGAGGGAGAGGAAGGGGGCCTGGCCTCCACCACCCTCCCAGCAGGCCGTTCGGCAGCCACTGCCCGGAATCCAGCAGGTGCCCGGGCCACTCTGCTGACCTGCACAAAGTGCCCTCGTATTGTTCAAACACTCAAACTCCATTTAAGGGAGGTTTCCTTGGAGTTCAAACAAGGAACAAAAAGTTGTGAGTTGTAGCCTGCACAATCCAGAAGACCCTGCGGCAAGTTCCTCGGGCAACTCAGACCTTACTGATTCCGACTTTATGGGCTTTGCCTCACCATCCCCCCCCCCACCCGCCACGCACACGCACACCAAAGTGATACTCAAAATTGTTAACACTTTGCCTGACACCAACCTCCTCAGCCGGCACTTTACTCTTAGGTGATTAAAATTAAGTTTCTTGGTATTATAGGTTTAGTGTGTTGGGGTTTTCTGTTTGAGTTTCTTAAAGACATAAGTCACTTATAACTATTTATATTGCATTATATGAAAAACATAAGGTAAGTTTAAAAATAAAGCTTGTGTTAAATGAGGTACCAGGGACATATTGGACATTTTTAGAATGTTCAAGATTGCTATGAATGGTAGGGCTCCCATCCTTGAGAACTTTTGCATCTTTATGAATTCTTTGGGTTTGTTTTTGGGGGAGTTGGACTCATTTATTGAACTCTTTGAGAGTCTCTCTCTCTCTCCCCCCCTTCCTCCCTCCATCCGTTTTATTTTTCTCCCCAAAGACAATACTTTTCTCCTTCCAAATTATAGATCTATTTGCTTACTCAGTAACATAGAAAAATGTGTGCCGGTTCCCCCTTCATGAACACAAGTCAGACCAGGCTTTTCGAGCTAATATTCTGCATGGGGGCAGGCTGGCTCTAGGCAAACCAAGTACAGCAGCTGGCCGTGACATCTCTCAGTAGCAACATGACTGTGGGCAGAAGACATTCCTCCAGCCCTTGGCTACGTTGTGAGATGGATCGTGGGCTAGGCTGCAAGGACTGGCGGAGTGCTGTGTACTTACACAAGGTCGAGCCGTGCCTCTCCCGTGAGTGAGAATTGCTGCGAAGGTTCTCGGGGCAGATCAGAGGACGACTCCAAATATAGTAGCATTACAGGACTGAGTTCTCTCTCTCTCTCTCTCTCTCTCTCTCTCTCTCTCACACACACACACACACACACACACACACACACACATACACACAGATACACTTTTTAACTTAGACCTTGGACCTATATATGTAAGAATTGCAAGGTTTCTCTCCCAACTAGAGGTGATGTGCAAAGTAGATTACAGCCACGGGTGGCAATCCTCCAATACTCCCCTGGGGTCTTCAGTGCAGAGTAAGATCCTTGAGGCCTTCTGCTGATGACAGACTTAACCTTTTAAGTGCTGGATAATGGAGAGGTCCACGGGAGACTAGAGACAAGAGAAGGACCGGAGTAGTCAGGGAGGCCAGCCGTGGGGAGGGGTACTTGAGGAGCTCAGAACAGATGAAAGTATTTTCATATTTAAGAAGTGCCGAGGCGCTACTGACCCATACGGCTGAAGATCAGTTGTGTCCTCACCTCGTTCCCCATCAATACACTGGAAAGAACAGAAAAATGAGTAGAATCCTATACGCAGAGAATGTGATTTTAGTGGAATGAAGTAGAGTCACCTGAGCATAACGAGCTCATTAGCATTTCTGGAGACAGTTCACCAGTGGCTCTCTGAACACTGGGACCCAAGGTGTTGGTGGGAGCAAGCTGTGACTTGAGGGCGGGGGATGATGGCCCCACAGGCAAAAGCCTCACCTGCATCATCTCCAGCCTCTCCTAACTCCAGAATTGCCCACTTTTCAGCACTGAGGGAAGGACAGTAAACATCACTGCCTGTGGGTCCCCTAAGAATTGCCCCACCCTGGCCCCCAGCTCACAGCAAATTCCATTCATCGTCTTCATTGTATTCTAAACCTAAAGAAAACAAGGTGTCATGCCCAGCAGCTCGTCCATAAAACATTAATCACTATCCCCCCCTCTTTGAGAGGCTCCCGACCGGTGAAGGTGTGACCTCCAGGAGTGATGGAAAAATCCTAATGGGTCAGCACGTGGCTGGGCCACATCAAGGACAGGGGCCCCTGTTCCTCCAGTGCTTTTCCAGACCAGCTCCCGGCTTTGGTTTGCAGGATGCTGAGGACGAGCCTGGGAACCCCCAAAGAGAGAGAACCCTCCCTGCATCTACCAATTCCCCAAAAGGCACCGTGGTCCTTGGAGCCAAGTGGCAAATGGCCGCCTTGAGACATCCACACCCTTTCATCTGGGTCCTCTTCAAGCCCACGTGAGCTTTTGAGATGGATACTGACACTGGGATCAAAGCCAGAGTTACAGGCCACCAGCCCCATTGAGGCTTCATGGCACGTATGTCTGACCACTTGCTACTGACCCCAAACCAGGGTAGCGTCAAAGATCAGTTCTTCTCCCTTGGACTGCTCAGCACCCCTCCAGGGTCTGGGAAGAGGAATTCCTTTGATCCTGGAGGAGAAAGGGAATTATCAAAAGAGAACTATGGGTCTACAAGGATCCCAGATTCCTGGATACTTAGAAACTCAGAACAGATTGACCCCGTCATATATATATATATATATAGAGAGAGAGAGAGAGAGAGAGTGTGTGTAAAGGCAACCTCAGGTTGATCTGAGCATTCATCACAGACCTCTGGAAGACATTCCCTCCAAAGGGCTTTGGAAAATCATGCAATCTGGGCCAGGGATCCTTGGTCCCAGAATCAGTGGGGCAATTGTGGAACCACAATGTCTTGCTCTTGTGAATCTAATGAAGGGACAAATATTCTAGGATTCAATGGCTACTAGATTAGATTCTGCTTCCTCCTCGGCCAAGTGCAGAGGGCACAGCCTTCCAGGCCCACTGAGCCACCTCCAAGTCTCCGTTGGACCATGAGGGAGACCCAGTAGGCACCCAGCTGAAGGGGTGTGATAGATGCTCCCCACCAAAGCACTTCACGTGTGTAGTCATCTGAATGCTCTGCAGCCAGGGGACAAAGGCTGAGTCATGGAATCTTCCAGGAAATTTACTCTCTCCGTTAAAGTTTGATGAAGAAAACAGAAGGGCTCCGGTTGCTCTACCAGCCTCGCTCCAGTTCCAGTATTTCCCCCCAAACCTTTTCTCTGTGCTGGGCTGGACAAAACACGAGCAGAGCAGAGAAGGGCTGACCCTTGAGAGTGCCTGAAGCACTGAAGCCGTGGACCAGAAGATGAGAGGATGTCTGGGGAAGCCTCACCCCGAAATTTTTGTCCCCAGGCCTGAAAGGGCATCTGAGGCTCCTTCATCGTGCATCATTTTCCCTCAGGGTGCAGCACTGCCCTTCCCCTTCCCATATACTCTGGTGGGAGGGGGCAACCTATGGCTAAGCAGGTTTATCAGACATTTTCCTCCAGAGAGAGGGGCAGTCAGGCTTAGAGAGCTCCGGGGAGGCTGGGGTGGGGCCAATGCCAGGGGAGCGGCCCTGGGTCCGGTGGTGCCCATGTGTCTGAAGCAGACACCAAGTCCAGCCGGCCCCAGAATGGGATGCACTTCTCCTGGAGCTGGAGTCCCTTCAGCCTGCCATTCTCCTTCCTGTTCCTGCCTCTCAACACCCCACAGGCAGAGGAAGACAGGCTGCCTGGCTGGCCCAGAGCTAAACTTCATGGAGGTCATGACAAAACAGGCTAGCACCACATCGTGGGAGGAGCCCAATCCTTGAAGCCAGGCAGAGCAGGTTCAAATCTCAATTCTGCCACCAGCCTGCTCTGTGACCTTGGGCCAATCATTTTGTCTTCAGGGGCCTCAGTGTCCACTGTAAATGGGGGCAGTCATGTCTCCCTTCCAAGAGTGTTGTAACGATCAGAAGGACTGTATGGGATGACCCGGGGAAGTTTCTCACACAAAGTAAGTGCTCAAGAAATAGCGGTTCCCTGATCTCACCTCTTCTTTCGGTCCCGCCTCTTGGCGCTAGGATTCTAGAAGTTGTAACTACACAGTCCGTAAGAAAGGCTCTGTCCTAGATGGCCAGGGGTGGTGAAGGAAGAGCTGGGATTGAGGTCAGGGTGGCCAGGGTGGCAGCGGGCTAGCCCGTATACTGTCCCCACAGCGTAGCCATCACTCTCCACTCACACCAGCCTGTCCTCAGCCTGGGAGGTTTGCATGCGCTGACACAGCACAGCTGCCCCTCACAGGGAGAGACCCAGTGGACACTGGAGGAAGAAAGCCTTTTCCAACAGCACTGACTTAGCCTTCACTGGGGTGACCTAGCCCCTGGCCCTGCCCTAGGCGCCCTTGCATTACCATTAGCCAGGCCTCCACCAGAGGGAGGCAGGACCCATGTGTCTCCCAGGAGCAATGATGGGACGCCAGGACCTTCCCAGACACCCCTCCCTGATCAGCCCACACCTGTGATGATAGCTACACCTGTGGCCTGTTGAGATTTCTAGAAGGTTGGGGGTTCTCAGAGCCTCCCAGATTCTAGGCCTCTGTGGAAGGTACAAGCCTGCTCACTGGACACTCAGTTTCCTAATATCGTTGTCTCCACTTTGAGAAACCAGCCTTAAGTGTGTGTGTGGTGGGCAGGGAGGGGGGGTGTCTGGGGCCTGTGTCCAAGTCTCAGCCTGACACAGACTTGTCCCGTAAGTTTGCGTGTCCATCTCCCTTTCTGTCAAATCAGGACAACCACACCTGCTGTGCTCCCAACTCTGAGAGAGGCCCTGAGTGGGAAGGGGCTTTGTGAGTCCAGGAGGGCTGGACAGAGCCCTGTTCAGCCCACACCAACCTCCGGACTACATGAGGACAGATGGAAAAGCATCCGTCAGATGGGTGCAGACAGAGTTGTCTTTTCATGGCTCTCTGTCACCCTCGGGGCAGAGGCCAGCCCACTCTGACCTCTCTTCTCTTCGGCCCTGGGCAGACATCCTAGGAATCTGACTAAAGCCACAGACGCCTCCACAGGAAAATACACATCCTCACCAGGTGTGGTACCTACCTCCAGGAGAGGAGGGGCCCACAAGGCCTCAAGGGGTTAAGTTGCTCTGCCCCCCTGAGCTAGTCACCCTTCCCAGCCAGCTAAGTATCACCCGTTCCCAGCGCAACTTCACTCAGTTCTGATGCGTGAGCTCTTGGCAAAACCTTGGGTCCCACTACGCAACACAGACGTGGGTGGGGCCGGGAATGGGAGTGGAGGGACAGAGGGATGGACACCCGAGCGGCCCCTGGTGCTCCCTGAGCCATGCTCTGAGGAGGGCAGAGGGGTTGATGGGCCTGTCACACTTCAGTCCTGCTTTCCCCCATGTCTTTCACACTCCATCACCAAAAATGGCCCCTATGGGGGGCAGGACCCTGTGTTGCTCAGGTGGAGTTCTGGGGTGAGGCTGTGTCTGCCCACTGGGACCAGGCATCCTCGGGGCAGGAGGGCAGGCAATGGCTCCCCCTCAGACTGGGTCTGCAGTGTGGGCACCAATCTCCTCTTCGACCCCAAGATCCTTCATAGGAACACAGTAGCCAAAGAGGAAAAACTACAGGAAGCCCAGATGACCTTATAAGTCATTTTCCTTTATTTTCTTAACATATAATGAACTTCCGATTCCAAAGAGACATCTATGCAGAGCAGACAGATGCAGGGTCTGGTATGTAGCAGTCAGAACCAGGCAGGAAGTGGGTCTGCCCCCCTCTCCCCTCCAGCACGACCCTCACCCCTCCTGGCTTCTGACCGCTGCCCAGCTGGGAATAAGAGGGGTCAGTCTCATGGTCCAGGGAGTAGCCAGAGACATGGCCTTGGTTGCTAGGCCTGGCCAAGTCATTACCTAGCTGTGGGACCTTGGACCTCAGTTTCCTTATCTGTTAAATGAGCTAGAAGTCCCTGCTAGGGAATGGAGAAGAGAGTGTGTAGATGTTATGATGGGTCGGTGACCATTTAGGGTTACCTGGTTGTCCTGCTGCTTCTAGATAATCTGCAGATGGGAGTCACTTGGGTTTTGTCACCATCATGCCTACAGGCATGCTGGGGGACCTGCTCTGGCCCTGATGGGATTGAATAGACTGTGGAGACAGCTGCCCCCAAAGCAGACTCTCTCCTCTGAAGTGTCCTTGGGCTGCACTGATATCTACATCATCAGGCCAGGGCTGACTGTCCCTTCCAGGTAAATGAGAAGGGAAAGCTGTGGCCTGGGGTCACACAGGGAGCCTGTGCAGGTCACCCAGCTGCCCCAAATGCCTCCAACCAGGAGTTCAGCAATAGGGGAGGGAATCAGCTCCTCCTCCCCCCTCAGGATCAGCTGGGGGCTTAGAAACCCCCCTCAGGGTCCAGCAAGGGCCATGTGCCTCCGTGGGCTGATCTGCATCATGGTCATCTGTCCTCGGGCGTGGGGCTTCTGATAAGCAACTGCCCTTTAATAAACACACACCTGCATAAGCGTGACCTGTGTCTACACTGGCAGGAGGAAGTGGAGAATCACATGGTGATTAAGATGATGCAATGAGAGATGGGAAAGGCCAACTAAAACCCAGTGAAGCAGCATGGGTATTGCTCCTTCGAGCTCCATCTGGCACCATCCTGCGACAGCAGACCCTGTCCCCGCTGCATAGGGGTCGGCCCTGCTCCCTGGGAACAGGGACTTCTCAGGGCCTGGGCTGTCTGTTGGTCTCTGCTTTGAACCATGTATGCATATGTCCATGTGTTCACACAGATGTATACTCTCTCCCCTCGGGAAAGAACCAGGGCAAGTGGAGGAAGTGCTGGTCCATACTACATCTTCTAGAACCCATGGAGTATCTACACTTAAAGAATAGAAAGGCCCCGGGTCCGTGGAGCTCTCCCTGTCCCTGCCGCCTACAGATATGGACCCTAAGATATGGATGATCGCAAGGCCATGCAGCAAGTCTGGGGGCGGAGGTGGGGCTGGAGGCGAGCCAAACTGCGGGAACGAAGCCGGCCGGCCGCTTGCCTCTGACTCGGCACCTCCTGCCATCTCTTCCCCTCAGAGCACCCTTGGGGGCAGAGGGCATGTTCCAGAAGAAGGAGGGCCACGCCCAAAGGCACAAAGCAATAATGGTGGCGCCCCAGACCCCTGCAGCAGATGAGCTGTGCAGCAGCTCTGGGATGAGGGACTTCCTGGCACACCTTCCGTCACACTCTGAGGGGACAGCTTAGCAGGGTGGGTCCCTCTCTTTCACTTCCTCTGTGGCTTCAAGGGAGTGAGTGATTGGTCAGTCGTGGTCCCCAGGAAGCCCTGGGGCCAGGAAACAGAGACAGAGAAAGAAAGTGATAGAAACAGCCCCGAACCAGGCTTGACCACACAGTGCTGGAGGATCTTTGGGAAGTGACGGTGGCCAGCTTGTCAGAGTGTCTACAACATGATTTCACCCTCCCCGCCCTCTGCCCGCCCCTGCCCCGCCCCCACGGGGGTGCCCGGGCCAGAGCCTCTCTATTTGGGCTTCATCTCCACCCTCGAGTTGATGTCGTCGCCTTCCAGGTCGTACTCCTCCACCTGGCCGCTGGTCCACACCTTCATGCGGTCCGTGAGGTCGCTGCTGCGTGGGGCCAGGATGAAGTCGTAGATGAGCACGGCCAGGGCTCCCCCGATGAACGGCCCCACCCAGAAAACCTAGGAACAGAGCAGGTATGCTCAGAGGGTGGGACGCCTGCCCTGAAGACAGCCCCCCACCACCCCATGGCATGGGCTCTCTCCCCACCTGCGCCTGGATTCAGAGGCAGGCAGTGTTGAACCCCAGTGTCCTGATTGCAGAGCCCCCGGAGCTGGCCCAAGCCAGGACGCTGATAGTGGGCCTCTCCTCGCCTCTGTGTGCCCCCACTCAGGGTGCCTGGCGTGACTAGACCAGCCCTGCCCACCCCTCCCCAGCTTCCGAAGGGCCACAGGAATGTCTAGCTTAATAAACGGTGGCCCGAAACAGACACGTCGACGGGCAGAACAGCTACCTCCGTTGAGTGCTGACTCTGAGATTGAGTGCTCAATCTACAGGTGGTGAGGCCATCTGTCCCAGAAGCCACCCTGGGAGGTAAGTAGGTGCCACAACACCCCCACTTCACCGCTCAGGGAAGGCAGGTACCGGAGGGTCGGCAGCCTGCCCATGTCACACTGAATGGAAAGGGGCCCCAACCCACGATCGGGCCTGGCTCTCCACCACGCTGCTGGGATGCTACACCCCACCACCCCCATGTCAGGCCTTGGTTTCCCAATTTCCTCCCCCGTTTCTGTCTCCCAGAGCGTCCGTGATGGGAGAGGATGCTGCAGAGTGGAGTTGGAACCACCACTCGGTACCAAAACCCCTCGCCCGCTCCAGGGGATATCCCTGCGACCCCTTACCCAGTGGTCCTTGAAGTTACGCGTGATCACGGAGGAGCCGAAGGACCGGGCGGGGTTAATACCGCAGCCCGTGTAGTCAATCTGCAAGGGGAAGGGCAGGAGGCGGAAGGGGGAGAGCCAGAGAAACAGACAGAGGGGGAGGAGACACAGTAACACACAGAGAGGAAACACGGAGGTGACAATTAGACCCAGAAAGAGAGGGGCACACTGACCCAGAAAGATGGTCAGGAGGCCCCTGTGCTGCCCTCTCAGAGCAGGACCCTGGCCCCAGCCCCCTGCCAACGACAGGGTACCCCAACTGCCCCCGCTCCCACCTGGGAAGGCCCCACACTCACCGCCAGCAGGTGTCCCAGGGCCACAGAGAGGCCGATGGCGAGAGGGCCCGAGCCCCCGAGGTCCCGGCGCCTCCTGTCAGTGGTGGCCAGCACACAGAGCACCAGCTGCAGCGTGCCAATGATTTCGATGCCCAAGCCCTGACCAGAGTTCACACCAGGGGCCAGCTGTAGGGAAGAGGGGCCGCGAGGTTCAGTGAGCAGGCGAGGTGGGGCCGGTGTCCCAGGCCCCCCAGGCCCTGGCAACTCAGTGCCCTTGGAGCCCATCACATTAGCCCCCAGCTGGGCCCAGAGGGGGCCAGGCCCCACCCAAGCACACACCGCTGGTAGTGAACACCAAGCTTTGTCCCTTCCACACCTCTGAGGAGGTGCCAGCTCAGCCCCTGGTACCTGCCTCCACCCTGCAGCACTCTACCGAGGCCAGAGAAGCCTGCATCCCGCTCCAGCCAACCAGAGCATCCTGGGGTACCAGAGTACCCGAGGCGAGGGGCAAGTCCCAGATGTGGGAGGGCCCACCTGGACACATTGCTTCACACCCCACAAGTCCAGAACATTCCACCCCATCCCCTGCTGCATCTAAAGCTCCCAGAGCTGGGGGAGGGTCTTCCTCAGTTAGCTGGCCCAGCTCCCTTAGTCTCTCTCCTTGTGCCCGGCTCCCTTGTTGCCCCGCCCTCTGTCTCCTACCTCACCTCTGTCTGTCTCTCCCATTTCTTCTCTGCCCTCCCTGTCTTCCCCTCCCTCTCCATCTCGTTCCTGGACAAGCTCCCCTCCTTCTCCCTGGCCACATAGGCCCCGCCACTACCGTCTGGCTGCCACTTGCTCTTGGGCCACTTTTAGAAACATGACTCATGGAAAAAGAAGGGAATGGGAGCTGCCATGAGGTCACCAGAGCCCTCCCCCTGCAGCTGCACCAGGGAGACCCCTTCCCAGGGAGCTCCGGCAACCTCCCCTTTGTGGGGGTCCCAGGGGCCAGGTGCACCCACAGAGGGGAACTGGGCCACATGGGCAAAGGCCCACTGGCAGAGATGTCCGGATGTGGCCACGCGGTCTGCCTTCCCCCAGGCAGAGTTGGTGTGTCCAAATAAGCCTGAACTTGAAGTCTCATCCTGGGAACGAAGGGAGAGGGGGTGGTCCTCCAAAGCCGGAGGGCATTTTATAAAAGCCTAGGTGGGGGCCCTCTTCCAACCCACCCCCACCCCCCCCCCCAGAGTTTTTCTCAAGCTCACCCTGAGGCCATCTTACAAGAACAATTCTCTTCCCGCCTTTGTCTGCAGTCCTGGGTCACAGGGAAAGTGACTCACATCCCCTCCCCTGGGCTGCAGCCCCAGCTCTAGGCTTTTCCTGGTGGACCCCAGCACTGTAACCCTTCAGCCCAGCCAGCCCTCTGGGCAATGCCCAGTTTTCTTCCCATCCCAAGGTTGGGTGGTGGAGGCAGAAGGCCTGTGTTCAAGTCCTGACTCTCCTTCTTGCTGGTGCCATAGCCATGGCCTTTCCCCAGTCTGATCCTCAGTTTCCCCATCTGTAAAATAGCTTTCCCTGCCCACTTTCCAGAGTGGCTGGAGTTTCCAAGGCAATGGGGTGGGGAGGGTCTTAGGGCATTTGGGAAGGGCTGCAGAGGCAGGAGGGACCGGGATAGTTGTGGCTTTGTTCTGGTTCTTTCTCACCTTATCCCCAGCCCTGGCGGACAGGTGGAAGGGGAGGGACCCTGCATAGGACTGTGGAGACCCAAGCGAGGCCTGCCTGGAGCCAGGATGAGCTCCATGGAGGAGAGGCCTGTGAGACTGGGCCAACTGTACAGACGCCCGTCCACACTCACACCTACCCTCCTGACAGGCTTCAGGAAACTCAAGCCTCCTCTTCCTGCTCTCTGCTCTCCAGGCTCAGCCTAATTGCTAGCTGGCGGGAGTCCTGAAACCAGGCCCGGCATGCTGATTAATGGAGCCATTGATCTAAGTGGTTCCTGCCTCCTAGCCTCCCACGTCCCCACCCTCTCACAGTTGTGGCCTGGGCAAGCTCATCTCCTCCCCCAGTTCTTAACTAGGTCTGAGTACCCCAGCCCCTGCTCTGCCCAAAGGCACAGGGTTTCATGCAGTGAGCAGAGCCAGGGGCCCTGTGCCATGCCCAGCCCTTTGAGTTCACGGGAAGCAGAGGGGGTGACCACCTGCCCTGTGAACTCTGTGTTATACCCCCTTCCTGACCACTCAGAGTCTTTAGCTCAGAACCACATGGGTTGACGAACTTCCTCTCCCGATAGCCATCACCACCACCATTAGGAAGCCTCCCCTGATTGCTTCAATGTCTACTGACCGCTTCTCCTTTGACCACTAACACACTTGTGTGACTTACATCTGGCAAAACTTGATAATTCAGAACTGTAAGGGATAAAGGTCTGCTGAAAGTCAATGTCCAGAAGAAAGCAGGTAAAAATTCAAAATATGTTACTGTTCACAACCCATTAAATCTGAAACAATTGCTTAAATAGGGCTAATCTCAGTTGTGGTCACTTGGTATTGGAAAAAAAAAAAAGCACATCCCCAGGGAGTTGTGCCCAGCCTAGGGCTTATATGTCACTGACAAAACCGCCTTCCAAAAAAAATTCCCAACAATCAGTTTTATGAATATAAGTATGAACAACAGAATAAGCCCCACATTGAATCCGAAGCATCAGAAAGAAGCAGAGTCTCCATTCGCACATCAAATCCATGTAAGGCCACTCTCAAGGCCCAGTTCAGACCCCACCGACTCCAAGAAGCTTCCCCCGGTGCCTGGCTGGAACTAACTTCTGCGGCTGTGCCATCATGCTCTCACTGAACCACCTGCAACTCTTTCAGGGAAGTAAGCCTCCTGCCTCTTCTCTGGGCACCTCAGACCCCTGGCCTGGGGGCTTGGTGAGGACAGAGTGGGGAGACCTTCCCATCTTGCTGCCTGGACCCCAGACGGGACACTTGCTGTAGTGACAGAAGTTGCAGATAATGCTAATTTTCTAGAACTTCCACCCTCTCTGGAGGCAGCCTGGCTCCAGGGACACTCTCTGGACTCAGGGCAGGTTTACTGGCTTTCTGGCTGGGAGACCATTAGTCTTTGTGGGTCTTACAGGGCAGGCCGTGCAAGCCTCCGTGAGGTAATGAATGAGGAGGCTGAGTCCCAGGGAAGAGATAGCAAAGCCATCTTGTCCCAGCCAAGGATACTGACTATCTACAGGACCAGTCAAGGGACCCGGCTGTTCCCATCTTGGACTGAGGAATGGCTGGAAGATGGGTCTATAGCAGCCAGCGTGACCCAGGCCCCGGGACAGCAGCAGGGGCAGCGGGGGGAAGGTGTACAGGGCTGACCTCTCTAGACAGTGGTCCTCAACCCATCCCTGCTGCCCATGGACAGAATGACCAAGGTCGCTTCCTAGGCCCAGGGCCCCAACTCGACCCGGGCACCCTGGTGTCCCACCCTTGGGCAACAGCAGGTTCCAGAACTGGCCTGGCTGTACTCTGAGCATCCAGGCTCAAATAACAGGGGAGGGGAGACATCAAGGCCTGCCCTGCTTGCCCAATGCCTCCAGGACTCAGCACTCACAGCGAGGGGGACCTCAGTGGGTCCCTCATGTCACCCTTTGATGGGTATTCCTGTGTCCATGGCCCTCCGGGTAACCAACGCTTTGTGGGCCTCTGTGTATCTTTGTAGGTTGGTGTCTGCAGGATCTGGGGGTGACCGTATGTGTCTGGGTGTGACTCTTTCCTTTTCTTTTTCATTAGACATTAAGAGGACTGATTACATCATAATTGAATGACAAGTCTATCAAAGAGCTACATAAATTCTAAGCCTATATGCACCAGACAAGACAGCCTAAAAAAATGACAACCAACAGACCTGTAAGGTGAGCCTGATCAGTCAGCCACCAGAGTGAAAGAGTTCACCAGCCCGCTCTTAGAGATGGATAGACTAAAGCAATCAGACACTATAAATAGCACCAACGGGAAGGATTTGAGCCACATAATTAACAAGCTTGATTTAAGGAAAATACATAAAGTCCTGCACCCCAAATTTGAGAATATCCACTCTCTTTGTAAAGCCCCCATGTGGACATGTGGACCGACTTAGTCGTGTATTGGCCCGGGCGTTCCAGCTGTCTCTGAGAATCCCGATCACACACGAGCCGTCTCTTGGCACGGGGGGCTCTGTGTGTCTGGGGGGGTCTCTCTGTGGCATGTGACCCTGCGTGACTGTGCTGTGCATCTGGTGGCATTTCTGAATGTGTCACCCTGTCCCTTGACATCACAGGTGCCACCACTGGCTGGGGAGAGGGGCGGAGAAGAGAAGGAGGTCCCCCTTGAGGGACAGAGAGCGAGCCGCGGATTTCAGAGGGTCCAATAGGCTCCCAGAAGCCACTTCATCTTCCTGACAAGAAACAATACACAAAGCAATGGCTTCCTCCCTCCCTCCCTCCCTCCTTCTTTTCCTTACTCCAGGGCGTCCCCACCCTCCTGCCAGGGAAAGGAAGAGGCTCCCTTGAGGAGCACTTACACCCCCCTCTTGGGATCCCAGGGCCTGAGTGGAACCACCCAGGCTTGTGAATGTGCTCTACACCCACCTGCGTGTGCCCCCCCGTGCCGTGCGTGTGTGTGTGTGTGTGTGTGTGTGTGTGTGTGTGTGTGTGTCTGTGAAGTGTGAGCATGTGCGCTTTGAGCATGTGAGCAGGAGCAGCAGAAAGAACCAAGGGCCAGGAGGCAGGCTGGGGGCACAGTCCTGCCCTGCCCTGCCCCGCTACGCAACCTAACAATCTCAATGCCTCTGCGGCCTCAGTTTCCTGATCAGTAAAATGGAGGCGTTAGCCCCAGGATTCCTCCCCGCCTGACATGGGACCCCTGCCCCCAGGGCCCACAGTCACCCTCCCGGCCAGGGTTGTCAGTGCAGGATTTCCACAGAGCCATCTGAGTCTCAATATGTAAAGCCTGTTACCGGACCTCCCGCCCAGAGCAGTTGGAAGCAAGCCGATTCTACCCGCACACCCTAACAACAGGGAGCTTACGGACTCGGGGGCAGCCCCTTCCCAATTACATCTGCCTCTCTCTTGTTCTAGTGGTGGGATTTCAGGCACTGAGAGGAGCTGCTACTGGGAATGGGGCATTTTCCAGTCTTTTCTACCATCTTTTGAGTTGGGGTTCTTGACTCAACTGGACTGCAGCTCCTTGGTAATGTGAAGCTGGCCCCTCACTTAACCCCCTAAGCACCACTGTGGGGCAAAGAGCCCCCCAGTCCCCGGAGAGGAGCCCTGGCTGAGGGGACATTGACCATGACAACATTTTCCTGCCCACACCTGCAGGCGTGTTGACTCAGCCCCAGCTATTCAGGAGGCCCCAGAACCCACTGGCACTTCCAGAGGGCAGGGACCATGCCCCACCCAGGGAGGCTCTGCCGGCAAGAACAGGGGGCTCTTGGGGAAAGCTTTCCCAAGCCAATCCCTAAGGGGTGGGTGTGGGGCATGTTTCACCGGCCTGGGGAAAGCCCTGGTGGCTGATGCTGAAGGAACCCCCCCACTGGGTGGGACCCTAGAGAAAGTGGGGAGCACTCTAGGGCTGAGCTCAGGTTGGGGGGCACTCCATGGAATCGGTCTGCAATGAACTAAGGGCTCAAGGCATGAGAGGGAGGCTGTGTCCTGGGGGCACCAGGCGGAAGGTGAGGCCCTGCAGACTGGGGTGCTCCAGCAGGCCACATCCCCTCTCATGGCATTGTCCTTTCAGACAAGGGGTTCCTAGAGTGAGCCCTGGGTAAGGCCAGGCTTTGGGGTGGGCAACCTGGGGCCAGCAGGGCTGCTCCAAGGGCCCTCACAAGGGAAACTGCCTCAGAATTTTCTGTGGTGAGGGAAGTTTCCACCACAAAGTTCCTGCCTCTCTACGCCCTCCCCTTCATCTGGTTCTGGCTGGAAACTGTAATTATATGTCCCAGCTAGGGCACCACCACCCAGCCCCCGGCCCCCTCTCTGGGCACGTCCGTCTAAAAACTGGCTTCCCTTTCCCCAAGGCACCCCCAACTCCGGTGGAGGCGGAGGGTCCCTCAACCCTGGAAGGACTTGTGGCCAGTGCGGGGGAGGGGGCCAGGGACAACCCTCTCACTCGGCGGTTGGGGAAGCCGAGCCCAGGAAACTGGGGAAGGGGACAGTTTAGGGCTGAGGTCAGGCCCTGGGTGTAGCAGACAGAAGCCGTCCCCAGGCAGTCAGACCCAGAATCAGCAGGGCTGAGAGAAGACCCTGAAGAGGGAAGGTTTACCCTCTGCCTGAAGCCCCCGCCCCCTGCCCCAAATCCCAGGCTTGGGGACAGCCAGGCATCCAGTCCCCTCTCGGACACAGGCAGACACTGGCCTGAATCCTGACCGTCCATTCTCCAGAGCCCCAGCCCCCCACCCTGACCCCCACGCCCACCAGCTCCCCCCCACCCCTCGTGACTCCCTGACCCTGAGCTCCCACTGCCACCTTGCCTGTGCTCACGCCCTTTCTCTGCCCTGAAGCCCCTTTCCCAGTCTCCACATTCAGCCTCCCATGGCACTTCCTCAGTGAAGCCTTCCTGGCCCTCCCCACGGCTCCAAGACAGAAGTTCCCTGGTAGCCCTGACACCTCTTATCACACCGGCCTCCTGCCCTATATCGCAGGCAGCTGTGCGAGGGGCTTATCTTGCCTGCCGGGGCCTTGGTCGCCCAGGGGTGGGGAGCTGGCTGACTCAGCCCCTGCCGGGCCCCCAGTGGTCCCAGTCCGGTTTGCAGGGAGCATGGGTGAGCGAGCCAGAGACGGGAAGGAAAAAAAGAGCTGGCTAACAGTCAGGACTCCCCGGTTTGTGAGCATCTTCCATTTCCCAGAGCCCAGCCACGCCCTGCTATGTCCCTACTTCACAGACGGAAACTGAGGCCACACAGGCAAAGGTGCTGGCATGAAGCGTGGTAGCGTCTGGCTAGGGCAGGGGCAGGTAAGGCCACCAACCCCTGCCTCTGACACTCTCACTTCGGGCCGAAATTGGGGTTTGGCTCTTAGAACCAGCCAGGATCCTACAGGCGGGACAGAGGCCCAGGGTCTCTCCAGGGCGTATCCCAAGCCCTGACTCAGTGAGAAGAAAGTTGTCCCCACCATGCCCCCGGGGACACCCCCTGACTCACCCCAACCACTTCCTGCCTCTTCTTTCCCTATTTTCCTTAGGAATCTCCATGCCAACAAAGGGCTCCACTTAGGTTTGGGCCAGGGTGGGGTCCCAGGCCCAAGAGGAAAGAGTGTATCACTTGCTGCATAGACCGTTCTCTGCCCTTCTTGAGGCATTGGGGCCACCTGCTAGATCCCTTCAGATCCCAGGTCCAGTGTCTGACAGGAGCCCTTGGGAGAGATGCTTTCTGTTTCTAGGCCCAGGGCTTGTGCTTCTGAACCCCCAACTTCCATGGTGTAGACAGGACAGTGCCTGCACCCCACCACAACTCTCAGTACCCTTCGTTCAGCATGGCCCTTCTTGGGGTCCTCTTAGCCAGACCCTCCTGGGAAGGGTGATAATTAAACTCAAGTCCCCGAAGTGAGCTTGCTGGAGGTATCGGCGGAGCCAAGAAATATCTAGAGACCTAGGTTCCCTCTTGGAGTCTCAGGGTCCTCAGCTCCAAGGAAACTCAACAGATTAGCAGCAGACAGGACTTGAACCTGGAGTGCTTGTCTCCCAGACCGGGGCTGCCCCTGGCTTGAGCCTGTCCGTTTTTCTCCCCCACCTGCAACCTGCCCAGCCCCAGCATCAGGGTAACTCTGAGAAATGGAGGCCAGGGAAGGGAAGGGACACTGGAGCAGGGTGTGGCCAGATCAAGATGCCAGAGTCAGTGGCCACCCTCCCTGCCTCTACCTGCGATGCCCAAGTTAGAACACAAAGTCGGCCAATAGATGCCTGTCCCTTGAGAAGGAGGGGCCAAGACGGCACAGAAGGCCTGCGGAGATTCAACCCCACCCCTTTGAAGACCTCTTCTCCCGAGCCATCATGCCCAGCGAGCCCTGCTGTGAACCTGACCCTACCCAGGGGCCACTCCCTCAGGTCACCAGGCTCTGCCCCTCTGCAGAGACTGAGGCTTGGAGGAACGTGGCCTGCCAGAGGTCCCCTCCCTTCCACCCACCTCCACCATGTCTTTCCTGACTAAAGTCTAAACTCCAGCCTGCAGGCTAATCTTCAATCTTGGGCTGAGCAGCAGTTGGCTCTGCAAGGGGGCTGGGTAAGGTGCCACTGTGACACTAGAAGTGCTAATCCCCCCGTGGCAAGGCCGGGCCAGTTGCCCTCTGCCCGCGACCTTCCCAAGCCTCCCCACAGAGGCAGCGCCAGGCTCTGAACTTTGGGAAGCGAGAGAGCAATTGCTATAATCACAGACCACCGTCTCTGAGGAGCCCTTGGCAGGCCGGCTCGCTGCCCCTACGCCCGTCTGCCGTGCCCTGGCCGGGACAGCCGCCTCTCTGGAGATCTCATTCCTCCTCTGTGCTCCTGCGCCTCCCCCCTTCCCTGGGAAGTCACCCTCCAAGCCTTCCTCAGCCTCTCTGAGGCCAAATGTCCCCCCTGCGGCGGCCCAAGCCGGGTCTGAGTCTGCATTTGGCCGGGGGTCTGGAAAAGCCCAGGTCGGCGACAGCAAGCAAGTGCCACCACCGGCCACCCAGGAGGAGTTCTTTACAGCGGTCCGCCGCCCACCCACCAACATCAGCTTACCATTCGTGCCCCCGCCCAGAGCCCGCTGGAGCCAGCAGCAGTGGGGACGCACAGGTACACGCTCACCCCCACCCAGTCCCGCCACAGCACTAACACTCGCAGACACACTCCCAGACCCGGGCGCACACGGGCACGCGTAGCTTACGCAGCCACGTGTACACACTGCTCACACACACAAACACACGTGCCACACCTCACGGTGTCTGGCGACAGAGAGAGGAGCGCAGACAGGAGGCAAGATGCCCCCCCCCCGGCCACCACCCCACACTGCCATCCAGGAAAACCACCTGCCAACAGCCCAGAGAGTGTTTTCACCCCTCCCCCCAACCCCCCAGCTTGGTCTAATTCCTGGGGGTCGAGGAGCAGGAGGGGCTTTCTCCTTGAAGGCAGTTTGTTGGGGCACCTGTGTGAATGTGGGGCAAGCTGGAGGCCCGTGGGGCCGCCCACCTGGGTCCTGCTTGCACACTCGCCCCCCTGGCGCAGCCGTGCCGGGCATCTGGGCAGAGCGGGCAGTGTCTCCCCAGGGTCCAGGCTGTAGGAAGAGGGAGCTGGCTGCCCCGGCCGGGCTGGGGTGGGGGGGGCAGGAAACTATAGCTGAGGGGTGAGGAACTGCTGGCCCTAGTGTAAGCTGCCTCTAGAGCTTCATCCCTGCAACAGACGCCTGCAGGGGACGTTGGCCAGACTTTTCTGCTCTGGGTCTCAGCTTCCCACAGTGCCTGGCAAAAACTGGGCTCTGGGCCGCAGGTGTAGCTGAGTTCCAGCTGCAAGTCCGCATGACCTCCAGCCACCTTGCATCCTCTCTGCTCCTCAGTGTCCCCATCCGCTCAATGGGTGGAGGATGAGACCTCCTGCTATCTCTGCTCCGCTCCAGAGCCCCAGCGCCTGGGGCCACCCCACTTACCTCATTTCGGCCGAGCGAGTTGTCTGGCAGGGCGGAGGTGATGCCTGAGAGGATGGCGGTGGCCACGATGGCCCCCACGCACTGGGCAAGGATGTACATGACAGCCCTGAGGATGCTGATCTGGCAGCTGAGCAACAGCCCCAGCGTGACGGCCGGGTTGAGGTGGGCACCGCTAATGTGGCCCACACTCTGGGCGAGGGTGGCGATGCTCAGCCCGAAGGCCAGTGACACCTTCACATTATCCTGGGCCGCACCTGCTGTCTGGTTGTTCTTCACCGGGTAATTGAAGCCCAGGGCAGAACCGATGCTGATGAAGATGAAGAGGGTCATGGCCAGGAACTCGGCCACCACCGCCCTCCAGAAGAGCTTCTTCTTGAACTCGCTGGCCATGCTGGCAGGGGGCTCAGCTGGAGACCGCTGCCTGGTGCTCCACTCCCTCTGAGAGCTGAGCCACAGCCCGGGCTGGGCCTATTTATAGGGCCCAGGGGTGGGGGGGGGCGGGAGGAGAGGGGGAGCACAAAGGGAGGAAGGCCTCTCCTTGCTCCTGGCCCGCCCCACACTGCACAGGCCTCCTCTCAGCGATGGATGCAGACACAGCTCTGCTGTCGGCCTGCCAACTTTTTTCCCTCCCTCCTCTCCCCCCTCCCTCCCTCTCTCCAACCGCCCTCAGCCCTGCCCAACTCGAGGAGGCAGGCAGGAGGCAGCCACTGCTCTAATAGGCTTTGGGAAATTCCTCCAAGTTGGCCCCACTCAGGGGGCCAGAGAAATCCAGGTGTCCCGCCCTATGTGCAAAGCTCAGGGGGTGCCCATGGGCAGAGCCAGAGGCTCTGGATGGGGCGGGGTGGGCGGGCTGGACTCAGCAGGTGGACGCTGCCTTCCCTGGAGGCGGGGCACCATGATCCTGCTTGCCTGCCATCCCCATCCCATCCCACAGTGGCGTTAGTCTAGAGACCACGGGTCCAGGGGTCCCCAGGGGGCATTCAGGGCCTCCTGCACCCCAGCCCAGGCCTGGCCACTGGATGTCACTTTAGGGATGTCCCAGGGCCCCAGCACCACAGGCCAGGCCCAGTTGATGGGGGCACAGAGGCATTAGGAGGCACAGAGAGCTCATCTGTGGCCCACCCTGCACTCTATGGTCAAGGGCAGGCCTGCGATAGGCAAGGACGTGGGAAGTACCCACTCTGGGAGCCCTCAAGCTTCCGGAGAAATTTGAACTAACAGAGAAAGTGGGGGCAGTTTAGGATTTTCCTCTCAAAAGCTGCATGCTGGCAGACCACAGGGGAGAGTGAAGGAATGGCAAGCTAGCCTGGAGCCAGGAGGGAAAGAGGAGAGAAGAAGAGAAGACCCAAGACAAAGAAAGAGGCAGAGACGCAGCCAGAGAAGGGAAGAGGAGAGAAGACAGACAGACAGGGGAAGACAGACGGGCAGAATGAAAGAGTAAAAGGGAAGGAGAATCCCCACAACAGTGGAAGTGAAAGAGAGAGATCTCAGGCCAGGCTGAGAAGGAGAGACAGCCAGGGAGCCCAGAGGGTGAAGAGACAGCCTGGAAAAAGACGACACATGACTGGAACCAGAGGCAAGAAGCAAAAGGGGAAAGATTGGGTGGGGGGAGGGGAAGAGCCGCTCTGCAGAGCCCTGTGGTCCAGGCTGTGCCCTGCACATCCTCAAGCCAGAGGCCCCACAGCAGCTGATTAGCTGTACAAGCAACAGGGAGCTCCTGCCAGTCCGCCAGTCTGCTGCGGTGAGGGAAAGGTGGGGCCCCCAGGAGGTGGGCGAGGCCAAGCCCGGGAGAGAGGGGCCCTCTCAAGGCCCGCTCCTCCCACCTCCGGCCAGCCCCTCCTCAGCCCTACGCGTGAGTATTGGCTTCTCCTCATTTTACAGGTGGCAAACTGAGGCTCAGCCAGGGGAAGGACAGCTCTAAATTCTGCATGTGCCAAGGGTAGGGCAAGGATGAGTGTGCGGGTCTTACACCTCTTGTGCGGAGGCCATCTACTGATCATGACACCAGTCCGTATGGGTTGCCCTTTGGCCCGGCTGCCGCACACATCACAGCCACCCTGGAGCAGTGACAAAGCGCCCCGGGATTCGCTGGGAGTAGGAGGCCCACTGGGAGCTGTGACCACCTAAGTACACCTACGGGCCTGTAGGTACAGGATGGAGTGCATGCAAGGCAGGGGGTCGGCACGGTGGCAGGTGAGCCCTGCGTGCTCAGAAAGCGCCGGCTGCTGGAGGTCATCTGCGCCTTAGTAACCATCCAAGAAAGGGACTCAGCCCGAACTCAGTCCCAGAACCCTCCACATCCGTTCCTCTGGGCAACACTTGTTCGGCTCTCCACACCCCAGGGGGCTCCTCATGCCCTGGCCCTGGCCATTCACAGTGTCCTCCTGTCCCCTGAGCTTCCTGGCCCTGACAGGGTCCACTTCTGTCCCGGCCCTCCACCTGGTGCAGGGATGAGGGATGTTGGCATGTACCAGGACTCAGCCTGGAGGCCTGAGGCTGGCAGCAGGGCCCACAGGGACCACTGGACTCAGGCCGGCGTTGGGGTACAGCATGTCAGAGACAACAGGAGCCTTCCGTGACAAGGTCCACGGGCCACGTCAGGACCCGCGTAGCTGAGGACACACGATGTGCTATGCGGGTGCAAGTCACGTGGGACGTACTAACTTATCCACCCAATATTTACTTAGCACAAGTCATGTGCCACCTTGTTCTGATCACTGGGGATACAGCTACAAACCAGACAGCCCAGCTGCTTGTCCTCCTGTGGGCTCTGTGTGCGTGCTCGGGATGGTGGAGCTTGTAACTGCACAGGGCACGTGGGTGAGTGCATACTTGCCAGAGGACCAAGTCCTCCTGGAGCAGGGCAGGATCTGGGGAACCCAGAGGAGGCAAAGCACTTTGGCCAGGGCAAATTGGGTACCACCGTCAGGATGATGTGAGGGTCCTCAGGACAATACCCGGGACACCCACTGTGTCTCCCACCCCTCCCCCACATCAGCATGGCCTCTGCCTTAAATGCCACCCACCGTTACAGTTCTGTTCCTTGGGGCAAAGGCACTGCCATCACCAGGAGGCGCCATCTGAATGCAGACCTCTCCGGAATAATGCCCACCTCACTCACCCCCCATGTCCGCCAATGCAAAGGGTCCTGTGTAACCATGACCTGACAATTTCAACGTGAAAGGGAGAAGGACTGCCACTGGAGCCCCAGATCCAGGAAGGCCGCAAAGCCCATGACCTTCTTCTCCCTGGTCTGCCACAAACCCTGGCCAAGCAGCGGAGGGAGGGAGGGAAGGAGAGAGGGAGGGAGGGAGGGAGGGAGGGAGAAAAAGGGGGGGGGAGGGAGAAAGGAAACAGTCTCTGGCTGAGAGCTCTTCCTCACCACAACCCTGGGATGCTCAGATGGTAAGTGATTTGCCAAAGAATGGCAGAGCTAGGATTAGATGTCAGGCCCCCCTAATTCCTAGAACCCCAGTCCAGTTCTCTGCCTGTCAGGGAAGGCCCCTGATGGTCCTGGTTCTCAGATGGAAACCCGAGTTTTTTGTTTGTTTGTTTTTAAGATTTTATTTATTTATTTGACAGAGAGAGACACAGCGAGAGAGGGAACACAAGCAGGGGGAGTGGGAGAGGGAGAAGCAGGCTTCCTGCTGAGCAGGGAGCCCCATGTGGGACTCGATCCCAGGACCCTGGGATCATGACCTGAGCCGAAGGCAGACGCTTAACGACTGAGCCCCCCAGGCGCCCCAGAAACCCGAGTTCTGAGGGCCCAGTAACAAGTACAGGACTGAGGGATCCAGGCCCAAGGATGGGCAGGGGCCGTGGGGGTAGAAATGAGAGGACCATCTCCAAGTTTTCTGCATAATTGGGGTGGGGTGAGGGACAGATGGGGAAGGAAGCACTGAGCCAAGAGTGGACACACAGAGAGGCCAGGGAAGGCCAGAGCCACCCACCCGTGCAGCCCCACTAGCTCTGGTTGCTTGGGCTCTAGGGCAGGGTGCCGCCTCCACCCCAGCTCCTTCTCCAGTGTGGCCTGACTCGGTTAGCAACGTGTCCCTCCCATGGGCAGTGGCACGGGCCCAGCCTCCAGATCCCACAGGCCTGAGCCAGGCTAAATAAGGGGGGGACCGCCCCCCTCCCCAACTCCTGAGCCCTGGGCGGGGCCTGAAGCCACTCAGGCCCGGGCACTGTCTGGCCCTCCTGGAGCAGCCGTCTCGGAAAACAGTTTTCCAGATGTGCCTTATTCCTGACGTGCCCAGCAAGGCCTGCTTTCCAGTCAGAGCTGGCTGTCCCCAGGACAGTCTGGGCTCTAGCCCCACCCGGATGCCGTGGGCGAACCTCAGGCTTTGTCCAGAGTAGGGTGGGTGCACAGGTCCTCAGATGCATGCTAAGGTTGAGGACCTCAGGCTGTGTGTGGGGGAGAAGACATCTACGGCCGGGGGCGGGGGTGGCCAAGGCCGTCACTCTCTTAACCCGAAGCTTCTGTGGAGCACAGGAGAGAGGGGCTGAGGGGAGTGGACCCTCCCTCCCGGGCAGGGCAGGGCAGGGATTTCCCAACCACAGGCCGGGTCGTGGGAAACAATGACTTCATTCCCTCCGGGAGGCCCACCAGGAAGATGGAGTTTGAGCCGGAAGGGACGGCTGATAACAGACTGGCCGTGACCATGCAGTCACCATCAGCTCACCAGCAAGCTGGACGAATCTTCCAGAATCGCTCAGGCTGTCCTGAACAGAGGCAGAGCGCACTAATGGAGTCTGGGAAGGCAGGATACGGCTCCGGGGAGGGGGTGAAAAATAACAGAATGCCTTGTCCCAGAGAATCCCTCTGCCACCTCCCAGCTCTGGCCCTCACCAGGGCACTCGGTGCATCCCTCCCCTGACCTTGCCCTAGAACCTGTGGGCCCAGCTCTTGGCTGCACAGCTGGGGCTCTTCCCCCCGACCCACCACCACTGCTTGGGAGGCATGGGCCAAAGCGGGAACTTGGCACTAGTGTGGTGTCATCCTTCCTATGAGGCTCAGCCAGCCCCCCACCCCTGAGTCTGGGGGAACAGAGAAAGGACCAAGGTCCAGAGCACAGAGACCAAAAAAGAAGACAGAATGTCCCCCACACTCCTCAGCCCAGTCCTTAAGGCTCCCCACTCACCACCATGCCTTCCCAGCTCCAGACAGGGCCCTGGTTCCTGTGCCCCCAGGCTCACTGTTCCCAGATATTTACGTGTACACTCTTTGCCTGCCAAGCACCTTCCTTCTTTCCCCTTCCCAGCTGCACCACCTCTCCTGAGCCCCTCCTCCATGTTGACCATGGAGGTTAAGGCCATGCATCCTCGCCTGCAGACCCGGTTCTCACCCCTGCCCGTCCCCTGATGGCCTTGTGCAGGTGAGGCTAGAGGCTAGAGGCTAAGGGACAGGGCTTAGGTCTTCTCCCTCCCTGTCCACCATGCCCCAGCAGAGCTGAGCTGGAGACTGAGCATGGGGTGGGGGGGGGGGGTGGCGCAGAGGTGGGGGAGATGATCCAGGAGGTTTCTGATTCCCCTGAGAGACCAGCACCCACCTCTCAAAGCCTGTGAATCCCTCCCTGTCTGACAGAGGACTCCTGGCCATTTAGGTGTCACACGATCCCCCTTAAATCAAAACCGGATTTAGCGGGCCACCAGTGGTTGTCCAGAGGCAGAACAATTCAGGAACTTTCTAAGCTACTTCTCCTTTCTCCGCCTTCCCCCACCCCTGCCTTCCCTAAGCAGTGCTCATTGTGTGTGTTGGGGCCGGGGGGTGGCGGGGGGGTGGGGGGCAGTGTCGAGCCTATTTCTGGAAAGTGGAATTTTCTATTTTGATGTTTTACCAATTCTCCAGCAATGGCTCCACTGATGCTGCAAAGGAGGAGCCAGAGAGACAAGATGGGGACAGTTGCCCTCAGCCCTGCTAGGGTCGATAAGTGTTTGACATGCCACATCCTAAGATGGGAGCAGGGACTCGAGAATGGGCTAGACTCCCAGGCCTGAATGAGGGCGCTCTGAGGACACATGGCTGCCCCCAGCCCCACCCCCAACTCTACTTGGACTAGAGGAGAGAAGAGGCAATGAAGTCACAGTTTCTGTAGCTCTGCCCTGCGGGTGAAGAGGCCCTGCTGGGCCAGGAGGGTGGCATCCCTCACTTCCAGAAAATGCTGGTGGTGGCATTTTTGCCAGGCTCTGCCTGGAACCAGCCTCTGCAGTGTGGGTCCCTGGAAGGGAAGTCCTCATTACGTGTGGAAGTGACTTTGGAGCATCTCCTCGCCCTGGACACACACACTCTTTCCCCCTCCCCTGGCCTGGCTGCCACTGCAGCTTCCACTTCCTCTCCAGGCCCCCAGCCCCCTGCCTAGGCCCTCAAAAATCTCCTATCTATGCCTTCTTAGATCATAAAGCATCAAGATTGGGAAAAGAGGCTCCGATAGCATTGGATCTGATGGCCTCATTTTACACATGGGGAAACTGAGGCTCAGAGAGGCAAGGTGGCATGCCCAGGGTCCTTTTGCGGGTCAGGAGGGAGCCAGGACTGGAATCCAGGCCCCCAAACTCCTCTCTAGGCCTGGTCTGCTAGCCACACCCAGGCTCTTCCTCCTCCCTTCTCTGCTTGGTGAGAGGCCATCTCCTCCTTGGACTCCAGCAAGGACTCAGAAAAGTGCCTTCCCTGAGGAAGAAGCCAGAGACCCGGGCAGCCAGAGAGTATCCATGAGGGAGCTGGCCTTCTACACCGCTCTCCCGACCCCCAGGACCTGAGGTTTCTGTCTCCCAGCAGGGCCTGAGCCAGTGTAGAGGCACGTCAACCCCTGCCCCCAACCAATGCTGTTATCCTCAAAGTGTCTACCCCTGAGGTCTGCTCAACTTTTGAGATTTCCCATGCTACCGTGCCCCTGTCCCACCCCACCCCACCCCTCACCTATAGCCAGTGTCCCCAGAGGGAGTGTCCAGGTGCTCCCAGCAAGTCCTGCAGGCAGGGACCATGCACTGTCCCCTCCTGCTCCGGCCCCTCTCCTGGAAGCCCCCGTGCCATCTGAGCCCCTGGCCTCCCTGCCCCCAGGAGGGGGTCCCGCTGCCGCTGCCACTCTCTGCTGCCTCTTCCTCGGCTGGGTCACTTTCTGAGAACTGCCACGGCTGCCAGATCCTGCCCCAGCTGCCCCCTTAGTCCCATCACCCATGCTGGGTTGCCCTTGCCTCCTCTGCGACCCACTGCTGGGGCAAGCTGGGTGCTTCCCGGGCCCAAAGCCTCCCTGATTTCTTTGGCTTTTCCCTGCAAGCCAAGCCCAGCTGGACTCCAGCAGTCAGAGCAGATGCCTGCCCAGATGCAGCCTCATGCTCCTTCCTGGGCCCTACGGCAGGACTGCCTAGATGCCAGCGAGTTCCAGATCTGTAGGGAAATTGTTTCTCTGTGCTAGTGGCTATACTCACAGCTCACCACCAGGATTAATAGGTTCATCTCTATACCAGCGTGGTTATAAAATTTAGCTTTTAATGTCTTTTATGGAGGAAGAGGCCCATGAAAGCAAAAGAGCCCAGGGTCCATGAAAGTCATAATGTGGCCTGACCCCCAGCACAGCCACCCACCACCACCGTGGCCAGATAGCAGTACATGGATGGGGACAGAGATGAGCACGCTCCAGCTGAGCTCAGCCAGTCCCCTCCAGGGAGTAAAGCTTATTCCCGGGCTGAGCTGTGTCCCCAGCCCTCTCCTCCACGGTGAGCCTTCCCGCCCTCTTGCCCACCCTTGCCAAGCCACACCTGGCCAGGGTGCCACCACAGAGGCTTAGCTGTCCTTTCCTCCTCCCCCGACAGCACACAGGCTTTCACACTCACGTGCACGTGCGCGCGCGCACACACACACGCACACACGGCATGTGCTTGCACACACGTGTATACACCCACGGGCAGTGCACACCAGCATAAACATCAGTTACCTGCACAACACATAGCATGCACACACGTGTGTGTACACATATGCAAACACATGCACACTCAAACATACGCAAGGCACACGCATCCTCATGCGTACGCGTGCATGCAGATACACAGATGAAAGTCACACACGGCGGCCGTGAAGCCTGCACCTCCCCCGCTGTGCACACTGTGGCTTCTGCCGCAGAACTCCAGGGACTCTGCGCAGTCTCTCCGGCAGCTCTGAGGGCTCACGGCTGCGGCCACCTGTGCGGCTCATAAGCCGGGGTCTCTCTCCTCTCATCTCCTTAGCAGGGAGCTGACTTTACATGGTGGACAGGAGGAGGAATGCAGTGGTGGGCATTTCTGTCACTGCGCGACTCCGAGGTTCCTCTCTTGGGAACTCGCTAGGTGTATCCTTGTCTCTTCATTTCAGCCAGGACCCCCCGCCCTGGGCAGGGACGGGGGCTGGATCTGACCCACCGCTCTGCTCACAGCCAGGTGGGGAGCAGGCTCAGCGTGCGGAGCAGCTCAGGAAGGTTTCAAAGGTGAACAGAGCCAGCCGTCTGCCAGCCCACCAGCCGGCGTCAAGAGGGGTGTGCTGGACCCCCCTGGAGCGGGGATGGGCAGGTTTACCTCTGGGACCACCCTCTTTAACTCTGTGGCTTCCTAGGATGTCATGATGCTGTGGGCTAGGGCTGGCAGGGGTGAGTCTAGGAAGGTGGGAGGTGCCCACCCTTGTTCCCGTCCACTGGAGACCCCTCCCCCTGTCGTCCGCTCTGGGGATTCTATTCATGTGAAGCCAACATTCCTGGAGCCCACGGGGCCAGCAAGATCATCTCACACAGGCAGATCGCTGTCTTGCCTAATGAGAAAATGATGACATGGCCCCCTGCCCCGGGCCCTTGCGCCCAGCCTGGCTCTGGCTCCCCAGCCCCCAGTGCCACCGGCTTCACCCCAACACATGCACACCTCCCGCTCTGTGCTATCGTCCTGCAGGGGTATCCACTGGTTAATTCACAGGGCCCCTGGGCCACCCCCTCCAGGACCTCCTGTCACCAAGGGCTGGGCACCTCTGAACACCCAGGGTGTTAGACCATTAGTATGGGAGGGCCTTCAGGTCATTAAAACAAAAGTAAACTGAGGCCATGGGCTAAAGTGGCTTCCCCAGTGTTGAAGCCAGTGTCTGGAATTCAGGAAGCCCAGGTCCCCTTATGGCAATCCTGCCTCTGCCCAGGCCAGGCCCAGGCCTAAACGAGGATAAATATACAGTGTTGGCACGAGCCAAGGGGTGAGTGAGAGCACCACTGCCCCACAACCACTCCGTTTTCAAGAGCCAGAAGCCCTTAGAAGTGACCATTTTTAGAACTAGCCAGGAAAGAGACCTGGGTTAGCTGCCTGCCTACATCTTCCACTCATCCCCACCTCACCAGTGTAAGGGCAGGTGGACAGAGGAGACCCAGGCCATGGGTTCCCTAGTGGTTGGGGGCCCAGACTCACAAATATAAGGCAGTCAGAGAAGAGCCTAGGAGAAGTTATGAGCTGGGTATAGGGGAGGGAATCCGTGAGGGTAGGAGAAATCATAGAAGCCTTCCTGGAGGAGGCAGGACTTTGAATCATAGAATTTCAGGATCTGAAGCAATCTCGAAGGCTGCCTAATATTGCCCAGGATGCTCCTTGATATCATCCCTTCCAGAGGGCTATGACCCTCTACATGAGTACTTCCCCCACTGGGACAGCTCACAGGAATGGTTAGAGAGTTGCTTATGCATAGACACAAGGACCCATTTTCTGAGGGCTGCCACTTCTCAGGCAGGCCAATCCCAGGACTCTCAGGCCCTCTGTGCTCCTCTCCATCCTGGTAATGGGGGGGGGGGGGGGGGCGGCGCTGGACACAATCATACCAGGACAATCCCATTACCCCAGGAGTGGCCAAGAGCCCAAACGTAGGAAGATTACTTGGTCCATGAGGGAGCAGACAACTGGCTCGTGGAAGGTCCCCTCTCCTGGGCACTTGCCCACCACCTGCCTCATCCCTATAGACAACAACCTAAGAGGGCTCCTGTCCCACACCCCTCAGGGACCTGACCCTGCCAGAGAGCAGAACTGAGGGTCAAAATCAAGGCCAGGGCTGCTTTGAAGGAGTGGGGTCAGGCTTGGGCAGGGCTGCTGCAGGGGTCCATTTCCTTAGTAGAGAAGTAGGGTAGGAAAGGGGAAAATTGTTACAGGTCTTACTGCATGTACCTTCTACATCTGTCCTACAAGCATTTGAGGATTCCATCAGTGCTTCTCAGACTGATGGAGTGAACATGAATCCCCTGGAGGTCTTATTAAAATGCAGCTTCTGACTCAATAGGTCTGGGTAGGGCCCAGGATTTTGCATTTCTAACAAGCTCCCAGGTGACACCCAATGCTCCCTGGTCTCAGAACTTTGAGCAGCAAGGGTCGGAATTACTAAACAAAACAAACTCCCGATCATAGTCTAGTTAAAACAAAAACACAGAAAGGGAGGCAGCTCCTCATGAGGCCAGAGAGAGATTACAACTGAACATCACTTTCCATCTGAGCTTCCTGGAAGGCATGGCAAGAAAGGAAGACATGCTCACCAAAGCTTACTCTATGGTCACAGAGGCCACTGCATACGGTTGGGAGAAAGTCTTTCCCCCAATTCTGGCTGCCCAGGGAACTGACTGAGCAGACCTTATTATGAGGAGATTTGAGGGGCAGGCAGAAGGCTGTGTTTCAGGGGCCTTTGGGCCTTTCTGTGAGAAGGGCTGAGCCTGGGCACCTCAATGGGGTCCGTCGCTGATGGAGAGTCACAGTGTGGAGAACACAATGCCCCTTGGTGCTCAGCCTAGGCCAGCGCCATGGTCAATGACCACAGGAGACCATCCTTCCACCACTCACTGGCTCAGACCTGAGCTGGCTCAAGCGGCCCTGATGACAGAGAGGGGTTCCAGGCAGTCCTGGGTGTTCAGGGGAGGGTAGCTGAGGCCCAGGCCTGAGCCTCAGGAAGGGGTGAGGTAGATTTGTGGGCAGCGGAAGAACCCCACCTCTTTCCAGTAATCAGAAAAGGCTTCCTAGAGGAGGGGACATGGCAGACAGATTTGTTTATGTGAAGGAAGGGAGGTGGTTTGGGAAGAGGAAAGGCCAGGCAGAAGGAGGGATGGACTGGTGGGCTTCCAGCCATGGCAGGGGTGGGGAGGGTCCCTCACTTCCCTCTCTCCAGGGCTAACTCAGACCCTCAGAGAGGGGCTGGTGGAAGAGGGATGGTGCACTTTGTGAGGCTGTCTTTGCCTTATAGCCTGAATCTCTGGGGCAGAGGCGGCGGCCTGGGCCCTGCTGGCCTCAGACGCACCCAGGCTGGGGGCTCAGGGGCTCCGCCCTCAGGGAGCTCCTCACCCAGACCAGTGCAGGTGGGAGTTGGGGCCGAGTTTGGAGCTTAAGCAATTAGGCCTCTGAACATGACTGTGGGCCCAGCCTTGGATGGGACACAGGAGAGGACAGACTTGGTCAGCCTTGTGCCACATGGCCTTGGGAAGCCACTGCCCCAGTGAGAGGTTCCTCACTCACAAGCAGGTATGTTCCTATGAAAGGGCCAACCCGAACAATCTTCGCAGCGTAAGAGGGTGTCAAAGGAGGGCACAGCCGGGTCATGCGGTGCTCGGTTCTCAGCTTCCCTCGCTTACTCCTTCCCAGGGGGACCAAGGACACACCCCTCTCTTCCCAGCCTCCTTTGTGATGAAAGGGACATGCATAACCCTGATGACTTTCCAGAAAAGGAAATGGAAAATCTTTAGACAAATAAACCCAAGGTGTGTCTGCATTAGTGGGGAAGAAGGAAAAAAGCGCACGGTATTTTCTGTGGTTGCCAAAGCCATAGCGGCTGGGGGATGACAGGAAGTGGGGTTTGCCGGGGACACTGAGGCTGGCTGCCTGCTCCCACCTTGGCTGGTCTGGCTTCCTCTGGGCAGGACCAGGCAGGGTGTCTGACCCATCCTTCCCTCTGGGCCGCTCACACGGGGACGTCTACATGGAAGGGAAGACTGCGCTTGCAGGTATAGAAACCAGAGCACTCACAGGAATTTCCAGAGGCCCTGATGTCTCAGGAAGAAATCAGGGAAGACAGGGGCCCAGGGAAGACAGGGGCCCACGACTCTGCCCTGCGTGGGGGCCTCCCAGGATGCAGGGGAGCAATTCAGAACTTGACGCCTGCCCTCTGTTAGCCTGGAGGTCCTGGCGAGTGCCTTGACTCTCTGAAACTCAGTTTCCCCATCTGGAAGTGGAAGGTTTGAGGGAGGGAGCTGACACTGGCCCCCTCGTCTCTGTCTTGGGGAGTGGTCACTGCTCTATAGAGCCACCCCGGCCAATCACCTCATTTTACAAAAGTGGGACCAAAGCCCAGAGCAGAAAGGGAGCACCATATGCGGTGACCACAGAGGAAAAGCACATACCCAGTTAGCCCAGGAGCCGCTATGGGGCCAGAGAGAGCTGTGGAAAGGAGAGGAGGGGCTGCCATAGGGAGGGGGTGTGGGCGGTGTCAGGGAAGAGGGACTGACCTCCAGGCGTGGAGGTGGCCTCACTGTGTCATGGCATTCCCACACGGTCACACTCCTTGCCTCTCAGTGAGTTCGACCCACCCCAGTTCTGCACCCTCCCATCCAGCTCCCAGGAGAAGAGCCAACGTCTGCTGGGCACAGACAGGGGACCAGTCCCCGTTCGAAGCACTGTGCCCTTACTCCCCATGCCAACCTGAAGAGGTACAGGATGTGATTATTCTCATTTTACAGGGAGGGAAACTGAGGCTCAGAAAGGTTTGGGTTTTTTTTTTTTTCTTCTTCTTCTGTTTGGTTTGTCACTTAGGTGACACAGCCGAGACGTCGGAGCTATCTAAACCTGGGTCATCAAAGTCCAGGTCCGAGTTCATAACCACTCTGGCAGGCTACACAGTCCCGTGCCTTATGGTGCACTCCCCCTGGTGGGTGCAGCAAGGATTCCCCAAACCCAGGGAGAGCACAGCAGACAACAAGCTTGGGCCTTCCGACCCACAGGTTCAGGAGAGCCAGGGCCCCAGCAACAGTGCGCGTGGGAGAAGCATGAGTGTCAGAGCGGGGGCTGGGAGCTCCCTGTGTGCTTTCCTGCCTGACACACTCCTGGCCCCCAGGAGATGAGCAGTTTCCCTAAGGCCCACGAACACCCCAAATGGCCAAGCTAGGGGTTCCGGGCTCTGAGAAAACAGATGGGGCACCCCATGGGCAGGGGCCCTCTCCAAGGCCACTGAGGGACTGGGAGCCATCCTGCCAGCCTGGCTGTCTTCCATGTGCCCTCGGAGGTGGCCAAGCCCAAGGCAGCCAGCTGGTCCGGTCCGGCTGGTCCAAGGTCACCAACAACTTCGAAAACAATGGGCAGTGGGTCCAGCCGTAGCCAGGTCCAGAACAAAGGCCTGGGTACTTCCTCGCATTGAGGCCCCCTCCTTCATGGTTTGCCAAGACAGGAGACGGAGGAAGCCTTCATCAGGAGGTAGGGATGTTTTGCAAAGACTGTTCCCGGGAGAGCTGCGGCCACCGGGGCCAACAGAGGAGCGCACATGGGGGCCGGCTGCTCAAGGCTGAGGTCTGCCTGCCAGGAAGCAGGGGAGAGAGGGCCCTTGACTCCAAGCCCACAGGCCCCCCACCTTGCTCCGTAGGCTGAATCACTGAAATGCAAGCGATTTCCCACTACTGCTCCTCCCCGGGACCCTGCACACTGTTTGAGCCACCTTGCACACTGCTCCAGCATAGTCTTCTACAGAGGCGTGGGGCCACCCCTGCCCAGCTCTGAAACCCCCCATGGCTGCCCAGTGCTCAGGAGGCAGCATGAGTTCCTCTGCCTGGCATGCAAGCCCTTCGGCTCTGATATGCCTTAACTTCCTGCCAGCCCCTTCCTCCTGGCAGCTCTGCCCCTGCCCATCGGCCTGGGGTACCTCTGCCCCCCCTCCTCCGCAGCCCTCCTCCAGGGTTCAGCTGCAATCCTCCCCCCGCGAAGAAGCCTCGCGGACTGCTCCAGCCCATATAAGTTCCCCTCGTCTGAGCCCTATGCCCCCAACGAAATCCAAGGAGGATCTCAGCCCAGGAGTCTGGAGAACATCAAGATAGGAAATCAATCAATAATAAGAACAAGCCTTCCTGAGAGTAAGGTTCCTATGCACAGCACAGTGTGTTCATACAATTGTCCTGATGTAATTATTAATAGTACCCCCTCAGGTTCAGCCCCAGTGGTGGGGCAAGGGAGGGGTGAGGCAGGGGGCAGGGTCCAGAGATGGGGCCGCCAACCAGTGTCTCCAGTGCCCCGAGAGTACTCGCAGTGGACACCCAGGCAGAACACAAGGAAGTGGGTGCTTATCATGGAGATGGGCTCCATTCCACAGGGAGGTGGGACTTTGCTGAACCTCACAGATGCCAAGAGGCCTTAAAACAGAAAATGCCAGATAAGCACCCAGAATTGCCCTTATCAAGGGCCACAGGAAAGGTGCCAGGTTTAATCTCAAAACCACACCTGGAATCAACGGTTTAGAGACTTCGGGCAGTGCCTCCCCACCCCAGCCAGCACCCAGTGCCTGGGGCTTTATGCCTGGAGGCAGAGTGGGGGAGGGGCCTCTTCAAAGATGGGGAATGAACTCTGGGCTTCATCCCCCAGGATGGGACAGGTACAAGAGGGAAGGGAGGGAGGGAAGACAAGGGTCCCCATGCCCAGGGACAAGGAAAACAGGGCACTGTGGCAGGGGGGTGGGGGACTGGTTTGCACGCACACACACGTGCACATGTGGGATAATGGGAGAAGCCTGTAGCTGGGTACCAACCACCAACCGGGATCTGGGCTGTGAGAGAGGAGCTGATTGAGGGCATGAGGAGGACTGGGCCTGCACTTGAACTAGATAATCCCAGAGGGCTTCCTAGAGTAGGGGCTTAACAGATAGGCTTTGAGGGTCTGGCTGGATTTGGCAGATGGTCACCGGAGGCCAGGATCCAGGTGCAGCAAAGAGCACTAGCAAAGGCTTCAGGCAGCAAGGGGCTTCCCAGGGAAGCAGCTGCCATGGTCTGGGGTGGGTGGAGTATGGAGCTGGAGGAGGAAGCAAGGTGGGGAGGCGGAGTGACAGGCAGACTGGAGTCACCCCCTTGGACCCCCCCATTAGACGTATTCCCTTCAGCCCAAAGGCCGTCTGGTGGTCTGGTCCCCCAGAGACCCTTCCGTGAATGAGAAATGTCCCAGCAGCGGTCTTAACTAAGAATTCCTGGGCCTCAGTTTCCCCAACTATAACGCGAAGGCCTTCAGTGATTTCCCAGGGAACAAGACATAGGATAGGCATCTCCGGGGAAGGCAGACAGGACACTAGGACAAAGCACTTCAGTCCCAAGACAGCAGGAAAGGCCAACGATGGGCTGCTGTGACCACCAAGCCCCTGACCAGTGTGGGGCTCGGATTCCTCTCTTGTGCAGAGCCGGTCTGCTGGAGCGACATCCCTGGGCACCGTGCAGGCACTGGCAGTGGGCCACCCTGACCCACGGGCAGCCTGCCCACCCATTCTCCCACCCACCTGCCAACCCGCCCCTCGGCCTGCATTAAGCAATCTCTATTATCGCAAATGCCTGACATTTTTGCCTGGTAATTACAGCTCCCACAGCCCCATGAGGATTAGGGCATGATTAGGGAGTAGGGAGGACTCTGGCAGATGGAGAGAAATACCTGCAAATAGACGTGGCAGCCTGATTGCCTCCTTCAAGTTTAGGCTCCCGGAAGGGCTCAGTGGCCAGTGAGGATCATCCACGGGGCCCTGGAAAGCAAAAGGCCATCAGCATCGGTCACCTCCATCATCTCCTGGCCTCCCCCCTCACACTGCCTCTCCTGGGAGCAGTGCCGCAGCCCCTCAATGTGCCCCTTGCCTCTGCCCCACACCCACTCCCTGGCCAGGGGCAGAGATCTGAAGTCAAGCTCTGAGCAGACCTTGTCTCCCGGGAACACATCCCAGCCCGGGGCCTGCCACCTGAGGCCTTCTCCCACTCTGTGCCTCCTCCTCTAATCCTCTGGGACTCCCACTCTCAGGTCATGAGACTCACAGACTTCACGGACTTTCATGGTCTCTTGCTTCTCACCATCTCACCATGTCACCTGGAATGATCTTCCATCCAATTCTCCACTTGTCAAAGCTGTGCCCATCCATCAGGCCTAGGTAAGATGCTACCACCGCCAAGGAGCCTCCCCCACCCCACCGGAAACTTTAAGAGCAAACACTTAGCAAGTCGTGGTGACAGGCCAGGCCCTACTCTACATACCTCACTGTGCACTGACTCACTTAGGCCTCAATACAGCCCCGTGTGGTGGTCATTTTACAGAGGAGGAAACTGAGGCCCAGAAAGCTTAGGTCAGGTGCTCATAGTCACACAGGCAGAAAGCAGTGGAGGCAAGACTAGACTCAGGCCTCTGGTCCTGCTGCTGCTGCTTCTTCAGACACTGCTCCCGCCCGTCCCTTCAGTACTTCCTTATGGGGACTCCCACTGTCACCCCCACAAAGTCACAAGCTCTAGAACAGAACTGTCTCCCACTTTAACCTGATTCACCTGACGGTTTTGTTAAAGTGCAGATTCTGAATCAGGGGGGCATGGGTGGAGCCTGAGAGTCTGCATTTCTAAGAAGTTCTCAGGTGTGGCTGATGCAGCTAGTCTAAGGCCCACACATTGAGTAGAAAGGCTGGAGTCTACAGGAGGGCAGACAAGTCCTCCTCTTGCCATTGTGAGGGCTTAGCTGAGCCAACAGCCTGGGGGAGCCTAAGACTGGTCCTTCACCCTCCCCGGCCCTCCCCGGAGCCTGGGCCCCCGCCCCTAACTTCCCTTCTGCTCAGAAACAAGCAGTGGGATGGGATTCCCCCAATGCCCCCCAAGCCTTGGCCCAGCTCTGACCCCCCAGGGAATCCTTGCAGTTCTTCTGGAAGCTGCTCTTCTTACCTGTGGGCTGCCATGAAGAGCCTACAGAGACAGTGGTGCAGGTGGCTCGGCCATCATTTGCACGTCCCCTGGCCATGGAAGGTGAAGAAAGCACTGGGCTCGCAGTGGAAGAGGCTAGTAGCTATTGAGGAATTCTTTGGAGAGAGGAGGCGTCAGTGTGCTGGGATCCCTTACCCCAGCCACGGGGCCTGGAGGTCTACATCTCCTCTCCTAAAGCCAAGTGAGGGAGGCTTCCAGAAAGCTGTTTAAAAGCTTGCCATGTGCACCTGCAGTGTGGGCCGGACCCTGACTCCCACCTGAGGACAGGAGACATTGCTGTTCCCAACGAGTGGCTGAGTAGACAGGCAGGCTAAGAGGGGGGAAAGGTGTGACCTCCAGAACTGGGAAGGCAAAGATGTGTGGGTACTTTGCATGGCTCAAATGTGGATCCTGCAGAAGGAAGACTCGGGTCTTCTTAAAAGGGGAAGGGGGAGTGCACCAGAGCTGGGGGGGAGCAGGTACTGGGAGCCGCCATCAGCAGCCCACCAAGCAGGAATCATCCGACTCCGGAGAGGTCCCTAGTGACTGGACGCCTGCCTAGGAGCAGGGGCAGGGGGAAGTTTCCACTAATGGGAGAGTATGGGCTTGAGTGGCCTTGAGACTGCTCTTACTGCCGGAAGAGCAGCAGGCTCCACTGGCTCTTTCCTCCAGACACCAAGAATTCGCACCTCCCTGAGATCTGCTTGTTCACTAACCCGGCCCACGTTTAAGCACAGATGGGGCAGACACGCCCAGGTCGGTCCTGGGGAAGTCACTCAACTCTAGGACTCTTAACTTTTTCTGGGGAATTCAGGAGGGTATTGGTCCAAGTCAAGTAGACCCTCTCCCTGGAAAAATACACATATGTACATGAACACAAAGATGTGAATATAATTTGGGAGGGAGGCTCTGGACCCGCCGAAGCCTACCCACAGTCTCCCTAGAAAACTCTGCGCCTCGGGTGGAGAACAGCCGCCTGCAAGGAGGCATGGGCTTCTATTTCATTCTTGCAGACCTGGTGGCCGTACTGTGGGTCCACTCTTGCTTCAGGACCTGGGAGAGGGTGGTGCTACGGCTTTGCTCATCTTGCGTCCCAGGAAGCCCCAGGCACCGGGTGTCAAACGGTGCATGTACCTGCATCTTGGCTTCTAGAAAAGTGTTTCCATAATTTGTTGGAACTGCGTTTTTCAAGCAAAGCTGGGAATATTTTGATTTCTCCAGCCCTGCCAACGGGACCCTGGTCTGGAGGTTAAGTGAGTTTCATTGAAAAGACACACTTTTCCTTCCCAGGCTGATAAACAAGCCTGCTGCAGGGAAACTGACTTCCTCCCCCGGTGCTCAGCTGGAGCGGCCTGTCTCTGGCCAAGGAAAACAAATGCATAAACATTTCGGAGACATATAGGAAGCATTTCTGCTGGACGCCTGCTGTGAATGGCCACTGGAGTTTACACAGCAAACCCCAGTGGGGCCTCCGCACAGCTCGGACAAAGCACGCCCTGCCCTCTCACTTCCCTCCCGGCTCCTCCCTGCTTCTCCCCAAAGACCCACAATAATCCAGCCACGACTCGTGCCCGGCCCACGAGAATGCAAAACAGGCCGTCGAGTTGTCACCACCAAATGCCTGGCACATAAAGAGAAGGGATGTCCTTTTAGCCAGGGCTGCAGAGGGAACACGGTCCCTGAGCTGCTTGCGTCCTGAGCACCGGGAGGGCACACGGAGGCTGGGGACCAGCCGCCAGCCAGTGTCTACGACTCTCCGGGGCCTCTCCCTGGGCCAGGGCAGACACGGAAGGAGCTCACACCCGGGTCCTTCCCTGCAAACACCCACCTCTGTGGGGCCCGCTGCGGAGCTCGGAGCTCGGAGCTCCGGCCCAAGCGCTCGCTGGGCGCAGCAGGGGCAGGTACGGGGCCGCGCTGCTGAGCACTCTGCCCTCATGCTGCTCCCGGCTCCTCACATGGACGGGCTCGTGACGGGGGCTCCCCAAGGCCGGTGCTGCGCCTCTGGGTGCCCTTGCTCATCCCGCTGTTGGGAGCCATTGCAGAGCGCTGTCCTTAACTTTATATTCCTTTTTAAAACCAGTAGGATGTAACCGCATGGAATCACGGACGCTGCAATTGTACGAATTTCCCTTTACGAGCGCTTGTTTTTCACGTTCGTACCTACCCCCCCTCCCTCGCTCTGGAACATGAGGGCGTCCCCAGGCTCTGCCCACCCACATTTCAGGCAGTTCTCTTCACAAGTGCCTTACTGCAGCCACCGGGGGGCAGGGGCGCGGGAACTATACCTGGTCCCTCTGCTCATTCTCATCTTATTGCCCTCTGTGGCCAAGAGGTGCCTCCCTAGAAGGTTCCTCCCCCATATGCACTTGGCCAGGTCCACATGACCATCCTCCTGGGGCCTCACAGGGATCCAGGTCTACCCTGAGACAGGCTCCCAGGGGGCCTGAGTTGCCCTGGTCAGCACAGGTGACCTTACAGAGCCTGGTGCCTTAGACCTGGGGCTGATCCAGAGAAGACAGGCTAGACCAGAAGCCCCGCCAGGGACACTACTGGACCAGAGGGCAAAGCCTGCCTGCAGAGACTCTCATTAGGTGATGTCTTAGCTCACAGGTCTCCAGGGCTCTGGGGCCCCTCCACCATCACTGTTCCCATCCCAGCCATGAACCATGCAGATCTCATGCTTCCTTTGCCACAACAGAAGAAATGAGTCTCTCTGTCCTCGGCATGTGTTTGACTCCTGCTTTATAGAAAGCCAACTATCAGAAATAACGAGCCCAGGGTGCCCGGGCTGACCATATCACAGGCTTGACAAGGGGACAGGTGGCCCAGCGGGGAGCAAGGGAGGGATGCAGACAAAAAGCACAGAGGCGGTCCAATCCTCGGCAGTCATGGCTCAGCTGGGAGGGAGCCATATAGCAGCACTCTGGGCCCTCATCACAGTCCTGGGGGCCCTTCATGGAAGGGGCAGGGAGGTTCTGGATGCTTCTGCAGCACTGTTGGCCCAGATGGGGGTGACATTCTTCTGAGAGACTTGTTCCTGAGGCCTGGGGCTCAACTGCCACCCCCCAGCGATGAGTGGTAGAGCCATAGGCTTACCCACAGGAAGGGTCACAGGATGGGGTCTGAGCCGTTCCAGTTCACCGCTGCCCCCTTCCACCTACAAGCAGAGTAACAGATAAAGAGTTAGAGCTGCAGAGGCCCACACAGGAGCCATCTCTTGCCCTCACTCACCTGAAGGTCCTTTCTCAGTGGCTTTGAGGATTTCTGGTTCCAACCTCCCTACCTCGCCTCTCCACACACACACAAACCTACAACACCAGGCCCTCAAGAAACACAAACATACCTAGGACCCCAGAGAGCCACGGAGAAGACAGAAGTGGCAGGTCATTCATTCATTCATTCATTCATGCCACAAGTGTTTACTGAGAACCTCCTCTGTGCCTGGCACTGCAGGGCCCTGAGCTGATGGGAGTGATCCACACGCACGTGGATCCAGCCACCTTCCAGGGGTGCCTGATGGTGGTACTTGAAAGCACGTGGGAAGACCTAGATCGGGAGAATCCAGGTGCCGGAGCCTAGTACAGGAGGAAGAGAGGTGCGGCCCAGGGTGGGAAGCAGGCAAGGCGGCACCACACAGGACCTGGGGGCCTCAGAAGGAGTCTGGGCTTTGCTCTAAGAACCACGGGAAGCCAGTGAAGGGCTGGGAGCAGCTCAGTAAAACACAATTTGCATTTTTTTTTAATTACTTGATGAAGTCTTAAGAAGCAGTGAGTATCATTTAACTCTATGTAGTCCAGGGCTAGATATAATTTAATACTAGTTCAATTCCAAAATAAAAGTTATTGGAGTGGTGTGACGATGGAATGACCCGACACTTAATTTTTTTAAAATTTTTATTCATTTATTTATTTTTGAGTGGGGGGGTTGGCAGAGGGGGAGCGAGAGAGTGAGCGCGCATCCTAAGCAGACTCCACATTCAGTGTGGAACCCAATGCAGGGCTCAATCTCACACCGAAATCATGACCTGAGCCTAAATCAAAAGTCAGACGCTTAACCGACCAAGCCACTCAGGCGCCCCCCCAACACCTGATTTTAATACACGGCACACTAGTTTTCTAAAGCAACTCAGAGGAATCACATTTCTGGTGGATGGAATATTCCTGCAAGACCTGGCCTTGGGTATCTAATACATATACATACATCATGAGATCACAGGAACTCAGAAGCAGATGTGTATACCTCACCAGCAGTGCTAGCGTGCAGAGTTTGAAACTAGGCTCTCGAAATGCTTTTCACAGTGAGAGGCTTGGGGAGAGAACAGACTTTTTCAAAACCTGAGGTTTTTCTTCTGACTAAAGTCAATATGTTAACAGCCAACAGAGGAGGGGAAAAAAGAAAACTTTCCTCGTTTTAACTGTGCTTCTGCTTTGGAAAGTCCAGTCTCCCTGAGGTGGGAACCGTGACAGGTGAGTGAACAGGGTTTCCCAGAGGAAGACGGTTGTACCTCCCAACTGAATGCTCAGAAGCACCCCAAGGTTTCAGTAGTGGTTGGCTGTAAACCCAACCTTCTCCACCTCCATGAAGAACACAGACTCCCTCTGAATTCTTTCTTCCTCCTTCCTCAGGCTTCTGCTTTTTGTCTTTCTTCACGTCCGTGCCTTGCTTCAGTTGCCGCATCAATGTTTCTGGCTTTTAGGTTAACAGGGACAGTCTTCCAGAGGCAATGGGACGCATACTCACTCTGCTCTTACCAAATTACTTTGCTCTTGATTACAGGCACCTTCCTGGTATCTGTAAAGACTGTATTTTCCTCTGTTGAATTTTTTGCACACCTTAGACCAGCCCTTCCTCTTCAAACGAGCAAAAAGATTTCTCGCCATTTGAAGACAAAAAATCTTAGCGGTAATTGTGTGTGTCTTGCTCCCACGGAGAGGTTTGTTGTGGGAAATATTTGCATATTGTCCGTCTTGGAACAGCGACAATTCCACTGTTCTCCTAGCTCCACCCAGCACACTGTGAGGATGGACGGAACACGAGAATGGAGTGTTCATCACCGTCTAGACACAAGACACAGCCCTGTCCTGCACTGTGCACACCAGTCAACGTCCTGAGACATTTTTATCCCGTCTATATATAAACACTGAATTGCATCTTTTCATTAAAATCCTCAGCATAAAAGGCTGAAATGGGTGGACGATAGAAGAAAACCTGCCAAGCCATGACTGTTAGACTGTTTTAGGAAACTAGTCCTTCAAAACTAGCTCTGTGTGTTCTTCAGTGTCATTGATGATGCCCTGTGACACCAGGACAGCCCACCCAAAATGGGGTGGTATATGACTTTTTGACAGCCAACCCTTTCCTTCCTGCATGAAAGGCTGGGAGGTACCTTTCACACCTGAGCCCTTTGACCCCTGGGATCCTTCTGGTCACAGATGTTCAGAAGCAGGTCAGGATGTGCAAAAAAGTTTGCACACATTCCTCAGTCTTTTCTCCAGATTATGCGTTGGAAGAGCTACCTTAGCAAGACACACTCCAAACATAACCTGTGGCAAGACACATAACCTTCTTGCACTCATCCACCGACCCTGCCTCCCCTTCATTGTCAATCGTGTCATGTGAATCGAAACAGTCAGCACCATTGTTCCCCTGGCTGTGTGGGGGATTTAAGTGATTCTATGGTGTCCGGGTGCTTTTGACTATTTCCTGGGCTGCTATGTGTCAGCACTGGGGCAGATCCAGAGGGATCTAGTAGGTGCTCGGGGGTTGAGCCACTCTGATGGACTCCATCGGCATCAAAGTGTCTGTCACTGCTTGAACAAGAGGCACTGGGACTGTATCTGGAGACCACTCAATGTGGCTGGGAGAAGTCAGACCACGCCTCGGTCGCCAAGGGCCCACTGCCCACGCTGTTTGGTGCTGGAGCCTGATGATGTTGCAGGGTGGCCCCTATAGGTCCAGTCAGTAGGGAAGATGGATGCACCTCTCAGTTGCACAACTGAGCAGGGTCTGGGGGGTAAGACAGGCTGGGAAGGCACTGTGCTGATCACAGGTTCCAAGGGACTAGGCTGACCTATTGCGCCAAGTGAGTTAATAGTGCTTCATCAATACGCAGCAATGTGACTCGGGGCTTAATCGATTCTACCATACAACTTGAGATTTTCAATTTTCTTTCTCTGTTCATCATCTTTGCAGTTTTGAAGCATGTCACTAAGACCTTTTATTGTTCTATTACGATTTATAGGTAAGCATCAGCCTCTGTAAGTTTCTTATCCAAGTCTTAGACACTAGGGCTATATCCTGAATCCAGTCCCCCAGAAAGCAGCAGAAAGGAGACATGGAGGAGAGTGACATTCTGCCTATAGCCTAGTTCCAGGCAGGCATCAGGATCCCAGATTGCAAAGGGAAAACTATTGCCCAGACCAGAGAGGTTTCTTGCCCCAGTCGTGGTAAGAATGGCGGGGGAGAAGGGGCGGCAGGAGTCAGAAGTACACCAGACTTCTTGTTACCATAGATCTACCCTCAGCCAAAACCCTTCTCCCATCCCTCTCCATCCCTCCCAGCCTTCACCCTCCCTACTCTGACAGGCAGAGAGAAGTTCCTTCTATGAGCTCCCCATCTGCAAACATCTCAGATCCTGGCAACATGGGATTTGGCTTCAGTGCGGGGATGAGTCAAATTTTCTACTACTAGAGACAGCCATGTCATACCAACAGTCACTGAGTCTTACAGTTAGGTGGTGGGGGTGCTTAGTTTCAAGGCTTTTTACCAAGGTAACTAACCCACCCCATCCCAGCCAACAGGTGCCAATGGTGGGGAGAGTATTAGAAGCAGCAGAGAAAAGCAGTTTACAGTCGATGAAAATCAAAGCAGAGATGTTTTTAAAATGGCAAGGGCTGAGATGCAAGGCTGCTGTGTTTGTGTGGGGAAGAATGGTTCCCCTGTAGGAAAGTCCACGGTCAATTACAAGGACAGTAAACAGAGCTCTGCATATGCAATTAGGGGCTGGCAGAGGGAGGGCAGGGATGAAATGGACCCGTAGACAGTGCAGCAGGCAGAATGAAAGCTCGCTCACCCAGGGTTAGATCAGGAGGCTGAGCATGAGTTTCCAGCAGGCTTTCTCGACCTCGGACCACTGACACTGTGGGCTAGGTAATTATGTTCTGGGGGCTGTCTTGTGCACTGTGGGATATTCAGCACCCTGCTCCCCCAGCCGCGATACCCAAAAAATGTCTCCCAACATTGCCAAATATTCCCTGGGGCACAAAATCACCTGGTTGAGGACCAGTGGCTTACGGGTTGAGCTCCGTGAAGATGCTGTGGTCCCTGGAGCTCGGGGAGGCTCAGCATCACAGAGAGGGCCCACCTCAGGGCCACAAATGAGGCCCTTCCCTCCCCAGGGCCGTAAACCACAGCAGAGCAGTGGTCACCTGCCTCCACAGACTTTCAGCATTGATGACACTAGTGTATCTTGGGGGACAGATGCCTAGTAGAGCCTGTATCAGCAAGGAGAAGGGCACAGGCCAGGTTTTAAAGCCCCCAAGCTGACCAGTAGAAATACACCACAGAACTCTTGCTCACTGTGGATGTCCAGACAAGTATCCTGTTGTGCAAGTCCCCCTTTCCCTGCTCCAGCCACTGGGAGCAGAACACTCTGGAATGAGCTCCATAGGCTCTCTCTCCCCTATGGGCCTTGGCCTGTGCTGTGCCCTCTACCTGGAACAACCATCCCTCATCCCCATCCCCCACTCTTCAGGACCAGATCCAAGATTCCTCCTTCTAGAAGAAGTGTGCTCTGACCCCCAAGCAGCCTGGGGCTCCACTCTCAGCACCATATTATCATGGGGCCTCCCTCCCCCATGAGACTGTGAACCCCTCAAGGATAGAGCTGGTGTCACTTGCCTCTGTTGCCTCCAAACCTCTCAGTGCCAAAGCACAGGTTCCCAGGGGTGTTGCTAGATGAAAACACCCCTCCCCAGCAGCTGATCCTCCAGGAACCCCAGGGGCCCAGTGGGGCAGCCTGTCTTCATTCACACTGCACTCGCCCTTGCCTTTGACCCAGGCAGTCACAAAGCCCAGCCCATGGCCCTTGTCCTCTCGTCCCTTCCCCTCTGCCTCCTGCTGGTTGTTCCTCCTCCCTGTGGTCTCCAAAGGAAAGGGAATGCCTCTGCCTCTCCTTTTTCAACCGCACAACAGCTCAGGGAAGGGATCCTTCTACCTCATCGAGAGATGAGGAAACCGAGGTCTGGAGCAGAACCGAGCCTTCTGGAGGTCATACAACGTGACGGCAGCACAGCCAGGACCGAGGTCTCCAGATTCCCGTCCTTCTGTCACGGTGCTGAGTGTTCTTTGAACCCAACCAGGGCAAGAAACCCAACGGGCGAGTGTGTGTGCAGGTTGCATGACAGGGAATCAGAAGAGGGCAGCTGGGGCCGTGGGAGCACCCAGGGAACCCTCCTCTGGTGGGTGAGGGGCACTGTGAAGAGGGTAGGGTACCTGGGCAAGAAGGGTGCCAGCTGAGGTGTGAAGACCGGTGCAGTGACGGGTGGGGATACGGCTGAGGGACCTGGGCACTCAGCTCCAGCCCCTGGAAGGCACTGTTCCCAGCTGAAATTATATTTTCAATTTATTGTCTGAGCCTCCAAAGAGAAACATCTGTGGCCCAGCCCCAGGCCCTGGTTGTGTGTTCTTTCCTCTTTCCTCTGGACCACAGACAACTGTTTCATTTTCTCCCACTCTGGCTAGGCTGGAAGCTCAAGAGGTCACTGTGTGTGTCTGGCTTGGAAATGACCATAAATGAGTTGTTTTTGCTGAGATGGTCAGAGAGCAGAGAACAGACAGCGGGAACTGGAGTGGGGAGGACAGACCCCACATTCCTGACATAAGCGTAGGTAAGGAGACACTCCCTGAGGCCCAGATGCGAGTCACACTTGAAAGCAGAGGCGGCACGGGACCTGGGATCATTCGACTTAGGATGCTCTTCCCCAAAAGCAAAACCAACAGGCTCGTCTTGTGTAATGTCAGTGTGGCAACAAAGCCAGGTGGAGGGAAATCACACTGCCCACTCAGTGACCTTCCCCTGGGCTGGGACAGCACAGGCCTATGCTCCAGGACCTGCGCTGTTTGTGACTCGGGGTACGGCCTGGGGCACAGAGCTCCACTCTGGAGACCCCGATCTGTGAAAGGAAGACCCATGTCAGGTAGTGGCTTAAGGGCCTTTCCATCAATCTCAGCAAGCTGCCAGCCGGCCAGGAGTGTGATATGCTCCGTGCTGGGTCAGGGTGAGCATCAGAGGTCCTTAGGGGGCAAGAGAGCTAGGTTTAAGGGTAGGCAGCACATCTCTGCCTGGATTAGGACAGAGTGGATCATGAACTTGACTTCTACTCAATTGTGAACTCTCCAAGAGCAAGAACTCAGAGTCTTATCTGGCTGTTTCTTCCATGGGGTCCAGCTCAGGGATTCCATGAGGTTGAGGTGATGGGCCCAGGGGCCTGGTCCATCCTGTGGTAATGACCTGAGATGTGGCCTGAGTTCAGGCCATGGCACCACATGTACCCCCTTCCTGTCAGGGTGGGGACCCCCAATGGGCAAGCAGGGCTCATCCCCCCAGGAGGCAGGGCCTTTCTCCCCAGGGTCTTCACTGACCTTGAAGCCCACTTTCCCAAGTTCCTCCCTTTGAGCTGTTCGAGAATCTGGGATGAAAACAAAACGCAAAGCCTTTGTAATCCAACCCCTTGGAAGAGGATTCCAGGAGGCTGGGCCTGCTGTTTCCCATTACCGTGGTATGTTATCTGATGGGTACTGGGAGGAGAGGGGAGAACCAGCATTCCCACTATTCACTCACCCACTCAGCTTTTCTTAGAATAATGCTGGGAAAAATCTCACCACATTAACAGTCCAGGTGGACCCACCATGGTGGGGCAGCTGGTTTCGGGAAAGTCCTAGCAGAGAATGGATACTCCTACCTGGAGGAGGGTGGGGGAGGGGTGGGGCAGCCCCCAGAGCCAGGAAGGAAGGACCCCTGGCCCGGAGTATTACAGCAGGCCAGATGCTAGAGGCTCAGCACTTCACCTGACATCTGACTCACAAGGCAGCCAGAAAGGGCCACAGAGGGATAGGCACTGCCCTCACCTGGCACCAGAAGTTCTCAGAGTGTGGTCCTGAGACAGCAGCACCAGCAATTCCCAGGAACTCCCCAGATATGCCAATTCCCAGGCCCCACCTAGCTCTACTGAACCAGAACCCGTGGGGGTACGACCCACTGATGTGCGCTTTACCACACCCCCCAGGGATGCCTGCTAAAGCCTGAGGACCACACTTTAGAGCAAATCTTCCCAATGGCTGAACCAAAGACGGAGACAGGTGTGTCAGAGTACTGATCCCCACATCCATCGGGGGCTGGCTGGAGTCTGGGCCAACAGAGTCGCCAGGGCAGTTGTCCTTAACCCTGTGTGCTGCACAAATGTGATTTTCTGTCTGTGTTTACAAAGGACTAGGAAGTATGGCTAGAGCCTTGCACGACCCCCACACCCTGACAGTGACCAGGAACAGAAAAGGGCAGGGCAGGGACTCAGCCTGGACCATATGCCCCAGGCCAAGGGATCGTCCCTGGCTATAGGCAGCAACCCCAGTCTCCCCCATCATACCACGGCACACGGCTACCGCTGGGATGGGCGGGGCCCTGGGAGAAGGGGACAGCTGACAGAAGAGGAAGAGGCGCTCCAGGCACAGGCTCACACTCAGACGACCCTGGACTGAACTCCCCGACAGACCAGAGCCCCAAGTCATTGTCAAGCACTGGACAGTTACGGCTGAGCCCAGAATTTCCAAACCCAAGGCCCACTGGAGGTACTGATGAGTCCTGCAGTGGAACCATTCTTGGGAAAAGAGGAGTTATTTCAGATGGGGCTGTTGGAGAGGTCCTGGGTGGTGGTCCCCCACCCCCCCTACAGAGACAGATGGAGGCCTTCGGGGCTGGGAAGGTGGGCGGAGCCTGTGCCCAGGGTGCGGTCCACAGCCCTGCTTGGCAGGCCCGCCTGCAGGAAGGATGCCTTGTGGCCTCCGGCCCCATCCTGCGAAGGGTGCCAAGGCCAGTGTCACCTCCTTTTTCCACTGCTGCCCTTCTCTCATCACCTGGAATGAGTGGCCCTTTGTACATGAAAGGAAAGCAACCTGCATGGGCCTTTAATCCTCCCGACGAAAGAAAAACCAGCACATGACCCCACAAGAATGCTTTGTCCCTGGCTTGGTGGGCGGGCAGGCGGATGGAGGAACAGATGGACGAATAGGTGGGGCCTAATAAGGATGTCCCAACATCTCCTGCATCCCCTCCCTGGCGTCTCCACTGTGGCCATGGCTCCAGTCAAGGGCTCACTAGCCTGCAGGTGGGCAGCACCCCGAGGCTGCGAACGAACCCCCTGGATCACAGGTGGTCAGAGCCCCAGGACCTCGGCGTTATCCATGTCCTCCACCCCAAGCCAATCACTTCACAGTCAGGGACATGAGGTTCTGCCTGAGGTCACACCGCAGCACGGGCCGCTAAGACAGTAACAGTGAGAGCTATTTACCGAGCGCCTGGCGGGATACCGGGTGCTCTCACAACAGCCCTGTGCTCGGCTCTCCCATTTTCCCAGTCTTACAGCTGACAGTGTGAGGGACACATAGGTAAAGTCTAACAGCTCATGGCCAGAAAATGGAAAGGATTCGAACTCTAGAACCCACACTCACCACATGCGAGTTCTAGCACTTACCCAGAAGGCACTGGAATGCAGACCTCCTCCCTCCCACGCCTGCTCCCCCAACTGCACCCGGAAGCCTCCAAGTTACTAACCAAAGGCTTTGTGAAGGGCCCACCTGAGGCTGGGGAGAAGGGGGCCAGAGCTCCAACCCCATAGCCCTCCAGAGTTCTGGTCCCAGCCCTGGGGCCTTGTCAGTGGACTCGTAAGTCAAGTGAGCCCCAACTCACCCCGAGCCTGAGCTGGAACAGGGGAGTCAAGGACCCCCCAACCCTGTGTCTAAGGCTACAGGGCACCTCTGCTCGGGGTTCAGAGGGCCCAACCCGCACCAACAGAATGACGGGGGCTGCTCCTCCCAGATGCAGAGGGCGCCTCTGCTGCAGGAAGCCATCTCAGAGCTACATCCTGGGGGGCCACTGAGGAGCTAGGCCCTCACACCTTCCCATCCTGCTCAAACACCTCCCACCCTGCCCCTCCCCCACCTGTCCCCCTACCTGTGCTTCCTCCTGACCGGGCCCCACAGCACTCAGCACACGCGCTGGTGACTGCCGTGAGCAAGGACGGTCCTCAAGAAGCACCTACTCACACCACCTCCCTGCCACAGGGGCAGCCTCAGAAGCTGTCTGAAGACACAGTCACCTCACAGACCACACACTTCTCCACTTGGGCCACAGAGACCTCAAAATGCTATGTACAAACAAGCCCCAAGCACTGCGTCTTTCCATTCTGCAGAGGTCCTGCCTCCCCATAGACTCTTAGTTGGGGCAATCCAGAAACCCATCCTCCCTCCTGCGGGTACGACTACCCCCAAGCCCCACACCTCCCAGCCACTCAGGTGAGCTTCCAGAGCCAGAGATAGACCTGACTCACCTGGTTCTGATGCAGAGCTCAAGGGGTGGGATGAGTTCGTTGTCTCTGTCCTCAGGGATGGTCTGGGTGGTATCTGGGGGCCGGCAAAGAAACACACACACACACACACACTCATCAGCCCGGGGTCTGAACGTGCTTTAAGGTTGGCACCAACAACCCACCTCCTGGGACCTGACTCTTCTGGCATCTGCCCCGCTTCTCATCCTGACTGGACCCACCCTTGTTCCGCCCTTTGGTTCTCTCCTGGACCACAGAGCTCTCCTCACGGCCTCCCACCTCCAGTCTCTACCCCCACCTCCTGCTCCCCGTCAGTTACCAGCATAATTCTTTCTAAAAACACATCTGATCCCGTCACTCTCCTGCTCCAAAACCTTCCATAGCTCCTCATTGCCTGCAGAAGAAAACCCAGACGTGTCGGCATGGCATTCCGGGCTCCCTCCTCTGTGCTCTCAACTTCCTGTACACCACTTCTAATGCTATCAGTTTCTCAAGGCCCTGCTCCGGCTCCTCCTGTAGGAGGATGTGCCAACAGTCGCTCTCTGGTCCCCCGGTGCAGACACAGGTCTGAGGGTCTGCGTTGTCCTCTGACTGCCCGGAGGACACACGGGCCAGTGGGGGCGGCGCACCAACGCTCAGCCGGATCTGCTCCTGCTGGTTGGCCAGGCCGTCGTAGTAGTACAGGTCGAAGAGCCTCTCGGCCCTCCAGTCTTGCAGGAGCTCTGGCTGCAGGCTGAAGAGAACGCTGAAGTGGCTCTCACTGCACACCACCCAGATGGGGAACCTCGGCGTCTTCAGGAAGCATCCCACCTGCAAGAGGGACAGGGAGCGGAGAGATGCCTGTGCTAGCCCCAGGGAAAGGGCCCGAGCATCTTCCGTCTGACCCAGGGTTGGGCTGACCTCAGAGAGACCCGCTGGGGATCATGGCCTCTGAGCCAGGCTGCGAGCCCCCCTTGCATGGCTCACAGACACGGCTTGTCTCCCAGAGCCGTTCCCCCCCCGCCCACTCTCAGGGGCTTTCCCTTACAAATGGTCCTGTGCAGCCACCGTCCCCCATCTAGAGCGCTGGGACGCCTCTCCTCCCCTCCCAGGTCCTGCATCACCCAAATTACCCAACCAGGGAGCACGAATCACCTCCCTCTAGCTCCCGGGTTGGGGGTTACTAGGTACCAGGTACCCGCCTTCTCTCCTACAGTGCATCAATGCCTCACCATGACACGCCGACCTGCCTCCCGCACACCGGACTATGACCTTAGCACCAAGGGCAAGGGTTAGAAGTCAACATGAGCAAATGTTTGACGAGGGAGGGTCCTCATGCATGAAGAGGAACTCAAACTAGGTAGGACTTTACCTTGAAGGCAGGTGGGCTTGGAGCCACGGGGAGAAAGGAGAGGGTGCCTCTGGGTGAGCAGTCTGTGGGCGGTGCCAGAGACATCCAGGGACTAGCAGGGCATTCAGGAAAGAGCATGGCGGAAGGGGAGGATAAGGAGCTGGGACTCTCTGATGAAAGACTTCCTTGGAAAGCTCCCTGCAGAGGGGTGTTCAGGGAAGGCAGATGGCACTGAACAGGACCCTCGGTGGGGCTGCTCTTCAGGGCAGAGGAGCGGCCGGGGCCCTCTGCCAGGTCCTGCCCAGGGGCCTAGCTGGCTCTGCCCCTCAGGCTGGCCGGCCCTCTCTGTGCTCTCTCCCCGTCACCTGTGACTCCCTGGCCCAGCACCTCTCCCTATCCCGGGCCCTGGTTTATTCAGCTCCATGCATGCCACAGGCCAGGCTGATTCTGGCCTAATCCCCACCAGCCCCAGGGAGATGTTTGCATGCTCAGGTATTTACAGCCACAGCCTGCGGATTAAGGAAAGAATGGGAATTATTTTTCCAGTGGGGAGAAGGGCATACTTTCTCCGGCCTGTCACAGAAGAGTGGCCGAGCGGTCTTCCTGGGGCCCCTCGGAGCCCTCCTGGGAGCTGACTCTGGGCTGGGGTGTCTCGGACAGGGGGGTTGTGCTCAGGTCCCTAGCGAAAGACTTGCCCAGCAAACAGCTGCCTCCTCCAGGGGGTAGAATAGCCATCTTTACAATGTGTTCATTTTCCCATTTTCCAAGCGTCCCGCCCCACCCCCACCTGGCCAGTTGGGCCCTCACCCCAGCCCCTTGTGACATTAAAACATAACTACAAAGCTCTCTCCTTCATGGATGTGGGGGAATTAGATGCCTTAGAGGACGTGGCTGGATGTGCCTAAACCCCACTGCAAACTCAGCTCCCACTCCAGGCTCAAAAGACGCTTTTCTGGCGAGGGCCTCGCCTCGAACAGGGAGCCTTCTCGGGAACCCGGGGCTCATTCACTGCAGGAAAAAGAGCCGTGCAACCTGCCAGGGGGGCAGGCGTCTACATAATCAGCCACCCTGAATTTTCCAGCAGAGGGGACAAAAGGGCAGCTTGCCATTTATTCAACGGTCAAAAGATTATGGGCAAAAAAAGCTGCCCAGAGACTTTATAAATGAGTTTTCTCATTCAGGAGCCCCCTCCAAGTGGGTGACATTTTCCAAAGATGAAATTCACTTCGTCTGGGTTCGAAGGTAGCTGAGCAAAGGCCCGGGGGCGAGGAGGGAGTGTGGGGGGCACATTTCCTTCAGCACAGTCTGAGGCTTTCTCCTGGCCAGGGAACAGATGGCACCATTAGGAATCACTTTTAAAGGGGGATTCTTAAATCTTTTGCAGGGGTGAAGTGAGTGAGTACCCCCACACCGAGCCGTGGACTGCCAGCTAAGAAGCCCTAATTTTAAAAGAACCAACATTTGATTGCTGGCAGGGTCGCCGTCTGTCGTCTCTAAGGGTAACTGTCTTTCAGCATAACTTATGTTTCAGTCCCAGGCACTACGCTCGACGATGTGGGCACAGCAAGGAAGGAAACAAGACCAGTCTTGTCCTCGGGGGGCTCACCGGATGAATGGGGAAGACAGAGAGTAATCAAATAATCATACAGACACATTTGCACTGCCCTGCCCCGAATCTAAGATGCCATCAGAGTCACCCTAATTGTTTGTTTCACGACGAAAGAAAGCTGGCAGTTAGTCTGACCTGCCAGTGACTGCAACTGTGGCTCAAAATCTCAGAAATGTTCAAAGGCACACAAAGTTTGCATCTCAAAAGCAATGAAATGTGACACTTGGAACCAAGAGGTGGTCTATGAAAGAAAGTAGTAAGATTCTGTGATGCAGAGGCAGACCCCTACCTATTTAGATGGGCTGATTAGGTCAGGAGAGGCCTCCCTGAGGAAGGGACATTTAAGTCAAAACGTGAAGGGAGGAAACAGCAGGGACATGTCTCAGCGGGCCTTGTAGGCCGTGCTAAGTTCGGGCTTTCGGTCTCTGCATTAGTTAGCTGGGGCCGCCAGAACAAAGTTCCACAGACCAGGTGGCTCAAACAACAGAAATTTGTTTCCTCACAGTCCTGGAGGCTGGACGTACAAGACCAAGGTGTGGGCAGGACTGGTCTCTCCTGAGGCCTCTCTCCTTGGCTTGCCGATGGCCATCTCCTCCCTGTGTCTTCACGTGGTCTTCCCTCCGTGTGTGTCCAGGTCCGAGTCCCCTCCTCTTATAAGGACACTAGTCAGTTGGATTAAGGGCCACCCTAATGACCTCATTTTAACGTAATCACTTCTTAAAGGGCCTGTTTCCAAATAGTCACATTCTGAGATACTGGGAGTTAGGACTTGAACGTGTGAATCTGTGAGGGGACATAATTCAGCCCCTAACAGTCTCAGGGGATGGGAAAACCACGGACAGGTGTGAAGCAAAAGAATGATGTGATGCAGTCTACCCTTTTAAAGATCACAGTGGCTTCACTGAAGGACTGGGAGGGCGTGGGGACAGGTGTCCAGACTGGCAATGCTGGTGGCTTGGACCATGGTAGAAATGGACAGACCAGAGAAACAATTTAGGGTAGGAGCCACATGACCTCCTGATGGATCAGACATGCTCCTGGGTTTGAAAAAGGGGATGGGTGGGGCTATTTGCCAAGCTGGGGCTGTCGCTGGCAGAGCCCTTCCTGCCAAGCTTAGTCTTTGCTCAGGTCCCTTCATGAAGACAGCAAGGAATGTACCCTGCAGGGCATGGGAGAAGCACTGAAGTTAAACTCCTGGTCCCATGCTGTCCCTTCCCTGGACTGCCGGTCCCCCCACCACAATCACCAGGAGCCAGGAGGGGCTGGCCTTCCAACTGCAGCCCTCAGCTGTGAGCTCTGGGTGGTGAGAATGAGGTGCAAGTCCGATGGGCAAGACCAGCCCAGGGGGGTCATGGGGAGCGAATGGAGGTCCAGAACACACAGCCAGGCTGGGGCAGGAGGCCGGCTAGCTCAGCAGGGGGTGTATTTCTTGGTCCAGAGCTTCCTCTGCTTCCCCCAGGCAGACCCGGAGTGTGGGTCATCTAATGAGCTCACTGATAGGCAGGACCTCCCTTACCCCCAGCCCCCACATACTCAGTGAGGGCCCTAGAACCAGGCTCCCAGCCAGAGGCTGCCATGAGAAGCCCCGGACAGGCTGAATGACAGGCAGGCTCGCTTCTGCCCTCTGCAAGAGAAAACCTAAGCCTTGTAAGAACAGCCCCACCATGGACACCATGCTCCAAGCTGTCCTAAATGTCAGATCTTCCCCATGGCCACACTGGTGCTGTCCAGTGGAGGGGGACCAGCTTTGAGCGTGGATGCTAAGCCTCCCCGGATTCTTTCCACCCCCAACACGGCCAACCATGTAGGACCAGAGGAATTCAGTGACAGAGGGAATAGCAGGTGGTGGTAAGGGAGAGGACAGGCTTTGTCGATACCGCCAGACATCTGCCTTCTCCTTCAGAGGCCCAGTCCTCAGTTAGCTCTAGGGAGGAGAGAGGGCCTGAGGGTCCTTCCTTAGAGAGCTTGCAGCCCCAAGGCAGAGGAGCAAACACCCTCTTGCTGCAGAGAGATACAAGCCTTAGCCTTCAGCCAAGCATATAACAGCAGAGTGCGGGGGGGGGGAGGGGGGGGGCGCGCGTCTGTGTGGATTCAAGAATTTGGATCCTTGTAGGGCCTGAATTTCTTCAATCAGCATTTTATTCCAAGGGAAGGATGACCCCCAACTGATGTTCCCATCAACTACCCTCCACAGACCAAAGGAAAATAGTTTACTTTTAGACCAACACCCTCAATACAAGAATGAAACCAGGGCTCATGGTAAGCCTAGGGATTCCATGAGCCTGGCCAAGGTTACCCTCTCTCAGCCCATGGAATTTCGGGCTGAATGCTTCCAGAGCCCACCCAGGGTCGGATGCTCAGGGGCCCTGGTGCTTCTCCTGGCCCACGTGACCACATTCCTAGGCTCCCTCCTGACACCGGCAAATCAGAGAGGGAGCCGCAATCATTCTTTTCTCCCCAAGTCTGCGGAGCCCACGGGTCGGGTTCCTGTCCATGCGGGCAGGACCTGGGGATGCAGCCGCACCACATGGCCCATTAGCAAAGGGACAACAGCCTGAACTCGTGATCATGCTGAAAGAGCACCATGAAACCAGCCAGAGAGCAATGTCTTCTCTGAAGACGCGAAAACCGAGGCTGAGAGAAGGTCGAACAGCAGGCTAGGGTAGGAACACGGGGCCCAGTGCCAACTGTCCACTGTGCAGAGACATGCAGTCACCTCACCCTGCCCAGCTTCGCCGGGGGCCCAGCCCTTTCCAAGACCATGGCTGCAGGGAGAGAGGAAGGAAAGGGAGCAGTGCACTGGCAAACAGACCGAGTAGCCTGTGAGGGTTGAACTGTGCCCCCCAGAAAAGATACGTGGAGATCCTAACCCCCAGAATGTGACCTTATTTGGAATTAGGGTTGTTGTAGATGTAACTAGTTAAGATGAGGTTAGTGGAGTAGAGTGGGCCCTTAGCCCAACATGACCGACGTCCTTATAAGAAAAGGAGGAGACACACAGCGGAAAGAGGGCCACGTGACGACAGAGGCAGAGATCGGAGCGATGAATCCACAAGCCAAAGAATGCCAAAGATGGCCAGAAAACACCAAACAGCTAGAAGAGATGAGGGTGGATTCTCCCGATGGGTGTCAGCAGGGACACAGCCTGCTGGCCTCTTGATTTTGGACTTGTGCTATGAGACCTTCTGCTCTAGGACAAACTTCTATTGTTTTAAGCACCCAGTTTGTGGTGTTTCACTGTGGCAGACCTAGGAAACTGACGCGGTTCTCCCTATCCCTGGAGAAGACCCCATCCCAACACACACACACACACCAACTGCATCTGCTCTGACCCACAGTCACACTATAGACCCCTAGGAGTCCCTGTGAAACAACCTTTCCCAGAACATGGTAGCGGCTGGCTTTGGGAGTGAATTCCACACAGCACTCGATGGCAGTGAAGCTATACTTCTTCCCAAACGCTCTGTGCTTGAGACTGGACCAAACCAGGACCAGCTCTGGGAACTGGAGTTGACCTTCCCTTTCCCCGCCTTCCCTCTCTCTGGTCCCAGGAAGCTGGGCCCCTCTTTCTCCGGAGCCCTGCGCCCCCAGTACCTGGCACACATTGTAGTGCTCAAAGAGAGATAAGAACCCTACATCGCTGCGCGCAGCAATGCCTTTGAGCAGCGTGATGTTCCCATTCCCAGAATCCAGCTCTACCACGTCGTTGAAAACATTGGACACGGCTTTCCCGGTCAGGAGCAGATTGACAAGTTCCTGTAGATGAAAGAAAGGGGAAAGGCTTGTCCAGGGGAGATTGGGAACAAGGAAAAAAAGGGGCGGAAAAGGAAGGAAAGCAAGGAGGGCGAGAGCCCCAAATCACAGGGGGCTGGGACTTGGAGTTCCCACCAGCCCTCAGGGGAAGCCATCAGCGGCTCCTACCCCAGCGACTCTAGGAACTCATTGTGACCTTGATTCCACGGGCCCCCGTGCTGAGCCCTGGGTGGTGGCAGGGGAGTGGGGGAAAGATGGCTCCTGACCTCAGGCGTCCGGGCCTAGGGGGGGGATCAGGTGCATCCCTGCGCGGCTGAAGCACAATGTAGGATGTGACTGGGACTATAAACATGTGCGCACGGAGCCCTCCGGGGCCAGGCGGAAAGGCACGGGACCACATGGCTGAGTCAGAGCCACTTTGTGGAGAAGCCACACTTGGGTGGGTCTTGAAGGATGGCATTTTTTTCATAAGCTTTTTCATTTTGAAATAATTTTAGACTCAGAAGAATTTGTAAAAATAGTACAGAGAGTTCCTGTGCACCCTTCACCCAGCTTCCCCCAACGATAACATCTTAACACAACCAGCGCCCATTATCAACGCCAGGAAGCGGACAATGGTGTGAACACCAAGAAAGCAACTCTAGATCTTATTTGGATTTCACGAGTGGATGGTGGGGTCTTGGAGCAGGGGGGGAGAGTGGAGGCCTGCAGAGGCAGACAGGCCAAGGCAAGGAAGCCCCAGTCTGGGGTCTAGATGTGTCCCTGCCCTCCTCAGCCAAGCGGCATCATGCATCCAGGGGCCATGTGACTTGTGCCATACAGCCAACAGGTCGACAAGCCTGCTGACCCCAGAACCCGGAGGTCAGTGACATGTGGAGCCCTGTTCCTCTGGCCGTCTCCTTCAGCCAGTGCCTCCTACACTGAGGTGGCAGGAAGGGAGTGTCCTTCCTTCAGCAGGGCATCTAGGGGTGAGGAATGGGGACCCTAGGGCTCCCAGACTGGAGAGGATTTCCCCAAGACCCACAGCTAGTTCATGACAGAGCTGGATTTCCACCCACATTTTCCAGCATCCTGCCTGGTGTCCTTCCCTCTCCTCTCCCCTGCTCCCCGCATGGTGCCACCTGGCCACCCAAGATCCCAGGGGAACCCCAGCCACTAAGTGCCTGCAATGCCACCGAGGAAGGCTCCAAGGGAGCCCAGCCTTAGCACTTGGGCAGGCAGCACCCTCTGCCTGACCCATCCCGTCGGAGCTGGCATGTGTGGCAGGCCAGCAAGCAGCAATGGCCCCACGGTACATGGGAATGGCCAGGAGAGGCCTTTCCCAGCTTAAACTTTGGAGGGGAGAGTTCATAGAAGTGTTTTCCCCTGAATTATAAAAGCCAGGCCCCGGTGAATAAATCCCTCTATCAACACCAAGACCCCTGCCCTGGTCACAGTAAAAGAGGCTCCCTCTGATGGCCACAGAGGGAGCCCCATTGGAGGGAGATAGAAAAGTGGCCCCATTGTGTCCTTGCAGAGGAAATGAGAAAGAATTCGGAGGAAATGTCTGCTCTGAGATACTGCACCTCAGGAGCAGCGGCTGCTAAAAAAGGCACGGCCTTTTTCAGAGGGGTTCGAGTTTTCCCATCTGGTTTTCAAGGGGGAGAAAAAGGCCCCTGCTCCCCATCTGTCTCAAACCCTCCTCAGCGCAGGAAGCCCTCTTGAAATGGGGGAGAAAGGGGAAATAGGCTGCTCCCTGCCCCAAGACTCAAAATCACGCAGTGGCAAAGCCTAGTGGTCATGTAGCCCCTTGCTACTCAAAGTGTGGTCCGTGGACCAGCAGCATCACCTTCTCTGGGAAGCCTGTGAGCAATTCAGAACTTCAGGCTCCAGGCCAGACCCACTGGATCTGAGCCTGCTCTTCAACAGGACTCCCGGGGGATTCACGGGCACATCAAAGTTTAAGAAGCACTGGTCTAGTCCAAACTCCTCCTTCTACAAACGAGGGAACTGAGGCTTGGGGAGGGGAAGATCAGCCCAGCTTGGGGAGGGTCAACCGCCAAGATGGTGCCTGTGCCGTGGCCCTCACCACCCCAGCTGGCCCAGAGCCCCCAGTCTGTCCCCGGGGCTCGGCCTGGGGCTCTGGGCTATGTGGCCCCTGGCTCTGTCCTTGGTACCCCCTGCAGTGCCAAGCACACAGATTGGGCATGGCAAGCTCTCCAGAAGTGGAAACTGAACTGAGTGGCCTTTCTAGGTCTCCATGACAGAGGTTGGCACATGAAAGCTCCTGGGAGAGGGCAGGCAGGGGCAAGGAAAGAAGGGGGGAGGAAGGAAAAAAAGCACCCTGCTGCCCAGTACCCCACAGCACCCCACAGCACCCCCTGACCTGGGTGCAGTATCCATGTGCTCCAATCAGGTGGCTGGTGGGGACATCGAAATCCTGGCGGACACTAGAAGACACAAAAGGAGTAGTATTAGCATGCCTCTGCCTGACTCAGGCCTCCCGGGCAAACCTCACGGGGTGATCAGGGGCTCCTCTCGGGCTCCAGGCTGAGGCCCAGAATTCTGGATGTGGGGGCAACCCAGGGCTCCGCAGCTAACACTCACTCTGCTCTGGGCAGTGGCCTCCCCTCTGGCTGCACCTGGGCCACTACCAACACGCAGAAGGGTGGCGGAAGCGTGACACAGCAGAGCGGCCCCTGCATTTGCAATCCAGCTCCCCAAATCCTCACTCCGACTGCCGCTTACCAACACGGGCATGGGGACATCCCCTTCCGTCTCCAGGCCTCAGCCCGTGAGTCTGTTCAGTGGGCACAGACCGTGTACCTGTACATGCATGGTTCCCCAAATGCCAAGAGAAAACCACGGCTCAGAGCAGCCTGACTTACCCAGGGCATGGGGCTTATGGGCTACGGAGCCGGGGGAGGACCCCATGGCCCGTCTTGGAGGCCTATGCTCTCCCGACCCCAGGTCACAATGGCTCTACCCTCAGAAGGGGGTCCTCCAAAAGGCATGAGGTGAAAAGCCCCTTGGCTGAAACACATCCCTCAAACCAAAAGAAACCGATTTCTTAGGGCTGTACAGAGCTGGGGACCAGGAGTCACTGTCAGTGTGGCTCTGTTATAGGGGAGGACAGCACCAGGAGGCAACCCCAGCCCTCCATGAATCTCAACACTCTTCGACCATCTAAGAAAGCCCACCACCAGGACACAATTCCTTTTCCCTTCCCCCGCTCAAATGCTTCGGAAGACCAAGTGTTCTTGTGGATGCGAACGGTGCACGAGTGAACAGGAAAGGAGCCGGCATCCCTGCAACACAGCCCCATCCCCGGCGAGGTAAGGATTACTATATTTTATAGACATGGAAAGACTCCGAAGGGCATCTCTGGGGGTGATGGGAGGCTGGGGCACATGCCCTGGGGCACGCGGCCCGGCCTGCCTCCTCTGGCCCTACCCCAAAGAGGCCACAGACAGACATCCCAGAAGAAAGGGCTCAGCAATCACAAGGTTTGTTTTCCCTTTCAGTGGACGAGAAGAGAAACCTGGTCGCAATTTTAGGCTTTAAATCTAAGATCTGCCAGAAGTCCACAAACCTAAAACACCCTGGTCCCCGTATCCTTCCCAAACGAGTTTAGAAACTCAAGCTCCGTGACCTTTGCCGGAGAAATGCTTTCTTGTGGCTTTTAATAACCATGGCCAAAGGGGGACGGTCTGTGGTCCATGCGGGAAGATGGGCCGGGTTGGCACTGCAGGGGCCCGGCAGAGAAGCACGGAGGCCTGGGGGTCCTGGGAAGGGCCTGGGAGGCTCACCCACCAGAGACAGCCCAGCACGCCTGGGAAGGAGCCGGCTGGGGTGCCAAATGGCCGAAGGCAGCGCTCGACTGGCGCTAGCTCAGGCAAAAGAATTGATGGAAATGCTCTCTGCCGCATAAACGGGCATCTTCTGAAGAGAAGAAAATAACCTCAAAGGAGCCCTGGGTGGAATGATAAGCATCGCTGGTCCCGAGCCAGCCCAAAGCTTTCAGAAGCGGTCCGATCTTCATAATCTCACAGCCTCGTGCTCACCCAGTGGGTTTGAGAGCCTGCGTCAGCTGAGAGTGGAGGGACAAGCAGAAAGGACAATGGGAGGAAATGGTAATTGCATCCTTAGGTGCAAACACGATGGGAAATTCAGGAGTGAGCGTGGAGCTTGAAAGGGAGGAACGTCTGCGTTTCACATTAGGGCATTCGCGAGACGCCAGGGAGCAGCTTATACGGCTTAAGAGATTTACAACTTTGGCAAATCTAGATGCCCAGACCTCCCTTTAGGGGAATTCCCTGGAGAGCGGAGTGTGAGGAGTCCTTGAGCAAAGGAAAAACGGCCTCTGCCCTGCCCAGAGAGAGGGCAATTCAAAGGGCAGGGCTGTCACCAGGTCGGAGTTCCAGCCCCAGCCTGCCATGTGGCAGTTAACCTCTCCTCTCCGGGCCTCAGTCTCCCCTTTTGTGACATGAGGGCCTTGCACAAGATGCATGGTGTTATGGGCTGACCTGTGTCCCCCCAAATTCATATGTTGAAGCCCTGACCCCAGTACCTCAGAACGTGGCTGTGTCCGGAGACAGGGCCTTTCAAGGAATGATTTAAGTTCCCCGACCCCATTCGGTGGGCCCTCGTCCAATGTGACCGGTTCCCTGCAGGAAGAGGGTGCTGGGGATGCAAGCTCGCAGAGGAAAGACCATGCGAGGACACAGAAGCAGGCAGCCACCCACAGGCCCAGGAGGGAAACCAACCCTGCTGACACCTTGATCTTGGACTTCCAGCCCCCAGAACTGGGAGTTTCTGCTGGTTAAGCCACCCAGGCTGTGGTGCTTTGTGACAGCAACCCTAGCAAACACACACCAAGCGGCCTCCAACGTCTGTTTAGACTCAGAGCTCTTTCTCCAAATGTCATCTTCTAGGCAGAAGCCAAATAGATAAGACATAAAAGTAGAACTGCTCTGGCCATAGGTGTCCCATCTTTCTCCCTCTTCCGGCCCCTGTAACCCCTCTGGGGAACCCCCAGGTCTCCAAGGTCATGCAGCGTCCTGGGAGCAGGGGCTGAATCGGAGGAGGGGTTGCCTGGGCTCTGAGGTTCCCGCACTTGCTGGGCTTCTGAGCCACAAGCTGCGAGGAGTCCTTCCCTGGGACCAACACCATTCAGTCCAACGGGCAGGCTGTCCCTTCCCCAGTCCACGTGGGGACTAGACAATGCTGGGCCCTAAAAAAATTCTGCACAGCCTGGGGCCAACGACCAGGCTGGGTGACAGAAGCCAGGAGGAACCTCGTCCTGATAAAACCTGCGCCCTGAGGCTATTGTGCACTGGGACCCCCTTCGGGAAGCAGGAGCTTGCCTGGATTTGGGATTCCAGGAAGCACAGGGTGGGAGGAGCCTGCATGGACTTGCCCAGGGCAAGGAAACTTATGAGGAGTGGCTTGGCCCTGGCTGCCCTGCCACCGACCTCCTCAGCATTCTGGAAACCAAGGGCCAGAACCTGGACCCACGGTCAGAGTGACAGCTCGCTGCAGAAGTATCCAGAGGAAGAAGGACAGACAGCTCTGCCCAGGATGCCAGCAAGGCCTGCTTCTCCCAGCTGTACCCCCATCGAGAGTTCCCAGAGACCCCGCACTATACCAAGAAACGGAACGAAGAGGACGCGGGGGATGGCAGAGACCTAAGGGCTCAGCAGTTTTCGGGTGGGAAAACGGATGCCTAGCAAAAGAACACAAGTGGCCCGGGGCTAGGGACAGGTGCTAGGCCAGACTGAGCACCCGAAGCTGGGATAGAGTGCCGCTGCCTCCCTCCAGTCGCTCCTTGTCATGCGTCTCCAAGGGGCAGACGTTCTGCCACTGAGCAGCTTACAGGGCTTGAGCCCTGATTCTGCAGAACCCCGAAGCTCACTTTCAAATCCACCATCCTCTCTAAAGCCTCGTGGGACCAGAGGAGCAAGAACCGCCATCTCCATTTCACCAGGGTTCTACTGAGGCCCAGAAAGGAGAAGGGACGCGTGGTCTTGTGATCATACGGTCAGCAGGCCAGGACTGTGTCCCCGGCGCCAACATCACACAGTGTCCACCGCGGCCTGAAACACGTGATGCTCAGCCTGGCCGGCCAGCCCCACACAGGCCCTGGAGCCTCGAGGCGCCACTCCGGGTCCCACCCTCCCGGGCTGGGGCACAGCTTGTCCCTTCGCCCCAAAGCCTCCCCAACGTGCATCCGGACATGTGAATCGGAGCATCTGGTATGGAAGTTTCTGGATAAGGAGAAAGTAGGTCTAAGTGGCCCCGAGACACGGTTCCAGTCCACCGTCAAAGCCACTCACCTAAAATCAACATCCGCGAGGTGGGGTCAGTGGCTAGCTCAGCCTCAGACTGGCTGAGTAACCTCAGGCAAGTCCCTGCCTCTCTCTCAGCCTGTGTCTTCACTCAGAAAACCAGAGGACTGAAGCCAGGGGTCTCTGGGGGCCTTCTGGGATGTGAACAAGTGTGCCTGGGTCGGGACTCTGATGTTTAAACCATCATGCCTAAAATAGTTGGTAATTAACCCAGGAGGATCCGGCCAGCCACCTCCCCTCCACCGGATCCCAAGGCACCAGGCCCCAGGAGCCCACCACACCCAGCTCCGGCCGGGCCTCCCTGCTGCCCCCTCCCTTGGGAATTCTATTGACTTTTGAGGACCAAGCAATAGCGAGAAGGGCAGCTGTGGAACAACAAGGAGAACCTGGGCTCCGAAGGTAGGGGCCCCTGGATTTGAATCCAGTCACTGCCACTTACTGGCTGCTCCCCTCGCTGAGGCTGCCTCCCCTCTGCAGTAGGGGTGGGACGGTGCCTCCCTCTACTATAGACTGCTGGGAGAGCAAGGTGAACTATATTAAGCATCTGGCATTTGGTAAATGTCACTTCCTTTTTCCTACGATAACAACAATAATAACAACTAAAAACACAATGACCAAGAGGTCACGATTCCCGCAACCTCAACGGCTCGTGTCGTGGCCAAGAACCCAGAATAAATGGAGGCCTGCGAGCAGTCGAAATGTAACTATGAATATCTAAAACGGACTTCGGTAGAGCGGATATGGACTGTTTTCCCAAGAAGGCCTGCAGGGAGTGGGCGATGAGTCAGGGCACCTGCATGGCAGGCCCCGGCTGCCACCTGCCCTGTGTGACCTTCCGCAAATTGCTTTCCATCTCTGAGCCTTCCAGGTGTCATCCCTTGATGGGGATAACAATGTGTACCTCAAAGAGCTGTTGCCATAAGGGCCCCGGCCTTTACAGGGCCTCACAAACAGCACAGAGCTCCACAGGTTGGAGGGGCCGCCTGTGACTCTCCAGGCAGGGGCCGGGACAAGAAGGGGCGAGCTGGGGAGGACCCCAGGAGGGAGGGCAAGGTGCATGGATGGAGAGAAAGGAGCTGGCCTGGAGGAAGGAAGGGAACACAGAGGTGCCCAAGCCCTTCCCAAGCTGCCTTCTGCCTCACCACCTGCTAGACCTCTCCCCACGTGCCGGCACTTTCCTTCCCAACCAGACCTTGTGCAATTGTTCCCTGCAAACCCCCACCCCGCTGGCTTTTGCTTGCTTTGTTCCTGTGGCCTGCCAAAACCCTTCCCACATATCCCTCAGAGCCCTGCTAAATGCCGCCTCTTCCGTGAAGACACCTCCCTCACCCCGGGACAGATGTGCCCCATTTCTCCTCAGCTGGCCCCTTCCTCAGAGCAACTGCCCATGCTTTTCCTGTGCCTGCCTTGTCCCTCCAGGCAGCAAGGACTTTGACGGCCAGGGGCACGTCGTGTCCATCTGGCCCCCTGGCACCCAGAATCGGGCTCTAGCTCTGCAGATGCACAGCACATGGGCCCTAAATTATGTGAGCCTGGCCCACACCCATCCCAGGAGAAGCTACAAGGAAGGTCGGGATGGAACAGCCTCCAGAAGCTGAATCCCAGGAGGGGTGTGGAGGCAGGCAGAAGGAAGCTTCCCACCCAAGCAAACGAGGTTGGCCTGGAACAGAAGATTCTTCCAAAAAGTTAATTGCCTCTCCCTCTTCCCAAGGCCCATCCTCTTTATCTGGACGCCCAAGCCCTTCGAGGAACATGGAGGTCTAGCCCTTGGGTAAGTGGGGTGGGGATGCCAGATGCACCGAGAGTCAGGAGACTCCTAGCTCTACCACTAACCCCAGTGTGAGCTGGGCTGAGTTGCCCCCCTCTGCCACGGGAGGGTCCATGTTCACGGGTAGACCTACTGCCCTCAGCCACACCCCTCTGACACTCACCAGCCCTGACTTGCCACCTCAGCAGCCTGGGGCTGGGCTCGCTTTGCCCCAAGCGATGCCAGCTGACATGAAATGGAAAAGGAAGCTGGCAGACAAGCACCTGGTTTGGCATGGGCCTACTTACGGGTCTTGTTTCCCACTTCTCCTCCTACGTTGGCAGACACAACAGGGCAGTGCCTGTCACTCCTCCCTCAGCCCAGGAAGGGGAGGAGGCCACAGGGTCTTAGACTGGAGGCCAGGACACACAGGGATGGCATCAACTTGCCAGCAAACTGCCCTAATTTCTTAGAGCCTTGGTCCCCACATCTGTAAAATGGGATGATGGCCCCAGGCCTGGCCTGGGTGGTTCTGTGTGTGTCGCATTACTCTGGGCTGGAGGAGTCCAGGCAGGTGCAGCAAGAGGATGTGGGAGAAAGCTGAGGGGCATCCCATCTACCCCCTCCCATCCCAACAGCACATCTGGGACCACCAAGAACCTGGGATTCTCAAAAAGAACAGCCCCCTGCTCAAATCCTTATGCCACAAGCCACTGGCCCAGCCCACTACTGAGGTGGTTTCTGCCTCAGTGAGCTCTGCTGGATCTGGAAGCTTCATCGTTGCTTTTCTTTGTTTCTGAGGGGAACCTGTGGGGGCCTCAATTAAGTTCCAGATCTGACCCACGCCCAAACTCACATCTGCTCTCCTGTTCCTTGATAAACCCCAAGCTCCTAGTTGCTGACTAGACAGCCCACCCCTTTCCCAGTCAGTGTGGTACCCCCTCTGTGGGTTCTGCCCGCCTTCGGGGCCCTCTGTGTTCACACGCCCCATGATGGGTGCAGCCCAGGCCTGCCATGAGGTGTCAGGAATGGGGTCATGGCTGCCAGCAGGCTGAGGGGCACTGGAGAAAGGGCTTCCTCAGGGCCCCTGGGGGGCGCAGTGGGTTAAGTGTCTGCCTCTGGCTCACGTCATGATCCCAGGGTCCTGGGATGGAGCCCCATGTCGGGTTCCTTGCTCAGCGGGGAGCATCTCCCTCTCCCTCTCCCTTTGCTCCTCCCCCCACTTGTGCCTCTGTCTCTTTCTGAAATAAATAAATCCTAAAAAATAAAAAGGGGGGCTTCCTCTCCACGGGCTCACCGGAGCCCACCATGCAGCAGGGCCCTCCCGAGAACACAGCTGAGACAGAGGAAAGAAGTGTGACGGGACAGAAGGAGGGACACCATGTTCCAAAGACGCTGTCTGGTTCCTGGATCCAGCCACTCCTAAATCCCTGGGCTTTTGAGATGAATCAATTAATAGTGCTGTTTTCAGCTTACGCTGGCTAAGAATCAAGTTTCTGTCACTTGACTTTGTATCACCAACACTCACGGTTGGCTTTCTTTCAGGGCTATTTCCACAAAGAAATAACCCGTGCTGTTGTTTTTCCTCTCCTGGAGAAAGTTAGAACAACAAAGCCACCGTGGTGTGGGTGCTGCCCCTCATGCTCAGGGCCCGGCTTGTGCTGTTCAAAAATTACTTCAGCAGATGGCAAACTACTGCCTATTTTGGACTTTAAGGATTGCTTTTGGCTGGCCCACGTTGTCAATGCAATGAGTGCCATGGGTGTGAGGCATGAAAAGTGTCTCTTCACAGGCTGTTCCCCTCACCAGCCAGGCCTCAGCCACCCAGTGGGCATCTCTGGAGCCCTCCCTTGTGCCAGGCCCTGGATCACTGCTGGCTCCCTGGGGGCCAGGGCACCCTTGTGCTGCACTGCACAGGTCTGGCTCTGAGCTGGCCCTCGACCCCAGGGCCCCAAGCATCTTTGGGACTTGTGAGAGCATGCTGGGGAAAGTTCTAGGCCATGTGGTTTGGAAAGCGGTGGGGCTAGGTAAGCATGAAAGCCTGTATGAGATTTACTGTAAGCAACTCAAGATCTTAAGAAGGAAAATAGATGGCTGGAAATCAAGTGGAAAAAAATAAAACCTTCACAAGGCTTTGCAGTCAGCCCCGATAAACAAAACTCAAAGGCCAGCTTTGCTACTGTTCTTCCGGCCTCTGAGAGTGAAGTGGCCAGGCTGTGCTGGGCTGCATTCGCATCTGCCCTTGGCTCCCTCACCCTGGCTCCCCCCAGAGCTGGGAACAGCCGATGGACAAGAGGCACTGACTTGGGCACAAGGCCTGCCCCTGGGCCTCGGGCAGGCATCTGAGAGCCCTCACTCGGAGGGAGGGATGGCCATGCCCTCAGACACACATACACGCACACAAACAAGTCACCTTCACATAATCTCCAACATCACCACCAACAGCCACATCATCTCACACCCAGCCCTGCCACCTCACGGATCCCTCATCCATGCACACACCAACACAAGTGCACACGGACATGCTATACTCGTAAAGAGCCGGGGGCTCCCAGCCCCCTACTCAGCTTCTCCCTGGCCACTGCACAGCACATGATCTGAGAAACGGCTCTCTCCGGGCCACCAGGACATGTTTTCAACTGCCCAAAGTAGTAACAGATCACCCTGAAACAGCATCAAAGGGTTTGGCGAGGCTGAATCTGAACTCCAGAGCAGGAAGGCCCTCGGGGATCGTCTGGTCCTACGGCTGGTAAGCTGTGTATGCAGAGCTGGGGCTTCTCCAAACAGGAGTCTCCTGGGGCCAAGCTGGGAGATAGGGAGGGGCATGCAGGGGTCTCTGCCTCCCCCCTCCCCCGACTCTAGTCCTGCTGCATCTGCTTTTTATAGTTTGTTTGGAAAAAGGTCAGATTTCAGGCTCGCTACAGAAAGTTTAAGAAGCACTGGTTTGCCTCCCTCCTGTTAGAGGTAAAGGACCGAAGGTGTAGGCTGGGTCAGCCATAAGCATGTTGGCAGCAGAGCAGAGATGGGGACCCAGGCGTCCTGAAACTACATCTCAGCCAATGAGTGGGATGCTTTCGTGTGAACTGTCACCCACTGGGATGCCCTGGACAAGCCTATCAGCTTAGCCTGACAAATGGAGCCTGTGCTGGATGGCATCTGCCCCCATGTGCCCTTTGCAAGCAGCCGGCCCCTGCGGCAAGCCAGGGTGAAGTGGGCTTTCACCATCCCAGGACTATTGTCACTGCCAAGGGAATCGTGGCAAACCTGCAGCCAGGTCTGGCATCTGTCCTGAGAATGGAAACCAGAGGCTCTGGGAAGCACCTCTGGAGTGTGCTAAGGGCACGGAGGAGGCATGGACCGTTCTGGGAGCTCCCGTTCTAAGGCCAGAGAACAGCTCCTTCAGAGGAGCCCTGTAAATGCCAGGAAGGCTAACGTGTTATTGTAAATAATGTCAGCGTGAATCTCTCACAGGATCCAGGCACCATTTTGACAGGCCACTCTCCTGCTCACCATTGGTCTGTCTCTCCCCTCACGCCGCCACCCCTTTCAGGGAGTCCCCCCAGACCACAGGCAGGACTGACCGGCTCCACTCCATGCCACCAGCAGCCCTGTGCCCAAAGCCTGCCCCATTCTCCACCCGAAGCCCTCAGTCTGTCTAGAAGTGGTTTTGAACTTGAACAAGTAAGACAGAGGTGAGGGTCTTTCTCAGGCACAGCTTTGGGTGGCGTACTCCCAGGGCAGGGACTGGTTCTCCCACCTCCCCTTCTTTTGCCCCCCGAGCAACAGCATAGAGCACCCAGGGAGTGCCCCGGGCCACGAAGGACGTGCCTGCCGGGGTGAGCACCGCCACCTGTGGACCCATCTCCACTTGCAGAACATGCCCACGGTCACGTCTCCACCACCAGGCACCAAGCTGAGACTGAGGGCATGACACGACAGGATGGGACACAAGACGCCTCTGAGCACAGCTGTGGCAGGATCGGACCAGCAGTGGCCGTCACCTAAGGCTTGCTACCCACCAGGAGCCGGGCCAAGCACTCGACCTATAAATCTTCATGCGATCTTGTAAAGCAGGAATTATCATCCCCCTTTCCCAGAGTGAGAAACTCAGGCTCAAAAGAAGAGAGACTCAGGCCTGAAACCAAGCGGCAAACCCGAAGAGCCCGGTCTGGGGCCCTGCTGTCCGGGCTGAGCTGTGTGAGCCCGGGGCCAGGCCTGTTTCCTCATCCGAAAGACGGCGAGCCTGATAGGAATCACAGTGCCACCTAAGAGGGCTGTGTGGGGATGAAGCAAGTGCCCGGTATAAAATGTTGCAGCCTAGGATCGGGTACACAGTACTAGGTGTTGCTTACTCTCGTTCCTACTGCTGCTAAGAGCGTCCTCTACGTTTCCTTCTTAGAAGGAAAGGGGAGGCCCAGGAGTAAGACAAGCCCAACCAGTGCTCTGCCCGGTCCAGTGCTAGAGCAGGGCTCCATGCTGGTCCTCCTGGAAGGCAGGCGACAGGCCGGCCAAAGCTGCCCCTGGGGGCTCCAACACCATCAGCCTCCAGGACCCAGGAACGTCCTCAGGAGCCCTGAGTGGGAGGGACATCATCTTTATACCCTTCCACTCCTCTGTCCTGAGAACAAGGGGGAGGAGGTGACTCTAGCCAGATCTTGTAGGTCCGTGTGCCTGTCTGCGTGTGTGTCTGTCTGTATGTGTATCTGTGTCTGTCTCCGTGTGCATGCGCGTGTCTGCGCATCTGTGTATGTGTGCATCTCTGTGTCTCTGTGTGGGGAGGGGATGTATATCTGCATACCTGTGTATGCAGTACCTGTGTCTCTGTGTGTCTGTCTGTGTCCGTGAATCTGTGTGTATGTGTGTCTGCATGCCTGCGTGTGTGTAGTGAGGGGAGGACTGTGGCCTATTGGCATGAGGCTGTGCAGGCCCAGCAGGGCAGCCTTCCCCCCACCCCCAGAGGCCCCGCAGGTGCCACAGCCTGGGCAGGGACTGACCCCTGCCTGGCTTGGTCGGATGGGGCAGGGAAGGGGCAGAAGCAGCCCAAGTCCTCCAGCTCGGGACAATAAGAAGAGTAGCCTGGATATGGGGCTCTGAAGGCCCCTGCAGATGGAGAGGGCCACCAGAGCTGCTCCCTACAGGGGTGCACATGTAAACAGCTCCCAGGCTGGTGAGCAAGTCCTGCAGGAGCTGCCCCGGTGACCACCAGAGCAGAGACACTCTGATCAGAGTCCTAGACCTCCAGAGCCAGTGGTCCCCTGTACAGATGGGGAAACTGAGGCCCAAGAGATCACACAGCCAGAAGTCACCAAGCCTGGCCCTTCTGACAGCCTAGCTTCCCCTCCGTGAGCTCCGGGGTCTCACCCACACACCCAGAGACCCCCAACCCGGGCAGCCAGGGATTAGCAAACTCAGGCCTGGGGAGAAGGCGGTGCGGCTTATGGTCTCCATGCACGTGAGCCCCAGCCAGGAATGAATCATATCATTATGGCAGGATTAGAAGAAAAATGCCATTAGAAGATCTGTGCATGCACCACATTTAATAAGGTCAGCAGCAGTGAGCAGCAAGCAGACTGGCGGCACGAGGCCACAGAGCCCCCGCACCCTCCTCCCACCCAAGCCAAAGCCTGCAGGGAATGGGACAGGCCCTGGCCAGGCCCAGCCACGGGGAGCAAGCGTCTCCTTCTGCCAGGGCCTCCCCAGCCTGGGCACCACATAGCTATTCTTTCTGCCTCCCCACTCCTCAGGGCCCACCTGCTTGGGGTTGTTCCCAAATCATCCCCCGCCAGCAAGCATCCCCCAAAGTGAAAATTAATTCCCCGGGTCCCCCATGCCCTCTGGAGTCTGCTCTCTACTTGGAAAAGGAAGCAGTTATCAATTGTACTTTACGAAACTGTTAATGTGCTGTTAATCTGCTACCCTCCCTGGTGACATAATGCCCAGGTGACAAATATGGATAAGAGGCCTAGAAAGCTCATGGAGGATGAGCGTGATGGAGAAAGTCCAGCTCTCAGGCAGCTTGGGAGGCTGCATTTGATAAGGCTGCATGGAATTGAAGTCCTCTTGCTTCCAAGGCCCCTGGGCACCCACCCACCAGTGTCCTCGGGGCTGGCCCTGGGCACAAACCTTGCAGCTTTCCAACTGCCCTGGCCTACAGTGAACCCCCCCTTCCTGAGCTCGTGGGGGCCCTCAGTCACCTCCCAGGCCTCTGCCTCAACCGCCCATCCCCACACATGTCCCAGGGGCGTCCACACGTGTGCTTAAGTATGTGCACACCGCCATTCTGCCAGGGCCCCAGGGGGACCGTAAGCTCTGTGGGCGAGGGTGTCTCTCCAGTCAGCCCCGGCGCACATGGGGAGATTGACAAGGTAGCTCTGAACACACACATAACTGTTCTCCCCCCACCACTGACCATTCCCCACTCCACTACTTCCTTCACCCTCTCAACCACGCTCACTACACGCTCACTATGCAGCAAGTGTGGCCCTGGGCTCGGGTCGGGGGCAGCAGTGAACCAGACAAACAAGCCCAGCCCAGGAGTTGAGGGAGGAAGAGACTCACAGCTCCGTGGACCTGGACAGGATGGCAGACAGCGTGAGCAGGATGCATCCGTAGGGACCTGCTTCGAACTGGGAAGAAGAGAAAGCAATGAGCACCCACCAGGTCTGCACTCCCTTTCCTCTCACTTCCTTGGGGAGTGGGGGGGGGGAGGGGCCACACCCAGGGAGCAGCCTGACCCTGAGCCAGCTGCCGCCAGCCTGGTCCCAGAGGTTGCCAGGGGGCTCCACGGCAGGGCCCCTAAGTGATGGGAAGCACACGAGCCTGGGTGACAACGGGAGCGGACACACTGCCCACCAAGGAGCACACCCATGACATCCGAGTCCTGGAAGCTTGCCATACAGCAGTGGGGCAGCCTCCCTCACCGTGCAGGTGTCTTATGTGCATCATCACACTGAAAACTGCCACTGGCCTGTGTGACAGTGCTGTTAATACTGCCCTCTGCCACAGAAGGAAACGGGCCCAGACACCGAGCACCTGGCCCAAGGTCACACCGCTGGTAAGCAGCCTGCTGGGATGCCAGCAGGCTCCATTGGACTCCAAATCCCTTACTCCAAAGACCTGCACTGTCTTAAGAGCAGCAGAGAGCAGGTAGGGGACAGAGTCAGGGTCGGCGGGGAGAGTGAGGTGAACCGTCAAAGTGCAAGGACAGATCCCGTCTTTCAAAATTGTTGATATTTTGTTCATCGTGGATTTTTTTGGATTACTTTTGATATTTTAAAAATTTTTTTTTCCTGATTACTGAGGATTTTGGTACCTCCTTGAATTCTGCCCCCAAGGTGGGCACCTTATTCATCTCCCCCTAGTCCCAACTCTGGGTTAGAGCCCACCGCCCGGAGCCCGGCTGCCTGAGTTTCAATCCTGGCTGTGCCACTCCTAAGCTAGGTGAGCACAGCGACCTTCCCTAACTTTGCTGTCCCCGTCTTCTCAGCTGTAAAACGAGGCTGATGATAGTAGGACCTACCCTCATCAGGCTACTGTGAAGAGTCAGTGAGATCACCCCTGTAAAGCCTGTAGAACACGGCCTGTGAGTATTATGCGGCTCTGCGCGGCCTCCCGGGACGGGCTGGGTCACTCGGGCTCCCTAGACAGACACCAGCCCCCAGCTGCGGTTCCTTGTGAAGGCCTTACTTATCCCACTTTGGGGATGACACCTGTCCCCATCTGTGAGCTGTGATGGCAGATGCTGCCAGACTAGAGTCAGCGTTCCTTACGTGTGGTCAGTTTCTTTGTGGACTTGAAACCAGACCTAAAGAAGCTTGTTTTCCTGAAACCGTAAGAATGATATAATTTATCATATTTCCATTTTGCCTGGGTTGCCAGGAAGCTCCGAGCCAAATATGGTCCTCAACTGTGGTAATTATTTCGGCTCAAGCTTCTGATAAAATTATCTTTTCTTTCCTTCAAAACATAGTCTCTAGTTTCATACGGTAATTCAATTAGTCATTAAAAAAAATTTTCTGTGTGAACTTTCGTGCCAAGAGGATGCTCCCTGCTGAGGCTATGCTTGTGAACAAGGTGGACATGGATCTGCCTTCATGGGACGTAACTCAGGGAAGAAAGAACAAGAAGCACCTAGAGAAGAGTGGGGGAGGGGCTCTGCTCTGACAGGAAAGGCAAGGTGTTCTGGAAACACACAGAGAGGGCCTTTGAGGAGACTCAGGGTTTAGGGAAGGAAGGAATGTAAAGGAAGGCTTTCTGGAGGAAGTGATATCTAAATCCAAAGGACAAGAAAGAATCAGAAGAGAAGGAAACACTGTTCCAAAAGTGCACGTACGAAAAGTACGTGCAAAGGCCCAGAGGCAAGAGAGGGCAGGTTTACTATGGTTGGAGCACAGAAGAGCCCTGAGGACATCATTTTTATACAATTAACTTCCTATTTTTATAAATTTATCAATAACAGAATCTTTTGGGGGGATTAGAAGTGGAATAAATGAATCAACTATCTTAAATCAACCTCATCATAATTCTCTGATCTCAGGCCAGTCATTCGCTTCTGTTGCCCTGTTTCCGCATTTGCAAAACAAGGATGATAATCCCATCCTTGCATCTTTCCTTGGGTTCTGGTGCACAGTCTATGAGACCAAGTCTACGGAAGTGCTCTGGTCACTGCAAAGAGTCCTACTGATATCCTTGCGCAAGGGGGACATGGGCCTGGGAGGACCAGTACCCTTGCCACAGCTCTCTTGCGGACTTGCGTGTTGCCTCGGGGAGTGACAGAGTTCTCCGTTTCCCCCTTCTGAAAGGCCACCCAACCGCTGCCATGGACTTGCACGTTGTCTTGGGGGAGCCATGACACTTTCTCGGTCTGTTCCCCTCCACCTCCACGAAGCAGGGGACACGGGAGCCCGCTGCACGTCCTGCGTCTGTGTAAACACGGAGGACTACTGGTACTACATGGGCCAGCATCGTCCACGGTCCTCGGGACTCCCTCAAGGACAGCCTCCCAGGAGCCGTGAGCGAGCCCCTCCATGCGGGCTGCTTAGTGTAACGGCAGAACGGGGAGAAAGGACGCTGCCTGGGGCTGCTGCCCCCTGCTGAACACAACTGAATGGCACCAATATTCCATTTTGTTTTACAAAAAGCACTTATTAAAATTATCTCATCAAACTCAAGCTGCCAAGACATAGGAGGCCACGGGGCAAGGTGCCTGCATTGTAAGGAGAGCTCCCCAGACAGGCAGTTGGGCCGGAAACCGCCGTGAGGGTCCGGAAAAAATGTCTGGTATGGCTCGGGAAGAAGGGGCCATTCTCCAGCACTGTTCGGGCCCTGGAGAGACTGAAGCCCACCCTGGAACCCCAATCGGAAGCCAGGGCGGGGGCCTCGCCGGCTCGCGGGGGGTGGCCAGACATCCTGCCCGGAGGGTGAGCGGTAATGAAAACACAGCAAGGAGGCTATTTATTTTGGGCAGAGTGTTCATTTCCAGGCCTGGCACGAGGAACCCCTTAGGCCCAGGCCATGAAAAATGAATTTGGTGAGGGTAGTGCTGAGACAGCTCAACGGATTCCAGCAAAAACATAATTAAACGGTGGGGGAAAACACCACCTTCCTGGGTGAGGAGGGTCAAAGACTGACCACAGGCCCGTAGGGACCAGAGCCAAGAGAGGGGGAGTGGCTCTGGGTCCAGAGGTACGACAGGAAGAAGGCGGCCCCTCCCCTGGCACCGGCCCCAATCTCTGAATGGTTTCCATAGTCGCCGTCTTGCTTGGGCTTCACCAAAACCCTAGGGTAAGGACTGAGGGAGAAGGGAGACCCCATTTCACAGACGAGGATGTAGAAAGCCTTGGTGCAGAGGCATCACCCCAGCGGGGCCCATCCGTGGGTGGGGACAGGCCCTTGGAGCCTACGAGCAATTGCCCCAGGGCTCTCCTTTGCCCCCTAGAAGCCTCCCAGGGCACTTCCCTCTCCTGGGTGTTAATACAGGTGCCCGGGGGCCTGCCCCCGCCCCATCCAAACACATACACCGAGGCGATAAGGCTCTGCTCAGCTCTCAGACGCATTGCTGCATTCTCACAATGCTCTGAGTGCAGTTAAGAGTAGGATCCTTTCTGCTTATTTAGATGGCACGTGCTGCTTAATTTAGAAGACATTCTTTTCCATGCGTTTAAGTTTCTTCTTTAAAAACCTCTGTTGGACAATAAAGAGCTGAAAGTATCTGCTGACTGCTCCATCTTCTGTTTTCTAGGTGAGGCAACTGAGGCCCAGTGATGTTCCTGAGGCCACATGTGGCCGAGGATTAAGCCAGAGGAGGTACCCAGGCCCCTTCTGCTCTGGGCCAGCTGCTGAGCACGCTGCATCAGCACACAGCCCACTGGGTTACGCCCATGAAGAACCAGAGGGAGCCAGGGGCAGGGAGCAAAGGAGGGCTGGCCAAGGCCAGAACCCCTCCCACGTCAGAGCCCCTCCCTTGCACCTCCCAGAAAGGCCAGAGGGAACAATCAGTGCAGAAAGGCAGCGTCCTACGCTGAGTACATGGGCCAGGCTCCTTGGGCTGAATTATCCCTAGGCAACAGTTCTGGGGCAGAAAACGTGGGGTGAATCAGCACCTTACTGATTGCACCCCTGCCTCCCAAGGGTCTCCGAGCAGGCCCCATTTTCCTACCCAAGAAGCATCTGTGAGGTCAGGGCTGGCACTCTTCCTAGGCTATGCCCAGACCCTCAGTGCCTTCGGGGAAGAAGAGGAGAGTATTCTGACAGCAGGAGTGTCCAGCCTGGTCCCACATCTGACAAGTTCTCCCACCGTCCGGGCTCACCAGCAAATCCTCGGTCGCCTTCTCCGGAGCCTCAAAGAGCTGGTCCCACAGCTCAGAAGGCTGAAGGAAAGGCACAGAGGAGGTATTTGCTTGCACACCAGAACAGAAGGGCTTCACGCTCTTTCTTTCCTTCCATCCTGACACACACACATCAGAAAATGAGACCCTGCGGTTGGGGATCTCAGAGGTCATCTCTTGGCCTTGGCTTGTGCTGCATCCTGCCCCTGTAAGGCGTCCCCCTCATTTCCACATGTCCACAGCTAACCAATCTCAAGGGAGCCTTAAATAATCATGATAATGGTGATCATAACGTCAACAACAAAAGCTAAAGTCAATGACAACATTAAGCCCAGCATGCTAGTTCTAAGTACTCTTGTTATCAGCTCCATTTTACAGATGAGGAAACTGAGGCATAGGGGGGCTAAGGAAGTTGCCCAAGGTTACAGAGCTACTATGTGAGGGGTGAAACCTAAATTCAAACCCAGGCTGAAGGCTCCAGAGATCATATCCTTTACCACGGAGCCTTCACTCCCTCCTCCACAAAGCCAGCCAGGCTACAACCCTTCTCCAAATCCCCATGGCACTCTGAGCTGTTCAGGCCCTGGACGTGTGCCACTCCATCTCACAGCAAGGAGTGGGTACACAGATCCCCTCCAGCAGACAGGGTACTGGAGGACCCAGCCAGCCAGCCAGGACACCAAGCAAGGTCCTGTATCCAGCAGGGTCCCCACCAAAGAAAGCAGATGGCTTAACAACAGACAACCTCCATATAAACCATCGTCCATACCTGATGGATGCTTTCTTGAAGAAAAGTCACCAGCTCTTCATAGCAGGTCAAACTGTGCAGTGTGAGCTGAGGAGACACGAACCCACAGCGTGAGCTGCCCGAGCCCCACACACGCTTCCGTGTCCCGCCCTGGCTCCAGTAGCTACAAGACCCCACTCGAGAATATCCCCGCAGTCACAGTGGCGACCTCGAGAGCCGGGACAGTGAGGCACCCCCATGCCTGCGTGTGACTTAAAAGGCAGACAGGGCCCAGCTGGGGTCTCCGGGGTCAAGTCCACCCTGCCATCTGCACCAGGCCTACAGAGCCCAGGAATGAAGACACCGGGGAGCTCAAGTGAAGGAGCCAGCACCACGTGCGCCTGCACCCCTGCGGGCCAGTCACAGGTATCTGAGAAGCACCTGGGAGCGCAGGGGGGGCTAGTGTGGGCATCCTATCCAACTGGCCACTGCCAGGCCAGCTCTGAGCCCGGTTCACTGTCCTGAGTTCAGTGGGAAGCCGTGGATCTCAGTCTCCTTTGCTTTCTCAGGCAGCTCAGGGAAAAAACCACTTGTAGAGAAAACATCCGACCAGGGGAGACCCCTAATTAGGATCCCAGGGCCACATGGGCCCCAACTTAGGTCAAAGAAACAAAGTAGGTCAAATAAAAGTCCTCTGTGAAGAGGAGGCGCATTTGTGGGAAATGTCACTGTGTCTGTATCCTCATGTCTTCCATTTCTTTCCCTTACTTGGTCATACTAGGTCTGGCTTCATGGCTGGTGCTCTGTTCCCCACTCTCTAACCTCCCCCCTCCATCTCCAGGCCACCCCCCTGCCCTCTCACAACCCCGGCGAGGGTGCTAAGGAGACACAGAGGGACAGAGATGGCTGCGGTTTGGCCGGAAGGCATCACGCATGGGCTGCTCTTCTCTGTACAGCCTCCATGTGACCGGGCGCCCATCGGCCTTTTGGCCACAAGGGCAGTTCTGGCGAGAGCCCACCCCCTAGCCCCCCACCCCGGCCCCCACCCCAATCCCAGGTGGAGGATCCGCTAGCCTGGGCTGCAGGGAGGGCTGGCCCATCCCCAGCTGAGAGAGGATTTACTTATATGAAAGGAGACCGTCCCCAAACCAAGCCAAAGGTTGCGTGATAATTTTCCAGAAAGCCGTACTGTTTCTAAGACTCCATCTGCTTTGTATTTCCCTGTTGGACTGAACTGCTGTGTTCCTGAAGCCCTAAAAAGGAAAGGGAGATGCATGAGTCCTGTGCGTGGACAGAAGACATGCCCTTGAGCCAGGGTGAAACCACATGCGCCGTTAACTGAGGACAAATCAAAAGGTGGCTCCGGAGGAAACAAGGGACCAAGGGTTTCTCGTTTCCCCTCCGCTTTGAACTCCCCCACTGGGCTGGGCCCGGAGGACGCCACAAGTCGGGGTGGGAAAAGGAATGGAGAAAAGATGGCAGAAGGAGAGCTCGGGGTAACCAAACCCAAGTCCTGGCACTAGCGAGTCTGCCTCTCACCCACAACTGACAGATTTCCAGACAAAGGAATGCTGACTTGCCCTTAGTTTTCAGGGCCCTGAGGAATTCCATCCTCTGGCCTGAGGCTCCCCACCCCAGCCCCGTCACCATCTGTTTACACCACACCGAGCATGTGCAGGCACTAGAAGCGGGGTTTGGGTGTGGGGCCCACAGTGCCATTAGCCTGCTGCGTAGGCTGGGAACAGCTGTTGCCTCTCTCTGGCCTTCTGTCTGCTTATCTGTAAAACGGGGAGAAATTGAATTTTTGCACCATCTGTTTTCAGGGCTGCCATGCAGATCCTAAGGGCCAGGGTTAATGTGTAGTAACGTATTCACTGGAACGCGAGGACCAAGGACAAGCACTCCATAGGAACAATAATACCTAACACTGACATGGTACTTAGTATGTGCCAGACATTGTCCTAAGCACTTCACGCTTATTATTATTTACCGTTTATTTATGTGGATAAATGATTTAAGTGGATAGATAATATTATCATTTATTATAGATAATTTATTTATATTGACTCATTTAATTCTCAAGTCACTCTACCAGATGATCCTTGCTATCATCTGCATTTTCCAGATGAGTAAACAGATGAAGCACAGAGAGGTTGAGTCAGCTGCCCAAGGTCACACAGCCAATAAACAGCATTGGGAGTTAGCCTCTGGAGCCCCTTCTCTTAAGCAGTATGCTCTACTGACCATTCCACCCCACCAGAGTGTAGTCTTTGGCCCCAAAAGGCACCCCTTTCACTAAAGCTTAGCCACAGGCCTGGGATGAAGTGATGCTTCCACTCTGAAGGGCCGGACTGAAGAGCCGGCAAACCATCCATGTGGACTGCAGTAGCAATAGAGGTGGCAGGGGAAGTCTCCTCCTCCATGGAACAGGGGTCCAAGTGACAAAGTGAAAGGGAGCATGCTTTGGGGACGTATGAAGCAGAGGGTGACTGGTTCCTGAGAGGTCTGAGATTTTATCAGATGGGATGCATCCCCCAAGGCTCCCCAGGGAGGAAGGCCAGGCAGAGAGGAGACGGGAGCTCCATGGAGGCCCCTCCGGGCCTCTCCCTGTGTAGGGCTGCCCCCCTGGGCTCGTGCCGGCATGGGACACAGGGCCAGCGTCCGGGAGGACACACAGACAAGCTGGGTGGGAAGACGATTCCGAGGACAGGAAAGCGCACAGCCACCTTGCCTGCAGCTGGGCCAGTGCGTGAGCGGAGCCCCGTGCACAGCCCTGGGAAGCACTCACAGTGTGACCACGGCTCTCTTATGGCCCCCGGCCCGCCACACGATGTCCGCGATGGCCAGGGCGAGGCAGTGGGTCCTGCGGGCATTGGAAGGCTGCAGCTGCCTGAGGAGGAACAAGAGAGTGTGTTTATGCCCATGGGGACACAAGCCCGGGACGGGGCAGCCCTGTAACAGATGACCTATTCTTTCCTCTGCCACACAGAGAGGGCTCTGCAGCCCAGGGACTCCGTCCAGCAGGGCCTCCTCCTATGAGGGCCAAGGGAAGAGGCCTGACAGAGAGGCCCTGGGTGGGGCTGGAGGAAGAGCAGGTCAAGGAAACAGCCCGGGGGGAGCAAAGGGGACCCTGGAGGCTTGGCAGGGCCGGGAGTTCTGACGGAGCCCAGGAGGCCGTGCTGAATGTGCTCAGGAGCTCCTGCCATCCGGAGGAAAGTGAGGTATCCCAGGCAAATGTCTGGTACTGCCCTGACCCAGCCTTGGCCACTCCCAGCATCCGGGCCACCGGAGACAGCAGCTGTGCAAGCAGGTGCCCTTCACTCCCACCAGCCACAGGAAATGAGATCATGGGTGCAGAGAGGAAAGTGGCCTGCCTTGCTGGTTACTTAGATATAGGTTGTAGGATGGGGGAGAGGAAGGATTCATGGTAATCTCTGGGGGTTTAGTGGGTGCACAGTGGGGCTGCCAACTGAAATGAGGAATATAGGGCAGACAGGAGGACTGGGGGAGCAGCTGGAGGTGCACGTGGGACCCCCTAGGTGAAGCTATCTGACACATGGAAAGCCCAGGAGAGCATCGGGGCTGAGGATAGGTTTATGCACCACCAGCATGTGAGGGGTCCTTGGCCCTTTGAGGGGCTAAGATTCCCCAGACAGAGGATGAGGAAGGGCAGAGGTGGCAGCCAAGGATGAAACCCCACAGGACTCTGGTGTACCAGGGACACAGAGGATGGCAGGAAGCGGCATGGCAGTAGGGGCACGGCTGGGAGACGGTGCTATTACACAGTCCTAGGAGCAAATGGGCTTTGAGCAAAACAGGCAGTCAGCAATGTCAAAAATGGCAGAGACGCCTTATGATAGAAATGGTAACACAGAAGCCCTGGTGCATGAAACGAGCAACAGGGAAGAACAGGCAACAGCCTGACAGAGACACTGCCTTCAGTTTCGCCTTTCCAGGGCTCCTAGAGCTGTATTTCTTGCCCACTGCTAGAGTCTACGAATTTTTTCTAAGTTCTTAGAAAAATTAAATTCTTACAAAAGCAGTCTGAGTGTTAGGCTCTTCCTAACAAACAAAGGTGCCTCAATGAAGACCCTGCTGGCGCTCAAAGGAATACAGGGCAGGGGGCAAGGGGTAGGGGTGGGGGTTCTATGTTTTCAGTGGCCAAATAATACCTGAGCTCCATGCTAAGCTGTGTGGGGGAGAAAGAAAACTGGAGAAATGGGAACCAGGAGACCAGGACACAGGTCACCATGATGGGCAGCACATGGTCACTCCCCAGCGCCCGAGACACAGAGCCAGTGGCCTGCATCCAGGTTGTCCAATGCCTTTAAAATGGGAGGCAAACGACATAATCATCCCTCAGTTTACCCTTCCATAAACTGGAGAGGACCCTAGTACCTCCTCTGTAGCATCGGGAACTTTAAACAAGGTGATGTGTGTAAAGGCCCAGAGCCCAGTGCCTGGCACAGGGTGAATGTTCAATAACGGATACCTATCACTATTGTCTTTACAGGAACATCAAGTCCCCACCTTGGCTATGGTGACAGGAAGGTGAACTCCTACCATCTGGTGTGAAAGTAACAAGAAGCCCCTGACACCAGGTTATCCTTCAAACCTAATGAGACAAACAACAAGTCCTCAACCACTTGAAAAATGAAATGGCAGACTGCCTGCTACTTGTGCAGCCTCTGGAAGCCCGCCATGCTCCTCGAGGAAATGGTTACCACGCCATCACCAAACCAGGCAGCCTGGGCTGTGGGGGGAGCACTGCCCTGGGTCACCATCAACTATGAAAACAAAGGTGAGGAAATGTTGTGCTGGGTTTCCGGAGAGGTGATGCCAAGGACAGAGAGGGGCCTGGAAAGCAGGGCTTGTCAGACAAAGGAGAAGGGACTGGACATTTACCCCCTTGGATTCAGAACCTGTGAAAGTAGGCTTCGTCATCCCCACAGCTCCTGTTTCCTGCCCTGCCCCCACCCAGGTGACCGTCACATCCTGTCAAACACACCTCCTGAAAACGCTTGCCAATCCCCTTCCTGCCCCTGCCCGGGACCAGGGTGCTCTGCTCCCCAGCTGAGTTGTTACAGCCAGTGCCTGACCAGCATCTCTGCTCCATCTTGTCCCTGTAGGCTCTTCCTACAACACAGGTGTGACCAGGGTTCCCCCCAGTTAGAACCCTTACCATGGCTAGGAGTTGGGCAAACTTGTGTCTGGACTTTAAACTCTGCCTAGAACATCTATGCTGGGAAACGTGCAGACATGGAACCAAGAGGTCTCCTTTCACAAATTCACGTGTTCTACACTAACTTGCTGAAGCAAGTCATGTGCTTGATTGAAAGCTTCTCAGTGTAGCCATAAATAAGATTTGAAAAGCCGACATATACTGAGTATCTATCATGTGCCAAGCACTGTTAGAAACACGTTGCATGTATTATTTCATTAGCCATTAAAGCTACCCTATCGAGGTGGCAGTATTATTGCTTTTAATTGGGAAACTGAGGCACGGAGGCTAAGGGATTCACCCAAGGTCACACAGTTAGGAAAGTTGTAAAAATTAAAACAGCATTGAGGGAGGAAGGAGAACTTGGGGAAATGGAACCCACTGTCTGGAGCTCTTGGCTTTAGGAACCAGCATCCCTCTGTCTTTAAGCCTGTCTCTTGGGCACCATGCAACACTATCAAGAGATCTGGCTTCTCAGTCCGGCCCGTGTCTTTCTGATCTCACAGACTGGTTACAGACCCTCTGAACCTCTGCGTTTCTACACAAAAGTCCTCATTTTTTACACTGGCTTCCATTTAGAAACACTTCCAGTCTCTCTATCCTTCCCTGGGCCCCCGTTTGCTCTTTTGAGACACATCTTTCCAGAAGACACAGTGGAAAAGTGCAGTGGTCGGGCCTGGGTTTGGTTCCTGGCTCCCAGACCTTGGGGATGCCACTTGCCCTCGCTGGCCTTCGCCTTCCCACATAGATGTGGACAGTGGGCCACGTGCCCCCAAACATCATTCCAGTATTGCCATTTCTGCCATTTAACTGGCCACAGGGAAGACAGGGCTGTCCGTGCAGACGATGAGAGGAAGGGGGCGCTGTGGTGAGTCACCCAGACTCCAGCTTCACCAGTTAACTCCCTGCTTTCGCCTGCAAAATCTCAATGACAAGGGTGGTTCCTGTTTGCCTTCATCAGTCAGACATGCACTCATCAAACTCCTACCATGAATCTAGCACCCAGCCAGGCTCTCCAACCAAGAGAAGTTTCTTTAAGCATCTAATTCCTCACAGGAGAAGTGCAGGATGAAGACAGTTGCCTATGGGGGGTGGTGGGCATAGGGGACTAACACAGCCTGCATGTTTGCCCAAATTACTCAAGCGCTTCCGATTAAGAGATGTTCTGATCCCAACTATCTCAAAACGGCCTCACCCATCCACTCTGATGTGCCCAGCAGTCCGCATCTCCAAACCACCCAGAGGAAGTCTGGTGAATGACCACAGCCTTTCTGCTCCCTCTCAGGCTTACAAGCTGCTGCAGGCAGTGGGGAGAAGACCGGTCTGGGGACCACCGGACCTGGGGTCCAAACCTGGCTCTGCTACGGTGTCCAGACAGGCCTCGGGCAAGTGCCCCTCTTTCTCTGAGCCTTGAATTTTGCAATTTCAAAGGGAAGAGGAGGTGAGGGGACAACATCCTTGTCTGTGGCTCTCTCTAGGCCGGCAGGGGAGTGAGGCTCATTGTCTCTTCCCACAGCCACCGGCACAACCCCTCCTCAAGGGGAAAACACGGAGTCCTGCCGCCTGGCTCTGTCCTCCCCGACTGAGGAGAGGCCAGCTGCCGGCCTGACGGAGTGGCTCCTAATGAAGCCAGACAGCTCCACAGAAAAAACACCACAACTGCCAAGAGGCCTTTATTTCAGCATGACTTCCCTGGAGGGCACAGTCAATCCCCCACGCTGCTTTCACAAAATCGCTCCCCATCGGTGGCGGGTGGTGGGTGGAGGGCGCGAGGAGGGGCCCCACCGCCAGCCCCAGCATGGGAAGGCCCACAGGTCCTTCAAGAGCCCCCCAGAGCCCAGAGTTGGGCAGCTGCAGATGCTGCCTAGGTGTGGGGGGCCAGGCCATCATGGTGTTCCTGAAGAGAAAAGAGGAGTCACCTGCATTTTTTTTTAAGTTGGGTCATTTCTGAAATCCTGGAATTTCAGTCAAAAGGAAGTATCGAACCCACAGCACACACTGCCCATGCAGAAACATCAATGACCCAACCCGTCGATATTAAAATTGTATGAATAAACCAATGAAACCAGAGGAGCTGGGCATGAAGAGGGGCTCCTACAGGGCTGTCACCCTTTGCTCACATGAGGTGTTTGCTGTATTACTCTTTGTACTTCTGTACTGAGTTCTTCCAAATTAGGGGAAAGGGGGAGGGTGTGCCCAGAAGGCCTCTGTAAAACACAGAGCCACGCCTTGGTCACTGAGAGTCCATCTGGGGGTCCAGCATGCGAATGTTCCAAACGCCTGGCGTCAGCCCCTTCTGACCTCTCTGGCTCTCCTGTTGCTCAGAGTCTCTTCTGGGGCACAGCAGAGCATGAAGGCGGACAGGGCTTAGCCGCAGATGCCAGGAGTGACCCTGGGTGAGCATCTTCCCTCTCTGAGCCTCGGCTTCCCCAGATGCTCCTGCCTGCTTGCACAGCCCTTGATGATTTACAAAGGACTGTGCTTGCATTTCCTTGTTGAGTCAAACTTAGGCAAGACAGAGATTCACCAATGGAGAAGGTGAGGCGCTGCAGCCCAGGTCTCTGGACCCAGCCCTGTAGGGCCTCACCACCACAAAGCAGCAACCCAGACTCTGCTCTCACTTCCCTCCTTTGCTGCCAGCCCTGGGCAACAGCCCCTTGCTCCCCGGGCCTTTGTTTGACCCAAGTCCTAGCTTGAAGCCAGAAGCACTCTCCTCTCCCACCCCCAATGGCCCTCCAGCCCCCGAGGCAGGCTGTAACCTCAACAAACCCAGCCCCATGGCAGGGGAAGTGGGAGACGGAAACACAGGACTGGATGTATGGGGGGGTGTTGTGTGTGTGTGTGTGTGTGTGTGTAGGCATCTGGTGCCCCTTGACTATAGTCCATCACCACTGGGACTCCCCCAGCTTGTCCCTCTCTGAGCTACCTATTCCTGTGCCCCTGCTAGAGCCCCAGTGGGTGGAAGCAGAAAGCCAGGCCACGGTGCTCCACCTCATGGTGATGAGCCCTGGTTGCAGCACCTGCAGCAGCAGGGGGTGGGGGCAGAGAGGGGAGGGACTTACCAGGAGCACCCATAGTTGTGGGGCTCCCAAGAAAACTGAGGTCACTGTTCTGCAGCATGAATCCTTCCATGCTTCCTGGAGGAGGGGACCGTGGCCAGCAGGCTGAGTTCCCTGGATACTCCACACACACTGCTGAGCCAGGCAGCCAGACTGGGGCTCCTTCCCACCTGGCACACCCCTACATACACCCCCAGCAGCTCCTTCTTCCCCCTTCCTCTGCCTACCCACCACTGCCCCTAGGACCCAGCTCAGACCCACCAGCCTGGCCACCAAGGGTCTTCAATCTAGGCTGGCCCCGACTCCTCTCTCAGGGTCCCAGCTGACAGGGAGCCCGTGGGAGCCAAGGCTGCACTCCCTCCCCCTCCTTCCCAGCAAAGACTTGATGGAACTCTCCATCTAGTCGGTGCTTAAATAGACACCTGACACTGTAAACTGGGGCCTAAGTCCAGGCTTGGCCAGTGGCTGGCTGGCAGATGGTGGGAGGTAGAAAGAACCTCACTTCCCACTGCTCACCCAGTTTTCTTTCTACCCAGAGCCTGACTTTCGCCCACAACTAGGATGGCTTTTTGCCTTCCAAGCCCTCACTCCCTCTCTGGTGTGGAGAGCAGAGCGCTCCCCGGAGAATGTACCTGCGGATCCAGAGGCTGGAACATTCCCTCAGTGGTGTGTGGGGTGGGCGACAAGGAATCGAGCCTGCCTTGTGTGTGCCCTGGACAGAAACAGCCCTTCCTGGAACCAACTTAAACGCCCCATCCCAATCGTTGGAAAACAATCCAAACTTCCCCCCCCCAAGTACAAAGTCCAAGTTCAAAAGCAGCTCTGAATGAGAAGAGGGCTGAAATGAATTATGAGACATCTCCCATGAGGGCCAAGGCCAAGGCTTGACCCAAGCAGCTGGTAAGGCCCCAAGGCCCCTCCGGCAGCCTGGCCCTGACCCATCTGCCAGCCCCAGGTCTCACCCTGCCGCCCCCCAAACCCTGCCCCGGCCACCCCATGCAGCTCTCGGCTCCCTTCCCCGCCCTGCTCTCACTGCCCTCGGGCCTCTCTCTGCACATGCTCTTCTCCTTACTGGAACACCATTCCCTCCCCTCCCTGTGAGTCTGGATAACTCATGCATTTGTGCATGTGTTCATTCAACAAAAATTCCGAGGGCCTCTTCTGTAGACTAGGACCTGGGCTGGATGCCAGGGACAGGCTGTGAACCAGGCAGCCCAGGAAGGCCCCTGTTCTCATGGGGCTGGTGTTCCCAGGAGGTGGGGTGGTGGGGGTGTGACCATGGACAGGTAACAATGTCAGGGAACAAGGGCACCTTGGAGCAGGCCCAGGGTTCTTTTCAACTAGGGAAGGCCTCCGTGATGTCAAGGCCTCTGTGCAGTAAGGAGCCCAAGAAGAAGTCTGAGGGATTTGCTGGGAAGGGGGAAATTGAGGGAGAAACGAGCATATGTAAGGATGTGTGTCAAGCCAAGTGGGAGTCGATGACCTCCAGACCTCAGCGGGATTCGAATGTCACCCCTCCAATAGGCCTGCTCTACCGCGTTCAGGTCTGGGGGAACCCTGAGCATCCAGCACATCCCCTGGAGCATCCAGCACATCCCCTGGAGCCTCAATCGTAGGTGCTGTGAAGGCAAGGCCGCGGCTGTCCTCTGTCTTCCCTCCAAGCACCTGCCAAGCCCTCCCAGCATGCTTCTTTCCAGCGCAAGGAAGGGAAGTGGGCAGGCAGGTGCATGTGCACTCGGGGACAGTCCCTGCACCCTTTGAGGGCAGCCAGAGGTCGCTCATTTAGCAAGTTCCACTCAGTCGGGAGCATTCCAGAACGTCAAGCACTGTGCTACCTCTCCAGGACAGTCGACAGCAGGGTCTCTGCCCGCACTGTGGTTTGCTGGCTGGCCTTTCAGGGGCCCTGCACAGACAGGAGCAGTTATGTCTGGACTCGGGGGCGGGGGGGGGGGGTGTGGAGAAGAACATGGACAAGGTGAGATCCCGCTGTGGAAATGTTAGGTCACTCTGCTCTGGGTATGGCTGGGCTATGCTGGTAATTGGCATCTTTTAGCTTGAGACAAAACCCCTTGATGATTACTTTGTAATTAGGTAAGTTATATTATTAGACAAATTCTAAAATGCCAAGCATGAAAAGCTACCTATCTAAGGCAAAATCCTCTAAGCTGGGAAAAGATGTTTCATTTGTCCTGGGCTAGGCAGGGTATCTGGGGAGCCAGCGTCCCTCCCAGGAATCTGAATACAGAAGAATGGGGAATGGGCTTTGTTGTCTTTATAACACCTAAGCTTTTTTTTTTTTTTTAAGGCACTGAAATGCCTACATCAAAGAACAAGTCCCTTTAATTAAATTTCAGGAAGTGGCAAAACTCAGCTATGATTTTAGAATCTGTTTAATCACAACTTTTGGGAGGAGAATGGAGGTATCTACTAAGCAGGACAACTCTTCTAGGGTGCTGGAAATATTTTTCTTTCTTGATCTGGCTAATAGGATGATGGGGCAGGGGGTTTTGCAATAACGCATTGAGCAGAACACATATGAGTCGTGCACTTTTTTGAGACGTGTACTTTCCTGTATGCATGTTATCGTTCAACTAATAGAGAGAGAGATAAGAACACGTGCCAGTTCTGTAGCTCTGGGGGTAACTGAGCACAAGCTAGTCACTGGGCACACAGGGAGACGAAAGAAGGCCATCTCCTCAAACTGGCCATCCAGCCCCGGCCCTGGCCAGCACCTGGCCAATCCTTTTAGCTTAGCACCAACCATGGTATACAGTTATGGTTTTCTATCCATCCCTCCAACACACAGAGCATTCTGCCTGCACAGAGATGTTCCAGAAAGGTCTGTGGAGTGAATGAGAAGGAGAAGGAGGTGCCCATGTGCAAACACTTAACGTGTGAGGTGGAGAACAAACGGCCGAAGAGAGTGGAAGCAATGCACCGCAGGGCCGGCTGGAATGTATGGGAATGGCTGTCGGCAGAGGTGAGGCAACATGGGGAGGGAGGGGAGACCTGGGCTCCATCGAAGGGTCAGCAGGTTGATATGGGTGTGGATGGGCTTTCGGCAGCTGCTGCGCTCAGCTGCTGAGGAGGGGGCGGCCTTAGTTTCGATGCCATTCCAGCAGCTACTTGCCACGTGGAACGGGACTCAGAGACAAACACATGCAGGTCATTTCAACTGGGCAGCGCTGGCCCTCTGAGCCAGTCGCCATTTCCCTTTCCAGAAGACAGGAAATATCAGGGAACACACACGCTTCCTTACTTGTTTTTTCTGGACACTGAGGAGAAGCCTTGGGAAAAGAAGATATTGCCAGAAGGAGCGCTGACTTACCGAACGCAGTCAGCTTTGCTATCTCCTTCAAACAGGAGTTTTTGTAGAACACAGCCTTGGACAGCTGCCAGAACCCCACAGGGACCCCCCTGCAAAGAAGGACACACATTAGTGCCCATGAGGACCGACCCAAGGCAGAGCTGTCTGTCCCTCCAGAACCAGCCTCCGCCCACAGATTCTAGACCCAGTGCCACCAAGCCACTGCCTCTCAAACACGAGCCTTTGCTATGCTGAGTCCTCCCACAGAGCCCTGAGCCTGGTCACAGAGAAGGGGTGACAAAGGCCCCGGTGGCCAGCACTGGAGGAAGGGGCAAGACTGCATGTCTCACAGGAGGAAAGCAGGCCTTCACAACCAGTCAGGTGTAAAACCAAGTACGTCACCGTAAGTTCCCAGTCATTCAAGGAAATGCTTCCACGTCCACGGGCTGAGGGTGTCAACGGTTTACTCAGCCTTCAAGGCCCATCCTAAAGGCCTCCTCCAAGAGGAAGCCCTCCCTCACCATCTCAGCAGCCCCTTCAGCAGCCTCTGCTTATGTGAGCAATCTTCTGTCCAGCTGTGGCCCGCCTCAACACCCATCAGGTGTGTCTTTGTCCCCCACGCCCCCACATTAGAGGAAGAAGTCTCCTTGAGGGGTTCACCCCTATTCAACAAGTACAAGAATTATCAGAGTAGCAGGCGTGGGTACCCTTGAACTGGGGGTGTAAGAAGATGTGCTGAGCTTGGCCACACTAGGGACAGAGGCCAATGGTCTTGGGATTCTTCCACAGGCAGTGAGGGGCAAGGGGAGGCACCTGGGGCTTGACAAATGGAACCTCACTGGGCTGCTGGATTGAGAGTATCTTCTGGCCCTTAAAGTGTATAACTCGGGAAATGTGTATACACTATGTCCAAATCCTGCCCCGGTGTACCTACATTTCCCTGTCTTAGAAAACACCTCCTCCTCACGCACTTCTTCTCAAAGCCTTCCCTTTACTCATGCTGCCTCCTCCTTCAAATGCTCTCTCTCCAGCCCTACCTGCAAAACCACTTCCCAAAACTCTGCCTGAGGACCCTCTCTGAGGCCCCCAACTAAACAAAGGCCTCCTTCCGCCCGTCTCAGAGAGGGTTCTGGACACTGAGGAGAAGACTTTGTGGGGGAAGGATCACGTCCCCCAGCTCCTGCTCTGCCCAGCCCCACGTGAAGCTGCAGCACTGGGTGACAACTCGGCAAACACGGGGCTAGTCAGCATTGGATAGCTCGGCAAACTGCGGGACACCCGGCCCTACCTGTGACGGGCCCGCAGCGACATCCCCCGGAAACATAAAAGCAACCTGCCTTGTTCTGCACAATGCCATATTTTAACGAGGCTTTGTCATTAAAGGAAAAACTCTGAAGTTTCCATTCCTCATTGAAACAGCAAAAGCTGGAGCCGAACAGAAGGGCCTTTATGTCCTGTCAAAAGAAGAGAGAGTTTCCTTAGTTGTCTTAAAGGCAAACAATAATACGCCGCTCAGTGTCTGTATTCCCTCAGAAGCTGGTCTTGCATTCTAGCGGCGCAGCCTGCTTTCCAGCAGGCTCATTGATTTTTCTTTTTATTTTGCAAACTCATTCTTCTCATATTTGAGAAAAGAGAAAAAGCGACGCTGAGGGTCTTGCCTCTGGAATATCCATAAACCAAACCAGCCTGTGCTGACCCGGGCCCAGGCCTTTGCAGGCTCCTTAGAGGAAATCTGAAACACAGAATTTTAGTTTTAGAAGGGACCTTGGAGGTTCTTGACTGCACACTACAATCACCTGTGGAGCGCTTAACAATCCTGATGCTCAGGCCACACGCCAGCCCAGCTAAATCAGAACCCCTGGGCGGCAGACTCCAGTGGCTGTAATTTTAAAAGCTCTCCAGGCGATTCCAATGTGCAGCTACATTGGAGAACCGGTGCTGTGAGACAGGCTTAGCAACCTATGACCCACGGGCCAAATTTGGCCCCACCTGTGTTTTGTAAATAAAGTTTTATTGAAACACAGCAACACCCATTTGATTTTATTTTCTCTATGTTGGCTTTCACATTGCAATGGCAGAGTTTAGCGGTTGCAACAGAGAGCCAAAAATATATGATCTGGCCCTTTACAGAAAGTTTGCCAACCCCTGTTCTAGTACCACCCCTTAGTACGTGTAAGAATCTCCTCTATGCCATCATCCACAAGTGGTCCCCCCTGAACTCAACTTGAACCCCAACAGCCCAGTGAAGGGATTCCCACCACCCTCCAAGGTGGCACCTGCATTTCTTCACGGCTCCATCTTCTCTAAACTTCTGGCTGATACTGATCTCACTGTTCATCTCCCATAAGCCCAAGCCCCACCCTCCAGAGCCCCAGAAAGCTCCAACCACTGCCCCTGACAAGCCCAGGAAGGCAGAGCCTCTCCCTGGATGCCCCCTCCTTATTTGAGCCACCTCTCCTCTCTCTCCGCCATGACTTTACATCCAAGATCTCAGAAGGGCCAACACATGGGCTCTGTTGCCACCTCTCCGGGTCAGATCTTTCCTACAGATTCAGATTATTTCCTTTCAGAATCGGTCCTTTTTTATTTTTCATTAAGTACAAGAAAGTCTCAGTGACAGAAGCATTTGTCTACACATCATCAAATGCGGGCTGGCGGTGCACAGGGGAGAAGACTGGGTGAATTCGTCCATCTGGGCTTGGTTTCCTTTCTTGTACCAACAATCCACGTATTAGAACTGAGTTTTTCGAGAACCTGAGAATTATACGGACTGGACTTTTCTGGCTGAAGCCCAGGTCTGTTCTCTTAGTCACAGAACAACAGCCCCCAGCTAGGCACAGTGTGGCCACCAGGGCACAGAGTTGTGAGCCTGAAAGCCTGGGTACTATGGATGCTTTGTGCCCCGGGCCCTCCTTTTCTCTGGGTGGGCCTCAATTTTTCCAGCTGCTTTGGGAGATGCTGCTACTGGGTGGTCTAAATTTAGGGGTCTCAAAGGGCCCTTCCCAAAACAGGAGTGCTCACTGCAAAGAATCACAGTCCTGTGGCTACAGAGAGTCAGAGCACTTACTCCAGGCTTGGGACCATGTAAAAGTGTCTGACCCAACCCCCACCCCCCTGCCCCCCATGGTTTGAAAAGAAAGAAAGAAAAGGGAGGGAAAGAATGGGAAGGGCTAAAACTTCTAGAAAAGTCTTTGAGGTTTTTTTATCTGTGTGTTGAGTAAATATTTACAGATAGGAAGAAAATGGGATCAACTGTGTCCCCAGTCATTTTAGCTTTTCCTCCTGGATCCTGGCTCAAGAGCCAGTGGAAGACAGCGGGAGCAGCATTCCATCCCCCAGGAACCTCTGGCCAAGGGGAGGGGTGAGGCCATCTGGCAGCTGAGATGGTGAGGAATCCAGGGCATCCCTGCAGAGGAGGCTGACAAGGCCAGGAACCTGCTCCCTAAGTCCTACGAGCTCAAGTCCCTCCTAGGAGGCCACTGGTGTGAACCCAACGGTGCTGAGGAATTAACACCCACCTGTCCTTCCCTCACTGCAATCCAGCCTGAGCCCACCTTGGGGGACAAGCGCTAAAGAGCCGGTCTAATGAGGACGGTTCTCCCACTGCCGTCACAACTCTGGAGGTGCCCGTTGCACATGTGCGGAAGCAGCTCTGGGCCGAAAGAAGAATAAGACCCTGCAATGTCTGAATGGGAGGAGGCTGTACCCTCACCTCTTCTTGGACGGGACTAGGCCCCCCATTTTCCTGACTCTCAGTTCAGGCTCTTCTCTACCACACCTGAAAATTTCCACTTTAACCACGACTGAGACGTAAGACGGATGGGGCCAGAGGGATCGAAGTCACCTCACCCATACCAACTTAGACCAAGACAGCTTCAATTCACACTGCACCAATTCACACCAATTCAAATCGAGATGTATCAATGCACACTTTTAGGGTGACGCCTACCTTGGCCACTGAGAGGTCGACTGGCTTTGACACTATTTGCAGCTTGAGCATCGATGGACCTGGAGACAGGATGACTTCATCCTTTATCAATTCATCCTCCACATCCTCTGAAAGAATACCAGGGCACGTGAGCTCCTTATTATGACGCATGGAGAACAGAATAAGAAATCATTTGGGGCGCCTGGGTGGCTCAGTCGGTTAAGTGTCCGACTCTTGATTACGGCTCAGGTCATGATTTTCAGGTCATGGGATCAAGCCCCACATCAGGCTCCACACTCAGCAGGAGTCAGCTTGAGAGTCTCTCCCTCCCTCTCCCTCTGCCCCTCCCTCAGCTCTCTAAATAAATAAATAAATAAATAAATAAATAAATAAATAAAATCTTAAAAGAAAAAACAGAAATCCTTTAACACCAAGGACATGGATGAGTTTGAATGAAAGGAGGGCTTCCCTATCTTCCACCCACCTCTCCCCTTTGGGGCTCCCAGACCTTCACCAGAAGGAAAAAAGGCAGAGCGAGGGCCCTCACTCCTGTCACAGCCCATGCTGGTCCATGGCACAAGCATGCCGGTGGGCATAATCTGGCTACTGGTTCACTAGAAAGTTCTGCCTGTGGACATGCAGTGAAAAAGGGCCTAAGGCTGAAGCCATGGAGTCAGGCCCAGAAAAACCTCACCCAGACACCTTTCTTACAAAGGGCGGGCATGGTGCACAAACCTGTGCCCGAGGACAAACATGAAGAGGGCAGAATGAGGAAAGAAAATGCCACCATTCCTGATAAAAATAATAATAACAGATTATCATTGTCGTGGCTTTCACTTGCCAACCACTTGAGTTTAGCACCTGAGTCCCATAACAGCCCCATAAGGGCAATTATCATTGCCCCCATTTACAGATGAGAAACTGAGCTTAGAGAAGTGAAAGGACTGGCCTGACATCATGCAGACGGAAAAGCAGCAGAGACAGGATAAAACCCAGGCCGCATCCCAGTGGTTCTGCCATCCTGCCAGCCGGACCTCCCTGGACCTCCAGCCAGAAGGGACACTGAGTCACATGCCACAGACAGTCTTCCTACAGCTGGAGCAACAGAGGCCCGGAGAGGGTCCCCGCTTGGTCTCGGCAGCCCCAGCCTGTGCCTTCCCAGCCGGCTGAGCCTCCCTCCTGCCACCATACCCACAGCCGCAGCATTTACCAGAACGCTCAGAGGAAGGACCCAAGTGAAAACAATCCAAGGTAATTATGCTGGCAAAGCTGAGCGGACCAGTCTCCAGAGAGCCTGTTGAACCTGTTTTTTCCTCATTTTCCCAAGATTAAATGATTATTTAAAAAGTACGCTACACTGCATAGAAATCAACATTACCTCCCACAATTCTGTACATCTGGGACTAGAAAAACGTCACTGTCCCTGCCCACATCTTCTGGAGATGCTATCCAAAGGCCAACATCCCCAGGACACATGTCTTATAGCCTACAGTCTCCTTTTTTCCCCTGGGCGAGGACCAGGCATAGGACGAGGCCAACTCCCAGAGTCCCGGTCCACGAAAAAGGAGACCCTTCCACCTTTAGGCTAACAAAAATTAAAAGTAAGTCTTATATTGAAATGAGAATCTGAATTTAAATGAGAACTCTTCTCAGTTAGGGCCTCTGAAAAAGTCGCCCTGTGACCATGCCCTTATAAAAGTACCCTGAAATAACAACACGATCGATGTTCCCTCAGCAACGTGCATGGGTCTTAAAAAACATGGTGCTGGGCAGAGAAAGCAAGAATGCAAATGAGATATCTAAGGCAATACGATTTACAACCATGACAAATACATACACACAAAAAACACGACACATTTTGCAAGAACACACACAAGCAAACAGATAATCGACTAAGTACTCCAGAATGGTGGCTTGAGGACAGGAAGGTCCTGGGCGTGTGAGTGAGGCTGAAGGGGAATGAAGGTCAGGCAAGAGAAGGCAGGAGGAGAGAGGGAAGGAGGGGGGCGGAGAAGGAAAGGGAGGGGGAAGGAAGGTAAAGGCCGAGGGGCAGGCTTTGCAAAGATGAATGCTGAGAATGTTCCCTGGAGGAATAGAGATGTGTGATGAATTCAAACCCGGGCAGCTGAGGCCCAGAACAGATGGGAAGAGTAACCTGAGTGCCTCTACAGGCCCTGAAGGGCTCCTTGCAATGCCTCAGGCCAGACTGTTTCCTGGAGGCACAGAAGGGGCAGTTATTTAAGCCTATTTGGAGGCTTCTGTTTAGTCTGAGTTTGTCCGGGAGGGAACCAGGGCTGAAACGTGCTCTGCTCAGGGCTCCATGAAGTAAATCTGAGAATGAAAGCTGGGGGCCCAGGGGAAGCAGACCGGGTGGAGCCCCCCAAGAGGAAGAAGAGGAAGCAGCCATCCTCAGCTTCTGCCAGGAGGAAGTTGGCCCCCGTGCAGGGATTTGGTTCAGGACCACATAGCAGGCCTCAGGCCCAGATGTGGTGGGACCGCCATGCAAAGGAAAAACAAAGCACTCCAGAATGACATGTTGGCCAAGCAGACAAAACCATCTGCAAATGCCGGTGGTTTGAGGGTGCTATTTTTAAGGGCCTGGTATAAGTGTCTGGTTGAAAAGAAACAAGGGAGTTTGTTTTCTCTTACCATTTTATTTACCCTTTGGAGGAAAGCATACGGTAATATGTAATAGAGGTCCATATACGTCTTTGTCCAGGTGCCTGATCCATATTTCCCACTGACTCCAGATATCTTCCACCAGAAGTAACCCAACACCCCAGACTCAGGAATCTCAGCACAGCAGCCCCCCAGACTTCAGTTCTGATAACAGATTCCATCTCCCCAGCCCTCCTCCAGGGACCCACGCTGAGACCTCAGCCCTGTCTTCACACACCACGAGGATCCAGCCTCTAGATCATTCTGCCTCCAGGATGTCTCACACCTCGCCCCCACCCTTTCTCCCTCCACTGTTACAGGAATATGTCATTCTTTTTCTACCTGTTCATCAAGCACTTCATCGAGCATCCATGATATGCCAGGGGTTGTGTGGGACAGTGGGATAGGGGAGGTCCAGAGATGAGTAAAGCACCAGCCCTGCCTTCAAGGAGCTCACTGCCTAGAGGGAGACAGAGCCCCAAACAAATAATGTAACATGAGTACTAATACAGAGATAGCGCAAGGGTTTTAAGAGCAGAGAAGAGGCAAATAATTCTGCCTTAGAGGGTCAGAGAAGCTCTCCATTAAAGCTAACTATCGCAGCAGGGTCTTGAAATACACAGAGGATTTCGCCAGACAGAATAGGGGACCAATCACATCTTTTCTAGACTATTCCAAGAGCCCCCTCACTGGTCTTCCAACATCCAGGCCCTTACCTCTAAAATCCATCCTCCATACGTATCCAGAGGTAGCCCTAAAAACAGCACTGCACACATTACTCACCAGCACAGAATCTTCAAGTGCTCTTTACTGGCTAATGATTTACAGTCAATGATTTACAGCCAAGCTCATTGGCACAGCACTCAAGGTCATCCTGGCCCTACCACACCTTCGTTCCCAGCCTCTGCTCCCCACTGACCCCATGCCTTCCCCTATGGGCCAGTCGCCTCAAGCCAATCACTCTTTCTCACACTCTATGCCTTGCCCACGAGGCTTGCTGCACATCTCTACCTGGCAAGACTTCCTCAACCTTCAGAGCCCAGTCCAAATACCTCCTCACTGTGGAAACTTCTGGAATCCACCACAGAACTCATCTTATACGTCTCTTGAAGCAGTGATGAACTGCTAACTGTCCTCTTTATGTGTTGTATCAGAGGATACCTCTTTCCTCTGTCCCACCCAACCCAGCCCTCCAAGAAACCAAGGCCTCTTTTTATTCACCTTGATGTACTTTCAACAGCCTCATCTATGCCCTGGCAAGTAACTGCTAACGAAAGTTGGCTGAACTGAACCAAAGGAAAATGAATCAGGGTAGGGAAGAAAATGCTGTTCCTCTAATCAAATTTTACTCCTTGTCTCTGCCTCACCCCAAAACTTCTTTCCCTTTCTCTTGATGACTGGGTTCCATGATGTCCTACCTTTTATTTCCTTCCCCTTTCCTAAATCATTAGCTGAGCCACTAGCAAAGAGGGGTCTGCCTCCCTCTGGAAAACACACACTTCAAACAACTGGGTTCTGAGAGAATTGCTAAAAGCCTTCCTTCCACTAGGCTCCAATAGAGCCCTCTGGGTTCTGAAGGCCAGGAAGTGCTTCGTTTTCTGTCCAGACAGGAGTGGCTCTCACTGGAAAATCTTAAGTGCAGTGCTTTACAGAAAGGCTTCAGAGGCCAACGCGTGCTGGCTCCGACCGTCGGCGTCACCACGTGTGGGACTCTGCCCCTTCCTGCGCCGGCCAAGCGATCCCCACCGGCCACCGCGGATGATTCCAACTCCAAGGAACTGCTACCTCTGAAGTGAGCCGCGCAGAACAAACCAGCCCTGCCTCGTCATTCAGACAGAGGCTCCTGCCTTTCAACTTCATCAGCAAACCATCAGACCGCACGTCTCACACAACTAACTTCTGAAGAGTGTCTGGCTTTTCTCCTTCAGTTTAAAAGGGGTGCTTGAAAGGAGAAGAAAGGTACGTGAGTGGCCCGACAGGTAAATCACTGGCTTCCGGAAGAAGAGCAAATGTCAACGGCACTCAAGCCTCGTCCTTCACGTCTGGTCGCTGGGTCGCCATCATCCGTTCTGCTGCTGCTTTGCCAAGCCCCACAAACACAGCAGTCTTTGGGGAGGAGAGAATCACAGAAAGGGGAAACAAAGGATGGCTTCAAAACTGAAGAGCGGAGGGACATGTTCCCGATCATGATCTGGGAGAGCAGCGACAGGGATGTACACGCGTGTGAAACTGCATGGAGCCAAACACTTAAGATGTGTACACTTCACCTAACATATGCCCCAATAAGACACCGACTAAGCTTTTTAAAGGACAGTCTTCCCCAGGCAGAGCTGTCTTCTGGAGATCTGTGTATGTTCCGAATAGCCCTAAAAGAGCCCCCAAATGCAAAAGACGCTCCTCTTCACCCCCACACCCCCACACCAGTGTGGGTCCAGAAATGCCCAGACTTCTTATAAGGATTTCTCCAAGACAAAAGACAGAAGGTAGAAGAAGACAGCAACCACAAAGACAGAAGCCGGCTCTACTCACTGGGCCAGCCTCTCCTTCCTAAGGTCAGGTGGGAGGAAAGGAGCCCCCACCCACCACCCCCCAGTTGGAGCAAATGGAGCCCCCTGGACCCTGCCAGCCACAGCAAAGAGGCAGCGGGGGCACCTACCAAGCTGCAGGACACCCAGCTCACCATCAGCCTTGTTGGGCACCGGCAACTGATTTTTCCTAGAAAAAAAGAAAATGTCAATGCACCAGAGGAAAATGACACCGAAATACAAGCAGCAGAGAAGAACCGAGGGAGCACTGGGTGGGAGTTCAGGGGACCGTTCTCTCTAGCTGGGCCCTGCCGTTCGTGTATGCCCCGCACGGTCATTCTCCCTCTCTGCGCCACAGGTTCCTTCACTGGATGGGACCAAATGGCCTCCCAGGTGTCTTTCAATTCTGTGTTCTCATGGACATACACACATACACACACCAGCCAATACAGGTGGATAAACCCCATAGTTCGACACTTGCCCAGAACCAAATGCAAGCATGTCTTGCTGATGTCACCATGATACTGCTAGAAAACACGCACACACATACGCACACGCAAATCAAGTGCTTGTCATCACTGCACAGGTTTTTTTCATCACATCTCTATTTTCTTTTTTGTTTTGTTTCTTTTCTCTCCCAGCTTTCTTGTAAAGCCATCAGCAGCCATTTCTAAGAAACCTCTAAAATGCACCAAAAGCCTGTTCTGTGAGACTTATTTATAAGTTCAGGTATATACATGTGGAACTTTCTCAACACGCCCACCTGTATTTTAGCTCTCTGGATATTTTCTTTCCTCCAGCATGCATCAATCTGGACTAAAGAAAAATCTTTTTTTTTTTTTTGAAGAATGCATTAAGAATAACAATATTACCTCACTCTCTGAAAACCCATTTACTATGTTAAAAAATGACAGCCCTTTTGAATGTGGCATTGAAATATATTTTCCTCCAACATCCTTGCAGGGTAAGATATGATTGAAGTAACAATCGTAATCTTGCCATGCTACGTTCTATTGAATTGGCTTCCTCCTGAAGATGTATGAAGGGGTGTGAGTGGAAGACCACGGAGGACACACGGTACCAAATCTGTGAGCATGTACTGCTTCGGATTCCGAGTTTCTTGCTCTGGCCCGGAGCGCTGCAACACAGAGCTCCTTCCCCCACCCGCCCAGGCAGCCCTAATCCTCTCCCACCGGGTCAAGACCATGCTCCTCAATTCAAAACCACAAAATTCCTACGTCTCTACGCTACCAGGATTCGGCAAGCGTTCTCTTGGGGACTGGTAAAAACACAAGCTGGAAAGGGAATCTAAGGCCTGGAGGGGCAGTAGAAGGAGGTGAAGGGGGAGGCAGTGCAGATGCTGGGTCACGGCCACAGCAATGAGAAACTGCGCCTTCACCAGAAGTTTCTGTCCGCGTACCCCTCCCACCACCAATGACTCTGCCACTAAAGGCTGAGGACCCGAGTCCCACCTCTGTCTGTCCCTTCTGTCACTATTCCATCCGGAGACTAGGGCAAGGTGCCTCCCCCTTTCTGAAAAGTGAGGATTGAGGCACGGTGCTAAATGGCCTCTAACATCTGCCCTGAAACATCCAAGCAGGGAACAGCAGGAGCAAAGACATCTCTGCAACATCCCAAAAGAAAGAACATCTCTCTTGTACCCGTCCCTGCTCTCTGCCTCTTGCTTTCTCACCCAGATCACTGGAATAGCCTCCTCACTGTTTTCCCGACCCCCAGTGTGATGCCCCACTCTGGCCCCCCACATCTTCACAGGGGTATCAAAGGCATCTTTCTAAAAAATTAATCTGATTGTGCCACGGCCTGGCTGAAATTCTTCAAGAGCTCCCCATCATCACCACCACCACCAATAATAATATTTATAAAAATGACAATAATAACAGCAAATACTCTCTGACTCCTTTGGTTGTTCCAGGCACTGTGCTGAGTGCCTTGCAAGCAACAAAAGCCATCTGCTTCTCAGGACAGCCCTATGAAGGAGCTGTCGCGCTGAGCCTCACAGAGATCCAGTAATTCTCCCAGGACACAGCAAGTAAGTGGTGGCATAGGAATTTGAACCCAGGCAATGACCCCAAAGACAAAGGCAGCAACCACCACATATAGTGCTTCTTTGAAAACTAAAATCCAGGATGGGGCACCTGGCTGGCTTAGTCGGTGGTGCATGTGACCCTTGATCTCAGGGGTTGTGAATTTGAGTCCAATGTTGGGTGTAAAGATTACCTAAAAATAAAAAATAAATAACTAAAATCAAATCAAATCCAGGCCCATTAAGGTACCCGACAGGCTATCTCTGAGCTAGCCACCTACGACCCCAGCCCCCTCTCCCTCTGCACCCTCACACTCCACGCACATTCCCTGCATGCTGAACTTCCCAGCCTCTGCCTCTATACCTTTTCATAAGCACTTCAGTTGGGCTAGAATATCCTTTGGCAAACTCACACTCATCCTCTACAGCCCAAGTGGTATGCCACTTCCTTCTCAACTCCGAACATGCATTCATTTATTTCCTCACCCACTCATCTAGCAAACATGTGGCAGTAATCTGGCAGGCCTGTCTCCCTGCTGAAGGGAGACCCAAGCATGTAAAATAAACAAGCATAAATTGCAATTTGACATGGTACGGTAGGCTGAATAATGGCCCCCAAAGATAGCCTGTGAATGGTACCTTATATGGCAGAAAGGACTCTGTAGATGGGACTAAGTTAAGGATCTTAGGATGAAAGAGGGTACCCTGGATTACACAAGTGGGAACAATGTAATTACAAGTGTCCTTGTAAGAGGGAAGCACAGGGAGATTTGACAGGGAAGAGGAGAGGGGGGTGATGCCACGAGCAGAGATTAGAGGGATGCACTCTGAATATGGACGAGGGCCACAAGTCAACGATGGGGGTGGCCATGAGAAGCTCCAAAACATCAAAGAAACAGATTCCCCCTGGTGCCTCCAGAAAGAACGAGCCCTGCCAACACCTTGACTTTAGCCCAGTGGAACTGACTTCAGACCCTGATCCTCCAGAACAGTAAGATAATATACTCACATTGTTTTGAGCCACTGAGTCTGTGGGAATTCGTGACCGCTGCCATGGGGTACTAATATACACGGTGAGAGAAATCACAAGGAGGGACGAAGGACCATGGGATTCTCTTGGTCACCTCTGTACCCCATGCGCCCAGCACCCGGCCAGTGCTCCATAAATAGATGCTGAGTACCACAGTGACCCTCACAGAAGCAAGGTGACTCACACAAGGTCCCACAACTTAGAAGCCAGAACTTAAACCCAAGCCCCTGGCTCCAATTGCTCTATTTCGTTCCTTCTTCTATGTTATGCTTCCTTCCCCTGCCCAGAGCCTCCATGGCTTCCTGTAGACCACAGCACAAAATCCAAACCTCCCAAGCAGCCCCCTTGGCTCCTGAGGGCAAAGCCTTGGGGCACGTGGGTGGCCAAGAGCCACGGCCAGAGGGTGGAGATGATGTTCCCGCTGCAAAGGGTACAGCTGGGCCTCTCCCTGGTCATGGGACTTCCACCCAGAGCGCCATCCATCAGCTGCAGAAGCCCAGCTCAGATGCTTTGTGCCTGTTTCCCATAGATCTCATCACCAGAGGAGACTTCAATTATGCTCACACTTAGGGAATGTGCTTATTGTTCCTTTCATGTGTCCCTTTGTGGCATTAGCATTACAAGGTTTAAAAGGTCAGTTTAAAAGCATGTTCTTGCCTTTGATTGAAAACTATTATGGAAAACAATGACAACAAGATAAATTAAGGATTCAAAATACTTTTGATGGTGCAGATAACCCAGAGACATGTGTCATAGTGTGCATCCAGTAAATCCATGGGAGCCAGGCTGTAGACACCCAGCTTGTCTGCCGTGTCTGAGTTCACCACTTCCCACTCAAAGTCCCTTCCTTCTGTGGCCCCAAGGGAGAAGCCAGGGCCAGGGCACTGCGGGTATCTAGGGCTCCATGGGGCCAGGACTCAATCGCGGATAACTGAATCTTGGTGAGGTGGGAAGAGCTACTCAGAGACCTGACTTCTTGTCCCTCTTCCCCCAACCCTCCCCCTTGGGCAAGTGCCCTTGGGCAAGTCATTACCCCTCTGTAGGCATCAGGTGCCTCATCTGTACCTCGGGGGAAGCCTGGGCATGCTCATCACTGTGGGACACTACAGGTGCAGGGGCTCTGAGAGGCCTGGAGTGCCTGGGCCACACTAGTTTTGAAGATGCTCTCCTGCTTATGCAGCCCCACACTCCGAATATTTCACTAGCTCTTAACATGAAAAGATAAGGTGGTGCTCCTTCCTCAATGTTTGACACTGGATACTTGGCTAAATTAGTTACGGAGTATAAAAGAAAGGTGTCCCACGGGAATAAAGATATTGACTACTTACTATATATTCTATTTGATGGCAACTCAGAACCCAGTGTGAATGGAGTCCAAACTGACACCACTAATGTGGCACAAGAATCCAGACTATAACACAAAATTTTCCCAAGACAGGGATAGCCCAGCACACCTAACTAAAGCAATGTAAAATTATCTGGAAGGGCACTTCTACAAAGCAGGTCACACAAGATTCCCAGAAGAGAGAGAATTTTTTTAAGTGCCACTGAAAATATGCTCAAAAGAAATAACTAGTAAATATATGAGAAAATCATACACCATAAGAGAAAGCCAGGTGACACAGCAAAAAGGACTCCCAAGAACTTGAGATAATAGAACAACAATCTAAAAGAGGCTGTAATTAGAGTAAGGAAACTTCTTTAACAGGAATGGAAATCATTAGAAAAGAAACAGATACTATAAAAAAAAGAATGGGCAGTTTTGAAAAGTACATACAGTCACAGAAATAAAAAAGAAAATTTATGGACATAGAAGGATGGTGATTCTAACATATGAAATACATGTTAAACCCCATGAGCCTGCTGCTGGGCGGGGGTGGACAGGGACGGGTCATGGAAAGCTTTTCTCTGTAGAACACCATCAACTCATAAATGTAAAGGAACGAGAAAATGATAAAAATTAGACAATCACCATTTTATAAACTCCTAATACGGGAAAAGATTATCAATGGATGCTAAAACCGTGGCTGAAACGTTCTTGCGGAACAGGATATTCATCTAGTCTGAAAGTTACCGATACCTCATTAATGGCAAAAGGGAAAGTTCCCTTTACAATGATGGAGAGAGGGTCCCTGGGTGGCTCAGTCGGTTAAGTGTCTGCCTTCGGCTGAGGTCATGATCCCAGGGTCCTGGGATGGAGCCCTACATCAGGGTCCCTGCTCGGCAGAGAGTCTGCTTCTCCCTCTACCCCTCACCACCTGCTTGTGCTCTCTCTCTCATGCTCTCTCTCTCTCACAGTCTCTCAAATAAATAAGTAAATAAATATTTTTTAAAAATATAATGATGGAGAGACTGGCAGAAACCACCTTAATGGAGTGATCCAACTTAGCATCAGCAGAAATCACACAAACTGATAATCTGTCCTCCTGACGTGATGTAATGGGAAATATGCAACATCACATATGTACTACCCTTGCCCTAAACATGTTTAACATAAACCTAACAGTGAAACAGACATATCTAGAATGTAGTCATTCTATAAGACAACAAGACTACACTCATGAAAAACTAAAAATGGACGGAAATTGTTTGAGATTAGAAGAGACTAGAGAGACACGGCAATGAAATGCGGGTAGATCCTTGAATGGATCCTGGATTAAAAAAACTAATGCCTGGGGGTGCCTGGATGGCTCAGTCGGTTAAGCATCTTACTCTTGATTTTGGCTCAGGTCATGATCTGAGGGTGGTGAGATTGAGCCCCGCATGGGGCTCAGCACTGAGTGTGGAGTCTGCTTAAGATTCTCTCTCTCTCTCTCTCCCCCCCTGCCTCTCCCTCCCCCACTTGCTCTGTCTTTTAAAAAAAAAAGAGAAGAAAAGAAAAAAGAAAACACTAAAGCCTAAAGGAACATTTTGGAGCCATGCGGGGGAATTTGATTTTGGGCCTTATGTTAGCTGATGTTATGGAAACTTCTTGGGTGTGTTAATGGTACCATGGTTAGGCAGGAGAATGTTCTTGTCCTTATGAGATGCAAGCTGAGATATTTAGGGGTGACATGCCATGGTATCTGAATTTTACTTTCAAGGGAATCATCAAAAATGTGTGAGTCACAGGGGCGCCTGGGTGGCTCAATCGGTTAAGCGTCTGCCTTCGGCTCAGGTCATGATCCCAGGGTCCTGGGATCGAGTCCCGCATCGGGCTCCCTGCTCCATGGGGTGTCTGCTTCTTGCTCTCCCTCCGCCGCTCCCCCTGCTCACTCTCTCTGTCTCTCTAATAAATAAATAAAATCTTTAAAAAACATGTGTGTATTACAAATACATATACTGTACACGGGGAGGGGAGAAGTATGACAAAAAAACCAAGTATGACAAAGTCCTGGGATTGCTGAGTGTAGGAGAAGACGGCATGGGTGTTCATTTTTCTATTCTTCCAACTTTTCTATAGGTTAGATCTTCTTTAACATTGGGGAGAAACTTGGGATAAGCTTCAACAGGAGATGGGATACAATGAAGAGATAATAAATTACTAGGAGTTATCAGATGACATGATCTGAATGCAACTCAACCCCAAGAGAGAAAACATGTGAAAGAGCAAAGAAGAGATGTGGAGGGGGGAAAACTTTAATTCCAATGCCCATCTAAAAGGAGTTCCAGAAGGAAAAATAAAGACGGTGTGAGAAAGGAGATTATGGAAAGGATAATGGCTAAAAACTCAGCAGACATGAATCCTCACAGAAATCTAAGAAGCCTCAAATGGCACATGTGGAAATCAATGCACACCTAGATATGTCATCTCGAAACAACATATTAATGACAATGAGAAAAATCTTAGCAGAAAGGCAGATTAGCTATAAAAAAAATTACTTTAACAAAAGACATCTTTAATATTCAAAATATTAAAGGTAAGGTCAAAATGAAGGCATTTTCAGACAAAGAATGAAAAAGTTTACCATCACAGACCTTCACCGAAGAAACCACTCATGGACTTACTTTAGCAAGAAGGAAAGCGAACCCGGGAGAAAAGAGCAAGACCAAGGCAATGACGAGAAAAGACATCTTTAAACATGTAGATAAACCTAAATGAGAGCTGATGATAGAAAAAAATAACAACAATAGCAACTAATTAGGGGGTAGTTAAAAACACAGGGATAATACTAGATGATGATTATACACAGGAAATGTGGGAACAGGAAACGAGCAGCTGAAGCTTTCTAAAATCCTTGTATTTTTTGAGGGAGTAGAGAGACTGATTAAACTGAAACTTTAAGTCAATTATGATAAAAAAAATTTTAAGAGTAACTGCTAAAATAGTAAAAGCATAATCTATAATGTCCAAGGAGAAAAAATAAACACCACTTGATTCACAAGAAAGTGCCACTGTGGAAAACAGTTGGGCAGTTCCTCAAAAAAGTAGAATATAGAATCACCATATGATCCTGCAATTCCACTCCTGGGTATATACCCCAAAGAAGTGAACCCTGGGACACGTGTTCATAGCAGCACTATTCTCTATAGACGGAAGGTGAAAACAACTCGTGTCCACCAACAAATGAGTGGATAAACAAAATGCAGTATATTCATGCAATGGACTATTATTCCACCATAAAAAGGAATGAAGAACTGACATGTGCTACGACATGATGAACCACAAAAACATGATGCTGAGTGAAAGAAGCCAGAGACAAAGGATCACGTATGGTATGATTCCATTTATGTGAAACACTGTTGACTGGGGGTTGCTGGGGGTGAGGGGAGGTGAGGAATGGGGAGGAAACTGCTTGGTAGGAAGAGATTTTACTCTGAAGAGAAGGAAATACTTTCGAAGTAGACAGTGACGGTTATACAACACTGTGAATGTGCTAAAAGCCACTGAATCACTCACTTGAAAATGGCTAATTTAAAAAAAGAAGAAGAAGAAAGGAAAAGAAGAGGAAAAAGGAAATGAAAAAGCGTATGGCAAAATGAAAGTACAGAATCCAGATGAATTCAAGTGTATCGGTAATTGTATTAAAAGCAAACAAACTCAGCTTGCCAGTTAAAAGACGGAGACACACAGATTGATTCTTTTTTTTTTAATTCGCAATATGATGTTTCACAAGGTACATGACACAAAAGGTGAACCATGCCACATGGAAGAAAAGAGATCACTTGTGGACCAACCATTTAAAAGCCAATGTAGTTAATACTGTATCATCAGATTCAAAATAGACTTTGGAATAAAAAGCATTATCAGTGATAAACCTACTTGTTACAGAATAACAAAAGGAATGACGCAACAGGAGAATTTGGCCATGTTGAACCTCTATAAAATGGGGTTCATAACAGTCCCACCTCAAAAGGCTGTGGTGAGCATTACACAGGTCAGTCCAGCAAGGGCTGAGAATAGCATCCGACACGGAATCGCTCCACGTTCGCTGATGTGAGGATGATGGTGCTTATGGGACTAGTAGCACCTTGATTCCAAACAGCTAAACTTATCAATACAAGTGCAAAAATATGAACTAAAATAACAAACAACTGCATCGGCCATGAGTTTGAGGACAATCTTGGCCGAGTAGGGATGCAAGAATATTTTAACGTTAGACAATCTAACAATGGAATTCACACCAACAGAGGGGACAAATGGAAAATAATCTCAATAGATGCAGCAAAAACATTTGATAAAAAATACTCATATGCATTTTAAAAATAAAAACTGTAGCAAGCTTAAGGGACAAGAAGGGTTTTGCTTTACTTGATATATACATATTTCAGCCTGACAGAACATGCCAGCACCGAAGCAAGCGTCCGTGCTGGAGGCAGCAGCCGTCCAGGCTACTGTCCTATCCCACAAGACTGTGGAGGAGGCTGTCCCATCGCATCCTGGAAACACACCAGAGGCGGTGCTGCAAGACAAGTGAAACTGACGAGCCGGGGCCAGGTTTCCCGGTGTAGGACGGCACCCTTGCTACTACCCGGCCTCTAACAGAACCTCCTTTTGGAATGAACAACAGGGCTGGATGGTAACGAAGCAGAGAGTTGCTCCATTGTCAGGAGACACACAGGAATTGCACAGACAAGCCACAGGACTAGCTTGCGCCGGAGAAGACTGGCATCGCTTCGAGCTGTAATTGCCCTGAGTCTCAGCTTCTCTTTGGCCAGAATCGTCTTTGGGGGGCTACAGGGACCAGAACCAGGGAGTGATTCCGGGCTTCAGCTCCTGGGACCCAGCCCTTCCCCACCTGCAGGCCCTTCTTGGACATGTGGGGGTGGGGAGTGGGCAGCAAGTCCTTAGGGGGCGCCCTCAGAGGAGCAGCTGTGTCACACTCTTTTCCTCACAGTGACAGCCCATAGCCCTGTGCTTAAAGGCTCTCCTTAAGGACTGAACTTACTGAACTTAGGGAGCAAGGAGTAAGCCTTAATGAGGCAGATCCCTGAGGGCAAGCTGATTTAAAAAGAATTCTTCTAAAAGGGCGCCTGGGTGGCTCAGTTGGTTAAGCAACTGCCTTCGGCTCAGGTCATGATCCCAGGGTCCTGGGATTGAGCCCCGCATCGGCTCCCTGCTTGGAGGGGAGCCTGCTTCCCCCTTTCCCACTCCCCCTGCTTGGTTCCCTCTCTCGCTGTCTCTCTGTCAAATAAATAAATAAAATCTTAAAAAAAAAGAATTCTTCTAAAAAGTTGAAATTCTCCACAGAAGAAAAGATTCTTTTCACTTTCCTGCTGTTTCTCTTCAACTTCCCACAGGGGCTCAGCAAGCTCCCCCAGATAAAGGGACAGAATCAGAATTGTGGCGACTTTGGCTGTGAAGAAGCTTGGGAGTCACCTGGTGTAACCCTGGTTTGACAGATGAGGAGACTGAGCTCTGGGGAGAGGAAGGGAGCTCCTTGTGTCCCAGATGCTCAGCCCTGTGGGATCCATGCCCCAACCTTGGGAAGCACTCTATCTCCTTGGCCAGCCCACTCGACAGGCATTTTTTAAATGAAGCCCGAAAGAACAGGAGGCCTTGTTAAAGGTCGGGGCTATTGGGAAGTCACCGGGGGCACTATCCCAATGTTTAACTGATCTCAGTTTCATACCCGGCCCCTGCCAGCGCTTGAACTGCTGACCTTCAACGTATAATAGCAATCTTTTTTTTTTTTTTTCCTCTCTCTTCTTTTTTCTTAAGGATGTGGAAAACTTGACTAGAATTGCCTGGTCTGACATTTCCTGTGAGAAAGCATTCTGCTTGGAATACTGTGAAAGCAATCTGCCTTAACAATTCAATCCAAATAAATTATCTTCCTGAAACTAGTGAAAACACTTAATTGGGAATTGGGCTGCATACCCAAGTCTCTCTCATCCGGGTCCATGATGACGAAGGTTGGACAAAGATAGGGATCGCCCGGTGAGGACAGATTTGGGGGAAGGGAGGGGGCACTGATGGCCCTGCATCCTCCTGGAAAAGCCATCGGCTCAGCCCTTCTAGCTGGAGAGAACACACGTACTCTGGCCTCCCGGACCATTGTTCTTTGGGGATGATGATTTCTCAGCTTAACTATCTTTCCGTATGCGCCCTTCCCCACAGGCTTTGGCACGCACCCTTGATGAGAAGTGTGCAGAGCCAGAGCAAGATCTGAAACCAAGTCCAGCATTTCTCTTTCCTTGAGTCAGGCCGGATTCTGGCACATTCCAGGAACAGAGAAGAAATGTACCCAGTTACCAAGACATCAGACTGGGAGGGTTCCCTCAAGGGCACACAATTCACAAAACAAAACTGTACTAGATGTGACCTTCCCTCGCATTATTCTCCCCTTCTCTCAATTGGCACAAGGTCTTAGCATACAACTGGTATTTAATGCATGCCCCGTCTGAAAGCTGAGAAGTTCGCAGAGTTCACCTAGCTATGGCTCGTCCATCTGGAAGTGCTAGAAAGGCCCATCCAGACCATCCAGTCGAATCCCGCAGCCCTCTCAGGGGGTAGGGGTGGGGTGGGTGTGGAGCTTTTGCCAAGGCCCCCTGGGTAATGGGCAAAACCAGAAATAGAATGTTAGGCTCCAGACTCTTCATCTCAGTTCATTTTCATCTACTGGATGTTGGAAGCATGGATTGCACTTCCTTACGACCCAAAAGCATTAGGGCAGGTTGGCTGTTCTTCCGTTCAAGCCGCTAACGGGGCCTTGCGGCTCTCCCAATTCTTACTGCCCTGCCCTTTTCACAGGCTACACTCTCCTGGGTGTGGCGGAGCTCAGCTCCCTGGGGAGACTGGTGCGGGGAGGCAGATGTTGCTCAACAGCAATGAAAAGGTATGTGGAGCTGATGTTTCTCCAGGGAAAGAAAAACATCCTCTTGAAGGAAAGTGGTGTCTATGGAGTGGTTCTCTGGAGCATGGCCAAATCCACTGAACCATTCATTCACCTGAGCCATGCAGTTCACCAGACAGAATGTTGCTAGCCCATGATCTCCCTTGGTCTTGCCTCCTTCCCTCTGCCCACCAGCATGTGGCTGCACAGCTCAGCCACACCCAACCACCGTGAGACGCTGGATGAGCCCAATGTCTAGGGCCAGAGCTAGAGACGTGATGTGGTGCCTGGCCCATGCCACGGGGGCCCCCTGGTTTCAGCCCACCAGCAAGTGGGATCACAAGCCTGCCTCTCATTAGGGCTCCTGGCATCAGAGTGAGGACCCAACGGCATGGCTCTACCGGAGACAAAGATTAGCCCTGGCCCTGCCCTCCCCAAGGCTGGTACGAGAGCCCAGGATGGAAAGGATTGCCTCGACAACCTTGGCCCTGTGCCAGGGAGTCTAAAGTCACACTTGGAGTTATAAAAGGAAGGTTCTGACGTGCTGCCTGAAAGACATTACATAAGAGTTGCCAGCAGTTTCCACAGTGGATTGGGAAGCTGTGTGGAGATGTTTACTTAGCTGCTACTAAGGGAAGCTGTTTGGGGCACTGTCCCTGCCCTGTTACTATCCTATTAAAAACCCACACATCCAGGGAAGGAGCTGTCCTAACGAGAGAGGTCACCTTTCTTGGAGTCCCATTAAGCAGTGAAATCCACTTGGGTTCTGTTTGGTTACATATGCCAAAGAGTGGCTTACGACAACTTCTGGGATGAAATATCTCCATTTTGCACACACAACACTCTCCCCTGCACAAGCAGTAATAAAAGAGCCATGAGCCATCAGGCTAAAACAACACTGTCTGGGTGCTTTAACTCCTTATCAATCTTAAAATAGAGAAAATTTGGATTCATTTACTTTTAGAAAAGGTGAGGAGGTTTACACATCAGTAATACTTCTTTTTGAAGTTCATGTCTCGCCCCCAAGTGGTTCTGGGTGGATATTTACCTTCCCTGGTGAATATCCATTTTCTTTCCTGTGACATTCTAAGGGTTCTAAATGTTTTCTAGTCTTGTCCTTACAATAATAATTATTTACCTGGGTGTCTATATCTACTTCACCAAGCACTTGCAAACCATCGTTTTCAACTTAATTCTCACTAAAAGCCTATGTGGAAAGCAGCATTTTCACAAACGAGGACAGTAAGGCTCAGAAACTTGGAAATGGTCCAACACAAACCAGTCCACGACACACAGGCCCATGATGAAGTGAGGAAAATACGCAGCAATACAGCGCATCTTTCACATGGACTGATGTGTTCATTTTAAATACTGGAATTTTATTTCAAGATTATATCTATATTTAAATTTTATGAAATTGGTTTTAATGATCTTACTTAGCCAGAAAATCAATAGCAGCAACAAGTTGAACAGCATCTGATTCAAGGTGAAGTTAACAGGGCTCAAGCTTCAGGGACCCTCACTTGGACAGGCCCCTTCCAAGAAGCCCAAGTGATGTGTTGGCATGGTCTTCTATTTTTATAAAATTTGCAAGAATGGGACACTTTTATATTCTTTTTCTTAAAGAGGCCACTAAAACTGTGTATGTTTCAGGCCCTCCACCTCTGGAGCTGAACCAAGTTGGTTCCCCTGGGGTTTTTTTTGTTTTTGCGTTTGTTTATATTCTGCTGACCTATGAACTCCCGGTAACCCACTGTGCCAGATGCCTGACACGAAGTCTCCTTCGACCCAGAGACCCTGTCATTGTCTTGCCCTAGTTCATATAGGGAAAGGCCCGGCCAAGACTGGAACATCTCTTTCTTCCACCCCACATCGCCCCATTATAAGAAAGGAATCTTCAGGAAATTTTGACCTACTCCAAAAGCACAGAGGACAGGCTGTTGTCTGGAAATTTCTTAGAAAAAAGAGAAAGAAACCTGTTGCTTTAAAACCAAGTTAGCGTTGCTAACTTTGAGCATTACACCACTCATACACATAAAACCAGAGAGCCGCGGAATTTCCATGGGGGGGCCAGCCCCAACTCAGGACAAGCACACCCTGAGCTAAAATTAGATGTGTCCCCGAGCCAGTTAGGCAGCCTCCCTGGTGCCTCTTCTGGCAGCCGTTTTCACTTGAAATGGGGTGTGAGGGTCCCTGGGTCCCGACCAGTGTGGGTCCCCTCCCTCCCTACCCCCTGGAGTTACCCCTTTGCCTCTAATAAGAGTTCCCAGCTATTCCACACAGGTGGCCCCTGGGCAGGGAGCCCAGCAGGAGGGGGTATTCAGTGGGGAGCTAGGATGCTGCTCAAAGGTAGGGAATCCACGCAGGAACTTTCTGTGAGCCCTAAAGCATAGGAGCACAGGGTCCATCTCACACGGAAGTCAGGAAATAGGGACTTGGAATTTTAGCAGAGGGCAAGCATTCCTTCCCAGTTCCTCAAGAGGTAACGAACTAATGTGAGTTTGTAAGCACACTCTCTTTTCTACTTAACAGAGAAACTTCTGCAGAAGGGGAATGAAGCCCTTTGGCAAGGCTCTGGCTTCCCTGGTTTCTAAGGATCTGAATCCAAATGACACAAGAATGAGACCTAAAGCACACGCCCTCTGAAACCCCCTAGAGCACTCGCTGCTCCAGGCTGCACCCCTCTGCCACCGTTACCTGTCCCCAGGGGGGTGGGCGTGCGGGGGCCTACAGACAGCAGCCCCTTCTGGATTGTGTGGGCAAGAAATGGCCCCAGCAACACAGCCAACAGGAAGAGCTTTGACCAAAGGTATCTGGAGCTTTTTCCAGAACAAATATAAAAACCATGTGAAGCGGCTGGACCCACGTCAGGCAGTCTCCTGTTGGAAATGTCATGTTGAGCCTCACGATGTGGCTGTAATCAAAGGATTGGAAGTTTCGAGAAAACATCCAGAGGGTCGGCAGAGGGAAGATGCAGCCAGCTTGTACTGCCAGGCTGTGGGTGTACAGATTCCAGTCCTAGTAGCATGGGAAGGGAAGGAGGGATGTGGGGAGACAGGGTAGGAATCACCACCAGGACGACACCAGAAGAGTCTGCTTTCTGTGCATCTGGACCGTATGCATGAACTATTGTTTCTATAATAGCCACTAAATGGTTTCTTGGAGGTCAAAGGGCTTGAGGATGCCCACAGATAATAGGGAAGGGGCCGCCGCACCTCTCACCAGGCACGTTGGGGTGTTCCCTAGCTGCTTCTTGGGCTAGCCTTGTGTTTTATATCATCACCTCGCCCAGATTCCAACCCTTAGGGACACACTACGACCTTGTTACACTACTTTAGGATCTTTACTGAGAGACGAAAGATAGATTCTATTGACTACTCATTTTTCCTATTTTTCCTATGTGTGTTTCCCATTTTTATTTTGAAAAATATTAAACCTACAGGAAAACTGCAAGAATAATACAATGAACATCCGTATACCATTCACTTGCAGAGACAAATGAACATTTACCATATTTGCTTTTCCCCTCTCCCTCTGTCTCTCCCTCTCCCCCTTTCCATTCCTCCTCCCTCCAAACACATGCATACACACAGAAACACACACACTTTCTTTTTTTCTGCTGAACCATCTGAAAGTGAGTTGAAAATATTATAACGTCATCCCTAAAGAGTCCAAGCCTGTATCTCCTAAGAACAAGGATAGTCTCCTACAAAACCCGTTGTGGGTTTTATTTGCATGAGAACACTTTTTAAAACAAGGATTCTTGTTTAGGCTCTCCCACATCCCGGCATCTAGTAAGTGTACCTTTTGGAGTTATTTTCTTTTAAAAGATGGATAAATCCGTTGTAATGTCTTTATTAAATAGGTCAGCAGGCCAGCTCTGCCTTTGGTTTTTATCTAAAACGGATACTTTCAACTTCTTTTTTCTTCTTTTAAAATATTCCCAGGAGCGTACCGGGTTTTAAAGGATCCCCGACCATCCACATCTAGGCTAGAAAGGGAGCTGAGATTTGTCAGGACTCTGGGAGGGGGTCGGGGGTGTGGGGGAGACTCTGGGTTGTAGACCCAGATGGATTTCCTTGACTTCTGCAGGCATTGGTTCCTAGACACTTGTCAAAATGCCCTTATAAGTTCATCTGCCTTCTATAGAGTAGCTTCTGGACTGTGAATGCTCAGTATGCCATTGCTCCATGAGGAGATGAACATGAAATTATGAAGGTGATTGTAAGCCCTGAAAAAGAGCCTCCAGTCTCAGAGGATGGCAGGGAACTTGGTCATGGTTTCCATTCAGAGACTTTTCTGGTGGGTTGGGTTTTTTTTGTTTTTTTCTTTCTCATTCAAAGGAAATTTTACCTGAAGGCAGAAAAGCTGAACAAAGTGACACTGCGACCAAACGAAGCACCACTACCAGGGACGGAACGCCGTCCTCCTTTCATGGACTTCCCATTTCTCTTCATTATTTTCACAGAACCGAAGGAAGCCCTGGGGCCCCGTGTGGAAGCCTTGACATGGAGGACCCCAGCCATAGGGGCCCAGCCAAGGGCCGCTTACCATGTCCCCCACTGTCCACACCTGGCCTAGGGAGAACTTCTAGAAAAGAGAAAAGCAGGGACGCACATCTGTTTCAACCTCCAGAGCTTTCAAATGTTGGCCCAGCCTCACCTTGGCCTTCAGTGCAAAGGGGAAGAAATGCCTAATGGAAGGCAAATTTAATCCACAAATACTCCCAGAAGACCTACTAGGTGTCTGGCCCCCATGAGAGAGACCTGTCCTGAGACACAGGAACCAGGCCATGCTCTTGTCTTCACCGCCTTTGGCCACGGCCCATACAATAGAGCTAAACATTTCTCTCTGACCACCATAACCTCCCATAATCTGGCTCTAAGCTTACTTCTCATCCCTTTGTTACAAAATTTCCATTTATTCAGGAATACATCCATCCACTTAAGAAACAGGGTGTTTTGGATAACCAAATAGTAGGAAAGAAAGCTAGCATTCGTTAACTACTGTGGGCCAAATATTTTATATACATTATTTCTTTTGTTCTTCGTAACAATCCCATAAAGGCAGGTATATCATCCCATTTTTTAGATGAAGAAACTAAGCCACAAAGAGATGAACAAAAACACTGTGCCCAAGGTCACCCTGTTAGTGAGTGGCAAATCTGTCCAATTCTAAACCTCAGGTTCTTTCAAGCTCACCACGCTGAGAGCTGTTAAATCTGTTAAAGATGGGGAGCCATATTTCGAAGTCTCAGAATTCAATAAAATGCCATGTTTTCCAAACAGCAGTCCTCAATAACTTAACAAAGCTGTGCTTAATTGGAATAAACTTCAAATAACTCAAAAACTCTGCTGAGCAGAATTGGCTCTTTCACCGGGGATTTAAAAGCTACTTTGAGAACTTGTAATGCCCCAGGGCCCATCATCACGATATCAATTACCATTACGGAGTAGGGCAGAAAATGAATCTTGATACTGTCTGTGCAGCCCTTCCCAGACCCCACCCAAGGACACACTTCCTGCCTCTCAGAGTCTCTGTGAATGGCCAGTTTCTCTTCTGCTGCTGGCGCCCAGCCCTGGGCTTACAAACATGCTCACATCTCTCCCATACTGGAAAAAGGACCCTGTTCCCTAACCTTCCCCCTTCTTGAGCTGCCATTCTGCCCCTTCACCTCTACACTTTTAAAAAGCTCCATATTCTCTGTATCTGACCTCACCCACACTATTCCTCATGCTGGTGCAGTTGACCGTCTGCCCCCAGCATCCTACTGAAAGAGCTCTCTCCAAAGCTACTTCCATCACCCAACCCGGTGACCTGCCCAACCTCCCTGAAGGGCCCAAAGCTGTCAAGTTCCTGACCCTCTCTTCTCTCACCTCCCCGGTTCTCCTCCTGCTCTGACCATTGCTTTTCCTTATCACACCAAACACATGGCTCTCCCCTGCAGGATTTGGACCCAGGTGCCTTTATCATGCACCCTTGGTAGTGTCCACCCCTCCAAGGATGTCAGCTTTTGGTCCCAAGCCAGCCCTTCCCAGATACTTCTCATCCAACATTTCCCAGGATCTGCATTTCTGTCCCACACCTGACTGTGGAAACAAAAGGTCAGCTGGACATGCCCAGGATCCAACCCCTCATCACCTCATGACCCAGCTAGTACCTCCCCTTTGGGTCCCCATCTCTGCTCCCTGCACGCCCAGCCTCCCGGCCCACCTCGTCCCACAGCTAAGTCCTATGGGTTCTCTTCCCAGGTGCCCTGCCCCTCACCCCACTGCCACAGTCAGCTCAGAGCCCACACCGCCTTCTAGGTCTGGCTCCTGCAACCAGTCGTCCTGCTCAGCCTATAGCGCCCCAGGACTAATCTTCCTGAAGCATGGCTCTAACTGATTTTTTTAAAAAAAACAACACCCACATAACTGAAAACTTGGAAGACTTTTCTATCCCTCTATTGCTCTATGAGCCAGCTCTCAAGGCACAGTCTGGTCCTCCAGTCTCCTCTCCCCCTGGTCCTCGCACATGCCCTCGGTTCCAGCTACACCAACGCACCCAACTCTTTGCCTTTGTTCCCACTGTCCCCCAGCTTGAGATGGGTCTGCTCCTTGAACTGTTAGACCAACTCTCTAAGGTCTCACCAATGTCAGCATCCCAACACCCCTTCCTCCCAAGACAGGGGCCTAAGGATAGTGGTTAAGACTGAGGCTCCTAGAACCAGACTTGTCTGCATGAACTCAGACTGGTCAGTCACTCTGTGCCTCAGTTTCCCCACCTATAAAATGAAGCCAATAACTCTCCCAGTGTGGCTGTCAGGATTAAATAAGGTAACACATCTAAGGCTCTTGCCACAGGACTTGTCAAATGTGAGTACTCAATAAACATCAAGGACTTCATTATCCCTGAAACAATCCAGACCCTAGCTCCATGGCTCTCTGCCCTTGTCCCCTTGTCACTTGCCTTTTTTTTAATCCTGTAGGACAGTCATTTGCATGGATGTCTCAGCCTCTGTGGGTCAGGAACCTATCTATCACCTCTCTCTCCCACACTATTCGAACAAGCAAGGCACACTTCATAAATGTTTTGTTGAACTGAATTAAATTAAATAACACGCATTTAGATTGAGATCAAAAACTGTTTACTCTATTAGGAAAAGGCTCCACTTCTGAGGGGCCCATGGTTACAAAAGTGGCCTCAACAGGAAATGGAAGGAATCCTATGGCTTTAGTAACTTCTTGTGGAATGAGCAGAGAAAACAAAGTAGAATTTTCTGGAATGAGGCACACACATGGAATCCAGCTATACAGGAAACTGCCCTGGCAGGTCATCTTTGTGATTTGAAGAACTCTGACCAAAATGCCCCTGACAGAACTCAGGATCAAAGACCATCTTTCTACGATAGAGGCACCAGCCTGAGTGAGTCACAGCAGTGTTCCAGCCCACGGCCACTGTTTGGGAAAACCAGCTGGGGGGGGGGGGGTCACAAAGGAAGGGGTCACGAAGAGGACCCTCTCCATCAGAACAGAAAAGGATTTGGCAGGGGAAAGACATCAGCTCTCTCTGCCCCAGCAGTCAGCCTATCAGAGTTATCCTCAGGGTGCTAACAAGGATGCTCATCTTTTCCCTCAATCACGGTGCCTTCCCAATCCTTAGGGAAAGCTATGAGTTTAGGCTCTTTTCTCCATAAGCTCCCATATGTGCACATCACCCAAAACTGCCTGCAAATACAACAGGACCCAAGACATGCCCCAGGAACAAAGGGCTGAGGAAAAGTAAGAGAGCTGCTTTAACTTTGAGGAACGAGATTCCCAGGGATACCAGCAAGTTTTTTTCAAGAAATCTCAAGCTTAGAGGAAAGCGGAGAAGAGAGGAGTATGTCCAGGTACAGAAGTGAGGCCTTTGGCTATTTCCCAACTGGGCTATTCCAACCCTGCTCACCCTTCAAGGCCCAGCCCAAGAGCACCTCCTCCTCTAAGACCCTGTGGCACGTGAATGGGCACCATCAACCTAGCCTGGCAGAGATGCTGCCTGCTACTTTTAGGTCTTTTTCTGTCTGCAAGATCACTCATCCCACTCCTCCACACGTTCCTTGAGTGAAAGGAAGACCTCACACTTCACTTTCCTCTCCTCAAGACAAAGCCAATAATCCAGCTCTATCCTATAAGTGTGGAACAATTCTGAGCAAAGTTGAGGGAGGAAGGGCCACAGAGAACTCACCGCCATACTCAGGCAGCTGACAGTCCCGCAGGAGAAACAAGGCGGCCTGTCAGCTCTCTTCAGCGTGGCAGGTGCTGTGAGGAGTATGAGAAGGGGGCCATGTCCAGGGGTCGGAGCAGGGAAGAGATCTGAAGAAGCTTCCTAAAGAAAGCGACTTTCAAAATGACTTAAATATAGGACATCACAGTTGTAACGGGTGGGGTTGGTGGGTTGGTGGGTTGGTTAGATGGATGGTTGGCTGGATGGATGGTTGGTTAAATGAATGTATGAATGAAAAAAATGAGTGAGTCAATGAAGGAATACCAACAAATGAACTTGAGGATAAAGTTTGAACTGTTCCAATTCTACTTAAAATTATCAGTTTAGGTTTTATGACACTGATCCAAGCAGCTCAGCATAATTTTCCCTTTCTTTCTCTTTGCTATGTATGGTCTCTCATTTGCTCAATATTTATTGCCAGGTCCAGGGATACAGCTGGAAAAACGGAAGGAAGGAAGGAAGGAAGGAAGGAAGGAAGGAAGGAAGGAAGGAAGGAAGGAGGGAGGGAGGGAGGGAGGGAGGGAGGGAAGGAAGGAAGGAAGGAAGGAAGGAAGGAAGGAAGGAAGGAAGGAAGGAAGGAAGGAAGAAAAGGAGGAAGGAAGGGAAGGAGGAAGGAAGCCCATTCCAGTCCTCAAGGACTTCATGGAAGTAAAGGTGAGTTAACAAGTCACTAGGCTAAACTGAGGGTTATCCATGATACTGAGGAGCAGAAGAGAAGCATTTAGACTCTGTGGACGAGGCCAGGATCAGGGTGAGACAGCACAGCACCTTGTGTGTGCAAAATGTAAGGAGGCACTCACCCCCAGGTTCATGCAGGTGCCCACACTGCAGATGAGCCATGCTGAGAATGCGTGCCCCTTAAATGCCACACCCTAAATGCCTTGTTGGCTTCATTCTCATCTGGCCCTGTCGCGGCCTCTAGATAAACCTTGCTTTGCAGTTCTGGTAGCCAGGGTCTAGGGAGCTAACTGGCAAACGAGCAAATAAGCATGATGGAGTGAGGGGGGAAAAAAGCACCCAGGAAAGAAGAATCTCCATATACTTCCCCTGCTGACAATCATCGCCCAAAAATTACCCCTGAGCCCTAACAGCCTCCTTCTATCCAGCAGCAGTGGCTTCCCCTGCACAGAACAGCTTCCCAGTCTGTGTGCCAGTGACGAGCGCCCTGGGCAGAGCTGGCAAGGGCCAGATGTGGCTCCGATCTCGGAGCTGTCACTCTGATGTCCAGAGAGGGACAAAATGAGACCACTCACCCCTCCAAGGAGATGTGCAGACGTGTTCTCACCTCTTTAGCCACACTCTGGAGGATCTCAAAGGGAATCTAGAGAAGTCTCTCTGCCCTGGGAAATGCACTGGACAGAAGACCTGGGCGCTCCCGCAGCCGAAGGTACCCAGCAGCTAGTTACCGCGCAGGGTAGGGGCATCTAGCCCCCGTCCTGCACGGCTCCAAGTGGCCTGTAACGTGCACAGGAGCAGTGTCTCATATTTACTCTCCTGCACATGCTAGGAACAGGGCCGGATCCAGGAGAGAGAACTGGTATCCCACCGTGGACGGGGGCACACACGTAGGGGAGATGTGGGGGAGAGGTGCGAGGGAGAACCAGCTGAGCACGGGGCAGCCGCACCCGACGCAGAAGACAGGTCCCCAGAGTCAGCTATGAAGGGGGAGCTGGACCAGCACGGGAGCCCCGGGCAGGCCACCTGTCCACACAGGCCAGTGGCACCCAGCAAGCCACTGCGTATTGTGCAGTTTCAAGAGTCAGCTAATTCCCAACCTTTATAGTCTGACATAAAGTCCAAATAATGTGCAAAGATGAATTAAAATGGAAATTCCACCCATTATTCATCCCACGCGGTGCAGATGTTCTCAGACTCAGGATGCTCAGGTATGGGGAATAGTCAATAAACCACAAATACCACATCCTCGGCTGAGCCCCTGTCAAGCCCCAGACGGCATTATTCATTCCCCATCAGGACGTGGTCAGGCATCAGTGTGCCAGCCAGCCCGCTCATGATCGGAAGCCTGGGAGGGGCAGGTGACCCAGAAGGGGCTGGGATTCACTCATCTCTCCTCTGTGCACTGTCCTTGGTAGGGATCTGGTGAGTGCCTGCTGAATGAAATCACCAGCAAGGGTTGCTGGAGTCCAGAAGATGGATGAAGATCTGCCGCCACCTACTGTCCATTCTGCAAAACCCGAAAAATCCGCTGGGGTGGGGGAACCCTCATGGTAGTCACTAAGTCCCAGAATCAACACAGAGGCAGGGTCACTGATACTTTGGGGCCATGGCGGTGTCTAGGCTGTAGAACGAGGCAGTTAAATCACATTCCTCACCCGATGTTAATGCCTCACCGTGAAGTCTTTGCCTTACACGTGGCCTCTCCAAACCCAAGGCCCCCTTGCCCCGTCAACATCGCTCCCTAACCGCTCCGATCTTCCACTGCCCTGAGAGGCCCACGATCTAGCACCCGAGTATGGAGAGCTTCACGGCAGGCCCTGGGCTTCAGAGGCAGGGAGCCATCCCCCCCTTCTGCATCCCTAGTGGTGAGCGTGGCCCAAAAAGGGCTCAGGAGGCTCCTCCCATCTGATTGATACAACAGGAGGTTACCAGCCATGAAGCCAGTGATGGTTCGCTGCAGTATCAGGATGGGAGGGGCTGTGTGTGGGCCTGAATCGGGCTTCGTGCCAGTCTCCCCTCTAGGGTCTGTCTGCTTGGCCGGCCTCACCAGGACAGCCTATGCACCAGAGGTGATGTCCGTGAACAGGCTCTGCAGCTTGTCTGTTGTAACACGAGCGGCTGGGCGAGTGTACAGGGAGCCACATGAATGACAGAGAAGATGCCGGGGGCCCGCCCAGACCCCCTTGTCTCAGCATGCCCATCTCAGCTGCTGTCCGTGTTGGCTACTAACGCCTCACAGCTGCGTCCGTCTCCACAGAAACGCACTTTGCCAGACTCACCCAGGACGTGGCACAGTGCCCCCCACAGCCCAGGATGGGCAACCCTTAGCCCATGACTGACATGGGGAAAAAAAGCCCTCTCCTAGCCTAATGGTGGGGCAGCTCTGGGTCAATTCACCCTCTCATCTCCCTGTGGGATCCGACTGAGGCCCCATATCCTGGCTGAGACTTCCCCGGCCCTGTCCTGCTTCCCCCACTGCCTTTCTCCTAAGAGTGCCCCCAGTAATTACATGCAACTGACCCTCCATCGCAGGCTTGGCTTCCAGGGCACTGGTTCCCCAAACTCAGCCTGGAGCACATCACCTGGAGGACTTGTTAAAACACAGTCCTGGGGGCCCCTGGGTGGCGCAGTCAGTTAAGCATCTGACTCGGTTTCAGCTCAGGTCATGATCCCAGGGTTGTGAGATCGAGGCCCATGTCAGGCTCCAAGCTCAGCGAGGAGTCTGCTAAAGTTTCTCTCTCCCTCTCCCTCTGCCCTTCCCTGCACTCGCGTTCAAGCACACTTAGTCTCCCCACCCCCACCTCAAATAAATAAATCTTTAAGAGCACACACACACGGCTGGGCTTCACCCCCAAAGTTCCAAGGCCCCATGGCTCAAGCTGCCTGAGGGGACACACATTTACTCAAAGGCTCTGGCCCCTAGAGACTGTTGCTGTGGCCACTGCCGTGGGTTGAATCTCCAAGGGAGGCCAACAATTCCTCTCAATCTCATGACCATGATGACACTGGGCAAACAGTAAGTGCTGGAGCTTGCATGGCCCGTGCATACCTGGAACACAGAAGCTGAAGCCAGTTCCTACTGCAAGATACCCAATGGGACGGGTTTTGAGCTAATCTGCAGAAAAACCACCACGGCAAAGTCCGTGTGGCCGTCAGAAGGCCCAGAGAGTCATTCTGAGGGATTCTTACACAAATGACAGGCCAGCATGCCCCCCGGAGATGTCTATAAGCACAAGTGAGGTCACCCCCAACCAGACCACCAAATTTCACAAAGTGCCACGTGGGGAGCCACCAGGCTTGGGACACCTGGCTCTGGAGACTGATAAATAAAGAACACCTCTCCCAGTGCTTAGTCCTGCACCTAGAGTTTCCCAAGGACCTGCTCTGGCCCTGGCGTGTGGGCAACGGCAAGATCTGTAAAGGTGCAGAGGAAGGCACCCGCCCGTGACACAGCGCAACGGCAGGAAGCAGAGCGAGGCAAGGGCTGCAGGACCAGCAGGTCAGGGCCAGAGACCCAGCACATCCAACTGAGCATCACAGAAACCTCACAAGGGCAGCCCTGACAAGCCAGGGATGCATGACACATAGTCCCAAACAGCCACAACCCCCACAGTGGGAGCCCAGATGACATAGTTCCCAAGGGTCTTCTGAGACCAAAGGATACAGGAAAGAAACAAAAGTCAAAGCAGGAAATCATCCCCTGGGCAACTGAGTGAGATCCGAGGAGTCCGGAGGCAGAGATATTTGTGTTCCCTGACATCTCAGCAGGTCAGATGGTGCACCTGCCCCCTCTCTCCCAGGACACATGCTCCCCGCTCCTGCCCCTGCCTCTGCCCCCAGCTGGGACTCCCGTGGCCAGCCCTGAGCCCCATGTTGCAAGGCCCGGAGAAGGCTCCACGTGGCCACCTCCCTGAGCTCCGTTAGGCCCGGGTGAAGCAGCAATGCTGCACATACAAGCCAGCTCTGCTATGGCCTCACTGTCCTCTGTCACACTTTAAAATGACCACACACACACACGCACATGCACACACACGATCTGGATCTGATACACACTAGGACTCACATCCCCATTTACTGAGTCAAATGACATAAATGGGGAAGGGGTGTGGGTGGGCAGGACTGATGGAGGGGGGCTGGGAAGGGCAGGGAGATTACTCTGGCCCTGGTTTTAAATCAAAGGTGCTGCATACAATTATGTAGTATGTACACTGCACAAAGATGCCTAGCAGAGGGGGCAAGAGACAGCTGAAATCCAAACCATATTCCATCCACCAAACTGTGATTCCAGTTCCACCCAGAACCTTGACAGTTTCCTTAAACTCTCTGGCCTCAATTTCCTCATCTGTAACATCAGGATAATAAGTGCTGGGAGGATGCTCATTCTCAACTCCCAATGTCTTCTGGGAGTTTGGAGGGAGCTCTACCAGTCTACCCTCCTGCAGACCTTTACTCTCCTCCCCTCTATGCACTGCATCCAAAGGGAGGAAGCATGACTTATCTGGTTAATCTGGGAAAGGAAAGGAGAAGAAGGAAAGAAAGAAAGAGAGAGAGAGAAAGAGAGAAAGAAAGAGAGAGAGAGAAAGAGAGGAAAGAAAGAGAGAAAGAAAGAGAGAGAGAGAAAGAAAAAGAGAAAAAAAGAAAAAGAGAGAGAGAGAAAGAAAGAGAGAAAGAGAGAGAAAGAAAGAAAGAGAGAAAGAAAGGAAGAAAGAGAGAGAGAAAGAAAAAGAAGAGAAAGAAAAGAGAGAGAGAAAGAAAGAAAGAAAGAGAGAAAAAGAAAGAAAAAGAAAGAAAGAAAGAAAGAAAGAAAAAGAAAGAAAGAAAGAAAGAAAGAAAGAAAGAAAGAAAGAAAGAAAGAAAGAAAGAAAGAAAGAAAGAAAGAAAAAGAAAAGAAAAAGAAAGAGGGAACATGAAGCTCAGTTGTACCCTTTCACTCTTGAGAGAGAGCTGCTTTCCAGGAGAGCGGCCCCTCCCACCATGTGGCCATGTGAGCTGACCTGCCCTAGGCCTGACATGAGGTGAGGAAGTCTGTCTAGCTCTGGGCCCACCAGGCTTCATGATCATGATTTGCTGTGTCTTCTATCTTCCCCTTATCGATCACATAAATGATATGTATGTTACTCCAGTCTAACTGATACCCTTTGTTTTATTTGTCAATTTGTTCAGAATTCAGGAGAGGAATACTTTTTAGTGAGAACACAGAAGAAAAGAAAACCAACAATAATACTCACACCTCAATGGATTATTATAAGGAGCAAATGGGACAATATATACAAGTACTTAGCATAGTGCCCAGCAAATAGAAAGTAAGTGGTAGGCAAACACAAAGATCCCAAAATGTTTGTTGACTGATCAATATGAGGGTCAACACTATTAAACATGTGTTAAACACCCTTAATTATACTTTGCCTGGTATTGGGGGGAGGGGTTGTGAATGCATTTTTACCTGCTTCCTCTAAGACAAAGTTCATACCATTTTTCAAAGGTTTAATAACCAGCCCAAGGCCACAGTGGTTCTAAGGGGCAGAATGGGTTTGCCAGTCCAGCTCATCAGATTCCAGAGCCCAGGTGCCATACCTCCTAAGTATGCTGTAAACAGTAGGTACTCAATAAATATCTGATGACAGAAGCAGATGGCCCAGAATGACTCTGGAAGTAAGAATCCTAGGCCAGCAAAATGCACAAGCTTGAAGGAAACCTGGAAATCATCTACCCAGTGGCCACATTTTACAGTCAGAGACAATGAAGTCCAGAAACAAATAACTAGCCCAGATCAGCCAGGACAAAGTGAGGACTAGAACCCAGGCCTCCTGATACTCCAGCCACTCCTCTTGCTCCCCAACCCACCATCTCCCCCCAGTCACCACAGCCTGAGAATGCTCCCAACCTGTTAGGTTTGAGGCACTGTTGCCTTTCCAGTACACACAGATTCTGGCATTGGAGGGCAAAACTACAGCAAGCAGATTTTAACTCAGTGTGAGGAAGAATTTTCTAGCAGTCAGAATCATGCAAACCTGCTGTGGGAAGTGGGGAGTTCCCCATCACTGGAGGTGTTCAAGCAGACGCCAGTCACATCTAAAGGCTGTGGAAAGGATTTCTGTTCAGGGACAGAGGTGAAACCATTCATTCACATATTCACCAGACTCTGGAGCTTGTTGCCCAGGTTCAAACCCTTGTTCTGCCTTTTACTACGTGTATAAATGTGGGCAAGTAAAGCCACTTCATTGAGTGAGTTTCCTCATCTGTAAAAATAGGAATTATAATAGTATATCCCTCATAGAACTTTATGAGAAGTAGAAGAGTGAATTTACTTAAAACACTTAGAACAGTATCTTGCACAAAATTGGTCAGTATCAGAAGTTTATTGATCTTGTTATTGCTGTTGGTGGTAGGAGTCATAGTATTAACCAAATATTCATTGAATGCCCTCTGTGTACCAAATACTAGTCTAGGTGTGGGGAATATAAAGGTCCCTGCTCTTATGAAATGTATTTTCTACTGTGAGGAAGACAAATAATGGATAAGTAAGTAAAATAATTTCAGGTAATGATGGGCGCTGTGAGGACAACAAAACAGGCTGGAGATGTGGGGGCAGAGGTGAAGTTGGTCAGAGAAAACCACTCTGAGTCCAGAACATCTGAGTGACAAGAGACAGTCATGAGATGATCTGGAAGCCGGGCCTTTACAGCAAGGGAACAAGCCAGTTCTCCCTCTTGTGGGAAAATAAGCTACACGTGTTGGGTAAGAGGAAAAAGGCCTGTAAAAAGAATAAAGATCTGTAAGTAGCTACATCAGTGCTAAAACAAAGGATAAGAAGGGGGACTGGACCTACCAAGATACTAAGGTATAACTACAAAGCCATAGTAATAAAAGCTGTGGTTATGTGGTTTTAGTTTTTAAAAAAGGACAAAAGACAATAAACACAATAGAGAGCTCAAAGACAGACCATGTTGAAATGGGAACTTAGGAAAGAATAAAGGTGGCTTCATAAATCAATGGGGTGAAGAACAGATTGCAGAAGGTGCTGGGAAAACCGTCTTACTCTATGAAGAGAAACAGAAGTTGATCTTTTCATCCTAACAAACACAAAAGGAAAATGTAAGTGCAATAATTATCCCAACTAAAAGAAAAATTATCTGATCTGATTAAAAATTCCAAATTTATGCTGCTTGTAAGAGATAAGCTTTAAATATATACTGGACCATAAAGAAATCTCAACAAATATCAAAAGATCGAAATCATAAACAGTATATAATGGCAGAAGGGAAAAGAAGGCAGGAATCAAAAGCAGAAACCAGAAAAACACCCCAGATGTTTGTTTTGGTTGATACATGTCTAAATAACCTATGGGGCAAAAGAAGAAATCACAACAGGAATTAGAAAATATTTAAATTAAATCATATGAAATAACATACAAACTCATGGGATACAAACAAAGCCTTGCTCAGAAAGAAATCTGTGGCCATAAAAGGTATTACAAAAAAAAGGCTGAAGGGAGTTGGGGGGCAGGAGAAATGGGTGAACCGGGTTTTGTGTGTGTGTGTGTGTGTGTGTGTGTGTGTGTGTGTGTGTGTGTGTGTGTGTGTTGTTTGAATAAATTCTAATTTTCTTAAAAAGAGGGAAGGATCCTGGCGAACCCCACAGGATTTTGGTTGGAACCCCTAAGTAAAAGGCTACAGAATGGATAAAAGTAAAAAATGGAAAAAGACATCCAATAGATATACTATCATCAATGGAAGACCGGGGTCGCTCTACCTAAATAGACACAAAGGCAGTAAGCATTACTACAGATAGAGATTTCATAACGATAGAAAAGTCTATCCATCCCGAAGATATTAAAAATTCTACATGTATATGCATCAGATAACATAGCCACAAAATGTGTTAAGTAGAGTAGGCCCAGCTTCCTAGGGTCACCAAGGGAGTTCACGGACTATACCTACTTAGCTTGCCATATACCACCAGCGCCCAAGTGCCTAACTCTTGAAGAGAAGAGAAAAAAGGGGCACCCCTGCTAGCGTATTCTAGATCCCACAATCCCATGAGGCTGTTGCAAGAAAGGAAATTTGCCAACCAATCCCCTTCATGAATTTAGAGACAATTCTAATTGTATTTACATACAAACCCTTACATAAAAATATGAATAAATTGAATCAAACAATATATAAAAAGATAATATATCCAAGTAAGATTTATTCCTGGAATGTAAGGTTGGTTTAGCACTGAAAAATCAATCAACATAGGAATCATCAAGATCTACTGTGAAAGCATAAAAGAAGGATGGGGGAAAAAATAAATGCCCCAGAAGAGGCTTGTGGGCGCTGATGCGGCACCACTCCTGGGGTCCCCCACAGGAAATGCCTCTCACACCGCGTCAGCCTGGCCATGTTGCTGCAGGCCAGTCTGGGAACCATCTGCCAAAGCCTTCTTGACTTTGAGAAGAAAGAAGGACCAAGGAAACCTTCCTGAAGCTTCCCGTGTGGGTGCACTCTGGGCTGTTCGCTCCCTGGTGGAAGGACCATACCCACGTTCTCCGCTTCACAGGCTTGCTCTCAGAGCCCAGGGAGCCACCGGGGCCTGGGCCTTCACCTCAGCACAGCATGCTCACCTGAGGGGCAGGGGCTGGCTCCCCTGCCTTGTGAACGTCCTTTCCAACCTCTCCTGGGCCGGCCTGGCACTCCCACCTGGAAAGGAGAACTTCAAGGGTGTCCCGTTGGCCTCGGGGCCACTGTCCGCAGCCGGGCTCTCCTCTGTGAGATCTCGCCACCTGCCGCTCACCCTCTGCAGCAGCCCTTTGCCGGACAAGTGAGGGGGGCTGCCAGGCGTGGTTCTCCGCTTTTCTGAGGTCAGCTCACTGAGCAGGCCCAGGGGGCTCCTGGAAGGGGAGCCAGTGCCGGAAGCCAGGCCCTCCTGGGCCTTGGGACAGGCTGGGGCACGGGTGGAGAGCCCGGGCACTTTCCGGCTCTCTTCCTCGGGGGCCTGGGTGGTGCTGCTCAAGGCCGGGGACCGCCTCAGAGAGCGTTTGCGGAGGGAATCCTAGAAGGGGCGAGCACAAGGGCAGTAAGGATCCCCTTCAAGGGAGGTGGGGAAATACTCCATCCCACTACAAGCATTTGCCCACGATGTTCCCTGCCCCAGGAACGTCGTTCCCCATCCATCCCCACCTCCTCTTAAAACCCTGCCTACTGTTTGGGGAGGTACTCACAGGCTCCCCGCTCTGTAATGCTTTCACTGTGCTCCACCTGTATAAGCCCAGGAGCCTGCTCAGCCCTCTTCCCTCACCCCTTACAGAGAGCACCTTCCAGCAGCAGGGGAAGCTCCAGGCTGAGGCCTGCCTTCTACTGCCTACACCCCCGGCCACCAGCCATATCCCCTGTGCCAAATTATTAGTTTCTCTGTCCCACCCTGCCCTCACCTGTAATAAAACCAGCCCACAATCCACCATCTGTACTTTCTAAAACCTTTCAAAACGAGTTTCTTTTGGAATCCTGCGGCAAATTCTTTTTAACTGCTATGAGGTTGCTCACAGTCCTTTTTTAAGTGTGAATACTCTTCTCTTTAGTTGTAGAAATGCTAATGTTTTTGCTTCCGGGGTGCTACCCCAAACCTGACTGCGGGTGGTTATGTGGTTTGTGCACAGTGTTGCTTTTCTGATAATAAAGAAATTCTCAATTCCAAAACACATGTGGCCCGAAGGGTGGATGAGGGATTGGGGACCTGTAGCATCTGTCTTGCACAAGATGGTGGCATTAAAGGAGAGGCCCATGGAAGGCACTGGCACAGAGCCCGACCCATCAAGGCAGTCAACCAATATCGGCCACCACTCCACAGCCTCTACCCAGTCCCCGCTCACACAGGGCCTTAACCCCTCCTGCTAACAGACCAGGAATGGCAGAGGCCAGTCTTCTTTACTCTCTGGTGTCCGCTGAGCTCCCAGCTCAGCGACCTACCCCTAGTAAGCACTCAAGGCTTGCTTAGTGTTTGGAATGAAGGAATTCCAAAGGAGTCAACTGAAATGGCCTCTCTTACTATCAATGATTAACTGATAAAATGGGAACTCAAGTTGTTTACCAACCTAGGGTCAGGGAGTGGAGGTAGAGGGGACAAAAATAGACCTGTGAGGCTTTTCCTGGGTTTAAAATTTGGGATCTCTCGGCATTTCCAGAAATAATCCTGAACCAAATGGTAAAGCCTGAGCTGGAATAGAAACAGCTAATTCTGTAGTATTCTTGCCTACTGGAAATTACTAGGCACTACAAACCTCCAAAAGCCACCAGGGCCTCCCCTGCCACACAGTGAAGAAAATATTAGTCACCATTCCCAAGAAGACCCAAACTTCTGGCCAAAGGCAGGGAACCCAGCCTCTTACTCATCCTTTAAAAGGGCAGAACTGATCTAGTAGCGAAATGATGAAATACCTAGCAAAGCTTGCTTTTTTCTCTTGAGCAAACAAGAAAGTATGGCCAAGGTACTCAAAGACCCAAAAAACACTTTCTAGAAAACCTGGAGAAATTCTACCACAGCCTATCCTATCTTTCAATGCCCTTCACAGGATTCAGATACCCCAAGGGAAAAACACACCTCCCCAGGCAATCACTCCTCCTTCTAGAAGTTTGGGACAATCTTCCAGCAGTAAAGCAGATCCAAGTCATCTGCCTCACACCTCAATTGTGAAGGGGCTCTCAGCTACACGGATGTGATTGATTGGATGTCATTGTGGGACAGGATCATGGCATTCATCTGGCCCACCAGTTCTCAAAGTGTGGTCTGCCTGGCCTTAAGGGTCCCCAAATCCTTTTAGGGAGCTCAAACCTATTTTCATCATAATAATATGACATGATTTGCCTTTTTCACTGTGTTGACATTTGCAGTAATGATACAAATGAACTGGGTGGGAAAAATTGCTGGCCTGTAGCACAGATCAGGACAGTGGCACCAAACTGTACCAGCTAGTACTGGAGGTATTTGCCACCACTTGCAATAAAAATAAATAAGTACAATGCTAATTTCACCTAAGAATATCCATGCTCAGTCCGCTAAGCGCCCGGCCCTTGATGTCAGCTCGGGTCATGATCTCAGGGTCGTGAGGTCGCCTCCACACTGAGGGTGGAGTCTGTTCGAGATTCTCTCCTTTTCTCTGCCCCTCCCCACTGCTCATGCTTTCTCTCTCGCTCTCTCTCACTCTCAAATAAATAAATAAAATCTTAGAAAAAAGACTGTCCATGCTGAAGCATAAAAAGTATTAATTATATTCAATCTCAACCGTATGGCACACATCTCTTTAATAGTCCATGTGGCAAAATGGAAGGTATACATAAGCACTCTGCCTGATGCAGAGGATGACAGCTGTCTCGAGGAACAGCACTTGCACAACCATCGGAGCTGTGAATTGAACTTGCTAGTTTTTTCCATGGAACAACTGACAGACGAACTGTGGTTATTCAGACTTGGGTATTCGGCAGGCATTTTCTTGGAAATAAGCTGAGCCTGTCGATTCAAGGGAAACAACTGATGGACTGTCAGTGATAAAATATAAATTGTCAGGTAAAAATTAAAATCTGGGGAAACTTGCCTAGCCACTGGGAGCCTGACGGCTTCTCAACACCTAAACACTTTTCCAGCGAGTTGGATGGTAACATCAAGAAATGTGACTTTTTTGATGTGGGTTTATTGTTTATAGTGAAATGTCAACACTCAGAAGATCTCAGTAACTCCGATAACTCAGTCAACCGATATTTTCCAAAGGACCAAACCCATCCCCCCACCCCCCCAGCCACATGATGTAGGCAGAGGCAGGGAGATGGTCGACTTCTTTCTGTCCTGATTCCAAGTGAATTGGGAGAACAGCGCTGGCCTCCAGAGCCACGGCCCACATCCAGCCATGCAGCTCGGGAGAGGGGTGACCCGCCGCGGACACACATGACCTATGTGGGTTTGCTCGGGCTCTCTCACTGGACTAATACCACATTGTGAGTTTGGTGTTTGATTTTCCTTTGTTTTCCTGTTTCTTTGTGGTTTTACAAACTCCTTTTACATTCATTCTCTCGTTTGGTTCGGCCCCCCCACCTGATGGGACCTCCAGGGCCCCTCCTTAAGGAAGACTATGAAACAATGATGGCACATATTAGACTTTCTTTTTAAAGCAAAGCAAATGAAACCATAAAGACTGGGATTTGTTTCCCTTTTAACTACTATGTTCTAAAAAACAAAAAAGATTTTTAAAAATAATAAAAATAAAAAAGATGTTCTCTAGACTTGGATGGCTTTGCCCCGACTCCTGAATGGCAAAGGGAAAACTGGTAGATGTGTTCTCACTCAGCAAAGGAAGGTAAAGCCATGGCATCCACCTCATTGACCTGATGGGTAAACTGAGGGCAGGGAAGGAGATGAGGCCTGCCTGTGATCCCACAGAGGGTTGACAGTACAACCAGCGAAAATACAGGCAGGTGTTCCTCCCATCCGAACACACAGATGACCCCTTCTTGGACTGTCTTGTGGGGTACCCTCAAATAAACCCCTTAAGCCCTGCCGAGTTTTCACTTTCTACTCTCACCACAGCTGTGAAAGCAGCAACCTACCTGTGGGGAACTGGCCACAGGCCCGGCCATCATGCCTCGGACAATCAGGCCAGACTTTGGCCTCACCTTCTCGCCCACCCCCTTCGTGTCCAAGGATATCTCCGACGACTGAAGCTTGTCCATCTTCTCCCACGCTGGGGCCGCAGCAGGGCTTTCACCTGGGATAGCTCGGGTGGGCTGACTTTTGGAGGGGGGCCTTTTGGATGATACGAAGTTACCAAGTAAATCCCCATCAAGATTGCTGTGCCTGCAAAAAAGGGATATTTCCATTAAAACAGATTCCCCACTCGCTAACAATGATAATAAATCCCACATTCAACAGGCACTCATAGCAAGCCCGTTCATAAATCTGCGATGATTCTAACCAGCCAGTGCTTTATCATTAAAGGTAAAGAATAGAAAATACTTTCTTTTTTTTTTTTTTAAAGATTTTATTTATTTATTTGAGAGAGAGAGAATGAGAGATAGAGAGCACGAGAGGGAAGAGGGTCAGAGGGAGAAGCAGACTCCCTGCTGGGCAGGGAGCCCGATGTGGGACTCGATCCCGGGACTCCAGGACCACGACCTGAGCCGAAGGCAGTCGCTTAACCAACTGAGCCACCCAGGCGCCCCAAGAATAGAAAATACTTTCATATCAGGGCAAGTCTGACCTATAAAACAAGACCAGGAAGCAAGAAACAAAATCAGAATTGATGACCCATGATAGGATTCCTCATAGGATATCCTTATTTTGTATCCTCAAATATAAAGAGCATCCTTGTCTCAGACCCAAGTGATTACAGAAAACCACAGCCCTTCAATACAGCCCTGAGCTACATGGAGCCCAGCCTTACCACACATCATTGACATTAGTAGATGGAGACGTGTGGCAAACTTTGTGTTCCCCAACCATTCAGTTAAGATTCAGCTAAGCTGGGCACGCCGAAGGCTACTCTTCTGGGGTTGCTTGGCATTGAAAGAGTAAGAGGGAGAGATTATGTATGTGTGTGTGTGTGTGTGTGTGTGTGTGTGTGTGTGTGTGTGTGTAGGGGAAAGAGAAAAAGAGAACAAAAGAAGATGAGACGCAGTGAGGCTACTCTTCTGGGGTTGCTTGGCATTGAAAGAGTAAGAGAGAGAGATTGTGTATGTGTGTGTGTGTGTGTGTGTGTGTGTGTGTGTGTGTAGGGGAAAGAGAAAAAGAGAACAAAAGAAGATGAGACGCAGTGAGGCAAGCAAGGAGGAATGACAAGAAGGAGCAAGAGACCTAGATAAAGAGGGCTCTTACCTATGATCTGCGACGGATCAGCCAGAGCCCAGCGCTCCTCTGACATGGGCTGGCAGGTTTTCTACCATTAGACTCCGGCCTAAAGGGCACTGACCGCTGCCCTGTGCCATGCTGCTGATTACCAAGCACTGGGTCACACATGCGAGAAGCGGTCGTGAGTGTGCTGTGACAGGGGCAGAGCCCGCAGAGGAAGGGGCCAGAACCAGCTTGGGGGAATCGGGGACTTACAGAGAAGGCAGCACTGAGTCTGAAGGAAGGAGTGGGCAGGAGATGACCAGAAGGCCCCGGCACTAGCACAGAGGCCTCTAAGAGCAGGCCGGGCCCAGGTGAGCGATGTGGGCTGATCACGGAAAGAGCTTTGCAGGCTATCCTTAGGAGGCTGGATTTTACCCTGGAAGCCGTGGGAAAGCGTCTGAAGGCCTTTCCACAGGGGAGCAACATGGCCAGACTTGTTTGCGGGAAGCTCCCACTATCTTAGGTGGAGGGGGGATTGGAGCAGATGACCAGAAGCCTGGTAACCAAGGAAGAGCCTGTGGGAGCTAGGCCGGGCAAGAGGGGAGGGTGGGAACTGAGGCACTGCTCTCAGGGCAGAGAAAGCAGGAAGGGGTCTAGTGTCATTAAGGACTCACAGAGGCAAAAATGATGGGGTAGGAGAAGTCAAGGAGAACACCCAAGTTTGTAGCTTGGGCAACCGGGTGGCACTCGGGAGCCTTCACTACTTCTGCTGGTTCTTTATTGCCTCAGAAATATTTATTTTCCCAGCCAGGCAGTAAGTGCCTTTGAAGAAAGAACCATCTTCTTCCACACCACCCTGATTCACCTTCACATCTTAAGCCTTGAGTTAGTGTATTTAATGGTCCTCATCCTTGGGCAGCTCGAGGCCCAGACCCTACACCTTGGCTACCCTCAGGAAAGAAAAGGCTTCTCAACAGAGCTGGAAGGAAACACCTAGCCCCAGGGAGTTAAGACTCTGGAGTGACTACAGGCGGCATATTAAGGTTGTAATTTAACATAACTGCTTTCCAAATAATGGAGGTTCAATCAAGAATGGCAATTCATTTCCTTCCTATGAGTTCCAAAAGGCCTTATTTTTCAGATGTTTCCATCTCTACAGCATTGCTTTCAGAACTCTATACCCGTTTTTTAAGAAAATGCAAACAAAGCAAGCCCCTGATGCTGAGAAACATTAAACATTTAAATCATAAGCATCCTCCTTCACATCCTCCTCCATTCCCAAGGCCTCTGGAGGAAAGGAACAGTGCTGCCCAACAGGGAATTTGAAAGCACACAATGTGGGGTCTGAATAATGGCTCCCCGAAGACGTCCAGATCCCGGAACATGGGAAGGTTCCCTTGTGTGGCTTAAAGGGACTTTGCACATGTGTTAAGGTTTTGAGGTGGGGAGAGGACCCTCAATTATCTGGGAGGGCCCATTAGAGTCACAAGGCTCCTTGTGACAGGGAGGCAGGAGATCAGAGTCAGGAGTAGCAGACGCAATGACAGAAACAGAGGCTGGAGGGATGGGCTCTGAAGACAGAGGAAGCCGCCACAAGCCAAGGAATGTAGGCAGCTGCTAGAAGCCAAAGAAGGAAAGGAAACAGATTCTCCCCCAAAAGGCTCTAGAAGGAATAAGCCCTACTGACACCTTGCTGTTAACCCAATGGGACCAAATTTGAACTTCTGACCTCGGAACCGAGAGATAACAAATTTATGTTGCTTTAAGACACAGTGATGGTTAAATTTTATATGTCAACTTTGCTAGGCTATGTTGCCTAGTTGTTTGATCAAATACTAGCCTAGATGCTTCCCTGAAGGTATTCTTTAGATATGATTAACATCTACAATCAGTTGACTTGAAGTAAAAAAGATTACCCTAGATAATATGGGTGGTCCCATTCAATCAGTAGAAGGCCTTAAGAGCAAAAACTGAGGTTTCCCAGAGAATTCTGCTTCAAGACTATAACACAGAAAATACTGCCTGAGTTTCCAACACGCCAGTCTGCCCTACAGATTTCAGACTTGCCAGCTCCCAGAATCATGTGAGCCAAGTCCTTAAAATAAATCTCTTTACAGGGGCACCTGGGTGGCTTAATCAGTTAAGCAAACGACTCTTGATTTCAGCTCAGGTCTTAATCTCAGGGTGGTGAGCTCAAGCCCCACGTTGGGTTCCACACTGGGCATAGAGCTTACTTAAAAAAAAAAAAAGGAAGTAAAAAAAATTAATAATTCTCTTTATATAGGAAACATAAAACCAATAAGATATGTGTGTATAAATACATATAACATACGCATATATATTTACATGTATTCACACACACACACACACACACACACACACACACACACACACATCCTACTGGTTCTGTTTTTCTGGAAAACCCTGACTATTACAGCCCCTCAGTTTACAGCCATTGGTCACGGCAGTGATAAGGAAACTAATCCACAGTGTAAATATAAGAAGAGATACCTGGCTTTGCTTGTTTCAGACAATGATGTTCTCCATCCTGCATCTTCATCTGCAAGGTCATATATATTTACCAGTGTGGTCTCTGAGCATCTTGATGGTAATTTGTTATTTTTCTTTGGAATTGAGAGTGCAGGGATTGGTGTTTCTTGAGTGAAATTGTTAGTAGTATTTCCAAAGTAATCCAGAAAATATCTGGTAATGAGTTCAAGGTTTGTTTTTAGAGGATTTTCCTTTGCCTATCATTGGAAGAAAACAAAAATCATGAACCATATGGACAGCTTCAGGGGAAGGGTGGAAAACATAGCTATTCCAATTCTTTGACATAGTTTATCAGCTTCTCATTCATTCATACACTCTTTCAGCAAATGTCCAGTGACAGCCTGTCATATGTAAGGCATTATGTTATGACACAGAGGTGAAGACAAAAACCTCTACTCTAAAAGAATGAACGTCCAATGCATGAGTCAGGCGATTTAATGAGCAACTGCAACAAAACAGAAAAATACCCACGCAAATTTCCTCTTGGTTTTTCTCCTAGGAATAACTTTAGAAAATATATACCTGTTCATTTAAAAAAAATAAATAAATCTTTAGGGATCATTAATTCTACAGGATAATAAACATGTGGGACGCGAGCATCCTCTTAGGTTGTGTACTCTGCATTTACCACTGGACACTGGGAACTGCAGGGACAGTGCCACAAAAGGTTATTGCAAAGAACATAGAGAGGCCATCAGGACTGACTCAATCTGCACCCGAATCTTAAAAAAAACTGGAACTCTTTAGTAGTTGGTTTTAGAAATGAATGACATCAGGGGCACCTGGGTGGCTCAGTCAGTTAAGCGTTCGACTCTTGATTTCAGCTCAGGTCATGATCTCAGGGTCATGAGATCAAGCCCTGAGGCAGGCTCCATGCTGAGTGTGGAACCTGCTTAGGATTCTCTCTCTCCTTCTCCCTCTGCCCCCACTTGCACACTCTCACTCTCTTTCTCTCGAAAGAAAGAAAGAGAAAGGAAAGAAAGAAAGAAAGAAAAGAAAGAAAGAAAAGAAAAGAAAAGAAAGAAAGAAAGAAAGAAAGAAAGAAAGAAAGAAAGAAAGAAAGAAAGAAAGAAAGAAAGAAAGAAAGAAAGAAAGGAAGAAAGAAAGAAAAAGAAATGACATCAGTATTTCCCAACCCTGACTATGCCAAATATCATCTTTGGAGGTTTTTAAAAATATGTATTCCCAGGCCCTACTGTGTCTTATTAAGCCAGAATTGCAAAGATCGGAGTGCTGATTTCTCCTAAAATTCCCCTAAGTAATTTGGACAAACATAGCTACCCAAGCAGCAATCCACAGGCTGACCTTAGGCCATGTAACCGTGTCAGTCCCCACTCCACTTGCTCAGGGACACCAGGCTGCTGGGAAGTGTGGTCAGACATGGGGCATTTGGTGAGTCTGCAGTCAGAGCAATAAAGCGCCTGACAAAGGACCCGGGGCAGAGAGGACCCTCGGCACACCCAGGCCTTCCCCTTCCTATCCCCCTGATCTGTGCAGCAGAACTCAACCACCAACATCCACAGCCAAATGGGTTCTGACCAACAGCAACAGATTTATCAGGCAGTCAAAATCAGGGGACAGCTTTATTTTTTTAGTATGGGACCCAAAAAAACTATTTTGTCTAAGTCTAAATGAAACTCACAAGGAAAAGAATCACGGGAGAGATGTTACACAATTTATTTAGACCTTCTTGCTTTTTCTTTCAATACAAGAGATTTATAACCCTAGATAACCTGAATTATACTTTATGGCTTTTCACAACACTCCGCTCAGAACAGACACAGCCTTTATATGAATCTGGGCACCATTTTTCAAAACCTCAATTTTCATAGGCATTTTTATATATCGTATCCTTAACAGGGAAAAACAAGTTACTGGAATTAACATTAAATTGCAGGGCTTTCCTAGAATCAGGCTAGCTTTGTGTGAATGTCAAAATCATTATGCGATAGATTAATAAATCTATTTTTCTGTAATATATAAGCTCAATTCATTGTACAATAACTACTAAAAACTCCTGTATAAATCAAATAATCAGGGTACTTATCAAGACCTAATGAAAACATCTTAAGTATCTTCCGATAATTATTACCTTAGGGAGACTATGTTATAGTGGAGAAGTAAAAGTCACTTGAATGGCAAAGATGATTCCAGGAAATTAAGTAAAGTTGCATTTACATAAAATTCCCACTGTACCAGCATGGCTAATTGATTTTCTTGCTACCTATTCTCACTTTCTATGGGAAAAAATCTTTCTAAAATGTACAGTCCACAGTCCTGCCTTACATACGATGCAGCAAAAGGAGATGGGCTGGATATCTGCTGCCTGGGCCTACAGGACTCCAGTTGGACACAAGGAGGAGGCAGAGGGGCCCTGGTGTCACCCTGGGACCAAGGACGAAGGGCATCGATCTGAGTCTTTACTGAGCCGATGCCAGGACTGCACCTGGCTGCCACTGCCCTTTTCTCATCAATGTGGGGCATGGGGACTTCTGGCAACCTGAATGTTCCCGTAGGTTGATGCCAGCCTTCGCTTTATTGAGGGGAACTCAGCCTGAGCTCCCCACTGGGCTATGACGTGCATGAGGGTGGTTTTCAAGCTGTTCTGGGGTTCCTCCAGGTGTCTCAGAAGCAGCCGTGGAGGGCTGGGGTGGGGGTGCCACCCCCCATTCCAACCCAATCTGCTAACATTTTGTTTGAGTAAAGGATTACAATTACAGGAGGCTTGACCACCATTACTACAGTAGGACTGAGAATCAGAAGATCTGGTTCTAGCCTCACCCCTATCCTGTAACTCTGTGAGAGCTTGACAAATCACTTTTCTCTGGCTCACAGCTCCCCCAGGTGGGGGCCCCCATTCTATCGGTAGCTTAAAAGCTGCTTAGCCCAGTCCTGAGGGGCTGCCCCAAAGGCCAAGAAGGCAAGTCTTCTTCATCCCCAATTCAACTATGGGGCTTCCCTTCTTTGTTTTACATATTTGGACTTCTGCAGGAAATATCATGTTATTGCCTCTTTAAAAAATTATGATAAATGCTAAACTACATGATCATTAGGTTCTTTCCAACTCTGACGCTATGCCCTACCACAAGGCAACACCTGCCGGAGAGCCCATTCTTCAATCAAATTAGAAGATTCTGTCTTCATAGCAGAAAAAACAACAATGCCAGAATTGCAGCTTCATTCAATCAGCCAGCCAGCCAATCACATAATCCACAAACACATATAGACTATTTACCATGTCCTCAGGCAACATGTTAAGTATGAGGATACAACAGTGAACAAAGAGATGCCAATCTCTGGCCTCCTGCTGCATCCAAGGTAGTGGGGAGGTGGACGCTAATTAAACAACCACACACACATACTCTATGATAAGTGTGCCCAGCACAACAAAGGAAAACTACAGGGTGCCATGGAGGCTTATAATCGAGGGTGGTGGGGGGTGGATGAAGCAGAGGGATCAGGGAAGCCCAACCCTCACCCCTCAACCATTTATTATCTCAACACCAATGTCCCAGGGTTAGCTGAACCCAAGCCCCATTTCTGCCTAAATTAAATGTCACAGTAGACTTAAAAATAAGCTATTACTCAGAATTGAAGAAGGAAAATCTTACACAGGCAGGGAATGGAAAATTTTAGTAGAACTGAATACTATATTCTTAAGTACAGTCTGACTAAAAACAGCCTCCTAGGGGAGGAGGGAGCACAGGGAATAACCATTAAGGGCCCAGGTTCAAAGTGAGCTTCACAGCCACACATGCGCAATATGCCCACGGGGGCGGCCTGGGGCCTGACTGAGCCTGGAAACCCATCTCACACTTGGGATTTGTCAGCACTTGGCTGGGTCTGTTTCTCTCTGGCAGCAGGCACGGAGAGCCTCCTGTCACCCATCTCCGACAGCTTGGCAGGGCCCATAAGGGCTCTGACATTGCCAAGCTCAGTTCCAAAACATTACACCACACCTTCAAACCCGTACCTTGTTCTCCTTGTAGAGAAATTCAAGATGCAAAACCTTGCGGAGATCACTTCTGCTGTTTATGCTGAGGTCAGAGCGTGGGCGTTCCTGGTCCATAGTCACACATGTCTTCTTTAGGCCCTGCAGGAAGAAATCTGAATCATTATTTTCATTTTAAATCAAAACCTTCCATTCTCTGATGAAGGTTATAAATAAAAGACTGTTGGTGTTCATTATGATCATTCCTATCCTGCCCTCCTCACAAGGATCTCGCAAGGACCAAAAACTGACTTAAGAATTTATTTTTATATAACCTTTACACTTGACAGCTTCACAATTATTATTCGGAATCTTACAATAACTCCATGGGCTGAGCTGAAATTGGAGTTGTTCGCCCATTTTCTAGAAAAGGAAAGGCAGGTTCGGGTCACTGACTCACCCAAGGCTGGAGTCCTGGGTTTGACACTAGATTTGGAGCCACGGAATATGAAGCTTTAAAAATAAACTAAAGGGAAAAAAATGAGCAAAAGGCCAATAATGATTCCTTTCCTTTCTCAGGTGAGAGCAAGGGTTGATTTGCCCAGGTAACACAGGAGAATCCCATAGCAGGGGGTCCTGACCATCCTGGTGTGTGAGTCGGCAAAGCCAGGACTGAGGCCCACTGGAAGGACATGGTAAACGTTTGCTGAGTTACCAGTGAGGCCACTGCCATCATCCAGCTCTGACCTCGCAGAAGGCCCAGCTGAGACACACTCTGGCAATGGCGAGGGCTATTCCCCCTGTAAGCCTGGCTTCTTCATTCGAAAAATAACCACAGAAGCTGCTGCCTGCCCACCTCACTGGGCCATGGTGATCACCAGACATGGATTACCGAACAACTCAGCCTGGCGCTAAGGGAGCCCCTTGCTCTTCATGGATCCAGACCCACAAGGGAGCCAGGCCTCAACTTCTCCCCCAGGCTTTGTGTTCACAATCTTACAGAGGCTCCCACTGATGGGAAAACAAGACAAAACCTGCTGCCTGCCATGAAGTGAGAGAAGAATTTGTGGAAAAAAGAGGTATGAACACAACCTGGAACCCAAGAGAATAAAAGTGTTGAGGAGGGGGAACAGAAAGAAATGGGTGTACATGTTGGGGGAAAGGCCTGGGTGCTCTAGGGAGATTGAACTGGAAGGGGGGTTTATAGCAAGCACCCCCATTTCATCTGGGTTTCCCCGTGGCTTTCCTGCAAATCAGAGTGAGGCTGAAACCATGATAGTCCCTCTCTGCTGGGTAACTCTTTATGTTTGTCAACAGCTCAGATCAGCAAATCTTGGCACTCTTCACAAACTCACTGGGACTGTGGTACACACCGACGTTTGAAAACCACGGGGTAGTGGATAAAGATGCCCCCAGGAAGCAGCCAATCCTCGGTCCCAACCAGTCCACTTAATCTTCATCACTCAACAAACATTTCCTATGCACCTACTATGTGGTGGGCAGATTCCGGAAGGGGTGCAGCACTGGTAACAGGCCTAGGACATGACCCAAGGGTGGCGGAGGTAGGATGGGGTCAAGTCGCTGCAGGAGAGGGAAGCTGGGGCACGAGAGGAGTCACCCTGGAGGACCCTGACACTGCAGGAGACTAGCAGGACTCTCCCTGAGGGCACACCATGCTTGGACAGGGGCCAGCGCAGCTGGGTGCGATGCAGGAGATACCAAAAGAATAAGACAAACCCTACCCCTTCACAGAGCTGACATTCTGTTGGGGAAGCACCTCTTTTTTAGCTGACATTAAAGCAGAGACATGAGGGAAGTAGGAGAGCAGGCCATGCAGACACTTGGGGGAAGTGTGTTCTCAGCAAGGAACAGCAAGGGCAAAGGCCCTGTGGCAGTCACAGGAAGCCAGTGCAGCTAGAGCTGCGAGACCAGGGGAAAGTGGCAGGAAATGAGGTCAGAGAGGCTGCCCAGACCCTGAAAAGGAAAGGCTTGTTGACATTTGGTCAACAATGGTGGGGTGGGGGCAGGGTGAAAAGAGGAGCACGAACTGACTTGTATTTGTAAAGGATCACTGGCTGCTAGGTTGGGAACGGATTTTTGGAGGGCGTAAGCAGAAACTAGTTAGGACGCTATCGAACAACTCACATGAAAGATGGAGGTGGCTTGGACCAGGTGGCTAAAGCAGAAGTGGAAATAAGTGGCTACATGCTCTATGTGCCCTGCTGGGCACAGATGTACTAATGGACCAGATGCGGGGTATACATGAAAGAAAGAAGCCAGGAATGATTGCAAAGGTTTTCGCCCAAGCAACCAGAAAGATGGTGATAGTGCCTACCGAAATGGGAAAATTGCAAGACATAGAGGGAATCAGGAATTGGGTTTTGGACACGTTGAGGTATTTATTGGATACCCAAGTGGAAACGTAAAATCGGCTGTTGGAAAGAATGTAAGAGTTCTGGGAGAGACCTGGGCCAGAGATAGGCATTTGGGAACTGGCATCACATTGATGGCACTGGAATCCAGTAGACTGGCAGGGGCACCTGGAAAACAGCAAGTGAAGGAAAGAAGAGAAGATTGAGTCTTGGAGTCCCCCAGCATGCACAGCTCCAGGAAACGAGGGGGACCAGCAAAGAACCAGAGAAGTTAGAGGAGGCAAAGCAGGAGAACATGGGCTCCAGAAGCCAAGCAGAATGAGTTTCCAGGAAGCAGGACACAATCAGCCATGCCAAACACAATGTTAGCCCAAGAAGTGTGAGGACTGAAAGTTAAAGGTCACTGACAAACTTGACAAGAGTTGTTTCCGTGGATCGGTGGGGACAGAAGCCTGATTTGAGTGGGTTTGAGCAAGCAGGAAGAAGGATTGGAATCAGAGCACACACAGCTCTTTCATGGGGTTTGGCTATAAGAGGGAGAAGAAAAATGGGCCAGTAGCTGGAGGGACTTGAGGGCTCAAGATGGGATTCTGCAGGGGCGACAGTAAAGAAGACAAAACGTATATACAACAGGGAGAGAGAACTGCAGCAGTGCCCTCAAGCAGGGAAGAGGGGATGGGCACTCGGGGAGGGGGTGGCCCTTCCCAGGAGTATGGAGAATTCGCTCGCAAGAGCAGGAGGGAGGCAGAGTGAGGGTCTGGGCCCAGGAAGGTTTGCAACTGTGGTGGTGCAGCCCATAGGGAGTTTTCTCAGGACCGCTTCTGTTTTCTCAGTGAAATGAGAACGGGGAAGGAGCTGTGGGGTTGGAGGAGAGGGCAGGTGTGAAACGGCCATCCCAGAGTGGAGAGAGGGAGCGGGCCGGAGAGCTATAACCAGGGGGGCAAGCATACCTGAGGCCTCAGGGGGCTGAGGGGCCACGAAACTGTCCACATAGTCGTGTGTTTCTCTCCAGCCCCATTCAGCGCTGCAGGACAGGCGTGGGGGGAGCGAGGTGAATTTGAAAACTCAGGGGAACATGAGGAAAGAAGAGAAGGGCAAGGGAGGCGAGCATGTTGTTGAGGGTGTGATTATAATGATGGGCGGGTATGAAGTGGGGAGAGGTCACAACAGGGCCTGGGCCCGGGAGAAGTTGGCAGGAACTGTGGAATGCAGATGTGAGTGAGACTGAAGAACAGTTTATGACAGGCTGGCTGCTAAGGGAGGTGAGCTGCAAGTGACGATGACAGAATGCTTGCACAGATTCCGGAAGGGGTGCAGCGCTGGTAACAGGCCTAGGACATGACCCAAGGGTGGCGGAGGTAGGATGGGGTCAAGTCGCTGCAGGAGAGGGAAGCTGGGGCACGAGAGGAGTCACCCTGGAGGACCCTGACACTGCAGGAGACTAGCAGGACTCTCCCTGAGGGCACACCATGCTTGGACAGGGGCCAGCGCAGCTGGGTGCGATGTGGGGTGGAGGGCACAGGAGGTAGAAGTACAAGATGAGGTCAGAGGCCCAGCCTGCAGCAGGGTCATAGAGAGCCTTGTAGGCCCAGGTGAGGCCTTCCCTTCGATTTTATTCTGGTTGTAGTAAAAAGCCCACGGAGGGTTTTGAGGAGAGGAGTGACAAACTCTAACTTGCTCACCCTGGGCAAGTTTCTTCGCCCCCTCGTCTCATGCTTATCTTGCATGAAAGGGAGTAAGTATTGTCTTTCAGGATGGTTACGAGGATCTGAGAAAACAGGTAACAAGAAGGTACCTCACACCATGATGGAAACTCTCTAGGTTATACCTGCCTTGTGCCAAGCCCTGAGGGGAGTATGTGGCCTTGGCGCCAGAGCAAAAGGTGATGAGGTAAGCAGCTGATCTGGACTGCAGTCCCAGCTCTCCACAACTTTCTGAGTGACTGTGGGCAAGTCCTTTGTCAGGTCAGAGCTTTAGTGTGCCCAGATAAAAAATGCAAGGGAGAGGAGGCCCCGTGAACCAGACACTGGCCAGGCTCCCCCCGGATCTGGTGTCAGCTCTGTGGACTGGTCTAGTGGGAGAGACAGCCGACGTATAAACTATAATGTGAGCACCAGTGAGCAAGCCACAGACAAGGTAAGTCAGGTATTCCGACTGGAGTTATCCAAGAAGACCTCCTGAAGGAAAGACTTGGGGTGGACTGTGGGTGGAACAGGGAAAGGCATGTGGGAGAAGCTGGAACCAACGCTGGGGTCAAGCTACATGGGGGCCTTAGATAGCCGGTGAGGACTGTGGATTTCATTTGTACTCAAGGAAGGCAAGGCATGAGGAAAGCTCTGAGAGTTTTGCTTGGTGGTCCAGACTTAGAAGAAATGACAGGGGGCAGCCTCATAGGATATGTCACTGACATCCAATGTGCAGCCAGGACTTGGTGACAGAAGGTCAATTGGCCGTAAAAACAGAGCAGATAAAATGAAGCCATGGGGCACCTGGGTGGCTCAGACAGTTAAGCAACTGCCTTCAGCTCAGGTCATGATCCCAGCGTCCTGGGATCGAGCCCCGCATCTGGCTCCCTGCTCAGCAGGAAGCCTGCTTCTCCCTCTCCTACTCGCCCTGCTTGTGTTCCCTCTCTCTCTCTGTCTCTATGTCAAATAAATAAAATTAAAAAAAAAAAAAATGAGGGGCGCCTGGGTGGCTCAGTTGGTTAAGCAACTGCCTTTGGCTCAGGTCATGATCCCAGGGTACTGGGATCGAGCCCCGCATCGGGCTCCCTGCTCGGCGGGAAGCCTGCTTCTCCCTCTCCCACTCCCCCTGCTTGTGTTCCCTCTCTCTCTCTGTCAATTAAATAAATAAAATCTTTAAAAAAAAAATAAAAATAAAAAAATAAAAAAATAAATGAAGCCACGCTGCATTTAAACATTTTTTTAAATTAAAAAAAAATTTTTTTAGAAAGCAAAAAAAGACACTTTCAAAACAGATGCACATGAGAGATTGGGGGGTGAAGGCAATGCTGAATACAGGTACCTACTATGTGCCAGATACGATGCTTGGGGGCTGCCCATATATCATTAGTAATCCTCATCATAAATCTGCAAAGGGTGGGTCTTAATAGTCCTGTTTACCGGATAAGGAAACTGAGGCAGTGAGTAACGGACCCAAGCTCACACTGCTAACCAGTTGCCGGTATTCGACCCACTCCCCCTGATTCCAAAGCCCTTCCAATTTTCCGTTCAAAAAATTATTTTGTTTGTGTATATGTTTAACCCAGACAGCTGCCTGTGGCCCCTGCTCAACACGGCACCATGAGGGCCAAGCCGTCGCTCACTCTGTATAGGATGAGTTAGGATATGGAATAGGGTACACGGGCTTACGCAGTAACCTCCAGCGACCTCCTTCCCACGGTGTCCTCACCTCCACCTCCACCTCCACCTCCACCGCAGTTGGCTGGCTAAGGACCTCCCCAACTTTTGAGTACTCCAAAAACTCTCCCGGTGCAACACAACGGAAGTTCAAAATAACCACGGCTGCAACCTCTGAGCTCCCCACTGCCGAGGGGCACGACTGAAGGGTTCGACTATCGGGAGCGTGTTTTGGCCCCCTGGGGGCCCTACTTTCCCGGTAGAGTGGAGGTGCCGGGACGGGCGACGGGGCCGGGCAGCCAGGCCTGCGCGCCGCGCTCCGGGGCACGACAAGGCGGCTGTGCTTTAAGAGGCCGGGAGGAGGCCGCCCCGGGCCGCCACCCCCTCCCCGCCTCAGCGCCCAGGCCGCGTGCCGCGACCCCGCCGGAGGCGCGGGAAGCCTGCGCAGGGCCGCGGCCGCGGGCCGACGTGGCGGGCGGGCGGGGGCTGCGCGGGGCCAGCGATGACTCCTGGGAAATGTAGTTTCGGCAGGCCCGAGAAAGTGGCGCTCCCGTCGGGCATCCCCCGGGCAGGGGGCGGCAGGAGGGCGGCTCTCCCTCCGCGACGGCGCGGAGCTGGCAGGGGCACCCCCACACTGCGCCCTCACCCTGGGGCAGCGGCCCCGAGCGGCGGAGGCGGCGCGACCCACCTTTCTGCTGAGGAACTCCCGGACCAGGGAGGCGGCCACCTCCTCCACGAAGAGGCTGTCCATGCCGCCGGCTCTGCCCACGAGGCCGCGCCGCCGCAGCCCAGGCCCCGGGTCCGTTGGGGCCAGTATGGCCGCGTTGCCGTGGTGACGGTGTCACCGGAGCCGAGAGAGCTCCTCCCCTTCCCCGGAGCCCGCGGGCTGGGAGGGCGGGGAGAAGGGGAGGAGCGTCCTTCAAACGGGCTTCCGAGAGCGGGAGGCAGCCCAGGGGCCGGGCGTGGGCTCCCGGCTGGTTCCCGGCTCGGGCCAGTCCCTCCTCCGGGTGGCCTAAAACCAGCCACTGCTCCACGCTGAGTCCTGATTGCCCAAGATGGGAAATGGGGAGAATGCCTGCCTCCCTGTTCCTGGAGGAGTAAACCCACAGTGAAGTGGCCCACAGAGGGCCACCCACAGCACCACAGCTGGCTCCTGGGCTCACTGAGGCCAAAGGACCTCGGCTGGTCTGGACTGCGTGGGGCAAGGAGGCCCAGGACTCTGTGAACTCGGTGCTGAAATAAAAGGACCGGTCCCTCACCTGCTTAGTGCCTGCGGTTCCCATAATGAGACTGCCAGTAATTAAGCACCAAGCATTTTATACAGGTGTCATCAAAATAAGGACCCAATCATTACAAATATCTATAACCATTTACAAAGAAAAATATGCTTTTCCGAGGGACATAAAATGGAGCTGCTAAATAAATCAGAGCTACAGAGCATGACCCCAGGACCCATCAAATAGAATTTCTCCATGCCACAGACTAGCATAAAACCAGCATTAGCCAAGAAGAACATTCGCCTCACAGTGATGAGCTGTAATTTCTTCACCTACTCAGAAATTCAATAGACCACTTATTCACTGAGCTTAGCCATGGAATTGAGCGCAAAGGTTAAGTCCCAAAAGACCGCATACAGCATATCTTAGTGTAAATGTAAAACAACTTAAACCAGAAAATCATAATTTGTGGGGATATAATGCTTCAGTAAAGCTTTTTGTAAAAAGAGCAAGGGAGTGAAGACCACAAGATTCAGAACAGTGGTTGCTTCTGGAGGGGGAGGAAGGGGCACAAGGTAGGGGAGAACCACATGGGTATAAATAAGTAATTGTCGATGTTCTGGGTGTCATTAGGGCATTTGTTTCTTAAGTATTTGTTATAGTATTTCTATTAATTCATTAGTTTAATAAAAGATGGCCTTGTCGGGACCGATGTTGAGAGGATGTCATGAACCAAGGTGTATTATTAATTTTATGCCCCTGAGGTCCAGAGGAAGGGAGGGAGGAAAGGTGAATAGAGGGACAATTTAGACAGCTTTGTCTCATAACACAGGATTCTGTGACATGTGTAAAATCTTACGTATCACTGTACAGCAGTGGCTCTAGGCATCTGAGTCTGTGAGCTCCTGCATTTGTGTGAGTCTGACCACAGGAGTTTATGGGGTCCCTGGCTTCTGCCTGGTGCCCTGTGGCGCTCTGGCAGCAGGGTCCAGCAGGCGCAGTACGGGCCTTGAAACAGGCCTGCTGCATTGTTCTGTGAGAGTTGAGTTCATGTGCTGCCTCCTCCAAGATGCTCCAGGATGGGGACTGACTGAATGGATTCCCCTCCAACTTCAAGCTCCTTGAGAGGCAGTACTGGGCATTTACCTGGGTTAGGGGACTCCAGAGAACAGAGGTGGGAGCGTGGATCTGACCAGGTGCAACATGTCTGGATCAGCTGGGTTGGAAGGACATTGTGAAAGTCCTTCTAATGATGTGACCCTCAGTCCTTCCCAGCCATCTGGCCACCACTCCCAGAAGTCAGGACAAGGAATCCATTCCAGGTCATTGTCCTTGGCAACATGAAGGAACAGTTCCTCTACACATTCTCCACACTGTCCCACCTCATGGCCACCTCCCAATCTCTACTTCACACGGCCATCAACGTGAGACTGGTGATGGAAGAAAGACCCAGCCTCAGCCAGGCCCCAGCAAGATGAAATGAGACAGCCACAGCCCTGGCCTTTCACTCAGCCCAAAGCACACGAGACCTCCCGGCTGCCAAGGGTGATGGGTCTTGCTGGCTATGCAGGTCTGTGCAGCAGGGCTATCCAGGCAGAGGGTGAAAGGGAGGGAGGGAGGGAGGGAGGAGGGAAGGAAGTTCTTCCTCACATTTGAATGTCAACTAATAAACGTAGAAAGAATGATGGAATTAGCAAATCACCATTTGACAGCTAGCATAATGATCGAATGATCATCAAGTGGCAAGAATCATCAGTGGATGCTGAAACTAGTGGGTAAAAGTTTGAGGAGGAACATGTAATCTCAAAGTAGCTCTCCATAAGATATTTGTGAATTACAAGGGGGAAAACTGTCACTTTACAGTAAAGAAAGTTGGCCGACATGACATTAACCAAGTGATCAGAGTCACCATCACCAGCAATGGGACGGATCAACATCACGTCCCTCCTTATGCACTGAAAGAGACACGATACCACAGAAGTGGTATTCCTGCCAAAATTAACACAGTAAGAAGGACAACAACATCACTGCCTTAAACAAAATCAGATTTTATTTGTCTCTCACAGAGGTCCAGGGCTCACACGGCGCCACACATTATTAGGTTCCCCATTTCTTTCTCCCTTGTTTCTCCACCACGTGTGGCCTTGACCTCATAGGCCAAGATGGCAGCATCCATGTTCCAGGTAGCAGGATGGAGTAAAGGATGAAGAATAAAAAGCAAAGAGTCCATGTGTGCCCCATCTTAGAAAAGGTTTCCAGAAGCTGGCACAGAATACTCGGCTTACATCCCTATGGTCAGAACTCACTTGCTTGGTCACACCTAGCTGCAAAGGAGGCTGGGAAATGTAGTCTTTGATTGGCAGCCATGTGCCCACTAAAAAATTCTATTACTATGAAAGGAATGATGGGTACAATGGACACGGGAGGACAACTAACAATCTTTGGCACCCTGGTTTTGTTTTGTTTCAAAACAGCCTATTTCTACACCCTTGGTCCTTTCTATTAGGATTCTATTAAGATCTCACCTCAAACGCTTACTGTACGCACAGCACACCCAGTCATGTGCCTGGAAGTGCCGGGAGCTCAGAGCCCATATCCTGCAGACACGGATCCCCAAACATGCCTGGGCCAATCCTGCTTCCATGCCTGTGCACGACTTTAAATATCAATACCATTTCCTAGGAGGAGAGGCAGTAGCCGACGGAAACTCTCCCATGGCCTCTGTGCTGCCATTTAAGCTGATTCAAGCTAAGGTAACCAGAATGTCCAACCTTTGTTCCTTCCTTCCTAGATAAGCAAATTAAAATGCTGTCAACTGTTTCTCTTGACCTTGGGCTTTTTCAGAGCTCTGAGGGAAGAAAAGGAGATTTGGGGTTTTTGAAATTAGCACAGAGTAGCAAGATGGCAGGACTTGCCAGTGTTTCCGATGGAGCCTGAGGCTCACCACTCGCCCAGAATGCACTAGGGCAAGAAAGGTCCACGTGTCTTTTCTTCCTCGTCCCCCACTCCACCCACCACATCCAGCTCCAACCCTACAAGTGTGCGGGGTGTTAGGGTCTTGGGGTGTGAGAAGATTGAGAAGTTGATATGCTTTTGGAACCTGCAGAGTCTTTGTGGAAGCTTCTCTCCTAGTCTCCCAGTCTGGCTTGGCCAAGGATGGCACTTGATTCCCATAATACGGTAGGGCGGAGGCATGGGGAGTGGAGAATCTCCTGAGACTCTATAACCAGCAGCATGCATCTTCTCTGTTCTTATTTGTACCACTGCAGGGGCAGTGGTGTGGGCATGGGTCCTTGTAGTATTAGTCACATCACACAAGGTTTTCCCTCTGCCAGGAAAGGCTAGCCCTTCTCCTCTCTGTTAGGCATTAGTGAACAACTCACTCTTTTTGTTTTTTAATTTTATTTATTTATTCATGGAGACAGAGAGAGAGAGAGAGAGAGATAGAGAGAAGCAGAGGGAGAAGCAGGCTCCCCGCTGGGAGGCCGATGTGGGACTCGATCCCAGGACCCTGGGATCATGACCTGAGCCGAAGGCAGATGCTTAACCATCTGAGCCACCCAGGCGCCCGTGAACAACTCACTCTTAAAACCCAGCTCAAAGGTCACTTCCAGGAAGCCCTCCTGGAATTCCCCCCAGCACGAGCCCCACGCTCTCCTGGTTCTCTATGAGAGGACAGTGTGGGCCACAGGTGGAACGCAGGCTCCTGAGCTGCACTGCCTAGATGCAGAAGCCTGCCTCAGCTTCTTTGTAGCTTGTGTGATTTGAGCAAGTCTTTTAACTTCTGTGCCTCCGTTTCCCCACTTGTAAAATGAGGAATAAAAGCAATACCTTCCACATGGGGCCGTTGGGAGAATTAAATGAGTTTTACATGTTTTTTAAAGTGGCTGGCCTCATAGCAATGTTATTCACAATAGCCAAAAGGAGGAAATGATGTAAGGGCCCACCAAGGGATGCATGGACAAACATGGTGGGGTAGGTATTCCCTACAATGGAATATTATCCAGTCTTAAAAAGGAAGGAAAGTCTGCGATATGCGACAGCATGGATGAACCTTGAAAACAGCATGCCTGGTGAAAGAAACCAGCCACACACAGACAAACGCTTCATGACCCCACTAACGCACGGTACCTAGAGTGGTCACGTTCACACGGGTGGGAAGGACAATGGTGGTTGCCAGGGGCTGGGGAGAGAGGGAAATGAGGAGTTGTTTTTTAATGGGGACAGGGTGTCAGCTTGGGAAGTTGCAAGTGTTCTGGAGATGGACGGTGGTGCAGTTTGCACAACAGCGTGAATGTACTTAAAGCCACCAAGCTGCACACTTAGAATGGTGAAGATGATAAATTTTACGTTCCGTGTATTTAACCACAATGTTAATGATAAGTATTTTTTAAAAAGGGGCTGGCCCTTAATACGTGCCAGGAGGGTGCCAGCTACACATGTTAGCACATGATCTATGTGCTTGTCGTCTATCCCTGTCCTCCAGGGGGGCCGCTGAAGGAGTTCACCCCTGGCATAACAAACACTCCAGAAACAGCAGGAGGAAGGCAGAAGCTGCAGAACTTATAGAAAGGTGCCCTCTGGGCTGATCAGTTGGGGAAATGTATTCCTTCTCCCTTTGGAAGGACTATGAGAACAAGGTGTCCCTTCTGGGGGGAGAAGGGTATGGGACATGGAATTGCTGGGGGGAGAAGGGTATGGGACAAGGCAGGGGAAAATCCCAAACGGAGCCTGCCCCCAAGGAGGGGTGGCAGGGAAGAAAACTGGCCCGGGATGAACCTGGGGAGCCCAACATGAGACAGACAGAGTTCACGGCACCGGAAGGGCCCCGAGGAGAGCTGGGAGCCCTTCCTCCCTCCTCGGGCCTTGGGCGGGGTGACTACCACCATCATGCCGGATGTCTGCCCCCTCCCCCACAGTCTTCCCACAAGGGTGTCATGCAGCTGTCACGTGTAGGCCCATGCATACTGGAAATGGAGGCTAAGGTGCTGACCTCTCAGAACAGGCCGTCACATGGCTCCCCACAGGTCCCACAGAGGAAAGGGTGAAAGAGGTCTGAGGCATAAGGGTGGGTGCAGGGTGACCTCCCTCATGTCCAGCTGAGTCCCAGCAGGGCCCGCTAAGACATGCCCAGTTGGCCACGCATATGCTGTGTCTGAGGATACTGCCTCCAACCCAAGGGTCTCATATCAGGGGCACCCCACCTCCTTCTGCCTGTTGATCATTCCGCCACAAGCATTTCTAGAACCTCCCCATATGCGATGCCTCTCCAGACAAGTCCGGAGCAGGGTCTACTCAGAGAGATGCACACTGAGGGAAGGCCTGGAGCTGCTGTTGCTGACCAAGCCAGTGAAGGAGAGACCCCAGAGGAGGAGGGGCTTCTGCGCCCTTCGTAGTGTGTGGGGACACCTAGTGGAAGAGAGGGTACACTGGCGTCGTCACTCCAATCGCTCACCAGCTGGTTGTTGTGTCTCTGGGCAAGTCACACACCCTCTCCGGACCTCAACTTCCTGAATTATAGAACAAAGAGTTTGGACTAGGTCATTTCAAAGGGCTATTCCAGATCCCCTATGGGGAAATAATGTCTACAGTCATTTGTGCAAAATCTTTTACTTGTCAAAGCACTTTCCCATCGGTGATTTCCTGCTCCTGGAATTTTCTTGTAGATTATTAGGTTGGATCCCATTTCCCCTACTTCACAGAAGGGAAATATGAGGCCCAAAGAAAAGAAAAAACTCACCCAAGGTCATCTAGCCAATTAGTGGCAGGGCTGAGACTAGAATCCTAGAATCCAGGTCTCTTGACTCTTACAAGGGATGCTGTGTCCAGCTGTGCAGAGTATATCCCACACAAAGGTGTGGGTTGTAGGAGAAAGGAGACTGAAAAGTGCTTGGAGGAAGTGGGGGAAGGGGACCAAGTGAGCCTAAGGAAAGGGCACCTTTCTCTAGTTGTTCTGCTCAGAAGGGACACCTTGTTCTCATAGTCCTTCCAAAGGGAGAAGGAATACATTTCCCCAACTGATCAGCCCAGAGGGCACCTTTCTATAATTTGTCCATCTGTAGGAGGCACCTTTTCCTAATTCATGCAAACAACAGCCCTGACTCCCAGACTGTGCTCTTTCCCTCCAGGCTGAATGACCAGATCTGAAACAGGGTTGCCACATGAAATACAGAACACTCAGTTAAATGTGAATTTTGATAAGCACTAAATAGTTGTTTAGGGTAAGTATGCCCCATGCAACTTGGGGACATACTTTGACAGTTTAGATGTATGTAAATATGTGATAAAATTTATCTTTTAAAAGCAAGCGAATGATAAATATAAAATTCACACTAGTGATCTCAGATGGAGGAATGCAGGGGGCAAGGAATAGGGGAGAAGCACTTTAAGTATCATATCTGAGTACTCAGCTTGGGTGGTGGTTCACACCCCTACATGTAATATAGTCACAACAAATGTAGACAATAAAAGGAAGAAGGAAGTATGGTTGATGGACAGGCTGATGGATGGATGGATAGATAATATAGTCACAAAACAGGTAAAGACAAGGGAGGGAAAAAGGAAAGATGAGAGAGAAGGGAGGGAGGGAGGGAAGGAAGGATCCTTCCAGCTGGCCTTCAGGGATCATACCTGGCTGTATCACATCTCAGTGCAGTCCTGTGATGAGAAACTTGCCCCCAGAAGGGATATAATTCTCCAACTTGGGGGCCCCAGTTGCCCTGTCCTGCCCAAAGCACGGTCCCATCCTGGAGGAACCTACTGTCCTGAAAGTGTCAGGGCAACAGTGAGGGCAGAGAGGCCCCTGCGAAGCCGGGGTTGAAGCCCAGCCCCCCGGGGAACCCCCTCCCCCAGTCCTGGGTCCTACGTGTTCCCTTCCAGCTCACAGGCCTATCTCATTGTGCAGTAAAGCAGGATGGAGTGATATCTCTGAAGGACTCACAGGCACTGGGTGGATGGTACGGCTGGGGCTGAGGTTGATGAGCATGTCCCCTGCAGGAGGAGAGAGGTGACTGAGCATGGTAAGGGTCAGGCAAAAGAAATAAGATCTGAGACAGACAGACACCCTGGGCCAAACCCATGGGGTAACAGCACAAACCACGACCGTTACCATGGATTGATGCTTTCTGTATGCCAAGCACCATGCTTAATACTGTGTATGTGTTAATTTCCATTTACACCTCAGGACTACCCCGTGTAGTGACTACAACTTCTAATTCCATTCTCAAGATTAGAAAACTGAGTCTAAAAGAGGATTAACAATGAGCCCGATATCTTTCAGCCAAGAGCATAACCACTATCTTCCTAGGCAGAGAACAGGAGCTCCAGGCCCTGCTCTGGAGCAGATTCGGGCTAGAGTGTTCAGAGAAGCCATTCTAGGGGCAGGGCCCTTTAGGTTCAAGGCTGACTGGGAGCATCCCCTGGCTGTCCAGCTCCACCTGGATGGCTGTCTGGGGTGGGGGGAGGGGGAGGGAAAGACCAAGAAGCCAGGGCTGAGAAGGAGATGACCAGGGAAGATGGCCCCAGGGTCAGTGGAGGGTCCCCTGGAAGCTGAAATGAAGCATGACGTCCAACATTTTGCCCAGAGCCTGAGCTTCAGCTGCTGTTGAAGCCGTAGCAGGAAGTGTTTCTGGAAGTGTTACTCACCGCCCCCCTGCCCTCTTCCCCCAGGGGTGCCCCCCCCAGCTCAGGCTGCCTGGGTCTTATGAGGACTCCGGCTACTCCAGACTCCACCCCCAGAATTCTGTACCCCTCCCCTGGCTCCTCCCATGCCAACCTCTCGTGGATCTGCCCCTTCTGAGGGGATGCAGAAGGGGATCTAGGGACCCTCACCCCACCCCAGCACACTGACATACCTTAACACAAACTCATATAAACCCAGAGCCATGACAGCTGAGGCTACAGCTCCCCTGGCCCCGCTTCCTCGAGGGACAGACCCCGGTCCATCGGGGGTGACCAGGGGTGCCGAGTCCCACATCCTCCTCTCAACTCTGCCAGCCACAGGCTGCCATGCGACTTTGGGCTGCTAACGACTGCAATTTCCCCATCCGCATGCCAGCTTCACTGGCTGGAAGAACCAAAGTCGTTCCCCTAGGTCACAGGTGGCGTGAGCCTGCTGGCACAGTGAGGTCCTCATCGGTCCCCTCGTGGTCAGTGGGGCCCCATGGCTCTCCCCAGGCAGCGGGCTAGGCTCCACACACCCCGGCCCTTCTGGAAGTGATCGTTCAGACCCTGGGGTGCAGAAGACGATAGCTGACTTCATCACTGTGCAAGCCACCGCGATATCAGAAAACAGCGCACCGTCTTCCGTGAATGCAACAAGGGAGCCCCCGTCATAAAGCAGAAACGGGCAGAGGAGGCCCGGCTCCTTGGCTGCTGACTTGCCATGAGACAGCAGGTAAGCCAATGCTCAGGCCTCAGTGTTCTTCTCCTTTAAAATCGGAATAGGTTGTGACACCTCCCACAGACAGAGAGAAGCTTGGCCCCCTTTTCTGGCCCTAGGGAGCAATTGACTGGGCCACAAACCAGATAGACATAATCTGCTGCCCTGGAGGTCAGGCCTCCTGCCATGGAAGTTGGAAGGACAAGACTGTCTTGTTCTGGGCGCCTATGGGGCTCGGTCGGTTCGGCTCGGGTCATGATCTCAGAGTCGTGAAATCGAGCCCCGCGTTGGACTCCCCACTGCCTGAGATTCTCTCTCTCCCTCTGCCTCTGCCCCTCTTCCCTGCACTACCCCTGCCCCACCCCTGCCTCTCTTTGTCTCTCTCTCTCAAAAAACAAACAAACAAAAAAAGAAATGTCTTGTTCTGGCTTTAAATAAACAAACAATTCTAACCCCGTAGGACTCAGTCTTCCACAGAGGCAAGAAAACCCCGCAGTCATTCAGTGCCTGGTTTCCAAGGGTTGGGTACCTGGGCAGTTTCCAGGGAGGTCTGGCACCATGGTGCCGGCACACAGAAGGCATCAGAGCAGGCAGGAGACCGAAGCTCTCCTGTTGTGTAATTTGAGGAGCATTTAATAAAGGGATGGCATCAGCAAAGGTGTGGGCAGGGTTGAGGGAAGCCACAAGGTACCTATATTAATCAGGGCTCTCCAGAAAAACAGAACCGACAGGATGTGTATATGTATACACACATATATATGTATATAAGAGATTTGTCTTAAGGAATTGTTCAAGCAATTATGGAGGCCAGCAAGCCCACAGTCTGCAGGGTAGACCAATAGGCCAGAAACCCAGGAGGAGCCAATGCCACAGTTCACATCTGAAGGCTATCAGGCTGGAAAAACCATAAAGAGCCAATCGAGAGCCAGTTCAAGTCCAAAGATCATCTGCTGGCAGAACCCCTGTTGCTTAGGGGAGGGCGGTCATTTGTTTTATTCAGAATTTCAACTGATGGGATGATGCCCACCCACATTATGGAGGACAATCTGTGTACTGAAAGTCTACAAATGTAAATGTTAATCTCATCCAAAAACACCCCCACAGAAACATCCAGGATAATGTCTGGTCACATATCTGGGCCCAGCTAAATGGACACACAGAATCATGCATCAGCAGACTCCAGGCTGGGGAGCAGATTAGAGGCACTATCTGCCCTAGACCTGAGACAGTTATATGGACAGGGCCTCCTGCAACAGCCAACAGCAAAGGAGCTGAAGGAAAACCATACCCAGAGCTCACTCTCCCCCTTGCCTCCTATATCCTACCAACCCCGGCTGAAATCCTGAGGGCAGGGGAGTGCTAACAGAGTTCACGTAGGCCAGCCTCCCGCGGCTCACAGGAGGCTGCAGAAGGATGGAGAGCAGTATTGAGGGACACACGGGAGGTGCCCAACGTGGCATCCCATTAACAATTACGGAATTGAACCGTGGATACCCAGAGCCCCTGCAGTGGGATGTGGGGGCCTGGGGGGGGGGGGCGCGGAGATCACCCTTCTCAGAACCATTTACCCTGCTACAATTAGATGGACAGGGGAGGCCCACCCCAACTCAGGGTTTCCAGTGTCTCCCGCTGCCCAGAGAAATGAACCCAAATGCCCCTGGCATTCCAGAACCTCTGTCCTCAGGCCTCAAGGGCATCTCCACCAGTTCTACCCTCTCTCTCCCAGCATACATCCTGACTTTGGCCTGGCCAGGGGGCTTCAGAGCACTAGGGTCATCCATTCAAAGTCAAGTCTTTTATGAATAGATTCTAAGGACGGTTTTTTCAACTTCAGCACCATTGACATATCAGGCTAAATATTCTCTGCTGGAGTGGGGGCTGAACTGTGCCTTGGAGGATATGCAGCAGCATCCCAGGCCTCTACCCCCGAGACACCAGCCATACCCCATCTCCAGCTGTGACAACCAAACATGTCTCCAGACGCAGCCAGATGTCCTCTGGGAGGCGAAGTCGCCCCCAGTTGAGAAGCACTGTCCTGCAGTTTGCCTTGTATCAATCTGATGACCCTTCCTTCACGCCAGCAAGTTTCAGTCCCTTTTTAAGAACATCTGCATCATCTTAAGCATCTTCCCGTATCGTGACTTTTGGATATAGCTCCAGGAAGCTCCATTCAAGGGGACTTCTGCCCGAATTTCAAAAAAATGAGCAAATTTCAAGTGGCCTATCAAGAAAATAAAACCACTTGAGAGTCAGTGAGATGACAAAAGGATCCATCTCCTTCCCAAGATTAGGAAAACTGCCATCTGCATTCCTCGCTGACACACTGTTCTTGTTCTTGCCGCCTGACCTCGTGGAGGGAAGAAGAAGGTCCAGAGAGGAACTTACAAGGGTAAACCAGACTTTTCTTTGGTGAGTTGTAAGCAGCCGCACAGAGCCTCATCTCACACCAAACACCGAAATAAAGGCTAAAGTTCCTTTTAAAATATCAATTACAGAAGCTATCACAGTTGAACAGTGATGAAATCTCTGGATAAGGAAGGGATAGAGTGGCAGAGTGGGGGTGCCAATATCTATTTTATAGATTGTTGTGAAGATGGGGGACGCCTGGCACACGGGAGGTCCCCGCAGGCGTAATCGTCCTACCAAGTGTTCTCCTTGGTCCCTGCTCTTTCAATCTCCGTGGGAGGGGCGGCTCATGACAGGCCGAGGCCCCAGACTTGCGCGTTTGCAAAACACGCTATGGTTTACCGCCTGAAATCTCTGCTCTTAAGTGGATTTTTGAGAGAGATTTGGCAATACTTTTTTTTATATAACACTTTTTATTTTGAGATTAGATTCCCGTGCCGTTATAGGAAATAGATAGATCCCAGGTACCCTTTATCCAATTTGCCCCAGTAGTAACATCTTTCAAAATAATAGTGCAATATCACACCTGGGATATTGTTATTGATATAATCCACTGATCTTATCCAGATTTCCCTAGTTTTACTGGTGTGTGTGTGTGGTGTGTGTGTGTTAAACTCTATGCAAGTTCATCACATGGCAACACTTTTTAAAAATATTTTTATTTATTTATTTATTTATTTATTTGAGGGTGGGAAGAAGCAGAAGCAGAGGGATAAGCTGACTCCTGACTGAGCACAAGCCCAACGTGGGGCTCCATCCCACGACCCCGAGGTCACGACATAAGCAGAAATCAAGAGTTGAACGCTTAACCGACTGAGTCACCCAGGCGCCCCGACACGGCAACAATTTTTAAATGATTTATCTAAACATAGGTTTCCCAGGCTTTTCAGAAGCCCTAGCTGTTTACTTCTCCCCTAAGCAAAAAGAAAGTATTGACTAAGCAAGTTAAGTGAACAGAAGACAGGAAGGAATATGTAACCACATTCAGGACAAACTGTTCTCTCTCTCTCTCTCTCTTTTTTTAAGAGAGGGAGAGGTTGGGGAGGGACAGAGGGAGAAGAAGAGAGAGAATATTAAGCAGCTTCCACGCCCAGCATGGAACCAGATGCAGTCCTCCATCTCACAACCCTGAGATCATGACCTGAGCTGAAATCAAGAGACCGGTGCTTAACTGACTGAGCTGCCCAAGTATCCCCAAGGCAAACAGTTTCCAAGAGCAAGCTCGCTGTCCTCGGCCAGTGAAACCTTAACCATCTCTGATTCCTATTCCTTCCCCCTTAGGGGTCTTCCCACTCTGGTTCTTGTTTTCCTGGGGAGAGGCTGGGAGAGCAAGGGCAGATGGAACAGAACCACAGGAGCAGGGGAATGTGGCAGGAACGCCCCCCAGACCGGAGGGCAAGCTGTGCGCAGGAACGGAGGACTATGAGAAACTTAGGTGGAAGAGAGAGGGGTGGCCAGCCTGTGGTCAGACAGGCAGTCAGTGGCAACAGCAAGACTAAAGATCAGTTAATTCGGGGCTGCCATGCACTGTTGAGTAGGGAGTGTACTGCACAACTCTAAGGGTGACGCAATCACTAAACAAACCTTTCCTATTACGTAATCAGTGCCAACAAAGGTACATCAAGCAACATCACAGGAACACAGAGGAAAGAAATCTTAACACTCAGAGAGAAATCTGAGGAGACTTCCTGCAGCGAGGACACTGGCAGTAGGCCTTGAAAAATGGACAAGTGAGTTTTCATGGAAGAGGGAGAAGAGGGCAGTGCGCCTCGTGTTACTTACTCTGAGGCACAGATCCCCTCCCCACTAACTCATCACCACATCCTCCTGCCTTCCCTGATCAGCTGAGCCAGATATGAACCCATTGGCTCACGTCTCAGCCCTTATCGGAGGCTCTGTCCTCTGCAGCGGGGAGTACGTCACCGTCCCCAGCGTTTTAAATCCAAAGTCAGACCCTGCTGGAAATAAACCAGTTGCTACTGAGAAGCTATTCTGAAACCTGCCCAGAAGTTCAGAATCTGTCCTACCAGGCCCCTGGTAGCAATCCTGGGGGCAACCAGGGGGATGTGATCTGAGCCCCAGCTGTGTGGGTCTGGTATCTCCACTCAGCCTGGGGACCACCCAAAGGCAGGGTCAGGTCTTCTATGGTCACCCTCCCCAAATGACCAGGCCCAGGGAAGGGCAGAGCCTGCGGTCCTTCTCCAGCTACCTTAGCTGGGCATGGAGTTGGGCTGTCCCCGCATCACGGGCCTGGTGGACACTGTCTCCCGCAGGAGGAGGGGAGGCCACGGCCTGACTGACACTCGCACAGGCCCCACCATCCACCAGCTGCTCTGGGCCCGGAGACTTCAGGAGATCATCGCCAGAGACTATGCAGAGCAGAACCTCTGGGAGCTCAGCTGAGGAAGGAGCTGGTCCCCAGTCGTCTAGTACACGTGTGAGCTGGAGTGAGACAGGTACCCGCAGGCCGTCGTGCTTCGCAGGTGGGGTCCTCCCCATCTCCCACCAGACAGAGTGTGAGCCCACCTGTGTCATGCGCCCTCTCCCCACACTTTTGTCCTGACCCACTTGGGGCACACAGCCCCCCCTCTGAGTGAGTGCCCCCTCTAACCCTGCCTTCGGGTGGCCCCCGGGGGATGTGAGCTGAGCCCCAGCTACCAGATTCACACACCTGGGGCTCAGGGGGTTGACAGACGAAGAGTGGGTCACAGCCTGGTGCATACTGAGTCCCCCTTGCTGCCCCAAGAGTTGCTAAGCAGAGAGCTGGCTGGACTCGGCCCTGGTGCCCCACCCCCCAGACCAACAGCATCGACCCCTCCAAGCACCCTCCCCACCTGGTGCACAGAGGGGCACAGGCAGGACTTTGGCCCGGATACCACAGCTGAGCAAACTGAGGCCCAGACCTGGAGAGGGACCTTGAGGACACCTCAGAGCCAGGACAAAGGCCAGAGTTTCAGATTCCTGCCTTAACCTTGGGCCATGAGCGCCTGCCCCGGCTACAGGTGGGGGTGGCCTGCAGTGGGATAGGGCTGGGGGGGGTTCTCTGAGCACAGGGGCCTCGACAGCAACCTGGCCTGGCTTCCTTCATTCTTGCCACCCTTCCCAAAGCGCATATGGAGCGTCAGGCCCTCTCCTAGGCCCCAGGCATATGCCGCAAACAAGATAAAATCTCATCCCCGTGGAGCTCATAGTCTAGTAGGGAACACATCGACAAACAAACTAGACGGAGATTCAGATAACAGTATGGCGCAGAGAAAAAGCTCCAGCTGGGAAGGGGCCTTGAGAGAGACGGGGGCACCGAGCAGGTCTGCGGCGTCTCAGTCGGCTTGCGCTGCCATCACAAAGTGCCACCGGCTGGGTGGCTTCAGCGACGTTTACTTCTCACAGCTCTGGAGGCTGGAAGTTCCAGATCAGGGTGCCAGTGTGGACAGGGGCTGGGGAGGACACTCCTCCTGGCCTGCCGAGGGCCACCTTCTGTCTGTGTCCTCACATGGAGGACGAGAAAAGAGAGAGAGCTCCCTGGTATCTCTTCTTGTATTTGTTATTTTTTTAAAGAATTTATTTATTTGTTTGAGAGAGAGAGAGAGTGGGGAGAGGGGCAGAGGGAGAGGGAGAAAGAGTCTTACGCAGACTCAGCACTGAGCACGGAGCCTGGCTCAGGGCTCGATCCCAAGACCCTGAGATCACGACCTGAGCTGAAACGAGGAGTCGTTTGCCTAACCGACTGCACCACCCTGGCACCCCGGTGTCTCTTCTTCTAAAAAGGCACGAGTCCCATCAAGAGGGCCCCAACCCCGAGACCTCACCTCCCCTGACCCCTCTCCCAGTACCATCACACGGGGGGTTCGGGCTTCCACATAGGAATCGGGGGAACATAGTCCATCCACGGCAGACAAGAAGAGAAGCACTCTCCAAAGAGATTAATGGCATCCAAAGATTCAATTAGTGCCACTGAATTGTACACTTAAAAATGATCTAAATGGCAAATTCTTTGCTATATATATTTAACAACGTAAAAACTAATAATATACCAAAAATTGAATTAGTTTGAATTATTAAAAAGGAAGAGGAGGAAGAGGAAGAAGAAGAGGAAGGAGGAATCAAACATCAAATCCACGGTCACCAAACAGCCACGTAGCCTTGAGCAAGTTGCACGCGCTCTCTGTGCCTCGGTTTCTTCATCTGTACCACGGGGGATATAATCTCTCCTGCAAAGAGTCGCTGAACGGGTTAAAACACAGGCCTCGCTGAGAAGAAGCAACTTAGCATGGCGGTGAGGATGGGGGGCTGTTGTCATAATGTTCATCGTCCCTCTGCGTCCGTCCCCAAAGGAGCACGCGGCGGGAGAAGGAAGCCGGCTCTGAAGGACAGTCACGTGGCTGCTGAAGTACGATGTGACCAAGCACTGGGGCCGGCCCAGGTGCCGCTGGCTGACGGCATGCTGGCCCCGCTGGTCCTGGACAGTGCCTGCCGTGTGGATGTGGATGCCTACCCGGTGCCCGTGCACGGCCCGGCCGGCCTGCGGAAGCCAGGTGGGCACCCGGTCCCCCTGGTGGCTCTGCACAGCCACACTACATGGTGGACTCCAAGAACTTCCTTGGGCTGTACCTGGAGAAGGAGACAGTAGAGAAGACGGTGCAGGAGACTGACTGCAGGTGCCAAGGTGGGATGATAGCCCCATCAGCCACTCAGAGGCCTACTGCACCACTGAGGGTATCTGCTTTGTGGTCGCCCACAAGGCCCCCAGTGCCTGAGGCCTGCCTGGCAGAGGAGGACCTGCCCCAGAGGGGAAGTCAGGACCAGCATTTCTAGAGTCTCAGTCCACAGCCCCCTAAAACAGATGGAGCCTGAGCTTTACCCCTTCATTCCTATTACTTCATCCCAAGGTCAGGGGGGAAAGCAAGGTTCTCTTTCCCCTCCTCACCCCTGCAACCAGCCCAGGGATCCGTCTCCCACACCCCTTTCTTGTTCATCTTGCACCAAAGATCAGGAAAATAAAGTGGCTCAGCTGGATACTGTCTTGATTTGGGTTCCCCCAGAAGCCGACTCCAAGACAAGGATTTGAGAGCAAACAGTTTATTTGAGAGGGGATCCCAGGAGACACCAATAGGAGCATGGGAAGGAACGGGAGGCAGGCAGGTGGTAAAAGGGGGTGTCGTCAAGCCCACTACCACTGGGGGCAACTGGAGCTCTCCACTGTGCTGGGGCCTTGGGGCACAGGCACACACCTCAGAGTTACCCCACCCAAGGGACCTGGTACATTTGTGCAGCTCCCATGGTCACGGCTGAGGGCTGCCATCGGGTCATGAAGTGGCCAGCATCTTCAGCCTGCTGGTGAGTAGGCAGCGGGGCAGAGCCTCGGGCAAAGGCTTGCAGGTGCTGGCCACTGGAAGATGGGCCAGCAGGCCGCGGGGATTGGGAGGAGGTTCCAGGAGCACCTGCAGCAAACGCAAAGCCCCAGTGGCTGGCGTGCGGGTCCACTCTGGGCAGCCTGGTCCTTCTGCCGGGGGAACAGGACGTCAGGTTCTCAAAGCCCAAAGACATCTGCAAGAACTAGATGATTTCTAGGCCAAATTCCTGTTCCCCCTCTGGTGAAGAAACTGAGGTCTGGGAAGGTCGGTGACTGGCTCCTGATGGCTCAGTGAGTCAGCTGCAGAGCCCAAATTGGAACCTGGGTCCAGCTTATGATGGGCTTGGGGGATTCAGAGCTGCAGGAAGCAGGGTACGAATTTTTTTTTTTAGTAGGTTGGTATTATAACATTTATTAAAATAATGCTATGGGTTAATAGAAACAGCAAAGAACCAAAGAATTAAAATGCAAGCTATGTAAAATCCCAACTAAAACCCAAAACTGTCTAAAGTATTCATTCATTAGCTAACTAAAAGCCCAAGAAAGACAAGACACCCAATATAATAAAGTAGGGGCCTGGAAGGCACCAGGGGGAGGCAGGGGCCTGCACCCAGCCTCGGGACTCCATGCCCTTCACTCTTCATTGCTGGGGTCACCCCAAGGGCCCAGCCACCCTGGGCTTAGGAGGGGAACCAGAGGTTGCTACAGAGCTCCCCCAGAGTGGGGAGTGGACCTGACGACAATAGAGCCTCAGTAAGTGGTCAGCTGAACCAGGCGGGCAGCACAGGGAGTCAGGCTGTTCCATCCATATGGCCAAGAACTGGGGCTCTCAAACTTTTGGGAAGGCCTAGGTCCCTAGAAGAACTTCATAAGGCCTTCTATCTCTCAGGACTCCCCTTGCCCACACAGCCAGTCAGCTCACATTCCAGGTAGCTGCCAACACTGGGCTGACATGTCCTGTCTGGCTTGTGGGAGGGGTGACAGCCCTTCTCCACCCAAGGCTGGCTCATATGAAGCCCCGAATGTTCCCTGAACTGTAGCATGGGCCCCTTACCGGGCTTTCAGCTCCCAATGTCCCAACCCAGTCCAACCTCCATCGAGTAGCCTCCCAGAGCAAACACAGCCACAGGATGAAATCCCAGCACGTAATGACCCACAAAGGCCCTCCACGACCTGGCCGCTGCCTTGTGTCCTGTAGCCGCCACGCAAGGCTCCCTACCTGCATGTCTTCATGACACAGGACTCTCTCCTCCAGCCTATGTCCTAGCTCCGCACAGCCTCCAGCGCGGTGTGAGGAGCGATGGAGAGAAGGGTTGAGCCAGAACTCCTCGCCCAGGGAAAGGAGCAGCCTCCATATGCTGTCCTGCTGCTAAAGCCCAGTGTTTTCCAAACTGCTTCCATTGTGTTCTGGGGGGTGTCTGAGTCGTATGTCAGAGGTCAGCGATGGCAAGTCCTCCTTCGTCCTGCAGCTGGGTCTTGGGATGCGGAAGGCAGAGACGAGGCAATGTGAGATGGCAATGGCACCCCACGGCCACCAGAGGGCAGTGCAGTGCAGAAAGCTGCCCGCCGAGGTGCAGGGAGAACAGTATTCCTCAGGAAAGAAGACCACCTTTGGGCCCATTGAGGTGCTGCCAGGCCTCATCCAGCAGAGAAGCCATGAGCCAGGCCACCCGGAGGAGCCTGAAAAGGCTTGGACGGGCAGGGCCTCCATGAACCCAGAACTCTCCTGTCTCTCTGTGGGTACTGGACACTGCATTTTAGCTAGAGCCCAGGAGACTAGAACTTTCCAAACTAACTTGCTTGTGAGTCACCCTGGGAACTGGTTAAACTGTGAATTCTGATCCAGTGAGGCTTGAAGCCCAGAATGCTGGCCACTAGGGGTTTCATCCTCTGGCAGGAGGCTAGGAGAGTTTTCTCTGGAGAATCTGAGCAGCCCAAGAAATTGACATCCAGTGTCAATTTCTGAGCTAACAAATAGCTCAGCCAGAATGGCCCCCCTGTAAGTACAGAGCTCCTAATCTCTACAGTGCCCAACTCCATGAGCAGACTGCTAAGGATTGCCATATATATGAGGAAAGCCTAACAGGCGGAAAATGAAAGAAACGGAAAAAAAAACGTGAAAGAAACAGAGAGTGTAAAGAGAATACATCTTTTTTTAAAGCATCAGTGTCCTCTGCAAGATAGAAGATGTTGCGTGCACAAAACAGAACAGCATGCACAGCACTTAGCTGCAGCGAGGGGAGGCAGTCCCATGTCCAGTGACAGCCCAGCTGTGTCCCACCTCAAGCCAGAGACCCTATCTCTCCAATTTCTGGCTCAGGGCCTTCTCCACTCCAACCGGGCCCCCTGCAGGCTTAGCCCAGGGGTGGGAGGGGGGCATTAACACGCCGGGGTAATTCTCAAATCGTGAGAGAAGAGACCCTGTGCATAAATGCCTCAGCCTCCTGTCCCTTTGAATGAACAAGGAGAAAACAGCATTGCCAAGGTACAGAGGAGCAAAACCTAGAGAATGGAGGGATTCAGAGGAAGACTCGGCTGCCCCGGGGCCCTACACAGGAAGGGAAAGGCAGGCAGGCAGGGGGCAGGCGTGCACCCCAGGCCAGCCGTGCGATCCGAGGAGAGGGGCTCCCCGCTGCACCCCCCAGGTCAGGTGCGCTCCAGGAAGTGGTTAGCCCCTACTTCTGGAAGAGGTGCCAGACGAGGCAGAAGGCACACAGAGAGGCCTGGCCTGGGTAGCAGGTGGCCCAGTTCCAATCCTGAGTCTACCAGTGACAGCGGCGTGACCTCAGGCAATTCATTTCCCCTCGGACCCACACCCTCACTTAGTGTGGCTGCGTGGATGGCCCTCTTCCCTTCACAGGCCCAAGCCCCTGCTGATGCTGCTGTCCCCAGCCCCAGCCCCAGATCAAGGGCCCCTGGTTCTCTTTTTGCAAGACAGACAACTGCATGTCACGGAGCCTGTCAGGAGCACCAACTCGCAGCCCCAGGCAGCCTTCTCCCTCCCTGACATCCTGGGACACGGGCTCCCACCCCGACACCCCACATGTGTCACACACACTGTCTGTGGAACACATACAGCACACACCGACGTGTGTAAACATGAGCACACACTACATGCACACACCTACACCTACACATACTACGCGTGCCCCCACATAAATACATATCGCAAACACCACACACTCGTGTGTGCACACACACAAGTCTCTGCTCTTGTCTGTCCCCTCGGGTCTCTCCGGGTCCTTATGTACTTGCAGCGTTTCCTCTGAGTCTGTCTGTCTGCCTCATCTCCCGTGCACCATTAAATGAGTTCCACGCATGTAAAGCACTGAATGCCTAGCACAGCTGAGTGCTCACTGCCTGTTAGCTAGGATCATTGGACTTGTGTTTCTCCCTCACTCTGTTGCTGTGTGTCTCTCATGTTTCTATGTGTCTCTGTTGCCTCCATGTCTCTGTCTCTGTCTCTCCTTCCCATGGCTGTCTCCACCTCTCCATCTCCACCTTTTCCCCCTCTGCTTCTTGCTCTCTGTCTCTTCATCTCTGTAGGTCTCTCTCTCTCCCTCACCCCCTCTCCCTTTCACCCAGTGACTCACCTCCTCCATCCTCAGTCTCTGCTCCCCACTCCAGGCCCTGTCCCCGCCAATCTAGGGACAAATCTCACCCTGAGCTGGATCCAGAACCTCAAGGACAGCCCTCCCCACATATGTTTCTCCCAGACCAGGCTCAGCTGCCTGAGGGCTGCTCTGTCCCTCATGCTCCTGGCTCTGGAGGCATGACCCACGTGCTGGGCCCTAAGCTGGTGCCCCAACTCCAAAAGGCAGCTAGCCCACCTGTCCTGAGACCTCCTCTGGATGGGGCTGCCCTCTCTTTGGCCCTGGCATTCACAGGGAACAGATTCTGTCCTGCTGGAGCCAAACAGGGATTAAAATAGCAGGAAATCAGGAGATCCAGGAAAGGAAAATGCAAGCTTTCGCTAAGGAGGGGCAGGAATTCACGAAAGAAAGGGATCTCTACTCCTACCCTGCACCACATACAGACAGATAACAAGGATTCTCCCAAACTTCCTCAGGGGTCGCCCCACGTGCGTGCCCCAAACACTCCAGCCACAATGACTTTAGCATTCCCTAAACCGCAGCCCTCCCTGCCACAGGGCCTTTGCATGTGTGGCTTACATTGCTGTTCATGCCCTTGGCCTTGGCTGTGGCCGCATTGGATAGATCCTCCCCTTCCTTCTAAGCCCAGGTAGTTTATAGCTCCACCTAGAGCCATCTTCCCTTCCCCCTTCACCACCTTCATGGTGCTACATCGATCTTCGAGGCTCTGTTGACACGTTGTCTTGTCTGCCCTGGAGGCTGTGAGCTTCACCGGGCTGGGCACGGGTTTTAAGAACTTCTGCACATGGCAGTGTCAGCATGGGAATCAACACAAGTGAGCATGATCCTCAATCAACCATTGTTCCTGGTCACAGGGCCCCTGCTCCAGAGTGGGTCCCTGGAGACCCTAGACCTCCACAGTCTGTCTGATCACTATAGCACAGGGGGCAGTAGAGGGTTTCTATCTCGACCCTGACGCTCAGGTATGCGAACCTAGGTAAGTTACTCAGGCTCTCTCCGCCTCTGTTTTGTCATACAGAAAATGAGGATGATATGGAGATAAAACGAGTTCATGTATATTAAGTACTCAATACTGCACCTGGCCCAAGGCGAGTACCATGAAGTACTGGCCATTGTTAGGACGCTTTCCCCTTTAATTCAGCACACGTCCAGTGAGCACAGAGGAAGAGCCCCGCCCTGCTGGGCATCCAGGGATCACACGGTGGCTCATTCCGAGTTGGGGCTGGAGCGTGGGTTCCAGCTCTCAGAGCTGTAAGGCCCCTGAGGAGGTCAGTGGGGGCTGGGGGAGCCCCCCTGAAGGCCAGGGTTAGCACAGAGCTTGGCCCTGGCCGAGGAAGATAAGGAGAGCATCTGGTTTGCAGAATGGCACAATCCCAAAGAAGGAGGAAAGTACCTGAGGGAGGGTGGGGGGCAAGAGGGTCCTGGGGAGACAGTGGGAGAGAAAGCTGAGGCATGAGGGGGATGAAGCCTAGCTGGGCTGGACGGATGAGATGGGCCCAGCAGGGTGGGGACAGCCCTGCGGTGGCCAGCACCCTGCAGGCAGCTCCAGGCTCCTGCCACAGCGGCATCCCTGGTCACAGACCGCCTCACAGTGGCCATCACCATCTCTCAGGGCACACACGGTGTGTCCCTTCCCAGCATCCTGCTCTCGCCCCACCTGCCAAACACCAAAGCCCAACAGTGTTTGCTCTGGGAATTACTGAACTTGGGAATGTATTCACGGAATATGACAAGAGTCTTAGAATCCAACTTGCAGATCCACAGAAGCTGAGGATTCTGTGAACTTCTAGAAGACAGGGGTAGTCCAGGCTGGCCCAGTTCCCTCCCAGACGTGGCCAGTGTGGTAAGAACCTAGTCTGGTTTTCAGACTCTTCTGAGGAAAGTGAGGACCTGGGTGAGGATGGGCTCTGAAGCCCTGCCCTCCCACACACCCGGATGATGGTGGGTGGGCTCTTCAAGACATGCTGAGTGAGTCTCTCCATCTGCTGCGGGGTGCTGAGCTCCACCTCAGAGGGACAGCGCAGGGCAAGCAAGGGACATGTTGGTGAAGATCCACTCAGAATCCCCTGGCATTGCTGTGAAGGCAATGACCTCCTGCCCAGCTCGCTCTCCCACAGATGTTGGAACGGCTGAGGGGGCAGGAGGGACTGGGGGGCAGGAGTCTTCCCTGGGGCAGGGTGATGAGGACACAGGAAGGATGGCAGTTGTCCACAGGGGAGACTGGTGCGTGAGTGTGTGTGTACGTGTGGAAGGGAGAGAGTGAGTTCTCCATCACCGTGGGGTGTGCAAGCAGAGGCTGAGAGCTCCTGCAGGATGGCGAAGAGAGGGTCCCGCAGCCCAGCACACAGAGGGAAGTTGGTCTACAGGAGGTAGCCCCTGGGCTCCCCTTTAGTCCCAGGCTGAGGGTGGAGGTGTGGCACGGGTGTGGCTGGCTGTCTCTGGGAGGGGGAACAGCCAAGGGCAAGAATCAGGAGAGGGTAAGGAGCAGGGCCCTCTGGGACAGTCGGTGAAGGCTCCTGCAGCGGCTGTGCGGGCTTGGAGGGGTTTCCCAGGCAGAGGTGCCAGGCAAGAGCTTGAGGGCTGGGAGCAGGGCCCGGGGGAGGGGCTGTTGGTGCCTGCAGAGGGATGGCTGTGATCAAAGGCGGTGGAAGTGGGCTGATGTGAGGTGCCTGCGTCAGGAACGCTGCACAGCTGGTGGGCACAGGCTCACGATGGGTCTGAATACAGAGGGTCCCGCAGGTCAGAACTCTTGATGCCTCCTCCTTGGGAAGGGGAGGGCCAGGAGTCAAGGAGGGTGAGATGCTTCTCTACAGCTGTGGAGAAGGGAGGAGCATGTTCTTGGGAGCGTGGAGGTGGTAGCAATTGGTCTAAGCCTGGGGGCGGGGGTGGGGGTAGGCAAGACTTGTGCGCAGCAGGAAGCGGGGCACACGGGGGGGGGGGGCATTCCCGGAGGAAACATGGCCTGCAAAGACTAACTGCACATGCCGCTCACTCCCGCTGGAGAGGCCAGCCCAGCTGAGCCCCGCCCACATGGCTACAGGCAGAGTGAGCGCTCCTCTGTAATTAGGTGAGAAAGCCATTTCCCGCTGTTGTTAGACAGCCCGATACACTGGAAAGAAAGCAAAGCGTTTTTCTTTGTAATGATAACTTCTGGATCTGAGGAAGGTGTTGGCTGTCATTTCTGCCAGCCAGCAAAATGCCGCTCTGCCACCACCCTGGAGTGACAGTGCCCATTTTAGACCTCAAAAGGCATAACTGCCTTCAGTACCACAGAGGAAGAAAATAGGCTGCGGCAGCAAAGGCAGAACACTTCTGGAAGTCCATTAAGAGAGCCCCGCTGGCTGGCTTTTAGACAGTCAAATAAAGCCCCTGGCTCCCACATGGCCATGGTGGGGGGTGGGGTAGAGAGGCGTGCCAGAAACCCCAAAGGTGCGGGGAGAAGGGTACCAGGGATGGAGCCCGCGCAGAGCTGGCGGGAATGGGGAGCCCCAGAACAGCAGGTGGGACCCTTGAAGACCGTGGAGTCCACCCCCAGAATGACGGATGGGAAAACCAGGACCCCAAGAGAGGGCTGGGAGCTCGGCGGTAACCCCGTGCGCTGCAGTGTCAGCCAGCAATTAGGAGCCCGGATGCGGCCCGGCTGCAGCACGCAAGAGCGCGTGGCCTCGGGCGGGGCGGGGCCTCGGGCGGGGCGGGGCCTCGGGCGGGGCGTGGCCTCCCTGGGACCGGCAGGTGGGTACAAGGCCTAGGCCGACGTGCACTGCTCTCAGGCGAGGACCCCATCTCAGCGCTTCTCCCACATGGAGGAAGGCTTCACCCTCTTCCAAGGCTCGGGGCAGGAGAGGGCACGCACAAAGGAGGGCAGGAGGGCGGGGTACCGAAGTCTCCAGCAATGTGCTCATTAGGTCCCAGGCTCTTTCCTTGCCTCAGTTTCCCCATTCACCCCAAGGCAGCAAGGGTAGGCCTGTAGCTGGAAAACAAAGGAGTCTGGACTTGGTCAGAAATGGGGTGCTGAGCTGGAGGCAGGCTGTCCAGTGTCCGCTTGAGCTGGAGCAGCCGTTTCCCTGGAGCTCCTCACTGCCCTCATGTTTGCTGCTTGGGGGTCCTCGTTCTGCGGTTGGCTCTCTGCTCCTTCTTTCACTATGCTTCAAGAAGGCAGATTTACAGAGGAGAAGGTACCTAACTCACACTGAGGTCCACATGCAGAGGTGGGCTCACATCCCCCCTAAGCCACGTCATTCACAAACAAGGCTGTGTGAGGAGCTCTAGTAAGCTCCAGTGATCATTTAGCTATCTGATATTGTCTGCTCCTCATCAGCCTTTCCCACTAGACCACATGCTCCACAAAACTTGTGTCTATCCCCACCGCCTGGCACATACTAGGTGGTAACAGGTGGCCAGGTGATTCAAATCTCTCCATTTTATAGACACAGCATCCACAGCAGTGTGGCCAAAGAGGGCCTCAACGAGGTGACAGTTGAGGCAAGAGATGAGAGAGTGAGCCAGGCAGGTATCTGCGTAAGTCCTTGTAGGTAGAAGGAATAGCTAGTCATAAAGGCTGTGAGATGGGAGAGTGCCTGGCAAGTTCCAGGAACAGTGTGTAAGTGCACATGTGTGTGTTTGTGTGTTTTGTTCATGCACGCATCTGTGTGTGCGTGCACAGGATGTGCAAGCCTTTAGGCGCGTGTGTGTGTTGTTTGGGCAAGGATCTGGGTGACTGCACACAGGGGATGTGAGTGCCTGCAGGTGTGTGTGTGAGTGCCTGTGTGGGTGGTGAGCCTCGTGGGCCACTGTAAGGCCCAGGCTCTTCCTCTGAGTGAGGTGGAAGTTATTTGAGGCACTTGAGCAGAGGAGAAACATGGTCAGACATAACCTTCAAGGCCCACGTAAGGAGGCGAGTGTGAAAGCAGCTCCCCGGGGATCTCAAGCCTCTGCTTGGGCTCTGGTTCCAGCCCCAGCACCACCCCCACCGGTGCCTAGGACTGGGCTCAGCAGTGCTTACCAAAGCTCTGTGAGCAGAGACACCAAGCAAGGGAGTCGGGGGTGGGGGGGGGTGGCAAAGAGATGGGGCTGGGGCAGCAGCAGAGAAAGAAGCCGTTGGGTTCCCCTGTGCCCTGGGCAATTTCTTGGGTGTGTTATTGTGGAAGAACAGTGGAGTAGGGCCTCACTAGAGATCGGAATCACCCTCAGGCAAGGCCTCAGTTCAGAGGGCTTTATAAATAATGCCCAGAATAATTAAAAAGAGACTGTTCACTCCCCCTCCTCCTGCCTCCGGGGAGGGATATTCATCCGCAAACAAATTAAAACCAAATCCAGCAATTTGCATGACTCCAGCTCCGGGGCTGCTTGTAAGCATGTTCCTTGAAGATGCCATGGACCAGAGCACGGTGATTCTAATTCATTCGCTGCTCCAGGTGCAGCCCTGGTGGGGAGTCTGCTCTTCAGGGACGGAGGCTCTGTGTGCCCTGTGCTCTCACCCTGGGGCCCAGAGCACTGTCCACACAGTTGAGGATCCGGGTACCAAGCCCCGCATTCATCACTGAGTCATGTTTCTGTCGGAGCAGGTGCTGTCCACATGGTGCTCAGTGGCTCTCGAGCTCCTCTGAGGGGCTGAACAGCCTTGGGAAGGCTCAGTTTGTTTTAGGGGAATGGGGAGAAGGCTATGACTGATCTACACTGAGGAAAGAGGTGCTGACATTGAAGGGGTTGATGTGACAGGTTTCAAAAAGGAAAAAAGAAATGGCTATGCAAATTTAAGGTAGAATTACATTATGCAACCTAAAATACCAGACACCAGGCTGAGCTGTGCTTCTGTAGGGCCGAGAAAACCTCAGACGTCCCAAATGTATTGCCCTCAGCCACCACAGGACGCTAACTCCATGATGGGGGTCCCAAGCTCATGACCTCATCTAAACGTGATCACCTCCCAAAGGCCCCCCTCCTAATACCGTCACGTGGGGGTTAGGGCATCAACATAGGAGTCCGTTCTAGCAGTGTGTGCACAATCCTTCCTTACCCTCTGGCTCTCTCATATAGGAGTTTCCACAGAGGTTAAACATGAGTAGAGCTTTGAAGGGCAGGGCCGGCCCGTGAGCCGGGCTGTGAGGTCAGGCTGTAACTTGTCCTCCACAAATCCATCATTCTGTCCCCAGTGGACGTGCCCCCCACTTAGGCTAGAGGAAACTCCCCGCTGCTCCCAGGGCCCAACTCTGCCACATGCAGCAGGAATGGGGGTGGGGCAGGGTGGAAATGGGCCTGGTTTCTATGGCACTCGGATGGGTGTCCCCACCCGGGGCTCACACAAAGAGAAGGTGGCAGGGAACAGGCTCATGGTTCTCCACGTAAAGGGCAGAACAAAAAGACAAAAAGCCCTTTGTTGAGCACAACATAGTGCCACCTCTGACCTGGGGCTCCTGAACCAGATACACAGTACAGGTGCTCCCCTTACCTCCCCTGCAGGCAGCAGAAGCAGCACTGGAACAGCTCACCTGCCACAGAGGAGCGTGAACAACAGCCAGGGAGCCGTGGAGTGGGCTGGCAACTGCCCTGCTAAGCGCCTCCAGGAACGGGCAGAGAAATGAAGCCCAGAGAGGTCACAGGGCTGGTCAGGGTAGAGCTGGGTGAAATCTGAGCCTCCTCTCCAGGTCCCGCTGCCCTTCTCCACTCAGTAAGAAAATGTCAACAAGATACAGGTAAGGATCCCTGGTCCAGCATGGCCTGGACACATAGGAAGCCTCAATGAATGCTGAATGGCTGCATGGGTGGAGGGGTCAATAGATGGGACGGAGGGAGGGAGGGAAGCAGGGAAGAGTAGATGGACGGATGGATGGATGGATGGATGGATGGACGGACAGACGGACGGGTAGATGGCTGGGAGACAGGGCACTCATCTAAAAGAGTAAGATCAGCACATGACTATATCCTCTCATCTTGAGACTGACCAGAACAGCATGAGAGCTAGGAGGGAATCCATGAATACCTGTTCGCTAATTTAAGGCAGTATAAGAAATCGTCCCAAGTGTGGCCTCAGGAGTCAGCCCGGATGGACATGTCTATGCTCTGACTTGCTTGCTGTGTGATGTTGGGAAAGTTGTTACACTTCCCGAGTCTCCATTTCCTCATTTGTAAAATGGGGATAAGGAGAGTCCAAGTCATGGGATGCTCACAAGAATCGAATGAGGTTATTTATGTGAAGTGCTTAGCACAGGGCTTGGCATATAGGAAGAACTAAAACATAATATCACTAGTTATTACATATTATTAATTTCACGGTCACTTATGCACTTTTCTTTATTAATAATAGCAAGATAACCGCGACAACCCTTCTCGGTGTAAAAAGCAATGGCCTTATAATCACCCACAGGACCTCACATGACCTTGCTTGGTTTCTTCACTGGTCCCATCTGTCCCCCGCCTTGATCAAATGCACTTGCTGCACTGTACCTCAGACAGGCCACTTGTGCCCCTGCCCCAGACCCTTGGCACCTGTTCTCGGTTCCCTGCCAGGCTCTTCCCCCAAAGAGCACCATGGCTCACTCCCTCCCCTCCTCCAAGCCTGCTCCAATGTCCCCTTCTCAGGGAGACCTTCCCTCACCCCTTTTGAAAACTGCACTATCCTGCCCCATCCGGGGTACCTCCACTCTCCCTCCTGCTTCATTTCACCCCATAGCACCTACCTCCTTGTGACCTATTATGCACTTGAATTAATCAACTTGTTTGTCACCTGCCCCTCACAACAGAATCTCAAATGCACAAGGGCAGTGATGTCTACCCCCTCCCTTCCCCTGTGCTACAACAGTGCCTGGCACAGAGTAGGCGCTCAATAAACAGTTTAATAAACAAATAATGTGTTACGAGAGTGCGCTAAGCCTTACAGCCTGTGCCCCAAAGTCCAGTGATCCAAGTTGGAAGGAGACAGATGTCCAAGTGGAGGGAGAAACAGTTCTCAGGAACCTAAAAAGGCATCGTGAAGGCGTTGTGGCTTTTGCACCACCCCTTGGAGGGTGGGGAGGACATGCTTAGGTACAGCAGGGGAGGAGGGCATTCCAAGCTGTGGGGTTGACATCAGCCAAGGCCCTGCAGAGAAGAGGAAGAAGCTGGGGGGCCTGGAACACAAGGGTCCCCTAAAGCAGGCCAGCCCTGGGGTAGGGCCAGGAAAGTGGTACAGGTGACCATGGGGCCACAAGCCACGTTTTTGCACAGACTGTAGGAGAGTGTAGGTCAGAGGCAGCCCTGGGGAGTCCCATCCCAGCCAGGCAGCCAGACCGCAGGGAGATATAACGAGCTTTCTCATCAGAGCCGCTGGAAGGATGAATTGCCTCCACCCAGGAGGCTCAGAAGTGAACATTACCGCCAGCCCCCTTCTGCACCTCGTTCCAGAAACTACACATTCTCTGCCCACGCTGGACAAGAGCGGGAAGGCAGAAAACCCACTGGGGTGATTGAAGCCCTTCACTCTAGATGAATTACACCTCTAAGTGGCCCCCCATCCACCCTGCATGGCACGATGCTGCCCCCTTCGAGCAGGAACCGGAGGAGGCTGCTGATTAGGAGGCGGCTCGACTGTTGGATCCAGCCCCACTCAGCTCCCACAGGTCTGAGCTTGACAAGGACTGATGGGATGGGATGCAGCGGGGTGCATGGGCACTGGGGGATGGGGCAGTGAGAGGTCAAGGGCAACCGAAGGAGCTTCAGCTCTGGAGTCAGATGGAGGTTCCGGGGTCAGAACCTGGCTCTGCCACTTCCCAGTGCTGGGCAGTGCCTTCAACATCTCTGAGTCCCATTTTCCAAACTGGCAGGACAGGGTGGGGGGGCGGGAATCTGCCCAAGGCTGGGCCACTCTGACACTCCGGGGTTTGCACCTGGGATTCACATAAACCGGGGGTAGTTGAAGTGGGGGTGCTGAGGGTGCTATCCTGGAACAGTCTCATGGAGTCCATGAACACAGAAAAACAGAGAGCAGGTGTGCTGGGGAAACCATGGTGCCCACAGGGAAGCCAGGGGGATCCAGCCTAAGTTTTGGATGGTTTTCTCAATCCAGACCTTCCCTCTGCTGCATTTCCTGGCCCCGGGCTCGCTGAGACACCCCTGTAAGACCTCTCCTTATAATCAATTCTCCTTTCCTCAATCTGCTGTGAGACCACGTCAATTGTGTGGTAGACTGTGTTTCCAGAGACCATAACAATCTCTCCCAGCCCACACACTCTTTTGCAATGGGCCCTGGCCACCCCTACCCCCATCCAAGGGGTGATGTCTGTCTCCCCTCCTGGCCCCGTGATGGGCTTAGTCAATGGCATGAGGTGTCAGTGAAACTCGGGGACTTCCAGGTTACCAGCCTTAAGAAGATCCGACAGCTTTCTACTCTTGCATTCTGGGGGCAACCAGCTGCCAGGTAAAAACTGTCACTTCCCAGAGGCCGCCATGCTGCGAGGGAGCCTGATCTAAGACACTTGGAGAGGCCCCAGAGAGATGCCCAGCCTAGCCCAGGCTCCGGACATGTGAAGGAAGAAGCCTTCTTGAGTGTTCTAGCCCCAGCAGACAACTCATGGAGCTGACCATTGACAACTGAGCTGTCCCCATTGAACCCTCCCCAAATTAGACAAGCCTGAGCAAACAAATGACTATTGTTGTTTTAACCATTACACGTCGGGGTATTTTATTATGCAATAACAGATCACTGAAACAAATTGCAACCCAAAACCATAATCCTCGCTACTCCTATCTATTGGGTTCCTGATTTCAGATAGAGACAGCTCTGATAGTGAGAGAAACACCCAGTTAGGGTGAGACCCCATGAGCCGAGGAGGCCTTGGGTCCCCATCCCAGCCTCATCTCTGATTGGTTGTGTGACTCTATTGTCCTAAGTGTCAGAAGGGCCTTCCTCATCCTGAACCCCACCCAGGTCCCAAGAGCATTGCTCCTGGACAAGCCCAGTGATCTGGAACCTCACAGAACAATCTTTCCATAACTACACACTACTCTTCTCCTCCTCTAGCAGATCTTTACTAAACACCTAATTCATTCAATGAGCACTTCCTCTACAAATGACCAATAACCATATGAAAATATGCTCAGCCTCATGAGTAATCAGGGAAATGGAAATTAAAGCAGGAATGAGATTCACCTTCCTGTTTATCAGGTTGGCAAAATGAAGACTGATCATAACTGCTACAGACAGGGGTAGGGCATATCAGGGGTCTCGGGTGCTGGGAAGCAAGCAATCTGCAAGGCACTTTAGCAGCATATATTAAAATACAAAATGTCTGTGGGGCACCTGGGTGGCTCAGTCAGTTAAGCGTTGGCCTTCAGCTCAGGTCATGATCTCAGGGTCCTGGGATCAAGCCCCGCATTGGGCTCCCTGCTCTGCGGGGAGCCTGCTTCTCCCTCTCCCTCTGCTGCTCCCCCTGCTTGTGCTTGCTCTTTCTCTCTCTCTCTCTCTCTCAAATAAATAAGTAAAAATCTTAAAAAAATAAAATAAAATACAAAATGTCTGTAACCTCCAATTTAGTAATCCCACTTCTGAGTTTGTACCCCAGAGAAATACTTGCACATGTTAGACAAAGAAGCATGTGCAAAAATGTTCTCTGCAGCATTGTCAGTAACTGTGAAACTTGGGAAATGAACCGCACCCCCGTTAACAGGACTGGTGTGTCCTTGCTCTGCTACATCAGGCAGCCATTTCTCTAAGTGGTATTTTCTGCCACATTCATGCCGTAACCTAGAAAATACACATAGATGACATACGTAAGTGACACATAGCACCAAAGTGCTGGCACTAGAAGGCCTCTAAGACATACTGTCAAGTGAAAGAACGTTTTTCTAGTATGGTATTTGTGTAAACAACCTCATGAGAAATAGAAATACAAAAATTCACCGTAAATGCAAAATTTAAGGTATGGAGAGGAACTCAGGAAACATAAAAAGTATTCTTTGGGGACGTTGATGGTATTGGGAATGTTTGTCTTATTTTTATTTATTTTTTTAATAATGATGTATTTGCATGTATTTCTTATGCTTTTAAATATAATTTTTAAAGTAAGTATTTATGAATACTCATGGGTGCTTCTAGGTTGTTGGGGGCAGCTGCTGGAGTCCAGGCTGAAGAGAGAGCTGGAGTATAAGGCTCAGACTTGGGACTGGAGGAGCACAGGAGCGGGGAGATCACTGTGGGCTGGAATGGTCAAGGAGGGCAGCCTGGAGGAGGGATCCCTCAAAGGCTGGTGAGACCTGAGTGGCTGGAGAGGAGAAGCTGTCCCAGCAGAAGCTGGGTGCCCAGCCCCTGGGAAGCTCCATAGGGAGCTTCTGGCCCAGACAGGAAATGGTAACCTCAGAGAGCTTGCCCTACCCCTCTCCTTGCTCTGATTTCTCCGGCTGCTGAGAAGTCCTGGTTGTTCTGCCTGTGATGTTGGGGACCAGGGTGCAGGATAGCAGAGATGCAGGGCTTGACGTGTCCCCATTGCTCAAGTCCCAAGACCACACACATACACACACACACACAGAGCCTCTTCTCCCCCACAAGAAGACTTCACATTCATCCCCATGGCTCCCTGTTGGTTCATCTGTTCATTTGTATATTCTTTATTAGGTCACACACCCGTTTTCCACCTACGTGCCTATGGGCCCAGCACTCTGCCTCAGCCACCTGCTCTCCTTTAGCGGCCAAAGTCACTAAAGCTAGAAGGGCCCTCGGAGTTCATCTAGTCCGAACTTCACCCATTTTATAGATACCAGCAGGAGGGTGACCTGCCCAGAGATGCACGGAGCGGCAGGCCAGAACCAGGATGAGGGAGGTGCGGTCCGCCCCCCATCCACCCTCAACCTCCCACCCCCTCCATCTGCATCTTCCCTGCAACTCTGCCAGCCCCCACACCGCACCTGCATGCAGAGAGAGATCCAAACACTTGGCTTGACAAATGATGGAATAAATGAATAAATGAGTGATGACTAAGTTAAAAATAGGCAATGCTGGATTTCTCATCAGAGAAAAAGGAGAGAGAGAGAGAGAGAAAGAAAGAGAGAGAGAGACTGTCTTCTCCACAGTTGCAAAGAGATTTCCTCCCTCCAGGTGTGCCTGTATGAGTGGGGCTGGGGAGGGGAAAGGCTCCGGGCCTTGGAGGGTATGTTTGGGCTTCAGGTCTAGATGCTCGCCAGATCAGTACATGTGTATCTGTGCCTATCGGGCTGGGCCCTGGGCACTGTTGGGAGATGAACAGACCTTAAGGAACTCAGTCAAAGGCAATAGCTCCTAAACTTGAACCCTGTATCAGAATAACCTTGAGGGTTGTTGTACCCCATCTGGAGATTTTGTGGTTCAGTAGGTGTGGGGCAGAGCAGATAGTCTGCATTTCTGACAAGTGCTCAGGTACTGCCGATGCTGCTGGTCTGGAAGAGCAGTGGTTCTCAGTCCTGGCTGCTTGGCAGAGTCACCTAGGAGGCTGTGAAACCACCCAGGGCCCAGGCTGCTTCCTTAACCAATTACATCAGAATCTCTGGAGAAGAGACTCAGGCAGCAGAGCTCCTTGCACTTCGTGCACTTCGTGCACTCCTTGCACCGGTGAAGGACTGGTATTTTTTTCCTCGTTATTGTCAATCAGTTGTAGAACAGCACTTTTGAGAAATACACACCAAAAAATAGATTTCTAGAAAAAATGAAGCCATAAAGTTGCACAAATATAAGGTCACATTTTTACTGTTAGATTTAGCAAGCATAGAACTACTCTGTCAATTGCCATAGAAGTTTCCACAGGCTTCCTCTCAATTTCTTTTCTTATTGCAGACTGGTAGACAAAAGTCTGTAAACTGAGGCATCTTTGGACACCTGATTTGAGCAGCCCTAGGCGAGACCTCTAACTCTCAGGGTCAGTCAAAGCCAGACAGGGATGACCAACAGCCCAACCTGCTCCTGAGAGTCAGATCTACAATTCCCAAATCTGTATGAGTCTCGGATCCTCTTTCCCATATCCATAGGGTCCATCCTTATACCGGCCAGAGTTGGGGGTATTTTCTGAAATACTTCTCAAAAACATCGCTAACTGGGAACATCAGTAAGAGGAGGCTTGCAGAGAGAAGTACTGTTTTCTTGCAGTTCGATTCCTGGTTGTAAGGTCAGCAATTCTGGGTTCTGGCTTTAAACCTGTATCACTAACTAGCTAAGAGGCAAATAACATTTCCCCCGGTGTCATTTTTCCCTTCCTATGAACTGGGCGGAAAGGCATCTCCGGCCCTACGATGTCATTACTGTGGTTCCCATGATCTGGAAAATGCATATTGCCCCAACTATTCAGTCATCGATGCCTGGGACAGAAATCATGGTGAGATCCTCAGCAAGAATTCTCTGGCTCAATGGTCACGCAGCGGAGAGGTCTGAGTATTGAACTGATGGCTACTGTCCCTCCGTAGGTGAATCCTGGCATCCCCTCGGTGCCAAACATGCTAACTTGAGTTGTGTTTGCCTCTTCCCAAAAGCGAGTTGCTGATTCTTTGACATTCAAACCCAGGATCAGGTCACAGTCATGAACAGAGAAACACATCTGGAAAGCAACACACCCTCTCATCCAGAGGGACTGAAGTCCTGACTCTGGGACTTCCCCTCTCTGGGCCTCAATTTCCATATCTACAATGAGGGGAATTAAACGAGAGGCTCTCTAAAGTCACTTGAAAAGCTCTATATTAATTTGCCAATTATTGCTGGACTTTAATCACAACACAAACACCTGTAAAAGATCAACGTCACATCTGGTCAAGACCATCAGGAACAGGGTGGCTGGGTGATCTTCATCTTGGTCATGTTTTTCCACTCACTTTCCGTTATAAAGCCTGTCACAGTAGCAGCTAGACGGGCTGAGAGTCTGTGATGGGCCCATCATTGACCTAACGCTACTGTGCTTAACCGCCGTTATCTTCAGACGAGGTAGGGACTCTAGCAGGTACCATTCTGAGCTCCACTTTACATGGGGAATTGTGACTCAGAGAACTGAAGTAACTCATCCAAGGTCATGCCGCTAGAGTGCAGCAGACACAATTCTAACCAGGCAGTCTGGCTTCAATCAATTCCTGTTGAGCCCCTACTATGTGCATACAATACAAGACCCTGCACAGAAGCAATATTTGGGGACACCTCTGATGGTATTTATGCTGTGTTAAAAACCAATTGCTCCTTCTTCCCGAGCAGCCAGGGGAAATGCAGGACAATTTGAATTTCTTCTGTCAATATTCTGTATACATGCCAAAGAGAACATTAGCAGCTTGTGTGGGGAGATGCAGTTCTCCATACAAATACATCACATTGTCACCAAATCAATGGCCCCAGTGCTAAGTTTGAAAGCACTATCTTTCTTAAGGGAAGAAAAAGCTTTTGAGTGAAATTACAATTCTTCCTTCACAAACAGCCTCCTGGTAAGACCAGCCAGAGGGGCAGGTAGTTGATGCTCTGAACTTTGTCAGGAGAACTGGGTGGGAGATTTCATAGCAAACCCTGAGTAAACAAGAGGGCTACTTCTAAGGACCTGCAGACCTTAGGGGGCCCTTCCTGCAGACAGATAGCATGGTGTTAAGAGCATCACCTTCTGACCCAAACTGCCTGGGTTCACCTCCTGGGTCCACCACTTACTGGATCTATGACCTTGGGCCCGTTACCTAATCTCTCCGTGCTTCAGTTTCTTCATTCCCAAAACAGACAACAGTAAGGTTTCTGGGGATATGTTAAGTCCAGCAGCTGTCATTATTTCAATGCCGGGTTACTCACAAAGCCCACTATTTGGAAATGCAAAAGTCAAGGGTTTAAGTGTGGGATTCCACTTTCTCATTAAATATGCTTCCTTCTAAGAACAGTGTGATGGACTTCCCTGAATACAAAGTGATGGGAACCTCTGTTTTTCCCTTTTTCCCTCCACCATCCAACTATACCCATCCTTGGGTTCTCATCGCCTCCCCTTGGCTACTGTTCTCCTGCAGAGGGGGAGTCAGGCTGAGAAGGGGGCCTAGATTTTCCCTCTGCTTCTCCTCCCCCACTTCTTATCCTCCTGGATCAGCCTGGGTCGCCTTTTCTCATCTTCCCTGAGAAGAGCTGACACAGGGCCAGGCCCCCAGAAAGGATCAGGGGAAGGGCTAACTCATACCAGCTGACCACAGGTGACAAGGTTGCTATGAAAACATCCTAGAGTGACTCTAGCCACATCTCATCTGCAAAGCTATCTACAGAGTATGGTCTCCACCAGCCTAAAAGGGCTGGCCTCCTCTCTGATGCCTGCCAAGATTCTGCAAAAGCCTGGCGGGGGTTTGATTTCTGTGCTTTGTCCCAATCTGACCCAGAAACAGCTCTCCCACCACACCCTGCAGGCTTGGATGTGCGGGATCCCCAGGTCCCCAGGCTCCAGGCCCTGAATGAAACCAGAGGCCTCACTCTCTCTTCAGCCTCCAGCCTCTAAGTCTCCAACTAGAACTAGGGACTATGAGGCTGTGCAGTGAGGTGGGGGCAGCTCAGGCCTGGGTGGGGGTCAGGAGGTCTGTGGTCTCCTCCACGGTACGGTACCCTTGCTCAAATGCCCAGACTAACCCACCCAAATACAGGGCTGAAGGAAAGCCCTTCCCAACCCCCAGAGCAAACCATAACCTACCTCCTCCTGCTAAAGGCCAATTCCTACATTTTTAAATATTTTTCTTACTATTAAAAGTAATATATACCCTTGCAAAATTTTGGAAAAATACTGAAAAGCACAAAGAAAAAAGTGAGCAATCATTGATATCCCACAATCCAGAGTTATCTGTGTCTAACAACGTGATTCTATCCGCTTGTAATAGACATATTAGATGTGTGAGCTTCAGTAATAGCCAAGGAAAGGAATCAGGCACCTTGCCTCTACACCCAGCTGGTAGAGTCTAGAAGACTCCCAGGAAGACTCAAAGCCAAGCCCACCACATTCAGGGTTCAGACACCCAGGCCTATGACATAAACAGGTGCAGGGCTATGTCATGGCTAATGTTAGGTGTTAACCTGGCTAGGCTATGGTGCCCAGTTGCTTGGTTAAACACCCATCAAGATGCTGCTGTGAAGGTATTTTTCAGATATGACTAACATTTAAATCAGTAGATCTTGAGTAAAGCAGATTACCCTCTGTAATGTGGGTGGGCCTCATCCAACCAGCTGAAGTTCTTAAGAAGAAGAACTAAGGTCTTCCCAAAGATGAAGGAATTCATCCTCAAGTCTGCCACATGGGTGCAGTCAATGATAATAGTGCTGTCTGGGGACAGACGGTAGCTACACTTGTGATGAGCATAGCCTAACATTTAGACACGCCAAATCACCCTGCTGTACACCCCAAACCAATGTACATTGCGGGTCAGCCATACTTCAGTTAAATAAAAAAACCTGCCAGCGGTGCCTAGGTATCTCGGTCCGTTAAGCGTCTGACTCTTGATCTCAACTCAGGTCTTAATCTCAGGGTTAAGAGTTCAAGCCCGGCATTGGGCTCCATGCCCAGCATGGAGCCTACTTAAAAAAAAAAAAAAAAAAAACTCCACATGGAAACCTTGCCTGAGTTTCCAGCCTGCCTGGCCTGCCCTGCAAGTTTCAGACTCAAGATTGCAATGTCAACTCTTAACTGAATTTCCAACCTGCCGGCTTACCTCTGGATTTCAGACTTGCCAGCCCCCACGATTGTGTGAGCCAATTCCTTAAAATAAATCTCTCTGTATGCACACACGTCCTCCTGGTTTTGTTCTTCTGGAAAACCCTACCTAACACAGGCAAAAGCAAAATGGCAGAGCTGCTCTGAGACCCTTGAGGGAGCGTCACGGCAGGCCCAAGGCCAGAGGCCAGAGGCCAGCAGGGGCCTCAGTGTGTCCCAGTGACTGTCATTTGCACCACCTCTACTGCGCCCCTTTGGTGGCCTGTGGCCCCTGTATCCATGACACAAGCTGTCCCAGTAGCACCCCGCTGGGGGACCCCAAACAGAGGAACCCGGGGAGAGGAGACTGTTCTCCCTTCCCCTCGCCGGCCGGCTGCAGGGACGTCTGAGGCCCGCAGAGTGAGCAACGTGCTGTCCGCAGCAGAGCCTCCGTCGGCAGGCGAGGCCGAGTGGGGCCAAGGCACGGCAGCCACCAAGTTAGAGGCGGCAGATCCCCGCGCAGCCAGCACGAGCAGCAGGGGCTCTGCCCAGCAAGGTGCAAGAGAGTCTTGGGCAGCGCTTCTGGGGAGCCGGAGGGGCTGCACCCCGCTCCGTGGTCCGGGGAGCTCAGGGCAAATCCATGTGTGAGGCTGTGCAAACCAGAGAGAAGAGAAAGAGCCGGATCAAGAAACCAGCTGAAACCGGGACTCTGACCAGAGGTGACCATGAGAACATGAGCTCCCTGGAATACATAACCCGCCCGGGGAGGTCACAGACCTCCCCTGGGATGCAGGCTAGCGTGCTTCCAGCAACTTGAGTTAAATCTCAAAGGACAGCTGTCATCACATGGGAAGAGCTATGGATGAGGACAGCAGAGGAAAAACTGTCCCCTCACACAGTTGGGACACGGCTTCCCTCCTCTTCACGGGCCAAAGCATGTTGGCTGGAAGGCAGGGCAAAGAGGGGGCCCGGTGTCCTGCTTCGGGCCTTTCTTGGAGTTGCGATTAGTCAGATGTCTCCTTGTTTATGGCTTATGTCTGGTCTTCAGCACTGTTGATGATTTTTGTATGTCTTGGGAAGGTGTGAGGGGTGAATCAGGAGGTGCTAATTTTAGCTGTCATAACCCCCTAATCTGTATTTTTCAGGGCCTCGTCTTGTTCCGGGAATAGCTGAGGACCATGGAGCAGAGATCAGGGTGGCAGGAAGTGGGTTCTCTGCCATGTTGCTGATGGGTTGGCTGGAGCTGAGGGAGCAAAGCAGAGCTGCCACCCCCCATAAGGCCAGGAAGGTTATCCCAGTGTCTGCCTGAGAGGCCAGCATGGAGAGCGGCCAAGCAGAGACCAGGGGCCCCGACAGGGAGGCCACACCCCTGGGAATCTGAACTCCTCTGGCTTCTTCCATACCCTGGGGGTAACGCAAGGCAGCCCAGCCACACAGGTGATCCGTATCCCCCACTCGACAGATGGGGAGCCTGAGGCCTAGAGGGGGAAGATTTTTCCAAGGGCTGACACCTGGTAAATCATGCAGCGGGACTGGAACCTTCGCTCCCAGTCCAGGAGTGGGGCCAAGTGAGCAAGGCAGAGGACAAGTTTTCCAGACCATGCCCCCAAAAACCCATCCCACTGGCTACTGGGAAAAGAGTCTGAAGCTGATGTGGTATCTGACTCTGGTTTCCTCTGACTTGCTCCTTTGCCCTCCCATGGCCCCAGGGATCTCCATTAGCAAAGGCCTCGCCTTGCCAGTCTGGCACCACCAGCCTTGGCCTTGTCCCCACGTTTGCTCATATTCCCAGGTTCTGGGTCAGATGCTCCCCGAGCCACCCAGCCACCGGCCCTGCCTTCTGACCAGCGAAAGGCTGAATCCAGGCCCTGCCAGCCTCACAGACCTCTCACCTTTTTTATCTTAGGTCTTGGGCTCCTGCCCTCTGGGAAGCCCACAGGTCCCCGCAAAACAGAGGCAGCCTGATCCAGAAGAAGAGAAAGGGGTACGCGTCCTTGCCTCAGCTCACTCTGCAGGCAGAGCGGGACACGGGAGTGGGCCGGCATGGCGGCCAGGGGGAGGAGCCTTCTGAGAGGTGGTCCTTCCTGCAAGCGCAAGGCATCAGGACTCACTGGGCCTTGGTTTCTCATCTGTAAAATAGGAATGGGAACTGTGGGACTGACTGGGAAGGCCCCTTCCAGCACCAAGGTTGTCTGGGGAGCAGAGTCAGAACCAGAACTCAGGCCACCACTAGGTCTCATCTTCAGAGCCTCCTAGCGGGCCTCCCATCTCTCTCCTGTCTCAGCCAAGCCATTCTCCACCCAGTTCTTTCTCCAGTGCCAACGTGACCATGTGACCTCCATGATGGACTCCTCAGTGGCTGCCTTACCTGGCCCTTGTGCCCCCTTGCTGGGGCTCTGTCCACTGCTCAGTGTTGCCTGGGTAGTCTCCCCTGCCATCTGAGATGGACTCCAGCTCCACAGACTTCTGCCTGTCCCTGAGCCCATCTCATCCTCTGGGAGGCCCTCCCTCCACCTCGACCACCCCACCCACTGGCCTCCACACCTTCACCCTCACCTCAGCTGAGCTCTGCTCAACCTCTGTCACCCTGGTGGCTGAACTGGTGACCCCATACTCACAGGCCCTCAGAGCCCTTACCTGTTCACTGGTCTGCATTCCTCCCATGCTGTCACAGCCGCTGTGTCCTCTCCGTACACGCTGCACTTACTAGGTGCTCAATAAATGTACGAGGACCTCATACTGAGGACGGTCTTCTGCCTTCCAGCCCAGCGCTCTTGTAGGAGTTCCGGAAACACAGACCCAAGTGGAAACATCCAGATTCTGCCCACATGGTCAGGGGCTTCTCAAATCCCTCTGTGCCTGACACTCCAAGGCTCTTGTCCTGAGACATCCCACGATCATCCCCTTTCATGTGTTCACTTGGCAGACATTCGTTCAGAATCTACTCTGTTCTAGGCACCTGTCGTAATGCCTTGCGCAGCGTCTTGCTCATAGTGGGTCCTCAATGTCTGCTGACTTTGAACTGGAGGAAACAATGACAATAATGACATCTCCTCACATTTCTAGGGAGTGGGTGTTCTCACCCAGTCCTCACAATGGTATGGCCCTCTGTGGCAGGGGTCATGATTTCATTTTGCAGTGGAGGAATTGAGGGAAAAGGGTGAAGGGAGCAAGAGATTCATCATCACAGGGGCCACAGCGAACACTGGAGCAGGGGGAGAGGGGGGATGGGGCCCAGGGACTGGACACCCTCCCAGGGCACAGCAGCAGCCTGTTCCCGCACTGCCCTCAGGATCCCCTCCAAGGGTTTCTGCCCAGCCCAGCCCATGGTGCCCGCTCCCGGGAGGAGCCTGCACAGGGGACGGGGGACTGTGAAACCCCAGACACGACAAGCAAGAGCCAGGCCCCGGGTGCCGCTCGACACTGGAACCCGAACTATTCCGGAAAATACTAGCCCCACAGCTGTTCTCGAGGCACAGAGTTCAAGGCTCCTTCATGGGCAGGCAGAGACTCTGCCAGAGCTGACTTAATCCTTACTAATCGACATGATGACTTGTTTCTCTTTAGAGTCGAGTGACAACATAGCTGATCATAACTCATGCTTGGACCCGGCCTTCCCGAAGCAGGATTCGGGAGGGGAAAAAAAAGAGAGAGAGAGAGAGAGAGAAATATCAAAGTGATATCCCACAGAACACACAGAAAAAAATAAAAATAAAAAATGAGCAAAATCAATGCCTGTTCTTCCACCAAAAGAATAAAATTGTATTCTGAAATTGCATTGCAAAAGCGTACTCTGCAGTCTGAGGCTAAGTTGGTGTGACCACAGCTAAAATAAAGAGCGTCACAAGCCTGGGGAACAGGGTGTCATCTGGCCGTAAGGTGGGGTGGGAGGGAGCACCCCCTCATCTGCTATGGCACCTGGTCTGAGCAGACAAGACAGGGGGTCCATGTGGGGGCTCCAACAGGTAGGACAGGGAGCCCGGCTACTGTCCGTTCCGTGGTGCAGGCCCTGCCTTCCCCACAGACCCCACTCCGGACTGAGGTACCATCTTATCTCTTGCCTGGACCGCTATACCAGTTGCCCTGCTCTCTCCTTAGCTCCAGGCTTGCTGTCTCTAACCCAAGACCGCCTTGCTGCTCAAGCAAGCCTTCTAGAACGCAGACGCAACCCTGTCCCTCCCCTGCTTAGCCCAAGTCCCCCTAAAACTCCAGTCCTCCAAAGTCACCCTTTCCCTTCATAGCCACACACAGCTACCCGACGTCCTCCAGCCCGTGAGCTTTACGAAAGTCTGGACTCCCTTCAACAGTTGTGGTTTCCACACATTTTCCTGGGCACCTTTCAGTCGGAATTCTACTCCTGTTCAATTTCTGATCCCTTCTGTGTTGGTCAGAATTCCTAGGACAGTACGTGACAGAGCCCCCCCTCAAGCTAGCTCAAGCATCAGGGAAGAATTGTCAGAAAGGTCCCTTACTGGGGGCATCGGCAAAGCAGGCTTCCGGCCGGACTGGCGCCCGAGGCTGGAAGGCCACCCGAGCCTTCTCTCCCCACCCTTCCCTGCTCCCTGCGTGTGGAGGTTCGTCCTCTCCGCTTGGCCCTCTCCTAATGGCCCTCTCCATGTAGCTGCTGCACTCGCCATCCCCCACTGTTTCCAAGACGGATGGTCTCTCTGTGATGCAAAGTTTTAAAGTCCCTGGGAAGGACTGTGATTGAGTCAGTTCAGATCAGCTGTCCACTCCTGTACCAACCAACTGTGGTCAGCGCAGGGAGGCCTCTCATTTAGCTAGCCTGGTCGACTGCACTGGGCCAATCCACAGCGGCCCACTGCCGATCAACTTACCTGGTTGGAGTAGAGCATGCCCTCTCGAGGGGGGCAACAGTGCTCCCAAGAAGGGAACAGCAGTTCTTGCAGGGCAGAACAATCTTGGATATTATAATGGTTGGTGGCCCTCCAAAGAACTATAATACATAACCAGATAGTATTAAAATTTCATAGTGGGGAGGGCAATTAAGGAAAAAGTCTAAAACGGCTCCTTTCGGGGGCATGAGGGGTGGTGATAATGAAAAAAATAAATATTGAGCAACACTAGAGCAGAGGCTGACGCACATCTCAGAAGGATGGGACCATTCTGGACAAAACAAAGAAATGTCCAGTCCCCTTTCCACTTCCTGCAGCTGCTGACCCCCCTCCAACCCTGTACCCTCACACAGCGCAGCACCCCCTCCTCATTCCCAAGACCATGACACACACTGGTGTGCACAGTGCCCTTCTTCTGAAGATGGAGAACAGCCCTGTCACTCACGTTCACTGACCGTTTACACTCGGGGAAGCCCTTTCTGCCCATCCTGGCCCCCTTGGACCTGGTCAGCCCTGAGCTCCTTGTCCGCTCTTTTCTCTCCGAGTCCCTGGGAGAATCCCTAGCCCAGATCCTTCTCCATCTTGGATGCCAAGCTAAATCTAGGCATTTCCACTGTTTGAATTTACCAAGCAAACCACCCACCTTCCTTCCAGACCACCCTGAGTTCATCTTTCATAATCAAAAACAACCTTGAAGACATATCAGAAATAAAAAGGCTCCGCTACCCTGGAGTCTACTCCGAGGAATACAAATCTCACAAATGGCAGTTTTCTTTGATGCAAAGTTTTAAAGTCCCAGGGAGGGACTGTGATTGAGTCAGTTCAGATCAGCTGTCCACTCCTGTACCAACCCATTGTGGTCAGCGCAGGGAGGCCTCTCATTTAGCTAGCCTGGTCGACTGCACTGGGCCAATCCACAGCGGCCCCATGCCCAGATCACAGTTGTAAACCGGCTTTCTTCCATCAGCACAGCCTCTGGAAGCCAAGAAGGGCTGACCTGAGGACACCCCAGAGGCTCGAGGGTTTTGTGTGTTTTATATTGTTCTTGTTGTTTGTTTTTAGCCCATTACATTTAGAGAGGTCAAGTTCAGACTTCCATGACCTTCTAGGTTCCCTTAAGTCCCCAGGGGTGAGATGAGGATTCACATGCAGGGAGTACTTATGGGAAGTACTCCCAGAACAGATTGGGAAGAGAAGGGACAAAGCGGGACAGAGAAGGCAAGCAAGTCCCACAGCAGTGAGATGCCAGGCCAAGTCCCAGTCTCCCTTGACCCCACAGAAGCACCAAGTGTTAGTTACACCTGGAGCTCATCCGCCTCCAGCCAAAGGAACACCAGCCAGTCAATGGCTAAGCGTCCCTTTGAGGGTTGGGGGATGCACACTCCTGGATACCTGGGGTTCCCCACCTCATACAAAATACAGTTCTAGTTTTCCCAGAGCACTCCACGTCAGAGGAAGGGATTGGTCCGGAACCACAAGGAATGCCCTGCCAGGGAGGAATGTGGCCGAGCACCTATATGCCTGCTCCACAGACCCTTCTAGAACCAGAGTGGATCTAGCTTCCTTCCAGCCTGTCCCCCTATGCTGTGCCCACCCAACCAGGCCCCCAGCCCAGCCTACCTGCACTTGGCCAACTCCTTGCTTTTGCTCACCCTGCCTCCTGCATGTGGAGTAAAGGTCTATCCTTCTCCATCCATTTAAATCACTCAAGGTGTTTCCACCACACCCTCCCCTGCAGTTCCCTTCATCACTCCCTGAGCTGCCCCACACCTCACACCATCTCTCAGCTCCCATCAGAGTTCCTTCTGCCCAGACCTCATGGGCTCCACATCCCTTCCCTCTCCTGGCACACTCCCCACGCTCCCCAGGCCATGAGCTTGGCCTTGAGGTCAGAGCCTCTGCTCTCTGTTGAACAGGACCATTGGGAGGCTGGCCGTGGAGATGCCCAGTGACATGTGCTGAAGGGCACTGGTGGACCCCGTGCCAACCCATCAGCTCTCTTTCTGAGTCTGTCCACCCTTCTGACTCCTGCCAAGCAATCATCTCCTGCCAGGAGCCTGCTCTGACCAAGCCCATCTGACTAGGTCCAGCAAAGCCATATCCTAGCCCAAGACTTGGAATGGGGTTTCCATCCTGTCACCTTTCAATGAATGGGGAGATCTGGTCAGCTCCTCCTCAGTGTTTCCCATAAAGATTCCCCACCACCACTGGGGCCAGGCTCTGTGCAACAGAGGAGGTGGGGCAGAAATAAACAGAGGAGGGGAGACTGGGGCTCTGCCCTCAGGAAGGGATCCCTGCCGGGCGCCTGGGTGGCTCAGTTGGTTGAGCGACTGCCTTCGGCTCAGGTCATGATCCTGGAGTCCTGGGATCGAGTCCCGCATCGGGCTCCCTGCTCGGCGGGGAGTCTGCTTCTCCCTCTGACCCTCTTCCCTCTCGTGCTATCTCTCATTCTCTCTCTCTCAAATAAACAAAATAAAATCTTAAAAAAAAAAAAAAAAAAAAAAGGAAGGGATCCCTGCCTCCTCCCCAAGCTGGTGGGAGGCCAGCCTCCACTGCCCTAGGAGCACTGAGAGGACAGTCCCGAGGGAGGAAGAGCCCAGGGCTGACTCTGGCCTGTGAGGTTTCAGGGGCTGATACGGTCAGGTCAGGCTGCCTTGAGGAAGCAGGTAGAGGGGAGGGGGACTTGACATGAAGCGTCCCAGGCAGAGAGACCAGAGTAAACACAGAGTATCTAAGGTTCTTAGATCTCCCGGGCCTGTACCCACCTAGTCTGCAACCTGCAGGAAAAGCTAAATGCTCCACTAATCACATTCCTCAAATGCTTTCCCCTTATATCCCAGAAGCTTTTAAACTCCCTACAGCAGGCCCACCTTTAGAACAGTTCCAAGGGCTGCTTTGGTGTCTTCCAGACAGCAGGCCTCACCTGCTGAGCCCTGACCCCGCTCCAGGCTGGACCTGTCCCCACCACAGGCCAATACTGCTCAGCCCTGCCTGACATTAGGATCCTTGGGCAATGTACTGAATCATATCAATGCCTGAGGTGTCCCCCCCCACCCCCCCAAACCAGAATCCCTTGGGGGGGTTGGGGGGGACTGGCATCCATGCATTTGTTGTCATTGGTGTTTGGTTTTCTTTTTTTAATTTAGCATTTATTTTCACATTTACAGAAAAGGTGGAAGAATGATCAGAAGTATACCATAGACCCATTGCCCACATTTACCAATAATTTACATTTTGCTTGATTGTTCTGTGTGTGTGTGTGTATTTCTGAACTATTTGAAAGTAAGTTAGAAACACTGTGCCCCTTTACCCCTAAATGTGTACTTTCTTCAAAGCAAGAATATTCTTTCACCCACAGTGTAGTTATCAAAATCGGGAAGTTGAACATTGATACAGTACTATTATTTAATCCAGACTCCACATTCAAATTTCAATGATCCCAATAGGCTCTGGAGCCTGGTAAAGTTCCCCAGATAATCAGAAGATGCCCTCAGGCACCCACATGAGACCCGCGAAGCCACTTGGTGCTGCGGCTACAACCCCAGCCCCGGCACCCTCCTCCCTTTCTCAATCCCTCTCTCTCCAAGTTGGAGAGCTACCGCCCTGGCAAAAGGGGCGGGCTGATAAAAGGCATTAACCCCTTGTCAGCAGACTGGACACAGAGGTTGGCCCCTGGCCGCCCCGGCAGAGCCGCTGCCCAGCACCCGCTATAAATAACCCGGAGGGGCGGGCTGTGGGGCGGTGTCACGCCGCCCTAGACCGGGGGCGGGGGCCGGGGGGGGGGGGGTGAAGAGTGCCCCCTGGGCCGGCGCCTTACCTTGGCCTCCGCGCGTCGGTGGGGAGGGAGGGGGCCAACGGGGCTCCGGCTGGGGGAGGGGCAGGCGGGGCGGGACCTTCGCGCTGGGGTGGTGCGCTCCTTTCCCTAGCCGCCGCTGGCATGGGGGGTCCCGCCGGGCCCCCACGCCTCCTCCACGCCCCACACCCGCTCCTCTACCTGCTCTGCCTCCTCCTGCCGCTGCTCAAAGTAAGTGCGGGGCGTGGGGGTCGGTCGGTGGGGGGGGGCTTGGCGCCCCCCCCCCCAGCGCTGGGAGCTCCGGGGTCTCGGGAGGCAGGTCTCAGTGCTTGCTTACTCCACCGGGTTTCACTCAGCCCAGTTAGGAGCTCGGTGAGGGAGGTCTCAGGACTTGGTGGCCGGGTTGAGGTTGGGGATCCCCGTATGGGATGAGGGGTGGAGCTGGATCTCCTGCCTGGATGAGGGAGGCAGGTGGAGAGGTGAGGAAGCTGACGCCAGCGAGGCTGGGACATGGAGGCCCTTTAGGCTGAGCAGATTCACCCTTGAGGGTGAATCTCTAGTGTCCAGGGCATGCCCCCCTCTGGTCCAGAAATTCCCTCTCCCCTGGCCGTTTTGTCGCCTCCCCTGTGGGTCCCTGTCCATCTCCCCATCACACCTTCCCTCACCCCACCCCAGTTCTAGCCCTCCCCACAAGGGAACAGGAGAGACGCGCCCTCCATTTCCTGCCACCCTGTCCCTACCTTCCTCTCAGTGCCTTAAACCAGTTCCAATTGAGCAATGAGACAGAGGAGGCACTGGGAGGATCAGCCTAGCCCAGGGTTTCTGAAAACAGTGGGCACACCCCAACCCCTGCCCTGTGGCCCGAGTCAGGGTGTGCAGGTGGATGCTGGGGTGGAGGAGGGATGGGGCCTATACAGAAAGAGCTGACGAATTAGGGGTGAGGCTAGGAGCAAATGGTTCCCAGAAACAGATGCAGGAGGAACCCATCTCTAACCCTCCCCCCATTTTACAGACGGGGGCACCAAAGCTCAGAGAAGGAGGGACATCTGTTCTAGGTCACACTTCTCCTGAAGGACCACAACATTAAAAGCGTTCAGAGAGGCAGGAGGGGCCCAGAGGCCACGCGATTCAGGGGAGAAGAACCAGGCTAGAAGTCAGGAAACCCGGTGTTGTCCCGACTCTATCACACACCAGCCTCTGGGACCTTCTCCTGGGCCTCGATGTCCTCATATATACACAGACGACTCACTTGTTTAATGCTCATTCAACAGATAAGACAGCGAGCAGCCCCTGACGGTGGCAAAGTGGCTTTGCCAAATCCCTGCTTTGCTGCTTAGCGTGTGACCTCTGACAGGTTACTCGGATTTTCTGAGCCTCAGTTTCCTCCTGGGTAAAGTGAAGGTGGTATCAGTGTGTCCTGGATAGAGTTATCATGAGGAATAGCTGAGATAACGTAAGTAAAGCTCTCAGCACCGTGCCTGGCACGGAGTAAGCACTCAGTGAATTCAGCTATGGTTTTGTGCCAGGCACTATAGGCAAAGCATGAGGCCCCCAGGGGCCCTGCCCTCCCAGGGGGTCCGGTCAGGTGGAAGACAAGAGGTGGTCAGTACCCCCTATGGGCTACCGATCCTGATACTTGCCAGGTCCTTTTTTTTTTTTTTTTTAAGATTTTATTTATTTGACAGAGACACAGCGAGAGAGGGAACACGAGCAGGGGGAGCGGGAGAGGGAGAGGCAGGCTTCCCACGGAGCAGGGAGCCCGATGTGGGGCTCGATCCCAGGACCCTGGGACCACAACCTGAGCCGAAGGCAGACGCCCAACGACTGAGCCACCCAGGCGCCCCTTGCCAGGTCCTTTTAATGACACTGAAGGCTGTACTTGGGATGAGTAGAGGTTGTGGAGTGGGTTCACTACCACCTGCATCCTCCCACCCGCACCCCAGATGCCCTGGACTTTGAGCTCTTTTTGCCCCCTGCCCCTCATTCTCGAGATACATGCCTTCCAAGGGAGCCAGCTGTGAGGCTCAGGCTTGCTCCTTGACCCTGCCCTCTGGGGGCCATTATGCCGACTGCAGAGGCTGGTGAGCCAGAGAGGCCGCTGCCCCAGAGCCAGGCCAAGTTGAGGGGTGGGGGTGGGGAATCTGTGGGCGGGTCCCTTGGGTTCTGGGGGTGTCAGAACTGGGAACTGGAGAGGCAACGGTCTGCATCCCCTTAGAGTCAACCAGACCCTACCCCTAGTTCTCCGGGAGACCCCAGCCTGAGCCTGAAGACTGGTCACGTGTGACCCCCCCCCCCCCCCGGGAGAGGAGCTGAACCGTGCACTCTCTGGCCCCGAAGTGCGGGCTTCCTTGTGGAAACGGCATTTATTTGTGGGTCCTCGCCCAACTGTTCCAAGATTCCCACTCGCTGTGAGAAGGGCACATGGGACTCGGAGCCGGCGGTGGGAGGGCAGGCGCCACAGGAGGGACCCGGCCTCCAGCGCTCTCGTTCACTGAACTGGCATTTGAGGAGGACATTGCGCGGTGAGGACCTGAGGGGGAGAACCCCGGCCCGTGGCCCCTGCCCTACGGAGTCGATGGCCTAGAAGGAACCACAGGCAGGAAGAAAATAATGGTGGAGAATCGAGTGTGCATTTGCAAAAAATGCTGGTCTTTGGAACTAAGAAAAGCAGGTGCGGGTCACGATAAAATCTGCTAGGCGGTGGACAGGACAGCCGGGGTAGGGGCGGGGCAGCCCCCGGAGGAGAGCCGCGGGGAGAGCCCGCAGTGGGGGAAGGCCCGGACAAGCCCCAACCCTGAGAAGGGATGGTGCCAGGCTTTGGGGGTCTGTGGGCCCTGGTGGGATCAGATTTCCGTCCCAAAAGCACCGAGAGCTCTGGGAGCTTCCTGAGTAGGGGAGAGACCTGCCCGGATCTGCCATTATGGAAGTTCCAGCTGGTGGTTTAATGGGGAGGACACCCTGACCAGGCCTGCACTCCAAAAGCCCAGAGGAGCTTTGACCTTGGTGCTCCTGGTTGCCCTCTGAGGCCTTTGGGAATCGGCTTTCTTGAGGCAGCATATAATCATGAAGCTTATCTTACCCACCAGGCGCTGGGCTAAGGGCGGAAGGTGAGACCGTTCTTTGCAGGTGGAAATGGAGGTGGAGTGAGGCTAAGTAATATGGCCGCTGGATTCCAAAACTCTCCATTCGAACCTTTTGAACTACTCACCTTCCCCTCTGTGAAGACCCCAGTAGTCTACCAGCCCCTCTTGGCTGGGTCCAAGCCTCTTGGACCCTTGTGCTGCAAAATACTCTTGCCCCACCCCCAAGGTCTCAGAACAGCCCTTCTGTGGCTTCTTGCTCCAGGTCCCGCCTTCTGGTGGGGCCACCTTTCCCAAGAGTTTCAGCAACGAGAGAAGTCTGGGGCCCCAGAAGCCTTGGCCCCTCCTAAGCTGCACAGCCCTCCCCAAGACCAAGGCCAGGGCCCTGCACCCTTTCCCCACACGCCCAGGGTCTACAGTGTGTGGGCAGGGAGCTCCAGGGCCATTTGCCAGAAGCTAATTCATCTCATAACTTTTCCCCAAAATTCACCTACTTTCTGGGTAGGCGACAAAGACAATCATCCAATTTATTCTCTGTTTTTTGCCACTTTGTTGATGTTTATGTACTTTTTAAATACCAATTTGTCTGAGAGTACTGCTTACTTAATTTTGTATCCCTGGTAAGTCTTAAACTTGCAGCACTTTATGAATTACAGGACTATTCTCTACCCTCTGAGCTGTCATTTTCTACTTTATCTGATTTTATTAGGAGTCCATTATTAGGAGTCCTCAGCCAGTTTGTCTAAAGTCACTTTATTCAAAATTCTTATTTTTTTTAAGATATCATTTCAAGCCCACAGAGGGAAGGGTAGATTATTCAATAAGCTTATTTTGTTTATTCTCTTTCGAATCTACACAGTGCTTATTGCATGCTCAGCACTGTTCTAAGCACTGATATGCATTACCTATTTTAAGCTTCAAAACACCCCTAGAGGATAAGACCATCATTACCCCCATTTTACAGATCAGGAAGCTGAGGCAAGGTCATGTGCCCAAGGTCACTCCTCTAGTCGTGGCAGGGTCAGGACTCAAACCAAGCAGCATGACTCCAGATTTTCTTCCCTTTACAAAAATTTAATCAGGGTACTCAGATGCCAAAACAAATCAGAATGGTGTGACTCTTAGGTCAACTGGACATTAGATGAGTTGATAATTAAGGAAATAATCTGAGACCTAGGGACCTGTTCTAGGGCCTCCTGCTGGGCAGCCCCCTCCCCCTTTATTGGGCCTCCCCCCTCCAGTGCTTCCTCCATCCTCAGACATCTGTGTGAGGGCCCAGGGCTTGGCATAGGTAAGGGGAGAGGCATGGAGAAGGGAGAGCCACAGGCTGTCAGAGATGAGAAAGAGCACATGATAAGGAGAGGCCTGGAAGTTTCTCCAGGTGAGCTGTTGGTGGTTAGAACTGGATGGGAGAGTGGGCATCTCAGGAAGAGACACCTGACTGGAGCCGTCAGGGATGAGAGGGCCCACAGGAAGCTGCTGGGGCCCTTGGAGTCCTCACTTGAAGTTCAGCACCTGTTAAGTTAGAATAGAGTATTAGTCTCCCCTTCCAGGAAGCCTGCCCAGATACTCCAGAAAATAATTCCCTACTTCCTTCATATGACCTCCAGCCCCTTACGCTCTGCCTCAGTCAGCCTCAGCTCCAGCACTGCCTCCTGTGTGTCTGCTCAGGGCTCAGAGTCTGCCTCTTCCTCACCTCCCTGCTGTACCCCCCCAACACACACACCTCCTCTTTCCCCCTTCTCCTCCCTTTCTCCTCCTCCCTTCCCCCTCTGCTCTTCCTCCTGCCCTTGTCCCCCTTCCCCTGTCTCCCCCTTCCCCTCTCTGGCCTCCTCCGCCCCTCCAGTACCCCCCTCTCCTCTTGCCTTCACCCTTCCACCCCCCCCAACAGGGCCTGAGTTTCTTCCTCCTCTAGCCCTAGCTCAGGCTCAGTGAAACCAGTGAATGAAAGAAAACCAGAGAATTGGGGAGGAATTCTCTCCCTCCCAGAGTCCTCTCTGACCTTGGGCCGAGAGGCAGGAGGCAGGACGGGAGCTCACCCCATTCCGCTCTGGTGACTGGCAGCCTGGCCACAGGACCTGTGGTCCCCTAAATCTCCCCGGCTTAGGCCAGGGGCTAAATTTAGATGCAGCTTTGTAGCCAGACCAGGGAGAGCACTACGCTGGGCCGACAGCCTGGCTCCAAGGAGGTGGCACCTTTGAGGCCTGCCTGGTCCCTGGGGCACAGGCTCTGCCTGGACAGGGCTCAGGCTGGAAGAGTAGCTGGCACCTTGGCCCTGGCCTGCTGCCTCCTCCTGCCAGGGCCTTTCCCCTGCCCTTTCTAACGTGAAGCCTTCCAACTCCGGGCACACAGAGGCTGGAACCAGGAACTGGGCTGGCCTCAAAGTGAAAACTGAGAGTAAAGGAATCTGACAAGCAGGAAGAGCCCAGAACCTGAGCTCCCGGAATTGGGGATGGGGATGCAGCTCCACCTGGCTGAGGGGACCGTGGTCTCATCTGTCCATCCACCCAGTCAGCCAGCAAACACTTATTGAGCACCTGCTATGTGCCAGGCTCTGAGCTGGGAACTGGGGACACAGACGTGAACCAGACAGATGTGGACTGCCTATAGTCTCTCTGGGTAGAGGTGAGGGGTGGTGGATGGCTCTCTGCCCCTAGACATCCAAGAGCTGGGTGCAGAAGCCTAAGGTGTCCCCTGCAGAAGAGGGAATAATGGGGGGGAGCTGGGGGGACCTCAGAAGAAGTTATAGAGCCCAAACTTCGCCATGTGCCAAGGCCCTGCCCAGCTGGCTGGGTCTGCCTACACTCCTCCTGTGACCCGGCTCTCTGCCCGTGGGCCTCACTGCACTGAGGAGAACAGCTTCTTACTTGAGTGGCTTCCTGAGCCCCACAGCCAGCCTGCTGTGGACTGTGGGGGACTCTCAGGATCTCTGGACCGCAGCCTTCACTTCCTCACCCAGGACTGACTCTTCTGTGCGTCTGACCAGGCCACAACCTGCCAGACTGTCTGTCTAGTCCTGCCTCAGCCCCTTACCTGCTGTGCAGCCTTGGGAGGTGACTTTGCCTCTCTGGGCCTCAGTTGCCTCTTCTAGAAAATGGGGTTCTTCGCAGCTACCTCAGAAGCTGCTGTGAGGCTTGAATGAGCTGTGGTAAAGCACTTGGAGCTGTGTCTAGCACATTGTAAGTGCTGATTTCCCACTAAAGAAGCCTCTCCTTCCCACCTGTCTCCTTCTACCCTGTAATGGCATCCTCAAACCAGAGGCTGGCTGCCTCCGGAGCAGGCCCTACGCTTTCTTGCCTTGGAGCCTTTGCTCAGCTCCTGCCCCAGGGATCTCTTTCTGCTCTTCTCATCCTTCCCCCTACCTTGGATGCAGCTTCCATCCTTTTGGACTGAGCTCCAGCGCCCAGCCCTCCATGGAGCCCTCAGGGTCCTCACCCAGCATGCACTGGGCACTGCCGAACGGTGCGCCCAATGAAGGAGCTTCAGGCTGCATCTTCAGGTGCTCAGAGCTGGGAGGGGTGCTGAGGGCTAAGGGGGATCCATGCTGGCTAGAGATTTGGGGAAAGGGGGACCTGGGGTTCAAGGAAGCTTTTCTGGAGGAGGAGGATTTGAGTTGGGCCTTGGGACTCCTCACAATGGGGCTTGAAGCCCTACCCCCTATCTCTGAGTTCTCTAATTGGACCCCTCCTAACGGCCTTGACAAGGGCCACCATTTGACACATGCCAGGCTCCTGACCTACAGTAACTTGTTAAATGTACTCCAGAAGCCTTTGGGGTTTGTGTTATATCCCTTTTAAACACGAGGGGAGCCAGGCTCAGAGAAGATAAGTCACTCGGCCAAGGCCACAGAGCTAACAAGCAGCATGCCCAGAGCCCTGAGCGTGGGGAGGTTTGCAGTCTACTGGCTCTGAGAGCTCGCGGCCCAGGCCTTGAGGTGTGACTCTTCATGGCCGGGTCTCTGCCTCTCTTGGCCCGCCGTGGGCTTCCTGAGAGCTGCAGCCTCTTCCTCCTCCCTGTCCACCCGGCACCCCCGGCAGCCGCAGCTCTGTCCAGAATAGGCACCTCCAGGGTCTGTTGTGGGTTTGAACTGAGTCAAATCCACCCCATCAGCCCCTTGAAGAGAATGAAGATCTTTAGCTGTGCTAGGTTATTGGACCGGTGGAGAAGTTACAGAAGATGGAGCCTGGATCTGGGAATTATTCCAAAACCTCTTGTGATCTGCTCGCCCAAGCTGCCCAGGTCTGAAAGGCACACATCAATACTGAGCACAGCATCCCGCACCCCGGTGCTCTGCCAGCAAGGAGACTTGGCCACAGCCTCAGCCCATAGCATCTGAGGCAGGGACAGCCATGCAATGCCTGAGTCCTGGTGGAGGAGGCCCTGACCACACCCCTCCACTGTACGTTCAGAATGCCAGCCCAAAGATGAACATGAGACTCCTGAGGGATGGGGCCACAACGTGGTAGTAGGGGCTTTGAGAAGGAGCTTGCATCTAAGATGCGACATCGGACCAACCCGAGGGTCCACCATCAACACCGTGCGCCTCTGGGTTGAGCATTGCTTCTGCCATGACCTCCAGATGGCTCACTGGAAATTCTGTGCCCCCGGGAAGGGTATTACTAGCTGCTTCTTAAACAAGAAGGGACAGGAAGGGGGTTGGGAAGTGTATACTGGGTCAGGCCTGGGGCCCATGCTCTCCTCAGACCCAGCCAAGGGTGAGAGCTCAGAATTCTTGGAAATCCCGGGACAAAGAGTATCCCCTCCCCTTCCTAGCCCACCTCACCCCTGGCAGGGCCTCACTGGGCAGCAAGGCCTTCCTGATGCCCAAGAAGCTGATGCTGAGGAGCTCCCAGTAGCCCCCGGGATATGTGAACAGCAAGACCATGGCCCCTAATTTCTGTCTGTCCTGCAGGCCAAGAAGCCAGAGCTCCCGGCTCATGGGAGACCCTTACACACACACACACACACACACACACACACACACACACACACACACACACACACACACAAGCACATAAATGCATTCACACACACACATGGTGGCCACAGAGTAGGAAAATGGTGGCCTTGGGAAGAACAGGAGATAAGAGTTAGAATTCTGGAGTGCAGAGCTCTCGTTCAGTCTCACATCATGCACTCCCCAGCCTCCCTGCCTTTGTACATGCTGTGCTCTCTACCTCGGATGCTCTTCCTGGTGCCATCCTTATCAGCTCAGCAAACTCCTACTCCATCTTCAAAGCCCACATCAGCATGACCTCCTCTAAGATGCTACCCCATTCCTCCTCAGAAATTTTAGATGCTGTAACAACTTGGTCAACCATCCATCTTTCCCACCAGAAGGTGGTCCCTCAGGGGCAAAGATAACCACATTTGCTTTATTCCTCTATGTCCAGCACCCTTTCTCATGGTTTTTTCCAGGAGATGGGATCCTGGATGGTCTTTATCTTTTAGATGGAATTGCCATGGTTGCATCTAACGTGTCTATTCCCTGGTGAGTGCCCACGTTGGTACAGTGATCCCTTCCTTTTCCCCTACTCATTCTTCTGCTTGCCCCCAAAGTGCCACCTCTTCAGGAAGCCTTCCCTGTTCTTGGGGAACAGACTTCCCAAGTCCAGGTTAGGTGTTTCCCCCATGAGGAGATACCCTTGGTTGTAACCACCTGTTTACCTGTGTAACAGGGAAACAGAGTTACATTGTCTGCTCTCCTCCCCTCCCTTCTGTGCCTTCTGAGTGTAGGGGATCCCTACCTGGCCTGGGACAATCCCAAGGACACCCAGGGGGTCTCCCAACCAGGGCCAGACACACAGTAGGCATTCTACAAATATCTGTTAGATAAACGAACAGCGCATAGACACCCACCCATCCTGAGGAGGAGAGCTTTGGGGGCCAGGGGCTGGACAGCACAGGTTCCTGCCTTGGAGGTCAAGCTGCACTGGACCATTCCTAAGGCTTGTCAGCATTCCGCGCCTGGCCAGGCTGCCATCCTGCCGTGTGGCCAGGCACTTGCCTCCTCAGTTTCCCTTTCTATACAGCAGAGGCAGGAGAGGTGAGGGATGAGGGACAGAACAGGGTAGGGGGAACACACAGGTGCTGGCAGTGGCTAGCCAGGGCCTGACCTCGGCCCCCGCATCCCTCTTGTCCTCTAGGCTGCCCGGCCGAGCTGGGAGACCGTGGACCAGTCCCCGGGGGCCCTACTGGAGCGGTACTGCCATGCACTCACGACCCTGGCCAATGTCTCAGGTATGCAGCCCGCAGCCACTGCCCAGGGGTGGACCCTGGGAGATTGGGGGGGGCGGCGCGCCTGGGGGCCAGGAGGGAGGAGGAAGCTCTCCTGGACCAGCCCCAGCTCTGTGGGGTGGTGAGTGGTGACCGGCTTCCGGTCCTGGCTCTATTCTCTGTCCTGGGGCCGGCCCCTCCCCCATTTGGGGCTCAGGCCCTTGACCAGTGAAGAAGGCCTTGGCCCTCAGCTCCCGGCTCCCTGCATCATAATGCCACCTCCAGCTGGCTGGGCTGGCATTCTAGAGCCAAAGGAGGGGGTGTCCCTCTGCTCATAAACTTGAGCAAGACCGGCAGAAGGTATAAACCGCATTCTCCAGTTGCCGTGACTACAGGTGTCACCTCCCGGTAAGGACCTACAAGGCAGCAGCCGGGGCCCTGAATTCTGACCCCTCGGGGTCTTCGAGCAGGGGACTCAGAGGCCGGGGCCGCCACAGAACAGCCGTGGGCTCACGTGGGCCCTGGAGAGCTGTCCCCAGGCTCCGCCCAGTGTCCTGCCATTGTCAGGTCTGCACCCACAGGAGCAGCAGGGAAGGACGAGGGTTGGGGAGTGCCCGGGGACCTGGAGCTGCTGCCAAGGCCACAAGGAGGTCAGGGTGCTTCCAGTAGTGGGATCCAGCACCCAATGCAGCCTGTGTCAGGTATCGGAGGGGAAAGCCTTGTTGCCTGCTTTCCTGACAGTGGAGTGGTCGGGCGCTCAGGTGCAGGGGTCAGATAGACTCAAGCCTCGATCTTACCTCCTCCACCTAGAAGCAGTGTGGCCCTGAGGAGTCACTTAAGCTCTGCGTTCATTAGCTGGGGGCTGCCGTGAAGTACCACACACTGGAGGCTCTCACAACAGAAATGTATTTTCTCAGTCCTGGAGGCTACGAATACAAAAGCAAGGTGTTGGTAGAGTTGGTTTCCTCTGAGGCCTCTCTCCTTGGCTTGTAGATGGCCTCCTTCTGCCCCGTGTCTTCCCTCTGTGCACGTCTGTGTCCTAGGCTTCTTTCTCACAAGGACCCCAATCACATCGGATGAAGGCTGGCACTGATGACCTCATTTTAATTTCATTACCTATTAATCCCCAAATAAGGTCACATTCTGAGGTATTGAGGGTTAAGACATAAGGATTTAGGGGGACACAATTCAGCTCAGAAGACCAGCTGAGCCTCAGTCTCCTCCTCTGTTAGAAATAGGTCTAAGTTGGCCTCAAAGGCTTACTGTGGAGTTTGAATGAGAGATCATGGCAACATCCAGCTTGGGCCGGGTCAAGCACCCATCAGCCAGGAAATGGAAGCCCCCCATTTCAGGAGAGCCCAACCTTCCCTCCACCAGAGTTCTCTGCTCTCAGTGGCAACACTGGTTTATCAGCAGACCGACTGCCTGCTTCCTGCCCTGCCCTGCAGTGCATGGCACAGACCCTCGCCTTCCCCATGACCCCTGGGGGATGGTACCCCACCTCCCCTCCTCTAAGTTTAGTGGGGAGGGACTCAACTTCCCCAAATATAAGCCCTCCCCTGCTTAACTTATAATATCATTCATCTGTTTGCAAATCAGATACATTACATTGATATGATTTGGAAAAAATACTTTTAACTATCGAAGAAGACAGTGATTGCTCATTATTCCACAACCTGGGAATGTTTATAATGTTTATATCCCCCAGGAGTTTATCAATCTATAGAGCCTCATGTTATTTCTTTTTTGTTTTTTCACAAAACTGGGATGATCCTGTGTCCACAATTTTGTAACCTGTTTTTTCCTCTTATAACTCAAGGTGAACACTTCCCCATGTCAGTAAATATGCATCCACCATATCACTGATGATGCTGCCCAGCAGCAGTCATGGGGACACATCATCCTTTATGCACCATGCGCTGAAGTGGGGATGCATAGGCAGTTAGAATGCCCTTGGACCTGAGGAATAATTTCTCAGGTCCCCACATGAAACTGACCTCATTTTAAGTGTCCACTGATTGAGAAAATGCCTAATAACTAACGTAAGTTCAGAAACAAGCAAAACCAAACAATCTATTGTTTAGACATACATATGATAAAATGAAAAACTATGAGCAAGGGAATGATAAATATTTAGGAGAATGTTCCCTCTGGGGAAGGAGTATTTAGATAAATATGTAAGTGATTGGCGATGATCTAGTTTTGGATTCAGTGATAGATTCCTTATATTTACTACTCCGTCCGAACTCCCGTAAAGGAAAGACTAAAATAAAATAAATTTAGGCCATGTATGGGCTAATGATGACAAGTGGTCATAAATCAAGGGCTATGACCAGTTAAACTGTATACCTCTGAGGTCCAAATAAAGGAAAGCCACACATAATCACAAGAGACTTCAGGCAGGCTTTAAATGGATTATTTCTGTTTTGTTTGTCACAGAGGCACCATAGGGCATAGATCGTTAAGGCATGTTATTTATTCAGTCCACAGGCAATATAAGGGTCCAAATGAATTCAGGGATCCCTTGAAATAAAATAACTCCCCAATCCAACATGTGCATGCTCTCTCTCTCTCTCTCTCTCTCTCTCTCTCTCTCACACACACACACACACACACACAACACACACACACACACACACACACCGCAGGGCTGGTCAAATGGGAAGAGAGCCTTGGCCAGGAAGACAGAGCTGCTGCCAAGGCCTGGAGCATTCTGATGGGTGCCAGGAATCAGTCAGTGAACATGACCAGCCCTGCCCTCGGGGAGCCATGGGCTGGTAGAGAAGACAGTAGAAAAACCAACAGCCTTTGTGTGACATAGACCAGCCCCAAGAGATGGAGGCACCAAGGAGGGCCACCCAACGCAGACAAGACAAAGGAGGGGAAAGCCAAGCTGAATGTTTGAAGGGCAAGTGGGAGTTGGCTAGGCTACCTGGAGTGTAGAGCGGTAAGGGCATTCCTAGCAGAGGGAACAGCACATGCAAAGCTGCAGAGGTATAGAATGGCTCCAGGGAAAGACAAGTTGTTCAAAAGAGCATCTGAAGTTCAGCAGGAGGGAGAGCATGAAGGATAGACAATCTGGAAGAGTGTTCTTTGCAGTGCTTAAGGGCTGAGCTCCATCCTGAGGGCAATGGGGAGCCACTCTTAAAGGAAGAATGCCATAATTTTAATTGTAGAAAAATCATTTCATCTGCCTAGTGGAAGAGACAGGGAGCCCAGTCTGACTACTGCAGAGATGAGGATGGCCTGGGGGTTGGAGCAGGAAATTCCTTTCATCCGTATGTCAATGAGAATGCGGGATTGGAAGGTTGCTGAGGGCCCTGCCTGGTCCCGCGGTTGGACATGAAGATATCATCTCCCTTTGGCCATACCCGCCTTGCCAAGGTGGAGTGGAGTGTGGGGGGAGGAGTATTTGGCCTGGCGGCACCGTCTCCAGGGCCACCAGGCAAGAGTGGGGCACCTTCTGGCTTCTCCCAAGACTCCACACCCTCAGCAGCCCCCTGATAACTCCCAGTCAACCTCACAACCTTGACCCATATCTGCCTGCTCCTTGTGTATTCAGTCTGACCGAGCACAGCCCCGCGGAGAGGCAGAGACGACTCTATCCCCATAAATAATCCTATTTTCCAGCTGACATTTGATGGATGGTGGGATGAATGAGAGAATGCGTGTGATGCTGTGAAGACACGTGACAGTGAGACGCTGTGTGTGTGTGTGTGTGTGTGTGTGTGTGTGTTTCCGGTATGCTCTGCATGCCTATCTGGCTCTGCGCTGAAGGACAATGATGTGTGCCCAAGCTCGCCCACCACTGTCCACTGCCACCACAGCTGACATCCCTGGTGGGCTGGGGACACCTGCCTCACCCCGTGCTGCTCCTGACACACCCCAGCATCTGTCCACAATTTCTTCCTCATTTACCTATTGACGAACACTCAAGCGAGCTATAAAATCAACTTGTTCCGAAGCTGCTACCTTCAGTTTCCTCTCTGCCACATCTAGAATAACAGACAATTATGCTCATAATAAGAGGATCCATGAAGAAATGGCCCTGTGTCCTAGAAATCAGGGCACCTTGGGTCTGTGGGTCTGTGTGTGGGCCCTGTCTGTCCAGTCAAGATGCGGAACAGGCTTTGGTTCTGCCACTGAGATAGTCACTTCCCAGAGGGATCTTTAGGACATGGGCCCTCCCAGTTAAGAGCCATCCAAGTCTCCCAGGCCATCGTACTCTGCAGAAAGCTATATGGGAGGTGACAAGTCATTGGCCTCTCGTCACTACCCCTGCACAGTGGCTCTGGTGATAAGCACCTTAATAACTTAGTTTGATTTCTCTCTTTTCCCCTGGACTGTGATCGGTGTGTGGAGGGCCCTCCTTTGCACATGAATGAGACTACTCCTGGGTGAAGACATAGGCTGCCCATGCCAGCCACATTCTAGCCTATGGGGGACGCTGTGGACTAAGACTCAGCCTGGGACTAGGGACAGTACTCGGCCTAGGGTTGGGTTGGGGACTCAGGTCAGAAGCTAGGGATGGGACTCAACCTATCCTCCCCTGCTCCTGGCACAGGCTATTATGAACACCTAAGGGTCACTGCCTCTGCAGCTGCCCAGACCTGAGCCAGGGGCTCTAACGGTCCATTCAAGAGGTAGAAGACAGACCTGGCTGGCGGACCTGCACCTGGTACCTGCCTGTCAGCGAGCCCTGGAGAGATGCCAGTGCTCATCCCTGGTCTCAGGGCTCTCTGGCTCTCACGCTTTGCCGTGGCAGTGACGGAAGCATTAATATGGAGGCTGGTGGAACTGGAGCACACAAAGGCAGCCCCGTCCCCCTCTTCCCCTCTCTTTGCTTAGGGCATAGTGCTAGTTCAGGGTGCTCTGGCAGCTTTCTTCCCAGTGGAGGCCAGCAGCGGGGAGGACAAGACTAGTTCCTCTGGGACCTCCAGCCCAGTGGGGACTGGGTCCCAGCTCCCCCTGCCCTCTAAAGATAGAAACACTCAACACACACTCACACACACGTACATCTTCCTCAGGCTTTGTGTCTCAAAACTCAGAGCCAGAGACTCTCAGGGCTGGGAGGGGCCTCAGAGAACATTTCACTCTTGGAGAAACAGCCCCAAAAGAGAAGGCAAGAATTGGGAGAGTAGACACAGAGGCAAGACCACAACCCAGCCTGAGTTGAGGGGTACCATGCCCAGGTCTTGTCTCTTGAGCCCAGACCCTCCCACTCAGCAGCTGGCCCACCTGGGCACTTGGACAGTGGGGCCGGCACAAATTATGGAGCCGGCAGTCCTAGTGGACCTGGGCAAATTCCATATAAAGGTCTTTAGGTCCTACACACACACACACACACACACACACACACACACACACACACACACACACACACACACACTGGTATGGAAACTAGTTTTAGGTGACCCTGGCCAAGCCAAGAGGAAGAGAGACACAGTCTCACTTCTCACTTTGTTCTCTCTGGCTCTCAGGGGCAGTAAGACCGGGGTATTTGAAGTCCTCCAGATAATTTCAGCCAGTTTCTCCCCTGGACTTCCCCCTCCCATTAAATGACAACACTATCCCCTCCCCAGTCACGGGGCGGGGGTGGGGGGAACCTGGTGTTATCCCGGCCTCCTGGCTCCCGTGGGAACCCACTCACCCACTCCTCTCTCCAATCCCTCCTCCCCAGGGCAGGCTGTCTTCCGAAATACATCTCTATCCCAGCCCCACGGCCTGGTCCAAATGTTCATCCATTCAGGCCACTGGATCTCACTAGACTTTTCCGTGGCCTCCCTGCTGCCCTCAAAGCCCCTCCAATCCATTTCCTTCCCACAGGCCACAGGGGCTTTTCTAAAGCACAGATCTGCACGCGGACTCTCCACTCCCTCTGCCTCCCGTCTGCAGTGTCCCGCCTCAGGGAGAGGACACTCAGGCCGCCCAATTGTGGCTCTCGGTTAGGAAGGCTGCAGTGAGTTCCTCCGCGCGCCGGTGGGCGCGCTTTGCTGCCCCTTGCAGCCCCGGGGCCTGCGGATGCTCAGACGGCGCATTCCGGCACCTTAGGCACATCTCCTCGTTTCCCCCGCCGCCCTCGTCCGGACCGTGCCCGGGCCTGAGAAGGCGGACTCCGGGGGGTGCCGGGGGGCCGGGCCCCGAGGGCCAGGAGGCCCGGGGTTGCTGGGGGCTCGGGAGGCTGGGCGCGGCGGACTGGAGCCACCGGCCCCGCCCCCTGGCGCCGCCATTGGCCGCGACCGCGCGGGTGGACCCGCGGCTCTCCGCGCTCCGCAGCTCCTCTCCGCGAGGGTCCCAACTTGGCAAACCCCGGGTGGTCTGGTGCGGCGCGGCGAGGCTGCCCCGCAGGTCGGGGCTGGGCGGGCAGGGGCCCGGCCCCCGCGCTCTCCAGACGGCTCGCTCTGGCACCCAGTCCCTCGCAGCCACGCCGGGCGCGCACTCACACTCCCTCGCGGCGCGCGGCTCCCGGGCGCGATGGACGCAGCGCTGCTCTACAGCCTGCTGGAGGCCAACTGCAGCCTGGCGCTGCCCGAAGAGCTGCTCTTGGACGGCTGGGGGCTGCCCCTGGACCCCGAGGGTAGGCGGCGGCGAGTGGAGCGGGCGGCGCGGGTTCCTTCCCGGTGTGCTGAGTGCGCCCCAGGCCCTGCGCCCCGAGCGCCCCGCGCCACCGCCCCCCCCCCCCCCGGCAACCCAAATGAGCCCCTCTTTCTGTCTCCCGTTTCCCAGGTCCCTACTCCTACTGCAACACGACCTTGGACCAGATCGGGACGTGCTGGCCCCGGAGCGCGGCCGGAGCCCTGGTGGAGAGGCCGTGTCCTGAGTACTTCAACGGCGTCAAGTACAACACGACCCGTGAGTGCCCCCCCCCATCCTCCTCCGCGGGCTCTGCGCCCGACGCCGGGAAGAGCGGTTTAGGGGGCTGGCACGGCCCCGGACCCCGCGTCGGAGACCTGCTGAGGGCCGGCGGCGTCCCCTACCCTACTGAAGCCTCAGAGTTGAGTAAGGCGGTGATTTGCCCAGAGCCCAGAAAAGGAAAAAGGAAATACTTGCTCCCTTTTGAGGGCAGATCTCTCTCACACATTGTATACTCTGGGTGCCCGAATTGTTTAGCCAATGCTACCAGCACGAGGCGGGGGTGCGGGGGGCGGTGTCCGCATATGCTCGGTTCCCAAACTCCGGGGTGAGTGCAGGGATCAGACTCTTTCTACCAGAGCGGAAGGAGGGCAGGAGTCAGGAAAGATGGGGTGAGCACTCGTGTTGAGTGGGACCCTGCAGAGAATAGGCACTTCTGGGCCAGAGGGTGTGGGTGGCACCTCATCCCTACCTGGATGTCCCAGACTGGCCCTCTGTGCTGTGAGTCAGGGCTCCAGGGCAGCGTTACTCCTACTGCCCAGGTAATGCGTGGTGTCTGAATCAGGACCACCCCCATCCCCCAGGGAGAACAGCCTGTGCCCTCCTTCCTCCTGGCAAATCACTGGCTGGCTTGACGTTCTGGGGAAGGCGGCTGCAGAAGCTGCTGGGGGGTAATTCAGCAGGGGCTGTTGGGAGGGGGGAGAGTCTATGCCCTGTAGAAAGTCCGATGGGTGCCACATGGTAGGGTCTTGTAAGACTATGGTGGGAGAAATCACTGGCCCACCTTGACCAGCCACTCACATCCCCAGCCCCACCCCACCAGTGAAGAGAGGTCCTCCTGAGACCCTCAGGGCTTCCTTATCCGAAGCCCCTCATTCTGGAAACATCTAGCAGCCTCTCTCTGCATGTCTGTGTCTGAACAGCAGCACAGGTCCTCATCACCTCATACACGCACACACACACGTGTCCAAACTCTCAGGGACTGAGGCCTCCGCTGAGAGAGATGGTTAGAGAACAAGACAGCTGTGCCTGCATCTGATGCTAAGCAGCACTCCCTTGTCTGCACCAGCAAAGGGCTCTGGTGGGCCCAGGGAGGAGCCGTGCTCTGAGGAGTCCAGCAGCAGAGGTGCTCCTAATGGAAGCAGGTGGTAGAGGTAGGAGAGGCGCTGAGGAAGATATCTGCATTATCTGAGGACATGCTTCCCATCCATGATTAAAACAAACCTCTCTGGGTAGAAGCGAGGTCCCTGATCCAGGGGGTGTACAAGCAGAAGGAATGACTTTCATCCTCTTTCCCAGTCCTGAGATTATAAAACTGTGCTTTTTAGGGTCCCGTGAGCTGGATCACAGGATCCTAGGGTCTCTCGTTCAGACTGTGCCTGGGGACAGAGGGCCAAGTGAGGTGATGAGGCATCTCAACCCAGGAGCCATGGAGCTGAGGGAGCTCTGCTCTGGTTCCTCCCTCAGCCTGGGCTGTCTCCTGTTCTCCCCACCAGCCTGGAGCTCCCCAAGGGCAGGGCCTCGGTCTCTTCTTCAGAGCTGAGCACAGTATTTTTTCAGTCAGTTTATTAAGCAGCTACTATGTTCCAGCCACTGCACTGTCGTTGAGGCCCTCGCTCACAACTGCAACAGACAAAAGGAATACGGAGTGACAAATACCCTGACGGAGGAGAGCAGGGGGGCTGCAGGATGGGGGAAGGGGGACAGGCAAGGCAGGGGACACTTCCCGAAGGAGGTGCTGGAGCGCATACCAGACCTCTCCTGTCACATCAAGTGAGAGGGTGAGAAAAGGTCAGGGCGCCACGGAGGTTGGCAAATGTGCCAGTTAGCTCCCGGTACCTGATGAGCAATTTTCTTCATTTGGCCCAAAGCGCTGGCCACACAGGAGCGGCTGGGGAAGAGGAGCACGGGGTGCCGGGAGCATGGCCAGCCGAGGTGGGAAGAGCAGAGAGGCTCCGGAATGGCAATGGAAATGCAGTCGTTGATTCGTCCCCTGCCCTGCCTCCTTGCCACTGCTTCCTCTTGCCCCATTTGCCTTTTCAGTGGGATTCTGCTTTTACAAAGGATGCAGGGAGGAAAACAGCTCCGATGGGAAGCCTTGGGGAAGAGGAAGAAGGGTCTGGCTTCTCTTCTTGCCCAGTTTTGCAATGCTGCAGCCCAGCCCCCCACTGAAGCCTCATCCTTGAGAGGGCCGGCATTCCCCGGGTAAGACAGCTTAGTCATTAGTCCCCGGGAGCTTTCTTCCACTCAGCCGAGCGCAGAGAATCTGCCGCAAAGCTACCAAGTGCGGCTCATTTTCCGGCTCTAGCTACCACAGAGAGAGCTTCCCACTCGTCCCCACCTCCCGAATGCCCCCGAGATATGTACCGCCTTTATGCCCATACTGCAGACAGGACAACTGAGGCTCGGAGACGTGAAATGACTTTTCAAAGTTAGAGTCCACTCCGAGGCACCAGGGCAGACAGAGGAATCCACAGCCGTCACTCTTAAGCACGGGGCAACACCACCTCCAAAAGAGACAGTTCTTGGGGAGAGTTTAGAGGGACAGAAGAAGGACTCATGCCTCCACCCTGGAGGATCGGGGAGGGCTTAGCCCCCAGAGCTGGACTTTTGGGGACAGGGGGGATTGATTTTAGCAGGTGGAAGTAGAACAGGTAATACAGGAGGAGATGAAACCATGCTTTGTGCCTCCGGACTGGTGAGTGTCGTACAGAGCCTGGGCAGGAGGAGAAAGAAACAGACCGGAGCAGACGGGTGGATGTTGGTCAGGTGACGCAGGGCATTGCCGAGGGCTTTGCCGTCCGGGCGGGAGGGAGTTCAGCTTTGGGGCACGCAGCCTCTGGAGACAAGAGGAGGGGTCAGGAGGCACTGCAGCTGGCCCAGTCAAATGGGGCTGTGGGAGCCGAGGCAGGGACGGGTGCAGGAGACCTGGGGCACCTGGAATGTACGGGACTGGGGTGCGATGGGGGCACGGGCAGAGTCAGGGATGACACGAGGAAAATGCTGAGCAGAGGTGGAGGTAATGTTGTCCCTAAGGAGCTGGAGGGACATCTGAGTGCAAATGTCCATCCAGAACGTAGTCGGCTGGAAGTAGAAAGCTCAGGAGAGCGCCTCCTGCTAGAGACAAGGCGTTCGGTTGTGTGGTTAGAGGCCTGCTACAGGTGGCTAGATGGGGAGGCCCGTTCAGAGCCTTGATGATTCTCACCCAGAGACTCTGTCCAGATGCAGCACGGCCACGGGAAAGGATGGGGCTTGTCCTTTGCCACACAGGCTAGTCCCTGCAGAAGCAAGTTAAATATCTGTGTGTCCCAGTTCCCCCCAGGTTCTCCCCACCACCCACACTTCTGTGGCCCAGGTTCCATGTGCCTGGGCTGTCCTTAGACCTGTGCTAACTCATTAATCTTTACGCTGACACTTTAATGGAGACATAGGATTATCCTCATATTACACATGGGGATATGGAGGCACAGAGAAGTTAACTGGCTTCCTGAAAGTCACACAGCTTGTAACAGAGTAAGGATTCCAACTCGGGCTCTGCTGCCTCTCAGAAAGTGACTGTGCTGGCTTAAACAGAGAAGGGATTAGTTGAAAGCATATCAAGGAGCTTGTGGAACCACCAAGTGGGCTGGAGAACCAGATTTGGGGCCCCCAGCCAAGAGCTCAGGGCAGAGCGGGCCCAGTGAGGGAACTTCACTCTCCCTGAGTGAGACCTGGCCACCAGCTGGGCCACAGTCCTGCTGCCACCAACCTCCCAGGGTGCCGAAGCTCCCTGCAGTGGCCGCCGGAAGCCTTTCTCCCTGTCACCATTTTGTGGACCCCCAGCTCACTAATCCCTGGGGGCAGGTGCATCCCATGGGGCGGGAGAAAGTGGGGGGCTCTAGGTCACCCACTCCAGCTCTGGCTACAGCGGGGCCTGGAAGATGAGGACTTGGCATTTCAGTTCTGGGCCAGGAGGTGGCCTCTCCCTCCCCCCAGGTCTCTCCAAGCCCAAAGGGGATGCAGGTTCAAAATATATTATAATGTCTATACACAGTATCAGCTGGAGCAAGTCTGATCCCCTTCCTGGGCCCCAGTCTCTCTGTCTGCAAGGAGAAAGGAAATGGACTAGGCCAAAGTAGGCAATACACTCCATTTCCTGCCACCTCTCTCTGTCCTGTGCGGACTCTGAGCCTATGTCCATGTGTGCATGTCCGTGCGTCTCCCTGCCTCTGTCTCTGTCTCTCTGTGTGTGCCTTGGTCTTTGTCTTTGGATGTATTTTCTCTCTGTTTCTTTCTATGTGTATATCTCTGTCTCTCCAGTTTCTCTCTTGTTTTTTATCTCCGCTGCTTTCTCTCTCCCTCCTTCCCTCCCTTCAGGCTCCCTCTGCAGCTCTCTTCCTCCCTCCATTTCTCCCTTCCCCTCCCCCCTTCTCCTTCCGTCCTCTGTCTCTGCCTCCTCCCACCCCTCATTTTATCCTCCCTGCTCCAGCACCTCCTTTTGCCTGGTCCTGGGGCCCTTGTGGCTGCAAAGGGGGGGCCTGCTCCCTCCTGCACAGGGCTTATTTTCCCCCTGCGGAATTGTTAAACCCAGCGCAGCTCAGCCTCAGTCTCGTGCTCTCAGGCTCCCACCGTGTCCGGTTGGCAACTGCCGGGCCCACATGTGCTGAGGCATCTGCCAGGACAAGGGGGCAGAAAAAGACACCCCACCTGACCTAAGCCCAGGGGGCGGCCTGGCGGTCCCTACTTCCCAGAACCCCACTCTAGAGACAAAGCACGGCTTGTGTTGGAAACACATAAGCTGAGTGGTCTCCAGCCAGAGGCATCTTCCCATCGAGTCAGCCTGCTTGTGTAGAAATCGCCTCTTCAGCCTTGAGGGGACACGGTGACAAGAAGGGCTGAGCCCTGCCCTCAGAGAACCCCAGGCTGCTTCAAGACCAGACTCGCACAAACCAACAGTCAGGGCTTGGTGGGCACCGGAGCATTCCTGGAAAGCTTCCTGGAGGAGGTGGGAGTGGTTCTTGAGGTCTTGGAGCAGTGGAGGCATCACATTTGTGTCATATGAGGGTATGAGCCTCAGGGAGGGTTCCAAATAGAGCCTCCCCTCTGGGTTGAGGAAGTAGAAACTGTAACTCTAGAAACTCGGGGCTACATTCTCAGTCCTGAGTGAGCCCTGTTCACACCCTGACCCCTGAGGCCCAGGGGTGGGGAAGTCAACCCTGTGTGAGAACGGTTCTCGTGCTGGGAGAGAGGGAAAGTGGGACATGCCTGGCCATCGCTGAGGGTTTGGCAAAGAGGAGGAGGAGGGAAGAGAGAGAGAGCAGAGTGGATGCCCCTCTGGCCCTCCAGACGCTCCAGAGTTTCTCCACTGCAAGGTCTTCTGTGCGAGCGCAGCCCTCCCCTCCCCTGCCGCTTAGGGGTAGAAAATGACTGGCCCAGAAAGGAAAAGACACTTGCCCAGGGTCCCACAGAGAGCCAGGGCACTGAATGGCCTCTGCCGGCTCTGAGAGCTCTTGGCCCTTGCCCTAGCGCTTTTCCGCCTTGCGTGCCTAGGCCTAGGCGGCCGAGCAGCGTGACGGTGGAGCCTCAGCTGTCCCCTGCCTGAGGACCCTTCATCTCAGAGAGGACCAAAGGTGCCACCACTCCTGATCTCCCTCCCTCTCTTCCCAGGAAACCTCCAGCTGCTTACCCCTCCTTTTCCGGCCCAGGCTTGCCTCTTCCTGGGTTCGTGAGAGTATTGCCCTCCTCTTACTAGAAACGAGCTCTTCAAACATGAGGAAGACCAGAGCCTTCCAGGGGTTCCTGTTCTAGAGAGAGAGAGAGAGAGAGAGAGAGAGACTTTTTTTTTAAGACTTTATTTATTTAGAGAGAGAGCACACTAATGGGCAGAAGGCAGAGGGAGAGAATCCCAAGCAGGCTCCACTCTGGCTTGATCTCACAACCCTGAGATCATGACCTGAGCCGAAAACAAGAGTCAGGTGCTTAACCGTCTGAGCCACCCAGGCACTGTGAGAGAGAGACTCCTGAAAAGAATTTTCTGATAATTGCTCTTAAGTGAAATAGCACAGTCAAGATTATAGAAGCACACGGGAGGAGGTCGATTCCAAAAGGAGGGGAAAGTAAGCTGGGAAGACTTCACAAAGGAAATGTTGTTGGATAGGGCCTTGAAAAATTGGGCCAGTGATGTGCCAGCTGGAAGGGAGAGTGGGAACAGATGGAGAGGAGACGTGGGTAGAGGGAACGGGGTCATGGAGGCTTTGAATGCCAGTCCAGGCCATGGGCCTCAATTCTGCCGGTGGTAGTGCTCCCAGCTGTTTATCCATAGCCCCATGGTGCAGGAACGGAATATTCTGGTGGGACACTGCTTGATTTTCAGGATGTACCTTTGAAATCTAAATGCAGGCTGGCTGAGAGCTTAAACCTTGCCCTTCCCCTCTCCTCCCCCCTACTCAGTATAAGTCACAGATGGAGCACCCTTTCCTGCCCACCTCCCCTAGCCCCGAGCAACCACTGCAGAGTCTGGAACCCCAGAGCAAAGCCCCACCCCCAGTGACTCTCAGGGACCATCTCCGAGGGCCCCAAGTGCAGTCTACCGACCCGAAACCAGGTGCTCCAGAGCCTGGGCGGGGAGCTCTTGTTACACACCTGCAGGGGTGGAGGTTGGGGTGAGGGAGAGCAGGAGGAACCCGGGCCCACATTCAGGAGGGCAGATCTAAGTCCTGGCTGTGCCCTGTTTCACTGACAGCGAGGTCCCCCTCGTCTACGTCCCAGTGTCCTCATCTGTGTGGAGGGGACAGAAAATATGCTGTCCTTGTGAGGTCCCGTCACAACTGGGGAAAGGCTGCTGCTTGGGGTTCCCGGGAAGAGCTGGAGTGTTGTCAGCAGGGGCAGTAAAGAAAAAGGCCCAGAATAAGGAGCATTTGTGTCCTTGAGGGTCCTGTCCATGCCAAGATGGCTGTCCTTGTTCTGGGTGGTGTGTGGCCTCTGTCGTCTCTGAGAGCCACTGCAAGTCTGTGGCCCCTGGATGGTGTTGTGGGGGAGCAGTCTGTCTACACTCAGAGGGTCTGATCCCCAAAGGCCTCCGGAGAGAAGCAGGGCTTTGGCCCTCCGGAGCAATGCTGGTGTAGGTAAAGAGAGGACACAGGATTCTGCCAGTCCAAGATGTCTGCACCCCACATTACTTCACAGAAACTATGGTCGAAAGCTGGTTCCAATTCTGACCAGGCCATAGACTGCTTATCTCACCTTTGGGCAGGTCTTTCTCCCCTTTGGACCTCAGTTTCTCTGTATTAGTTGGGGGGTGAGCTTGACGAATTCTCGTGGTCCCCAAACCCTGAGGTACCTCTGCTCCACAGCAGTCTCTGCCTCAGGGGTCCCCCGTTCACCTTCTCCTCCCTGTTTCCCTGTGCAGGTCGCAGGCTGGCGTCATGGCGACAAGCCCATTGAGCATTGCTAGGGATGACTGGAAGGAGGCAGCCCCGCACAATAGAGGCTGGACCTGGGTGGTAGGCGCCTCCTCCCACTTGCACCAACCCTGGGGAGGCCAGTGATCTCACACAATGAGCTGGATTCCAATCACACCTCTTCCCTGTTTCATGGGCCCAGTGTGGGCTCCATTAAATGGCTCTGTGCCCCCTGACTCAGTTTCCCCACTGTCTACTCTAAGTATAGACATTTACCCCTGCCATGCCTACTCAACGATGGAAAGGCATCATGAGTGCAAAGTCCTTTGGAAATAAGGAGCTGAGGGTTTCCGGAGGTCCAGCTGGACTGTTGGGACCCTGAGAGCAGTGTCCACACAACACTGAAGAAATGGAATAGAAGTTCCCTGCTTCTCATCCCAGATGTCATAAGCAGCTGGCCCTGGGGAGGCCCTTCCCAACCTGATGTTTGTGTTGATGATGGCAGACTCCCAGTCTCTCAACCCATCATTCCTCCTAGGTCAGGCTGGTTCAGAGCTTGGAGGAGCATCCCCAGCTGCCACCCCCACCACCAATGGGCTGTGATCAGACCGAGACAGGAAATGTTCCAGCTGGGCCCCAAAGCAGGCCAGCCCTCATCAGCCGCACGGCATCCAAGCGATGCAGGGGTGTCGACTCTGGGAGAAGCTCCTCATTTGGGAAGCTCAGGGGAGCTATGCTGTCAGTACCATGACGGTGCCGCACTTTCCCAAATGGTGTCTTAACTGGAGGCAAAAAGCATGCTCCGCAGCATCATTGCCTGGTTCGGGCAGTGGGGATTTTTTTCCACAAAAGATAAGAAAGGTGACCAAGGTGAAGGGCAAAGATTTCCCAGCAAGGCCTCAAGCCAGACAGGAAGGTCATGGCCATATCTGGAGTAGCCCACCTCCCAGGGAAAGTCAGTAAGGGGGCTGAGGGTGGGGTGTCTGGCCCCTCAGGCATCTTCTGCCCTGGAGATCTGGACACGAAGTGGCTAAGACAACTGCAGATGTGGCGCAAGTTCCTGCATCTTCTAGAACATGGTGGCTGGGTGACCCCCCAACATGTCACTGTCCCTCTTTGGGTTCCTCTAGACCAAATGAGGGAGAACCTAACTCCCCCTCTTACAGTCCCAGGAAGATGCCTGCTGACTCAGTTTCCAGGATGCTCTCCTGGGAACAGGGGAGGCTTTCTTGCCTGGAAGCGGGAGGACGCCTGACTGCAGGTTTGCTGTTTTGGACTACAGCCCCTACCCCGTGTGGGATGGTACTCTGGGCGGCAGCAGTTCTGACAGCGGTGCTCAGCCTCCCTGTGGCCTGTGTGGGAGACCCAGGCGCCTCCTGCAGGTGTGACTGTTTGGCATTTGCTGTGCAGCTTGGCAGAGCCTGGACGCCTGAGGTGGCAGAAGAGAACAGTCCTGCCCCAGGGTGGGCTAGGAGCAGCGAGCAGTGGAACCCTCAGGGGGCTGGAGCAGCCATGGAAGCACCTGGAGGAGCTAGGGCTGAAGCTGGGCCTCGAAGAGCAGCACAAATCAGTGTAATCTTCTCTCCTGGGCGGAATGCAGGGCCGGAGGGCTCTGTCTCAGGAGCTCTCCAAGGTCGCCCACAGGCTTTGGTGGGCAGCGGGGAGTGGGGAGAGGTAGCGTTCTGCTGTCCACAGTGCTGAAAGTTCCTGTCCTTAACGGTGACCTCATTCCTTCAGTCAATAGGGCTTCTGGCCCCATCCCACCTCCCTGCCAGCACCTCTTGCCCTAACTTCTTTTTTTTTTTAAGATTTTATTTATTTATTTGAGAGAGAGAGAATGAGAGAGAGCACATGAGAGGGGGGAGGGTCAGAGGGAGAAGCAGACCCCCGCTGAGCAGGGAGCCCGATGCGGGACTCGATCCCGGGACTCCAGGATCATGACCTGAGCCGAAGGCAGTTGCTTCACCAACTGAGCCACCCAGGCGCCCTGCCCTAACTTCATGTCATTGTTTTCCCAGACATCCAATGACCATGTTGCTGCCCCTCCACCACTCACTCTCTGTGCCCCACCTGTCTCTTACACTCCCTCCCCCACAACTGCCACCCAAAAATGGTCCCTCACGGTCCCTGTCTCCCCTGCCTTGTCAGTTAGACCATCAGACATAGAAGGGCCAACGTAGGGAGCACTTGAAAGTGATACAGGGATGTTTGGAGTTGTTACGTAGCTCGATGGTAGTACTGGCATTCGGCGGGTTGAAAAGTCCTACACAACAGAGACCTGACCTCCCTGAGATGCCAACAGCATCTTTGAGCAACGATGTACATCGCATTAACTGAGAGGAGACACTGAGGCCAAGAGGGCAGGGACTTGGCTAAGGTCACTTCGCTAGCCAGCCAGAGACAAATCTACAGCCAGGAAAGCAGCCCCCCTCTTCTCGCAGCCAAGCTTCTGAACCACTTAGGTGACTGCCTGCACCAAGAACTCTCATCAGAAAGGGGTTAGCATCTGAAAGAGGAAAAGGCCACGGTAATGGGGCTTTTGACAGGCCAGGGGCACTTAGGGGGAAGAGACCTGGCACACTGCAGGGAACGGGGACCAGGATTCCCAGGCCACAGAGCCCGGCAAGAGAGGATCCTGCTTGCATCCTCCAGACCCTAATGCCCCTGGCAGACCACGCTGCACACCATCAGCATCGATCTTCGGCAGGGGCACTTGGGTTGCTGTGGCAACAGGCACCCCCCTCACCGCATCCAGCCCTGCGATCCCAGTCTGGCCACCTGCCCTCAGACTCTCCGTGCCCATCCTCCCATGGTTCCCAGGTTGGGGGGACTCCTCTCTCTTACTCTCTCCTGTCCTAAGCTGTGCTTGAGGGCACAGCGTCCTCATTAGCCAGCTTCCCGAAGAGCTGGGCATATCTGTCTTCCAGGCCTCTGGTACCTGGAGTCTGTCACCAGAACTACATCTCCAGGCACGACTGGGCCCCCAGAGGGAAGGCCCCTTCCTCCACACCCCATATCTCAGACCCTGCTTTCCAAGGTGTTGGCACATCCGAGTTGGTTTGATGCAGCCCATACGTATGTGATGGCTTATTCCTGCGGGGGATCCAGAGATTCCCATATGGTCTCTGCCTACCTGTCTGTCCCCAGGGAGCTTAAGTTCAGTAGCAAAGAAAAAAGGATCAGGTCCAAAAAGATGAAACCCATAGTGAATAATGGCAAATGCTCTAAAATAGATTTTTGGTTTTCAAACTATGGGTCAGAGCACAATAGTGGATGGCGAAGTCAAATTACTGAGTCATGACTAGCATTTGTATATAAAATAAAGAGAATTCATTAGAATAGAATAGGAAGAAAAATATCATAGCTGTGGTCAAGAGGAATTTTGCTTTGTGAAACCATCCTCACTAATGTAGGACGTGTGTGGGGTGGAGGTGGGGGTGTGGGTGGGTTTGTACTGGATTGTGACACCACATGGATGTGTTGGTGTGGCTCAAGGACAGTCAAATGTGAAGGCCCGTGTTTCAAGAGATGGCAAGGCCTAGAGGAGGCATTTGGAGGAAAAAAAAAGAAGAGATTGCTTAAACACCTGGAGTGCTGGGGAAGCCTGTGGGAGGAGATGGCGCTTGCGCTATGGTTCAGAAGATAGGAAGGGGTTTGTCGGTGAGCCATGGGTGAGAGTGAGGAGGGCGTTTCAAGGCGGGGTTCAGCATAGAGCTGGCTATGTGCCAGGCCTGTTAGGGCAAACATCAAGTGCCATGTAGAGTGATGGCAGGAGAGGGGTGGATTCCAGAAAAAGAAAGCCAGGAGACAGAAGTCATAAAATTTGGTACCCCCCGAGGGGCACTGACATGAGGGACCAGAAAGGTCTCAGATTGGCAGCATCTCTACCCTGACTCCCTCTCATCCTCCAGCCCACCCCATGGTTAGTACCATCATGAGATATCATACTTTGGAAAGTATTCTGAGTTTCTGTCCTTGGTTAGCCCCACACCGATCAGTGGGACCAGACTCACACACCTAAACAACTCAGGCCAGGTTATGAGCGAGGGATGAAGTGTGAGGCCCAGACTATTAGGACTCGGGTGGGATGGAGTGGGGGACTCAGGAGAGAGAAATCTGTGAGATGGGAGCAATCAAAGAGGCCTTCCTGGAGGAAGGGGCTTAGCACTGAACTTCAGGAAAGCTGGATAACATCTCTGAACACATCCCTAGAAGATGAATGTTCTGCCCTTTGAACCAGAGCCTGGATCTTCCCTCAGACAGGCTGTTGAGAGGGACCTTAAACCCCAATCAGTAAGGGAGTGTTCATTTTACAAAAGGACCAGCCGTCCCCAGATACTTTTACATGGGTCCCTTTGACTCACCCCACACTCTGTCTTTAGTTCAGTAACATCACTAACCCTATGCATCAAAATTCTCTTAACACACAACCTTTCTGTAGTAAAACAGCCCTGAGGAAGGAGAAAACCCACGAGTGGATGTCGGTGCCACGGTGAAAGGCAAGCGGCTGGGGTCCTCACTTTGGGGTCAGGATTGCCTCGACTCCCACCAGGGCCAGGGGGGCAGCCACAGGCCAATAATAGCCCTTAATCTGAAAAACCTCTGAGCTCAGAGCACCAAATTCAAAAACAATTAACCTAATAGACTCTCCCCCATTGTTTCTGCTCCTCAGCAAGTGCTCCCTTAATAATCCCATTGCTTTGAACTCACTGTCAGCTCAACAGAGGTGGGTTTTTTGAGTAACTTAATTATTTCAGAACTCACTGTTTCCAGAAGCAATCTAAGTTTCCCCCTCCAGCTCTGTGACTCTGTGCTCTGGGAGCTATTTAATTAGCTCTGTAGTATATATCTAACAGCAACCCAAAAGAAAAACCCACAGACAACCCACTAGCCAGAGAGCAGAAAACCCCAGTACAAATCACCCCCAAGCCACGGATCATTCAGAATTTGTAAGCAAGTGGGGGAGGTCACATTCACACTCATGGGGCAAAGCAGAGTCTGACAAAGGGCTCTGGAGTTCTCAGGTGGGAGGGGTTCCTCCTGGCTGGAGGTTGAGGGTGGGCTGCCTGGCAGTGGTGGCTTAGGAGCTAGGACTGACTGTCACGCTGGGATTTCAAGAAAGGTAGGTATGAGCATTCTCTGATCTTCCTGCGTTCCCGGCGGGGGGGAGCCCGCACTTGTGGACATCAGACATTGGTTCTCTGAAGTGTCTGGGCAGATTCCAGTCAGACACTGAGAGATCTCACATGGTGCTCCTGCAGGCAGCCACAGCTCAAGACCGGCGACACAGTCCCGTTTCCCCAAGTGTCCCTCGTTCCTGTGTCCCACTGCTTGATAGCAAGGGGTTAAGAACATGCAACCTGAAGCCAGACCTCCTGGATTTGAATCCTGGCTCTACCCCTTCTCATTTTTATAGATTTTGACAAGTAGGGTAATCTCTTTGTGCCTCAGTTTCCTCTTCTGTAAAATGGGTTACTATTACTCATGGGGTTGCTGGGAGGATTGAATGGACGGGCGTAGCTAAAGCGGTTGCAAGACGGTCCGGTCTGTGGTGAACGCCACTCTGTGAAGCATAGCTGGTATTAAAACAGAACTGCTGCTGGGAAAAAGTACTAATCTTGTACGTATAAAGTGAGAGAAGATGGGCGCCTGGGGGGCTCAGTCAGTGGAGTGGCTGCCTTCGGCTCAGGTCATGATCCCAGGGACCTGAGATCGAGCCCCGCACTGGGCTCCCTGCTCGGCGGAGAGCCTGCTTCTCCCTCTGCCTGCTCCCCCTGCTTGTGCTCTCCTGCTTTCTCTCTCTCTCTCTCTGTCAAATAAACAAAATCTTCAAAAAATAATAATTATAAATAAAAATAAAATGAGAGAAGAATGGAAATTTTTGGGTATGCGGAAAGCAGCAAATCTTCAGCCACAACCCAGGGCTCCCAGTCAGGTTCAGTTCCAAACAAAATTAAAGAAGGTAGACAAGATGCTAGTCAAAGATTGTATCAAAAATGGGTTTTATCCTGCCTTTCAGCTGGTAAGCCTTTTGCACAATTTTCACCTAAATGACTTTCCCGTGAACTTTTAGATGTGTGTTGTGTTTCCTGGCCTAGAGAGGCTGAGAAGTACGAACCTTATCCTGTGGGCACCCGGGAGCCAGGGAGTGTTCTTGAGGAGGGGAATGACCTGCCTCTTGGTGGTTGGCATCTTTTGTAGGGAATGCCTATCGAGAGTGCTTGGAGAATGGGACATGGGCTTCACGGATCAACTACTCACAGTGTGAGCCCATTTTGGATGATAAGGTGAGTGGCCCCCACCTGCCCCACCTGCCCCACCCCTCATCCCTCTACAGGTATCAGGACTCAGGTTGAGCAGAGAGCATCCTGAGGGTGACAGAACTGGTCCTTGTGCAGCCCAGCCACACATTTTTGCACTTCTTCCCCCTGCCTCCACATCCTGTCCCCTGCTCAGTGACACCACGGGAGAGAAGGGGGACACAGACCCCCACCTTCGGGAGAGCCCTGGCTAGCAGAGAACAAAACCATGTCTGGCATGTGACACAAGAAGGGAATGATGGTGTGACCAGTGTCCCAACATCTAACAGGCTATGTGACTTCCTTCCTCCTCCTCTGGGCCTCAGTTTCCCCATCTAGCATCTGATTCTATGGCTCCACCTGGAAACGAACACAGCCTCCGGAAGGCTGGGCCCCACGGGAATCTGGGTCCCGCTCACACCTCAGCAGCCCCCTTGCTCTGGAACTGGGCTCCAGGCTTCGTGTGGTGCCAGCCTCCTCCCCTTTGAAGTTACGCCTCACTCCTGACCCAAAATGACACATCCCACCTCCACCCCCCCCTCATTCACCCATTACAGCCCCCAGCAAGGCTGCAACTTTCCCCAAGAAGTCCTGGTTCAGAGGAAAACCATTGAGCTACCCTGAGAAAGGGATGCTACAAAATGTGAGCCAGAAGCGGTCTGCAATAGGGCCACAGGAGCGGCAAGTGGGATGGGTCATAAAGAAGGAGGCTCCCGCCAGACCTCTGGCCTCACCTCTCCACCCGACAGCCTTTCTGAGCAGGGGCAAACCACGGTGGGCGGGGGGTCAGGGGATAGCCTGCCCTGGCAAGAAGGAGTACTTTGTCACTGCCTCTGCTTAGAAATTGCCAGCATGTGGTGATCATAAAAACGCTTTTATTCGGCGTTAATATTGCTCTTAACTTCTCTACAGACATTGCGCCCCCTCACTGCCACATCCGGGACAGACTGATCCCAGGGCACCCTCCAGGCTTCCCAGAGCTTGCTGCTTCTGAGGCAGGAGGGCAGGTTGGCTCCATTATACAGATGTCAAAACTGAGGTCCAGAGGTAGAAATCAACTCACCCTCAGTCACTCAGCCAGCCAGGGTCTGAGCTGAGGTTAAACACAGGTGTGGCAGCTCCCAGTCTGGAATTAAAAAGACAAGAAAATGTAGACAGCCTCACCTCTGGCATATCCCAGAAGATGTTATGTCCAAAGCTGCCCCCAAACTGCATGCCAGGGGGGTCTGACTGCAGCCCTTTGTCTCAACCAAGAGCTGCCCACAGCCAACAGGAGTGAGCACTGGCAGCCAGATGTGGTGATGACACTTGAAGCCACTTTCTGCCTCCAAGGTCACGACACACAGGGTGGCCATAGCTGGAGTGCCCAGCCCCACCCTCCGTGTGCCCCATGCTTCCATCCGCCTGTGTGTCTGTCTGTCTGTCCAGCAGAGGAAGTACGACCTGCACTACCGCGTCGCCCTCATTGTCAACTACCTGGGTCACTGCATTTCTGTGGTCGCCCTCGTGGCCGCCTTCCTGCTTTTCCTGGCCCTGCGGTGAGTCGTCCCCGCTCCGCGGCCTGCTGCTTTTCCCTGCCCCTCCCCCACAGCACCCCGTTCACCCCTCCCACACGGTCTTGCCTCCACTTGGCAGGGTAGGGGGGCCCTGAAGCCAGTGGACAGAGGGGTCTGGGGGGGCTGCCAGGACACTGACCGCTGGCAGGCATGCACGATGCAAAGGGGGAGCTGGCTCAGAGAGATCCAGCTGTGGCCACCGCGAAGGGGAATGTGGCTCGCGGTGCAGCCCTGCCTTCACCCGAGACTGAGTCTCTTACCTGGCCTCGGGGTGGGGGGACCCAGTCCCAGCTGATTCCTGACCCCAGGCAGAGCCCGTCTCAGCTCGCTCCTGATCCTGCCTGATCCCTGACCTGGGCCTCCCACAGGAGTATCCGCTGTCTGCGGATCGTGATTCACTGGAATCTGATCACCACCTTTATCCTGCGCAATGTCATGTGGTTCCTGCTGCAGCTCATCGACCACGAAGTGCACGAGAGCAATGAGGTCACCAGGCCGAGGCTTGGGGCTGGGGGGCTCCGGGCTCTGGGGGCACCAACCTCTCTTGCCCAGTCCTCAGGTGTAGACCCGAGCCTGAGCTCATCTCTCCCCCAATCATTGTCCCTCCCGAGCTGGGCCCAGAGTCAGGCTGGGTAGGGGTGGGGCAGGGGCTGCTGCCAGGCCTGGGTCTTGGGAGCAGCACAGACAGCAAACTGGACTGGTTTGGTCTGTTCCACTCTCCATCTTCTGAATCCAGGACCTCCCAAAGACCCCTTAGAGAAGAAGAGGCTGGAACTAAGCTCCGTTGGGCTTTATCTCAATTCCAATGAGAGCCCTGTGGGGATTATTTTCCCCATTATACAGACCTGGAAACTGAGGCTCAGGGAGGTTAGGTGACACTGTAATGATGCCTCCACATCTAAGCCAGCAGGATCTTGACCAGGCCACCCCACGTGTCAGCTATCCACCCTAGAGCTGTGTCAACTGCTGTGGTACTATGTCCAAGTCACTGCAAAACCCGAGACTAACGAGGCCAAGCACAGAGTCCTGTGGCACACCATTAGAGACTCCTCAATACATTTTCTTTGAAGGGTGGACCTGAGCAGAAACCCAGTCTGGTTTGACCCTTAACTTGGCCCCCCATTAAGCCCTGCCTCGGCACTCACTGAGTCCAATCCAGTTTGGGGGGCCCTGCAGCCCCATATTAGCTTGAACTGATAAAATGTTGCTTAACTTGGAAAAAAAGCAGGGTTGGGAGGAGCTTCCCACCTCAGCAGGCCTTTTTGAGAAGAGAAGACAGACAACCTCGTGGGGCCCGAGATCAGGGCTGGGACCCTGGGGGAAAGCCACAGAGGCAGAGACCAGCTGAGCACAGGACCCAACTGACAGCCGGAGCCGTCAGCGCCGGACAGAGAAGGGATGCGCTGTCTGCGGGACAGAGAACACCCATCACAGGGCTCCCCTGACCACCGTCCCCCAGATCCCAACCTCGGCTCTGAGAGTACCCTGGGGACGAAGCCTGGGGAGCGGTGGCCAGGTCAGGAGGCCTGAGAGCTGGCCATGGCTCGCTGCAGCCCTAGACAGGCTTTTACTCTGCCTGCACCCCCATCTCCCCTCTGCAGGGTACTTGGGAGGGTAGCTCTGTTCAAAGGGACAGGGACAAAGGCAAATGGCAACAACCCTCATTTCTTGGTACCTGCCTTAGCCAGCCTGCCTCTCTAGCCGCCCTGTAAGACGCCATTAGTAGTTTCTCATGTCACAGTGGGGTTCAGTGGGGTATGGCAACCTGCCCCGGAGATGGTGAGGCTCCACCCAGAGCCAGCAGTGATCGTTCTAAGCCCAGAATCTGCCCAAACCAGAGATTTTGGAGAATCACCTCGATGGCTGCACCTCACCTTCATAACCCCTGCACTATTATTTATATAACAACTTGCTTTTAATTGACTCACTCCTTTTTTTCTTTGTGAAATTTCCCATTTCATCCCTAAATGGAAACCTTGCTGTGGACCGAAGGTGACTCTCAAAAAACTGACCATGAAAACACAACAGTGTTGTTCAGTCCTAGCCTCTGTCCGCAGAAAGCTCAGGGCCAGACTCCCTCTTTCTTTATGAAAAAGGGAGATTAGAAAGTGCTGGGGGAGAAGCCAAAGAAGGCACCGGTGCAGGCTGGCGTCTTAACTTCATCCCAAACAGCGAGAGAGAATTGGGTGGAACATGAAGCTTCCCAGAGTGAGATTGGAGGGTCTTGAACGCATGCCACAAGGCGACTCCTGGCGGGTGCCCGCGCCATGCACTGGGGCCCTGGCCCCAGGCAGCCCCTGACTGCCACCTGCCCCGTGCAGGTCTGGTGCCGCTGCGTCACCACCATCTTCAACTACTTCGTGGTGACCAACTTCTTCTGGATGTTTGTCGAGGGCTGCTACCTGCACACGGCCATCGTCATGACCTACTCCACCGAGCACCTGCGCAAGGGGCTCTTCCTCTTCATCGGATGGTGTGAGGGTCCCTGGGGGCCGCGGGGCCTGGTGGGGAGGGGCAGTGCTTACGAGGTCACCTCCTTTCATCTTGGGTCCAAGGACAGGTGCACAGCCCTGCCTGCCGTCCCCAGGACAGGCCGAGGATGCAGCCCCTCCCTTCCATTGCTGGTGAGGAAGAAGCGAGCAGTCCCTCCAACAGCACATTTTACAAATAGCTCTCCTCTCCTTGCCTGGGAAGACCAATCCAAAGGTGTTTGTCTCTGGTTTCGGAAGACAAGCTGGCCAGCTCCACTTCTCTATCGAACAATCTCAGAAAAATCATGCTGTCACCTCATCTGTCTGACCCACTTAGAGAGGTTGCTGAGAGAGGGGGAAGCGGGGTTCAGGATGGGGCCACGGATGGCCTGCAGTTGGATGATTGGTCCCAGGCCCCTTGTGGTCCCCTCACCCTGTGTTCTACAAGAGGGCCCTTGACCATCTGTCTCTCCACTGTAGCCTATGTCTGTCTTTCTTTCAGGCATCCCCTGTCCCATCATCGTTGCCTGGGCCATTGGCAAACTCTACTATGAAAATGAACTGTAAGTAGGACCGGCCACCTGCAGGGGTCAGAGGGGTGTCAGGAAAGGTCAGGCAAGGGCTCCAGACAGGCCTTGGGGCAGGAATTGGAGCCCTACCAGGACAGATTTACTTTCCCATTGTCCCTATATTGAGAAGATATGCCTGGCACCCAGGGATACTCGTGTGGTAGGTGTCATGAGTTAGGAATCATGGGTCTTTTAAGTGCCCTAATGCATGACCCCTTTGGCCTTCGGTAAGGCCTCCTCCTCGGAGTGGCAGGTCTGGCCCAGGGTATATAGAGGAGGTCAAGTGCTGGAGGCTGTCAGTCTAGAGCACATCCAAGGCTGTGTCAATGCGCCTTTCACAGACCCGTGGGCCAGAGAAGTGGGCACTTGTTTTATTCTGGCATCGCAGTCCCTGCCTGGGGTACATTGTCCCATCCTGCCACCCTCCCTGCACCAGAGATGTTGATATCTAAGCCACACCCAGATGATGGCAATTCTGGCCATGGCTCAGCCAAGCAGTAGCTGGGAAGCTGGGTGCCCCAAGTTAAAACTAGAGGGGACAAGGGAGTGTCAGTCTCTGGATACAAATCTCCAAGGGGTCTCCGAGGCTGGAGAGAGCAGGTAAGATTTGGGGGCAGGGGCAGAACTGGGGTGCCGTGAAACGTAGTGAGCTTCCTGTCAAAGGGGGTGTTCAAGCAAAGACCAGAAACCCCAGTGCTGGGAGGTGGCACCAGGGGAGATTCCTGTCTAAGGCAGTGTGCACTGGATGACCTCTAAAGTTTCAGAGGACACAGTCAGAATTTCCCAAAGTCCATGTGGCCCTTCCTGAGGTCTAGTAGGAGTGGTTGACGGAGCCAGACTGCGTCCTGGCCCCACCCCTTCCCTTGGACTCTGAAGCTTCTACACCCACCCGCATCCCCAGAGAATAACCAGGCCTCCAGTAGCAGCAGGCCCCCTTCACCGGGTGAATGAGGCCTCAGCTCAGAGAAAGGCCGGGGTCCAGGGCTGGAGAAGACTCCCACCTCTACAGCTGCTGCTTTGTGCGGCTGAGTGCCTGGCGTGCGGGACGGCAGGTCCCGAGCAATGCAGGAACGGGTGCTATAGGGTGCTTGGGCCCTGGGCCAGCAAGGGGGAGCCCAGCTGTCCCTTCATTCGTGAACCTCCTGCCTGCCCAGCCCTGGGTGCCACAGTCTGGCATAGGGTAGGGGAGTGAGGAGGGAGGTGTGGGGAGACCCAGGGCCTGCCCTCAGTCCAGCTGGGGAGACCAGACCCTCCATGGAGGGCAAAAGGCAGCCCCAGGGGTGCAGCTGGGATGGTCAGAGGGGCCAGGGCCGTCCGCCCAGGCATTTTGGGAAGGCACAGCCCTAGAGATTGGGTCTCGGGAAGGGTCAAGCCAGAGAACCCTGGGCCCAAGTCTACTGTGGTGGCCAGACCGTGGCTCGGCAGGCCGCTCACAACCACCCCATCTTTGCAGGTGCTGGTTTGGCAAGGAGCCCGGCGACCTGGTGGACTATATTTATCAAGGCCCCAGCATCCTTGTGCTCTTGGTAGGTCCTCAGTGGGGGCCCAGAGAGGGCTGGGCATGGGGACGACGCAGAGGACCCACCCACCAGGGTTGCTGGGGAAGAATATGGCCCCTTGCACCCCCTCTGTACACACCACCCCACTCCCTGGCAGCCCCCTCCCACTATCCTTACTCCATGCTCCATGTCCTGCTGCGGCCCCTTCAACTCTGGCCCTCGGGTTCTTCCTCTGGGCAGAGAATGGGTCTGACTGGCAGATTTCTAGTGCCCCCCACATCTGACATCCCCTTGCCAGGTACTGAGACAGCCAGGCGAGGGGGCCGCTGATGGCAAGAGAAGGGTGTGCGGACTTCTATTCAGCTCAGACCTACATGCCCCTCTGCCCCCAGCGACCCCCTCTGAGGCCCAGCCCACCGCCCCCAGCCTGGAGCGGTGGTACCAGAATGAAGCCTAATGAGCAATTGTTCCTTGTCCAGCTCCCTGCTCTTTGCCAAATGTATTCGCGTTTAAGGTATAATTGCCACCACGTCTTTAATCCACAACGAGCTTTAATTAAGGTAGAGGCTGCATTCGGCAAAAATGAACCCATTATATATCATACATTTTAAAAAAGAGAGACATGCAAAAAAGCCCCATAAGAAATTGGCATTTACGTAAGATTTATTTCAGGCTTGGTAATTTCAGGCTTCTATACGCACCAGCTTCCTTAAAGGGCCACACACTTCTTGTGGGATACATGAGAGAGAGAGAGAGAGAGAGAGAGAGAGAGCGCCATCCTACCCTTGCACACAGCAGGTGCCTAATGGGGGTTCTGTGGTCTACCTTGGAGACAATTACTGTTATCTCTTTCATTTCCTGACTCCTCCTTTTAGTGACTTCATCTGGGATTCATTTGTTCCCCATCTTTGGAGTGCCCTTGATGTATATGAACTGGAGATGACTTAGGGAGGTTTTCTACCCACTGCAGGAAATTCGGAAATTCCACCTTATCTCAGAGGCAGAAGCCAGTCCTTGTCAGCGGGGGGTGGGGGGGGGCGGCCAGGAGTGACCTTGGAGTCCCAGCTGCAATGTGTCACTGGTCGCCACCCTCAGTGTGAACGGAAACCCCTTGAGAGCCGTCCCCTCCCAGGCTACTGCTGAGAGCCCATCCTGGAAAGATTAAGGCTTTTCATGAATCTGGGACCCCGCCAAGAAGGCTGGCCCGGGTGGGGCTTCAGCAATAGTGGGGAGAGAGCCCCTGGCTGCAAGGATGCTGGGCAGCGTGAGGAGACGAACAGAGAAAGGGAGACGGGCATGGAGGGCTCCGTGTCAGCCCCCACTGCCTGCCTGTTCCTCCCTGCCCCTTTCTCTGCTTCCACCCGCACCACTTGGCCCAAGAGCCCTTTGCGTCTCCCTTTGGGCCTAGCCCACCCCCCACACCCAGCTATTGCACTTATGGGGCTTCCAGGTTCCGCGCCGAGCCTGTCCAACAGCTCCATCTTCATAACTTCCAAATCTCACATCGTCTGTGCCTGGAAATAGGAATTATGATCCCCATATTACAGCTGAGGAAGTTGAGATGAAACTGCCTGCCCCAAGTCACCACTAGGAGCTAGCTGAGCTGAGACGCAGGGGCCGGTTACCCACCCCCTGCCTGTCCTCTGGTTTCATACATGCTCAGTAGCCCGCCACCCCTGCCCTCCCCTGATTCATGGCTGCATTTCTGCTGCTGAAAGACATGACTGAGCTTATTTCTGGGTTCCAGGAAGTGAATTGGCTGGTTCGGTTTGCAGGAAGCTGTTGTGACTGTGTTGTCATGGGAAAAGCATGTGGCACTTACTGGGTCCCGCTCTGGACCAGGCACGGGGCTCGGGGCTCTCCATGAGTATTTTTACCCGCATCGACCTTCTGAGACAGGCTCTGTGGTGTCCCTTTTGGACTGGTGAGGACGCAGAAACTCAGGGAGGTTAATGAAGCAACTTGCCCAAGGCCACGCGAGTGCCAGAATTAGAGCCATGTGACAAGAACTTGGTGCCAGGCGTTCACTTGGAAGGTGGTCCCAGGAAGCACCGTGAGGGGTGGGAGTGGAAGACAAGGCGGGGAGGAAGCCCGGGTGAGGTGATGAGCCGGCTTCCATAGGCACAACCACGTGGAAGAGTGTCAGAATAGCCCCCTGCTGAAGGCTCGGAAGCTGGATCACTTCTCCGCACACGTCCTGCCTCATCAGCGGAGGTTGCCCCCCAGGACATGAACCCTGCATATTTCCAGGTCCCTCTGTTGTGAGGCTGAGCTCCCCTGGCGCCAGAGGAAGCCTGAGGCTGAGAAGTGTCCCCGGCAACTGCAGGGACCCCCGGCTGGGCTCCCACGGGGCACGGAGCATTGGGTCTGTCTGACTAAAGTCTCCTCGTTCTGTGTGCCTCCCAGCAATGCCCCAGCAGCCCCGGTTCCACATGCGAATTCCAGGCCCCCCACCTGCCCCTGGGAACATCTGGGGTGAGCCCAAGATCTGCATTTGGACGAAGGGTCCCGGGTACCTTGGATGTGTACACTGGAGTTGGAGAACCGTGGTGCCCGGGGCCCGGGTGCCAGGCAGGGATGCGCGTTGTCTGGGCTTCCTCTGCGGCCCAGGCAGGGCCCTGCACAGAGTAGTCCTTGGGGCATGGGCCTTTGAGGCTTCACCTGCCTAGAGCATGCCAACAGGAGGAGAAAGCTGAGGCACCTGGTGAGGACTAGGCCCCAGACGGGTCTCCAGGCTTCTGGGGGCACCCCCAAGTCCATCTGGCCAACACTGGGCTCCACAGATGCCCGTGGGACAGACAGATGGGCCGTGTTTAACTGACCCGGCAGATGTGCAGTGCGGGAAACTGAGAGCAGGGGAACAGTGAGAGGCGGGACCTGAGCTGTGTTGGCAGCACCCCAGTAAACCTGCCCCATACCCAGACCTGGAGGGAGCAGGGCCTGTCTCCGAGGCTGGGAGCCATGTCTGGAGCCCAGGAGGCAGAAACGTCAGTCCCCTTTCCGTCTCCCTCTCTGCTTGCCTCTGCACAAGCGACAGTGAAGTTCGAGGAGGGTCTCCCATGAGCACCAGATTTAGCAAGTACCCTCATGGTCTCCAGGGGTGGGGAGGACCCAGGGTGCTCTGCACTGGTGAGATGGATCGGTTTACTTTCTCTGCCTTGGTGGGAGGCGCTATGCCGTGGGGCATCCTGGAACAAGCCCTGGTCACGGCCCCCTGGGGTTTGGGACCCTGAGGGACCTCCTCGCTTGGAGCCTTGGTTTCTCACCTCTAACACCACGATGCCAGTCCCTGCTTCATGGGGTCACCGGGAGGACCCATGGTAGCCCTGGGGCTCCGCCTCCAGCCTGTCCCCCTCGTACCTGGAGCCACAGGTCTGGCTCCAGCGCTGATGGGCCTTGCGGTGCGCTCCTGAGCTCCGATCACCCCTCCCTGGTGGTGTGGCCAGTGCCTTCCCTCCGCGTCCTTGCATCTGGCCCAGATTTCATGAACTCCCACATGAGCAACAGCATGACGCAGAGGTCAGGAGGCGGACGCTGAGGCCAGCTCGCTTCAAATCCTGACACCAGGGCCTCCTACCTGTGTGGTGTGGGCAAGCCATAGAGCCTAGCCGAACCTCAGTTTGTACATCTGTAAAATGGGAATAATGATCACACCTACCGCATAAAGTCAGCTGCTGGAGGAGTAGCCATGAAGTGCTTGGAACAAAACCTGGAATGGTGTGTGTCCTGGGCCATGTTAGGGAGCACTAAGCCTCCCTTGTCTGTCCCCGTAGCCACCATAATACCCAGATCCCCAGTCTGGGCCTGACACGCACCACCACCTGCCAGGCTGGGGCTCTGACCAGGCAGGGGCGCCCCTCCCACAGAGCCTCCTTAGGAGCGACCGTGCCAGTGGGAGCTGCCGGCATCAGAGCTCCAGGAAACACGGGGCAGGAGCGAAGCTAGACTTCTCCAGGGGAGCTTCTCCAGGGGGTCTGGCCTTACCCTTTCACCTCAAACCCTCTCCCCTCTGCATGCTCAGAGCCCCTGCCATGCAGGCTGCCCTAGGAACATTCTGGGCTGGGAGGGCCCTGCAGCTGCTATTCTAGAAGGGGGTAGATTTCAATGCTTGGGCTCACCTTAGCCACAGTAGCTGCCAACTGGCCTATCTCCTCCGCCCCAGGGCTTTCTCCCCTGGAACACAGTCCCCCACCATCCTTCAGCCCCCAGCTCAAGGACCATTTCTCTAGGCCTTTCTGACCCCTTTCTGCCCGGCCACAAAACTTCTGGGAGCAGGGACCTAACACATGGCAAGTTAACTCACTGAATGAATGAACGAACGAATGAATGAGTGAGTGAGTGAAAGAAACTAGACTGGACAAGGCTAGGGTACAATAATAGCCAGCGCTCACTGAAGGACTCGGATTTGGGGTTGGTGGAAGTGGGAGGTCCAAGAGTGGAGAGCTCTGTGTGGGCTGGGGCCCCGAGGCTCCCTGGAGAAGGAGGGAAGACACCTGTGGTGGGGTGAGGTGGAGAAGATGCTGTGAAGGGGGTGGCTGGGGACAAGGAAAGAGTGACTTTCAGACTTCCCAGGCCCAGGCAGAGATGGAGTGGGGGCAGCATCACTGACTGCCTGCCTCACATGAGTAGGGGGGACAAGGCTTGTATCCCAGCTCCTCGGCACCAGACCCTGTCCCTGCTCTTGCCTCAGCACATGGAACAGGACCCTCAGCCGGGAAGTGCTCTGCAGCTTATTGACGGAATGGAAGCATGGGGTGGGGGAGGAGTAGATAAACTGATGAATGGATTGTTGAGTAGGTATTTGGATGGATGGATGGATGGATGGATGGATGGATGGATGGATGGATGGATAATTGAATGAATTGGTTAGTGGGTTGATGGATGATGGGTAAATAGATTGAATGCAGGGAATGTGCCAGAAATCAGAATATATTTTGATTCCAACAGGCTCTACTGTCACAGAAGTCAGAAAGAATCAGAAAAGGTCAAGTCTTTTGTACCACTTGTACAAGAAAATTAAGATTGATCTAAATTAAGATTGACCTTGTGATCCAAGGGAATATACCAGAAACCCAGGAGCCAGAAATTAGATGAGCCTTAAGGAGCAGGGTGCAGCAGGCCCCTGGCTGAAGGCTTCCCGCCCACCCCTCACCCTGGGTTCTGCAGGCCATGCCACCGTGGGCGTGAGAGCTGCCAGCTGAGGTTGAAGAGCAGCCCGAGCCCTCCAGGCCCCCAGATCCTCCTCCAGCTTTGGGGTCGTGCAGAGGCCAGAGGGCTCTCTCTTCCCTGGTGTCTGCCAGTGTCCCCCCACTCTCAGCCTGGGGTCCAGAACTTAGGAGGGCTTAAGAAGTGACGGATTCTTGGGACAGAGCCTCGGGTGGAACGTGTGTGTGTGTGTGTGTGTGTGTGTGTGTGTGTGCGCGTGCACACACATGTACTCACACGGTGCATATGCCTGAGCCAGCAGACGCCCTCTGACCCATGGGCACTTCCTTGGGAGAGATTTGAAAGAAAGGGAATCTCACTTTCCTGTCTGCTCACGTTTGGAGATGGATGGAGAGAAACGCCAGCATGCCCACGTCCCCAGATCCACAGGCTCTCATGTGAACACGCTCACACAAGCACAGAGAACAGACCCCCCCCCACCCTGAAGCATTTGGAGGGCAGCGCACAGCCACACAGACAAGCCAGTGCGGATGGACGAGACACTGGCAGGCCCACAGAGACCATCCACAGCACGAGCATGCCTCGGGCGGCCCCGCAGGCCAGTCCTGGGAAGAGACTGGATGCATCGGCTCTGATGCCGAGAAAAGACTCAAAAGGAAGATAAATGAGGCCCTTCCAGGAGCCTTGGAGCCAGCCCAGCAGCCCAGCAGCCCATTCATCTTCATGGCCTCAGACGTGCCTGGGAAGCATTTTCCTGGGTGCAAGGGAGGGCTGGTGAGAGATCAGTCACTCCCTCTGGCCAGGTCCACTCCCCCAGGGTAGCAGGGCCTCAGGGGAACCCTCAGTCGACAAGGGGGCGCCCTGCAGCAGACAGGGCAAGGGACTGGGGTGGAGTCCTGGGCGGCTTCACCTGTGGCATCCCCGAGTGGGGCAGGGGGGTGGGGGACTTTCTGAGGAGCCATGCCTCAGGAGAAGTGGCCTTTGTGTCCTTGGTCACTGCCTCCAAGGCTCCTTTCCCCCCTCGGGTCTGAAGGTGGAGAAGCGGGCCGTGGAGCCTTCAGGGGACGGGGACTTCTGCCCGTCCTGGTGAGGGAGAAGCATAGGCCTTGGGACCGCAGGCAGGGGCTGGGGCGACGGGTAGGACGTATGTGTGCATGGGACGTGGGGTTCAGTGGGTTATAGGGGGAAGTGGCTGCCTCTCGGTTCATTCCCCATCTCACGGTCCTTCTTTCTTCGCCTTCCCTCCCTCCAGGTCAATTTTGTATTTCTTTTCAACATCGTCAGGATCCTCATGACAAAACTGCGAGCATCCACCACATCGGAGATGATCCAGTACAGGTGGATGATGGGTGCCTTAACCCCCAGAGGACAGAGACGAGGAGGGCATCCGGGCAGGGCCCTCCAAATCCTCCTAGTCCTCAGCCAGCGAGCTTGCTCGGGGCCCCAGAAGAAATGGCCCCTGAGTGGGACCCTGCCTGCAGTGTGGGCTCAGACCAGTCTTGTCACCCTCTCACTTCCCAGGAAGGCGGTAAAGGCCACCCTGGTCCTGCTGCCCCTCCTGGGCATCACCTACATGCTCTTCTTTGTCAACCCTGGGGAGGACGACCTGTCGCAGATTGTGTTCATCTATTTCAACTCCTTCCTGCAATCCTTCCAGGTGGGCTGTGGGACAAGATGGGGCACCAGTGTCCTCACAGAGACCTCACACGGGACATGGTTCACACTGAAACATAAGTGCATGCATACACTGAACCCCAGCCCCGGGCCCTGGCACCACCCCCACCCCAGGGGTCAGGCGGGCTCACCCCCTGACTGGCTCTTGATCACACTAGCCTGCACCTCCTGGTGGCCCAGCACCTGTTCTGAGGATTCCTGACAGCCTGTCGCTTCCCGTGGGCCCCAGTACACCCGCACCATGAGGGGTGGGCTCCCCTCCAGCTCTGGGGTCCCGGGCCCAGGTATTCCCAGCCATCCCTGCAGAGTGGCTCCCCAAGCAGGTCACTGACCCTTCCCTCCTTCCTTTCCAGGGTTTCTTTGTGTCTGTCTTCTACTGCTTCTTCAATGGAGAGGTATGAGACCAGGCTCCAGGGCCGTCCTCAGTTCCCAGCCCAGCGGAGGGTCCCTGGCTCTGCTCAGCTCTGCCCTGGACAGGGGAGGGGAAGGCCGGAGGAACCACACCCAGCTTTGGGAAACAGGAGTCCTGCCCGAGCGTCTCGAACCAGCTTAGGAGGTCACCTGTGCAGGCCGGAAACAATAGGCCGGCACTTCACAAAGGCACTTGGAGGGCTGGCTGGTCAGGGAGCCCAGGCTGCAGGGTCTCCTGGAAGGAGGAGCCAGGGCACAGCGGGTAACAGGCGAAGGCATTCCAGGAGCGGGCCAGGTGCGAGCTGAGCACCCAGGCCTTGATGGACGCAGGGAGCAGGAAAGACACCAGCACATTCCCCCACCACAGAGCAGACCACACGCCTTGGGGCCAATGCCAGGGAACGAGGCACCGGGGACAGTCTGCTTAGCTCACAGAGCCCAGAATCTCAGCATAAGCAGCTTGGGAGAGAGGCTCACACCGGCCTGTGGTGGGTGAGGACACACAGTGGGCTATGGGGCAAAGAGTAGACACAGCCCCAGGTCCCGAGAGCTTCCGAACACTCAAGAGGAACGCCAACGCCATCCTGAGGCCCTTCCCCTGCCTATGCAGAGGGTGACAGTCGGGGGGGGGGGGCGGTCTCTGCACACCTAGGTCTCTGGCAATCAAAGCAGACCTCACATGGGCAAGTCTGACAGTGAAGCCTGGCCGGGGCTGGAGGGCAGGGAGAGAAAGCTGCTAAAGCAAACACACAGTGCCTCTGGGGCATTTATTCTGGTCAGCCACATGCTAGCCTAGCATATGGGGAACACAAGCCGTTTTGCAGAAAACTTTAGTTGCAAAACGAATGAGAATAATATGGCACCGGCAACGATCAGGTTCTGAAATGACTAGAACTGTTAGTTTTCCATCTCAGCAGCACATGCTATGGCCAGTGAGGCAGGGTCCGTCAGCTGGTGGAGGGGGCTGGAGGGGGCTGGAGGAAGGGCTTTCAGGAGGGAGAGGGATGCCAAGTACGCGAGAAGAGCGCGCAGCTCAGCAGGTGCCCAGGAGAGCGAGAGGCAGATGTGTGAACCTGCTGCTTGGGTCCCACCGTAAAGAGGAGGTGGCAGAGGGATGGGGCAGGGAAGGCAGTGTGTCCCAAGGAAGGGTCAGCAGGGAGCTTCTCCAGGAGAGGAATGAGGACCGACGGCAGGAGCTTCTGGGGCTAACGGCTTCAGGGGAAGGACCTGCTTTTGGAACCAGCCAGTCGCTCCCTGGGTGTGAGTGTGGTGGTCGGGAGGGCACCCCAGCCTCCCTTCAAGGGCCCTGCAAGGGGCAGGGAGCAGAGGAGAAGCCTCCCAGTTCCCAGGACTGGCCCCCCGCAGGCCCCGCTGAGCCTCTGCCTCCCCCGCAGGTGCGCTCGGCCGTGAGGAAGAGGTGGCACCGTTGGCAGGACCATCACTCCCTCCGAGTGCCCGGGGCCCGGGCCATGTCCATCCCCACGTCGCCCACACGGATCAGCTTCCACAGCATCAAGCAGACGGCCGCCCTGTGACCCCTCCATCACCCCGCTTGCTCATCACTCCACCAGCAGGACAGCTTCCCTATCCTCCTGGGGCGCCTATCTCTGGGTTCACTTTGCCACCTCGCCGCTCGGGCCCTGGTGGGGGCAGAAGGGAGGGGAGACGTCAGCTGGCCCGCCCTGCTGGCTGGAGAGAGGCGTGCGGCAGCAGGCTGTGCGAGAGGCTCTTAGGAGCCAGGCCCACTAGGCCCAAAGTCTCAGTGCAGAGGGATGGCACAGGGGCCACCCCCCAAGAAGAGCGGGTCACATGTCTTCAGGCATCTGCCCACACCAGCCTCTCTCCCTGCATCCTCACTGTAGCCCCATTCACAGGCGGGGAAACTGAGGCCCAGCGCCAGGAAGGGCCTGCCCGAGTCACACAGCTCGTTCGTGGCACAGTAGGGGCTCCCCTCCCTGTGAGGGCCGTCCCACCAACAGCAGGGTGACATTCGGCCTTGCTCCCTGCTCCCGGCCTTCTGCTTCCTTGCTCAGGGCTGCCCTCACAGCAACTGGAAGCAAAGAATTAGTTTGGCTTCCTCCCAGGGGCTCTCACGTAGACCCCAGCCCAGAGCAGGCCGTCTCTCTGCCCCTCCCCAGCCATCTCTGGGGTCCTAGGAAGGATGCTGCTTCCTGTCCCGGGACACCTCTTCTCGGCCTAGTCCACAGACTCAGAGCCTTGGGGAGGGACACGTGGGGAAGGAAGACACAGTTAGGGCAACCAGACACATAGTGCAGATGAAACGAGGAGGAGAAGCATGGTGGCCGGGGACAAGGAGAAAGAAAGCAATTAGGTCTTTGGTGACTAGAACGAATCTCCCAGCTCCCACCACAGACCGGGCTTCATTTCAGCCTCCCCTTCAGAAACATCTCAGCTCTCTGTGAAATAAACCATGCCTCTGTGGAAACGGCTTCCCCTTAGGTCAAGTCAACCAGACATACGAAGGGGTGCCGTGGCCAAGGATGGGGGGCTGGATCCTCTCTCGTTTGCAGAGCCCATGGCCCCGGTGCAGGGCTGGTTCTCCTCTCTGACCTGTGTGTCTGCAGGTCTGTCCCTTACTCCCCCAAGACAGTCTCTAGCCCTCCTTTCCTACCGAGGGCAGTGCAATTCAGCACAGAGGAGGGGTGCAGCTCGCCCAGCACGCCACAGCCCATCCGAAAATGTTCTAAAATCCGGAGGCAAGTGTAGACAAGACCCCACAGTATTTGTGAACAACACCATGAAGAAGTTCCAGGAGAGGGTGGGAGTGGAGGAGGGGAGGCTGGAGCCATCAGGTCGGGGTTCAAAAGGGCTTTTGCTCTAGGAATACCCACAACGTATTTTTTTTTTTATTATGTATCCCATCTTGCATATTTTTCAGTTTCCATCTAATATTTTTTTCACATTTTTTTAAATTGGTGAGAAAGGTGATTTCTGGCTTTTAGCAAATATTTACACTTTTAAAATAAAACTGCCGCAACACTTTAAAATATATCATTCAGAATCCAAACACGGCTGTGATTTAATAGCCAGCCTCTTTTGTTTGAAAAAAACAAGCTAACCAGCTCTTCCTCAGGAGCTGGAAATTTTACGTTGTTCCTTTTCTCTTTGAACTTCTGTCTTCATCCCATTTCCCCCATAGAATTTTATACTAATGTAGTATTTTTATGGTTGAAAGTCTTTCCTTGCTCACCTTATCATACTTCTCTGCCACAAAATATATTTAGAAATTGAAATAGAATTAATTTTCTGTGACTAAAATTTGTAAAGAGTTTTTTTAAACACATCTTCTGGATTGAGTTATCACAACTACTTTTGATATAAAATATAGGGTACAATTGATTAATATAACACAGACACTGAAAGTTTTTGCAAGGCAAATGTAAAGCCTTACAAAAGGAAAATTTATTGAAAACCCATCTTAATGGAATGGATAGGAATTTAATTGTTCATGAATCTGTGGGTGAATATTTATTGCTGGAATGAATCAGGACTTAGCATCTTTTCTTTCTTTTTCATTTTTATAGCTCCACGTGCTAAGAATGAGGAGCTTTTTCACATAAATAAGTAGATGTCACTCGGGTCTCTGACCTCCTTCTGAGACGTATGCCAAAAACTGCATAGTGATCTATCAACCAAATAATGTGTCAGGCCACCACGTGATTAAGTCCTCTTTAAATTTGGCTGAAAGAAATGAACTAAAAACCACCTGACTTGCCAAAGGCTTGACTACCCCACCGGCAGCTGAGCGGGGAGAGGTTAATGACTAGGCGGTGCATCTGAGTGACAAGCGGCCGGGCCCCGGCTTTGCCTGTCGGCGGGAAGGCAGTGGGGCTCCCTGCCTTTGTGCTTTCTAGATACACAGAACGAACTCTTGTGTGTCTTGTAAAGCCTCCCTGTGTGCCCAGAGGTGGTGTACTGGCTGCTTCCATTAGCATCATGGGGGGTGCTTGTAGAGCAAGCAGCTTGGTGCTCATCAGAGGTCCCTCAGATGCGGCTCCTAGCCCCACAGCCCTGTTTCCCGGCCTGCAGAGCATCGGAGTCACGAACCTTTGCTCAGGAGGCAGTTTGGCCTGTTCCCTCTTCAGAGAAGGCCCGTCCTCGGTTCCTGCACTGACCGACCGTGCATTCCCTCATCTCTGGGGTCCTCAGTCATGCCCTCACCCCAGGCCCTGGCTATGAAATGCCACCAGAGGCATTCGACCCTCTGTGGGTCCCGCACTAGTTAAGCTCGTTAGGCACCTGCTCCTCGCAGCCAAGCCAGGCCTTGTGAGCATCTGCTTCAGCGTGGGCAGTCCCTCGCCGAGCTGGCTTTCCTGGAAAGTGGCCTTGTTGGTGGACGCTCCTCCTCAGTAGGCAGGTTCTGGCACCCAGACCCCTCAGGGCCCTTTCACCCCCCGGATTTATAAAGCTGAGGAAGGCTTGAGACCGCAAGTGTATTCCTCAGCCCAGCCTTGTGGCCCCACTCCCAGTGAGAGACCACAGAGCCCTGACCCCAGCACGGCTCCAACGCCTGGCCTGTCAGCAAAGCGGGGCCCTTGAGGGGGTCTGAGCCTGCAGACGACAAGGACACCAGCAGACGCGGTAGGTGTGGAGCGTCTGTGCGGTGGGCAGTGGAAGGTGAGGATGACGTGTCCCTGCTGGAGCGGCTGTGGTGCAGGTTCCACCTGAGGGCTGAAGCTGCAAGCCCCCTGCTCTCCTGCGAGGGAGGCTGACCAGCAGCAGAAAGGAGGATGGACTTCGAGTGGAATTGAGAGGCTTGCGGAAACCGACCACCGACATGTGGACGTACATAGCGGGAGGCACACACAGAGGCTCACAGTGGAGGCGAACACTCCGGGGGCCGCAGAGGGAGGCCCAGATGGACGCTGAGAGACTCCCGGGGACACGCAGAGGGGCACCCAGGCGCCAGATGCTCACGCATCCATCAGTCGGTCGTTCCCCGTTTACTGAGCCCCCCTGTGTGCCATGTAGGGAAATAGCAGCACGAATAACACAAGGTTCCTGTTCCAAGAAACCCAGAGTCTACTTGAAAAGAAATAGCTCCCCAATGGCACCAGGTAAAAGCAGGAGAAAGGACGTGCTCTGTGTGCCTCCCTGACCGGACGTGCCAGTGTCCGCTTCCGTCTGCTGCGGTGAGGAGGAAAGGATCAGGCCTAAGGATGGCGAGCAAGCCAGGTTCTGCGGCTGGCACTTTCCTCCGTGCCCTGCATTTTCCATGTCTCTGAGACCATGCCTGTGGTGGCCTCAAGCCAGACGAGGTTTGGGGGACACAAGAACCTCAGCTGCCCTCCCCTATGCCCTGCCCATTTCCCATAGTCCGGGGCATCCCGGACTGCCACAGAGACAGACAGAACTGGAAAAGGAGCCCAGTGTTTGCTGCTCTTCCTTCCTGAGCTTCTGAGCACCGTGGGCAGATGGGGCACATGGGCAGGGAAGCGATGGGCTGGGAAGGGGGCTGTCACACAACAGGTCGCCCCCTTCACATGTCTGAGGCTGACACGGGGCGTGCCTGGGGGCTGCGAGGCACAAGGGGAGTCCTTTCCTAGAGTGACACTTCAGCCAGGATGTGGGAGAGGTCTGTGGACAAGAGCTGTGTCTCCTGGCAGGGAGCCTGGCCGGGGGGCCCACTGCTCTGAGAACACACCTGGGTGGCTCGTAAGAACCAACGGGGCTGCTCTTCGAGAGCAGACTTTGGGAACCTTTGTTTCCAGACTGGGTGGGATCTAGAAACCTGCACGTTCACAAGCCCCTCAGGTGTTTCTGTTGCTGTCTGGTGTGGGAGCCACTGAACTAACAAGGAAACATCTCGTCTCTCCTTTCCAAAACACACACACACACACACACACACACACACGTACTACTATAGAAAGGGAAGGTGAGTGACCTGACCCCCCCCCCCACACACACACACACACGTACTACTATAGAAAGGGAAGGTGAGTGACCTGACCTGCCTTTCTGGAAACCTCTAAGGGAAGGCAGCTATAGCAGGAGGAAAGAGGCAGGTACAAAACATGTAAGTGTATTCATCAATATGCTTATTATGGCTTCCAGCTCTGCCCTGGAGATGCCACTAATTCTCCTGAGGGAGCCGCCCCACTTAGAGAGGTTAGTTAGCAGGAGTGGGCTGAGAGCGCGCTGAGATCACTGCCCTGTATTGATCGAGTCTCCCCCAGATAGTGTTGGTAGGGATTGCTTCGCTCAGAGCCTGAGGCCCTCCCAGAGAGCTGCGGCATGCTTCCCCCACCACAGAACCACCAAGTGGACTCCATCTAGCGAATCCTGTCCATTCTACAGGACCCAGCCCAAAGAGCCTCTCTTCTAGGAAGGCTTCCTACCAGCATCGGTCCGACAAGTCCCCCTGGGAAGCCCCTATGGCAATCCTTGCCAGGCTCCACTGCCAGGCTGGGAATTGCTCAAGGACTTACGTCCACAGCAAGAGCTCTGTTCCCAGTAGGAGCTCTAGAAACATTCACTAAATAAACTGGCCTTTCCTATTTGTTCCACAGAGCTGGTAACTCACAGCGGGAGTCCAGTGCTGGCAGGACAGACCAAGGGTACAAAGAATCCCAGAGACCTATTAGCTTTACATTGGGGGAAAATCCATTCTCCAGCTCCAGACCCCCACCCCCCCCAACCAGAGCCCCGGGGCCAGGCCCAGCCTGAGGGCATCCCCTCCCCATGTGCAGGCAGAAAATCGGAGGAGAGCCTCTCCATCCTTCCAAGACTTCCCTGCAGGTGTCCGCCCGTTAATCTCACGCCGTGTGTGGGGCCCCATGCCTTGATGGGCCCTGACTTCCCGCTGGGTGGAGGTAGGGGACCAGACCTGTGCCCCTGCTGTCCAGGAACATGCCCACGGTCCTCTGCTGGGGAAGTGGAAGCACCTCTCCCAAAGACAGGTCCTGGCTTAGACAACTGACTTTATGATCACCCTACTTAAACCTCACATTTGTCTGAGGACGCAGCAGGGGCCACAAATGCTACTTGGAGAAATGAATGATGAAAGCCAGGGCCCCCAGAAACTTCAAAGTGTTAGCTACTGCACTTTGGAAAGAGAACCCAAGCAGAGGGACCTTCCGAGGCCAAGTCCTGCATCCAGTCTTGATAACTGCTGGTTGGACAAATGAGTGAGCAGGCAGGAGCATCAGCTCTGGAAGAAAACCATCCCTCTGCTTCTGCTGTGAAAACAAGAAAGTAATTAATTGTGGTTCATAATTAGTTCTACAGGGGACCAAGTGAAGCCTTCTCTGGCTCCCTCAGGCCCAACCGCAAGCAATGAACAATCCAGCATCATGGATCCCCATGGAGGCCCCTCTGCCCGAGAAGATAGAGAAATTCAGACTTGTCATTTCTTCCTGCTTCTCCCGGTTCCAGTCTCCGTGTCCTCTGGAGAAGGCAGGTGGTGGACCCATGAGGGATAGGGACCCTTTCCTTATTCCTCCAGCTTGGCCCAAATAGCGTGTCCTTCCGGGGCTTTCCGAAGCGTGCACTATGGAGTCTGTGCCTCTAGTCCCTAAGCTAATGAACTCCCCCAGCCCTGTGTCTCCATATCCATCTCAGTCCTCGGTTTGAAACAGATTCTGGGCTATCCCCCACCCCACACCCTCAACATTGCACACCTAAACGTTAAGGTCTTTATGATGCGGGATCCTCGAGCGTGAAGGTCAAGAAATAATTCTTGAGGCGTTTCACAGTGCAAAAATGTGCTTTTATTAAAGCACAGAGACAGGACCCGCGGGCAGACGGAGCTGCACTTGTGAGTGTAAAGAGTCATTGATTATATACTTTGTAGTTTAGTTAGTGGGGATTAGGGCTAAGTCTCTAAGGAATTTGTGTACGTTGAAAGTGAGGTGTACGGGATCTTGGAGGTCTGCCTATTGTCAAGATAAGGTTACCCTTTCTTGTCTAGTAAAACATGAGTCATGAGACCCTTGAAGAATGTCATGTTCTACGTGTCTCAGACGTGCATCAGTGGGCCCCGTGTTGTATACGATTTATTCTTAGTCATATTCTTCCTGCCTTTGTTTCCCTCAACATTTTCATCGGAAGGAATGAGGAGAAAAAGTTCTTCCTTAGAAATGTGGATTCTTTTCCCTACCTAGAAAAATATAAATATATGAAATGTACAAATACTATGCATTAAATAGTGCAGAAAATTTCTAAAGAAATCCTCAAAAGAACCACAGACCCGGGGCGCCCGGGTGGCTCAGTCATTAAGCATCTGCTTCGGCTCAGGTGGTGATCCCATCCGGGGATCGAGCCCCGCATCGGGCTCCCTGCTCCGCGGGAAGCCTGCTTCTCCCTCTCCCACTCCCCCTGCTTGTGTTCCCTCTCTCGCTGTGTGTGTGTGTGTGTCTCTCTCTCTTTCTGTCAAATAAATAAATAAATAAATCTTAAAAAAAAAAAAAAAACTAAGGGGAAAATTAAAAAAAAAAAAAAAAAAGAACCACAGACCCAAGTTTAAAAGCCCGTGACCTCAAGATAAAAGAAAAACGCTCTCATGTAACTAATTAAAGAGTCTCCCACATTGGCGGTGCTCCAGCCTGCCTGTTAGAGGCAGCAGGGCACTCTGCATCACACAGGTTTGTGAGCCCACTCCAGACCTCCTGAAACACAATCCCAGGGGGCGTGAATCCACACTTTTACCAGGCCCCAGGAGTGCTTCTCACCCAGGAGGGCCCTGGGAGCCACCAGCACACAAGGCCTCTTCTCCCTCCCTCCCTCCCTCCTTCCTTCCCTGGCACACAAGGCCCATCGCTCGCTGCACCTCCTGCTCTGTCCACCTCTCCCCTGCAGGGCACAGCTCTGCCTTTTCCCACACCAGCTACTGTATTTAGGTTGGGTCTCCAGCCGGAGCCTTGTCGGCCCCAGTCCTGAATTGCCAGTACCCAGGAAATGTCGGGATTCCAAGAGAGATTTCATTTGAACCAAGGGTTCCAAAAGCATGAATCTGAAAACCACTGAATTCACACAATCTTAGTCCCTTGGGCTCTCTCCCCTTGGTGCTCAGGGTAGGAAGGAGCTTTCTAAGTGAGGCTGCTAGGGGAAGCTTCTACCGAAGCACAGTAGAACGAAACAAGACAGTACAGGAATTAGTGCGTGTAGTAGGGCCATGTCAGTGTGCTGAACTTGGAGGCAGAAAGGAAAGAAGTGAACACCACACAGGCCTCAGCACGGCAGACCGGACTAAATGTTTTCCCATGTACGTTCTCATTTAATCCTCTTAAAAATCCGGCAATATAGAAAAACTCAGCCTATAAAGAAAGAAAAAAAAATGCTCGCTACAAGTTCCTCTCAGGAAGTCTAACCCAGACCCAGGAACTCCTGTCCCTCAAGGGCCTTAAAGTCTTAAGAGTTTCTCTGCTTTGAACTTCTTCTCAGAGTCTACGATTTCATATGAATTTTTAAATTTATGTTCATTTTAGTTATAATCTTAAAAAGGTAGTGAAAGTCTTAAATTTTAATAATCGTCTTAAAAAATATTTGACCTTAAAACACCCTTTTCATAGTGTCAACGGAAATATAGTTTAATCATACAAAACGGTAGCTACAGTTCCTCAAACTGGGGATTCCCTAATGTATTCCACAGTTTTGAGATTTGGTGTCCTCTATCAAGGTCACTAGAATATACTGAATTTATGAACCTGCCTTGGCATGAATGACCCAGCGACTGCCGGGCTTTTCCCGAGGGACCTGCATTTTAAGCCAAGAGTTGAGTTACATTATGTGCATTAGGGGGTAGACATTCTGAAGTGAGCCAGTTTTTACACCAAAATACTGAATGCGGGAGCTGCCCTGGAGAATATGCATCCTTAAGTCAAATATTTATTGAGCACCTACTGAGTGCTCGCAGTCTTCTGGGCATAACAGGCATATAGCCATGAATAAAACAGACCCAAATCCCAGACCTCATGGAACCTACATTCTAATGGGGAGAGTGAAAATTAAACAAGAAGGAAAATATGCTATATAGCATTAACTGATAAAGGGGACAAAATAAACGAGGAATGGGAGATAGTGTGCATGCGTGTGAATGTGAGGGAAGGTTTGGCTCGAGGTTGAAACTGTAAGTGGAATCGTTGGGGACGCCTCACTGGGGGTGACTGCTGGATCAAGTCCTGAGAACAAAGGGAGTACTTGTGAGCATCTGATCCTGGCGGGAAGCGTTGCAGACAGATGGAAAAGTCAATGCCAAAGCCCAGTGTGCATGTGTACGTGCCTGTGTGTGTGTGTGTGGGGGGGGCTGGTGGGGAGGGAGATGGGGGCGACCATGCAGGTATTATTCTTGAGTGAGAAGAAAAACCACTGAGTCTGAATTTGTAGGACCAATGGGATCACGTGGGCTGCTATTTTGAACACAGATTGTGAGACAGACTTCAGATAAGAGTCTTGCAATAAACCAGTAAGGAGATGGTGGTGGCCGGACCAGAGTTGTGGCCTGATTCTGAATATCCGGTGAGGATGGAGCCAATGGTCTGGATGAGGCATATAAGAGAAAAAGCAGTCAGGATGGGCACTGAGGAGCTGTTACAAACCGAGAGGTCAGGTTTGCAAGCTTGCTTCAGAATTCTTTAGAAAAAAACGGAAGGTCTGGTCTCAATTTTTAAAAGAATGTTAATAAGGATTTTTTTAAAGCTTGTGTTTTTGTTTTTTTTTTTTCCTTTCCCAGAGTCTCGCTGTGCTTAATCTCACTATCAATTAACTGGCACTCAGATGCAGAACAGTGGGTTTTGATGAACTAAAAAAGGTTTTAATTAGGCTAAGTTGTTTTAGTTAGCACAACTGCTTTTGCACTAATTGTTGGCGATTGAGTTTTAGATGTAACAAATGCAGACACTGTTTGGAAAAATTCTATGCAGGCTCACTTCTGTACCAAGTCCAGAACATTACAAGAGCAGGCAGAGAGCTTTGACTCCCAAAGAGAGAAGAGCTCTCTCTTCCCAGCCTCACACTCACAAAATTTTCATTAGGTTCAGGCTCAGGCTGTGGCTTGGGACAGAGGAATGAGGATTACAGCAGGACCATCACAGCTAGATTCTGGAAGAGTCGGAACTAGAATGCACTTTATTTTATGTCCAGCACAGCCCCCCACCCCAAATCCTGTAAGCTCGTGGCTCCACGTGATACCCAGGGAAACTAAAACCCCACTGCACATGTGCCCCTCCACCCTGCCCCACTTAGCTAATCGTCTCACTGGATACAGGTTCTTATAAATTCACATTTTCAAGGGAAAGCCCTTTCGGGGGAGCAATGGGTCCAGCATTTCATATGGGAAGAAAGTTCCCAACCGTAGAAATAGTAGGGAAAACACCAAAAGGAACCACAATCCCCTCTGAGGGATCCCCCACAGCTCATCTTGACTACACTGTCCCTGCCCCAAACACACGCATTACAGAGTGGAGGCTCCCACAGAGTAGATGGACTTTGGTGTTGACAACTTGACCCCTATTGTCAGAAGAAATCATTCAGGAGACCTTTCCCCAATTTGAGGGGGCAGGGCGGGGCTCAGGCTCTTTATGGCTTGAGCTGTAACATCCGTTACAGCAGTGGTTCTCCTAGGTGCTTTCAAAATAATATTGATGCCCAGGCCCCACCTTGGAGAAACTCATTAAACTGGTTTGAAGGGGACACAGACATGGGTATTTTTTAAAGCTCAAGTGATTCTACTGTGCGGCCAGGGTTAACATCTTTTACTGCAGCAACAGGTTTAAAAAGATGTGCCCTTTAACATGCTAGGAAGATAACACCATCCAGCCAGGAGAACAGCATGTCACAAACACAAGAGGAGCTCCTGGGCGAGAGGACAGGGGCACGGGCTGCTTCTTTCCAGCAATTCCTGTCGAAGCTCCCAAATTATGTCCCAATTTCCAGAAGATTCCTTAATTCCATCCACATGATTTTAACACAATTACTGTTTAGAGGCAGCCTGATAACCAAGAAGTATTGAAAGGCAACAAGAGGTGAATTTTGAAGCACAGCAAACTTGTTCATCCATTCACCTACTGAATCAGCTAAATTTCTTCATGGTGTTAGCCAAATGCCAAATGAAAACCTGCCTTAAACTAAAGGCTATCAGCAAAGATGCTGGCACGAGTTTCTTTAATGTGAGCAATGCTATCAAAACCTCTCCATCCCAGCCTCAGTCAAGAGATACAGATTAATAGTTTTTCCTGGTGATAAAGATTAAGTGCAACTATATTCAGAGATAATTTGGATTTATGTCCAGGGCACCCAGTTCTCTCATGAATAGATTCCACTGGCTAAAACAGACACTACCGTTACCCTAAGTTTATACTGGTTTAGGAAAAGTAAATAAAGGTCTAAAAGGAATCTATTTCATGAACAAAATAATTTTGCAAGTTGTCACAGAGCTCATTTGACATCTGACATCTCTAGTACCATCTCACACAATTAGTAAGATCATTTCTATATTTTTATGACTTGGCAATGAATTCTTTTTCTAGAACGTCCAGCTATGTTCAGTATTTTACTATTATGAGCTCCTGCACAAGTCAGGCACAGATCACTTCTCTGAACATACCTCCTCATTGTATTCGAAAGCCCTGAATTCCAGCCTAGGTTTTAAAGGAACTACTGTGTTCTTACGCACATTCCATGGAAACCAGTTTGAATCTGACCCTTCCCCATCACTATTTTTGGAGAGAGTGATGAACAGGAGTAACTTCTCTGAGAGGCAGTGCTATTTATCCAGCTCTTGTTGAACTAGCCCACAGTCTGATACACACAAATACGCAAATATTTAAGAAAAAGGACTCACAAGAGCAACAAGCCAGAAAGACTCTGGCTTTAAATACATACTGAGCTTGAACAGAAGAGAGGGTGTGTGTGTGTGTGTGTGTGTGTGTGTGTGTGTGTGCATGCAAAATTCGTGTGTCAAGAGCCTCTTCATTCAGAAGGCAGTCCTTCACCTGCTTGTGCTCAGAATCGAGCACATATGGCACAAACAGAACCCATGAGCTATGCTACTGGCCCACATTCCCCACTCAGGTAATCAGTCACTTGAGATGCAGCGGGTGTTCTCTCAGGAGAAATCACACACTGGCCCTAGGGGAGAACAGAGAAGAGAAAGGGAGGACTCCCAGAAGTAATACCCAGCACTGAACTCATGACAGATGTATTTGCCAATGAAAAGTGAAGACAGTTTTAGTTCTAATCCCTTTATGATCCAAAGTAGGCAGATCCCACTATGTATAAAATATGTATCTTTACTATTAACGAGCTCATAAGAACGTCTGAGGCGGTGGTGACTGACTAACTATGGAGGTACTCACTGTAAAAGGAAGTAAATTAGAATAAGCAAAGACAACGTCCAGCCCCAATGTGAGAATGCTAGAATATATGCTAAGTCAAGAGCTATAAGAAATCTGAGGTGAAAGGAATCCCTACAAAATGAACACTCAGTTTATTCAAAATCTAGTTCCTTCTAATAATGAATGCTTTAAAAAGCACCAGGTAGAAGAGAAATAAGCTTCAGTAAAAGGCTTTCTTCCCCCGCAAGAAGTTGATTCAAAAATTCAAGACTCATCCCAAGTCTACTCGGTGAGCACCTACTACGTACTGTGGTGGGCGTCAACAGAGAGGAGCTAAAAATGAAGGGAACCCCTGGAAGACCCGCTACTGCAACTGTTCTTCATACCCAGGACGAAGGAGACATTCGGGAGACCGCCGCGCCCCTACCCCACATTGTCTGAGGGGAGCCTGAGACACTAGACAAAGTCCTCACTCTGCAAAGAGAGTTGTTCTAATTTGTACATCCTCGAATATTTTCCTAACAAATATATGTGTTCTAGTGTTCTGTACAAAAACATAATAGGAGTCCCTCAAAAGCTGAGCCCAAAACTGCTGGGCTAGAATCACGACACCGTGATGGTTGAGAACTAAGTCAGATAAGACAGGTGGGGTTCCTCCAGCATCAGTTTAATGATCGCCAGGGCTACCTGCGAAGCCGAGTACAAGCATGCCTTAACATAGCAGGCTTCTGCCAATGCACCCCCTCCCAGAGACAGAAAAGCAAAGTCTTCCGGCCTCAGAACATCGCTGCTGGCAGCCCTAAGCCCCCACGGCAGCAAGCTTCCTCCATTCCTCCTCCTCCGCTGCTCCTGCTGCCCATCCCCTGCCCCGCTTTTCCTAGAAGGGGTTCCAGCTGCTGATGGAATGCTGTCTCTTTAACACATCACTTTCTCAAAAAAAAAAAAAAAGAGAATAGAAAAAGCATATCTAGACAGACAGAAAGTAGGTAAGTGGTTGCTTGGGGCTGGAGTTGGAATAGACAGTGGTGCTAAAAGCACATGAAACCTCTTTCTGGAGTGATGGAAATGTTCTAAAACTGGATTGCAGTGATGGTTGCACAAATCTGTAAATACACTAAACATCACTGAGTTGGATACTTAAAACTGTTGAGTTTTATGGTATGTAAATTTTACCCTAATACGCCTGTTAATTGGGAAAAAAAATGTATTAACTGTGTTTAACATTAAGTCATGAGCATGTCTACCCAAGGCTGGGAAAAATACAGCTTTGCTGAAAATGCAGAAACAGGAGCAAATGGATTACAAGTTTGTTCAGAATTCCTTTAACTTTAATTGTGGGGGTCAGATCAGGCAGCCACTGAGGATAAAATGCAGTCCCCAGGAGTAGTTGCAATGCTGTTTGTAAAGTGGACATGATAAGAGCTATTTTTTTATTAGGGCAAGTGGTCAAAAGTCGTTAAAACTGTCGTCATTCCTCGATTGTCTCTTTTTTACCAGTCTCTTGCCCTTCAAAGACAGGATACCTGGCCTCCACATCGGCCCACGTGATGCTGCCATTGGCCAGATCGCAGACTACACTGGGCAGTTCAGAGACCTGGGGTAATAAAGCAAAGAGAATTCCAAGAATCAACAAACTGGATTAGAACATCGAAAAGAAGATTCACCCTGAACTCAGGAGACCGTAGAGACAGCCAAAATCAGTGTCTAAAGAATCACAAGATCCCTCTGCAAACTGGTCTCCACAGAATGTTTCCCATCACTCTTACTAAAGCCTCCTTCCTTACTTAAACTCACCTTTCTCCCAGGCCTGGGTTCGTGTTTTTCTTCCAGCCCAGAATGTCTAACCCCTGGATCACTCAATTCGCCCACAAAGCCTTTCCTAATTATTCTAAATTGCTGTCACCTGAAGCTACTTCATGTGCATTAACTTTAACTCTAAGAAGAGCTAGTCAAGTAACATGAGCGAGGGGAGACTAGCAAACTGGGGAGCCCCAACCAAGGGGGCCAGCTGTTCCTCAGTCACAACCAAACACTGGCTACCACTCAGCAGCAGTTCCTAAACTTGAGCGTGCATCGGAATCATCCAGGGGTCACATCATACCCACCCTCTATCTGTCGCTAACCTCCCACCCCACCTGTTTCCGATTCAATAGGTCTGGGGTGAAGAGTCTGCTTATTTAACAAAATCCCAGGTGATGTGATGCTGCTGGTCCAGGGACCACACTCTGAGAATCACTATCAGACTGGGAATGTAGGTCCACAGTGGCTGGATCTGGCTTTGTAAAAAGACAAACCAGAAATCCTTGACTTCCAAATTAAGACTATAAACTCCTTTGGAAAAAAAAAAAACAGTCTTTTACTTCTGTTTTCCTATTATTAACTCTCTGTAGCAAGCTGAGCACATAACAGGCATGCTAAATAGAACCTCTGCTCAAAATTAGTCAGGCAGTTGTCAGTTAAAGTGGGTGTTCTTTCCTTCCCCTTCTGTATTTTCCCATCTCCATTATCCCTTCCCATTAAGTAAAATTACTGAAACATTATTAGCTATTTTGAATGGATTAACAGGAAAAGTTTATACATACATATGTATCGATACATATGTACACATTTGTATAGAAATATACAAATGTCAAAGCCCCCAAAGTCTGCCAATAAAACTATGGCAGCAACCACTTGGGATCATATGTCTCTTGCCCAAATAAACAATTACATAAAAGCAAACTGCTGGAGAACGAGCCCAGAGCGAGCCAAGTGGTTATAAAACATTAGATAACTGTTAACGGGTATTTTCATAATTAAGCCAAGGGGATTTGGGAATCTGTGCTCTGATATAAGCCTATGATTAAAATTCAAAAGAAAAAAAGGGGGGGGCAAAAACACAACAAAATCCAGGTCAAATCAGAAGGAACCAGTATACATTTCTAAGTTAAAAATGCCAAAGAGAAGGCCAGCCACCTCTGCTCTAATCTGCCGCATGGAGTCTCGGTCCCGCAGAGTTGCCGTGTGAGGGGTCTTGTTCACTGTATCGAAGTCAATGGTGATGCCGAAAGCCACGCCAATCTCATCAGTCCTGGCGTAGCGTCTTCCAATAGATCCAGAGGAGTCGTCTACTTTGTGAGAGACGCCGTTCCTGGTCAGGGCTTCCGCTATCCAAAATAAATTAAGTAAATTAAAAATAAAAAACGGACAACGTTCCAATGTCATCTACATGTTGTCATACAAGCTCGGGAAACTTATAAAAGGAACTGAGACCAAGAGAGCAATTAAATTACAGCTACAAAAGAGAAAAATCCCCAGTTTACTAAGTGCCTCACTGTAGCTCCTACCCACATCTCACCTGGCTACAGGGGAACAAGTAACACACTAAGAGCCAAGGCCAGGAGGCCCCATCCAGACTCCCCCACCTCTACTTGCACCACCCCAAGCAACTCAATGAACTCTTCCCATTTCCCAACTCTGAAATCGGTGTGCCCCACCACATGACTACTAGGAGCCCATTTAGTGCTGTGGGTCCGGTTTGTTAACACTCCACTAGGATTCCCCTGATGAAGGGAGCAGCGCCAAGGTCAAGAGGAGAAGCAAGGATATTTTGAATCTGACCCTTGGGTCCTACGCTGACTAATTCAAATACTAGGAGAAAACATTCTGAACAAGCACACTCTCTTTTAGAAGTAAGGGCAGAGGCTAAAATCACTTAGATTTACTCTTTATTCAATATGTATTTTTACTGAAAAAAAGATACATCTAAAATTCAGTCTACTTGACAGTGTTCCCCTGGAGATTACCCAACTGGATTTGCTTACATAATTCCTTGACAAATGGGATGAACTCCTGGTTTTGGCTCAGTGGCAGGACCGAACATTTGAATGGAGCTACTACAGCAGGGAAACTGAAGAACTACATGTTTTAAAAAAGAAAGAAATCCAAAGACATTAGTTTATAAACATCTAAACATTAATGTCCAAACTTCATTATCAAAATACCAGAAAACATAATTTGAAAAGCAGTGTGACAAAAGAGAAAAAGCAAGATGGATCTGGTTTTCAGCTCTAAATTCGAACCCCCTTAGATCTGTCTTATGATTTAGATCTTAGTCTCTCCATCTAAAAGCGGGTATCTCCCATCTGCTCTGCTTACTTCACACGTCTGTAAAAAGCTGAATGATGTGAAAGCATTCAGAAAGCTACCATATAAAACGGTCATTTTTTGGTACCACATAAAAACCTTACTTCTTTCCGTGGAAACCCATGAAGAACCTCCCGCCAAATCATCAAATAGTAAGTGGCAGTGCCAAAAACCAAAATCCCATTCTGTCCTTTAAGAAATTCAGCATGGCTGAAGGATCTGTGAGTCTTAGTGACAAGGTAAAACAGAAAAGTTTAATTAGTTTGCAAATGTATACTCAAAAGAAATAGGGTGAAACAAAAAGAGATGCTTTGTATACCTATACCAAAAAGTACAACCCTCCTAAACTGCTCCTAAAGTAGGTTTCAGAGTTACTGAGAAATAAAGAAAGCAAAGATATTCTGTGGAAGGCAAACCAGTCTACCGCTCTGAGTTGGAAATAAGAGCTGAAGCCAGTTTTTAAGTAATATTTGTATAAAAGGTCCACAGGAAGGCAAGAATATGGAACTCAGAATGAATAGGTCCCATAAAAATCACTGACACGGGTTCCAGCTGAGTCCCTCAAAAGCCTCATTAGCCTTAAATGCCAAGCTGCAATGACAACCCCGGCTATAAGTCCTAGACTCCATGGCTGCCCGAATCACAGAACATTCAGAATTCCACTCCTCTCCTCTATCTGGTGAGAGAGAAGTAAGGACATGGCTTTACAGAAAAATAATTTTTTAAATCTCACTGGCAATGTTTTTATACCAAATTTATAGGAAAATGGATTAAGGGACTATGTGATAAAAATTTAGAAACAATTCTGGCTTCTCAGAGCCTAATCAAATTTCTCTTCATGAGAGTAATCTCTGTGCAATTCATAAAACACTGTCACTAATTTGTTCTTGCTTAGCCCTTATAAAATTTCTAAAGTTCTAGTTATATCAATATTGTTAGATTCAAAGAAACAGCTAAAAGATTTTTTAAAAACCTTTTTATTAGAAAATAAACAGAAAAGGCCCGAAGCAAACTTAGTATCTAAAAAGAACACTTTCAATATGCCACCATTCCTCAAGAATAACCGTGCCTATATTTACACGTCTGGTGTCTAGACCGGGCTCTTACTATCTGTTGAATGAATGAGAAGCTATTCCTTAAATGTCAAGAAATTAAGATGCAATTAGGGCAGAGAATAAAACAGTAAGTTTATTAGCTACATTATTACCAAGAGTATATCAGACTTTCTAAAATAACTGGCATCAAGAACTCATCAGCCTATTCTTCAAGGTTAAATGTCCTAGAAAGAACTACATGTCTCACATCACGTACACTCAGCTGCAGAACGGTCATGCAGATAAGAATGTTTCATTCACTTAATTTGGCACATACCACCTTTCCACTCTAGCCAGTCTTCTAAATGATTTTCCTGGAAATCTGTGCCTATAAACAACAAGAGTGTAATTTCTGCAGGGATGACAAGGTGAGAAAGGTGGAGTAAGGCAGAGTGAAGAGATAAAGTGGAAGGCATGGAGCAGTGATTCAGAAGCATCAGGGCCAAAAGACAGTGTGTGGGAGTTAATGAAGACTTCTTAGAAACATTTACCTTTAGCAGTGCATGAATGCTAGGAAAGGCTCTACCCCAAATACCACTGCCCAATTTACTACCCTGTCAATTTCTCACACTGGAATCACTTGGGGGTTCTTATAAAAAAAATACAGATCCCTAGGTCTCAGATCTGTGAATCAAAGGTTCTGGACCAGAACCTTTATTCCCAAAGTCCCCAGATTTTATGCAGTTTAAGAAAGTTTCCTTTAATGCTTCACCAGTGCTTGGCTACAGTTATCTGGTTGGTCCAAAATCTCTGAGCCATCCCCTTCTTCCCAATTTTCTGAAAACATGAGTATACCCAGAAACTGCCAGTATCTTCCACTGATGCAATACAGATAGTTCCCCCACGGTAATATGTTGTCTCAGAATAAAGAGCACCAGGCACTGAAACAACCCCATCTAGAATGACCTACGTATTCCAAACCTCAAGTGAGCTAACATAAGAAAGTTCTTTGCTTTGTAAACAGTTAAGCAAAGATGAGTGTTAAGGCTGCTAGCACATTCGATAACCAATCACTCCAGAGTCTTATTAATAATGTACTTCAGTAAATTTCATTCCCTGACACTGTGAGAGAATAGCATACTATCCAAGATAACTTACCGTTCTCTGCTCATCTCCCTCACGTACATGGAATGTATGTTCAAATACCGTATACATGATCCTGCCCAGGCCAAAGGAGGGCTCAATTACATTCGGAACAACTTCTTCCACTGCAAAAGAGTTAGAAATCCAATAACATTCTCTCAAACCCTACATAATGCATTGTGGGTCCTCTCTCAACAATTCTTATTAGCACTAAAAAGATCTCCATTCTAGATGGACTTGAGTGATCCTGTACATCAGGACAAAGAAGTCAGAACATTCCTTAAAACTATTTGCTGGTAAGAAATATGATGCCTTGGGGCGCCTGGGTGGTTCAGTCGTTACGCATCTGCCTTCGGCTCAGGTCATGATCCCAGGGTCCTGGGATCGAGCCCTGCATCGGGCTCCCTGCTCAGCGGGAAGCCTGCTTCTCTCTCTCCCACTCCCTCTGCTTGTGTTCCCTCTCTCGCTGTGTCTCTGTCAAATAAATAAATAAAATCTTAAAAAAAAGAAAAAGAAAAAGAAATATGATGCCTTTAAAGAGAAAGCAGGAGTGAAAAAATTTTTCACCAAATTTTTCTTTGTTTATACAGCTTAAAACTGAAACAAGGTACCAGGGTCCCTTCCGCAGTATGCCACAGCATACTATGTACACCAAGTATACCACAGTTGGTAAGCTATGAGCAACAGCAGCTACTCCATCATCTGCCTTGCCTTGCAGAAAGCATTAGAACTTTTGAGCTTTTTTTTAAAAGATTTTATTTATTTGACAGAGAGAGAGAGAGAGACAGCAAGAGAGGGAACACAAACAGGGGGAGTGGGAGAGGGAGAAGCAGGCTTCCTGCAGAGCAGGGAGCCCCATGTGGGACTCAATCCCAGGACCCTAGGATCATGACCTGAGCCGAAGGCAGACGTGTAATGACTGAGCCACCCAGGCACCCCTCAAGCTTTTATAAGACTTCGCTAGAACCAAAAATCTACCAGCATAGCTGGCAAAATTAACAAAAACAATTCCTACACGCAAGTATCACATGCTTTGTGTTTTACTTTTTATCTTGCTGTCTTGATGAGAACTCTTTAAGAAAGTCAGGTTACTGCCACTGTAATCCCAAGGTTCTGGGGTCAAGAGGCCCTCAGAGAAGAGTTTGCTGGGGGATCTGCACTCAATCAAAGACATTTTACCAGAGGCCTCACATGGGGGAGGCTACACCTGTGGTACAAACAGGAAATGGATTTTTTTTATTTTTTATTGTTATGTTAATCACCATACATTACATCATTAGTTCGTGATGTAGTGTTCCATATTCATTGTTTGTGCATAACACCCAGTGCTCCAAGCAGAATGTGCCCTCTTTAATACCCATCACCAGGCTAACCCATCCCCCCACCCCCTCCCCTCTAGAACCCTCAGTTTGTTTTTCAGAGTCCATCGTCTCTCATGGTTCGTCTCCCCCCTCCGACTTACTCCCCTTCATTCTTCCCCTCCTGCTATCTTCTTTTTCTTTTTTCTTAACATATGTTGCATTATTTGTTTCAGAAGTACAGATCTGTGATCCAACAGTCTTGCACAATTCACAGCGCTCACCATAGCACATACCCTCCCCAGTGTCTATCACCCAGCCACCCCATCCCTCCCACCCCCACCACTCCAGCAACACTCAGTTTGTTAAATGGATTCATTATTACTTATTATTCAGAAAGGAAGGACTGCTAAGCACTGGGTCTAAGGTAACTGACCTTAACCTTGGATAGTTTGTTTCAAGGGAAATGAGATAAGTAGAACCAAAAATTCACATATGTGGAGGAAAAGAGAGGCTGTTTCTTTTGTCTGTGATAAAGAGTAAGAATAACATTTTAGAAATATGAGCGAGGCATCTCTTGCCCATCCTTCTGGGTCACCTAAGCCATGGTGAAGTACAGTTCTGAACCAGCTGCCAGAATGGTGGCTAAAAAGCCCCAGAGCAAGAAGGATCCCCTGCTTACTCTGATCACTGCTCAGACGGTCTTTACAGTCACTGAAGCTTGGCTAGAGGGCAAGCCAAAAACAAATGGAAAAGTAGGCATGCTCTCTCCAATAGCAGTAGCTTCTCAAATACCCACCTACTACTCTAAGTTTCCAGAAGCTTCCACTCAGCCACAGTTAACCATAAGCATCCTTTGTATATTTTCCAAAACACTCATATCCCAATGGGCGACTGCCTTCGGCTCAGGTCATGATCCTGGAGTCCCTGGATCGAGTCCCACATCGGGCTCCCTGCTTGGCAGGGAGTCTGCTTCTCCCTCTGACCCTCCCCATCTCATGTGCTTGCTCTCTCTCATTCTCTCTCTCTCAAATAAATAAATAAAAATCTTAAAAAAAAAAAAGCATGAAAGATCACTGATCAAAATGACTTTTTAAAAGGTTTATTTGTCACAAAAGAGTGAAGGGGTGAGTTCTCACCTTTACTTAAAAAAACAAAAGGACATTTCCTTAAAATGGGAAAAAACAAAAAGATGTTTTTAATCAAAGAGATATTCTTCACATGCACCTCAGTTCATAGGAAATACAAAGGGGGCATTATAAACTATTTTTTAGTATTAATGTAATTAAAAGTTTTTTTTAAAAAAGGCAAAAGATAATGCCTTAAATATATTCATCAAATTTAGGGTTATGGCCTTAAGCATTTATTTTTCTTCTCCAAATTTTCTATAAAATGGTTATGTCATAAAACTTAAAAAACTTTAAGGAATAATGATTTTTTGTGTTTGTTTCTTAATTATTTTTACAAACTTACCATGTAGTGTTTTCTGGAATCTCTTCACGTTGACCATGTCTTTTGTTAACTGAAATGTTTTCCCCTCAGTTTCAATAGTGAATTCCCTACAAAGAAAACACACCACATATTAGTGCAAACATGCATTCCTATCTCTTAATTTAAAGGTGTTTTACCAATTGCTAAACTCTTTTAAGTGTAATACAGGTTGGTCAATTCTCCAGATAAAACAGCTGAAGTCAAATTTAAATTATTTCATAAGGAACACCAAATTAAGTATTATTTTAATAATGGCACCAAAGAGTATTCTGGGATGCACCCAAAAACGTGGCTAGTCTTATAAAATTCCACAAGTGACTCAATTAATAATTCCTTTGGTTTTGAGATGAAAATAAAGCCAAAACCATTTTTAAAAAATTCAATAAATTTGTCCGAAATAGGCCTGCTGGCAAAAAGACCACTGTTCTCATTATTGTCCCCAGAAATGTAAAACTGACCAGCTTGTCATCTTATAGAAGGTAATTTTAAAACCCCCACACTAATTCCAAAATAAACTTTGACACTTATGTTGAAGATCAGCTTAAAGAAGTTTAATGATTCTGTTCAATATGTCAATATAAAACACTGTCCCTCCAAAAATCAGTGACTGCGTTAGGTTCATATCCTGAGATATGCCCATTCCACTACTGGTCATAAGAATTCGCCTTTATCAAGTAGGGGCTGTTTTGGCTCACAAGCAGCTCAGTGCCAGGAAGAGAGCCCTCGTGTGGTTGTCTTTAAGCTGTGTGGTTGGCACACTTGACACTGCATTTTGCTAGTTTCTAGCACTGATAATCTCATGCATCATGAGTGGTTTTCACTCCCTCCATTTTTACTATTCTGTCTGAAGTTTGTAAGTGCATTAAAATTCCATTACATAAGCATTATCATATATATTCTGTGAGTACAGTCTAAGTGTAAAGTAGGTAACGGTCATAAAAAAAAAACTGAAATTAGCAAGAAGCCATTATTTGAGAATAATTAATAAAGGAAACTGTCATGTTTATGACAGATAATGGTATCTAACTAGTGCTCTAACTTGTCCATTTTAATGACATTTGATGTTGTTTTAACATAAATAGATGTTAATTCTGGGAGACCAGAATGCTTTAAAATTTTCCTACTGAAATGGACAATCATTACCTTCAACTTGTTACAAGGGTTCAGCTTATAAAACTTCTCGACAATGTTCTCAGGCAACCATCACCCCAAGGCTCCATTTCAATCTCCTCCACTCCCAGTCAACTAATGATGTGCTTTCTACCACTATAAACTCGATTCATCTTTCCTAGTTTTACATATAATCTGTTGTGTCAGACTTCTTTCACTTTGCCTATTGTCTAGGGCCAGATATTAATTATTTCACGGTTTGCAGGCCATATGCAGTCTCTCGTATTTTCTGCTTTATTATTTTTTAGTCTCTTGTATTCTCTGCTTTATTGTTTTTTTACTTTTATTTTTTTAAAGATTTTATTGGAGAGAGAGAGGGGAGAGAGAGAGAGAGCATGAGCAGGGGTAAGTGGCAGAGGGAGAGGGAGAAGCAGACCCCCTGCTGAGCAGGCCCCAGGATCATGATCTGAGCCAAAAGCAGATGCTTAACTGACTGAGCCACCCAGGAGCCCCTTCTTTGCTTTTTTAAACAACACTTAGAAAATAATGCAAAACTCAGTTGGAGGGCTGCACAAAAAAAACAATATAAAAGATTTTACAAGTTCACTTAAAAAACTGTACTCTTCAGTTATTAGGTATTCTATAAATGGCAATTAAGTTGATTAATAATGTTTATATCTTCAAACTCCTGTTTTTGTTTTGTCTCCTCACTCTACCAATTACTGACAGAAGGGTGTAGAAATCTGACTGTAATTGTGGATTTGTCTATTTTTCCTTTCAGTTCCGTCAAGTTTGCTTTATATATTTTGAGGTTGTTTTCAGTTGCATACAGTTAGAATATGCCTTCTTGATGACCTGATTCCTTTAACATTATGAAATGTAACTCTGTCTCTGGCAATTTCCTGTGTTCTGAAGTTGACTTTATCTGATATTAATAGAGCCACTCCTAACTTAATGATTAATATTTGTATGGGAAACATTTTTTGATTCTATTATGTTTAAGCCTATTTGTGTATTACAATTACAGCAAGTTTCCTGTAAACAGCATTTAATTGGGTCTTGATTTTTTTAACTAGTCTGACAATCGATGGCTATTAATTCAAGTGTTTAGATAATTACATTTAATATAATTATTGATACTGCTGACTTTAAATCTAACACCTCAAGAGTTACTTTCTATTTGTCTCATCTTTTCTTTGTTCATTTTTCCCCTTCTCCTGCTTTCTTCTGGAGTATTTTTTATTATTCTATTTTTTTAATTTTTTTATTATGTTATGTTAATCACCATACATTACATCATTAGTTTTTGATGTAGTATTCCATGATTCACTGTTTGTGCATAACACCCAGTGCTCCATGCAGAACATGCCCTCTTTAATACCCATCACCAGGCTAACCCATCCCCCCACCCCCCTCCCCTCTAGAACCCTCAGTTTGTTTTTCAGAGTCCATCGTCTCTCATGGTTGGTCTCCCCCTCCGACTTACTCCCCTTCATTCTTCCCCTCCTGCTATTTATTATTCTATTTTATCTCCCTTACTGGTTTATTATTTAGTTTTTGTGTGTTTTTTCCAGGTAATTGCTCTAGAGTTAACTATATGTACTTTTTCAAACTTATCAGAGTCTACCCTCAAAGAGTATTATGCCATTTCACATGTAATGTGTGCACCTTACAACAGTATATTCCCAATTCTTTGCTCTCATCCTTTGAGTTGCAGATGGCATATATTTTACTTCTATGTTATAAATTCCACAATATATTGTTACTGTTTTTGCTTTATTAAGATTTTATTAATTTGAGAGAGAGCGAGCACAAGCGGGGGGAGGGACAGGAGAGGGAGAAGCAGGCTCCCCACGGAGCAGGGAGCCCGATGCGGGACTCGATCCCAGGACCCCGGGATCATGACCTGAGCCGAAGACAGATGCCTAACCAACTGAGCCACCCAGGCGCCCCTGTCTTTGCTCCTTCTAACGTAATGAGTCTTTGTTCCCCTGGCTACTTTAAAGACTTTTCTCTTCATTTTTGGTTTTCAGCAATTTGATTCTAATGTACCTTCATGTGGTTTTCTTTGTATTTATTCTGCTTGAGGTTGAACTTCTTGAATCTGGGTTTACAGTTTGCATCAAACTTGGAAAATTTTGACCTATCCTATGTATCTTCAGGTATTTTCTCCATACACCCTCTCTGTGACTCCTGATTACACATATGTTAGATTGCCTCATATTGATCCAAAGGACATTTTTTCCCCAGTCTCTTTTTTTCTATGCTTCCCTTTGGATAGTTTCTATTGCTATGTCTTCAAATTCAATGATCTTCCTTCTGCCATGTTTAATCTACTATTAATCCCAGTTGGTGAATTCTCATTTGCAACACTGCCTCTAAGTGTCTGCTGGTTCTTTTTTTAATATATATTTCCATTTCTCACCTCATATGTTCATGTTTTCCCTTATATCCTTGACCATATGAAGTACATTTATTACTGTTTTAACATCCTTATGTGTTTATTCCATCATGTTTGTCACTGCTAGGTGTTTCTTTTGACTGACCTCCTCAATACGGGTCACGTTTTCATGCTTCTTCATATGTTTAGAACTTTTTTTTTAAGCAGACTCCACGCCCAGCATGGAATCCAAAGTGGGGCTTGAACTCATAACTCTTGAGATCATGACCTGTGCTGAGATCAAGAGTCAGACACCTAACTGACTGAGCCACCCAGGCGCCCCTATTTATGTTTTTTATTGTTTGTCAGACATAGTAAATTTTACATTGTTTAGTACTGGATTTTGTCATATTTCTTTATAGATCTGTCTCTATTATCTTTATATTTATGCTTAAAACAATTACAGAGACCACTCCAAAGCTCAAAAAAAAAAAAAAATAGAAATGAATGAGAGAATGTCATTTCTAATTATTCCTCAGTCACTTCCTTAGACAAAACTCCTCCTCTAGGAAAGTTACTGGGGAAAAAAAAAGATCATTTCAAATCTATTTCCAGGCTATAATGCCAGAATCTCAGCAAACACAGTTCTTTAAACATAGAGATAATACTTACCTGCAAAAAATGTCTCAAGAAACTGATCTTACCCTTTCAGAATCTGCAGAGAGGACATATCTAAGTGGAGCCCATATAAAAGTACACATCATAAATCTTACCCTTTTTCATTCAGTAGTTTCTCCATTTCTGTAATGTAACACTCATCACAAACAGCCAGGTACTCCAGCACCAGCTTTGCATCCTTCTTATATGCCTTACCAATTGCTCCCTTATTGGGTTCAAACTGAACAACACTGACTGTTTTGTATGAAGTAGTCAAGGAACCAAAAAACACAGAGAACTGCCATAGTATTTCGGAAAACGATCTTGAGATTCATCATCAAATTAAAACAATGACTAGTTCTCCACTGGCATCCTAGATCCTGTTTATACTGACTTCAAGTGTAAGATGAAATAACTACCCACAAAATCATTAGACAAACCTCACCGAAAATAAGTAAACACTGTCAACAGAGACTTCTACAAAGTTACAATGAGATAAAAGGGATATTATTCTAATCAGCAACATAACCTGATACACAGCATAATTACCTCTACTTACCATTTACTGATTTCTGAAATGTCCCAAACACAACAGGATCTACTTTCTGTCACTGGCCTAGCCCTAAGATGAGTTCACGACCTCACTGCCTGCTAAAGAATGGAAATTTCTTTGCTGATTTACAGATTAAGTGAGCTAAATTATTATTTCATCTACCATAAAATGGCATTGAACTTTTCATAGAGAAAGTATTCACCAGGTGCCCTTTATTTAAAGAGCACGTAGGTAGGTGCAGGTGTGGAGAAATGTATTGTGGAAATAGCTGAGAATAACTGGCCAACACTCGGAAAGACATTCAGAGCACTTTTCTGAATATGCTTCTTTTAAAGACCAAACAATGGGTGGGTATATCAGATTACAAAAAAAGAGACTAGGAAAGGAGCAATGAGATGGGTAGAATAATAGGTTTAAATAAGTGTTACCACAATATCCAAAACATCTCAGTTTATCCATAGAATGTGTAGACTTGGATTTATCCATTTTCAAGATGTTTACACTTTAGACCTGCGTTGCTGAAGTGACCAGAAAGGATATGGGCTCTTTCAGAAGTTTCTCAGCTACAAGTGGGACTTTGGTGGCTCGAGCATGACAAGAAAGGTCGTAACAGGAACGATCAGCACATCCGACAATCTCAATCCAGCCCTAAGAAGACATAATAGATAAAAACACTTATTGCACTGGGTTCATTCACAGATGCATGCAGATTGTTAAGTAATTTTCACATACCCAAAGATAATTTATTATAGCATCTCCACTCAACTTTTATAAATGTTTGAAATGGGAATAGTTCTATACATCAGGCAGATAACAAACCTATAAAATATAATTCACACATGTACACAAAGTTGTCTTATTTTCTGGGGAGATTTATTTTACCATATTGTGAATGTGGGGTAAACTAATATAGTATAGGATTTAATTATGGAAATAAAATGTGAACCTAGACAAAATCAGTAAATGTGTTTCAAATTTGAGGCCAGGATTCAAAATCAATCTAGCAGAAACCACTACTCTCTTTGGATGAAGTGTCTATTGATCTCACAAACTGGCATCAAATGGCTGTGCTAAACACACACCTCAGCTGACCACGAACGTGGGCATTTGTGTTCAGTTCAGTTTCTTACACAACAGAAGAGATCTCAATAAAGAGCAGGTAACATTTAAGTCACAGAATAAAACTTAACAGCAACACCACCACATAGATGTTAAAGGCTTATTTTAGTAGATATCTAGTTAGTCCTCATGAATATTTATATTTTGCCTTTGATCTAAAGAGTATGAAAAATTGCAACTGTCACAACTACTAAGCTTTCCAAGCACATTACCACATGGGATGCATGAACTAAAGAGGGCAAATATAAACCTCACAAGCTCAGAAACCCCAACACATAACAACAAAACAGAAATTAAAAGAATGAAACCGAAAATCATGTCATTTGATCATCTGACATGCACTGAAGATGTCAACGTATTTATGTACTAAAAGGTAAAATTACAAAACACGTCCAAGAACGGCAAGTAACAACCCTGGGATAGTGGTTAACTCTGAGGAAGAAAAGAAGGGTGAAGCATTAGCCGTCTCAGTGACTTTTTTCATTAAAAAAATAAAATATGAAGCACACAAAAAGGAAGTGTTCGTCTTTTCTTGAATGCAGGGACTGTCTAATTTCTATTTATCAGACTGTTCTACTGATGGAGTGCTTCAGATAGGGGAGGGAAGCTCTTTACCTGTTTTATTTCCCTGATTTAAGTGAGTGAGAAACAAGTCTCCTTTGTTCTCTTAGGCTGCAAAGGAACAACTTTGATAAGGTTTTGGCATTTCCTTTGCTTTATAAAACATGCTCAGCAAACGGCACCAGTTGTCTACAGTTTGGTAAACTGTTAACAATTACGACATTTTATAAAGCAACTAGTTTAACAAAATCACTAATGTGAGGACTTAAAACAATAAAAAGTCTTTAAAGGAGTTCTTCCCACTCCTTGAAAGTTCCTGTTACTTTCGAGCTTCTGGTTTTGTTTAGTTTCCCAATGACCTTATGTAAAATGTTGTAGCCTAATCTCAATGCTGGGCCCACAACTTCCTTTTTTCAATTTTATTCTTTAATTAAAAAAAAAAAAATGTAGGTACAACTGACATGAAACATTATGTTAGTTTCAGGTATGCAATATAATGATTCAGTATTTGTAGATAATGCAAAATGAGCACCATATAAGTCCAGTTAACATCCAGCACCACACCTGGTTCCAGAACTTAAAGGACCTACTCTCTTAGCAGCTTTCAAATACACAATACAGCATTATTAACTATCGTCACCATGATGTTCATCACATCTGCAAGACTGAGGCCCACATTTTCTGATTCTCAGTACTTGATGATTTAGCCACAGCTCACAGTGGCACTCAGAAAAGCATGAGCAGGAATGCTGCGGGGTCTGTTAAAGCAAAGTAGCACAATGGTTAAGAGCACGGGCCTGGAGTGAGACAGCCCTGGTTCATTCCCCAGTTCTACCACTCACTGTGAGACTCAAGCAAATTGCTTAACTTCTCAGCACTTCGGTCTCCTCAGAAATAGGACCTATGATGAGGATTACACAAGATACTACATATGAAGCATTTAGAATGGAAAGCACAGTCCTTACCAAATATACATGTTGAATGAACAAACAAATGAAAGAAATAAAATGTAATCCAGGCCACACTCAGAATCTCAAGTGAGGCAGCAAGAATCCGTGTCTGCTTTAACAAAATTAGTCAGAGCAAACTAAGAAAGGGAACTGGTATGGAACAAAGAGAAAAGAAATAATCTTTTCTCACACAACATAGAAAATATTTTATTGGTTTGATGTGCAAATACGAAGAAATTCCAGAAAACTTAAAACATGTAAAGAAATTAATATTCATCTATAATCCAAAAATAATGACTGCTATCATTTTGGCCTACACCAAGCAAGTCTGTGAGGAAAATAAAGTAACAAGAAAAACCTAACAGATTATAGAAATTCTTTCCTAAATCCACAGAAGAAAAAGAATATATTTAAAACAACATCAATAACAGCCACTACAGCTATCTGCATACCGTTATGCATATATACATGCATATACGTTTGTAATGTATGTAAAGCCACCTAGAACAGTGGCTAAAAAATCCATGGGGCTAAGAATGGTTTTTATATTTTTAAAGGGTTGTAAAAAAAGAAAGAAAGAAAGAAACAACAAAGAAGCAACAAAAATCTGCAAAGCCCAAAGTATTTTTACTACATTTACTATAGAAAACATGTGCTGATCCCTGATGCAGAAGAGATGTGAACAACTTTTGGGGAGATGTATACAAATGGAAGTTTCACTTTCTACATAATATTCTTCAGAATTACTTTTTGCTTTTCATTTTACAAAAATGAGTCATTTTCATTTCTAATTTTTAAAAATGAATCTATTAAAAGAAAGTCATTTTGGATAAGTAAAGAGTGAAACTAAGGGCACATGGGAACGAATGACTGTCAAAAGTCACCGAAGAGCCTCTCTAGCACCAAATAAGGGAAATGCCAGGAGGCTCTCAGGCCCCTTGTTCTGGATGCCACCTTGTTCCCACTGCTACCAGGGCAGAAAGCATCTTCTATATCCAAATGTCTTTTTTTAACTTTTTTTTAAAGGTCTGTTTATTTTTAGTAATCTCTACACCCACTATGGGGCTCAAACTCACAACCCTGAGATCAAGAGTCGCATGCTCTTCTGACTGAGCCAACCAGCCAGCCCTCCTATACCCAAATGTCTGTCAATCCTAAGCTCCAGTATGAATGTTCATGTTTGGGAGGTGGGGGTGGTAAGGTACAGTGAAATCGGTAGCCAGGAGGTCTTCCCTGAATTATTGTTAAAACACAGAATTTGAGAAAAGGTAGTTCCTAAACAAGAGATCATAACTACTAGTCTACCACCAAAACCTAACAAATAGCTCTCTAAACAAAGAGCACCATATCTTTCTTTACTCAGCCCTGCCACCATTTCCAACATTTGCTAGGGTCCTTGTCAGGAAGGAGGCCACCCCAACTTAGCTGCACCCACGGATATTAGCCATGACACTGCCCAGCCCAGGAATGTACACACCAGCACTGCCCCATCACTGACCTTCCCTCTCTGTCTCTCTTACTCTCGGTCTCTATAAAAGCCATCTAAGTCTACAAAGGGCTATTGAGACACAAGAGTAACCCGTAACCCCTTCCTTGTAAGAGGGCGGGGGACAACTGCTTTTTCCATTTTGCTTTGGAAAAGACCTCTTTTCTCTTTGTTGCTCTCTGACATACAGCACACAAAAAGCAATTTTGATATCCATGCTCCTAAGTTAACAGTGAAGATCACATGCTAACAAGCCTTCCATTCTCCTTACATAGGATGTTTTAGATTCGGCATCCCAACAGTCACAGGCGTAGTGGGCCATCTCGTTCTCCATATGCTGGCGGAAGCGGAGTTTATCTGGAGATACTCCAACCTTCGTGAGATAGAGGTAGATGCGGCCAATGAAGTAGCCTAATACTGAGTTGTTAATCACACCCTAAAAATCAATGAGTAAACCAGTTAGTAAATAAATAAGCAAGCAAATATGCAAACAAGCACAGAAGGAAAAAATACACATTCTTTCGAAGGCCAATGTACCATTTTTGATTTATTCACATTCTACTGAAAAATATTTGAAACACAAGGTAAGCTAATTTATCCAGCTTTCAGAACAATCTCAAATACCCAGAATGTGACTGTGGCTATTTTTAAATGGGTTAATGTCAAGTTAACAAGCTCATAATAACAGTCATTGAAAATCTTTCTGCCATACTCACTGGGTCGGCAAAACTTCAGCCCAATACCTCATACCTTCTAAATCTACAGTACTAAAAATGCCATTCATAATAATGACCCTACAGAGGGGCAGATATATTTCTTCTGAATTAACAAAAGTAGTAAGACATGTGGAAGGGGATTTTAATGTATCCTTACCCACTGAAGTTTCTGTACCCCATATTGTGTATGTCATCTTCTGATTCCAGTACCAGAAGGATCTTAGAAATCATCTAGCCCCCAGTTGGTTAAACCGCTGCCTTCAGCTCAGGCCAAGATCCCAGGGTCCTGGGATCGAGCCCCACATCGGGCTCCCTGCTCATGCAGGAAGTCTGCTTCTCCCTCTGCCTGCCGCTCCCCCTGCTTGTGCTCTCTCCCTCTCTCCCTCTCTCTCTCACTCTCTCTGTGTGTCAAATAAATAATAAAATCTTTAAAAAAAAAAAAAAAGAAATCATCTAGCCCCATCTCCTACCCACTGTAGGGCTCTTCTCTGCAAAATGGCTGGCAAATTACCACCCAGCCTCCACTGGAATATGCTCAGGGACAGGAAGTTCATTGTTCCCTGGGGCGATTCATTCCATTATCAGGCAGCAGCGACTATTAGAAAGTTTTCATGCACTTACTTCTCTAGACAAATGATTAGAGAAATACTATCCTATGCAAGACTTTATCCCAACTGCTATGGGTAATACATAAAAGATTAAAATCCAGAGGACTCGCTTTTTGTGAGTCAAAATGTCTCCCCAAAAGGAGTACATATTGATAAGAGTTGGACTGATAGGCCACAGTTCAAAGATCTTTTTTCCAAGTGCTCTGCTAAATATCTTATTCATGTTGGCCCCCTGGCCTACAAATGGGCATGTTCACGTACTTTCCTCCCACTATAATAACAGTGTAGGATAAATACTATATAAAAACAAATACTATAGAAAAAATAAAATGACTGCTAAAACAAATATTTTGTTTTCTAGGACACAGAATTTGCTAAGTGCTGCAGACCCTAAATCGCAATAACCTAAATGAAATTACCTATGGCATCTCACCTGTTCAACAGCATCTCCTAGGCGCATTTTTCGAGCAGACTGTCCGCTGACCTGGGCTTTTGCTGAATACAAATAAAGGTGGAGGTCTGCCACATTCTGAAACTTGGGATGGTCCTTCTCACTGGGATCTACAAAGTGCTCAATTTCTGCCATTGTGAATTCTCTGAAAGCAAAAATATAAGGGATAAAAGTTGCATGCTTTACTATAAAAAATAAACAAGGCCCTTATTTTCAACTTTACAATGATATAGGCCCCCATACTACAGGAATCTCTTATCACTAAACCAGAAAATTGTTCCTAAGGGAATGGCAAAAAAAAAAAAGAAAGAAAAGAAAAAGAAGAAAAGTTGGATTAAATTTGTCTGGGTGGCTATTTTTTTTAAACATGTTAATGAAAACTTTACAACGCACTTGAATAGTATTTTAAATAAATACAATCAAACTTTCCTCAAATATTAACTTTTTTTTTTAAGATTTTATTTACTTATTTGACAGAGAGAGAGACACAGCGAGAGCAGAGCACAAGCAGGGGGAGTGGGAGAGGGAGAAGCAGGCTTCCCGCGGAGCAGGGAGCCCGATGTGGGGCTCGATCCCAGGACCCTGGGATCATAACCTGAGCCAAAGGCAGACACTTAACGACTGAGCCCCCCCCAGGGGCCCTCAAATATTAACTTCTGTCCGATGACAAAAATTCTTTGCTTGCCCAAATTTTAGTCAGTCCCCTGAAACTCCTCCTAGGCCCATCTGTATACTTCTTGGTAAAATCCAGTTTTAGCAAGAACCCTGATTAAGTCAGTTTAACCAGAATCACCCTACCCCACCTCTTGCCATGTGATCACCTCTGATATCTTTTTTGGGTTTGTCATCCTCCACCATCCCCCAGGTGGTATTTGATCACCCTGGCTTGTCTCCAGCAACATCCCCTCAGGTTAGTTTAGCCAAAATCCCCCTTGCCTTGCCCCTGATGGTCCCTTTAAGTAGTTTTCTAGCCACTGACCCCGCTTCACCCCATGCCTTGGCTAAAAATCCTTTCCTGCCTGTGCTATATTCAAAATTGAGCCCGGTTCCATACTGAGATCTCTTTTCCCCCACTGCCTACTGCAATAGTCTTTTTTTTTTTTAAGATTTTTTTTTTTATTTTTTTTATTTGACAGAGAGAGACACAGCGAGAGAGGGAACACAAGCAGGGGGAGTGGGAGAGGGAGAAGCAGGCTTCCCGCCCAGCAGGAAGCCCAATGTGGGGCTCGATCCCAGGACCCTGGGACCATGACCTGAGCCAAAGGCAGACGCTTAACAACTGAGCCACCCAGGCACCCTCCCCTACTGCAATAGTCTTGAATGAAATCTGTTTCTACCACCTTAACTACCATCCATCTGTTTTTCCTTCCATACTAGCCACAACAACAAAAGATTATTACTTTCAATGGAAAATAATTTTTAAAGAACAGATAGTTTTTAATATTAGGAAAACTTAAGCAAATGTCAGACACTAAAAAGAAATGAGATACTGAATAGTGACTTCCAAATAAAATGATTTTCCTTATAGCACTAGCAAGTCTTTATAAATATATACTAAATGAAATTCCCGATATTTCCTTTTCCAAGAATGGGAAATTAAAAGTGAAGTGAAATTGTTCTTTAGCTTTTATAGTAGTTTGGTTTCTTCCTTTTTATTGCTCTGAACAAGTAAATGACTGATAACGGCACCATACAGCTGGCTTCTTTAGAGTAACAGCTTCTTTTTTTTTTTTAAGATTTTATTTATTTATTCATGAGAGACAGAGAGAGAGAGGCAGAGGGAGAAGAAGGCTCCCCGCGGAACAGGGAGCCCGATGCAGGACTCGATCCCAGAACCCTGGGATCATGACCCAAGCCGAAGGCAGACACTTAACCGACTGAGCCACCCAGGCGTCCCAGAGTAACAGCTTCTTGAATAAAGTGTTATTCATGGCAGAGGACGTAAGACATGAACTGAACAGGCTAGCATCAAGCTAACTGCATAATAATGAAATAAATATGCATATAGTAATAGTTTCCCAAAGAGATTTCTCTGAATGGCAATTAAGTAGCTATTGGGGGAAAAGTGTTTTAAGTTAACTTTATGAGTCAAAATCAAATCTCTCTCCTTTAAACACACTCCCCCACATACATTTACTAGTGCACTTTCATGATTACCTCAGATTTTTTAAAAACAATGAAAAATTATTTAAATGAGACCTAAAAATACATGAAATGCATGGCAAAAGAGCTCTAATTTTTAAACTTTATTTTTTAATAGTATTTCTTACTTGGTCCTATAGCACCTATATCTTGTCTTTCAACCACTATCAAATGTCTTCTGTGTGCACAGAAATAGGACAGAGACAAAGAAGCACAATGTCTGTCCTCGCATATCTTATGGTGTGGTGGATAGCAAGAGAACATCTAAAATGCAAAGCATATCAAAATAAGGGCCCTGCCTAGAATCCCAAAATAATCTGCTGCCAAAGCCTTTCCATCTGTTCTGTCAAATAATCCCAGCTCACAGACAGGAGATGGAAATCAACTCTTAACAGTGATTCTACCAGTGGTCTCTTGTCTTTGAGTTCAGACACTGTACCTGAACCATGGAGAACTACAATACATGTAGTCTAGAAGACAGAACCAGCCAATCAAAATAAAAACAAACTTTTAAAAATTACATATGAACAGTCTAATACTCCCAACCTAAATAAAATAAATCACAGCCATGCAAAGACTAATCACCTGATAACTCTATAAATCACAACACTAAACAAATCCTAGCCCTATCCATGGAACAAAAACCATGGGGATACTGGCTCATGGAAGAATGAATGGACTTCTAGTCAGGATCTTAGAGATGCACGTAACAAAAACCAGCCAGAATCCAGACAGGATGCTTTAAAGTGGAAAATGACCAAAATAAAAAATGTCCAGGGAAGCCCCACGGACCTTTTACCAGTTAACTCGTAGGATCACTCCTTAGTTCTGAGTTGCTTTTTTGACTTACCACTTTCTATTCCACAAACCCCAGGTTTTGCCTTACTTCGTGGTCCTTTTATAACTTCTAAGAGCTACTCTATGTTATATAAATCCTCTCCAAAACAAAGTCAGTCTTACCAGGCTTTCTCAGTATTTTGAAAGCATGCTTGAAGACACTACTGGAACAGATGGTAAGCCAAAAAACAAAAGGAAAGAGACAGAAAAACCCAGACAACAGGAAGTAAAACAGACTCAAGCCTGACAAGTTTTTCCATTGTTATTATAGCTGGTTAAAGTTCTGACCACCTCTTCTTTCCACACAGAGGCCCAAGGGAATCCCTCCCACCCCATTTCTCTAAGTTCTGCAAGCCCCTTCCTCTGTGTAGTTCCCCCTTTCTTGACCAGAAGGCTGAACCAATCACAGGCCTGAAGGAACAGTTTGGTCAATACATAGGGGCATTTCCTCAGTGGGTGTCATGGAGACTAACAAGATTAGGCAGGTGCTTTGGGTGCTTTGATGTGGAGTCAGTGGCTGGGATATGCTATGACTGAAGTCTGTAATTATAGTGAGTAAGAAAAGAGAGATGGGTGGGGTGGTGGGGCTGTGGAAATCCTTCTGGAGTCTAAGATAGTTAAGTTTACCTACATATCTTATTTTTTATGTGGAATTTATTTCACCAAGAGATGATATCAGTAAGAAAATACAGAGAAATCACAAAAAGCTCAAGTCAAAAGCAGCTAAATCACAGTAAGTTTCTAAAGAAAACTGTAACTAAGTGCTAATAGGACCTCCCACACATTCCTGGATATATCTGGCAAAGGGAGGTTATTAGAATAGAGACAAGTGAGCAGACTAAAGTAGACAGAAGCAAGCCTGCTAGCTGGCCTGTCATATAGGCGCCTCAAATGTCTGGAGGAATGTCAACTGGTTACGGAAACACCCCATCCCAACTCCAGCACTGCTGTTTGCCCTGGACACCCAGCATGACGCTCCCCTACTAACTGTCACCCTGGCCCACCTCACCCTACACTTACACATATCACCACTGCCAGAAAATGCCTTGGTTTAGACAATCAAGATCCTACCATCCTCTAAACATATGACAAACAAGGGGGAAAGATCATTTTGGAGCAGGTGAGAAACGTGATCTATTCTTCACCTTCCTTCCTTCCTTTCCCTTCAAGTTCTCATTAGTTACAACTACCTGATGTCCCAGAGATTACAAACATAAAGCATCATCTTTTGGAAGACAAAAATAAAGACATGGTCATGTAAGAATGAAGCAGAATTGTCTCAACATAGCAAGGTTCCCTTTCCCATTCAAAGCCGAGTTCACAAATTTTACTGGAAGAATAATATGGGCAGTACCTGACTCTGATCAGTCCAGATCGAGGGGAGATCTCATTTCTAAAAGAATTTCCGATCTGGGCAGCAGCAAAAGGCAACTTTCCTTGGTTGAATTCCAAAAGTCTCTTGAAATTCAGGAAAATCCCCTGTGCGGTTTCTGGTCTCAAGTACCTATAAATTTAAATAAATCAGTCTGTTAGGAGGAAAGAAATTAAGTTTTCCAAAAATCTGAAACCCTAGATATAAATCCTAAAAGTCTGAAATATACTATTTTCACACAAAGCAGTACATACATGCTCTAAAGCAAAGGAGTAGGAGGAGTAGACATTTTCCTTGGTACCAAACATTCTCAAGCAAGTGCTAGAGAACATATCAAGCAACTGGTATGGCAACACTACTATTAGAAATGTCATTTTATTTCATCAGTCCAGTGAGTCAAATACCACCTCTCTCTTAATGTCCCTAAAACCTGATTAATCATTTAGCAAGGAGGCAGACAACAATTCAGATCCTTCTGGAAATAAGACCCTTCCTAATTATATGTCTATTAACCCACATATTAGAGTGTAACTGTGTGGCTACAAAGAAGCCAGTATGGGCTCACACTCAGCATTAGAGCTCACTCATCACAATCATCACACTAGGCTAGGCAAATTTCAAGGTTTTTCCTATCATTTTCTCCTTTGTGGTATTCTACATGTCCAGCCAGAGGCTTCTTCTCTTTTTCTCCATATTTTAAAGATACGGCCAAGCAAGTACACCATGATAGCCACTGTCCTCTTCTCAGTTTTACAGAAAATATTCTTTGCAAAACAACAACTAAGAAAGCTTTCCCAGCAGCTTACTTCAAAATAGATAGTTTATAATTAAAACAAAGAAAAAATAAAATACAATTGTACCCTCTTTTCACTCTAATACACCAACTCCTCATTCTGGTGGTCCTTTCCAGATTTCATCCAAAAGAAGTGTAACTACAGTTTCACACGCATTTTTTTAAAAAGTTGTAAGGCTTTTAAATTTCATTTATTTATTTATTTTTAAGTAGACTCTACACCCAACGTGGGGCTTAAACTCATGACCCCAAGATCAAGAGTCACGTGCTCCACTGACTGAGCCAGCCAGGCGCTCCTATGTGCATGATTTATAAGTAGGATGTGTAAAATTATGTATTCTTTATTTTTCCATTTTCTAAATAATCATAATAATTTCTCATATTTGACAGTTGCAGAGTATTCTAAAACAATCTATTATAATTTACTCATCTCAAATTTTTGGATAAATAGGTTATTTCCACTTTAAATTTATATGCTCTTGATAAATATAGCTTCCTCTCCTTTTGAATTATTCCCTCAGATAAATTCCCAGGAGTGGGATGACAGGTCAGAGGGTCTGGCCCATTTAATGACTCTCTGTATGTACTGCCAAAATGAAAGGCTTACCTTTGGCCTCTTTCCATAAAATATCCCAAGTCAACACAGTGTGTGACTAAAATAATTCTAGTCATACATTCTGTCACAATTCATTTTTACTATTCTTTAGTTTCTACTCAAGGAAACATGATCTATCTAGCTTCATCTTACAAAAGCCTACCCTCAATTACCCTACAATGAGACCATAAGAAAAATATCTGAAGTTATGAAGTAGAATACTTTGGCTAAGTTTGTTAACATTGAGAAGGAATCTGTAAATACAAATTCTAGTTCTGGATCATATTGTAAACTGTTCAGCTTTCTTTACTATGAAAACCACATCTTTTAAATAACAAGCTAAACCTATGTTGTTCAGTATGGTAGGTCAGTAGTCAAATGCCTAAATTTGAATTAAAATTAAATACATTTTAAAGTTCAGAAGCACTAACGCCATTTCAAGTGCTCAGCAGCCACATGTGCTTAGTGGCTACCATACTGGACAGCACAGACTACAGAACATTTATACCACTGCAGAAAGTTCTACTGGACAGTGTTGATCTAGACTGAATGGTTTCTAAGTCTCCTTCAGCAATAAGTTCAATGACTTTCAAAATCATTCTTCAACTATCTCTCCTGCCCTATACAGCTATCACCACAAGGTATGACGATCAGACTTCTGTTTATTTTGTGGCAAATAAAAAAGGGTAACATACACTAAAAAAAAAAAAATACATTCAGAAAGAATTAGAAGGAATAAATTTAAGAATATGTCTGTTATTATTTCTCCTTTAAATATTTATCTGTACTTTCTAGGTATCATTTTTCAAAAATTTTCCTTTATGCCTGATTTGATGTTTACTTTTTATTACAACAATTTCAGTAACTTCATTACATAAAGAATAAGTGATACATACCCAGGCATGTTTCCTCCAGGCCCAATGAAGGTCTTGAACATTAAGTTAAAAGATACTGGAGGGGAGAGATCATTTCCAGTAATGGGGGATTTTACATTATAGTTCACAAAAAGATCTCCAAGTTCCTGCTGTCCATAGTTATCAAGCTAAAGGATAAGTAAAGAAAATAATTAACATAAAAGACTGAGAAAAAAACAGGGCATAAAAGTATTATATATAAAAAAACCCATCCATCATTAAAAGTCACCCAAAATAAGAACATCAAAGTTACTCTAACCTTCAAAAACCCTAACTAAAATCATAACCAGTTCACTTTCTGTTTATCAATTTACCATTTACCATTCCAGAAAAATGGAGTATCTTTCTGGGACTGACCTAAAACTCATACATTCACCATTTCACAAGGAAACATAAAGAAAAATATCTCTGGTTCAACTATAATAGTTACTGATTGGCAAGAATCTGAAATCATATAAATAAGTTTTATTTTTTTAAGATTTTATTTGTCAGAGAGAGATACAGAGCACAAGCGGGGTGGGGGGAGCGCAGAAGGATAAGCAGATTCCCCGATGAACAGGGAGCCCGATGCGGAACTTGATCCCAGGACCCTGAGATCATGACCTGAGCCAAAGACAGACACTCAACCGACTGAGCCACCCAGGCGTCCCATAAATAAGTTTCCAAAGTTGCATTTTACCACTCTGCATATTTAAGAGTCAGGTACACTTCCCTGTCTATTAATTAAATGTGCATAAAACTTTTCTTTTCCACTAGATATTAAGGTCTTGAAGGTAGAAACTGTTTCTTATTCATGTCTGCGTGTTCCAGTGTATTGCACATTTTATACATTGATAACCAACATGAAACCCTCTAAAATGATGTAAGACCTCCAATTTGAAAACTTCAAATGACTATGACAAACCGTCTAATACGGAAGAATATTCAAAACTTAAAAAAAAAAAAACTCCTAATAGAAGCAAAATAATTACATACATCAACTCATGACCATAAGAACTGAGGCTCTGGAGTCAGCAAAACCTGGCTAAACCGCCCAATTCTACCACTTATAGCTTGTGTGACTCAAGAGTTAAGTTCTTATCTAACCTGAGCCTCAATCTGCTTGTCTGTGAAATAAGGAAGCAGCATCTACTCCACCCTGAAGGTTAACTATGTAAAGTACTTAGCACAGGGCTTGGTACACAGCACACACTACACCACTTACTAAGTGTCTTGCCAAAATATGTGATTGGCCCTCTAGGTCGGATTACCAAATTATCATATTGAAACAGAGGAACATGTGAAATATCACCAAAATAATGCAATCAGCCAAATCCAGGTAGTAGAAAGCACTAAGAAACAAATGTCTCAACTTTAATGAAAATACAAGGAAAATTAGAGATAAAGACCCTAAAGATTGAGACTTAAGAAATATATCAACCACTCACAAAGTATGGACTTTATCTGGATCCCAATTCAAACAAAAAAAACTTGTTAGCATTTAAGGCAATGTAATAAAATGATGTTTTAGATGTACTTCAAAATAATTCTGGAGAAGGCAGGAAAGGAGAGAATGGATTCAACAAAATGTGATAACACTGTAGCAGGTTCATGGGTATATAAGTATTTATTATACTATTTTCTATTTGCATATGTTTTGAATTCTTCATAACAAAAAATTAAAAAATGACTTAAAAACTGGTACATGCAGAGGTGGGTCAGCAAAAATGGACAAAGAAAAACAGTTCTGAGCTGCTGAATCCACATAACAGGAATAAAGCTCTGCCTACCACAGAGGGTGAATCAGTGCCTTTTAAAGAAACTACCATGCTAAAATAAAGCTGAAAAGGAGTCACAGGCACTATCAGGTAGAGAAAATGCTATTATTTGCTCAAGCAAACAGATGGGCCTTTGGCCATGAATCCACCAGGGCCATTTCTGAGTATTAGACCACAGTCCCCAACTTTTCACTGAAAGTTATATTGACAGCTTGTATGTATATCTGATATGGCAAATCAAAAAAACAGACTGCTTTCTGGGGTGCCTGGGTGATTCAGTTGGTTAAGCATCCAACTCTTGATTTCGGCTCAGGTCATGATCTTAGGGTCATGAGACAGAACCTTGTTTTGGGCTCCTGCATTGGGCTCCACGCTGGGAATGGAGCCTGCTTAAGATCCTCTTTCTCCCTCTCCCTCTTCCTCTGCCCCTCCCCTCACCAGCACGTGCATACATTTTCTCTAAAAAAAACCCAAAAAACAAAAAACAGACTCTCTTCTAAGACCGTGGATATGAGACAGAAAGTCAGGGTTCAAACTATAAATGACTTAATGAATCAACTAATTACTTCCTGCTCTGACAATTGACTCGGAAATGAATGAAACTGTTAAGATCAAACACACATACTTACAAAAGCTTAGTAAGTCTAACATTCTAAATGGGAAACAGTAACTAAAGGGTAATTAGAAGTGCTTTTCATTTCTTCTTTCTAATAAAGGTCATGCTTTTGGCAAAGAAAGGAAATGAGATATGAATTTTTGGCTATAACAATGTCAAAATCCAAGAATTGATTTATTAAATCATGAGCAACAATACTAAAGCAAAGAGCTTCAAGCAAAGGATAAAATACACCTCACAAGGACTAAAATAAATTCACAGATGAGTCAACAGCCAAATTAAGATTTTCTTTCAATTTAAATGAGGAAGGAGAAAATTTCTCAGCTACCTTAGAAAGCAAGATACCACAGGGAAAAATCAGCATTATTTTTAGAAAACAAGGCAGCAGTGGAAAAGTATCCAGTAAATTCTCATGAGAAAACACAAAGAGGTAGGGATTCCTACATTGAGCCTCACATATTTATATGCCAATATAAAGAAAATACGTATAAATACAGCACTGGTTTCTGTGTGTGTATGTACATTTTTGCCCAAGGAAGTAAATAAAATTTAAGAGGTGAGCCTTGGTGGACCTCATGATCAAATATGGTGTTGGAGAAATGTATTTTGTTTAAATGGATACATAAGGTGAGAAATCAGCAACATACATACATGGACATATGCGTATTCCCGGGGTAAAGAGGTACAGTTTTCGTAATATTTTTAAAGTGATCTGTGACCCAAAAAAGGGGTAAGAACTACTTCTGATATAGAAGGTATTCCTGCACTTGGTAAAAGTCAGAACAGATTATCTCTATGGTCTAAGTCTTCCTTAAACTCTGCCAACTTAAATAGAAATTGTAAAACTTTTAGTCTATAAGAAAAGCAGGGGCCTGTTCATCAGGTTCTAAGAGTAATAGCAAATAGTCAGGGATAGTGCAACCAGAAGCAGATCAAGTGGCTGATGAGACAGTGTTCATAAGGATATCTGCCCTAAAATCTCCACATCAAGACCGAACACTATTCATCATTAGTCACTCCTCTGGTTTTTGTTATTAAACCCAGAAAACTGGTTTCCAAAGAGAACAAATTTCATGCCTCTTTACACTGAATTGCTAGTTTGGGTTAAAATAAAGCCACAAAAGGTAGAGAGAGAAGAAAATAAAAATTCAAAGACAGACAGAAGGTAAACTCCACTTCCTTACAATCGTGGCCTGGGTCAGCACAATGTGGAATTCAACAGTCACCAAACACTGTAAGAAAGACAGCACCTACCTGAGTTGCTGTGATAACACCTCTACTTACCTGAGCCAAGACACTTTCCATCTCTGATTTCTTCTCAGCAGAACACTTCTTATCAGACATCAATTTCTGTAAATGAGCTACAAGAACAGTGTTGGTACATGTCAATTTCAATCAAGGGGTAAAAGGACAATACACTTTGAATTTCAGTGTTGGAGAGGTAAAAAAAAAAATGAATCCAAGGATAATGTTTTCACTTTATATAAATCCCACGGTTGATTTTACAGGGAGAATCACGATACTGTCTTGATTCCTTTGCTGACTCAGAATTTCTAATTATCATATATAACTTCTTTTTGTTAAATAAGGGACTCAAGTTGTATAGGCATACCTTGGAGATATTGTAGGTTTGGTTCCAAACCACCACAATATAGCAAATATTGCAATAAAGTGAGTCAAATAAATGTTCTGGTTTCCCAGTGCATATAAAAACTGTTTGCCCCATATTGTACTCCGTTAAATATGCAATAGCATTATATCTAAAAAAGTACACCTTAATTAAAATATATTTTATTGCTGAAAAATGCTAACCACCACCTGAGCTCTCAGGGAGTCCTAATTACTGATCACTATAACAAATAATAATGAAAAAGTCTGAAATATTGCGAGAATTACCAAAATGTGAGAGAGACAAAGTGAGCAAAAGCTGTTGGCAAAACAGCACTGATAGACTTGCTTGGCCCCGGGTTGCCAGTATCTGCACAGCATGGTAAGGTAGAGTGTAATTAATGAGGTCAGCCTATATGGTTAAGATCTGTGCTCTTTACTCTTTGTATGTTAGGCCCCAAAAAAATTTTAATAGAAAAAATATGAGAAAAGCTTAATCTAAACCCTCTGTTTTGATCAATTTTACTTGGAAGAATATTTATCCAAGATGAAAAACCATACCTTTTAATAGATGGTCAGCACGAAAACACTCTCCATTTTTTACATCTTTCACCATGAAGTCAGCAAATTTGTCTACGTGGCCAGAGGTCCTAAGTTAACAAATGCCAAGCCAATTTGTCATTTTCATACAAATTAATACATAAACTTTACGTTCTAAGATATCCCCCTTCTATATGTAGTATATCAAGCTTATATCTGTGTATCTGAAAGATGGAAGCTCCAATATATATAATGACGTATCCATGGTAGATAATGTAGGCCAGAGAAAATTCTTCCTCAAATCTATCTCCACCCTTTTCTCCGCGCTCTTCCTTCCCAAAGGAAAGAGACATCAACTGGATTATACTCTTTTACAAGTTGTCATAAAGTATGTGCTACCTGCAGAATCAATTAATCCATGCCTATCTCATTATTAATGATTTACGCAAAGGCCAAAACCAGGGGGACTTTGACTAGGCAAGAATTCATAACTCAGTATAGATCCTCAATCTTAAGAAAAGAGTTTTCTGCCACCAAAAACTGTATGGACACTGGTATTATCTCTTACGCAGTTCCTATTAGTAAAGCAAGTAGCTAAAGAATAGGTTGTCTTGATCTTTTAGATCCATCATCAGGAATTCATCTTGTTTTTATTGGGTGAAATTATTGAGAGCCCAAAGGATGCAAACAGTGAAAATGAGCTCTTTACCAGGCAACATTAAATGAAGTGATGAGATACAAAATGTAAGGATTCTTCTTTCTATATTCTAGCAATCCTGCCCTGCTTTCAACAATCTTAGTAGGAATAAAATAAATTTCTGCACTAACACTTCAACACGAATAGTAGTTATTTGATTTTAAATGTATACACACCTTTGCCCAGAACTTCTAAAAACTTAGAATAAGGAAATAATCATATATATACAAAATTTATCTATCAGGATGTTCAGTGGACTCAAAAATCAGGAGCAATTTATTTTTTTTTAAGATTTACTTATTAGAGAGAGAGTGCGCATGCATGGGGGCGGGGGGGGGAGTAAATCCTCACACAGACTCCCTGCTGAGCAGAGAGCCTGACTCAGGGCTCGATCCCAGGACCCTGAGATCAAGACCTGAACCGAAACCAAGAGTCAGGTGCTTAACCAACTAGGCCACCCAGGCGCCCCAGGAACAATTTAAATGCCTATGATATGGCACTAGCTAAATAAATTATGGTATATCCACAAGAGAGTACTATGCTGTCATTAAAAATGCTTTAGACGAATATTTAATGACATAAGTAAACGTTCACCTACATTACATGAAAAAAAGCAGTGTGCTGCTAACATTGATGTATGCACAAGGACTTACAGAGAAAGAAGACAGGATAAACACAACAATTTTGACATGGCTGTCTATGGACATTAGGTGTATATTTTGTCTTTCCTTATTTTCCACATTTTTACAATGAATATGGGTAGTTTTTACAATCAGGAGAAGTTACTTAAATATGCATATTAATGAATTTCAGCCCCCAAAGTAGAAATCTTACTTTAAAACTGGCTCAGGGGTGAGCATGGTACAATCAATCTCCAGGATCTGTTCCTCTTGGATAAAGTGCTGCCTCCAGGTCTGAATAATATTATTCTTCAAAGCACATCCAACTGGCCCAAAATCATACAGACCACTAACACCTATAAAATATTAACAAGGAAAACCTGTACTTTACCTTGTCACTCTGAGCAAATTAAAGCAAGAAGATGTATGAAACTGTAAGGCTTCACATATTCCCCAAAGAGGTATTAAAGTCAACAATTCAAACCCCTCAATACTGAAGGGGTTATTTCCAGCTAGCTAACAGAAGTAAAATTAAAAAGCTCTTACTCCATTTACTACTTCTATATTAAGAATTCCAAGTAGGATTAGCAAAAAACTAAAAGCAAAAGATGTTCCTCCACATATGAGAAACAATGAAAAACAGATTACACTTTTCTGCCATAGATCTAACTTGTTGCATCAGCTGATAACAATGATGAATTTTAGCACCCAATTCTCTAATTTATTCTTGGATATATAAACCACTATATTTAATCTTGAGTATATGACACACTATATTTAAACCTCAAGTGAAACATTTAGAGATCTGCTTAGCCAAACTCAAATCAAGTTTCAGGGACAAAGTACTAAAAGTCTAATACTGTTGGAATGATCTCCACCGACTATGAAAAATACCATTGTACACTTAATCAGTGAAATATATTTGCCTACATACCTTCACAAAGCATTTAGAAAGATGTAGAGATTTACCTACATACCTATGAAGAATGTTTTCTCCTGGCAGTTGCTATAAAGAAGAACCTAGGGACCCTGGCTTGTCACTGCCCTTGTGTGAAGGTGCACGATACAGTTGGCCAGTGTTACAATGGCCCTCAACTGCTCCAAAGAAGAGTGTGATAGGTACCTGGACATATTAAGTGCTTCATACCTGGGCCCCTAACAATTCCCTACTTCCAAATGGAAAAAAAGCAGTCTTCGAAAATAAGTAGGATGGAAAGGAATAAACAGATTTTACACCAAATGGCCAATTTTAAACAAACAAGAGCAAAATGTTCTCTGTTTTATGTGACCTGATACAGTTATCGATTGAAAAGCCATGTTTTTGATTTAAGAACAATAACAAAGCCACCAACATAATTGCGCTATCATTAATCCCCTACCTCCATAAATAGCAAAAGCTTGATCGTAGAAAAACCTCCTCTTCAGGGTATCTTCCATTTTTGCTCTGTCTACAATGTCGTCTTTGGGTTGTAATGCTAGCTCCTATAACGGATTTTCAAATAGAAAACGTTAGGGGTGAGATTAGGGGTGAGAGGAAATATGAATTTATATATGTGAGTTTGGTTTATTCCTCAGCAAAATTCAATACAAAATTTATCAGACAAGATTTTGATGCCTTTAAAAAAACAGAAACCTTAGGGTTTTTCCCCCCTTTCAGTTACAAAAAAGATCCCTTTAACTTAATTATTTAGGAAGACTAAGGTTACTTAGATGCAGATACTGATAAGCAATATCTGAATTTTTAGTGGATCACTGTAGTGAGACAGTGACTTAGAACTCCAAACTATTTCAGTTTGGTGATGAGAGATTTACTGTTTGAAAGATTTGGGAGCAGGTATCAGATGGATACAAAAAGAAAAAAAAGTTTGACACAAAACCATTATTTCCAGGGATAGAAGAATTTATAAAGAAGAGCAAGCACACACACACAAAAAAGCACAATGCCTTCCAGGGAAATTTGCAGAGTGTATTAAATCTAGGATTTAGGGGAGGGGTGGGTCAGAAGTCAGAGAGACTTCACAGACAAGGTGACATTTTGAGATGGAGTGTGAAAGCATGAGAAGTCGGCCAGGTAGCACATAAGAAGGCATGCTGGATAAATAGAGATAAGGCAAATGATACTGTTCAGAAACTTTTCTAGGTCTTTCCCACCCAAAGAGATTAAATAAAGATGACGTTCCTCTTTTAGGATTCCCAAGACTCACCTTTGCTTCCAGAACTCTCTTCCGGGCTTTGAGCTCAGCTACAGCTTTGTCTACATCTACTTGGGGTGCTTTATCTTCTTTCAGTTTTCGAACAAGATCTCCCTAGCCAACAAAGAGAGTTTATATTCAGGATTGGTTTCAGAAGTCAAGAAAAGTTATGAATGTGTTTTTAAGCATACCTTTAAAAAGTATCTGTGTAAGAATGAGGCCATTCAAATGTTTATTATGAGATGTCAGTATAAATAACTGAAGGTCTTTGCCCTCAGTATTTATAATCCAGCAAAATACACAAACAAGTATACAAATAACTACGTTCCAAGGGTCATTAGTACTACTGTGCTTTTTTTTTCCTTTTGGGAGAGGAGACAGGTGGAAAAGGAGAGGAAAGCATTGATAAAAACTGTGACAAAACTTGGAAGCAATCAAGATGTCCTTCAGTAGGTGAATGGATAGATAAACTGTGGTACATCTAGATGATGGAATATTATTCAGGACTGAAAAAGAAATGAGCTATCAAACCATGAAAAGACATGGAGGAATCTTAAATGCATATTGCTAAGTGAAAGAAGCCAATCTGAAAAGGCTAATTCTAAGCTATATGATACTCTGTAAAAGGAAAAGCTATCATATTATGTAAAAGGCAAAGAGTAAAAGGATTAGTGGTCTGCAAGAGTTAGAGGTGAGGGAAACATGACTAGGCAGGCACAGAGGATTTTTAGGGCAAACTATTTTTAGTAACAAACTATTCTGTATGATACTATATTTGGTGGTTACACACCATTATATTTTTGTCAAAACTCAGAGAATGTAAAACACCAAGAGTGAATCCTAATGTATGTAAAACTATGGACTTGGAGTGAAATGACATATCAACGGAGGTTCATCAATTGTAACAAATTGTAATAATTTGTAACAAATTCTGGGGCAAGAAGCTGATAGTGTGGGAGGCAGTATATATGTGGGATCAGGGAGTATATGGGAAATCTGTGTTCAATTTTGTTGTGAACCTAAATTTGCTCTAAAAAATAAAAGTCTGTATACATAAAAAAAGCAACATGAGGAATCTGGTGATTGAACTGTTGTTATTTTGATTATATCAATGTCAATATTGTGGCTGTGATATTGTACTGTTTTGTAAGATGTTACCACTGGGAGAAAGTGGGTTAGGGACACGAGTGATTTCTCTGTATTAGTTATTACTACAAGCCAATCTACAATTATCTCAAAATAAAAAGTTTAATTTTAAAAAGTAAAAAACAAAAAACAATAAACTGTGAAAGAACAAGGTTAGTACTGAGAACACAAAGAGCCAATGAATAAACCACCCTCCCCTTGAATCTCTCTCCTACTTAAAAAACAACCGTCCTGGTTTTCCACCTACTTTGACCATTTCTTCTTAGTCACAACTAACTCATATTCCTCTGCCCTTTTCTTAATTGTTACAATTTTTCCTTGATAATTTCTCTAGAATACCTTATTTACTTCTAACAACCTACCACCTGTACACTGATTCCCACACTTAGAGTAATGTGGTGGAGTAAGTAATCTGAAAAAGCGAACAAAACATTACCTATATGGTCTAAGAAACTTCAAGCTGAGAAATTAAAGTTGTCAAATTGATAGAGCCTTTGGGTTCCCAACAGAAGTAACTGCTCTCTAGAGGAGCAGACCTTCCACATGGGCCTTTTAGGATTTTCACAGATCGAGGTCACCAAAATAATAAGCATTCAACTCAAAATTTAAAAACCCATTGAGGAAACAACCACCATAGGTGAGACTCAGTGGAAATGACAAATAACAGAATTAGAGCCTCCAAAGTATTAGAACAATCAAATATACTTTTTTAAATGCTTAAGATGTTAAAAAGGAAAGGAAAAGAAAAGAAGTCAAAAACATGAGCAAAGAACTAGAGACTATCAAAAACAATCAAGAAACCTGACAACCACACAGGTTCTGGTCCAAGAAGATGACAGAGGAGTGGGGGAGGGGCAAAATGGGTGAGGAATGGGAGATAAAGGCTTCTAGTTATGGAATGAAGTCATAGGAATAAAAGATACAGCACAGGGAATATAGTCAAGAGTATTATAATAGTATTGTATGGTGACAAACGGGAGCTACACTTGTGGTGAGCAGAGCATAACGTATAAACCGATCAAATCACTATGTTGTACACCTATGTAACAGTGTGTGTCAGCTACACTTCAATATATGTAAATAAATAAATACGGGGAGAAAGAACCACATAGATCATCTAGAAATGCATCACTGAAATTAAAAACCCACTGGACAGGTTAAACAGCAGACCAAAGTTGAAGAGAGAATTAGTGACTTAGAGCACAGACCTGAAGAAGTTATCCACGCATAATCCATGGAATGGAGCAGAGAGACAAAGATGTAAAAACATAAACAGGGTAATAAGACACAGAAAAAAGATAGCCTGACATTCATCCAACCAGAATTCTCAAAGAAAATAAAGAAAATCCATAAGAGGTTCTATTTGAAAAGATAATGACTATGAATTTCTCTATAATTGCTCAAAGACATGAGTTCTCAGATTTAGGAAGCACCATGAAATCCAAACAACATACAAAACGAAAATCTACATCTAGAAAAGTCTATAAACTTATGAGAGATTAGAGACTGGGTTTTAATTCCTGATCAGCTAATTGTAAAACCTTGAACAAGCTGACACCTCTTTAAGCTTATTTCCTCAACTGTACTATCAGGATGACAATACCTCACTATGAGGGACGCCTGGGTGGCTCAGTTGTTAGGTGTCTGCCTTCGGCTCAAGTCATGATCCCAGGGTCCTGGGATCAAGCCCCGCATCAGGCTCCCTACTCGGTGGGAAACCTGCTTCTCCCTCTCCCGCTCCCCCTGCTTGTGTTCCCTCTCTCGCTATGTCTCTGTCAAATAAATAAATAAAATCTTAAAAAAAAAAAAGAGTAAATGAAAGAATTTAAGTAAAATATTTTCAATAGTACCTAACACACAGTAGACACACAAAAAATTATAGTTACCATGCTATAAAACACCCCAACTTGGTTGTGGCTGAGTTATTTTTCAAATACTTCAAACCCAACTTGTTTATAACAGAATTATTTTTCTCTGCCCTAAACTTGTTCCTTCTCCTATGTATTGCTTTCTATTTGTTAACAACAAAAAAATCTACCATTTCCCAAATAAGAAACATCAAGTTATCCTTCTTTACCGCCAAAATCTGGTCAATTTCAAATTTCAATCTACTCTCTCCCTTTCACACCCCATAGACTAGATTGCTAAAGCAGATTACCAATTTGGTTCTCATCCAAAGTGTGTACACTAAGATACACTCACCCCAAACTATCCTAATGCGTGTCATTTCTCTTCAACCTTCATAAATCTTTTCACAAGCACATAGCATTCCTAATTTGGTGACTGTTCCTACCCCCATGCTTTCAATAATGTTTATCCTCAGGGCGCCTGGGTGGCTCAGTCAGTTAAGCATCTGACTGTTGCTTTCAGCTCAGGTCATGATCTCAGGCTCATGAGATAGAGCCCCAGGTGAGGCTGCCCGCAGAGCGGGGAGCCTGCTTAAGATTCTCTCTCCCCCTCTGCCTCCACCCCTCCCCAACTGCACATGTGTGCATGCTCTTTCTCGCTTTCTAAAAAAAATTAATAATAATAATAATGTTTATCCTCTTATCCAAAAGCATTTCCCTTCACTTAATGAAATTCACTTCATGAAATTCACTTCATGAATATCCCAACCTTACAATAGCTTCCCTTAACAATGTTTCAACTGAAGGCTGAGTTTTCTCCCATATCCCTTGATCCTCAGGGGCTGGAAATGGAATAGATGTCCTCCTTATTCCCCAATGCACTTTCAAACTGATTCTTCTTTGCTACTTCTAAAACCCAAGTTCCTTTGAAGGACCTGTCATTACCCTTTCCCCTTGTTGCTGACATTTTCTTAAGCTTCCACTTACTTCCCCTCACTTGGTAACAGTTTTCCTTTCTGCGATTCACTCTACTTTAGAATGTCCTGGTCAGGAGGTGACAAAGATGTTTATAATTATCTAACCCGGAACCTAACTCTGCTTAGGTGTAATGAGAAGTATTCTCCCAGTTTTAACATACACTGAGTTTTCCAGGAATGCACCCAGGAAAATGTAATTTAAAAGAAGACTATATACTGTTTTTGTTCACAATTTTACAGAGAGTTGGTATTATTTGAAACAAACAAAAAATAACATGTGACCAATAGCAATGTTGTCTGGTATCTGAGCAACCAAAAGGATATACCTTTATCAATGTGTATCCATTGCAACTACACTCAGTGTAAATCTATGTATAGGTAGGAGCATCTGCTTACTTCCATATAACTTCCAGTAGATTCATACCCAACAATTTACATATTGAAATGCATATTATTTTATCATAAATTACTTTATTTCTTTGTATTACATTTAAAACATTATGTGTACATATATTTTTCTTTAATTAGATCTTGTAGATATTTTGTATGAATTTCATTAGTGGATTCCAAAATATCTGGTGTAAAAGGGGACACTAGGTCTGAAAGTTCAGAGCCACTGAATTAGTTATTCCTCTTATTCTTTATCATATGCAAATAAGTCTGGTCTGTTATTACACTAGCAGTTTTTATTCTATTATCCTGACCTCTCTAGCGAAAGAAACATCTTCAGTCGTCTTCTAACTTTATTTTGGCTTCTTCATTACACTTACAATAACTGAAGTCACCCAGTCAATGCAGTGGCTTATTTATTTACATGCATTTTATTTGTCCCTGTCAGAATAAAGTAGGCTCTTTAAAGATGGGAATTCTGGCATGTCAATTCTGGCGCTCAAATACTTATTGACTGATACCAAAACCTAAATCTAGCAAAGTACAAAGCACTTAGTATTCAGTAAATATCTACTGACTTATTCTTTACTCACTCAGTGCTTCTTTTCCTTTTCTCTACCTATCAGAACACCTATCTCATAAATGTTCACTAACAGGGCTTTTTCATGAGGATAAGAATTCTGTGAAAGCCTTTGTTTTGAAAAGAGGTTGGCAAATGGTAGTTCTTTTTGAATGTCTGAAAGAAGTAAGCAAGTAGTTCTTTCGAATATCTAACCACTCTGTGTCAAGGGTTAACACTCCCACATACTTCATCTACCTTTTCTTTTGAAGCTTCTCAGAGAATACTAGCAAGCAAGGCCACAAGTAAAGGCAGGAAGAATTTAAAAATAAATTCCCTGAAACACTTTTTTTTTCATTTTTTAAGATTCAGGTACAGAACACATACATCAAGGTACAGAACACATACATCAAATGCAGCTATTAAAAAGAAGCAGTGTGGGGCACCTGGGTGTCTCAGTCAATTAAGCATCTGCCTTTGGCTCAGGTCATGGTCCCGGGGTCCTGGGATCGAGCCCTAGGTCGGGCTCCTTGCTCAGCGGGGCCTGCTTCTCCCTCTCCCTCTGCCGGCTGCTCCCCCAGCTTATGCTCTCTCTCTCTGACAAATAAATAAAGAAAATCTTTAAAAATAAATAGATAGAAACAGTGTGAGAGTAAGGATTCCTACACTGAGTTAATCATCTGTAAAATGCAGTGAAGAAAGGAAATAATCATGTTTATTTTGAATAATAGAATAATTAAACCATGATTTATAATGATCCAATCCTGAAAACAAAAGAATTGGGGGTAATCTAAACATGGAATGAAGGTACTTAAACAGTCCTAGTATCTAATTATTTTTCTTCCTTCTTTGTTCACTGTTCAACTATATTTTGGGTTGCGCTTGCATGTATGTGTATATGTGCCGAATAAAACTGACATGAAATATCATCAATATCTCTAAATTATCCTTAAGAAGCTTAGTCCCTGGGGCACCTGGTGGCTCAGTTGTTGAGCGTCTGCCTTCGGCTCAGGTCATGGTCCCAGGGTCCTGAGATCAAGCCCCACCTCGGGCTCCCTGCTCAGCAGGAAGCCTGTTCTCCCTTTCCCACTCCCCCTGCTTGTGTTCCCTATCTCGCTGTGTCTCTCTCTGTCAAATAAATAAATAAAATCTTAAAAAAAAAAAAAGCAGCAGCTTAGCCCCTGGATAAATTCCTACCATAAAGACATATATTAGAACTAAGAGCCTGTGATTATAAAGCAGAGTAGCTATTAGATGAGAAATCATTCCAAGGGATGTTCTTCATGGATCCTTCATATATATCATGGTGCATATTCAGCCGGCCAAGAAAAACCAACAAGAAAACATTTCCTCACCTAGCTTTACACACATGTAGGTAGAAGAATCCTGTTATGATTGAGTTCATCTCAGATTCCCAAATGTTTTATAATTATTGACAAAAAACTTCATAAACTTTTCATTTGCCCTTTGTGGATTAAGCAAGAGCTTTAATGGGTACTCTTAGTCCAGAAAATCAGAGAAAAATCCAAGGCTCTTCACCCTAAGTCTTCTTACTACTACTAAGATGTGAGTTTCATCTGTGTCTTCCCAATCACAGCAAAAGAAAATTTGAAATACTGAAACACAAGTAATATTATTCACACATCTATTCCTACCATTAGCATTTCAGATGGTAAATCATTACAAAAGACCTCCCAAGAAACCACTAAAAAGGCTTTTCTAGCACCCCATCTCACCAAATTCAGAAGACATCAATCCTCTCCTAAAGGTGCAAAATGTTTTCAAACTGGCAATCACAAGAAAATGTGAGCTCCATGCCAGCAATGGTTTGGTAAAACTAGTACCCCCAGTAAGCCACAATCATCTCAGAACAATATCTAACATTTTAGCAAGACCTTACTATATGCACGGTGGGCAGCATTCTCAGCACTTAACATGAACTATCTCATTTTAATGTTTGTAACTCCATTCCCATATTACAGATGAAGAAGTTTGGCTACAGAAAGGTTAAATAACTTGCTGAACATCACCAGCTAGTAGACAGTGGGGTCAGATCCAAACCCTGGAAATATAACTTCAGAGCCTACACTTTTTTTTTTTTAAGACTTATTTATTTAATTGAGAGAGAGAGAGCTGGGGGGAGGGGAGGGGCAGACAGAGAGGGAGGAAGAGAATCTCAAGCAGACTCCCCACTGAGCGCAGAGCCTGACACAGGGCTGGATCCCAGGACCCTGAGATCATGACCTGAAGCAAAATCAAGCGTTGGACGCTTAACCGACTGAGCCACCCAGGCACCCTATAGCCTACATTTTTATTACTAGATGCATCAACACAAAAATATGCAAGGGTATAAAGAAAGTCCACTTAGCAATTCTGCAAAACCTCTCCAGTTTTGACAATTATTAAATTTTACTACAGGTTTAAAAAAAAAAAAGTCTTTCTTGGTTATTTTTCTCAATACTAATTACTTCGTTAGAGCGTCAAGTTACATCCACCTAAATCATTTCAGTGACCTCTTAATTCCAAGCAATGATACTGAAAATACATAACCAAATCTCTATACCACTTCCTCCCTAAACCTCCAGCTCAAGTGAAAGTCATCTCAACAGATCCTGTTTGCACTGAGACCTTGAGATATATATTTCTTCAGCTACAGAATCTCACCTCATATTTAGACAAAGCTGGGGCTGGCGGGGGGCATTCTTGACAGGAGAGTATGATCAACACAATTAAATGCTGAAGATAGGTAAAATGATGATTACTGAAAAGTACCCTTTAGGGTACCAGGAAAGGGCAATAGTAGAGGCCAAGGGCAGAGAGCAGTGGATAAAGGAATGAAATGAGAAATAAGAAAGTGGAGACAATGAGAGGATAAGAGAGAACACTGAGCTGTAAAGGGTAAAACAGGCTGGGGAAATGGGAGCTTCTGGGGGCTACATTCCAAACAAGAGCCCAAATCTGTCTTCATATAAATCAGACACTTCCATTCCCCTAAAACATCAGTTCTACAACTTCTTGGCCTTAGAACCTCTTTATACTGTTAAAAATTACCGAGAACCCCAAAAAGTTTTTGTTATTGTGGGTTATTTCTACCAATTTTTACTATATTAGAAATTAAAATGCAAATTTTAAAATATTAATTCATTTAAATAATAAAAGCTCAATACGTGCCAATGTGCATAAAAATAACATTTCTGTGAAAATGTATTTTCCAAAACAAAACAAATAGTGAGAAGAGGTTTTATAATTTTGCAAACCCCTTAATTTCTAGCTTAATAGAAGACAGCTAGATTTGCATATCTGCCTCTCTTGCAATATAGCATTTTAATGGTGAAGTATACAAAGAATATCACAAGTTAGAAAGGGGAGAATTTTAAAAGCTTTTTCAAATAATTGTGGATATTCTTCTTTTAGACTATACCCAAATTCTGACAAGTGGTAGTTTCTTAAAGGTTATTTCATAAAAGTTAATAGCAATGTGGAATTGGAAACTATACCAATGAACTTTTTATACCCTGTTACATTAAATCTATTAATGTATCTTAGACTCTGGATAAATCTTTTACCAATATTTGATTCCATAACGTCATGCATTGTCATATGGAAAATACTGAGTTATGCAAATCTTCTAGATACTGACCCACTTATTACACTATATCAAAAAAAGTACATTTGTTAATATCATTACTCATCCCATCAGAAAAGTCTGTAAATACTGTGAAGCTGTCTAGTTCATGCAGCAGATGTTTCCAAAACTCTAAAATTAACCAAAAACGTGATTTTATTATTAGCTATAAATATACCAGTTGTTTTCTTGAAATGACAGGTGCACTTCACTCATATTTCAGAAAATGAATGCCCAGTAGCCAAAATTGAATTTTACAAATAGTGTTCCATGAAAATAAGCAGATAGTTCAGCTTGCAACTCAATCATACAAATGTTTTTCCTGAGACCATCATGTTTCCATATGCTTTATACGTATTTCCCATTTTGTCACACAGAACACTAAAAAGGTGTACAAAGGTCTGGATTTAATAAAATTAATAATTTTTGCTGCTCCATCAAGGACACTCTAAAGCAAAACTTTTTTTTTTTAACTGTTAGGATATGACAGAGTATGACGTGGTGTCCTCATGTGTTTAGTTCTAAGGGCAGGCAGTTTTATCCACCATGACTTTTATATCTTCTATGCAAATAACAGAGTAAAAAGTGAAAATAACATCTCAATTTCATTATGAAAATGGCTTTGATTTTGAAGACCTCCAAGGGTTTGAAGACCAGAGAACCACTGCCCTACAGCAACTGTTTCCAAACAAGACACTCCAAGACAGAGGTTTTTCCAACACAGGGTAAAAGGAAAAAAAAGACACTGTATTAGATCTTTTTTCCAAACCTAAACCTATTAAATATAAAAAAGCTGAATAAAAATTAAATTTTTATTTTTTTTAAAGATTTTATTTATTTATTTGAGAGAGAGAATGAGAGAGAGAGAGAGCACAAGAGGGGGTAAGATCAGAGGGAGAAGGAGACTCCCGGCTGAGCAGGGAGCCCAATGTGGGACTTGATCCCAGGACTCCAGGATCATGACCCGAGCCGAAGGCAGTCACTTAACCAACTGAGCCACCCAGGCACCCTAAAAATTAATTTTTTAAAAAATTAAAAATAAAATAATGAAAGCTAAATATAAAAGACGGCTTTTTAAAAAAATTGGAGCACCTGGCTGGCTCAGGCAGTAGAGCATGCAACTCTTAATCTAAGAGTTGTACGTTCAAGCCCCCACCTTGGGTGTAGAGATTACTTAAAAATAAAATCTTGGGGCACCTGGGTGGCTCAGTCAGTTAAGTGTCTGCCTTTGGTTGAGGTCATGATCCCAGGGTCCTGGGAATCTTTGCTCAGCAGGGAGCCTGCTTCTCCCTCTCTGCCTGCAGCTCCCTCTGCTTGGGCTCCCTCTGTCAAATAGATAAATAAAATCTTTAAAATAAATAAATCTTAAAAAAAAGGACTGCTCTTTCAAATTATCTGATTTTTTGTATTAAAATATACTTTCTTTTATAAAATAAAAGAGGAAAGTAGATGGTAGTGTGAGAATTATACTAGTTTTTGACTTACTCTTATTTGGCAAAATGAAGGCTGGCCACACTGTGCTCATTCCCAACTTTTTTTTTTAAATAACATTTTATTTTATTTTTTAAAGATTTATTTATTTATTTATTTATTTTAGAGGGAGAGTGAAAGCACAAGCAGGGGAGGGGCAGAGGGACAGGAAGAGAATCTTAAGCAGACTCCCCAGTGAGCATGGAGCTTGACACAGGGCTTGATTCCACGATCCTGAGATCATGATCCTGAGCAGAAACCGAGTCGGATGCTTAACCGACTGAGCCACCCAGATGCCCCAATTCCCAACTTTTTAAAAAAACTCAGTTGCCCTCAGGTGCAATTGAGGGTCCTGAGTTTGAGCCCTAAGCTGGGGGTGGAGATTACTTAAAAATAAATAAATTAAATAAATAAATAAATAAATACCTCAAGTGCCCCAGTGTGCCCTTGATCAAACAACTAATGTGTTTTCTAGATGCTCTGAAGCCCTCCTACAAGTTCCATAACTAGTTCTCCAGGAAATAACTAAGAATATGCCACGGGGAAAATTCATTTCAGTCCATCAATAAGCCAAACCTTTAAAAGCAACAGCATCCACGTAGTCAAGCAGATTAGCCTATTTATATAAAACACATGCCACTAACAAGACCAGTTGTTAAGCGCCTTAAAAATCCCACTCCAAGAATGTCTTCAATTGCACAAACTTCACAATGGAAATATGTCAAATGGATAGATGTGACAATGTGTCTCATTTCCTCATAAGCAAAAAAAGAGCTTTAACTAGATGACCTTTAAATTCCCTTCCAGCTGACACTGGAATCTGTGTGATTCAAGGTTCCAGGTAGCTAACTGATAAATGTGTGGTCCCAGAGAAAGAGAAAAAGAACTAGAACTTATATCTTCAGAAAAAAAATCTCGAAAGTACCAAAAACCAAACAAAACAAAAAACCCAAGCCAACATAAACAATACACTAAATAGTAATCACATCAGAAGGCTGTTCCAGGATCAAAGTTTACTTCAGTTAACTAGTTCCACAGTCTTACTACACATGGGTAATTTGCACTGCAGTTTCAGGCTAACGTGGCAGAGGGAGGGGTTTGGGTGTGTGTTTTTCCAAATTAGATGTATTCTCCCTCCCCAAGTAAAGGATATGAGAAAAAAAATTGAGAGTTACAGAAAGGACAAGGAACCACACCTAATTTTATTTGGGTAGGGTGGGTGGAGGGAGACAGAATAATACCAATAAATACCAAAAATAAATAAAAAATTAAGCCTATAGTGAAATTTCAAAACGAAACACTACTGAATCAGGCTCAAACTGGAGAGAAGTAGACATTACAAAGTGGCAGAATTTGCTTAATTTTTGGCAACTCTGCCCCAATGAATTATTTCCGAGGCAGGGTTCCACCCTCCGTAGCTAAGGCAAGTTATTGCATCAGGCACCGGTGCGGAAGGAGCCCATTTGGTGTTTACTACTAGGTCACAGACACCCGGGTCCTATTCCAAGCTTTTGGCTTTGCCTGACTGGATGTGAGAATCCACTTGAGCTAATCATTTTCCTTGTCCTCTCTAAATTCTAATATTCATGCAGTGCCCTAGGTAAAGGAGGCCTGTATTAAATCACCAAGCTCTCTAGCCCATGAAACTTCCCTCCCTACCCCAAAATCAAATTTCAAAATGTTCCATACAGAGGATGGCTGACTTCACCCAGTAACTCAGGAACATTTCCAGTTTCCCAGGTTTACGATCTGAAAGCTCACTCACTCCAAATAGTCTTTTGGGAACCCAAAGATGACAGGAGTGAGCGAAGGACGATGAGCGAAGGACAATGAACTCACATCATGATTAGAAAAAGAAGTTTAACACCTTTTCACATCCACGTTTCAACTTTTTATTTTCTCAGCCGATCATCTGGCTAACTAAGCACTGAATGAAGGAAGGTGTCAAGGAGGAAACACTATGCAAAGCATTCTGAAGATTTAAAAAAGAGTCCTGCCGTAGTAAGACAGAACCGACAGCCTCGCCCCTGACCGGAGAAGAATTAGGAACCTCGCCACCCGGGTGGCACAAAGAACACCGCAGAGACTGGAAAACTGGAAGTTGAGGATACTGAGCTAGGCCAGGAGTAACCAAAGGACACAGATCCCAGCCCCAACGGAGAAAGGAGAGGCGCAGACATTAACAAGGACTGGGAAAGGAGAGCAGATCGCGAGGGGAGGGACGCAGGATGTCGGATGGGATTCGAGGGAGTCACCCAAGGAGAAGCTAGGACGCGGGTCCACGGCAAGGAAGGTGGCCGACGCACGCGGGGACTGGAGTCCACAAAGTGGGGGAGGCGAGGAAGATACCAAGAAACCAAGGGCTTCCAGCGGATGAAGGAGAGGGGCAACCGGCGCGGTGGACGGGTGCCAGAGGAGGAGAGAGGATGACGGAGAGCAGACCAGGGGGAGGAGAGACCGGGGCCCGGGGGAGGCGCAGAATGCCAGTACCTGCTGGCGCACGGCAAGCCTGAGAGGGGCTAGCACCTCCTCAGCCCCGGAGCCGTCCATGCTGCTCCGGGAGGCGGCGGCGGGGAATGAGGTCTGGGCGCGGGCGCGCGCGCTGAGGGGCCGGCAGGGCGGGAGCGGAGGCCGGGCCGGGAGCCGGGAGGGCAGCGACAGCAGCAGCGCGGCGCGGGCGGTTCTAAGCAGCGCCGAGCGCAGAGAGTGCATGAGCCCGCGGGCCTGGGCGGTCCGGAGCGGGCGGCGGCGGAAGCGGCGCGCGCGGCCTGGCCGGGAGCATGATGAAATCGCCGCGTAAACGCCGCGGCGCGCGCGCAGCCGCACATTCCCCACCCCGCGACGCGGCGACCGGCAGATTCGACACAGAACCCGCAGTCCTTCGGAGAATCCAGACGGCTCGCTCCACCTAGGGCGCTTGGGAGGGCTGTGGGATCGCAGGTAACACCCCGCCAACAGACTTGCACAAAGATGAGCCAGGCCACCCCAGGGTGGACATTCCCGGACGCAGCCCCATCCGAGACCTGCAGACTGAGACGCACAAGGACCGTCAAAGCGTAGGCTTTGGGCACTGACACTCGGGCTCACCCACGGAAATACACACTTCTGTTTGTGTTCGTGCGCCCCGGGGCCTTAAAGGCTCATATCCCATCAACTCAGGGACGTAGCCTCAGTGTTGCTCAAGCTCTCATGCTCCTCGTGTGAAGACACAAAAGAGGTTAATGATTTGCCCATTAACACACCCATGCCTTACGGACTTCAAGAAAATAGCTGGGGAAAGGCGGAGGAGAGGTGAGGGTGTTTTTTGAAAAGGTGAGTTCTGAGCAACTTTTGAGGGCGGGCAGGATTTGCACCAGCGGACATGAGGAAAGGCAAGAGGCAAAGAGAGGAGAAAAGACTAGGAAAAAAGATAATGCAGGGGAGTGGAGCTGAGACTCCAGGTGCCCGCGATTCCCTCCTGTGTGGCCTTGCCCCAGGAGACCTGCCCTCTTGTGCTTGGGGCCCCGCTGACTACCCTCCAGAGATGACTTCCTCCCTCCTTTCTGCCCCAGAGGTGGGTTGGCAGGCAAAGCTGGATTCCCGTTCCAGAGAGAGAATAGAAAAATAAAGTGTTGGTTATAGAAATAGCATTGCGCACACCCACCAGAATGTCTAAAATTAAAATGATGGAAAATGGCAAGTGAGACTCTGGGACTGTCTCTCCCACACAGCTGCATTAAAGAACTGTTTGATGGCATCTATTAGAGCCAACCATACACACCTTCCCTGTGATCACCCCAGGAGCTTTGGAGAGTAGACAGGCTCACCAGAATGAAGTTGCCTTTCCCAGTACTACGGAAGTCCATATTCTCTTCCTGTTCCAATTTGTGGTTCTGGAGAAGTACTGACAGTTGAGCATAAGCAGGGCAGGTGCAGAAGAACTGTCTGCAGTATTAAACCATTTGTGTTTTTAAAACTTTTATTTCAAGATTTGACATTAATCGCCATCTTTATTTGGCTTCATTTTAATAGGTAATTTTGAATTTAATATTTTTAAAGATAAAAACAGTTTTAATGTTCACATATACTCTTGTTTACATTATTATTAAAACATATTCAAATTCTGTATATTTTGAATATACTTCTATATGTATTTTCAATTCTTTAAATCAATAATGTCTCATGGATATTCACATGAGGACAGTCCCAGCTCTAGTCTCCAAATCTGTTTTCCCCCCTCCAGTTCATCCTCCCTACTGCTACCTCAGTGATTATTTCTAAAAGGCAAAGCTGTGCATTTTGCTTCTCTGCTCAGTACACTTCAATAGGTCCACATGGCCCTTAGCAGAATTTCCTAAGTGGTTTCCCTTGGGAAACTACATCTACAAGACAATAATAATAGATTATATTCATTGAGGGCATACTATGTACAAGTTAGCATTCCAATTTATCTCCTGTAAGTTTATTCACAATCCAATAAGATAGACTCTTCAATAATTCCCATTTTATAGGTTCAAGATTCAGAGCGCTGAGATCTAAATAACTTGGCCGTGGTCACACAGCTACTGAATAGAGGACCAGAATGTGAGCTGGGGGCAGAGGCAGGTTTAACGTATAACTTAATGAAGTTCAGTTTCTCTCTCTTTTTTTTTTTCTTTAGCTCATTTGTTTTGTTTCTTAAATTCCAAATATGAGTGAGATCATGTGGTATTTGTCTTTCTCTGACAGATTTATTTTACTTACCATTATGCTCTCTAGCTCCATCCATGTTGTTGTAAATGGCAAGATTTCATTCTTTTTTTTATAGCTGAATACTATTCCATTGTAGATATATCCTTCACATCTTCTTTATCCATTCATCTATCGATGGATACTTGGGCTGCTTGCATAATTTGGCTATTGTAAATAATGCTGCAATAAACATAGGAGTGGGGCGCCTGGGTGGCTTAGTCGGTTAAGCATCTGCCTTCGACTCAGCTCATGATCCCAGGGTCCTGGGATCGTGTCCCACATTAGGCTCCCTGCTCAGCGGGGAGTCTGCTTCTCCCTCTCCCCATGCCCCTCCCCGCCCCCGGCTCATGCTCTCTCTCTCTCTCTGTCTCAAATAAATAAATAAATCTTTTAAAAAAAATAAACATAGGGGTGCATGTATCCCTTTGTATCAGTGTTTTTGTATTTTGGGGGTAAATACCCAATAGTGTGATTACTGGATGGTAAGGTAGTTCTATTTTTAATTTTTTGAGGAAGCTTCATCCTGTTTTCCACAGTGGCTACACTGGTTTGCATTCCCACCAACAGTACAAGAGGGTTCCTTTTTCTCCACATCCTCATCAACACTTGTTTTTTTCTTGTATTTTTTATTTTAGCCATTCTAACTGGTGTGAGATGATAGCGCACTGTGGTTTTGATTTGTATTTCCCTGATGATGAGTGATGTTGAGCATCTTTCCTTGTGTCTGTTGGCCATCTGTATGTCTTCTGCCGATTTTTTAATTGGATTATTTGGTTTTTAGGTATTGAGTTGTATCAGTTCTTTATATGTTTTGAATACTAACCCTTTATCAGATAGGTCATTTGCGAATATCTTCTCCCATTCAGTAGGTTGCCTTTTAGTTTTGTTGATTGTTTCCTTTGCTGTGCAGAAACTTTTTATTTTGATGTAGTCTCAATAGTTTATTTTTGCATTTATTTCCTTTGCCTCAGGACACATATCTAGAAAAATGTTGCTACAGATAATTTCAGAGAGATTACTACCTGTGCTCTTCTAGGATTTTTATGGTTTTAGGTCTCACATTTAGGTCTTTAATCCATTTTGAGTTTATTTTTGTGCATGATGAAAGAAAGTCATCTAGTTTCATTCTTTTGCATCTAGCTGTCCAGTTTTCCCAATACCATTTGTTGAAGAGACTGTCTTTTTTCCCTTTGGATATTCATTTCTTCTCTATCAAAGATGAATTGACCATATCATTGTGGGTTTATTTCTGGATTTTCTGTTCTACTCCATTGATCTGTGTGTTTATTTTTATGCCAGGACCATACTGTTTTGATTATTACCACTTTGTAATATAATGTGAAGTCTGGAATTGTGATGCCTCCAGCTTTGCTTTTCTTTTTCAAGATTGCTTTGGCTATTGGGGGTCTTTTATGGTTCTATACAAATTTTAGGATTGCTTATTCTATTCTGTGAAAAATCATATTTTAATAGGTATGCATTAAATGTGTCTATTGCTCTGGGTAGTATGGACATTTTAACAATATTTGTTCTTCCAACCCATGAACATGGGATATCATTGCATTTCTTTGCATTGTCTTGAATTTCTTTCATCAGTGTTTTATAGTTTTCGGTCTTCCACCTCTGTGTTTTTTGGTTTTTTGTTTTGTTTTGTTTAGGTCTTTCACCTCTTTGGTTAAGTTTATTCCCAGTATTTTGTTGTTTTTCGTGCAATTGTAAATGAGATTGTTTTCTTTTTTTTTTTAAGATTTTACTTATTTATTTGAGAGAGAGAGTGAGAGAGCACAAGTAGAGGGGGAAGGGTAGAGGGAGAAGCAGGCTCCCCACTGAGCAGGGAGCCCGATGCGGGGCTCAATCCCAGGACCCTGGGATCATGACCTGAGCCAAAGGTAGATGCTTAACCGACTGAGCCACCTAGGCGCCCTATTTTTTTTAGTTTCTATATTATTTGTTTTTGTTCTATTGTTTATTATTTCCTTCCTTTTGCTGGGTTTGGGTTTTGTTTGTTGTTGTTCCCTAAGACTATTCTTAGTTTGCATGATTTTCTTTCCTCTCCTTTGCTCAGCTTGGTTACTTTCCATAACTCTGTCTTCCAGTTCGTTAATTCATTCCTCTACTTCTAGCCTGCTACTTATTCCATCAAGTGTATTTCTTATTTCATTTATTATGTTCTTGATCTCTGATTGGTTCTTTTTTTTTATCTCTGTGTTAAGGGTTTCACTGATGTTCCCCACTCTTTTCTCAAGTCCAGTGAGTATCTTTATGATCATTACTTTAAAATCTTTATCAGGCATATTACTTATATCCATTTCACTTTGGTCTCTTGCTGTGGTTTGCTCCTGTTCTTTCATCTGGGAGATATTTCTCTGTCTCCTCATTTTGTCTGATTTTTGTGTGTGTTTCTTTGTGTTAGGAAAGTCAGCTACTTTTCTTGCTCTTAACAATAACAGCATTATGAAGAAGAGGTCCTATAGTGCCCTGCAGTGTAGTGTTCCCTGTTCCTCAGGGCCTGGCACTTCAGGGATTATCTCCTATGTGTGTTGCCTGCACTCTGCTGTTGAGTCTTGGCCTAATTTTCCTTCAATCTAGTTGTTTGCAGAGGCTCTCTTTGCCTATTTGTGGGCAGTGTTTGGTCCCCAGCAGGAGTGGGAGGCGTTTTAACAAGGTGTGGGTTGGTCTGCTTGTGAAACAAGGCATACTCCCACTGCCACTGGAACTGAGGTCCTGCAAAATGCACAAGTCCAAGAGATGTTGTGGTGTTGGCAGGATTTGCACAGGTCTTCTGTGGGAGGGTCCCGCAGTGCCAGAACTGAAGTGAGCATGGCTGGAAGTGAATGGACCCTTGAAGCGTGGAGGGCGAGGCTTGGTGCAAAGTAGAGAGTTTTGTTGAGGTGCTGCTTCCTGCAGGTGGCCCATGTTTATGCTGAGCTGCATGGGAGGGAAATAATGCCTGCCAGCTCCTTTGTTCCTAGAGGGCTCTCCCTGGGTGATTCCTGTCTCTCTGAGCCACACTCTGAGATGAGCAAATCACTCTCCCTCTCGTCTGCCCCTGACATTTGTCAGACTGCTGGGTCTATGCTGTATCTGCATAGACTGTTTGTCCTGCTATGTCTTTAAGGATAAGTATTCCACTTCCTAAACCCTTCCAGGCTCTCCCAGAGCTGAGCCTGCAGATTTTTAGTATCCTAGGCTTTAAATCCTGCTGGTTGTAAGAACTCATGAAACTGACCCCTCTGGCTTTCAAAGGCAAATATTATGAGGATTCATCCTCCCTGTTTATGAGCTCTCTGGTGTGATAGTCTGTTTTCTGCCCTTCTCCGTGCCACCAGCTTCCTCCCCACCGCAGATGGCCGTGGTCCATTTTGCTCCCAGACTGTGTCTTCACCCTTCCTACCTTCTTTGATGTGGCCTCTTCTCAACCTTCAGTTGTTCTACCAGTCTTCAGATTGTTTTGGGGGTTATTTACACTGCTGTGAGTATTATCTAGTTGTGGGCATGGGACAGGACAAGCTTAAGGTCCTCCTATTCCACCATCTTCCCCAACACCAATTGTTAAAAGGAAAAAAGCTCACAATATTTATTTCACCATTGATCAGGTATGGTGACTTTGTTGAAAATAAATTGACTATGTAAGTGTAAGGCTATTTCTCTGATCCCTATTCTGTTCTAGTGATCCATCTGTCTATCAACCTTTATGTCACTATCACACTTTTTTGATTCCTGTTGCTTTAGAGTAAGTCTTGAAGTCAGATAATGTACATTTTCTACCTTCCCTTCTTTTTCAGAATTGTTTTTTACTATTCCAGGTCCTTTCCATTTCTGTGTAAATTTTAGAATTGACTTGTCAGTTGAAAAAAATACCTGCTGGGATTGTGAATCCATAGGTCAGTTTCGGGGGACTTGACAACAATATAGGCTTTGGATGTCTTTTGTTAAATTTATTTTTAAGTATTTTACTTGTTAACTCTGAGTGTTATTTTGTTTTCCAATGGTTTGTTGCTAATGTGTAGAAATATAATTGATTTTGTGTAGTGATCTTTCATTTACTAATTTTAGTAGTTGAATTTTTGGTGTTTTTTTTTTTTTGGTAGATTCCTTGGGATTTTCTACATTAATAATCATTTCATTTGTATAAAGAATCTGTTTTACTTCTTCCTTTCCAATATTTATTTATTTATTTATTTGCTTGCCTAGCCATATAGTCTGGGTCATCTTGTACAATATTGAATAGAAGTGGTGAGGATGAACATCTTCCCTTTGTTCCTGATCTTAAAAGCAAAGTGTTCAATGTTTCTTTAAGTAAGTATCATGTTAGATGTAGAATTTTTAGCAGATGCCTTTATTATACTAATGAAGTTCCTGCTATTCCTAGTTTGCTTAAGATTTTGTCATGGATAAGTACTGAATTCTATAAAATGCTCTTTATGCATTTACTGAGATGACTATAGGGTGTTTCTCCTTGATTCTCTTAATAATACTGAACTACATGGTTGAATTTTTCAAATTTTATATCAACCTTCCATTGCCAGGAGAAATCCCACTTGGTTTTATCTTCCTTACGTTTTGTTGGATTTGATCTGCTAATATGTTGATAAAGATATTTGCCTCTATGTTCATGAGCAATATTAGCCTATAATTTTCTTCTTGAAATATTTTTGTAAAGTCTTTCTGTCAAGGTTATGTTGGCTTTATGAAATGATTTGGGAAGAGTTTCTCTTCTGTTTCCTGAAATACCTGTCTCTGTAAGATGGGTATTATTTCTTCCATAACCATCTGGTAGAGTTCACCAGTGAATTTGTGAATAAGTCCTTTCATAGAAATGAAGCCATCCATGTCTTCTATTTTCTCTTTTGTCTTTTTTTGGTAAGTTTTGTTTTTCAAGAAATCTGGCTATTTCATATAAATCATCAGATTTATTGGCATAAAATTGCTCATAACATTCCAATATTATTCTTTAAATACATGTAAGGTCTGGAGGAAAATCCCCTATTTCATACCTGAAATCAGTAATTAGATTTTTTTTTCTCTTCCTCTTTTTTTTCTTTGTCAGTCTTGCTAAATGTTTGCCAATTTATCAATTTTTCAAACATCTAACTTTTGGCTTTGTTAATGTTCTCTCTTGTTTTGTCCATGTTCTATTCCATTGATTTCTACTTTATAATTTTTTCCTTCTACTTAATTTGGGTTTAAATTGCCCTTCTTTTTCTAGTTTCTCAAGGTAGGAACTTAGATAATTTATTGTAAGCCTTTTTTCTTTTCTAAAACAAACATTTAAAATTATAGATTTGCCTCTAAGTTCTGCTTTAGTTGAATTCCAAAATTTTGGATACATCGTGTTTTCATTTTCATATAGTTTAAAATGCTTTCTAATTCCCCGATTCCCCATATGATTTCTTCTTTGACCTATTAGTTACCAAGAAGAGTGTTGTTTAGGGGCGCCTTGGGTGTCTCAGTCGGTTAAGCGTCTGCCTTCGGCTCAGGTCATGATCCCAGGATCCTGGGATCCTGGGATGGAGCCCCACATCAGGCTCCCTGCTTAGTGGGGAGTCTCCTTCTCCCTCTCCCTCTGCCCCTCCCCCTCCCCCTGCTCGTTCTCTCTCTCTCACACTCACTCTCTCAAATAAAGAAAATCTTTAAAAAAAAAAAAGAATGTTAATTTCCAAATATTTGAAACCTTTAAACATATACTGTTATTTTTATTGTTGCCTTCTAGTTTAATTCCCATGTAGTCAGAGAAAAGCATTTGAAATTTATCGACTTCAGTGAATTTTGTGACCCAGCGTATGGCAGTACCTTGGTGAATGCTCCGTGTGTACTTAAGAAGAATATGCATTATGCAGTTGTTGTGCATGGTGTTTTATAAAAGTCAGTTAGACAAGGTGGTTGATAGTGTTCTTCAGATCTTCTCTGTCATTACTACTTTTTGTTTAGTTCTATCAATAACTGAGAGAGGATGTTAAAGTCTCTGAGAGTGAATTTGTCTATTTTTACCTTTCATTCTGTCATGTTTGCTTCATGTATTTTGACATTATTAGGCATGTACACATTTATAATTGTTACATCTTTTTGCTGAATGACACTTTTTTATTATGAATTGTTCATCTTCATCTCTAAATATACCTCTTTAAATCTACTTAGTCTCATGTTAATATAACCATTCAAGCTCTTTTATGATCAGTGCCAAGTGCTAATGGGGTGCTGAGTCCTCCTGCCATAAGCCACGCAAGTGGACCACCTAGGAGCCATGCCTTCCAGCCCCAATCCAGCCTTCAGGTGACTGCAGCCCCAGTCAACGTCTTGCATCTAACCTTATGGAAGGCCCTGATCCAGAACCATCTAGCTGGACTGCTTCCAATTATTTGACATACAGAGACTGTGAAATAATGTTTGTGCCTTTTTAAGCTGCTAGGTTTGGGGGTAATTTGTTACACAACAATGGATAACTAATACAGCGTTCTTCCCTGAACTGGTTATATAATCCCTTTTCTTGAGAAGTGAGTTACCAGACTGCTGGCCTTCAAGGGACTTTTTGAGGCTTTGACAGTGATTGTCACTGCAGTGAGAATAATATCCTCCCTGAATCCCCTTACTACAGAAAAGCTAGGCACCTGGGGGCGGAGCAAGATGGCAGAGGAGTAGGAGACCTAGATTTCGTCTGGTCTCAGGAATTCAGCTGAATAGGGATCAAACCATTCTGAACACCTACGAACTCAACAGGAGATCGAACAGGAGAGTAGCAACAACTCTCTGAACAGAGAAGCGACCACTTACTGGAAGGTAGGGCTTGCGGAGAAGTGAATCCGAGGCAATATTCGGGAGGAAGACGGCGGGGGAGGGGCCTCAGCCGGCCGCTTCTGGCAAGTGCTAGAGCCGCGGAGCACAAAATCGGACCTTTTAGAAGTTGGCTCGGCGGAGGGACGTCGCTGCAGTGGCTAAGCGGGGGGTGGAATCCTCCCGGGACAGTGTGGTCTCAGGACCCTTGGGGTCACAGAGAGACTGGGGTGCCCGAGTGCAGCAGAGCTCCCAGGTGTCAGAGCGGGGAAGCCGGCTGCAGATACGGAGCAGAGTCGCGGGCTCTCAGCTCGGGGTGGCCATAGGCTGTGATCTGCGGCCCAGTCGGGGCACGGCTACCCCAGCAGGGACCCAACAAGCAGCAGATCCGGGGAGACTCCCCTTCCTTCCCGGGGAGGAGCGGTGCGGGAACGCACTGCAGGGATCTGCTGGGTTTGGAGACTCCGCGCGGGGTCGGGTGCCAGAGATAGCAACGCTCGGTCACAGGCCGGGTGAGCACAGAGTGCGGCCGGAGACCGGGGACACGGAAGTGACTGCTTTTCTCTGGGGTCACACTGAGGAGCGGGGCCCCGAGTTCTCAGCTCCTCCGAGTGGAGATTGGGAGGCCACCATTTCTGCCCTGGTCCTCCAAAGCTGTACCGAGAGCTTGCAGGGAACAAAAGCTCCTGAGAGCAAACCGGAGCAGCTTCCTTAGCCCGGACCGACAAGGGCGGGGCAATTCCGCCTCCTGCAAAGACATTTGGAAACCACAGCAACAGGCCCCTCCCCCAGAAGATCAGCACAAACAGCCAGCAAGCCAAGACCACGTTGATCGATCAAGGAGAATAGGAGAACTCCAGCGCTAGGGGAATACTGCACATAGATTCATGGCTTTTTTTTTTTTTTTTTTTACCATGATTCATTATTTCATCAAAGTTAATTTTTGTTGACTGTTTTTTTTAATTTATTTTTTATTTTTCTTTTTCCCTTTTTCAACCAACATCTTATAAATCCCTTTTTAAAAAAAAAAAAAAACATTTTTTATTTTTCATTTTTAGAGTCATATTTTATCCCTTCATAGTAGTTACCCTTATTTTTGGCATATATATATAAGTTGTTCTCTCTTTAAAATTTTGAGGTACAGTTTCTTCTAACAGATCAAAATATACCCTAAATCACTAGTGTATGGCTTTGTTCTAGTCTCCTGCCTGATCACATTCTCTCCCTTTTTCCTTTTTTTTTTCTTTTTCTTTTTTTTTCTTAAATCTTCTTTCTTTTTTCAAACAACTTATCTTACCAAGTCCTTTTATAAAATCTTTTATAATTTTCATCTTTACAGTCATCTTCCATCCCTTCATTGTATCAACCCTTATTTTGTACATATATGTCTTTCTTCCTTTAAAATTTTAGGAGGCAATTTTTCTAACAGACCAAAATACGCCCAAAATCTAGTGTGTGGCACTGATCTATGCACTAGCCTGATCATATTTGATCATATTCTGCCTTTTTTGTATTGTTTTGTTTTTGTTTTTATCTTTTTTTTTTCTTTTTCTCTTTCTTTTTTCTTTCTTTCCCTTTCTTTTCCCCTGGTTTCAGGTCTTTTCTGATTTGTATACAGTATATTTGCTGGGGACGTTGTAAACCTGTTAGCATTTTGTTCTCTCATTCATCTATTCTCCTCTGGACAAAATGACAAGACGAAAGAAATCACCTCAGCAAAAAGAACAAGAGGTAGTACCGTCAGCCAGGGACCTACTCAATACGGACATTAGTACGATGTCAGACCTAGAGTTCAGAATCATGACTTTAAAGATACTAGCTGGGCTTGAAAAAAGCGTGGAAGTTATTAGAGAAACGCTTTCTGGAGAAATAAAAGAACTAAAATCTAACCAAATCGAAATCAAAAAGGCTATTGATGAGGTGCAATCAAAAATGGGGGCACTAAATGCTAGGATAAATGAGGCAGAAGAGAGAATCAGCGATATAGAAGACCAAATGATGGAAAATAAAGAGGCTGAGAAAAAGAGAGAGAAACAACTACAGGATCACGAGGGCAGAATTCGAGAGATAAGTGATATGATAAGACGAAACAACATTAGAATAATTGGGATCCCAGAAGAAGAAGAGAGAGAGAGAGGGGCAGAAGGTATATTGGAGCAAATAATAGCAGAGAACTTCCCTAATGTGAGGAAGGAAACAGGCATTAAAATCCAGGAGGCACAGAGAACCCCTCTCAAAATCAATAATAATAGGTCAACACCCCGACATCTAATAGTAAAACTTACGAGTCTCAGAGACAAAGAGAAAATCCTGAAAGCAGCTCGGGAGAAGAGATATGTAACCTACAATGGTAGAAACATTAGATTGGCAACAGACCTATCCACAGAGACCTGGCAGGCCAGAAAGGACTGGCAAGATATCTTCAGAGCACTAAACGAGAAAAATATGCAGCCAAGAATACTATATCCAGCTAGGCTATCATTGAAAATAGAAGGAGAGATAAAAAGCTTCCAGAACAAACAAAAACTAAAGGAATTTGCAAACACGAAACCAGCCCTCCAAGAAATATTGAGAGGGGTCCTCTAAGCAAAGAGAGAACCTAAAAGCAGCAAAGAGCAGAAACGAACACAGACAACAGACAGTTAACAGTCACCTTACAGGTAATACAATGACACTAAATTCATACCTTTCAATAGTTACCCTGAATGTAAATGGGCTAAATGCCCCAATCAAAAGACACAGGCTATCAGATTGGATTAAAAAACAAGACCCATCAATATGCTGTCTGCAAGAGACTCATTTTAGACCCAAAGACACCCCCAGATTGAAAGTGAGGGGGTGGAAAACCATTTACCATGCTAATGGACACCAAAAGAAAGCTGGGGTGGCAATCCTTATATCAGACAAACTAGATTTTAAAACAAAGACTGTAATAAGAGATGAGGAAGGACACTATATCCTACTTAAAGGGTCTATCCAACAAGAAGATCTAACAATTGTAAATATCTATGCCCCGAACATGGGAGCAGCCAATTATATAAGGCAATTAATAACAAAAGCAAAGAAACACATTGACAACAATACAATAATAGTGGGGGACTTTAACACCCCCCTGACTGAAATGGACAGATCATCTAAGCAAAAGATCAACAAGGAAATAAAGACTTTAAATGACACACTGGACCAAATGGACTTCACAGACATATTCAGAACATTCCATCCCAAAGCAAAGGAATACACATTCTTCTCTAGTGCCCATGGAACATTCTCCAGAATTGATCACATCCTAGGTCACAAATCAGGTCTCAATCGGTACCAAAAGATTGGGATCATTCCCTGCATATTTTCAGACCACAATGCTTTGAAACTAGAACTCAGTCACAAGAGGAAAGTCGGAAAGAACTCAAATACATGGAGGCTAAAGAGCATCCTACTAAAGAATGAATGGGTCAACCAAGAAATCAAAGAAGAATTAAAAAAATTCCTGGAAACCAATGAAAATGAAAACACAACTGTTCAAAATCTTTGGGATACAGCAAAGGCAGTCCTGAGAGGAAAGTATATAGCAATACAAGCCTTTCTCAAGAAACAAGAGAGGTCTCAAATACACAACCTAACCCTACACCTAAAGGAGCTGGAGAAAGAACAGCAAATAAAGCCTAAACCCAGCAGGAGAAGAGAAATCATAAAGATCAGAGCAGAAATCAATGAACTAGAAACCAAAAGAACAGTAGAACAGATCAACGAAACTAGGAGCTGGTTCTTTGAAAGAATTAACAAGATTGATAAACCCCTGGCCAGACTTATCAAAAAGAAAAGAGAAATGACCCAAATCAACAAAATCATGAATGAAAGAGGAGAGATCACAACCAACACCAAAGAAATACAAACAATTATAAGAACATATTATGAGCAACTCTATGCCAACAAATTAGATAACCTGGAAGAAATGGGTGCATTCCTAGAGATGTATCAACTACCAAAATTGAACCAGGAAGAAATAGAAAACCTGAACAGACCTATAACCACTAAGGAAATTGAAACAGTCATCAAAAATCTCCCAAGAAACAAAAGCCCAGGGCCAGATGGCTTCCCAGGGGAATTCTATCAGACATTTCAAGAAGAATTAATACCTATTCTCCTGAAACTGTTCCAAAAAATAGAAATGGAAGGGAAACTTCCAAACTCATTTTATGAGGCCAGCATTACCTTGATCCCAAAACCAGACAAAGACCCCATCAAAAAAGAGAATTACAGACCAATATCCTTGATGAACATGGATGCAAAAATTCTCACGAAAATACTAGCCAATAGGATCCAACAGTACATTAAAAGGATTATTCACCAGGACCAAGTGGGATTTATTCCTGGGCTGCAAGGCTGGTTCAACATCCGCAAATCAATCAATGTGATACAATACATTAACAAAAGAAAGAGCAAGAATCATATGATCCTCTCAATAGATGCAGAAAAAGCATTTGACAAAGTACAACATCCTTTCTTGATCAAAACTCTTCAGAGTATAGGGATAGAGGGTACATACCTCAATATCATAAAAGCCATCTATGAAAAACCTACAGCGAATATCATTCTCAATGGGGAAAGGCTGAGAGCTTTTCCCCTAAGGTCAGGAACGCGGCAGGGATGTCCACTCTCACCACTGCTATTCAACATAGTATTAGAAGTCCTAGCCACAGCAATCAGACAACAAAAAGAAATCAAAGGCATCCAAATCGGCAAAGAGGAAGTCAAACTCTCACTCTTTGCAGATGATATGATACTGTATGTGGAAAACCCAAAAGACTCCACCCCAAAACTGCTAGAACTCATACAGGAATTCAGTAAAGTAGCAGGATATAAAATCAATGCACAGAAATCAGTGGCATTCCTATACACCAACAACAAGACAGAAGAGAGACAAATCAAGGAGTCGATCCCATTTACAATTGCACCCAAAACCATTAGATACCTAGGAATAAATCTAACCAAAGAGGCAAAGGATCTGTACTCAGAAAACTATAAAATACTCATGAAAGAAATTGAAGAAGACACAAAGAAATGGAAAAACGTTCCATGCTCATGGATTGGGAGAATCAACATTGTGAAGATGTCAATGCTACCTAGAGCAATCTATACATTCAATGCAATCCCCATCAAAATACCATCCACTTTTTTCAAAGAAATGGAACAAATAATCCTAAAATTTGTATGGAACCAGAAGAGACCCAGAATAGCCAGAGGAATACTGAAAAAGAAAAGCAAAGCTGGCGGCATCACAATTCTGGACTTCCAGCTCTATTACAAAGCTGTCATCATCAAGACAGTATGGTACTGGCACAAAAACAGACACATAGATCAATGGAACAGAATCGAGAGCCCAGAAATGGACCCTCAACTCTATGGTCAACTTATCTTTGACAAAGCAGGAAAGAATGTCCAATGGCAAAAAGACAGTCTCTTCCACAAATGGTGTTGGGAAAATTGGACAGCCACATGCAGAAGAATGAAACTGGACCATTTCCTTACACCACACACAAAAATAGACTCCAAATGGTTGAAAGACCTAAACATGAGACAGGAGTCCATCAAAATCCTAAAGGAGAACACAGGTAGCAACCTTTTCGACCTTAGCCGCAGCAACTTCTTCCTAGAAACATCGCCAAAGGCACGGGAAGCCAGGGCAAAAATGAACTATTGGGATTTCATCAAGATAAAAAGCTTTTGCACAGCAAAAGAAACAGTCCACAAAACCAAAAGACGACCAACAGAATGGGAGAAAATATTTGCAAATGACATATCAGATAAAGGGCTAGTATCCAAAATCTATAAAGAACTTATCAAACTCAACACCCAAAGAACAAATAATCCAATCAAGAAATGGGCAGAAGACATGAACAGACATTTCTCCAAAGAAGACATCCAAATGGCCAACAGGCACATGAAAAAGTGCTCAACATCGCTCGGCATCAGGGAAATCCAAATCAAAACCTCAATGAGATACCACCTCACACCCGTCAGAATGGCTAAAATTAACAAGTCAGGGAACGACAGATGTTGGCGGGGATGTGGAGAAAGGGGAACCCTCCTACACTGTTGGTGGGAATGCAAGCTGGTGCAACCCCTCTGGAAAACAGTATGGAGGTTCCTCAAACAGTTGAAATTAGAGCTACCGTTCGATCCAGCAATTGCACTACTGGGTATTTACCACAAAGACACAAATGTAGGGACCCGAAGGGGTACGTGTACCCCAATGTTTATAGCGGCAATGTCTACCATAGCCAAACTGTGGAAAGAGCCAAGATGCCCATCGACAGATGAATGGATAAAGAAGAGGTGGTATATATACACAATGGAATATTATGCAGCTATCAAAAGGAATGAGATCTTGCCATTTGCAACGACGTGGATGGAACTGGAGGGTGTTATGCTGAGTGAAATAAGTCAATCAGAGAAAGACATGTATCACATGACCTCACTGATATGAGGAATTCTTAATCTCAGGAAAGAAACTGAGTGTTACTGGAGTGGTTGGGGGTGGGAGGGATGGGGTGGCTGGGTGATAGACATTGGGGAGGGTATGTGCTACGGTGAGCGCTGTGAATTGTGCAAGACTGTTGAATCACAGTTCTGTACTTCTGAAACAAATAACGCAACATATTTTAAGAAAAAAGAAAAAGAAGAAGATAACAGGAGAGGAAGAAAAGGGGAGTATGTCAGAGGGGGAGACGAACCATGAGAGATGATGGACTCTGAAAAACAAACTGAGGGTTCTAGAGGGGAGGGGGGTAGGGGGATGGGTTAGCCTGGTGATGGGTATTGAGGAGGGCACGTTCTGCATGGAGCACTGGGTGTTATGAACAAACAATGAATCATGGAACACTGCACCAAAAACTAATGATGTAATATATGGTGATTAACATAACAATTAAAAAAAAAGAAAAAAAAAAAAGAAAAGCTAGGCACCTGTCTTATTCATAACATTTACCCTAGGCACCTGTCTTATTAAAAAACATTTACCCCTTTATCTAAGAAGCAGAAAATTCCATGGCTTGATTTTCTGGGTCTTTTTCCCTTAGGTGCAGGCAGCTACAGCAGAGGCTAAAGCAGAGAGGTGCCCTGAGAAGATTCTAAATATAGGGTGAGTGAACCTGGCCTGTGATCCACGTGGTCTGGCTTCCATAATTCTCTGGCACTGACTCTCCTTTCTGGCCCCTGAACCATTAACAAAGTTTTGCCTCAACTTCTAGCCTCCCTTAGCAAAAATTTGTTTCAGCCTCTGTTCTCCAACAACAAGGAAGTAAGGTCCCTTGAAACCTTAGTGATAATGTCAGTGGCTAAGGCAGGGTAATTTATTGTAAGATTAATTTATGTTTTGATTTCACTGGCATGGAAGCATTGGGAGGAAAGAGAACGGCTTCTCTTCCCTTCCCTCCTTGATCCCTAGGGCATAGGTAAGGGAAGATTTAATCTTCTAAAACTGTTAAATTAGGAGTCAGGGGAAGATACCCGCTTAGGGACTTGTACGGTGAGAAGCAGAAGCGGCTAGAGTAGCAAGATTTTCTCTGAGACGAGGAGCAGAGGTCTGTGGATCCAGAAGAAATGGAGACCAGCAAGTGTTCCCAAATGCAATGGTCACAGTGTCAGAGTCTCAGTGAGAGGTGGTTACTGTGGCACCCCTGGGAGGGGCTGGATCCAAGCGCTGGGACTCTTTGCCTTTGGGAAAGAATTCCTTTGCTCCAGCTTGGCACAAAAGTGACCATATGTTGGCCTTCAAGGTACCTCCCAGGATTTGGACAGGGAATGTCACAGTGGTGAAATAGTGTCCGCCCTGAAACTTTTGTAATGCTTAAGAGCCCTGTCACCTGTCACATAGTTATTCAGTAAACACTTACCAAGCACCTACTGTGTGCCAAGCATTGTTCTAGACACTGGAGGAACAGCAATGAACAAAACTGACAAACTTCCTATTCACAAGGAGCTTAGATTCTTTGGGACCAAGCGGACAATATAAAAATAAGCTGGTTGGGGCACCTGGGTGGCTCAGTCAGTTAAGCATCCAACTGTTGGTTTTGGCTCAGGTCATGATCTCAGGGTTGTGAGGTCGGGCTCTTTGTTGGGCCTGGAGTCTTCTTGAGATTCTCTGCCTTTCCCTCTCCATCTGCCCCTGCCCCCATTCATTCACTCCCTTTCTCTCTCTCTAAAATAAAATAAATAAAATCTTAAAAAAAAAAATAAGCTGGTTAATAAACAGTTTCAGATAGCAATAAGTACTCTAAAAATAATAAAGCAGGGAGGGATGCCTGGGTGGCTTAGTCAGTTAAGTGTCCAACCCTTAATTTCAGCTCACGTCATGATCTCAGGGTTGTGAGATCAAGACCCACATCAGGCTCCATGCTGGGTGTGGACCCTGCTTGAGATTCTGTCTCTTTCTCTGCCCCTCTTTCTCCTTCCCTCTCTAATAATAATAATAATAATAATAACAATAATAATAAAGCAGGGAAATTTGGCAAAGCATGACATGAGATGAGGCTAGTGGTCAGGCCTCTCTAAGGAGGGAACATTTGATCTAGGATATAGAGATAACAAGGAATCAGCCATGAGAAGATCTGAAGTAATGGTATGTGTAAAGGCCCTAAGGTAGGAACCTATTTGGCTTGTGTAAAGAATAGTAAGAAAACCTATGTGTCTGGAATGTTGTGACTGAAAAGGAGAAAGATATGAAATAAGATCAGAGAAGTCTACAAAGTCCAGATCATATAGCTCTTGTAGGCCATGATAAAAAAAAAAAAAGTTGATTATTTTCATCTGCAATGGGGAGTTGCTGAAGCATTTTAACCAGGGGAGTAAATGGTCTGATGTCTGTTTTAAGATGATCATTCTGGCTGTGTGTAGAGATTGGGCTGGAATGAGACAAGAATGGGGACAGGGAAAGTAGTTAAGAGGTTTTTCTAACTACCAGTTAGATTTCCTGATCAGAGGAGTAACAGTGGACATGCTAAGACGGGCTGGTTTCAGGAAATACTTGGAAGGTAAAGCAAATCAGACATACTGATGGATTAGTCGTGTTAGAGGAAGAAGGAGAGTCAGGAAAAGAAAATCACAAAGATGGACTTGTGGACATTGGGGGCCCGAGCAAATGCGTAGATTGTGGTGTCATTTCCTGGTACAGAGAAAAGTGGGGAGAAGCAGCATCCCTGCATCAGAGGAAAGGGATTCGTAAAGCATGGTATGGATTAGGGCTGAGGAAGAATATGGTGAGGGAGGGCAGGAGAAGAAGATGGATAAGGTAGAGACAGATGCTGTGTACAGGAGGACTTCCTTCTGTCAGGGTTTGGTTTTCTGTGAAGGAGGAAGCAAAGTCATTTGTTGCCTGCAGGGAATCATTGCTTGGCCGTGATGTTGGGGAGGGTGGAGAAGGTCTGGAAAAGCCCTTGTGAAGAACTGAAGAACAATCCTGCTGGGAAAATGTGGAAAGGAGTCACCCAACTGAGTGTGGAGACAATTCTGGGTCAAATTGTGTCCCCTAAGAAAGCATGTTGTATCCTAACCCCTGGTACCTCTATATGATATTCGCAAGTTCTGGGTGTACCCAGAGCATCTTTTGTTCAACAAGTCTTGTCTGTCTTCACCATCTGCGCTAAGTGACCCCAATGGAGTTGGAGTAGTAAATACCAGAGAGTTGATTCCTGTGTTAGACTGGCTCCTCCAAGATGCAGACACCAGTCAGGATTAAGTGTGCCAGGATTTTATTAGGGAAAATGAAAGGAAGTAGGAATCAGGGAGGTCAGGAGAACCACCAGACCATGATGCCCATCTGACCCCGAGTGAACGTAAGGGAGCAACAGCTGGGTGAAGCATCCTAGCCTGCCATGTCGTCTCAGAAAGGTTCAACAAAGCCATGGGGGGAGTTCTGGAACCAGGCTGACAACACAAGAGTCCCCGATACTCATAGGAACCCTCTGCCATAGTGTGTGGGCTGCACTCAGTCATGGGTAGGGAGCAGCCTGCGGGAGATGTGCCTCAGCACCAGCACCGTCATAGATTTCAAAGGGCAGGAGTTGGGGTCCTCGGTCAGTGACACTCCCTGTAGTAGGAGCTCTGTGAGCCGCATTCTTGAGGTGCCACACCTCCTATCAGATCAACATTTAAGCCAGGTTTAGATTTAGTTTTGTATGGTCCCTCCTGGATCCTTTGAATTCCAGCCAATGGAACATGATTGAATTTGCCACACACTACTTCCCAGCCCAGCCTAGAAGAACTCCCGTGTGCTGTCCTCTGTGCCCTCCCCTTTCTGTTGGCTGGATGTTGATGTCCACATGTTAAAGATGGCAGACCCTGGGCCCTGAGTGACTATGTGAACAGAGCCCGTTGTCCCCCCACCCCCACACCTTCTGATAAGCTATTTGAACTGTTGACATGAGTGAAAAGTAAATTTCTATTGCATTTGAGCTGTAATACATTCTGGTCTATTTGTTAGAGCAGTGAGCTTGCCCGAGCTACCATACTACCATGTAGCTGTAATACATTCTGGTCTATTTGTTAGAGCTGTGAGCTTGCCCGAGCTACCATACTACCATGTAGGTGTAATACATTCTGGTCTATTTGTTAGAGCTGTGAGCTTGCCCGAGCTACCATACTACCATGTAGCTGTAGTACATTCTGGTCTATTTGTTAGAGCAGTGAGCTTGCCCAAGCTACCATACTACCATGTAGCTGTAGTACATTCTGGTCTATTTGTTAGAGCAGTGAGCTTGCCCGAGCTACCATACTACCATGTAGCTGTAATACATTCTGGTCTATTTGTTAGAGCAGTGAGCTTGCCCGAGCTACCATACTACCATGTAGCTGTAATACATTCTGGTCTATTTGTTAGAGCAGTGAGCTTGCCCGAGCTACCATACTACCATGTAGCTGTAGTACATTCTGGTCTATTTGTTAGAGCAGTGAGCTTGCCCGAGCTACCATACTACCATGTAGCTGTAGTACATTCTGGTCTATTTGTTAGAGCAGTGAGCTTGCCCGAGCTACCATACTACCATGTAGCTGTAATACATTCTGGTCTATTTGTTAGAGCAGTGAGCTTGCCCAAGCTACCATACTACCATGGGCCGGCTATGAGAAGGATGGTAAAGATATCTGGGACACAGGAGAAGGAAGGAGAGAGTGAAGAGAGCATTTGATTTATAGAAGTTCTGTTGATACATGACTTTTTAGGAGTGTGGAGTTGGGCTGTGCTGGGATCACTCACTCAGTTGATGGGGAATTATCCCGAGTGAGTGGACTGACTGGTGGTCCTGGTACACTTCTCTGGGCCAGTAGCTCTCCAGCTTTCTCATGCCCCTACTTGGAGTGAGGTACCCACCCCTTCTCTTTTGCCTTCTCCTGCCATTTGTCCTCCAAGCTAAGGTATGTGTGGGATTCCCAGGAGCCCCACTCTGGTTTTCTTCCAGCCTGTGCCTCTAGGATCCTAAGGGATGCTTCCCAGACCTTGGTGTGGGAGGGAGGAGGCTCATGTCTGATCCTATCTCCCTAACTCTGTCTGTGGCCTTCAACAGGGCCTTTTCCCTTTCTGCCTCTCTGGCCTCAGCCTCCCTCTCTGAACAACGAAGGGGACTGGACCCACTGACCTCTGGCCCCTTCGCGCTCTTACTATGGGTTTATGAACTTGTGACTTGGGGGAAACAAATCCCTAAGAAATGGAAGGAGAGCAGGTTTCCCTCTGTCCAGCAGAGGGGAGCAGTTCCCCACAACTAGCACCTAGGCAGCGATCCGCCTGTGTCAGGCAGCTGCAGGCCCAGCCTTCAGCGGCTTTCAGAGCAGAAAGGAGCCAGTGTTCCAAGCACAAGAGACCCCACCCCGAGATGGGGAGCCACAGCCCTGTGAGAAGTCATTCAGGCCCGCCGTGCCTCTCCAGCAGAGAGAGGGTGCATCAGTCACTAAATATTAGTGGGGCTCTGGCTTTGCCAGTTTGATGGGAAGGAGGAAGCTTATGTAAGCTAGAAACACAAGAGAGGCAAAAACAAACCAAAGGCTTACCAAAGCCAGGTGCTACTCCTAGACTGACAAGCCTTCAGCAGAATGGGACCTCAGCCTTCGGGTTTGAACTGTGCCCCTCCGAAAGACCAGGCCACCTCAGATTGTGACCTTATTTGGAACAAGGTGGTCAGTGCAGATATAATGAGTTGAGTTCATATGGGAGTAGGGTGGACCCTTCATCCAGTATGACTGGTGTCCGTATAAAATGAGGGAACTTGGACACAGACACAGACACAGAGGGAAGATGGCCGCTTGAAGATGGCAGCAGAGGTTGGAACCAGGCTGCCAGAAGCTGGGAGAATCTCCCCCGGAAGCCTCAGGAGGAGCACAGCCCTGCCAACACTTCCAGCCTCCAGAACCGTGAGACAATACGCTTCTGTTGTTTAAGTCCCCAGCTTGGGGTGCTTTGTTACCGCAGCCCCACAGACTCGCACCCTCCGCCCCTTGCCTTCCCGGGCAGAAGTGGTGCACCGACTCAGTCCCACCTCTGCGGCAGGATTTGTCACACTGCACAGCATTTCTTGCTGCTCTTGGTTTTAATGCAGAATTTGGGCACCTTGAGTGGACTGCTCCAACTAATGCCTCACCTGGCTCTTTGCGGGCATCTTAGCTGTAGTCCCTGCTCCATGCTCCCTGGGGGGGGGATTGGAAGAACCCCTCAGCCTCCTCCCAGACGCCCCTCACATGGGCTATTTGTTTCCTCTCTGGGATTCCTGTCCACACAGGGCGGCTCAGACCCAGAGAAGGTTCTTTATGTTGGACAAAAATATACCTCCCTACAGCTTCAGCCTACCAGTCCTTGCCATGTACTCTAGAGCCACAAAAAAACCCTCTGTACCCTCTGCCTTTAAACATTTGCACACAGGAGCCTTATACCCTTAAACATTCTCTGGTCCCTGATCCCTCAGAACTGCCTCATTGGTGAAGTTTACTGATGGCCACCTAACCTAGACAGTTCCAGTTGTTAAACTCCCCCTTGTAGTTAGGGACCAAGATTAGACATGATACACCTGGTGTACGTTCTAACCAGAGTCAAGGGGCCAAGAGCCTCACCTCCCTGGTTCTGAACTCAATACCTTTGATGATGTAGCCTAAGGCCACCTGAAAGACTGTGACTATTACGATTTCAGGAAAGCGGTAAGAGATGACAGGTTCCTTGGCCACCAGGAACACTTCCATGGGTACAGAGGTGGTGCAAAGACCATAAACTGCCTGAGGAAGGAGTGGTATCCATCCAAGTGCTCAAGCGAGAATTCTTGCTTCTGAACTTGACCTCTTTCTCTCCTTTACCTATCAAAAACAGTTCTTGCCGATTTTATTTATCTCCAGGTCTGCCTAAAATCTGTTTCTCCTTCCCCCACTGCTCCATCATGTCTTATCTGGGTCCCTGCGACAAGGTTCCCTGTCTTCAGACTGGCTCCCAGCAATCTTTTCTCCTCACTACACTTACAGGAAGATTCCTGATTTGGAAATGCGACCATGTGACCAACACACACACACACGCGCACACACGCACACATGCACGCACACGCGCTCGCGCTCGCAAAATCTACCTCCCCACCCCCATGTTTTCAGGATAAAGCCCAGTGTCACCATGGCCTGCCTCCCAGCTTCACTCCCCATGTAATGTATGATCCAGCCTTACTAACTTACAAGAGGGGTGGTCATTTGCCTTTCGCCTCTGCACATATTCATACCTGGAACATTTTCTTTCATCTCTATTTCCCATTACACCCTCCCACCTAGCATATGCCTTCTACCAGGAACGGTTCTTGGATACAAACAAGATCCCATTCAGGCCAGCCCCAGTGACAGGACATGTATTAGGGAGACAGCAGGAGGACTCACAGAGTCAGCAGGAGCCTGGAGGCCACGCTCAAGAATGAAACAGCTCTGAATGGCCAAGAAGCAGAGGCCGGGGTATTAGTTAGAACTTGCATTTGAGGGACGCCTGGGTGGCTCAGTCGGTTAAGCGGCTGCCTTCAGCTCAGGTCATGATCCCAGGGTTCTGGGATCGAGTCCTGCATCGGGCTCCTTGCTCAGCAGGGAGCCTGCTTCTTCCTCTGCCTGCAGCTCCCCCTGCTTGTGCTCTTGCTCACTCTCTCTCGCTTATGCTCTCTCTCTCTAGCAAATAAATAAAATCTTTAAAAAAAGAACTTGCATTTGACTGTAAGTCACAGAGACATGAAATACAGACACAGAAGAACGCAGTGCTCTATTTTTCAGCCATCTACAAAGAAGCTCAAAGATGAGAAATCCAGGGCAGGCTCAAGACTTGAGGATGTTGGGGCTGACTTCTCTGATGGTTGATGAAGTTCTAAGTGATGTAGGAAAGACATTAGGGTTCGAAGCCGATGGCCAAAAAAAATTCTTGAGACTCTTTGGTGCAAAAAGGTGGTTTTATAAAGCATGGGGACAGGACCCGTGGGCAGAAAGAGCGGCACTGGGGTCGTGAGGAGCGGCCCATTATATACTTTCAAGTTGGGAGGAGGGTGGGGATAGCGTAAGTCTCTAAGGAATTTTGGAAGCAAGGTTTCCAGGACCTTGAGGGGCTAGCTGTTGTTGGGAAAAGGTCATTTATTACTGTCTTTTACTGAGTCATGAGAGCCTTCAGATGTATATCGGTGGATCGTATGCTTGGGGGGTTATTGCCAACATGTATTTTGGGGGGTTTAGAGATAAAGGAAATTTCTAAAGGAATTTTTATATGTTAAAGTAGACTTACAGGATCCTGGGGGGTCGGGCTAAGATTGCTTTGCCCTTAGCAAAGTATTAACATTGAGGCAGCTGAGGCCCTAGAGGAAGGTCACTCTGCCTGTTTCAAGGACTTGTCAGTGGGCTCTATGTAGGTAGTAAGGAAATTTAATACTTTTTCTTCTGCCTTTGTTTCCCACATCACCAAGCATTAGGCCCACGTCTTAGGCAGAAAGGATAAGGAAGCAGGACCAGCACATGGACCCTCACAGCTGCCTCCCTCCTCAGGGGCACTCACAGAAGCCACATGCAACAACTTCTGACATCTCATTGACAAGGCAGGAGGGGAGGGGAGGAAACTGGCATGAGAGCAGAGGGGGATACTGGCAAAAGAGAAGTCCTTTAAATCTTCCAGGGACAGACGAAAGGAAATTCTTTGATGTTACTCAACCGTTCACCTGCCTGGAAGAAAAGGGTGAAAAGGTCTGGTTAGCTGGAAAGGTGTCTGCCATCTCAGGGTCGGCCTGGCATGCTGGCCAGATGCTAAAATGCATTCAGCTCACTGTGATTTGTTCCTCCTGAAAACAGCAGATGGAGAATCTCTCTCAGCACCATGGCAACCAGATCTCTCCTGTAACAGGAGAATTGGCGAGTGCCCCTGCAGGCGCTGATCCATTAGCGTGCACTAAGCTCCGTTCGAGGCCCGGCCCTGTGCTGGGTGGTTGGAATGCAGAGATGCATAAACCGAAGCCCCCTGCTTTATGGGCGTCCACAGGCTGCCAGAGGAGACAGACATGCACAGCCAACAGCATACTAAGTAATCCACAGAAGGGACAGACCCAGTGCTGCCAGAGTGGCGGCTCCTCCATGAGATCCAGTAACTGACCAGCGGGGCTTCTCCGAAGAGCTGTGCTTGACTCGAATTTGGCAGAGTCGGTCACAGCTGTTCAAGAGCAGGAGCTGGGGAAGCTTGAGGGTTGTGGCACCTTTGAAGAACAACAGGCACAGCCAGAGCCCAGGGCTCTCGAGGGTGCTGGGGACAGACCGGGAGAGACGCACGGGTGCTAATGCAGAGCACCCTGCAGCCACTGCCCTCGCTCCTGTCAGCCACAGCCTAGTGCCCAATCCAGGCGCCAGGTTCCAACCCCCCCCCCTTTTTTTAACCCCTTCCCTTCTTTTATTTTTTTTTAAGATTTTATTTATTTATTTGAGTGAGAGAGAGCACAAGTGGGAAGGAGAGGGAGAGAGAATCTGAAGCAGACTCCACACTGAGTGCAGAGCCCAACGTGGGGCTCGATCCCACAACTGCGAGATCATGACCTGAGCCGAAACCAAGAGTCCAGTGCTTAACCTTCTGAGCCACCCAGGCGCCCCACCCCTTCCCTTTTAAAAAAATCCTCTCTCGATATCACAATGATCACGATAGCATGATACCACCTTCTCCTCCACCTTCTTCTGCAGTTCTGGCTGCCCATTCTCACTCTTCTTATTTCCTCCCTCACCTCCTTAAATTCTGACCTTTTTCTCAGGCTACGCTGCCTCTGGACATATTAGAAACCTCTCCATCTCTATTTTTCCTTGTGTATTGGTCTCAGTTTCTTCTACCACAAGATGAGTCCTCTACACATGTCTGGAAACATGACAGCAACAGTGTGGCAAACATTATGGAAATCCATTTCCCCCATATCCATCTGTTGATCCTGGGGAATGATTCTGATTGGCATTGGTTGGGTCATATGCCTGCCCTAGGACCTGTCACTGCTATCATAGTGATGGGGCAGTATGGTTCATGATGAGGGAAATCAGGCTCCATGACTGGCCCCATCAAGGTCACATGGAGTGAGTGAAAGGCAGTTTCCAAAGGCAAGTGTGTCAGTCAGGGCTCTGGTCAGGAGACGGAAACTACATGATATTAACAGGGAGAGTTGAATATAAATGATTATTAACTGATAACAGAGGCTTAACCACCAAGGGATAAAGAGAGCTCTAAAAAATACAGGAACAGATGAAAACAAAATGTGGTGTATATGTGTTGTAGAATATTATTCCACCATTGAAGGAAGGAAATTCTGACATACACCATAGCACAGATGAACCTTGAAAATAGTATGCTAAGTGAAATCAGAAAGATACAAAAGGACAAACACTGCATGATTCCACTTCCATGAGATCCCTGGAAAAGGCAAGTTCATGGAGACAGGATGTAGAATAGAGGTTACCAGGGCCTGGCAACAGGGAATGGAGATGGAGTTTCAGTTTGGCATGATGGAGAAGTTCTGGAAGTAGAGAGTGGTGATGGTTACCCAACATTGTGAGTGTACTTAATGCCACTGAATTGTATACTTAAAAGTGGTTACAATGATTAATTTTATTTATGTAGATTTTACCACAATTTTTAAAAGTCTGCAGGTGTGGTGGATAGAGTAGCTGACACTAATCTAGCACTGAAGTAGAAGACCCAAGGAAGAAACCGACTGGGAAGGGCCTTCCCCCCTGCCACGCTGAGACTCAGATCCCCTGGAGAGACATTCTGTGGCCCTTCTCCCTCACACACAAAGGTACAGTTTAAAGGGGTGCAGGTCACTCCAGTTGGGCTTGTTGTTGAGTTTGATTTGGACCACCGTTGCATCAGTTTGGTTAAGGAACATGAACAGGTCTCTGATTGCCATACATGGCCTCACCCAAGACCCCTTGAGCCTGAAGATAAGCAAGTGAATTTGTATCCATCAGGGAGAAACAAGGTTGTCCCAGTCAGGTGTTTGAACAATACGAGGGGATGTTCAGAAGCATGTTCGCCGGTGCTGTCGGAGCATCAGGCCCAGAGGAATACTTGAGAAACATCCGTGACCTTGTGAATTTTCCTATTTCCGTACCGTGCAGGCAAGGATGACCAACCCCACAGGAGGGCAGGCGGGAGCAGTAGGGGCTGCCTGGCCCAGGCAGACCATGTGACCTCGCCCAGTTTCATGGACAAGGTATGGGGTCATTGCACCCCTGCCCTCACAGCTCAGCACCTCCAGGATCCAAGGTGTGTCCTCCCCAGGTGCTGGGGGATTGCTCTCCCTCTACCCCACAGAATTGGCACAAGCCATTCTAGCGCCTGTACCTTCATCTTTCGTTCAGCCATCCCCACCACGTGCCCAGACCTTCTGTCCAGAAGGGACAAGTGCAAGAGTGACAAGGGCATTTTTACAGAATTTAAAGAAACCTACTACAGAGCTGTATGGGTCACTGCAGGAGGATTCGGGGAGCAGGGTTCTCAACCAAGTGGCCATTATCTTTGAGATCTAGGACCATCTCAGGCCAACAAGAAAATCCAGGTAGCTGAAACAGCATTAAGTTTGTGTCCTCTCATTCCATTTTGGGGTCTCTTTCTTGCTATTAGGGGAAAAAAAGAGCACTGTGACCAGGAATGGTCAGGGTAGAATCCCAAATTTTCAAAATAGGCTTATATGGCTCACCACCCCTTTTGTCCTGATCATTCCTCGGAAAGCACCAGGGAGAAATGATCCCATGCTAGGCATGGCACATTGAGGGACCGTTAGTCGGCTTGAGCTGCCATAACAAAATGCCACAGCCTGGGTGCCTTAGACAATAGACACTTACTTTCTCACCCTTCCAGAGGCTAGAAGCCCACCATCAAGGTGCTGGCGGATTCATGTTCTGGTAAGAGCCCTCTCCCTGGCTTGTAGGGGACCACCCTCTCACCATGTGCTCACATGGCCTTTGGTATTAGCCATGCCCTGGTGTCTCTTCTTCTTTTTGTAAGGACACCAGTTCTACTGGATCAGGGCCCCACATATGATCTCATTGAACCTTAATTACACCCCTAATGGCCCTATCTCCTAATACAGTCACATTGGGGGCTAGGGCTTCAACCTGTGAATTTGGGGGGAACACAGTTCAGCCTGTAACAGTAACCCAGCTGAGGAGGAGGTGACAGGAGTAAAGTTAGATGTCTGGATGTTAAGTTTGAAGGACACTGTTCCAATGCCAGATAACGCCACATGCCTGCAGATGACAGGAGCATGACAAGACCGTGACATACCTTGACAATGGGCTATCTCTTGGGTGGCCTTTGCATTATCAACCGCAGGCGATATGGAAAGCTGAAAACAAAACACGGTTTTGTTTCAAGGGCCATAAGGGCCCATGTCGGTTATGGAGCTGCTGTATTCCTTAGTGCCTAGAACAGTGCCTGGCACATCACATGTGCTTGATATATTAATAGTCATTGGGCTTCTTTGCCTATCTCATTCTTTTAAACTCTTTTATTTCCATTTTATTTTGTTGAATTTTTGTCATTCCTGTCTTCTGTGTCCCTAATATTTTCAGCAGTGTTTTTTCTCCCTTGGGCTGTTTTGTTTTTCTTTTATTTCCTTTTTCCACTTTTTCCCTGAGCTCAGGTTCACCTCCTGGGGTCTTCCCATCTTTTCACTGTACTCTTTTTTCGTAGAGGCAGTCCCTTCATCAAGTCTTTTAAATGCCTGACAATTGTTTAGTTACAGCTTTTGTCTGCTCTATGGCAGCATTTTCCTGGTAAGCATTTCACATCTGCCCCTCGCTTTTCCTATCCCATTGCTGTGCATGGAGAGATCCTCTGCATTTTCCTTTTGATGAATCATCTTTGAACAAGTGGAGTATTCCCTGGACCAGCTCTTTGCAGGAGCGTCATGTGGGATGGGTCAGAGCAATGCTCCTCCCTAGCCGGAATTTTTCCTGATGACCCAGGGTTCACACATGAGCTTGATCAACCTTCACTTCTCAGCTCAGGCATGTCTCGGCAAGTTTGGCAACCCAGAATGCTGGCCTCTGCCAAGGAGATTTGCATGATTTGATTTTCATTTATTTATTCATTTGTTGCCTGAATGACACGAGAGAAGAAGTTTATGTCCCAGTCCCTGGGGGCAGAGAGAGAGGGTGGAAAGACAGGGTGTCTGCAGGTGTCCTCAGGAGGACCAGGTTTGTAGCCGTCTTGCTGCAGGCAGCAGAAGACAGAGCGCTTCTGCTTTGGGGCCAGATGCTCGTGTGAGAGGCCACAGTATGGCAGAGAGGGCAAGCGCTTCTCCCAGCTCCTGCCAGGAGCAGGGGCTCAGGAACAGGGGCCGAGAAGAATGCAGCCCTGCTTTGGCATCATGTGAACTGAAATCTTGGGTTACAGGGGACAGAAGCCAGCCTGACCAATGTGTGCAAGCACCCAAGCTTTTCTTTCTCCTTCCACCTTCTCCACATTTCCTGTGCCGCCATCAACAACAGGACCACCCTCCCCATATCTTGCCAGCCTGGCCTCCTCCTGGTCCTGGACCAGGCTTGGCCTAGCACCTTTTAAGACCTAGTTAGGAGTCTGAATGTTTGAACATCTTAATCAAAGAGGAATCTATTGTAGATCACAAGATCAAAGGAGGAATTGAGTATCAGACTCTGTATAGATGGGGCTCTGCCTCAGGTGGCTCAGCTGGAATCCTCTTTGGACTTCCCTTTAGGTTCAAATTCCTGGAGAGAGAGTCTTATGTTTATCAATAATGTGAGGAAAGAACTAAAATACATCAGCCGCCAAGGGCTAATGTCATCTTTTTTGTGTTTGCTTTTATAGAAGAAACACCAGTGCAGTATCATGCTTGAGCCTGTCCTTCCTAGAGATTACCTGACCATTTCATTTATTCAGTTAAGATCAAAGGAACCAAATGATAGCAATGGCCAAACTTTTTTTTTTTTAAGATTTTATTTATTTGAGAGAGAGAGAGCACGTGAGTATGATCGGTGGGGAGGGGCAGAGGGAGAGGGAAAAGCAGACTCCTGGCTGAGCAGGGAGCCCCATGCAGAGCTCAATCCCAGGACCCTGGGATCATAACCTGAGCCCAAGACAGATGCTGAACCGATTGAGCCACCCAGGCATCCCAGCAATGGCCAAACTTAATCATCAATAACCCTATATTTTGACATGGGTAAAAATCAACCAACCACTCTTTTCACTATGGGTTTCAAGTTAAAATATGATATTTCTTTGGAAATGTCTGTTTCCTTTTATAATCTTTATATAATCCAGGTTACTGTAGCCCTTGGTTCTTCATTTAGCTACTAAAAAGATTTGATCTCAACTCAGTCCCATCCATATCACCTATTGGCATGAGTTGTGTGGAGCTCAGATGAAAGGCTTGCTGAAAGCCTGCCTAAACCCAACTCAGCAGTCTAAGGGACATTCTGATGGGGAGAATTTGGAGAGGACTAAATTTGGGGAGGATTCAATTAAATCGATAAAAGGATTAGAAATTGGACCTAAGTAAGAAAAAGGAATTCATGAAAAAGAAAAAGATGTTTCGTTACACAGAGAAATTAAAACCTGAAGCAATTACCATTGAGATTTTTGTTCAGGAAATGAGTATCGACTGGTGCCAAATAATGTACTTCATGCTAACAGTACCAAAATAGATAAGACCTAGGCCCGGAGCTCATTGAGCAGTGGAGAAAGTATTTGCATGTTTCTGAGGAATCATCAGGAACTGGGATCAACAGTCTATTATGTTTTAATTGCCATTTTTTTCCTGATTATAAAAACAATGCATGCTTATTGAAGAGAATTTGGGAAACAAAGAAGAAATTTAAAATGGTCTCTGATGCTGCCAGCAGAAATAATCACTGTTAATGTTTTTTGTAAATATATGTGGTTATAATAAACACTGGCATTGATTAAGTGCATTCCATATGCTAGACTCTCATTTCATCATTAGCTCTATGAAGTGGGTACCATCATCATCATCCTCATTTTACTGATGAGGAAACAGGTTTTGAGGTTAATCTCAAAATCCCATGGCTAGGAATTGGCAGAGGTAGAACTAATCCAAGACTCATCTTGTCTTCTTCTCAAGCTCTCAAAGCACCCCCCAGGGACCAGAAGGACCCAGCAGCCAAGCCTTTGTCATCAGAGGGGCAAGGCACTTCTGAATATAACCCCATGGCTGCTGCTCAGCTCTGACTTTCAGGGGCCTAATGCCCAATTCCTGTGGAGAGACAAGGGCTGAACTAGCTGTACTGTCTAAAAATAAGAACAAAACAAACCAGAAAAACTTGGTCTCTTTGGGGACTCTTCAGTAGTAATGCAAGGGGCAGAAAAGAACGTTTGTCACACTCCGGGAGGAGGGCACTGTGAAGCCGAAAGGCAGTACCTGCTGATGTAGTGCTGCCACCTGGTGGAATTAGTGGTATAGGACACTGTCCAGCAAGACCAGCCCTGAAAACACTCCGTGGGAGGAGGAGAAATATTTGGAGAGAACTTTACAAGAAGTCCGCAGTCTTGCATTAGCAGGTAGGGACAAGAGTTATAACTGCTAATGTCACCCCCTCGCTCTCCCTATATCCTGATGGGGGATGAAAAAACTCAGATGATGTATATTTTCCTATAATCATAAAAAAGTGTTTTCTTCGATACTTTATTATAATGAAATTACCTCTGATGTTCACACACCTTAAATACTTAGTAGATCTACTAGGTCATTGTCAGGAGTTGGTGGACTAGCATCTAACATCAAGAGCAGGGCACAGAGTAAGGGATCAAAAAGTGCCACCTGGGGGCACCCGGCTGGCTCAGGAGGTGGAGCGTGTGACTCTTGATCTCAGGTTTGTGAGTTTGAGCCCCATGTTAGGTATCGAGATTACTTTAAAAATGAAACAAAACAAAGTGCCATGTGTTGGGTTCATCCGTTTCACCCCGCCTGGGGTGAGAGGCTCTCAATCTTGCAGTACTAATGAGAGCAGAAAGCCCTCCTGCCCAGACACTCATGTATATTGACGACCTGACTCACTTGTCCTGGTGAGTCCCTTTTTGAATATAACTTAGAGGATTGTGATCATTGTTTTACATCTCCGTTCATTAGACAAAATAAGTTGAAAATAAAGAGATGTACGTCAAAAATGAAAAAGTGTTGGTTTTCTGGGTCTTCTGTCAAAAAGTGAGATGAAATTCCCATGCAGGACATCTGTGGGATTAGATATATTGTAGAACACAGGCACGGAATCTCAGGTTCAGGGGTGGACTTCAAGGAGTCTACAGAACCCCCAAAATATTAGGCAAAATGGAATTTGTCTGAAACTGTGGTTGGTTGTTTGTTTGTTTGTTTGTTTTCCCTGGGGAGAAGATCAAGAGCTTTCATCAGCTTCTGCAAATGATACATACCCAAAGAAAAGGTTCAAAATCATTGCTGGGAACCCCTCGGAAGGTCCCTCAGATCATAGGGTTCTCTACTGTTGATCCAACATCACATGCACTACTGTTGGGAATTATCAGAAATTTTAGCTTTAAATAAGAAAGTGATGATGGTGGTCAGGCAGACTTTGATCCTTTTCCCCTTTAGACCTGCAGACCCAACTAAAGACAGAGGGCACTGGGCAACATTAAGGGCCCCCCACCCCCTGCCCCCGGTTCTGAGTTTGGCTCTGCCCTATAAAAGCTTGGTGACTTTGGGTACTTAATGCCCCTGGCTCTCATTTTCCTTATCTGAATAGTAAAAGCATGTGATGATATAATTTTTAAGTTCTTTTGCATTATTAAAATTCAATGATTTAGGAGAATGGCTTTCAAACTTTTTTTTAGCTTTAAACCCCATCCTAGGTTTCTGAAGAGTCCCTTGGGCCACTCCAAAGATTTGATTTAAATTTGGAAGTCCTAGGGGCTCCAAGGAGCACAGTTTGAAAATTACTGTCTCTGGATAATTATGTGAGTCATTGAATTGATACGTGAAGAGGGAACTAACATTCTTAAAGAAGATTTTGCCAAAAAGTTGTGTTTAAATTGAACTTGGATGACCTAGTAAGATTTCCTATTGATTTAAATTAAATCTAGAATTAGGAGCCCCTGTGTCTTTCCTTTCCAATTGAATTTCTGATTGATAATCAATTAACAGAGTCTTCTCATTTAGCATTTTGCATTTTTTTGCTTTCCAGACTGCCACACATCTAATGAAAGAAAACACTTAAAGATTATTGGGTTTAAATGAAGTTCTGGAAAAAGCAAATTTAATCTATGGCAGAAAACCAGAAGAATGGTGGTTGCCTCTGGGAGGAAGGGTGAGGGTGAGGATTTGCTGAGAAGGAATACTGGAACATTTGGGGGTGATTTGGGGTTATGTATCGGTCAAAACTTAATGGATATGCACAAAGATTTTTTTTCATTTCATTGAATTTAAATTTCACATTTAAAATATGTGAATACAGGGGCGCCTGGGTGGCTCAGTCGGTTGAGCGTCTGCCTTCAGCTCCGGTCATGATCCTGGGGTCCTGGGATGGAGCGCCACATCAGATTCCCTGCTTAGCAGAGGGCCTGCTTCTCCCTCTCCCCCCTGCTCATGCTCTCTCTCCCTCTCAAATAAATAAATAAAATCTTAAAAAAAAAAAAGAAAACTAAAGAAAATCTTGTCACTTGCTATTATGAGGATGAGCCTTAAGGACATCATGCTAAGTGACATAAGCCAGTCTCAAAAAGGTCTTGTTCAGATGTAGCCTTATAGCATCTGCTCATGGCAAACTGACCATCTCTGATTTTTGCAGCCAGGTACTTAACCCAGCAACCCTATCTAGACGAGGATACTACATAAGTCAGGATCTGGCAGGAGAAGGTGACTCACTCAAACAAGGCAACTGAGGAGAGTTTAATGAAAGGTCTATCAATAGAGATGTGAAAGGTTCAGGAGATGGTTCCCCTCCACCAGGACCCCACCAAGGTCCCCACCCTTTATACGACCTTATGCCCCAGCCCTCTCCCTACTCCATCCTTGTTCAGGTGGCCCATCTTTAGTCCCTCTGGGGGTGGAGGTGTGGACTCTGCCAGTGGTTGGCAGTCGCAGTGAGCAGGAACCTTACCTGGGGAACCTTTAAAATATGTCAGTGTCTGGGCCCCACCCCCAGAAGCTCTAATTTAATGGGTCTCGGGTGCAGCCCGGGCATTGGTGCTGCTTAAAAGCTCTCAGGAGATTCCAACAGGCCCAGATCAATTATTTCAGACTCTCAGAGGTGTAGGAATGGGTACTTCTTCGAATCTCCCCAGTACAGCCAGAACCGAGAAGCTCTGTTCTGTTTTCTATCAAAATCTGTTGCTTTGGCATAAACTTGCAGGCATAAACTCTGTTGTCCTCAGACCTTCCTTTCAAAGTGGATTTCAGAAGTAAAGTAATTCAATTTAAAAACGGAGCACTGATTAATTTCATCTTAATAACACTACTTGGGGTATTGTCAGTAGCTCTGGCCAGAGCAGAGTCGAGAACAAGGGAATAGAGAAAAGCAACATCCATATTTCAGAGCATCATTATGCACAGTATCCAAGAGGTAGAAACACCCTAAGTGTCCACTGATAAGTGAATGGATAAGCAGAGTGTGATGTGTGCATAAATGGAATACTACTCAGCCTTGAAAAGGAAGGAGCTTCTGACACACGCTACAATATGGACGAACCTTGAGGACATCATGCTGAGTGACATAAGCCAGCCACAAAAGGTCAAATACTATTTAAGAACATTTTTAAAGCAGGAATATTTAAATAGTTCAAAATACCTTCATACACACGTTAGATGAGAAAAACTCCTCAGTCTTCCTCCTGCCCCAGCGCCTGGGCTTGCTCTGGATACTGGGAGAGCAAATTTTACCATCTTCCTTTCCTCTTAATCTGGCCTGGTGGGAAGACCCCACTAGTCCTAAGAACATGAACTCACTGGAAAAGAAAAACAACTTCGCAGGGTCCTCCTAATTCACCATGTGGTCAGCGAGGGTGTCCAGAGTGAGGGGCTTAGCTGTCCAGAAGCAAGCCAGCAAGGACTCCATCATGGGTGGGACCACCTGGGGCAGGGCTGGATAGTGGAAGAAGAGAAAAGTGGGAGTAAAGCTTCTCTGCATAGTAAGGTAGAAGGAAGCAGATGTTATTTCCATGCATACTGCTGCAGGAAAGTGTTCTTTGTTGACATGGATTTCCCACTGGACTGTCTCTGAGCAGTGTTTATCCTGCAGTTGTGTATGTGGGCTTCTGGCCAAGAGTTACCCACAGGAGGGCTGGAGGATCCCAAGGGAAAGGAGGCACCATGACGTCACCTGGCCCTGGGGAGGAGAGCTGGCAGGGCCTGAGAGACCGGGAGCAATGCCCATGCTGGGCTCCTCTGTTGGAGCTCTTTGGTGACCAGATTCTAAACTCACCCCCAGGGAAAGGGATTGCTGTGGTTTACTGTGTTCCACTGTGATGTTCAGGATAAAGGTACAGATTCCAGAGCAACACCAGTCTGTGTATGCTTCCCTGGATGGCCTACAGAACCGAAGAGGAGGGTTCAATTTGAGAAACCGAAAATGAGGCTAGAGTTCGCTATGCCCATGAGAGGACTCTTATACAGCATTTAACATTTTCCCCCTTTTTAAAATTTACTTGTTTTTATTTTTTTTAATATTTTTATTTATTTATTTGAGAGAGAGAGAGAATGAGCATGAGTAGGGGGCGCAAAAAGGAAGAAGCAGACTCCCCACTGAGCAGGGAGCCCGACGTGGGGCTCGATCCCAGGACCCTGAGATCATGACCCGAGCTAAAGGCAGATGCTTAACCGACTGAGCCACCCAGGTGCCCCTCGTTTTCCTCTTTTGATTTTAGGAACAATAGTTAGCATCTAGTTTTTAGACACTTTTTCTGCTGTGAAAATCAACAAAGACCAACCAAATGAGATCATTTATTCAGGGTTTGCTATAGCAAAGGAGTCAGCCACCATCACACGTTTTGGCAGACCCAGAAGCAGGCAGAGGCATGGGAAAGCTTTATCATGGAATGAGGGGAGGGCTGTGGCCAGCCCCAATTGGAGGCTATTGGCCTGTGCGAGCTGTAGGCTGGCTAACTAGAAGTAGGGTGTTTTATGTGACTGGTCAGGAATGTATACTTGCTTTCTCTGGAAAAAGGAGGGGCAAGAATTAGGGAGCCTGTCAGTTATTAATAAAGTACTGACCCTTTGGGTCTGATTGTTCCAGGGATTCTTGCTTGATTTCCTGGACTGGTTGGTGGAGAGAGAGGTCTGACTTTTCTTTACAAGTCTGACATAGAGAGTAGATCGGCTCCCTGGGCTGGTTGCTGCAGGGTGTAGGTTAGAGGTCTCTTGGTGTATGTGGTCTGGCCATTGTCCATTGGTATATTCAGTCTCTCACTACCAAACCTTGAAGTGTCTCAGCCCAACAGTCTAGTGATGGTGGATTGCAGGAGTACGAAAGGGTGGGCAACCGTGGGAAGCGGAGCTTTCTTTGCTTCCCCTCTGCTCAGGCCATTGTGGCAAAGGCCATATCAGATCAAGGGGACCAGTGGTCCAGAAGTTCCAGGTGTGGCCACCACCAAGGCCAAAATCGAGGAGTGGCAGGTAACAACAGGGAAGCTCCCTCCGCAGTGTGAACCGGCTCAGGAGTCACAAATCTGTAAGAGGAAGGTCACCTTGACGGCAAAAGGAAGCACTCCAGTTCTGCTGGCTTTGGAAGATAAGGGAATTCCCAGAGAGCAAAACCCTTTGAGAAAATCCCTACTACCCCTGAGTTATTTCAGAGTTTGCCATTGAAAGTGATGTCAATCAGTCAATCTGTCCTAGCATCAAATTGTAAACAGCTTCTTTGCCCCCGCCCCTACCATCAGCTGGGCCCAAGCTCTAACTAGAAATCTTTAGAGGTGTCTCTGAGAATCATTTTCCGCCATCTGACACCCTAAGATTTGGTTTGATTCTCATATGGCTTCTGGACTGCTGTATGGCTTGTTTCATTCATATTTACTTCTCTTAACCTCCACCAGACTGTAAGGTCTCTTTATCATCTGCGGTGCTGGTGCAGGCATTGCAAAAACACGGACTGATCCGTGTCTCTGTGACAGATGACACATTCATTCTCCCAGTACATACTGAGAGGCTTTTTCCTGCCAAAGCAGAAGATAGGCGCTGGAGGACACAAAGACAGCCGCTGCCCACTGGCCTCAGGGTGTGAGAAAGCAGCCAAGTAATTAAAGACAATGTGGTAAGTGCTAAGTAAAGGAATGGAAGTAAGTACAAAGTAGCTTGGGAACACAAATAAGGAAGTGACTTGCTTTGATAGGCAAATCAGGTCTCCCAGAAGAAGAACACTTGAAGGCTGAGTGGAGGTTTTCCTTGGCAGAAAAGGAGTTAAGACATCCAGGTGGAGGGGGAGGTTTTAGAATGCAGAGTAGCTCAAGTGGTGGAGTACCTCAGGTGGTGGCATCCAGGGGACAGGGTGGATGAGGGCTGCTGGAGATGGAGCTGCCCATGTCCACAGGAACCAGACTACGAAGGGCCTTGTTTGCCTTTTTTTTTTTTTTTTTGAGATTTTTATTTATTTGTCAGCGAGAGAGAGAGAGAGAGAGAGAGAGAGCGAGAGCACAAGCAAGGGAAGTGGCAGGTAGAGGGAGAAGCAGACTCCCTGCTGAGCAAGGCGCCCAGCTAGGCGGGATTCAATCCCAGGACCCTGGGATTGGGACCTGAGTGGAAGGCAGACGCTTAACTGGCTGAGCCACCCAGGCGTCCCTTGTTTGCCATTTTTGTAAGGCATTTGAATTTTATTCTAGTGACAACATGGAGTCTAGGCAGGCTGCTAAGCAGAGGAATGTCAAACACCTGTGTTCTATTATAATTTTGGTGTCTGTGTGGCAGATGGATGGGGATGCCCAGTTAGGAGACCGCAAATTATAAGGACCTGAACTAGGACAGATGATGAGGGTGGAAAGGGAAAATGGGTTTAAGAGGTATTAAGGAAGCAGAATTAATGGGACTTGGGAAGATGATATGGTTTTGGAATGTTGGTGAGGTCTAGAGCCCACGGCCAAGAAAGAATTGTTGAGACGTCTTTGGTGCAAAGAGGTGATTTCGTTAAAGCGCAGGGACAGGACCCGTGGGCAGAAAGAGCGGCACCGGGGTCGTGAGGAGCGGCTGATCACGATTATATACTTGGGAGCTGGGGGAGGTAAGGAAGAAGGAAGGTTTTCTAAAGGACTTCGATATGCTAAAGAAGACTTGGGATACTGCCCGCCTTGCTATTGTCAAGCTAAGGTTGTTTTCCCTTCTAGTAAGGGTTTAACTTTGAGACAGCCAGGAGCTTCCTGGAGGAACGTTATACTCTGCCTGCCTCAAGTATTTGTCAATGGGCTGCAGGTTATAAGGGCATTTCCTATGTTTCCTTCTGCCTTTGTTTCCCACATTAGAGGGAGAGAAACAGAAAATTGGGGGTGCTAGGTTTTTAGCTTAGACAACTGGATTCGTGGTAAGGAATTGAGAGGTTCAGTCCTGGGGCGCCTGGGTGGCTCAGTTGGTTAACAAGGTCTGCCTTCAGCTCAGGTCATGATCTCGGGATCCTGAGATCGAGCCCACGTAGGGCTCCCAGCTTAGCAGGAAGCCTGCTTCTCCCCCTCCCTCTGCTGCTCCGCCTGTTTGTGCTCTCTCACTCTCTCTGTCAAATAAATAAAATCTTTCAAAACTAATAATAATTGAGAGATTCAGTCCTGGCTCACGATGGACATGCCCAGGGAAGGGTACCAGTGGCCATTAGAGAAGGAGAGCACACCATATGCACTCCATAGCCGAAATCACAAGGTGTCTCTGAAAATCTGTAAATCATTGCAATTCCCTTCTGCTCCTGTGGTGCAAACTAGATCTTCCTAGGTAGTTTTCAGGCAGTCAGCTTGCCAGAAGGCAAAAGGGAAGTCCCACGGTATCACCTCCTGTGTGGTGTTTACCTTGATAGACCCCACCCTGCCTCTGTTCTATGATGGTCTGTGCTTGATTTGGTCTCCCGCATATATGAGTAAGTATCTGCTGTGAGAAATGTCTCTGAATTATGCCTTGAGAGTTACTTCTGGAATCTCCATCGAGATCGGCCCACTTTGTTCCCCAATTGGAGCCTATATGTGGCATCTCTTCTGGATACCTTGAATTCTGAATTGTCTTCCCTCAGCCCCTCTGGGGGGCCTCTTTGGGTGGCCATTAAGATTTGGGACTCTTGCATGCTAAACCTGGTTTCTGAACAGTTCTGACTCCACAGCAGCTGGTTTGTTGTCGTTGTTGTTGTTTCCATTGGTGGAAGAAAAGCTGGTGGTTAAGCTTTGATTATCTGATCTCTGTCAAGTGACAAATGACTGGGAGCCTGGTGTCTCTTTGTCTTTTTTTTGTTCCCTTGAAGATTCTAACACTTGGGAAACCGGTATGTATACCTTAACATCACAAGACAATGGTTTAATCAAGCACTTGCCACCCTCAACTATAAAGTTGAAAATTCAGTTATGTCATATCCAACACTGTTGATTTATTATATTTTTTGACTATTAATACAATCCTTTGTGTTCTTTGTCTTATGCTCTGTGTTTAGTTTTGCCAGTGTTCTGAGTATCTATAAATGAAAAAAGCCTTGCCCCCCTTACAAAGGAAGGAAATGTTTTCTTATTTAAACAGTCTGTTAATAAGTATATTTCTCTCGTATTTGTGGAAATTTATTTTTTTTTAGTGATATTTTCTTATTTTTTTCTTTTCTTTTTTTTTATTTTTTTATTGTTATGTAAATCACCATATATTACATCATTAGTTTTTGATGCAGTGTTCCATGATTCATTGTTTGTTCATAACACCCAGTGCTCCATGCAGAACATGCCCTCCTCAATACCCATCACCAGGCTAACCCATCCCCCTACCCCCCTCCCCTCTAGAACCCTCAGTTTGTTTTTCAGAGTCCATCATCTCTCATGGTTCGTCTCCCCCTCTGACATACTCCCCTTTTCTTCCTCTCCTGTTATCTTCTTCTTTTTCTTTTTTCTTAAAATATGTTGCATTATTTGTTTCAGAAGTACAGATCTGTGATTCAACAGTCTTGCACAATTCACAGTGCTCACCGTAGCACATACCCTCCCCAATGTCTATCACCCAGCCACCCCATCCCTCCCACCCCCAACCACTCCAGTAACACTCAGTTTCTTTCCTGAGATTAAGAATTCCTCATATCAGTGAGGTCATGTGATACATGTCTTTCTCTGATTGACTTATTTCACTCAGCATAACACCCTCCAGTTCCATCCACGTCGTTGCAAATGGCAAGATCTCATTCCTTTTGATGGCTGCATAATATTCCATTGTGTATACATACCACATCTTCTTTATCCATTCATCTGTCGATGGGCATCTTGGCTCTTTCCACAGTTTGGCTATTGTGGACATTGCTGCTATAAACATTGGGGTACACGTACCCCTTCGGGTCCCTACATTTGTATCTTTGTGGTAAATACCCAGTAGTGCAATTGCTGGATCGAACGGTAGCTCTAATTTCAACTGTTTGAGGAACCTCCATACTGTTTTCCAGAGTGGTTGCACCAGCTTGCATTCCCACCAACAGTGTAGGAGGGTTCCCCTTTCTCCGCATCCCCGCCAACATCTGTCGTTCCCTGACTTGTTAATTTTAGCCATTCTGACGGGTGTGAGGTGGTATCTCATTGAGGTTTTGATTTCGATTTCCCTGATGCCGAGCGATGTGGAGCACTTTTTCATGTGCCTGTTGGCCATTTGGATGTCTTCTTTGGAGAAATGTCTGTTCATGTCTGCTGCCCATTTCTTGATTGGATTATTTGTTCTTTGGGTGTTGAGTTTGATAAGTTCTTTATAGATTTTGGATACTAGCCCTTTATCTGATATGTCATTTGCAAATATTTTCTCCCATTCTGTCGGTCGTCTTTTGGTTTTGTGGACTGTTTCTTTTGCTGTGCAAAAGCTTTTTATCTTGATGAAATCCCAATAGTTCATTTTTGCCCTGGCTTCCCGTGCCTTTGGCGATGTTTCTAGGAAGAAGTTGCTGCGGCTAAGGTCGAAAAGGTTGCTACCTGTGTTCTCCTTTAGGATTTGGATGGACTCCTGTCTCACGTTTAGGTCTTTCAACCGTATTTGTGGAAATTTAAAAAAAAAAAATTTTTTTTTCAAGTAGGCTCCACGCCCAGAGTGGAGCCCAACATGGGGCTTGAACTCCCAACCCTGAGATCAAGACCTGAGCTGGGCTCAAAAGTTGGACACTTAACTGACTGAGCCACCCAGGCACCCCATGTATTTGTGGAAATCTTTTTAAGCAGCTTTATTGAGAGGTAATTCACATACCATGAACTTCATTCATTTGAAGCATAAAATAAAGTATGTTTTAATATTAGCCAGAGTTGTGCAGCCATCACCACGCTTTTAGAACATGTTTATCACCCCAAAAAGAAACCCCATACTCATTAGCAGTCATTCTCTTTTTTTCCCCAACAGCTGAACCCGCACCCCTAATCCCAAATCCTAGGCAACCGCTAATCTACTTTATATATAGATTTCCCTAATCTGAACGTTTCACATAAATGGAATCATACAATATGTGGTATATGACTGGTTTCTTTCACTTAACACAATGTTTTCAGGGTTCATCCATATTGTAACACATATCAGTACTTTATTTCTTTTTATAACCAAATGGTATTCCATTGTGTGGATATACCACATTTTGTTTATTCACTCATCAGTCGATGAGCATTTGGGTTGTTTCCACTTTTGGGCTATTATGAATAATGATGCTGTGAACATTTATATACAAATTTTTGTGTAGACATGTGTTTTCATTTCTCTTGGGAATATGCCAAGGAGTGGAATTGCTGGGTCATATGGTAACTCTATGTTTAACTTTTTTGAGGAACTGCCAAACTGTTTTCTAAAGTGGGTGCACCATTTACATTTCCATCTGCAGTGTATGAGGGTTCCAATTTCTGCATATCCTCCCCAACCCTTATCACTGTCTTTTTGACAATCCTAGTGGTATAAAGTGGTATCTCATTGTATTTGGCGTTTCTCTGATGGCTACCTATGTTGATCAGATATATGATTAGCAAGAAGTTTCTCCCATTCTTTGGATTTTCTTTTCACTTTCCTGTTGGTGTCCTTTGAAAAGCAAAAGGTTTTAATTTTGATGAAGTCTAATTTATTTTTTTTTTCTTTTCACTTGTGCTTTTGATGTCACATTTAAGAAGGCTTTGCCTAGCTGGTGCAGTCACTCTGGAAAACAGTATGGAGGTTCCTAAAAGTTGAAAATAGAGCTAACCCTATGTGATGGTTAATTTTGTGTCAATTTATAGGGTGTTTGGGATGAAATTAACATTTAAATCTGGATTACCCTCCAAAATGTGGGTAGGCCTCACCCACTCAGTTGAAGAACTGAACAGAGCAAAAAGACCAGCCTCCCGGAGCAAGAAGGAATTCACCAGCAGACTTTCCTTGGACTTCATCTGCATCATCCACTCTCCTGGGGCTCAAGCCTTCTGGCCCACACCGAAGATTTGGACTTGACATCCTCCCTAACAGGGTAAGCCAATTCCTATAATAAGTCTCTCTATATATGTATACCTCCCATTGGTTTGTTTCTCTGGAGAACCCTAATGAATACAGGGTATAAATAATTTCTAAACAAATGGATTGGTGTATCTTTGCCTACCTCCAGAGAGAATTTATAGATTGCATTATAAAACACCTTAAAATTAAAGGCACCTCTATTTTGATTGACTTATAGGAACTAATTATCTTTTTTTTTTTTAAAGATTTTATTTATTTATTTGACAGAGAGAGACACGAGAGAGGGAACACAAGCAGGGGGAGAGGGAGAGGGAGAAGCAGGCTTCCTGCTGACCAGGGAGCCCGATGCGGGGCTCAATTCCAGGACCCTGGGATCACGACCTGAGCCGAAGGCAGATGCTTAACAACTGAGCCACCCAGGCACCCCCTAATTATATTTTTTATTGAAATGTAATTGACATACCATGTTATATTAGCTTCAGGTGTACAATACAATGATTCAGCAATTCTATACATTACGCAGTATTCATTATGATAAGTGTGCTTTTAATCCCCATCATCTATTTCACCCATTCCCCCATCCACTTCCCCTGTGGCAACCATCAGTTTGTTCTCTGTATTTAAATTTCTGGTTTTTTGTTTGTCTCTTTTTTGTTTGTTTGTTTTGTTTCATAAATTCCACATGTGAGTGAAATCATGTGGTATTTGTCTTTCTCTGTCTGACCTATTTCACTTAGCATAATACCCTTTAGGTCCATCCGTATTGTTGCAAATGGCAAAATTTCATGCTTTTTTATGGCTGAGTAATATTCCATGGTGTATATACACCACATCTTTATCTATTCATCTACTGATGGACACTTGGGTTGCTTCCATATCTTGGCTGTTGTAAATGCTGTAGTAAACATAGCAGTGCATATATCTTTTTGAATAAGTATTTTCATTTTCTCTGAGTAAATACCCAGTAGTGGAATTACTGGATCATATGGTAATTCTATTTCTTATTTTTTAAGGAAACTCCATACTGTTTTTCTTTTTTTTTTTTTTAAGATTTTATTTATTCATTTGAGAGAGAGCACAGAGGGAGAGTGAGAGGGAGAAGCAGAAACCCTGCACCCAGCAGGGAGCCCAAGGTGGGACTTGATCCCAGAACTCCGGGATCATGACCCAAGCTGAAGGCAGACACTGTACCGACTGAGCCACCATACTGTTTTCCGCAGTGGCTACACCAATTTGCCTTCCTACCAATCGTGCAGTAGGGTTCCTTTTTCTCCACATCCTCACCAATGCTTGTTTTCTCCTTTTTGATTCTAGCCATTTTGACAGGTGGGAGGTGATATCTCATTATAGTTTTCTTTTTTAAGATTGATTTATTTATTTTACTTTGAGAGAGAGAGAGCACAAACAGGAGGAGGGCAGAGAGAGGGAGAGAGAATCTAAAGCAGACTCCATGCTCAGTGTGGAGCCCGACACAGGGCTGGATCCCACAACCTCGAGATCATGACCTAAGCTGAAACCAAGGGTCTGTCGCTTAATCTACTGAGCCACCCAGGCGCCCCTCTCATTGTGGTTTTGATTTGTATGTACTTGAGGATAAGTGATGGTGAGCATCTTTTTGTGTGTCTGTTGCCCATTTGTATGTCTTCTTTGCATGTCTATATAGAACCTCTCCCCATTTTTTATTCAGATTATTTATTTTTTTGGTGTTGACTTTATAAGTTCTTTATATATTTTGGATATTAACCCCTTATTGGATAGATACATCGTTTGCAAATATCTTCTCCCATTTGGTAGGTTGTCTTTTCATTTTGATGATGGTTTCCTTCACTGTGCAAAAGCTTGTTATTGTGGTGTAGTCCCAATCGTTTAATTTTGCTTTTGTTTCCCTTGCCTGAAGAGACATATCTAGAAAAATGTTTCGGGCACCTGGGTGGCTCAGTCATTGAGTGTCTGCCTTCGTCTCCGGTTGTGATCCCAGGGTCCTGGGATCGAGCCCCGCATCAGGCTCCCTGCTCGGCGGGAAGCCTGCTTCTCCCTCTCCCACTCCCCCTGCTTGTGTTCCCTTTCTCACTGTCTCTCTCTCTTTCAAATAAATAAGTAAAATCTTAAAAAAAAAAAAAAAGGGGGGAGCGCCTGGGTGGCTCAGTTGGTTAAGCGACTGCCTTCGGCTCAGGTCATGATCCCAGCGTCCTGGGATCGAGCCCCGCATCTGGCTCCCTGCTCAGCAGGAAGCCTGCTTCTCCCTCTAACCCTCCCCCCTCTCATGCTCTCTCTGTCTCATTCTCTCTCTCAAATAAATAAATAAAATCTTTAAAAAAGAAAAGAAAAGAAAAATATTTCTACAGCCAATGTCAGAGAAATTACTGCCTATATTTTCTTGTAGGAGTTTTATAGTTTAGGTCTGAGATTTAGGTCTTTCATCCATTTTGAGTTTATTTTTGTGTATGGTATAAGAAAGTGGTCCAGTTTCATTTTTTTGCATGTAGCTGTTCAGTTTTCCCACCATCATTTGTTGAAGAGACTGCCTTTTCCCCATTGTATATTCTTGCCTCCTGTGTCGTAGATTAATCAACCATATAAACATGGGTTTATGTCTGGACTCTCTATCCTGTTCCATTAATCTGTGTGTCTATTCTTTTGCCAGTACCATACTGTTTTGATTACTACAGCTATGTGGTATAACTTGAAATCTGGGATCTTTTGTGGTTCCATATAAATTTTAGGATTATTTGTTCTAGTTCTCAGAAAAATGCTGTTGGTATTTTAACGGGGATTGCATTAAATCTGTAGATTGCTTTGGGAAGTATGGACATTTTAACAAGATGGGTTCTTCCAATCCATGAGCACAGAACCAGAAACTAATAATCTTTCATATAAATATAGGAGAATTCAAGAAAAGAAAAATATTTAATTCCATATGCCATAGGTCTACCGACTTGACTATTTTGATTTAAAAACAGTAATATGTTTTCTCTGTTTTTAACAAGGAAAAAATAAAAAAATAATGGTAGCTAATATTCTAGCTTTTGCAAGACCTGGATTTATTTATTCGTGGAAAGTTTTACTAATCTGAACTTCCTAAATCATGTACTGGTCTTGCTCTTCCAATAAGCTTACGTTACTAATTATTTGACAATATGAAAACGTTAAGAAATGCATATGCCCAACTACACTGAGTTATAATTAGATCTTTTTTAAAGATTTGTTTTTAAGAATTTTAAACAATGTTAAAACCTACTTAGAATGAATCACTCCACTTCCACATAAAATTCATAATATCACCTCTCTGACAATATTTGATGGCAACAGTGATTGTACTATTCTATAGCCTCGGCTTAAATCATAATACCAAGATCCTAAATTGACTTTGAGACCCTGGACTAATTGACTCAATTAATAACTAACCATCTTTGGATGCCCAATTTCTTAACAGATCAAAATTTCAAAAAGTAAAGAATATAAAAACAAGCAAGCATAATTTTAATATGTCTGCTGGTGCTTCCTACTTTTATGCTTTAGAGAGTGACCATCAGTTAGTAGATTAATAAGTGATATACCTATGCCTTCGGGTCATATTAGCATGCACGATACCATTTGCTACACTAAGGACTTGCAGAATGAATGAATGTGGAACGTGTGTTTACAGTACACAACCAGGTGTCCTCGTAGAGTGCTGGTCTGCTAAGGTACTTGAGTATGGTAGAGTGTCCCCAGTTACTTCCCTCCCAGTTTTCTCTGCACCTGAGAGGGAACAGAAGTTAGTTTCTTTGGTTAAAAGCTGTCATAAAACAAGTACCTAAATATTATTTGCAAGGAGATATAAATATGTAAGGTGATGGGTATGTTTCATTGGGTTTTCAAGGAAATTGCTGTAGTTTTATTACGATGGTAAATTCAATGTGTATGTTTTATCTTCTAAAGCTATAAATTTATCACTTAACTGATATATGTATGTCTAAACATATATGTCTAAAGTCATGTGAATTAATAAACAAAGTTTGTGAATGATAAAAAATAGTTCAGAAAAAGATGATCTTTGAATATCCTTTATTTTGCTTTTGCCATGCTTCAGGATCATTTTTAAATAAAAATTCTTTACTTCTGAGAAAGTTAGGATTCTTAGGCATTATCATTGCTTTTTCCTGTTTTTATTATAAGTTGTCCATCTGACAGAGAGTGTTATAACTTTCCTATTTTTAGGTACCTATTATTTGTGCTCTTATCTTTAAGTATGTTCATATCTCATCTAATAACTCTTCTATTTCCCATATTCAAGCTCTAATTCAAGATGGTAAAGCTGTTAAGATACCCTCTGCAATCTTGACACTCTTCAGGTGACTACTGAGTAGCACCATTTTTTGTCTCTTTACCTTTCAAGGAGAGATACTAGAGATAATTAGACATGTTTGGCTTTTCCATATTTCTCTTAGCCAAATCACCACAAGAGCTTCCTAAAACACATGTTCCAGAACCCCTCCCTTGGGAACCAGATGTTAAATAGGCCTTTTCCTCTCCTGAGCAGACACCATAGCAACTCCTGACTTCAGGCAACCTGACCATGCTAAATCATTTGCATTGTTTGTACAGAAAAGGCGAATGCTATGCAAAAGCTAAAAACACATCGCAAGCCTATGGCCTACCTTGGATAGGTTTCTGTACCTTGTTTCTTGCTGTAGCTAAGATAGTGAAACCTCGGCAGGAATTATTCTAGCTCTCCTTCTCACCCACTGCCCTCATCAAATTTGTCCTTCAAACCTAATTGCTTCAAAACAATGCACAACAGTTATCTGCATTTTTTTTTTTTAGTTATCTGCATTTTACCTGTGACATTTTTCCATTGTCCACTTCCCATGTAATTGTCAAGTACCACCCCAACCTCAGCAATCCAGTCTAAGGAAGCCATCTCATAACGCCCCCTCTTAATACAAGTGAATCCCATGACTGCTGAACTGCTCTTCAGACTCTTAGCATTCCCCCTCTTGACTGATATTACCTTGGCCAATGCTGATGCATTATTTTTTCATGGTTCTGATATTAAAAATGATCAAAGTAACGTTCTGTGCCGCATAAACTATAACTTCAGAACTCTCTGCCTCTTAACAAGAACATGCCATCCCTTTAAAGATTTAAGAATTCAAAATGCCCTGATAGTAGATATACCTTTGGATCGTTCAAGATCTTGGCATGTTTTGAAAGCAAATGGGTCTTCTAACTTCCTTGGGCACCTGAATCAAAGATGGAAAATGAATTAATAACTAACTAGAGACAAGACAACACCTGAAAAAAATATTATTTTTAAGATACTATTAAAAATACTGCTTAAATACTACTACAGATACATACGAATAATACTTTTGAAGCTAAAGTAAATGCCCTAGCCATCTACTGTGCAAAACAAACAGCCCTTACTGATTTTCCCACGATTGTTATCATAGGGAGAGCTACTTAATATGATTTCATCAGTCCAGAAGGATTTATTTGAATACAATCATCTGCCTCTACAGAAGGAAAAAAGGTCATAACTATATCCTAACTCTCATACAGAGCTTTGGGTTTGGGACTTCCCATGATGGCCACCTGGTGGCTCCCAAGTACACCTACAAACCTTTATTACATTCGTTACAGGGAAGAATCTGCGAGGCCAAGGATGGATTCATCTAAAATGCAAAAATACAGTTGGGGAAATTTTACCTGAGGCCCGATGGGTGACTGAAACGTCCTTTGTCTGTAAGTATCAAAATCCAGGAAAAACTGTAAAGAAAGGGCAAAGTTCAGAATCCCACCTAAAGATTCACTTAAACATTTACAAGTGGATTCATTCTTTTTTTCTTTTTTAAGATTTTATTTATTTATTTATTTATTTGAGAGAGAGAGAGAGAGAGAGAGAGAATAAGCAGTGGGGAGCTGCAGAGGGAGAGGGAGAAGCAGGCTTCCACAGGGAGCCCGACGTGGGGCTCGATCCTACAACCCTGGGATCATGACCTGAGCCAAAGGCAGACACTTAGCCAACTAAGCCTCCCAGGCATCCTACAAGTGGATTCATTCTATTGCCCAAGTCATAAAATTTTAAGTATGTTTCAGTAATAGACTTTTCTTATGCTTTTTCTTATTGGGATAGATGCTTTATTCTGCTAAAAGGATAATACTTTAATTGATTTTAAAAAACAAACGGGATTTTGTTTTTTTCTACCTGAAAGGAGGAGCTTACAATTTCTATACTTAAGGATCTATGTAGAATCTTCAAATAAAACAGAAACTTTATTGTCCCTTTTATCCCCAAAGTTCTAAAAAGGTAAAACTAACTAATGATATTTTAAAATCAAAACTGTTGAAATTTCTAGAAGAGCTTAACCTTTCTTGACCTTAAAGATCAAGAAATAATCAGATACGGGGCACCTGGGTGGGTCAGTCGGTTAAGCGTCTGCCTTCGGCTCAGGTCATGAGCCCCGGGTCCTGGGATCAAGCCCCGCATCAGGCTCCCTGCTCAGCGGAGAGCCTGCTTCTCCCTCTCCCTCTGCCTGCCACTCTGCCTGCTTGTGCTCTCTCTCTCTCTCTCTGTCAAATAAATAAATAAAATCTTTATTTAAAAAAATAATCAGATAGTAATGTGATGTACACTACAAAAATCTCAAACTCTCACCATAGGAAATTCATATAAGAAGACCCATAAGGGGGGCCGCCTGGCTCAGTCGGTAGAGCATGTGACTCTTGATCACAGGGTTATGAGTTCAAGCCCCACGTCGGGCATAGTTTATTTAAAAAGCAAAAGAAGAATAAGATTGATGAGGCTCAGGTTGACTCCTCCAAGAGACTTCACCTTGTTAAACAATCCAAACTTGTCAGCTATTGTCAAAACTAATACCATGTACTCAATCACAAGGTGCAAGCTGCACTTGTGACATGACAAGTGACAACATCAAACACATTCCTACATGATATAAAACCAGGAAACTGGGTATATCGAGAAGGACACCAGGACACCAAGACATCAGCCTTGGAGAGGTCATATCATGGACTTTGAACTGCCAATTCCTCTTAAACTCTAAGGATTAATGATTCCCACTGTACAGATTCTGCAGCGTAGACATCCAATCCCACTGGAGATACATAACTCTGAGGCTTTAGTAAAAAGCTTTCAGAAGCATGCAGCTCTGGAAATAGATAGCTACTCCAAGATTTATGAATCAAAATGATGATATGAGATGTAGACAGTTTCTACATAAGGTTTCCAAATTAAGATCTGTGGTTAGGACTGTGTTATTTGTTTCCTCCTTTATTACTTCTATGCTTTCCTTTGTGTGGGTCAAAGGATGAGATTATAAAATGACTGCCATAATCCTGTTTGCTTTTCCCTCAGCTATCTTCTTTCCCATAGACTCTTTGAGCTTCCTAATTAACCTATCTCAAGCAATGGCAATGGCTGCCAGTGTTAATAATGGGTGGATTTGCCAATGGCTTTAGACTCCTCTAATAAGACCCCCTAACATATCTATGTATCTTAACTGAACCGTTGGCCTCTAACCACTAGCTGCTGTTGCTGAAATCTACATAAGCCTCAAAGAAATGCAAGGAATATGAGGGATAAAAATACTACTACTAATACTAATAATACTAATAATATAAGACGGGATTTCTTCGCCTGGTTTGGTCTAAGCCAACTGGGAAACTTGGATACAAACTGGATTTCAAATGTTTTCTTATTTTATTTGTGATTGTTCTCATACATCGTGAGCTCCTCCACTGTCTGATACCCAGTTACTTAAATACTACTCTGAGCTATGATGTCAGTGCAACGTCCAGTGGGTGGTACTGCATCAGGAAGACACTCAAGTCTTCATGGTCAGCCATGGCTCTGAGTTTGACCACAAGAAAGGAATGAGTAATTATAATGAGAGAACTGGGGCAGTCATAGCTTAACTATGGTACAGATACCAAAGGAAGGACATCAGCAGCCAATACCAAAAATGAATATACTCGCTACCTCTTCCACAGCTGGAATCACAGGATTTCCGTGGGGGGAGGGAATCACAAATAACTAAAATTGTCTATCCTGGTAATAATGCAGTCGGCTTGGGTGCAAATAACCCCCTCGGTAGTTTCAGCCGATTAGCATGCTTAAGTTCAAAACAAAAGAAAAAGCTTTCTCATTTTTCCACCGACTAAGGGCTCCTGTTTTGCCTCTTTGGTGACAATCTATATATGACTAGATCTCCCCCTATGATAAATGTCAGCTGTGCTTTAAACTACATGTCTGTGAGATACTCTTCCACAGGACGTTGTCAAGATCCAAGATAGGCGATAAAACCAGGACAGATAGTCTGGAAAGGGGTTAAGGATCAGCACATGCAGAGTTTGTGGTACTTGTAAAACGTACAGGAAATAAGTAATTGATTAAAAGGGAAGATGAGGCTGGAGAAGAAATTAGGAGTTATTCACATAAAAGTGGTATGGGAGATATTTTAAAGTAGATTACCCACAGTGCAGGAGGAAAAAGAGTGAATCACCATCAAACTATCTATACTGTCATCTAAGGGTTTGTCTGAGGAAGAGGAGTCAATGAAGAAGACTGCATAGAGCTATCAGAGGGGGAGGAGGGAAGCCTGTTCACAGGGATGTCGGTGGCACAGGAACAGAGAGTTTCTGGGAGAGGGGAATGGGCACGGTATGAAATATAAAGAAGGGCGAAGAAATGGAATTTTCCAAATACAAATACAAAGTACCATTGATTTTAAGACATCCTGCTCTCAGAAATGTGAAAATTATGTGTGTTAGAATTGATTAAACACAGCAGAATGTGAGCTGAAAAGAAAGCACTGGATTTGGAGATTAGGAAGGCATTGCTTGCCTTACTTAGAGAAATCCCTTTTGTGAAATTGCTAAGTGTAGAACTGATGGCTGTGAGCTGGAACAAAAGGGAGGTGTGGAAGTAGGGACAGCACGCTGACCACTATTTTGGGAAATTTGTGATGGGAAGATGTGATGAAACTGGAGATGAGGTAGAGTTTAAAGGAAGGTAATGTTTGTATGAGGAGGAATAGAGCCTGTTTGAAAGTGAAGGAGAAGATGATGGAGGGGAAGAAATTAAAGATCCATGCAAGGCAGTGTAGAATAAATTAGTGGAAGGAAGCACAGCTATGGAGTCAGTCTGGGCTGGATTTAAATAGTGACTTCTCCCCTTGCTAGCTCTCTGACATTGGGCATCTCACTCAAGCATTCTGAGCTGGGGTCTTCTCATTTATAAAAGTGGAGTAATCATTCCCCCACCTCATGTGGTTGTATGTACTAAGTGAGATTATCTACATACAGTGCTTAGCACAACAGCCAGGATATATCAAATGCTCCATAAATGGGATCTACTGTTAAGAGATTAAGAGAGAGCATAACTGATTAGTCAAGTCCAGATGGGAAATGATAGAATCAAGCTTATAGGTGGATGAATTACCCTGAAAAGGAAGAGGGATCCCTCTGTGGTGGTTCTGAAAGATGGCCACAAATTCTTTGATACCCCTGCCTTCAAAATATAGAGGCTAATTCCCCTCCTCTTGAGTGTAGGTGGTACTTAGTGACTCTAATAGAATGAGGTGGAAGTGACAATGTGCAGCTTTGGAAAGGAAGTTATAAAAGGCATTGCCATGTTTCCCATGCTCATTCTCTTAGATCATTCAGTCTAGGGGAAGCCAGCTGATATTTCATGAAAATATGCAAGCAAGCAACCCTGTGAAAAGGCTTATGCGGCCAGGGACTGAGGTTTCCTGCTAACAGCCACATGAAATTTTCACCTGGGAAGTTGGTCCTCTGGCTCAGTCAAGCTTTCAGATGAATGCAGCCCCAGCTGATATTTTGACTATATGAAAGACCTAAGCCAGACCATCCCAGCTAAGCTGCTTCTAAATTCCTGACTCATGGAAACTGTGAGATAATGAATGTTTGTTCTTTTTTAGCTCTAAACTTTAGGATTGTTACACAGCAATTTGTTACCACTACTTTCTCTGAGTCAGAAGGAAACTGAAGAATGACAGGTGAAGACACGCATGATATGGAAAAGGAAAGAAAGTAGATGCCTGACAGTGTCTCTTTTCTCTGTAAATTAAAATATGAGCGACGCTACTTGCTGAGCATACAGTCGCTTGACAAGACTGGCGGGAGGTTGAAAGCCATGCAGAAAACAGGAAAGGAAATCAATGAGGAATGCACATAAGATTGATGGTTTTCTTTTGTGCTTGTCTTGCTTTATGCCACACCCAACCACAGAAATCACACTTGCCACTGAAACTAGATCAGACTCCACGTAATAACCTTTCATCTCAAGTGTGAAATTCAGAGGCATTGTAGCCTGTCTGGGCCAGCCCCAGAGACTGCGGTGTGGGCAAACTGCTGACGGGCAAATTCAAGGCTCAGAATGGCTCAGGCTCATCTTGGAAAAATACTCCCTGCTGTCAAAAATGATTTGCAGCAGCTATGTAGGGCCTAGCACATTATGAAGAGAGAGAGAGAGTATCAGAGGAAGTATTGTAAGAGAAAAATCAACAGGCGTTATGTTTTCTGCAACAAGAGTATTGCAGTATGGGGGAAACCCACAGGCTTTTAAATGTCTTGTTTGCATTATCCTTTCCTCCTCAATCCAGTGCCCCCACCCACCTCTCTCTTTCTCTCAACCCTAGTTATTAGCAGGGGAGCCCTGGGAATTCTCCTGATTTAGCCAGCCTTCATTCTTATCTCAGAACCGATCCAGCACATAGAAGACACCAGGCTAGGACTGCGCCCTTCTAAAGTTATACCACTTTATAGCCCTTGGTATCTTTAAACCTCTAAGGTCCCCTAGGAATTGAGTCATTGGTCTCCTTGCAGAATGATAGGTCTTGCTCTCCTTGAGAGCTTAACTTCTCTCTGCACTGATTCTGTTTGCAAATTGGGAAGCTAAAACTTCCTGCAAAACTGGTGCCTTTTCTACCGTATATAATCAAGTCCATTCATTCATTCATTTATTCATTCATTCATCCTTTCACTCACTCAGTTACTCAGTTATTTAGCAACTCATAGCTGCGTGCCTACTCAATAATGGGACAGTCAGGTACTTAAGTGTTGGGAATAAAAAGATGAATGTTGCGGTTTTAAGGAGGAGGAAAATGGCCCCTGCTGGCCCATAATAAGCACTCTATAAATATGTACTGAATGAGTAATGATTCTCACCCTCTGTGGGTATCTAGTCTAGTAGGGGAAGAAAGCATGTCGACAAATGATTAAAATAAAATGGTTTTAGTGCAAGAGTAAAGGAATCAATCAAGTGTTATAAACATTGAAGACTGAATCTAGCTAGAAGTTAAGGATGGCTTGACATAGGAAACAACATTAGTTTGATCTTAAAGAACAAATAAGAGTTTTCCAAGAAAGTAGGAAAAATCTTTGCAGACAGACTGAAACTGTGCACAGGGCTTATTTTTAGCAGGTTTATTTCACTACAGCCCAGTCTTACTTTGCTAATGTAAATATTAACCAGTATCTTGTGGGTTTCAGTCTTTTGAATTTATTTTTGCTTTTGTTCCCTAGGCAGTGATAGCTTGGCAAAGTAAGATTCAAAACAATTCTATAAAAGAGATTAATTTTGACAGAGTGAATGAAATTAATTCAAGGAAAAAAAGGATGTATTTTAAGTTTCTTCCTGATAAATATTCTCATTTCTAAGCCAGATGGAAGATATTCTTCTTAAAAATGGTCTCCCTGTTACTTCCAAGCATTCCTCTCTGACACCTGACTGAAAACCCAGGAAGCACCCCTGTTCCGTGTCACATCGGTGTTTACTGTCATTTGCTCCCTTTGGAGAACATCAGATATTGTACACACTAAACCAGATTGGCAGAAGGACTTGAAGCAGCCAGATGCAGTAAATCTGATTTGTCATTATCAATTCATTAGTGATTTTATATGTTGAAGAAATTCTTAATTGCATGGCAGCTTGGAAAATCATATTACACCAGGGAGTAGAATTTGCTAAGCCAACACTTTTCTCCAAATGGGAATTTAGAAGAACTCTTATTTGCAACAGGAAACATGAATCAGTACTGACATTTACTAAAATGTTTTAATGAGTAAGCTCAAGCATTTTGTTTCAAGAAGCTACTGGCCTAACAAGACCTGCCATTGTTATCAATGGTAATTAGGTACATTTCCATGAAGTTGTCTAACCTGTTTTATTAAGCCTGTAAACTTCTTTGACAATCTTAAAGGAACTAAGAAGGGATAAAATAAGAAGGGTGGGAAATAGAAAGAGCCAAGGAGCCGAATGTTTTTCCAGTTTGAGAATTTTGGAAACTATCACTTTTGCTTTCAGCCTTGCAATCAAATTCTTATTTTCACCAGCTTACAGCCATTATTGCCTTTAATAGAAGTTGGTGGTTGATGGGTGTTTTTATACATGACTCTGCAGCTTCAAATTATCAGTTATCTTCAGTTTCTGGTTATCAGGTCTTTAGCCAGCAAAGGCTTTTCCTCATTTCCATGAGTCAATCCGTGATAAGAGGTTATCTATCACCCACCAAACCAGGCAGTAGCAAACCAGAACAGTACGATGATTTAGATTCTTCCCTTTCTAGCTCACACACCATTATTGCTTGTCTTCAATTTTCTGGATAATTTAGGGTTTTATTTAATATGATTCTTCAAAAACTTAATAGTCATCCTAAACGAATCAAGGTCAGCCTATCAACACAGAGCAGGATTTTCCACACTCTGAGTAATATGCTTTCCACATCCAAGGGGTTCTGTAACTAAAGAGGTGTGGACAAACATGTCACCAGGTTTCTTTACTACAGGCATTCTCAGATTCCTTCATGTGGTAATAGACATCGTGAATCTCTAAGAGGAAATACAGAGTATACTGTTTTCCAGCTCATTTGACTACAGAGCTGTTTTTGGATGGAGGACCATCTAGTGGGGTCAGTGTCCCAAGCATCATACTTTGGGAACTGTTGCTATTCAAGTATAATTGTTATTCTTGGACACCTCCCTATTGTTAATGGAGCACCAGACACTATAAGGAGACTCCAAGGAAGGAGCAGCATAGTAGGTAATGATCGATTTTCCCTTCCCACAATATCCACCAAGCACCTACTGCAGGCCAAGGTTCTGCCATCATCCCTTGAAAATAGTAAGGGCATCACATTCCTTCAGTGAGTATATATGGGAACCAGAGTGACCTGTCAGGGAGACATGTCAAATCTGTTAAACTCCTCACCCTCACCTCATATCAGAGGAACTTGATGTCCAAGTTATCCACCAACATTATCATTTTTTTTTTTTTTGTCCTCAACTCCTACTCCTTGATCCACCAACATTTTACTGTCACTTCTCACAGCACTGATGAGAAATCCTGGAAAATAAATGGGGTTTTTGGCTTTTCCTTTTTTTTTTTTATTAAGGTAAAATTCACATAATCTAATATTAACCATCTCAAAGTGAACAACCTGGTGTCATGTAGTACATTCATAATATTGTACAACCACCAACTCTTTCCAGTTCCATTTTCATCACCCCAAAATAAAACCCTGTACCCAATAAGTAGTTACCCCTCTTCCCCCCCAGCTCTTGGTAACCACCCATCAACTTTCTGTTTCTATGGGTTTACCAGTTCTGGATATTTCATATAAATGGAGTCATATAATTTGTGACCTTTTATGTCTGGCTTCTCTTGGTTACCATAATGGTTTTTTTTTTGGACTTATCCATGGTGTAGCAGGTATCAGTACTTCATTCCTTTTAATGGCTGAATAATATTCCATTGTATGGATATACCACCTTTTATTTATCTATTCATCAGCTGATGGACTTTGGGTTATTTCCACCTTTGGGCTGTCACGAGTAGTGCTGCTATAAATATCCGTGCACAAGTATTTGTTGAGTCCCTGTTTTCAATTTGTTTATATACCTAAGAGTGGAATTGTTGGATCATGGAAATAAAATTCTAAAGCATATGGATTCTAATAAAATTCATATGATTCAGCTAGCTTGAGACAGTTTTTAATGCATCTAAAAAAGATGCATATAAAATGCACTACCCTCAGGAGGCTTAGAGGATAACTTGCTGAAGCAAGTTTCTTCTCTACACAAAACACACCTATTTCTCCCATGAACAACTGTCACTTTCAGTGAGCCATCGGAGTTTCTGTTACTCAGCTATCTAGAGTTTCTGTTGTCTTCTCATCCAATAAGCATTTAACAAAGACAATAAGTAGAGATGCCTTTTGGGAGCTCTATTATTGGGATGTGTTGTATTCATGTGAAAGCAGAAAATAATGAAGAAGAAAAAAGGTTGACACCAGCACTAGGTCAGCTATTCTGGAAAGATTTCCAAACATCCAGAGTTGTTTTATAGTCAAGTAAAATGCTTCATTTGAGTGTATGTCTCTGAGAAGTGTTAATTGTTGATTAAATATTGTTGAATAGACTGAAAACATGAAATCCAAGCATATTAATTAAGCAGAGAATTCAAGCATAGTTCTCACTTTCCATAAATGTTTCCAAATGCTTAAACTAGGCCTCATTCCAAAGCCGTTCTTCCTATGGGGACATGGAGAAAACCTTGGCTCTCATCTAATTATGATAATGATATTAAGAATTTACTGAGTTTAAATTTCCAGGAAGAAAAGAATGAGGCCTATCACCGAGGGAAACACTGGGATTCTCACTTAAGTAAATCTATATTCTAAAGTGTTGTTGCTTATATTACAGCTGTTATTGGCAGTAGAAATATGCAGCAATAGTCTTCCTTTACGTTTTAATTCAGTTAAACTTAAGATGTTACAAATATTATGGAAATATAAACAGAAGAGGTGAATATATTAATTATGATACAGTTTGTCAGACTTTAACATTAATGGTAGTAGATCTTGGGATTGGTACATCTTGATCGAATGTAGCTATGGTAAATGACATGGAGATGGCTGAATTGCTATTATTTCCAGAACTTCCTGGAAGGGACCTAAGGTCGGCAGTAGGATCTAGCAGGTCATTGTCCTAGAATATATGTGTGGTCTTCCCCAAAACCAGACTGGGAAAATAGTCTGGGTCTTGTATCCACTGGCATCTCACAGGGCAAAGAGGGACTAACCGGATAGACACATGGAGATTCTGCCGCTGCAGGCCTCTCAGAATGGGGTTGCACCCTTCCGCAGAGCAAGGTTGACCTGCTCTGGCCTAATTATCTGATGTGTTGAGAGGCGAGCCACTTGGGAATGTGTTTGCTGGGTCTGCTTTTATTTTGGACGGTTTATTTAGTCATCACCCTCTTTTTACCCTCCTGACATTAGATCTCCAGATATTGACTTAAAATTCCATAGGATATGAATTTAAGAATTTATGTATTTTTAAATAATAAAAGTAATACAGGAATGCATGCTCAAACATGGAAAAAATACCAAAGAATACAGAATGAAGAAAATGAAAGCTTTTTGTCCAAACTGCTCCCCTATTCCCCACCCCTCCAATTCCGTTTCCCTTCCCATAGGTAAGCCCTGTTAGCAGTTTGGTGCATGCCTTTCCAAAGTATATGGTTATAGATAAAAATACATATAGATATAAAGATAAGCACCCTTTTTTTACTAAGCACTAAGCAGTAAAAAACTGTATTGGAACCACTTCCCAGGGTTAATCTCAAAACAAGAATACGGATCATCTGTCAAACATCCTGAGAAATTACTGCCTACCAGAATTTTACTCTTTTTTTTTTCCCCCAGAGCACTTCTGATTTAATATCTTCTGGCATGCTTCCCAGTCATGTGGCCATGAGCTGGGAGGAGATATAAATACCACTATGGCTAATAAAATGTATGCAGAATCCTGTATGTTAAAGCATTAGTATGAATTTTTTAAATCTTAGAGCTAAAGGACAAATGCCTCTCAGTAAGTCAAGGAAAGCTGGAAAAAAAAAATCATAAAGAAAAAAAGGTTTGGGCATCTCTGTGAAGGGCAGGGGAGATTTTGACTCTGATTTGATTAATCAGCAAATATTTATTATTCATCTATGCTGTGGTAAGCGCTGTAGGTGTACAGAAAGATGAGGTGTAGTCCCTGCCTCCAGGGGGCTTACCATCGGCGGGAAATCAGACTGGCCAAATAGAATGGAATCAGGTGAGAAAAAGTTTTCACAAGAGCTTGAACTTGATAAAGTAATAGACAGCCAGCCTCACAAGGTTTCTGCACAAAGGAGTGATACAATAAAAGCAAATTAAAAGAATATGTCTTTGGGAGCCCCTGCATGGCTCAGTCGGTTAAGTGTCTGCCTTCACCTCGAGTCATGATCCTGGGGTCCCAGGGTCCTGGGATTGGGCCATTTCAGGCTCCCTGCTCAGCGGGGGAGTCTGCTTCTCCCTCTCCCTCTGCCCTTTCCCCTCCCTCACACATGTGCTCACTTGCTGTCTCAAATAAAGAAATAAAATCTTTTTTAGAAAAGGAAAAAATATGTTTCGGGCGCCTGGGTGGCTCAGTCAGTTAGGCGTCTGCCTTTGGCTCAGGTCATGATCCCAGGGTCCTGGGATCAAGCCCCGCATCAGGGAGCCTGCTTCTCCTTCTCCCTCTGCTTTCCCTGTCTGCCTGCCTGTGATCTCTCTCTCTCTCTCTGTCAATAAAATCTTAAAAAAAAAAAAAAGATTCTCTCTCTCTCTCCCCCTCTGCCCCTCCCCCCACTTTCCATCCCTTCAATTCCATTCTGTAACTACTGCCTTAGCTCTGACTTTTAGGACCTTGCCAACTGCAATGAACTAGTGTCCAGCACTCAGCTATCTCCCCATCCCACTTCTTCCCAGGCCATCCTACACGCAGCCACAAGAATGTTTCTAAAGGTGCAAAGGGCCCCTTTCTCTTCAAAGGTCAAAAATGTCTCCCCTTTGACCACCAAATAGTCTGAGCTTTTTAGTGCAAAATTCAAGACCCTCCCATAAATTATGCTATCCTCCTTCCAGACTTGTCTCCCATTCCCTAATATGAACCTATTACTCCACTGAAATTGAACTACTTACTATTCCCCAAACCTCTTCCGTGCTGTCCTCATGTGATTCCCCCACCCTTACCCCACCTCCAGAGAAAAGCAGAGTCGGGGAAAACAGCTGGGAAGCTGTTGAATAATCCAGGTGTGGGCTGATGCCACCAGGGAGAGGGTAGTGAGTGTGAGAATGCAGAAGACGGCTGATGGCAGCAGATCTTCCTGATTGGACACAGGGTTTGAAAGAAAGATGAGTCAAAGTTTAACTCATTTTGGGCTTGAGGCAGCAAACACAGTTCCTTCTCCATAACTGCTTTTTCCTCATCCTTGCAGTTGTTGGAGGTTCATATTTATTTCATACTGCCTGTGTAACCTGGGACCACATATAATTAATGATTTCTCTATACTTTAGGTCACTAATATATATTTATTTAAAATAATACAGGCAGGGGCGCCTGGGTGGCTCAGTCGTTAAGTGTCTGCATTCTGCTCAGGTCATGATCCCAGGGTCCTGGGATTGTGCCCAGAGTTGGGCCCCCTACTCAGCGGGAAGCCTGCTTCTCCCTCTCCCACTCCCCCTGCTTGCATTCCCCCTCTTGCTGTCTCTCTCTCTGTCAAATAAATAAATAAAATCTTTTAAAAATACAATAAAATAATACAAGCAGAACAAAATACTTTAGGAGCTAGAAGTCTTCAAGACACACTCTAAAATAATGTTGTGGGATTAAATATGCCACATTTCACATAACCTATGTGCATTTAATAGAATCTTTCATTTCATTATCAGTGTGGTTTGGAATATAAGGCTTATGAGACTATCTCATGAAAACCAACATGAGATATTCATGTGGGTCTGGTAACAGCTGGAGCCAGGCACCTCAAAGCTCAGGGCTTGGGTTTCTCGAGCTCCCTTCTCTTCTTAGGTGGGGTCAGCTTTCTTCTCAGTCACTCAGGTCACCTGCCTCCTCTTCCCATTCCATCTGACACCAGCTCTGAGACCACCAGGTTTTACAGTTTGAGAAATCTGGGAGTCAGTACCCAGTAATGACTCTTAAAATCAGAGGGCTTGGCTGTTGAATTATGTGCCTGTCATTGCTAGCTACAACCTGGGGCAAGTGAGTTAACCGACTGACCTCAGTTTCTTCAACTGTAAAATGAGAATAATATTAGTACTGTCTCAATAGGGCTATTTTCAGGATTAAATGAGTTAATATATATGAGTTTAGATTGGAGCCTGGCATTTGATAAGTGCTCAGTGAATGTTAACTACTAACCAAGCTTTGATTAAATTTGGAACAAAAACCCTTGCTATCTACTAACTTAGCCAACAGGGGTCAGTACACAGCAATCCACATGGGAAGCTAAATAAAATGATTAATGGGCGTAAAAAAAGATTTTCAGTGTTTGAGGAAACATCAGTGCTTCAGAAAACTTTTGTAAAATGGTGTTAAGAAAAATCAGTAACCATAAAATTAAGCAATTAGTGAGAAACATAGGAAGAGAAAAAAAGGCAAAGTAATTAAATAATAAATACATTTAGAATGTCTAAAAGCAATTTAAAATGCAGAAGGACATTTTAAGTGGGAATGCTCCAAAGCAGAGGCCTTGAGGATCCATGATGCAGTAGAGTACTATCTTGCCAACAAGAGCAACTTGCTCACTGAAGTAACCAAGTACGTATTTCAAGTTCTACCTTGATGTTTGGGGGATGGGAGAGGGTATGAACCGTCCTATTTTACGATTACATGACAACAGTGTTACTGCTTATTGAGTGTTCACTGTATGCCAGGTGCTTTACACACATCACCATATTTCTTTGACTTTTTAACATGAAAATGTTGAAATATATAGAAGAGGATAGAATAATAAAATGAACACCCATATACACATCAATCGAGCACTGAACACTTTCCCTATTTTAATTTTTCTAAATTATTTTAAAATAAATATAGATACCAAAATTTTACCCCAAAATACATTAATATGTATATCTAAAAATAGAGACGTTTTTCTACAACGGCACAATGGTTTTATCATATCTAATAAAAAAGCAGTTGTTTAATATCATCTCATGCCCTAGTTCGTATTCAGATTTAATTGTCCCCAAAATATCCTTTATATCTGGTTTATTGAACCAGAAACAAGGACAAGCCATTGCATGTAGTTATTGTGTCTCTTAGGTTTCTTTTAATCTAGAACAGCCTGCCCTCTGTCCTGCTTTTTTGTTTGCTTGTTTTGTAATTACACTGACTTAAGAGACAGCCATTGGTTCTGCAGGAAGTTCAGAATTTTTCTGTTTCCTCTTGGTATCGTTGTATTCTTCTATCCTTGTACTTTCTGCGTGAGTATGACTATATAGAAGGGAGAGCGTTTGGGAAACAATCCTTCACAGACAAAACTGGGGCATCATATTGTATCACATCAGGAGGCACATAATGTCCGATTGGTCCACTTTTAGTGATTATAAGATTGATCTAGGTTAAGATGGGAGGGACCAGATTCCTTCATTGTCATTATGTTTTTCTTCTGACTACAGCTAGCAATCCCTGGAGGATAATTTGGCCCTAGGTGAATATTCTGTTCCCTGTCACCCTTTCACCACATGGTTTCATTGATGGTCCTGGCATGAGAATCAGTTATTTCATTAGGGCCTACAAGGTGGTGATTTTCCAATTCTATCATTCATCTTACATTATTTAGCTGGAAAACTTTTGTAAAGAGAACTGTTTCCTCATCAACTGGGACTATTTGGTTACCCTGAAATACAGCTTTAAGTAGGAGGGCAGGATAAATGTTTAATTTATTTTCTTAAATTACCACTTTTCAGAGTAAAGAGTTGCTGTAACAGTCACCATGGCAAATGAGGCTTTTAAAAAATTGTTTTTTATATTTGGTTTATTCTTTTGGTGGGACTTCTTTGTTTGACATTTTCAATCAATTGCAGTCATTATTTTTGGTGCTCAAATTGTTCTAATTTTGGCCAGTGGGCATTCCCTCAAGCTGGCTCCCGTGTCCTTTTGAAAGGACCTCGTTTTTTTTCTTGGATACCTCCAGACTTCACTGTCACAAGATGTCCCAAGCGCTCCTATTCATTCCCAGCTTTTGACCTGGCATAAATCATTTCTCCAAGGAGCCCTGGGACTTTTTAGTGGAGAGTGGTATTTATTTAGAGATCAAAGTCTGGGTGCCAAGGATAACCACTGCCCTGAGTTCAAATTAATATTTTCATTTCAAAGTTAAGATAAGGTTTTATTTCTTGTTTTTATACTTTTATATCTTATTTTACACTGGAGTTTTTGCGCCTAATAACATTAACAAAATTATTCTTTAAATACTTAAACCAACCCTATGAGATAGGGGATAAGTTATATAACTGTGATCATAATTTATGTTAAAATCGCTGTTTTACGAGGAGGAAACTGACAAGAGGTGCCCAGGCTTACGTGGCCAGTAAATGGCAGCGTCGGGATTTGAACCCGGCACGCTACTTCCACCAGGGAAGGGAGTCCCAGACATTCAGAGGGTCTTCTCCACGTTAAGTGATCAGGGCTGGGGATGCGAGAACCAGCATGAGGGGGAAATTGACCCATCGTGACCGACTGCTTCAAATGAACCGGGAGGGCAGAGTGGGGGCGAGTGCCCTAAAGAGCACGAAACGCCTGGAACCACACATGCACCACCTGAAGGTGAGAAAGCCTGGCTCGGAACCACGCGGCGCAACCCCCAAACCGAACCCACCGGACCTGACCCGCCTCCGCGTAGCGCCCGCCCACCCACCAATCGCACGGAGCCTTGAGCATCGGGGCGGGACAACAGGGGAGTATGTCCAATGAGGAATCGGCTCCAGGTCGCCTCAGAGCTGAGCACTTCAGAGTACTAACTGGAGAGCGAAGAGGAGGTGGCGGGCTTGGCCAATCATAGGGGGAGACTCAATATTTGGGCCCCGCAGCCAATCAGAAGAGCGGTCGCATCCGATTCGTTCGGCCCACGCTTCCCGCCTTTCCGCCAACTCCAGAGGCCCCGGCTAGTTGGCCACCGGAGTTGGGGCGCCCGCAGTCCTGTTCTGACAGTCGTACCTCCGACCCCGGGGCCGTGCGGGTGTCTGGTGGAGCATGGCGAACTCGGGCTGTCAGGACCTCCGGGGCCAGGAGGGGGAGAGTTTTCTGTACTTCGCCTACGGTAGCAATCTGCTGACCGAGCGGATCCACCTCCGAAACCCGTCGGCCGCGTTCTGCTGCGTGGCCCGCCTGCAGGTCAGTGCTGCCCGCGCGCGGCCCCTGCAGCGTCGCGCCCACCCTGCGGACGAGAGGGCAGGATTTCGGGAAGTCGCTTTCTCGGGGCTGGGAATGCAGCTCTTGCTGATAAGAGCACGTCGGAGCTGTCTTCACCGTCTGGCTTCTGCCCTCCTCCCGCCTCGCCCCCACAGCGTTGTGCCCGCCTGGCAGCTGTGCGCCCCCGGGCCGCCCTGAGCCCCCTGCTGACTTTCCCCGGGAGGCTCGTTCTGCCCGGACCTGGCCGCCTCTGTCTTGCCCACCGACTTAGGGGAGCGCTCACAGCATCCATCCGCTCCGTGCCTCCCAGACGCCTTCTCTGTCCCAAGTCAGGGAACGCGTGGCTTTCTCTTCCCTACCACACACCGTCGCTGCAGGGCTTGTCCGCTGGTATTGTAAAACTCAGTTCACCTGGCTTTCGCTCCCGATGCCAGAGGTCCTGACAGCCGGCACCGGCACCGGCACGTATCGTAGTCATAGTAAGAGCCGTGCTCAGTTCAGTCAGGTTGCTGGGTGAACCATAACACACCTTGGTAAAAGTCATTGCTCTTCAGGGGCGCCTGGCTGGCTCAGTCGGAGGAGCATGTGACTCTTGGTCTCAGGGTCTGAGTTCGAGCCCCAGGTTGGGTGTAGAAATTAAATAAATAAAAACTTAAAAATAATTGCTCTTCAGTACAATCCGTTCATTCCTTTGGTGGATTTTTTTCCCTGCAGATACAAAAGTGATAAAGTGGGCTGCCCGGAGGACCTGTCCATGTCTGTAGGAGGGACACACCAAAAAATTATGTACGAAAGCTTTTGACATTGTCGGATTAGACAAACATGGTCTCTGCTGCCCTTGTCAGGGTTCTTAGTTGCAAGCAACAGAAAGTGGCTGATTTAAGCGGAAAAAGAATGGGTTGAAAGGCTGTTGGAGGGCTCACAGAATGACCAGGAAGGTAGGACCACAGAACTGACAAAACAGGGAGGCATAGGGGTGCCTGTCTGAGTCCGTGGGTGGAGCATGGGACTCTTGATCTCAGGGTTGTGAGTTCAGCCCCACTTTGGATGTGGAGCCTACTTTAAAAACAAAACAAAAAACAGGCAGGCATAAAGGGCGGTACAGCAACCACCACAGCCAGTATCACAGATAGACCCAGCCCAGGAGGCCACTGGTGCGCCTCTGCTGAACTTAGTAAACATGGACACTAAGTTGTGCATCACTGACCCTGTCTGCTCCGGACCTTGCCTGCTACTGTCACTACACCCCTGCAGTTCCTGAAACCTAGATGTGGCCACCACCTCCAGGATGTAGTTTCTGCTGTCCCTGGGCACTAGCACTAGCTTCTATTTCAGTTGCAGGTGGGTGTCCTGATTGGCTAACCCATGGCCACGTGCCCATGCCCTGACTGCAAGCAAAGCTGCGAGAACCAACTGCTGGCATTTGAAGCCTCAAAAATGGGAGTTGGGCTCTAACACTTTCTATTACCCAGATTCCTAAGGTAGGGAACTGCCCAAATGTGGAAAAGAACTTCAGATGCTTATAGTTGGGACAAGTGGAAGAGCTATCAAACAAGTGATTATTCAGTTACAGATATGGTGAGTTTAAAAAGGAGACATGTTGTACCTTCCTCTCAGTTTTGCTGTGAACCTAAAACTGCTCTAAAAAAAGTGAAGTCTTTAAGAAAAAGAGACCTACAAGGTGCTATGGGAGTGTATGACTTGGAGGTCCTGTCCTAAGAGCTTAGTAAAGCTCTTCCTGAAAATACGACTTTTAAGCTGAGACCTGAATGATTGGGCAAGGGGAGACAAAAGAGAAGGAACAGCATGTACAAATGACCTCAGGAAAGAAGAAGCTGGATCATCAGCTGCTGTGGCTGGAGTTTAGTGTGTGAGGAGGATATTGCTTGACAACTAGAGAGGTAGGGAAGGACCACATGTTACAGGATCACAGAGGCCAAAGAGGACTTTGGTCTTTATCTTGAGAGCAATGAAAAGATCCATTGCAGAATTTAAGCAAATGAAAGATTAGATTTACAACTTTGAAAGCTCATTCTGGTTGCTATGGAAAATGGATTGGAAGGAGAGACAACAGTTGATGTGGGGAGCCCAGTTAGAAAGCTTTTGTAGCAATCCATGCTAAAGATAATGGCACCTTGAACTGGAGTGGTAGCAGTGGCAGGTAGATGGGTTGGGGAGATATTTAGGAGATAATAACGTTAGGCCTTGGTGATTGATTGTGAAGGGAGGAAGAGGTAACGGGTGACTAAGGTTTTTGGTGCAATAGGGTGGATGATGGTGATATTTGTAAAGAGGAGAGTCCGTTTTGGAGGGAAAGTCAAGCTCAGCTTAAACATAACTGAGTTTGAGATGTTTGTTATACATCCAAGTGAGCAGAAAAATATTAGTGAGCATTTATTAAGTACTCACTGTGTGGTAGGCCCTGTTCTAAGCATTTTTGAAGTTTAGAAGAGAGATCTGGGTTTGATTAAAAGATGATTGGAATATTGGATGGTATTTGAAGTTATCAGAAGGGATAGATTGTCTTGAGCAAATTGATGATGAACAAGAAAAGGGGCCTAAACTGAGCCCTTAGCAACTCTACCATTTAAAGACCAGGTATGGAGGAGGAGTTAGCAAAGGGAATTGAGATCAGGGAATAGTCTGAAAGTCAGGAAGGAGGCAGAACAAGACAGGGTGGTTAACTCTGTCGGAAGCAGCTGAAAAGTGGAGCAAGAGGAGGAATGAAAATTGTCTATTGGATTTAGACAACCAGTACCTAATGTGGTTGTGACTTTTTATCAGCTCTCCTGATGTCCTGCCAGGGCTGCTTGGCCCTAAAACATCTAGTATACCGATTGAAGATATTGGTCGCTCAAACCAACCTTTTTCCTGAAATGTGACATTTTTAAGAAAATAAAGGTGACAGGGATAAAATATAAACCTTAAATTTAGTATCTAGTCCAACCTTTTTTTATTATTAAGGAAACTAAGCTCTGGAAAGATGGAAAGAAATTTTCTACACCAAATGGCCAAGTAAGAGTTTTTAATCTTCCCCAAGATTCTCTCCTCTGATTACCCATCTCTATAGGGAAGAAGCTAAACTAGAAACCTGGCAGGATGCCTGGGTGGCTCAGTCGGTTAAGCGTCTGCCTTCAGCTCAGCTCATGATTCCAGAGTTCTGGGATCAAGTCCCACACTGGGCTCCCTGCTCGGCGGGGAGCCTGCTTCTCCCTCTCCCTCTGCCAGCCGCTACCCCCGCTAGTGTTCTCTATCTCTCTGTGTGTCAAATAAGTAAATAAAATCTTTAAAAAAAAATAAAAATAAACTAGAAACCTGGCTCCATTACTTATTAGTTGTGAGACCTTGGGCAAGTTGCTTAATCTTTATAAGCCACAGTTTTTCTTGTTAAATGGGTATAATAAAGTTGTTGGCAGGATAAAAATGAGTCCACATAAAGCTCATAATGCAGTTATAGAACCTAGTAATGTACTAGTATTAGCTGCTTTTAATGTTTATTATAGATATGATAGTACAATTCATGAGTGCTAGATTAATCACCCTCCAATGCTGGGTCCTTGAGGGCAAACATGGTGATATATGCTAGTAGGATACTCTCTATAGACATGAAAGTAGGTTGTAACCCCTATGTAGCTACCCAGCTTCAACAATTGTGTATACTATGGTTGCCTCTAAGTTAAAATCTATGCGTATGTAGGTAGACTGGGAAGAAATTTTTAAAAATGAAAATAGTTACATTAAGGCATTGGGATTATGGGGTTTTTTTTAAACCCATTTATGGTAAAATATATATACATATATATATTCAGTATACATTTCATTTTTAAAGAAAAATATGAAAAAATATAGTCCTTGAGATCCGGGTCTTTGTTTATCTTTGTATTTTTTACAGCTTCTTATGCAGAGAAAGAACTCAAAGTTTATGTTTTAATTGCATGGAGTTCAAGGTAAATTTTTTTTTTACACTGAAGAGGGAAATTTTGGTTCAAGTGGATATTGATCATATCATTTTGGTTTCCTTTGTAGGATTATAAGCTTGACTTTGGCAATTCCCAAGGCAAAACAAGTGAAACTTGGCATGGAGGTATAGCCACTATTTTTCAAAGTCCTGGCGATGAAGTATGGGGAGTAGTATGGAAAATGAACAAAAGCAATTTGAGTTCTCTGGATAAGTAGGTGGCTTCTAATTATAAGTTAAATAATAACTAATTCAGAAAGTGGATCATATGCAAAGATATGTGTGTATATATATATATATATATGTTGGTTTTTCAAAACCATATACTACATTCTTTACACTGTAGCATTAACATAAAAAGTATAATGTGCATATCCTAAAAAGAAAAGCCTAGGGGTACCTGACTGACTCAGTCTGTAGAACATGCAACTCTTGATCTCAGGGTTGGGAGTTCAAGCCCCCCATTGGGCATAGAGCCTACATTAAAAAAAAAAAAAAAAAAAGCCTAGAAGGGTCACTTATTCCAGTTGAGATTTGGGGGATAGTTATAATCTCTTCTGTAAAAAAAATGGAAGTCTTTATTTTTGTTTTATTTATCTTTTATTAAAAAAAATCTCTTTGTAGTTTCATATTGTGAAAAGGCATGAAGATGTTTGTAATTGTTATATCTTTTTATCGGTTTCAAAAGCAGTTCAGTTTTTACTAGAGTCAGTTTTTAAAAAATAATTATTTAAGGTGGCAGTTGAATCAGTAAAAAAGTAATAATTTGTAAAAACTTTGACAACGTACTAGAAATGTTTTGATACTGTTTATAACTAGAACTCTCCAGTTGTGTGGCAGAGCATGTATGCAAAGAAAGTTGGCAGAAAAGAGTAGGACTTGAAAAGAACACATTTTCTGATATGCATGATACTTTAGGTCACTGGTGAATAAGAGGGAGCCATTCTCTCTACTTTTCTCTGGGTGGATATTCTCTTGTTGTCAGAACACATAGTCATTTTTTGTAGCCTAGAGAGCAGTGTTGAAGGGGTATAAAGATTGAAATAACTATATTCAAGCATGGGTTTATATAGGATAAATGTAGAGATCTGTTAGAAGTGTACTGAGTAATACTAAATCTGAGGCTTTCCAATTGAAATGCTGGGTTTACTTTTGATGTGGTAGTATTTATAATATGTTCTACCATATCCTAAAATACAAAGGGAGCAAGTACATCCATATATAGTCAAATTTTTAATCCAATAAACTAACTTGGCTAAATCATATATGGTTAAAATTTGACTGTTCTGGTTTCAGGCAAGAAGGGGTTAAAAGTGGAACATATGTCCCAATAGAAGTTAATGTTTATACTCAAGAAGGAAAAGAAATAACCTGTCGAAGTTATCAGATGAAAAATTATGAGAGTGCTCCCCCATCCCCCCAGTATAAAAAGGTAAGCTACTTACAAAGACTGTTGGAGATTCCTTTTTAATTTTCACTGAGCTAAACTAAAAAATATCTTGCTTTAAAAAGACTATGTGTGCATTAAATTCTACACGAACACTTATTTTTTTCCTGCCCTACCCCTATGAACACTTCATTTTAATAAAAATGTTTTTAATGCAAAAATGATAGTTATTTACCTAACATGCAAATTGAAAAATATTCAGATTTATTTGTAATGATAGAACCATGTTCCTAAAACAGATTTATTAAAAAAGACTTCGGAAATCTATATGAGCCATAATTCTAGATATGTGTTTTCTTTCCTAAAGTAGAAAATAACATGTATGCATGTATTTTTAGTGGATTTATTCTATGCATAGGCTTTTATAATCATTTTTTCTCCTCAAAACAGTATTTCATAACACCAAGATTCATTTTTATGGGGAAAAAACACATTTCCTATTGCTGAAATGTTTTCCATCCCTAGATGGAGGGAAAAAAGTCACACTTTTTTTAAGATTTTATTTATTTATTTGACAGAGAGCGAGACAGTGAGAGAGGAAACACAAGCAGGGGGAGTGGGAGAGGGAGAAGCAGGCTTCCTGCTGAACAGGGAACCCCCCCCCGATGTGGGGCTCAATCCCAGACCCTGGGATCACGACCTGAGCCGGAGACAGATGCTTAACGACTGAGCCACCCAGGCGCCCCAAGTCACACTCTTTCAAAATCAGAGAAACTACTCCCACAAGCATAGGAAAAGAATGTGGGATAGAAACCCCAACATCCCTTTTTAGAAACCCAAACTTAGGTACTATTGGAAGGCCCAGTCAGGACATGGCACGTGGAGTGGATCACCCAGTTCCTCGGCCTAATCTGGAATTTTCTAGTATGGAACCTAGAGGAATTAGCCTGGTATGGATCTGGGAAGTACCCACCGAACATGGTTGCCATCTATTAGCTCATTTCATATCAGAGGTAGAGTAGACTCCCAGATTAAACTAAAACTGCTCCCTGTAAACTTTACATTTTTTTTTAAAGAATGGTGCTTTTTCTTAATAAATCATGCCAGTTCTATACAATAAGTTTTTATCTTAATATAAAAATATTTTAAATTAGAATGACTAGAATCAAAAACACAAGAAATAACAAATGTTAGCGAGGATGTGGAGAAAAAGGAACCCTGATGTGATGCTGGTGGGAATGCAAGCTGGTACAGCCACTATGGAAAACAGTACGGAGGATCCTCAAAAAATTAAAGATAGAATTACCATATGACCCAGTAATTCCACTTTGGGTATTTACTCAAAACGAAAACATTCATTTGAAAAGATATATACACCCCTATTTTACTGTAGCATTATTTACAATAGTCAAGATATGGAAGCAACCCAAGTGTCCATCCATAATTATGGCTAAATAAGACGTGTGTGTGTGTGTGTGTATACACATACATACATACAATGGAATATTACTCAGCCATAAAGAAGAATGAGATCTTGCTATTTACAGCAACACGGATGGACCTAGAAGGTATCATGGTAAGTGAAATAAGTTAAACAGACAAATACCATATGATTTCATTCATACATGGAATCTATGAACAAACAAATGAACAGACAAAAAAATACCCAGACTCTTATCTACAGAGAACAAACTGGTGGCTGCCAGAGGGGAGGTGGGTGGGGGATGGCTGAAATAGGTGAAGGGGATTAAGAGCACACTTACCATGATGAGCACTGAGTAACGTAAAGAATTGTTAAATCATTATATTGTATACCTAAAACTAATATAACACTGTATATTAATTATACTTTAGTTTTTAAAAATATTTTAAGCCATATTATCGAGTAAAATTAGATACTCCATGAGAATGTATCATGTGGCCTTGAAAACTCCCTACACATTTATGCTCACTCTAAGAGGAATGACTCTATTTTGTTCTATAAGTGTTTATTCTAGAGTTATCTGAAAGCTAATATTTCATACTTTGATACTGCACATAAAGCTGTGGTATATTAAATTGTGTTCCTAATTAAAAGGTGCTTTTGGTTTCTTTTAACCATTTCTAGGTCATTTGCCTAGGTGCAAAAGAAAATGGTTTGCCACTGGAGTATCAAAAGAAGTTAAATGCAATAGAACCAAATGACTACCAAGGAGAAGTCTCAGAAGAAATTGAAGACATTATCAAAAAGGGAGAAACAAAAGTTCAATAGAACATAATAGATATTTTAGATAGAAATCTAAATTATAATAGAAAATACAGATATTTCTGTATGTGCTAATATATTTTTAACATTTAGAAAAGAGATCTGAGGTATCTCTATGTTTAATATATTTTCAACAGTGCTCTAAAGGGATATCTTACTTAGGTAATTCCTTGTTTTCAGACGCAAAAAAGAAACTTGGTTAGAAATTAGATAATTGAGGGGCGCCTGGGTGGCTCAGATGGTTAAGCGTCTACCTTTGGCTCAGGTCATGATCCCGGGGTCCTGGGATGGAGCCCCACATCAGGCTCTCAGCTCAGCGGGCATCCTGCTTCTCCCTCTGCCTGCCGCTCCACCTGCTTGTGCTCTCTTTCTCTCTGTGTCAAATAAATAAATAAAATCTTTAAAAAAAAATTAGATCATTGAAAAGGAGGCCATGATGCACTGGAATGCATGACAAATGGATGTGGGTACTCCTTCCATGAACACTTAAAGTTATTTTCTGGAGTTGAGTGTATTCTTGCTCTGTGACAGAGGAGATATTTGCAACTTAACGATCGTGCCGGTGAATCGCTCTGCTCTGGGATTTTTTTAAATCAGCTTAATAAGAGCAAGCAAACTACAGAGACAGTTGATAATTTTTTTTTAATTTAAAAATGGCATACTGTTCTTACAGAAATAAATGTATTTGTGGTTTAACCTGTCTTCCCTACTGAAGTACTATATTTCACTTTGTTAGAGACTCATATCCTCACCCATACTGGGTCTGATGTTGGCTATACACAGTCCATACTAGAGGATTATTGCACAGACTCTGGAACCAGACAGATAGCCTAGGATCAATTGTCAGTTCTACCACGTTCTAGCTGGGAGACTTTGGGTTATCTGACTCTTTGCCTCAGTTTGCTCATCTATAGAGTGAGGGCAGTTGAAACACCTATGTCATAGGATTATTTTGAGGAGTAAATATATGTAATAAGCTTAGAACCGAGCCTGGCACATAATAAGTATTAGAAATCACTAATGTTCTTATTGAAGAATTAAGTTTATACAGAGCCATCCTTGGAACAGGATTTTAAAGTAGAAGAGTTAAGATTATGAGCGGAAAACGTTTTTTGAAAGCTCCAGTTTGACTCTTGGCTTCCTAAATTTATTTACTGAACAAATGGAAGAAAGAAGAGTCATGAATAAAACAGCACTGGTTATCAAAAAACCAGGTCTCTGGAATGCAGTGAGCTAGACTTTTGAAACAGGTTATTGGAATGAAATGAGCTAGCTGCAGGAACATAAAGATTTGTTTCTCGTGGGAAAAATAACCAAAGAACTTTTCAGCTACAGCTGCTGAAGTGGAACTGAACCATAGACTTCAGGTTAGATCATGTTTTATAGCTGTTACACTTCTAATATTCTAGTTTCCTCCAGTTCGTAACTCCTCCCAAGAAGACCAAGTTTGTCAGTACCTAGAACTCAGTTATGGTAATATAATGAGCAAGGCTGAGCTTTGATGTAAAAATAGAATATTATTTTCGTAATCTATCTTACCCACCTAAAATGACAAATTTCATTAAGGAATTTAAAACACTAACAATAAAACCTTCATGTCTGGCCTTTTAACGAAAATCTGGTAATCATGAGGAATACTGTTTCTCCAGTCATTTTCAAGGTAGTAATACCAAATATCATATGTAAGGACGTTGCATTTCTACTGGTGATTTTGGCCCTCTAACCACAATACAACCAACTGGATAAACTAACTGAAGAGCATTTCTGGGCTTGCAAGAAAATAAGGGAAATCAAGATATACCTGTCCCTGTACCACAAAAAGAAAAAGACACTTTTCCAGCACTGGTAAACAAGTGACGCTGACATCTTTGGGTACAAATGCCAATAGTAGCCCTGGAATTTGACTGTTAACCCTTGAGCAATCCCGCTGCAAGACAGGAAAACAACCTGAAAATTCTATATGAAACTGGGATCCCTGAAGAGAACTAAAATGGTCTCTAGTAAGCCTCGTAGCTTCCAGCAGAGATGCAAAACCTCTCTGAAGAAAGCAATTCTAATTTAGGTCCTCAGAATGTCCACCTGAAAATTTAAAAGATAATAGGAAAATGATGCATCATAAGTGAGAGTAGGAAAAACACCTAGATCCCCAAGGTTTTGAGATATTGAAATGATCAATAACAGTATAAAATAAGCATATATGGAGACTTTGACTTCTGGAAAGATGGAGTAGACATACTCTTCCTTATTCCTTCTGTTAAGTACAACTAAAATCCCTGAACATTATATATAAAACAAGACTCTGAGAGGGAGAGAGAAAGCAGACTAGACAGAGACAAGACACAACATGGTACTGAATTCCCTGGGTTTTCTCTTGCCTCCTACATCTCAGAAGGAAAACTAGAAAAATTTGTTGCTAGCAGGAATGGCTTAGAAAAGGAATGGCTGAAGAAAGTTTTCTAGACAGAAAAGAAGAAATAAAAAAAGGAACTGGAACATCAGAAAGGAAAAAATAACATGGTAAGCCAAAATATGGGTAAATATGATAGACTTTCCTTCTCTTGAGTTTCTGAAATAATGGTTGAGGCAAAAATTATAACATTGTGCTTCTAAATATATGTAGAAGTAATATTTAAAATAATTATTAAAGGACTGGTATGAATGATGACACCAGTAGACTGAAAAATTATATGTATATATTGAAATAGCTAAAGAAATAGCTTAAAAAGGTATACAAACAGGTAACACTTAAAAAAAACTATAGAGGGGCCTGGGTGGCTCAGTCACTTACATGTCCGACTCTTGATTTCAGCTCAGGTCATGTCTCAGCGTCCTGAGATTGAGCCTTGTGTCAAGCCCCACGCTCAGCATGGAGTCTGCTTAAGACTCTCCCTCTGTCCCTCCCTGCCTGAACACGCTCTCCCTCAAAATAAATAAATCTTTAAAAATTTTTTAAAAAAGAATATGATCCAACCTTATCCTGTCTATAAGAAACTCACTTCAACTATAACAATGTAAGCAGTTTGAAAATAAAGGGTTACAGAAATATATATGCCGCAAACATTAATTAAGGGAAAGAATGAGTGGCTATATTAATACCAAATAAAGTAGATTTCAAAGCAAAGTATCAGAAATGGAGGGGCATTTTGGTAACCCTTACCAATTCATTTTAGGAAGTTAGTATTACCCTGGTACCAAAACCAAAGACCATAGAAAAAAACAAGCAAACAAAAATAAACCTACAGACAATATCCCTCATGAATATAGATGTAAACATTATTAACTAAATAGTCATAAATAGAATTCGATACTACATAAAAAGAATTACACATCATGACCAAAGAGGGTTTATTCCAGAGATGCAAGGCTGGCTTGATACTTGAAAATCAAATCCACTGTATTAACAAGCAAAATAGTAAAGTCACATGTTCATATCAGTTGCAGAAAAAGCATTTGGCATCGTCCATTCATGATTTAAAAAAAAAGTTCTCACGACGCCTGCCTGGCTCAGTCTATTAAGCATCTGACTCTTGTTTTTGGCTCAGGTCATAATCTCACAGGTTATGAGATGGAGCCCCCTAGTTGGGCTCTGTGCTCAGCGGGGAGTCTGCTTGGAGATTCTCTCCCTCTGCCCCTCCCCCACAACATTATACTTAATTGTAAAAGACTGAATGAATGCTTTCCCCCTAAAACCGGGAACAAGGCAAGGATATCTGCTCTCACCACTATTATTCAAGATGGTACTAGAAGTTCTAGCCAGTGCAATAAGAAAAAAAAAAAAAAAATGAAGGCAAACATTGGAAAGGAACAAATGAAACAGTTCCTATTTACAGATGACATGAATTGTCCATGCAGAAAATTCCTGGGAATCTACAAAAAAAACTATCACCTAGAACCAATAAGTGAGTTCAGCAAGGTCACAGGGTACAAGATAAACACAAAAATCAATTGTATTTCTATACACTAAGATACATGGACACTGAAATTAAAAATGTAATAACCATTTGCAATTTCCTTTTGTAAAACTAATATTTCTTATTGAGATGAAATTCGTGTAACATAAAATTAACCATTTTAAAGTAAACAATTTAAGGAGAACACACTAGTGGGGGGGAGGGGCAGAGGGTGAGAGAGAGAGAATCCTCAAGCAGACTCCCTGCTAAGTGTGGAGCCTGATGCAGGGCTCGATCCCAGGACCCTGAGATCATGACCTGAGCTGAAATCAAGAGTCAGCCACTTAACTAACTGAGCCACCCAGGTGCGTCAAAAATGCTCTTGATATTTTTATAGGGATTGCATTAAATGTGTATATTGCTTCGGGTAGTATAGACATTTTAACAATATTTGTTCTTCCAATCCATGAACATGGAATGTCTTTCCATTTTTTGGTGTCACCTTCAATTTCTTTCATCAGCGTTTTATAGTTTTCAGAGTACAGGTGTTTCACCTCTTTGGTTAGGTTTATTCTTAGGTATCTTATCATTTTTGGTGCAATTGTAAATGGGATTGTTTTCTTAATTTCATTTTCTGCTGCTTCCTTATCAGTGTATAGAAATGCAACAGATTTCTGTAGATTTGTATCCTGCAACTACTGAATTCATTTATCAGTTCAAGTAGTTTTGTTGGTGGAGTCTATGGGGTTTTATATATATATATATATATATAGTGTCATGTCACCTGCAAATAGTGAAATTTTACATCTTTCTCACCAATTTGATGCCTCTTATTTATCTTTCTTGTCTGACTTCTGGCTTGGACTTCCATTACTAAGTTGAATAAAAGTGGTGAGACTGGACATCCTTGTCTTGTTTCTGATCTGTTTTTTTACTATTGAGGGTGATGTTAGCTGTGGGATTTCAATATATGGCCTTTGTTATGTTGAAATTTTTTATCGTGAATGTATGTTGTACTGTGTCAAATGCTTTTTCTGCATCTTTTGAGTTGATCATATGGTTTTTATCCCTTCTGTTGTTAATGTGACATATCACATTTAGTGATTTGTGACTATTGAACCAGCATTATATCCCTGGAATAAATCCCACTTGATCATGGCAAATGATTTTTTTTAATGTATTATTGGATTCAGTCTACTAATATTTTGTTGAGGATTTTTGCATCTATGCTCATTAGAGATACTGGCCTGTAGTTTTCTTTTTTTGTAGTATATGTGGTTTGGGGAGCAGGGTGATTGATGCTGGCCTTCTAGAATGAATTTGGAAGCTTTCCTTCCTCTTCTATTTTTTGGAACAGTTTGAGAAGAATTGGTATTAACTCTTATTTAAATATTTGGTAGAATTCACCTGTGAAGTCATCTGGTCCTGGACTTTTGTTTTTTGGCAGTTTTTTGATTACTAATTCAATTTCATTACTAATAATTTGTTCCAATTTTCTATTTCCTCCTGATTCATTTTTGGAAGGTTATATGTTTCTAGGAATTTATCCATTTCTTCTAGATTGCCCAATTTTTTGGCACATAATTTTTATAATGTTCTCTTATAATTTCTATGGTGTTGGTTGTTATTTCTTCTCCTTTATTTCTGATTGTATTTGAGTCCTCTCTCTCTCTCTCTTTTTTTTTTTTTTTTGATGCGTTTGGCTAAAGATTTATCAATTTTATTGATCTTTTAAAGAATCAGTTCCTGGGGCTCCTGGGTGGCTCAGTTGGTTAGGCATCCAACTCTTAGTTTTGGTTCAGGTCATGATCTCTGGGCCGTGAGATCGGGCCCTGCATTGGACTCCACGATCAGCATAGTCTGCTTGAGATCCTTTCCCTCTGCCACTACCCCCCCCCCCCCCAGTCAGGCCTAGAGCTTACTTAAAACAAAAAACAAAAAATGAAAATCAGCTCCTGATTTCATTGATCTGTTCTATTTTTTTAGTCTCTATTTCATTAATTTCTGCTCTAATCTTTATTTTTTCCTTCATTCTAATGACTTTGGGCTTTGTTTATTCTTATTTTCTAGCTCCTTTAAGTGTAAGGTTAGGTTGTTTATTTGAGATTTTTCTTACTTCTTGAGGTAGGCCTGTATTGCTATAACCTTCCCTCTTAGCTTTTGCTGCATCCCAAAGACTTTGGACCATTGTGTTTTCATTTTCATTTGTCCCCATGATTTTTTGATTTTCTCTTTGTTTCTTGGTTGATCCATTCATTGTTTAGTAGCATGTTATTTAATCTCCATGTATTTGTCTTTTTTCCAGATTTTTTATTGTGATTGACTTCTAGTTAAATTTCTAGTTAAATATGATTTCTGTGCATGATATGATTCCTATCTTTTTAAATTTATTGAGATTTGTTTTGTGGCCTAAAAAGTGATCTATTCTGGAGAATGTTCCATGCGCACTTGAAAAGAATGTGTATTCTGCTGTTTTCACATCCATCTGCATGACAAATGTTTCTCCATCCCGTCACTTTCAATCTTCATGTGTCTTTAAGTCTGAAGCAAGTCTCTTGTAGGCAGCATATAGATGGGCCTTGCTTTTTTATCCATTCCATCACCCTATGTCTTTGGATTGGAGCATTTAGTCCATTTACATTCAAAATAATTATTGATGGGCATGTACTTGTTGCCATTTTGTTAGTTGTTTTATGGTTGTTTTCGTAGTTCTCTGTTCCTTTCTTCTCTTGCTCTATTCCCTTGTGGTTTGATGACCTTCTTTAGTGATGTGCTTGGATTCCTTTCTCTTTATTTTTTGTGTATCTTTTACAGGTTTTTGATTTGTGGTTACCATTATGATATATATAACATCTTATGTATATAGCAATCTATGTTAAATTGATGGTCACTTAAGCTTGAACCTGTTCTAAAAGCATTAAATTTTTACTCCCATCACCCACATTTTATGTATGTAATATCGTACTTTATATCCATTTATTTTGTGAATCCCTGGACTAATTTTCATAGATGTAATTGATTTTACTGCTTTTGTCCTTTTACCTCTGTACTGGTTTTATAAGTGATTAATCTACTACTTTATTATGTTTATAGTTGCCTCTGAAATTTTTCCCTTTCATAATTTTTTACTCCTGATTATGGCCTTTTCTTTCCACTCAAAGAATTCCATTTAGGGGCACCTGCTGGCTCAGTAGAGCATGCAACTCTTGATCTTGGGGTAGTGAGTTCAAGCCCCATGTTGGGTGTAGAGATTGCCTTTTAAAAATTAAAAAAAAAAAAATTCCATTTAATGTTTGTTGTAGTGCTGGTTTAGTGGTGATGAATTCCTTTAACTTTTGTTTGTCTGGGAAACTTTTTATCTCTCCTTCTATTTTGAATGCTACTTGCTGGGTAGAGTATTCTTCATTGCAGGTTTTTTTCTTTCAACACTTTGAATATATCATTCCACTCTCTTGTGGCCTGCGAAGTTCCTGCAGAAAAATCAGCTGATAGCCTTATGGTGTTTCCTTTGTATGTAACTGTTTTCTTTTTTCTTGCTGTTTTTAAAAATCTCTCTTAATCACTACTTTTTTTCATTTTCATTATTATACGTCTTGGTGTGGACCTCCTGGGGTTGGTTTTTTTGGGAAATTTTTAGCTATTATTTCTTCAAATACATTTTCTGTCCCCTTTACTTTCTCTTCTCCTGGGGCCCCTACAATGTGAATGTTATTACACTTGATGATGTCCCTGAGTTCTCTTAACCTAATCTCATTTATTATTATTATTTTTTGCTTTGGCTGGTCAGCTTGATTATTTTCCATTACTCTGTCCTCCAGGCTGCAGGGATCCATTCTTCTGCCTCCTCTAATCTACTATTGATTCCCTCTAGTGTATTTTTAATTTCAGTTATTGAGTTCTTCATCTCCAGTTGGTTCTTTTTAACATTTTTAATCTCTTCATTGAGGGTCTCATTGAGATCCTCCACTTTGTTCTCAAGGCCAGTAAGTATCTTTAAGACCATTATTTTGAATTCTTAATCAGGCATATTGCTTATCTCCATTTCATTTAGCTCTTTTGCTGTGGTTTTGTCCTGTTCTTTCCTTTGGAACATATTCCTCTGTCTCTTCATTTATCTAACTCTCTGTTTTTGTTTCTACATATTAGGAAAGTCCGTTACATTTCCTGATCTTGAAAGTAGTGACCTTATGAAGAAGGGTTCCTGTAGTGCCCTACAGCACAATGTCCCCTATTCACCAGAGCCAGGTGCTTCGGGGTGTCTCCTATGTGGCTTTCATGTGCCGAGCCTTGTTTTGCCTTCTGTGCAGTTGACTGCAATGGCTCATTTAGTCTGTTGTGGGCTAGGTTTTATCACCGTGCTGTTAAAGGGCCAGTCTGAGACTGTGGTGGGCTTGTATTTGGGTGGTGTCAGCAGTTAGACCAGATGCCTGTCCTCAGCCCATTTGCTGGGGCTGCAGTGGCACCAACTTGCAAGGTGCTCTTCTTGCCTCATCCCCCGAGAGGCTTTTGCTGGTGGGTGGGCCTGGCATCAGGCCAGATGCCTGCTGGGGCTGCAGATGCACTGATCAGCAGGGCACTCTCTCTGCACTGCCAGTTTAAGGTTGGGCTGCTAGGGCTGTGAGTATACTGCTTTGTTATCTTCCCTTCTCCCTGGGGCAAGATTTACTTTGGAGTGCCAGTGGTCTTGCAGGGGCTGCTTGCAGGATGAGATGTGGCAGGAGCTACTTTGGAAGCACTCCTACCTAGGGGGGCGGGTAGGAGGGCCAGATCGGCAGGAGAATGTGGTGTTACCAAGTAGGTGGAGAGTGCTGGTGCTGTTTCCTGCAGGTGTCTGGCTATCTAGGCTGGGGAAGTAGAGGGGGAGAGAAAATGGCTCCTGCCAGCTCTTTTGTTCTTAGAGAGTCTCCTAAAGATCTCTGCCCCTCCAGCACACATTGCAGGATTAGTAAATCAACCTCCTTCACACATACCCCAGGTGCTTTTCAAACTGCTGCTTCTATGCTGTGTCTCAGTGGGGTTCTTTGTTATACTGTCTCTTTCAGAGTGGGGACTCAGTTTCCTATCACCCTCCAGGCTGTTGATTTTTAAAGTATGTGGAGTTAAGCCCCACTGGTTATGAAAACTCATGAAGTTAAGCACCACTGGTTTTCAAAGCCAAATATTATGAGGACTCATCTTCCCAGTGCAGGTTGCCCATGTCTAGGGTGCCTGATGGAGAGTCTGCTTCTTTCCCTTCTCCGTGCTTGTGGTTAATTTCCCGAGGAGTTTGGTTCCCAACCCCATCTCTGCCCCTCATACCCTTTTTGATGTGGCCTCCTCTCTATGATTAACTGTGGAATGTCTGTTCTGCCAGTCTTCAGGTCATTTTCTGGGTTGGATGCACTGATGTGGCTATTATCTAGGTGTGCCCATGGGACAAGGTGAGCTTAGGATCCCACTAATCCATTACCTTCCCAGGACTTCCCAGAACTTCTCTTTTCAATTATTTTGGGTTTATTCCTGGGAGTGGAATTGCTGGATCATATGGTAATTCTATGTTTAAACTTTTGAGAAACCACTAAACTATTTCCCACATTGACTGAACCATTTTACATTCCTACCTGCAATGTATACAATTGCTTTTTTAAAAAATGCAATACTTAAATGTAAATCTTACAAAGCATATGTAAGCCTTGTATGCTGAAAAGTATAAAATACTGATGAAAGAAATCAAAGATCTAAATAAATAGGCATACCATGTTTGTGGGTTGTAAGGCTCAATACAGTAAAGATGTCAATTCTCTCTGATACAGGTTTAAAACAATTCCTATAAAAATCCCAGCAAGGGGCGCCTGGGTGGCTCAGTCCATTAAGCGGCTGCCTTCGACTCAGGTCGTGATCCCAGGGTCCTGGGATGGAGCCCCGCATCAGGATCCTTGCTCAGCGGGGAGCCTACTTCTCCCTCTCCTGCTCTGCCTGCTTGTGTTCTCTCTCTGTGTCAAATAAATAAATAAAATATTTTTTAAAAAATCCCAGCAAGATTATTTTTCCAAAATTTATGTTGAAAGTCAAAGGAGTTAGAATAGATAAAACAATTTAAAAAAATTTTTTAAGATTTTTATTTATTCATTTATTTGGGGGCGGGGGAGGAGCAGAGGAAGAGGGACAAGCAGACTCCATTCTGAGCACAGAGCCTCATGTGGGGCTTGATCTCAGAACCCTGAGATCATGACCTGAGCTGAAATCATGAGTCGGATACTCAACTGACTAAGCCACCCAGGCACCCTAGGTAAAACAATTTTTAAAAAGAAGAATAAGATGGGAAGGATCATCCCAATTTTAAGACTGTATAGTATTGGCAAAGGGATAAACACATAGATCAGTGGAACAGAAGAGAGAACCCAGAAATAGACCCACACAAAGTTGCAAAGGTAATTTAATGGAGGACTGGAGGGAAAATAACCTTTTAACAAATGGTCCTGGAGCAGCAACTGGACATCCACAGGCCAACAACAACAAGGGAAGAAAGGAAGAAAGAAAGAGAGGAAAAAGAAAAAATTAACCTTAACTCAAGTCTCCTACAAAATTTAACTTGAAATGGATCATGGGCTTAAATGTCTGACATAAAACCATAAAACTTCTAGGGAGAAAAAGAAAAATCTTTGAAATCTAGGGCTTGTCAAAGAGTTCTTAGACTCAATACAAAAAGCATGATTCATACAAGGAAAAATTGTTCACTGGACTTCATCAAAACTAAACCCTTTGCTCTGTGAAGGATCCTATTAAGAGAATGAAAAGACAAGCTGGGAGTGGAAGAAAATATTTGCAAACCACATATCTGACAAAGGGCTGGTATCTAGAATATATAAAGAACTCTCAAAACAATAGTAAAAAAGCAAACAATCCTCTTCGAAAATGAACGAGAGATGTGAAGAGACATTTCACCCAAGAGGAGATAGCAGATGGCAAATAAAGCACGTGGAAAGATGTCCAAATCATTAGCGAATTAAAACCACAATGATATATCACTATCATGACACACCTCTCAACATGGCTAAAATAACACATTGTGACAGCATCAAATGCTGATAAGGATGCTACGAAACTGGATCACTCATACATTGCTGCCGGGAATGTAAAATGATACATCCATTCTGGAAAACAACTGGGCAGTTTCTTGAGACACTAAACATGTCGGGGCACCTGGGTGGCTCAGTCATTTGAGCATTGGACTCTTGGTTTTGGGTTAGGTCATGAACTTGAGATGGAACCCTGCATGGGGGCGGGGGGCGGGGTCTGTGCTCAGCGGGGAGTCAGCTTGAAGATTCTCTCCCTCTGCCCCTCCCCCTACTCTCTCTCTCTCTTCTCAAATAAATCTTAAAAGAAAGAGAAACTAAACATGTGGGGCGCCTGGATGACTCAGTCAAATGTCCGACTTTTGATTTTGTTTTTCTTCTTTTTTTTTAAGATTTTATTTATTTGAAAGAGAGAGACTGAGAGAAACACTGGGGAAATTGGGTTAAGGGTGAATGGATCTGTCTGCATTATTTCTTCCAGCTGCATGTGAATTTGTAATTATCTCAGAGTTAATGAAAAACAAAAAATAACTATTTTTTAAAGTGATGGAATTAGCAGACTATTAAAAATGACCAAGAAAACCGGAAATAGAACCAAAATGCTTAGAAAGTAAATATATTGTTAAAATTAAGAACTTAAGTGGATGGTGTATTGTTTCCTAGTGCTGCTATAACAGGTTACCACAAATCTAGTGGCTTAAAACAACACAAATTTATTTTCTGACATTTCTGGAGGTCAGAAGCCTGAAATTGGTCTCACTGTGCTAAAATCAAAGTGTGAGCAAGACTGTTCCTTTGGAGGCTCTATGGAAGAATCCATTTTGTTGGCTTTTCATCTTCTAGAAACCTCCTTAGTCCTTGGCTCAGAACCCCATTCCTCCATCTTCAAAGCCAGCAACATCAGGCCAAATTCTTCTCTGCTTACCATCTCTTTGATTCTCCTTTTTTCTGCCTCCCTCTTCCACTTATAAGGACCCTTATGACTACATTGGGCTCACCTGGATAATCCACCATAATTTTCCCATTTTAAGGTTAGCTGATTAGTATCCTCAATTCCATCTGCCACCATATTCACAGTTTCCAGGTATAGGCCATGGACATCAGGGGGCCGGGGGAAGGGTATTACTCCGCCTACCACAGATGCATTAAAAAGCAGATTAAAATATTTGCAAAATAACTGATGAATGGAAAGACAGAAATGAAGAGGTTACTCAGAATGCAGCCAGAGAAACAGGATATGGAAAACACTTAAAAGCCGTGGAAGATAAAATTCAGAATCCTAGAAGAAAAGAGAATTTTTCTAACTTTTCTCCCAGAGGTTAATATAAGGGTAAACTGAAAGAATTAGTATCTTTTTTGTCTTCGTTTTGGTGTTTACAAGTTGCACTTTGTATCCCATCAGTTTTACATTTGCAAAGTTTTTTACTTTTGAGTTATGAACGTGTTTTTCTCAGAAGGCAGCCTTTGGTAAGAACTTAAATATTCATGAGCATTTGTGGTCACATGACTGAACGTATTTTAGTGTGAATGACAACTTACAGAATCAGTATGCCTTCTGTAGACCTTCCCCGTTTAAAACGTTTAAAAATACTTTACTGGGGAAATTAAAACTTATTTTATTGGGGAAACCACTGATTAGTGTATACAGTATAAAATGTACACTGCCAAGAACAAATTTAAGAACAGGAAGAAAGGCTTGGATTTCAAAAGTATAAATCGAAGTAAATGGTCTATTGTAAAGTTTGATTACTTTGAGCCACTTTTCATCCAGGCGCACGTGTCCCATGTTTCACAGTCGCGCCCAGGCTTCGCCTCTGGTTGCAGGCTCGGGGGTGGTACTTTTAAGGGGACTGGCTGAGCTCGTGGCCACCGTGGCGCAACTGGCCCGTTGAGTTCGCAGGCGTGAACTTAGGAGCGCCTCTTCAGGTTGCTCGCGGACACTTTCCGCGCGTCGCGTCTCCCGACTTCCAGCGAGCCAGCGGCCGGAGCGCCGACCCCGCCTCGTCCGCCGGGCACCGCCTCCGCCCCTCCGCGCTGCCCGCGAAAGCGAGCGGGCGCGGCCGCCAGTACCCTCCCGGCCAGTTCCCGTTCCGGGCCGGGGCGCGGCTGCTCCTGCTCCGAACCTCCCGCAGCTGCTCGTGCTGCGAGATCCCCCGGCCTCGGCGCTCCCGGGCCTCGGCGCTCCCGGGCCTCGGCGCTCCCGGGCCCCGGCGCCCTGCGGTCTCGGCGCTCCCGGGCCTCGGCGCTCCCGGGCCCCGGCGCACCGCGGTCTCGGCGCTCCCAGGCCTCGGCGCTCCCCGGTCTCCGCGCACCCAGCTCTCGCTCTGGTTCCCAGCTGCTGCGAGGTCTGCACACGTGGAGCCCAAGTAAGTTCCAGCGACCGGGGATGGTTCGCACGGGGAAAGAAGTTTCCTAGGGTCCTGGGCGCTGCCAGCGAGGAGGCGCAGAGAGGAGGGATTCTGTTTGTGGGCGGAATGCAAAGCTCCCCTGGAAAAGCTCCTGGTGGGACAAGGAGGATAAATAGAGGAATGCAGAAAAAGTTCAAACGGATGAACTTCAGCCTCTGCGGAATCATTGATCCCTCGTTAGGGGATTTTCTTAAATCCTGCGTGCAACTTGGAATGCCCCGTCCGCATCCCAGACCACTTACATCCGAAGGCGTGGGGGTGGGACCCAGGCCTCTATAGCGTTTCAACTCCCCAGGTGATTCCAATGTGCAGCCAGGGTTGGGAACAACCAATGACCAAATAAAGGACGGCTGCCAAGGAAGGTTTGGCCAGGGACCTTGATGGAGTCCGGCTGCAAGACGGATCCCGCTGCACCCAGTGTCCTGTGTGGTCTTGGGGACCCGGCAGCGGGCTTCCCTCCGGCTTTCTGGGCTTCAAAAAGGGGAATGAGGATACGCTTGACAGGGTGAATAGCGTGTTCAAAAGAACCTCCTATATTCACCCAGTCTTTTGGCCCATTGTGAAAAATAGAAGGACTGCCGGCTCCTTCTCTTATGATCCCCGATTGGTTCTGCATTCTGGAAAATGACGCCATTGTTGCATTTGACATGAAGTTGGGGGAAACCAGTAATCTCATGGCCTCGACAACTTCTGGGTGATCTGCTTTAAGGGTGAGGCCGGGTGTGTTTGCCACAGGTTGGCTTTGTCCCTCCTTCTGAAAGCCTCCATGTGGGTTGTACCATATCCAGCGAAGGGTAACTCTACTGTGAATATCTAGAGAGGAGTGGATTTCACAGGATGGACCCTTCCTCATCCCCCGGGGAGGTGCTGGGGGCAAGTAGCTATAATCTCAGAAGCAGGGCCATTGGACAAGACACAGACTTGTACCACATGTGCAGGGCAGATAAAAAAGGTGGATTTGAAATAAACAACAGCCAGGAGGTAGAAGAAAGGACTTTAAAAGGTTTTAAGAAGAGTACATTTAATTTTTGTGGAGTGGAGAAATAAGTTCAGAGTTTTGGAGTCCATCAAAGCTGGACCCGAATTCAGATTCTGTCACTTCTGTGATACCATAGGTAAGTTACCTGAAAACTGGGGGTAAAAATAGTAACTCTGTCCTGGGACTAATATAGTTAAGTGTAGCAAATACCTGGCAGGGCAGGGGGCACATGGCAGGTGCTCTGTGAGCAGTGGTTATTTGTGTCCAACAGCTGTTTTCTTTCTTCTTTTTTTTTTTTTTAAGTATTGCAAATACATCACTACCGATAGCCGTTTTCTTAGCACGGCCTGGGGTGGGGGGGGGGGGGTGTTTGTCCAGAAGCTGTCTCCCTCAACACTCCATTCCCCAGCTCTTCTCCTGCCCTGCTAAGGGGAGGGCTCCTTCCCCCTTGGGCCTCTGGGTGCTTTGATGTCTAGAATCTCAGGCCACCAGGTCCCCCCACCCCCGGCCCCCAGGGCTAATTGATGGCTCTGGAATATAGCTTTACTGCATGTGATGGGAATGAATTTCTTGACAAAAGAAAGCAGTCCTGGGCACCTGGGTGGCTCAGTCGTTAAGCATCTGCCTTCAGCTCAGGTCATGGTCCCAGGGTCCTGGGATTGAGCCCCGCATCGGGCTCCCCGCTCTGCAGGAAGCCTGCTTCTCCCTCTCCCATTCCCCCTGCTTGTGTTCCCTCTCTCGCCATGTCTCTCTCTGTCAAATAAATAAATAAAATCTTAAAAAAAAAAAAGCAGTCCTTAATCTTGAGACTTCTCCACCCCGCTGTCACATAGATAAAAAAAATGGGCCCCCAAAAAAGCTGGGCTGTCTGTAGGGTCTCAGACACATGCACACACACGTGGCTCTCTAGCTGGCAGCATCCCCAGACAATACCCAGGCTGCTCCTGTTTTGCCTCTGACTCTTGGCCTAGGGATAATGAATCAGTGAATGAATCCTGACCAAGAACAGTCAGGAATTCGGGGAAGGGGGACCCAGATCCTACGATTGCCAATGCCAACACCCCAGATGAACCTTTCACCCTGGGACCTGCTGTGTGTGTCACTGACCATTAGGATCACTTACGGTAACAGCAACACTGTTTAGACATTGGTAATATACACAGTGATGTCGCATAAAAATTAAGATCAAGTGTTTTTACAGTATATGTGCAATTGCTGATTTTTGCTTAAACAAGAATATCAGATTCTTGTCTTTAAAAAAAAAAAGATTTATTTATTTGTCAGAGAGAGAGCACAAGCAGAGGGAGTGGCAGGCTCCCTGCTGAGCAGGGAGCCCAATGCAGGACTCCATCCCATGACCCTGGGATCATCACCTGAGCCGAAGGCAGACGCTTAACCGACTGAGCCATCCAGGCATCCCTTCTTGTCTCTTTTTATCTAAAGAAAAGAGTTCAATATTTCTTCAAAATCTAAGGCCTAAGCCTAGAATTTGAGGTTTAAGTTACCAGTTTATTTTACGATTTCCTTTTTTGGGAGGATTTTAGGCAAGATGAAATTAGAAAAGCTAAAATTTGTCCTTGTGCTGAATTTTTGTCCTGCAGAAGCTGTAGATACTTTGCACGTTTCTGGAAGTCCTGTTTTCTTTCATCATCTGGGCAAAGTCAATTGTGTCCCACACAAAGGGCCTCCTTTCATCCAGCCACAAAGTCTGAACTTGTTTGGAGGAAAAGTCTTTGGTGCATCAAATGCTCATTGAGGGCAAGTGTTTTTTTTCCAAACTTGCCTCTTATAGTAAGAAGTGAGTAGTCACTGCCATTTCAGTTAATTTATGGTTTTTACCCAGCGCTATAGAGTTTGTCAAAGCAAGACTTCCTGGCTTGAATACTTGTTCTTATGTTTTATCTAGAATGGCCACAGACCAAACTGTGGGCTGAGATTATGTTGCAGAGTTGGCCAAGCCAGTCTCGCTACCACCCCTGCCTTTGCCCTGCCCCGACCTCTGATGCCAGCCGCATCTGGGGGGCGGTCACTCTGAGGGCGTCTTGGCCCTCTAGTGCCCTCACAAGGGGCAAGCTGTTGTAAAGCCAGCAAGGCAATTTTGTGTTGCACTTCATTAAAATCTGAAGGGTAGTCTAGTAAACTGCCATTTTGGAATTTGTTAGGCTGAGTAGTCCTTTTCCTCTAAATTATAGAATACTATAGTTTAAAGAACTAATAAAGATGTCATCATAAGGGCCCGGGTAATTGCAAAGTGAGCACCAGATTAGCACCGGGTTTTAGTGGGTCGTTATTTTATTTTTTTATTTATTTTATGTAGGCTCCATGCCCAGCGTGGAGCCCAGCATGGGGGCTTGAACTCACAACTCCAAGATCAAGACCCAAGCTGATATCAAGAGTCAGACCTTTAACCGACTGAGCCACCCAGGCACCCCTAGTAAGTGGGTCGATACTTTAATAAAACACGAGAAGTCACGACATTCTTTTTGTTTCAGGATGTTGGTAGTTGCCCTCTTTATGTGTCTTCATCACTAGGCAGGTATGGGGCAGAAAACAGTTGGGACGATTGTAGATATTTTCAGAGCCACATGCAACCTGGTAGGACAGTCCTGCATTGCTAGGGAAAATCCTTCCATGGCAGAAGAGCTGTGAGCAGATGATGATTTACTTGAAAAAATATTTGTGTTGTTCTAATTACCAAAAGGTTAATTTGTTTCATGACTAAGAACTCCCTGTGCTTTGTTTTAACACATCCCCCAGTTGCTGCTTGTGACCCCAAACCAAACCTTCTAGAAGGAACTTGGTGGAATGCTAGGCTTTTCTTTGGGGATATCCTTGATTCGTACAGTTCATGACAATGGGCTCTTTCATTGGGATGGAGCCACTCATGGACCCCATTTATCAAGGAAGTGTTTTGCATTTAATAGGAATTCAGGCACGTTGATGGTTTCAAGTAGAGATAGGAGGTCTGTAACAAAGACAGGCAGGACAGAAATGGAAAAAAACTATGGAATTGGGGTCAGAACTGAGCTCAAGCCCCTGCTTTGTTCCTTAACTGTGTGACCTCAGCCAAGATATTTAACCTCTTCAACTCTGTGTCCTCCTTTGTCACACAGTTATAAGCATTCTTTCTTTACAGAGTGGTTTTGAGTATTTGATGAGCTAATTGGTGTGAAGTGCTTAGCACACCACCTGGCTTTCAAGAAATGGTAATTATTATGATAATGTTGATGAAGATCGCTTGGGTTGGAGGGCTGGTCTTGCCCTGTCTAAGCTGTGTGGCTTTTGATAAGGTACCTAACACTCCTGAGCCTCAGTGTTTGTATATGTAAAATAGGGATAACTCTACCCGTGTGGAAGGATTGATTTGAGGCTTGATGAAATGATGATGCACCTGACCTGGTAGACCCTAAGTAAGAGCAAACACTTACATAGATTTACTGTGCACAACCCTGATCCAACAGCCCTCTGGGCTGGTTATCATTCCGCCCATTTTACAGATGAGACAGCTGAGGCTCAGTGAGATGAAATAACTAGCTTGAAGTCAACAGATAGTAAATGCTGCACCCAGGATTGCAAGCAGAGCCCTGTTACCGGCCCGAAGCCGAACTCTGGGAGCGCCCCTCCCTCTGCTCACCTCCTCCACTTTGCCATGCTCGCCTCCTGTAATCCAGGAGCTCTGTTTCTCACACAGGACCCCAGCTTCCAAAGAATTGTCTGCTTACGGAGTGAAAGTGGGACTCCTTCCCCACCCCAGATTTGCAGCTTTTCAATCTCAACCATTGCTTCCACTGGTGGAGCTAATATCCACTGGGTGTGGTGGGGTTGGGAGAGGCCTGATACTCACCTGGACTACTGTCCTTAAGAGTGGGTTGTGATGTTTATTTTGAGAAAAACGTCATCTCTGTGCACTGAGATTGTTAGCCTGGGTGTAATAAAACCTACCTTCACCCAGACAGGTGTGCGGGGTACTTGGGGCCACAAAAACCGGGCCTGGAAGTTTCCGGTGGGGCTCAGGTGGGCACAAGAGTATTTAAAGGACATCCCCCTCGAAAGTGCAGGGCCTGTTCCAAGTAGATTGCCTTTTCTGAAATTTCTTACTCCTCTCCCCTCTTCTGTACACCTCCGTAGCTTTGCCTCTTTGGGGAATCTGGCAGTCTTTTAAAGATTTTACTTATTCATTTGAGACAGAGATAGAGAGAGAGAAAGCACGAGCAGGGAGAGAGGCAGAGGGAGAAGCAGGCTCCTCACCAAGCCAGAAGCCCGATGTGGGGCTCGATCCCATGACCCTGGGATCACGACCTGAGCCGAAGGCAGACGCTTAACCGTCTGAGCCACCCAGGCGCCCCGGGAATCTGGCAATCTTTCAAGAGGCCTGAGCCAGTGGAGCTGGGCCCAGATAAGCAGATTCTCCATTGGGTGCATTGTGGATGCTTTCGCCTTTCAGATAATGAGGTGGTAATGGTTTTTCTGGCTTTCCCCTGGGTGTGAAGTGCTTTGCTGGCTCCCCAGCCTGGTGTTGGGGGCTGCTAGAAAGCTCTTTGTAGCTCCTGGTTCCTCCTGGCTCATGGGGCCTTCAATTCTTCAACACATTAATTCAACAAATATTATCAGAAGACCTTGCCAGTGCCAGGAGTCTATGAAAATATTTGGGCTACAGCAGTGAATGAAACAGACCCAGCGTCTGGCCAAAGGGAGTTCACAGGCTAGCGGAGGAGGAAGGGGTGTGACACACCAGTACATAGTTCTGAACAGTGCTAAGTGCTGTAAGTGGACACAACAGTATGTCAGGAGACAGTATCAGAGCTGGACTAGGATTCAGGAAGTCAGGGATGTGCCTTTCCAAGAACGAGCCTTTTCAACTAGGACTCGGCATGAAAAGGAGTTAGAGCATGCCAGACACAGGGACCGGCTTGTTTGAAGGCTCAGAGGTGGGAAAGCATCAGGTGTGTTGGGGAATGTGCAGAGAGAGCTAAAGAATGAACCAAACTCAGGCCAAGAAGAGCCTCCTGGGCTGGAAAGGATTTGGAAGTTTACTGTAAAAGGCAATGGGAGGCCTCGAGGAGATCCTCCCTCCCCCACCTTTTCTGTTAGTAATCTACAAGAAAAAGATAATGAGCAACCCCTATTTGTTAAGCTTGATAAAACTTTTCTCGATGTGTGAGACAGTTCTGGAGACAGAAATTATGGTTTTCAATTTCTAGATGAACCAACCAACTAAAGCTCAGAATAAAGTAAAAGCGGGCAGAGCCAGGAATCGGAGCATCAGCTCTGTGGTTCTCCGGGGCCGACGTGTAAATGCGTGTGGGCCTCCTAGGTGCCAGCATCCTTCAGCAGGAGCCTCCACGGGTGGATGCTAGTGGATTCCAGGCCTTCCTGGCTCCTTGAAACAGGAACAAAAGGCCCTGAAGAGCAGAGGCAGGTTGGGAGTGTGGTTGTCAGAGCATCAGGGTCTGTAGGTACAAAAGGCTGGGAATCCTGCCCCCCCCCCCGCCCCCGGCCAAGGGCAGGGGCATCGGACAGTTTTTTATGCTAGTCTGCTCTCCCTCTGGCTTTTGCCCAAAAGCCCTGAAAGAGGTGCTTTCTCCGCCCTGTTCGTCAACCAGGGAAATTGCATACCCTTAAAAGGCACCGGGTTTGGAAAAAAAAGAAAATTATTTGGAGCTTTCAGGTCACAGAAAAACCCTCCAAACCAGAAGGGGCTGAGACCTCACCACGTCATGCCAGCTTGCTTTGGGGGGTCCGCACTGCCCCCTTTCTCCATACTCCTGTGATGTTTTCATGAAGTCCCAGAGTGAGAGACCATGGCAGGTCAGGTGTATTTCGGTTGGTGGGGGGCCTGTTCCCTAAAATAGGACACACTGTATGAGGACTCTGGAGGGCCCAGGCCCTGAGTGTTGCTGCCTCGGGAGAACTTGGCATCTTCTCAACCTCTCAGCACCCCTCAGGGCCACCCTACACACATCCCAGATACCCTGCGGCCAGGCTCCGGGGTAGATTTGTGTCCCAGGCCGTTCTGACTGTGGCTACATGTTCAAGTGGAGTGAGTAAGAGTCTCTAGTCTCAAGTGTTTTGACCAGCGGTCAGCAGTGTTTATTTACTCAAGGTCAAGTTTCAGCTCAAGCCTCTGAGATGACTAACATATTCTGTTCTTATGGAGCACCTTTCCTTTGGGAAGCCCCAGACACTTTCTGTGTTGGTTCTAAATGCCATCTCCAGATGTCCTGGGGCTTCCGGACCTGACACTTTCTTCCACCTAAGTACTTAAACCCTCTTACAGAGTTCCAGATCTGGGTCTCTGATTCAAGGCTCTGTTGTCTTCTGTTGGCTTTCTTTATTGAGATATTTCTATTCACTGACCCCTCAGAGATGAATACCAAGCAGGGTGTTTTTGGAACTTTGTTTTTCAAAGCCTGGAGAACACCAGGAAAATATCAATCAACAGTCGCACATCAGCCCCCTAAGGCATCGTGGGGGGCATTGTCACAAAGCAGAGGTGATTTTGTGCTGAGAGTGTGCATAGACAATGCCCTGGAAGTTGAGAGCTGAGCTCTGGGTGAGCTTTTTAAGGCAGCAGCTAATATAAATGCCTTCGAGTAATAGAAAGTACTGGTGCCTGCAAATCTGAATTTATCCACTGATGAGCTTAGCAAGTGACCTCCCCTAAGCGAGTGTGTGAACTCTGGAAATCCACATGTTCGTTCAGTGCATGTTAACGAAGCACCTGCTTTAAGCAGGGCATTGTGCCAGATTCATTCATTCAGTTTTTTATCTAGCAGCCTCTATGTTCTAGAGAGATGGTGACTAACCAGAGAGACACCACCCCGCACAGTCAGATGCCGGGCCTCAAGGATGAACCAGACTGAAGTCCTAGCCCAGTCTCCCTTCTTGACGGTGATAAGTGCTCACAGTGGGACCAGTGCTGTTCCAAACGCCGTGTGTGTATTCACTCATTGAACCCTCACAGCAGTCTTAGGTGGTAGGTGCTAGTAGTATTTTTTTTTAAAGATTTTATTTATTTATTTCAGAGAGAGAGAGAATGAGAGATAGAAAGCACGAGAGGGAAGAGGGTCAGAGGGAGAAGCAGACTCCCCGCTGAGCAGGGAGCCCGATGTGGGACTCGATCCTGGGACTCCAGGATCATGACCTGAGCCGAAGGCAGTCGCTTAACCACCTGAGCCACCCAGGCGCCCCTAGGTGCTAGTATTATTATCTGCATTTTCCGGATAAGACCACTGAAGTGCAGAAGGGTGGTATGCTGTTTGTCCAAATCACACAGCTCGTGACTGGAATCAGACAAGCTGGTTTTAGAGTCTTGGCCCTTCACTGCCACCATCAATCAATGTGAAGGGAGAAGTCAGGGAAGAAAAAAGTAAAGTACCTGCCCTCTGAGAGAAATGGGAATAAAGGACTGTGGGAGTTCCCAGCAGGGAGAGCGGGGCTGAGGGGAGGAACAGGGTGAGGGGGGGCCCCCCCTTCCCCAGTGGGACAGCTGTCAGTCCCTGCTGGGGAGTGGGGGAGGGGGGGAATGTGCTGCTGCCGCCCAGGCAGCTCTTCTAACCAGAAGTAAACCAAAGAAGGATTTGCCTCAGTGCCAGGAGACCTGGGTTCTGGTTCTGGTTCTGGTTGGCCCACTCTGCCCTGGGCCTCAGTTTCCTCATCTCTAAAAGGGGGGCATTGAACAACATTCTGTTCCACCCTGGAAGTCCGTGGTTCCAGCAGATAAGGGAGGGGCTGGCTCTGCATGCATTCTCCACAGGGTTTCTTGACCAGAAGGTTTGACTCTGAGTGATGTGGAGTCAGACATTTGACTTCCCAGAAGGTCCCGGCAGTGTGACAGGATGTCTGCGTTTCATCAGCGTCCAGCCCATCCTGAGTGCTTACATCAGCTGGGGCTGCATTCCTTCCTTTGTAGGCAGGGTGGCAGAGTCTGCATCTGGAGTCCTGTGGCACTTTCCCAAGAAAGGAAGATAGAAACTCAGATAGATGGAAGGGGAGGGGGTGGGGGAAGCCGGAGGGAGGAAGAGAGGGGAGGTTATGAGAGACTGACTGATTTCTATATCTGCTTTGAAATTCTGAGGGATTAAGGGCTTTCAGATACTTAAAGTAAATGAGTGTTGATGGAGCTCAAAAGCTTCAAATAATAATTGTAGCCTCATCCATCTGCTAAATTTTCTCCAGAGGGAACTGTCAGTAGTTTTCTGGTGTGACAGAGGCATACAGGAGTTGGCTTGTTTTCCAGGATAAGAAACTAAAAAGAAAGAAGAAAAATGAAAAGAAATAACAACACCAAACCCGAGAGAGAGAGAGAGAGAGAGAGAGAGGAGAGAGAGAGAGAGAGAGAGAGAGAGAGAGAGAGAGAGAGAGGAGAGAGGAGAGAGAGAGAGAGAGAGAGAGCTGTAGACCCATTAAAGAACAGCAGCTTGTGTTTATCTGTCAGAAGCCTGGGAGCATGATTGAACTAATGTTTTTGTGGATTGTGCAGCACGGAAAGTGGGAGCCAATTTGAGTTGACCCATTGCATGTGTTCTCTGCACAGCTCCACCAATATAGTGTAGAAATATGCTGGGCATTTGCTTTCGGTGAGATTGCCGTTGGGATGGGTTAGTCCACCCACTTGTTGGGCACCTTGAGTATCCAGGTGCTTCAAGTCAACAAACACAGTATAATCTTCATCGTTTTAAAACTGGTCTGAGGAAGCTGTGGATCATATTCACCAAAATGAATCTTATTCAAGAGAGGAGAGATTTCCTTGAGGAGAATCCAGATAGGACCCTCAGTGCTCATGGGTGTGGGGGTTCAAGTTTTGCTGGGATTTACCATCAGGGTGGCAGGCTCTATTCTAGTTGATGTGTTACAATCTGGTAATATCTCTGAAGTAGGCGGGGAATGGTGGCTTTATTGAACTCATCTTAAATCTGAATTCAGTAAATAACTACCAGTTGTCTATTATCTAATGTCAGTGATCGATTTCTGTCGTCCCGCTCTGTGGGAGTGAGAGTGTTTTAGAAACCCGTATTGTGCATGGCAGCTTGGGGCTTTGCCAGAGATACTGTTTGCTGGTTAGACCTTCATGACTGGAAAGAGGAAAGAATCTAAAATGGTTTCATTGGTAATGATACCTTTTGGGTGGGGAGCAGATATTGGGTGGAAAACTCTGAGGTCCTTTGGGCATCATCCATCAAAATGAAAACACCACTCGGGGTCAGAACGTTCCACAGAAAGCAGTTGAGCCGATATTGTTTTAAACTGTGCAGAGGTTTGTGCTGCATGAAAGGAAGGGAAAAATACAAAGGGAAATGAAGTATTTAGTAATCATGGAGTATTTCTTCAATAAGATATTGCTTGAGGTCCTAAGATTGAAAAAAATCTACCCGGAAGTCGGTTTTGTTGATTCTTTTGCTCTGTAATTTTTGTGTGAGGATTGATATTTTCAGTTTAGATTCCTTGTTTCAAACCAGACTTAATGGCAGTACCATGAGTGGACAGCCTCCTACTAAATTGAAGACAAAATAAAACTGTTCCCACCCACAAACCTGTCGGCTTGACTGTGCTAGTTCACCAAACCAGAAGGAGCATTTCATTTATTTACAAGTGTGCAGAAAGAGCTGTAGCATCCCGTCTGAGTTTGTTTGGTTTTTAACGAAGCATCACTTCATTTAATGGGGACGGGGCCTTTTTGGGTAGGGGGGTGGGTGTTTTGAGTTGAAAGTCAAAGTTCCTTAGGACAAAGTGATTGCTGAGAATGTTTCGCTGACCTGTCTCGAAATGGCCTAAGATGCCCTGATGATTAAAAAGTTTCTAAAGTGGGGCTCCTGGGGGGCTTAGTTAAGCATCTGACTCTTGGTTTCAACTCAGGTCGTGAGCTCAGGGCTATGGGGTCAGGACCCATGCTCAGCTTGGAGTCCGCTTGGGTTTCTCCCTCCCTCTCCCTGTGCCCCTCCCCACCACAGGCGTGCATGCTCTCTTCTCTCGCTCTCTCTCTAAAATGAATAAGTAAATCTTTAAAAAAAAAATAAGGCTCTAAAGTAACTTTAAATGACGCAAGTATATATTCTTTTTCTGAAAAGTTAAAACATTACCAATAAAAGTACGACACAATCCTGGTGCCCTCGTTCCCCGTCCAGAAGTAATCTCTACTCATAGAGTGCGTTGTCTTCCAGATATTTTCTTTGCATTTATGTTTACAGATGTATGCTTGTAGAAAATATATAGTGTTTTGTGTGTTTCTAGGGTAGGTGATATGGGCAAGTTATATAAATGTTATACTCCGTATTTCTTTCAGCAACTTGCATTTCTCAAGTGACGCCGTGCCTTGAAGATCTTTCTGTGCCAGTACATACGGTTCTGTCACATCCCTTTTCATCACTGATGATGGTTCATACCCAACCATCCTGACAGTCATGGTGGTGGTGGCCAGGGCTGAGGTGCAGCGGTTCTGGGGCCCGGAGCTGGGTGGAATGGCAGGATGTGGGACCACAGCAGGCAGAAGCGGCTGCCCCAGCCCCAGTCAAGAGTATGCGTGACTTCCTTGTGTGCCTTTTTCCCTTTTTAATATATTAGTATTTTTTTAATAGGTGACTGTAAGCCAGAGGTAAGCAGAGGATGGTGTTTTATTTTAACTTTTAATAAATAGAGTCAATTTTATGGTACCTGAAAAACCATTGTAGCGGCTTATCTTTACTCCAGGTGGTCCTTCAATGTCATGGGGTTGTGTCTTAGAGAAACTGCCGTCTTGTGAAGGAAGGGTGAGGGCTGTGGTGTGCCTCCTGCCCTGCCTCCAGCCGGCTGTCTGGCCTGTGACAACTCACTTCACCCCCTGGGCCTCAGTTTCCTAACGTGCTGAATGCTTTTCTTGCCCAAAAGCATGGTATCTGTCAGGCTGGGCTCGGTTACAGATAAACCCCAAATCCCAGCAGCTCAAACAACAGAGGTCCGTGTCTTGCTCGCACTGTGCCCATCACAACCTGGCAGGAGGCAGTCCTCACTGCCCTGACTTGTGGGCCCCGGGCGGATGAAGCAGCCGCCATCTTGTAGGAGCTGGTCAGAGAGCCGGAGGAAGAGGAGTTGCACGTCAAAGCAAGGGACTTCGACGGGGGAGGGAAGTGTAACCCTACCCGGTAACTATTTGTTTATTTTTTAGATTTTATTTATTTATTTATTTATTTATTTATTTATTTATTTATTTATTTATTTATTTCTGTGAGAGAGAGAGAGCGAGTGACCATGAGCAGGGCTGAAGGGCAGAGGGAGAAGCAGGTTCCCCGCCGAGCAGGGAGCCCATTGCGGGGCTCGATCCCAGGACTCCGGGATCATGACCTGAGCCAAAGGCAGATGATTAACGACTGAGCCGCCCAGGTGCCCTAAAGATTTTATTTTTATTTAATCTCTACACCCAATGTGGGGCTTGAACTCACAACCCCGAGATCAGGAGTTGCATGTGCTGCCAACTGAGCCAGCCAGGTGCCCCATTAGTCCAAACTATTTAATGAGCCACCCACTTCCATCCTTCCATCACTGTGCTGTTCTGTAAGGAAGCAGGAGAGTCTGTGAGACTGTCCCATGGTCAGTTAACTCATATCCCATATGCTGATCCTCTCTATGTATAAAACCATTGCCCTTTTTTGTTTCCTGTAGCCTCCCAAGTTTCCAGAAAGCAGCAGCCTGTTTGGGAAACTCACGTTTTGAGAAATGAATAGAACTTGGCAGCAGGGGTTCAGGGGAGGGTGGTGGTAAGTAGCGATGGGGTCAGTGTAAGTGCAGAGGCTCAGAGTCCTGGCCAGATTCCATAGCACCTGATGCCAGCAAAGCTGGCTTTGATTTTGCTCATGTTTGTATTTTTTTTCCAGTCTCCATGTGGCAAGTGTCCGCAGCAGAAATGCTTGCAGAATGGCCTGACTCCACCAAGCTCACTGTTGAGAGCGCTCTGGGTCATAACTCTAAGTTGGCCTCTGCTGCATTGTTAAGGAATGTTTGAGGGAATAGGCCTCAGCTCTGTTAGGGATCTTACTTGGTGTTGAGACACCAATTTGTGGAAAGCTATGTCATTTATTCTGAAATCTCTTATCTTTCAGGCCCACGATGAATGATGATTCCCAGCAACTGGGTGTCTAAGAAAAGAATGAAATCATGGGTCCAGCGTAGATGACGGGAAAGGATTTTCTTGAGGTTTCTGTTCTTGATCTAGGCTGTGTCCGTTGGGATGGAAGCCAAATTCTGTCTACTCATTCTGGGAGTTGACGTTCACAGTTATACTGTGGGCTGGATGACCTCCGCGCCCCGGCTTTGCTGGGTGATTCTGCGTAGAGTGGACGTGTTTGCCAGCGTCTAACTGACCATCTCACTCAGAGATAACCCCGACACTCTCTCTGTTCAAAGAGGTTTATTATAAAGATGCACAGGATAAGGGGTGGCACCCCTGGGTGCCCGAGCAGACTGTGTCACTCAGCAGTGGGCTGCCTTGACCGAGCACTCGTGTGCTGGGGGTTACTGGGACTCCATGTGTTTCACGTTCCAACTCCTAAGGGACAGGGGCTCTAAGCACTTGTCCCGGTCACCTGCCGCCGGAAGCCCCGGGGGAGCTGCAGGCGGTCACTCTGGCTTCATCGCTCATTTGGTGTGCTCACTGCGCTTGAAATCTCTTGTTCTATCCCATCTGTCCTGCCAGATTATAAACTCTGTGACTCTGGGAAGATAGTTAACCTCGTGGGCCTCATTTGTAAGTCGGCGGTAACAGTGACCTCTGCCACCTCGTGTTGTCCTAAGAATTGAGTGAGATAATAGAGAAGATTAAATCAGGTGATCATTACTGAGTAGTTACTCAGTGCTTGGTCTAGACACTTTGAATATGAACTCAGTCCTCACAGCAACACTTTGAGGTGGGGACTGTCCCTGTGAGGAAACCAAGGCACAGAGAGGCTGGCTGGCTCCGGAGACCACCTCTAAGCCCTGCTTTACTGTATCTGAGTGGAAAGCATTAGCTGGATGCTGGGCCCCCAGTAAAGGGCTTACTCAGTGTTAGTGATGGTCCTTCTGTGTCCTGCTGGGGCCACCACGCAGCGCAGGGCTTGACACCGGACCTCTGGAGAAGGACGCAGGAGGCCGGCATCCTGGAGTCTTCCCAGCGCCCCTCCCCCGCCCGGTCCCTGGTGGCCCTTCCACGGGTCCCGTCGGTGATAGCAGGTTGTCCTGCCGACTGGCCGCAGATGGGAGCATCTGGGTTTGCTGAGGTGGTGCAGGCAGGCAGGCAGGCCGTCCCAGGCCAGGGTGGGTGTTACTACTACTGGGTGTCATCTTTGATCCTCCAGTTTGGCACGTGGAATTTCTCGGTTATGGGGCTTTGAAAGATCAAAGAGTGGCAGGTGGCTCTTACTTTCCTTTATAAAATAAAAACCCAGTAAGTAAAGTGTCTGTCAGAAACTAGCTTCTGCAGCTTGAAAGAGGGCCTTGGCGGTTACCTAGAAACACAAGATAATGGTAAAGGTACAGCAGATGTATACAGTGTGAGGCCAGCAAGCAAAGGATCAGTGTAGGCAGAACTGCACATAGAGAAAAGCAGAAAGGGAATATTCCAGAATGGTAACAGTGGTGTAGGTGATTTGGTTTTCTCTCTCTCTCTCTCTTTTTTCTTTTTGCATATCCCGAAGTTTCCACGGTGAGCAGATAAATTGCTTTTATACTTGGGGAAAGTTATTAAAACATAAAAAGGAACATCTGTGGAGATGAACAGCTTTATAAAGTGCTTTTTATCTTAGCATCTCGGTTACAAAGAATGCACATTGACTTTCAGGGTCCCTGGGGATAGTAGAGAAGGAAGAAAGCAGCGGCACTGGGCAAAATCCCTCTTTAGAAAGTGAAACGGAGTGTGGGAGAAGGGCCTCCCCAAGACTCCGGGACTGAAAGGCAGCAGGTCTGCACAGGAGGCCCGGTTGCTCTGTCCCCAGGTGGGATTCCTTTCTCAGTGAATCCTTTCCCCGACGTGCCCCTGTGACCTCCGCACAGGCATTCTGACCTTGGGTCAGCCACAGAGCCCTGCTAAGCCCCCCGGGCCTCCCCGGCCTCCCCCAGACTTCTGCCTAAGGCAGACCTCCCTCCATTCTGGGGTTCCAAGTTCACCTCAGGTGGAAGTCTTTGCTCTGTTTCCCCCATTCTTCAGGTATTTCGTTTTCCTTGCATCTGGTGCCGCTAGGTTTCTGTTGATGATGTCGTCTCTCTTGTCTGTGAGCCCCTTGATGGCAGGGGGACAGTGGCCTTTATGCCTGAGGAGTGTAAACGAGCCAGTGAAGGACCCTGAGGTCTCTGCTCTCAGGCAGGCCTGCTCACCTTCACCGTGCTCTTCAGCTGGGAGGGTGCCCCGGCTGAGCGCTGCCTTGCAGTAGCGCTCTCTAAGAGTGGCTTCATAGTACTCCTCACCTACTTCCCCTCCAGCTTCTCCTGGTGGCTGGCCAGCGAAGGACAGTGCGGGGGCAGCCGGAGAATACAGGGACCTGCAGTGGCCATGTGCTTGTTCTAAATAAATTCCTGATCTTAGAGGAAAAGCTCTCAGTTTTGCACCATGGAATGTGACGTTCACTGCGGGTTTTTGACATATGGCCTTTATTATGTTGACATACGTTCCCTCTAAACCCGCTTTGTTGAGAGAATTTGTTTTTCTTTTTTTGAGAGAGAGAGAGGGAGAGAACAGGGGTGGTGGAGGGGCAGAGGGAGAGGGAGGGAGAGAATCCTATGCAGGCTCCACGCTGTGTGTGGAGCCAGATGCGGGGCTCCGTCTAACGACCCTGAGATCATGACCTGAGCTGAAATCAAGAGTTGGACCCTTAACCGATTGAGCCACCCAAAAACCCTTGTTTTTCTTTCCTTTTTTTCTTTAAGATTTTATTTATTTATTTGAGAGAGACATTAAAAAAAAAACAAATAAAACAGTCATACTTTTGCCTAGCACCAGAAAGTGCTTTGACCTTAGAACACCTTAAGTCCATTTATTCTCCTCCACCTTTTGTGTTATTACTGTTACACATGCTAATTCTGTGTGTGTGTGTGTGTGTGTGTGTATTATTTATTTATTTGACAGAGAGACAGCGAGAGACGGAACACAAGCAGGGGGAGTGGGAGAGGGAGAAGCAGGCTTTCCGCGGAGCAGGGAGCCCAACATGGGGCTCGATCCCAGGACCCTGGGATCATGACCTGAGCCGAAGGCAGACACTTAATGACTGAGCCACCCAGGTGCCCCTAATTCTGTATATATTTTAGACTCCCCAAGATATTAATTAGTGTTGTTTTGTTCGGTCAAATCACATTTCTATTTACTCACGTTAACCTTTCTGTTGCTCTCATTTTTTGTCTTAGGATCATTTTTCTTCTACCTGAAAAACTCATTTCTATACACATACCCACATATATGTGACCTATATATAGCACTTCAGTCAAGATAAAGGGTATTTCTATCTCCCCAGAAATTTCTCTTATATCTCTATGCAGTCAGTTTCTCCTGTCTTCCCACCCCCCACCACCCCAGGAAACCACTGCTCTGATTTCAGGGTCAGAATTCTAGAATTATATGATTGGAATCATATATTATATACTCTTTTCAGTCTGGTTTCTCTTATGCAGCATAATAGCTGTGATGTTCATGTTGTATTTCATTCATATTTCTTATTGAATTGTGCTCTACGGTATGAACGTACCCCAATTTGTTGATCAGTTCACCTACAGTTGGCCTCTGTAGGAGTCACAAGCTACTGTATCACAGCCAGAAGTAGAAGAAACTTGTTTAAAAAAAAATCAAGGCGCCTGCGTGGCGCAGTTGGTTAAGTGACTGCCTTCAACTCAGGTCATGATCCTGGAGTCCTGGGATCGAGTCCCGCATTGGGCTCCTGGCTCAACGGGGAGCCTGCTTCTCCCTCTGACCCTCTTCCCTCTCATGCTGTTTCTCTCTCTCTCTCTCTCAAATAAATAAGTAAATAAAATCTTAAAAAAATAAAAATAAAAAATAAACACAAAATTGTCAGAACCTCTGAATCTTTTCAGAAGGCAGATTTCTAGAACAGGAAATATTTGCAGAAGGCAGATTTCTAGAATGAGAAGTTACTAAATCGAACTTTTCACAGGCTCTTGATACATACTGTTAAATGGGTTCCCAGATGGTCTTTACCAGGATACATTCCTACCCACAGTGTCCGAAAGTCCCTATCTCACTGTACTATCAGTAGCATTTTTGACAAAAATGCTTTGACAAAAAATTGTTCTTTTAATCTTTTCTGCATGCAAAGCTTGGATTTGTTATCTGATAGTTGAAAGGAATCGTATGCCGACTATAGACCAGTAGGTGCCATACTTCTTTCCTTTCTGAGTTCACAGAACTGTCTGTGATCTCACCTCTTTAACTACCTGCCTCAGTGACTTTCTGAGAAATGAATCTGAAAAGCCAATTCAGAGTCCTTCCTGGCATCAGTCTTTTAGATGGCGGTGGGGACGGGGCAGGAGCTGTGATGTCTTCCTACCCCGGCTTCTAGTTGTTGCTCTGGATCTACACCATCCAACACAGTAGTCGCGGGCTGCAGGTGGTTGTAGAGCACCTGAAGTGGGGCTGGTCCAATTCGAGAGCTGCTGTAAGTATAAAATGCACACTGGATGTCAGAGCCTTAGTATGAAAAAAATGAATGTAAGACATTTCATTTAATTCTGTATTGATTACATACTGAAATAAGATATTTAATATACTGGGTTAAGGCATTATGAAAATTAATTTCATTTCTCTTTTATTACTGTGGCTACTAGAAAATCTTAGATTACACACATGGCTTGAATTTTGTTTCTATTCAGCAGTCTGTTCTATAGTCTTACAGAGTTTCTCTCTCCTGTCTCTACTTTTTTCCTCCGAATGCCTGCCCTCTTGTTTTCTTCAGAGAAGCTTCCCTGAGCCTTTTTTTGGAAGCTCTGCAGACTTTATATTTAGTTCAGAAGATCATATTGCAAGATGGGACCTAGGCACAGATCTCCATAAGGAGCCTGAGGTGGTGGATTGAACCTGGGATTCGGTTACCTGGGGACTAAACCTCTCTGAGGGCAGATCAGAAAACCCAGAAGAAGAGGAGGGGTTGGGGGTGCCATGTAACCCCTCAGCTCCCAAGGGGCTCCCTGCCCACCAATAGGCTCTACCCCCACTTGCCTTTGTCTGAAAGATGGCTTTAGGTGGTAGACCAGCCCTCCCCTGACCTTTTCTGCTTCATTTCTCTGCTTCATCTTCCTCTTTTATTCTGTGATGGGTCTTGTTTTCTGGCCATCTCCACTGGCTTAATGGGGTTTGTTTGGTTGTTTCGTGGCCTTTCCTCACCAGGATTTCCACCTGCAGTCCTCTCTGCTCTACGCCACTGCCGCAGGGGAGCTCCAGCCACTGGAGCAGGTCCAGCTCACTAAACCTGCCTCTGGCCCAACCTTGCTCTTCCTGTCTGCCTGGACGTGACAACCTGACCGTCTTCACTAGCCAGACCCACCTTTTACCAGGTGAAGACCGTAATGGATCCCCTGTGAGAGCCAGGAGATCCCCAGTTCGGTTTGGTATTTTGGTTACCAGATGCCCATGAAGTGCATTTCTCTACAGTGCCCCAGGATATAGATTTGGTCTACCCTTGGATTCTGTTTACCAGGCCAGGTTCAGCCTTCTGTTTCCTCTTCTACCATCAACACCGTAAGTTCCCACTGAATTGAGCTCATTCTGCAAACCTGATTAAATCTCCACCAACCGGGGCTTTGGAAATTACAGAACAGCCTCCTTGCTAGCTGGCTGACATGTGATTTGTTGCTTTGCTTAGGTGGCCGTATATCAGGGCATGGAAGTTTCTGCCTTGGATGGCAAGAGGAGATGTCTGCGGGGTTACCATGGGCAGGCTGAGGGGCAAAATCACTGATTTTGTGTGAAATCACAGGCTCAGAAGAGACAAGAGCTGTGAGTAAAATGGGACGGACGTGGACTAGGTCTGAACAGATGAAACGTAACACCCATTCCCAGCCTTCTTCCGGCACGGCAGCTACGCCTGCCCAGCGCTGACTCATGAAGTAGGCAGGCAGCTCTCTTTCCAGTTCTCGCAGATGAAGGATCAGCGCAAAGAAATTCTCGCTTTTGTGCTATTATGTCTTTAACACCCTCAAATGCTCCTGTGAGCAAACAGGCCTCAGACCTCGGATCTTCCCATGCAGGACTGTTGAGGTGGAATACAATAGCATAATTTTATTTCCAGCAAATTTATTTTTGTGTTACTTTCTATTTATTGAAATGATAGTTTTCATTTATAATGGTGATATAATATTTCCTTTAAAATTAATCTGAGTTTTAAAATAGTCAATTTATGGGGATTAAGGAGTGCACTTGCTGTGATGAGCACAGGGGAATCACTAGAGTGTCCATCTGAGGTTAATATAACACTGTGTGTTAACTATACTAGAACTAAAACAAATGAAAAACAAAATAAATAAATAAAACAGTCCATCTAAAGCACAAAGTTAAGCAAATAAAGTACAGCTAGGACTCAGTTATAACCAAAAATAGATATATATAAGTGAATATGTTGCCCGAATGACATTTAGAAAACATTGTCCTGAAGGAAGAAGGTACAGAGAAGACTTCAATGTCCTAGAGTTCTGGATTTAAAACTATCCCGTCATCAATTTCATTTGTTCGTTCACCATTCATTACAATAGTATTTTCAAAGAAACCTGTCTTTTTTTTTTTTTTGATTTTGCAGATTCCGGGAAGAAATTGAAAACTGAAGATTTCAGAAGAGGAAGTTGTTTTAAAGTATTTTGATTTACTTCAAAGAATAATGCCAGAAACTTAAAAAAGTATCATTAACCCCTAATTTAATTTAATATTACCCACCGGTATCCCTTCAGGGAACCAGTTTTCTAAGCCGTGGATCCGAAAATTGGTCATACAGTTGACCACAGTGGAAAAGGCTGAATTAACATCTAAGGGGCAAGTATACATCTAGTACAGTAGTAACTAACCAGTGATTTCCATCACTGAAAGTTCTTTTCAGTAAGGGTGTCCCGCCCTCCCGCTGCTTAGAAAGTTAAATTGTGCTATCTCTTGCTCAGTCACTCAGGTTATAAAAGGAAAGTTGTTGTGTGGGGTTCCATTGAGAAATCTCGGTAAGGCTTGCAAAGTTTAGGAAATTGATAGATAAAAGAAGGAAAAATGGATGTGTGTAAAGACGAGGAGACTCATCTGTGACTTGGGGGCGGAAATCCAGAACCGCTGGACTTGACTGTTAACAGATGTGGGCTTATAAGAGCTACAGTAATGACACTGACAGGGTTTAGAAGTCTATCATTTTGGGGGCGGCGGGGCTCAACGAAAAAGTTTAAGCACTATCTCTCTGGAATGTGAGTTTTCCTACCTTGATGAGGCACTAAGTGGCCTGTTCAAGGCCTTCTACTTCCAAGACAGTGACCCAATTTATATATACAAGGATGAGTGGAGAAGTGGAAGGGTCTTTCGGGACAAGAAAGGGAATCAGTGCAATTTGGGGGTAGGGCAGATGAACCCAAATGAGTTTTTAATACACAAATAAAACGGCTTGGGTCCCCGTTTCTACCCAGATAGGAAGTTCAGCAGGTACATGAGATTTTCAAGGATTTCCAGGGAGATGGCTTTTCCTGGTCGTCTGCCACTTGGAAGTCCAAGTCCCCTTCCCTCCTGCCCTCCCTCTGCCCCGCTAAGGGGTGTCATGTGTCACTCCACACATGGCCATTGTTCCTCCTTCGTTCCCCACGGTGCTTGGTATATGGCAGACTTTGCTGGAGGTGTGAGGATCGCTGGAGCAGTGGTGCAGCAGGGCTACAGAACAACCCGGAACGGGCAAGAGTGATGGCAACATCCCTGTTCCCAGGTTCTTGGGCTCTGGCTGCCAGAGGAGACTTCATGCTGGCTGTCTCCCTCCTTGGGCCATTTTGGGCTCAGACCTTCTCTCCCACCAACCCTCAACGCCCCCCACAACCAATCATGGTTCCTTTGCTCCCAATTCTGGATGCTCCCACTTCCTTTTTATGGAAAATAATATACCTTTTATCTCTATCCCAGGCTGGGATTGAGGCACGCTTTTTTTATTATTATTATTTAAAAGATAAGAAGTTTTGCTATACAAAAGGCTGTCTACCTCTGGTCACCCTCCCTAGGCATGTGACCCACAAGCAGAAACAATTCAATTATGATTTTTTCTTTAATATATCTCAGATCACCATCTTTTTTTTTCATTTATTTTTTCATTAATTTTTTTGAGAGGGGGAGGGGCAGAGGGAGAGGGAGAGAGAGAATCTCAAGCAGACTCTTTCGCAAGCGCAGAGCCCGAAATGGGGCTCAATCTCACGACTGTGGGATCATGACCTGAGCCAAAGTGAAGAGTCCCATGCTTAACTGACTGAGCCATGCCGGCGCCCCTCATATCACCATCTTAAGCATGACTCCTCCTGCTGAAGTACAGAAATTCCAGGACCAAAGAGAAGGGGAGGGATATTTCCCATAGCTTTTGCTTCATTGGTGATTTCGTTTGTCTCTTCAGGGGCGGCACAGAGAGAGAGGCAGGCGCCCTGGATCCTGATTGCCCTCCTGCCAGGAAGACACATGTAGCCAAAGATGAATTTGGGCAAAGTAGTCGCTTGCTCCTTTAGCCATGGAAAAGCAGGGACAGAGTGAGATGGGGATAATCCCATCAGAGTCTCACTCCCATATTAAATTGTTGAAAATCAACCGGGAACTTCTGGTCACTCACATCCGCAACACTCAGTGTCTGGTGGACAACTTGCTGAAGAACGAATACTTCTCTTCTGAAGATGTGGAGATCGTGTGTGCCTGCCCCACGCAGCCCGACAAGGTGCCAGTGACAGGGGCTGGCGTTGACGGGCTGTGTGTCTTGGTCGCTGAAAGGGGCCTCTCCCAGTGACCTGAGTGAGGACCTCTGGGCGTTTGGCACATTGGTGGGATTTCCCGTTGGCGTCATTTATAGGACAGAAACACTTGGGTTATCAGCTTATGACACAATTACGTATTTTACTTCTGTGTTTGTGGGGAGAGCAGACTCCGCTTACCTCACTGCCCTCCTTGCTACGTGTATTGCTTTCCAAGCCAGTTGTTTTCAATCCACTTTTGACGGGGGGGGTGTGGGGGGAAGGAAATGACCATCGAACACTAGCAGTGATGTTCATTCAGTGCCTTTAACCTCCAGACAGCTGCTCACCGCTGGGTGAGACTCTAGAGAATGGCCTTTCTCCACTTTAGGAGCAAATGCATCCCAGGCTGGGGCCACAGTAAAGACTTTTCCACCCTCCACTGTGGGAAGTCCTAACGGCCCTTAATTTCCTTTCAGCTTTGTGTCCTCTCCTGAAAAATAGAATTGGCAAGACCCAAACCTCTTTGGTTGGAAGCGTGACAGAACTTGTTTATAATGGGATCGTGCCAGGCTCCGGGGAAACCAGAGGATTTCTGGGGGTGGGGGGGGAGATAGTAGCTGACTTGTGTGGTTCCCCCCGCCCTGCATTTTTAATAATACAAAAAGCCTTTTTCAGGGTATAACTTAGATGGGGCCCTGTGAGCCCCTTGCTGTGTGGCCCAGCACCCGCCTCATGCCGCCTGTGCCGTAACTTTGTCCCAGCAACACTCGTTCCTGGCCAACAGCAGCGTGAGCTTAAGACGGACAGGAGACACAGGGAGGATTCCAGGGGTGGGCACAGCTCTCGTTTTTGAGTCTGACCTTTTCACTTTGAGGTTCATGGAAGCCTCCCGGCTTCTTAGAGCTGTGTGGTTTAATTTCTTACTACGGGGTGGGGGGGGGGGGTCCCCTTCACAGATACTAGGTCTTCAACAGGTAGCATCTCACACTGCCGGGTGGACGGTCAAGCTCCAGGCTGTCGTAGGAGCTTGGAGCCCTGCATGTGAGTTTTTCTGGTAGGAGGACTCCCCAGGCACTAGCTCACCACTCCTCATGCTTATGCCGCCACCAGGTCCGCAAAATTCTGGACCTGGTACAGAGCAAGGGCGAGGAGGTGTCCGAGTTCTTCCTCTACGTGCTCCAGCGACTCGCAGATGCTTATGTGGATCTCAGGCCTTGGCTGTCGGAGACTGGCTTCTCCCCCTCCGAGCTCGTTCAGAGCAAAGTTGTCGTCAACACCGACCCAGGTATGAGTCCGCCCCGGGGAGGACTGCAGACGCCCAGCAAAGCCCTGGGGTTTGGAAATGCTATGGCATGTGGGCTCAGCAGGGCATGAACGTGTGGCCCACTGTGGCCCTCCACCTCAGGCAGTAGGCCCAGTGCTATGTTCCCCGTCATCCAAGGGCCGCCCCTGGGGCTGAACTGACCACATATAGCTAGTCTGACTTATAAAGAGGCCTGTGAAAGTGTGGGAAGGGCCTCTCTTCTGACTTCCTGCTTGCTTCCCATTCAGACACATATAGACATTTTAATGGTTGCACAAATTCAAGGTTGCATTTTTTTCCTTTTAAAAATCATTCCAGATTTTCTCCTAGGCAAACTATTCTGCTATCTCCCCTAGTGGCCAGTCCTGATTTCCCAAGCACAGTGGGACTGCATTAGCTAATCAATTCGTTTAACGAGTATTGATGGTGTCCCTACTATGTGCCAAGGCATGGTGCTGGATGCCAGGGGTACGATGGGGAGCAGACCGGATATGGTTCCGGCTCTCAGGGAGCTCGGAGGCCAGTGCGGGAGGCCCAATAGCAAATGGTCGCAGGAATGTGTGATGGCACGTGGTGACCAGGATGAAAGGAGTCCAGGCTGCTATGAGCGCATGTAACTGGGGCCATGATCTGGTCTGGGCGCCGGGGAGCCTTCTTTCCATGTCTGAGTGCTCTCTAGTTTGAGATACTTGCTGGCAGTATACCAGCAAAGGTCCCCAACTCTGATGTTTAAAGAATCCAGTGTGACCTTGAACACAGAAACAGAGGACAGTGTCCCAGACAATCAGGGGTGTTTGGGGGAAACCAGGCCAACGAGCAGGGTCAGGGCCCAGCTCTGCTGTGGCCGCTGTTGGCTTCTTACTTTTCCTGCCCCTTCCCAGTTCAGTCTGCTTCCTTCTCCGGGAGCAAAGGAAAATGTTCCTGCCCGTGATCATTCTTTCAAAAAGACGTCTCCGCTGGTTCCTTTAGCCAACTACTTCAGTAGCTTTTAAAGTATAAGTCACTCTACAAAGCCAGATGTGAAAGATTCCATCTTGTGTAATTCTATTTATATGAAATGTCCAGAAAAGGCAAATTAATAGAGACAGAAAGATTGGCAGTTGCTTAGGGCCAGGGACAGAGATTGGCTAGAAGTGGGCTTATGATGGAGAGGTTTTAGAACTGGATTATAGTGATGTTTGCATAACTTCGTAAATTTACTAAAAGTTATTGAATAGTCCACAATGCCTATTGTAAAATATGTGACTTTGTGGTATATAAATTATGCCTACTGAAAAGATGTAAGAAGTAAAATTCACAAATTTTAAGCAGACAACCAAGTTGGACTGAGTTGATGGGGAAGAGGTTATAGATGAATTTGGAAATGGGCATGTGTGTCTCATTTTTGTTAACTGAATTATAATTAAAATCCCGAAAGTATTTTAAAGGAATTTATGGAACAGCCTTTGTCTGGGGAAGGACCACCTCCCTCTCGGTGTAAGCCCCGCCTCTAGCTCAGGTTTGCTGAGCTCCAGGCCCATGTGAGCATGTTACCCTGTCTGCTCCCCTGGGGGCAGGTGCTAAGTCAGTGACCCCCAGGTGTGGGCTGGGGGCCTGGGGCTGGTGTGCTCTGTGCTGTTGAACAAGGTTTTTATCTTCGTTTACTCTCTTTTTATGCTTTGGCACAGCTCGTTTGTAATCCAGATTAATGTCGAATGGTGTATCTTCTTGCTCAAAGTTTTGGCATTTAGTTTTGAGACTTCCCGTTGTTTTCAGAGCCATGTGATAAGCAAAAGAAAGTTTAGGGCAATTTCTTCCCCAACAATACAAGTTTCCAGCTCCTGGGCAGCTCAGTCCCGGGAGCCCGTGGCCCTTGATCTTGGGGGTGGTGAGTTGGAGCTCCACGCTGGGTGTAGAGATGCCTTAAATAAATACATACACTTCTTTAAAAAGCGTTTCCCTGGGACCTGGCTGTCCTCCGTCCCCCACCCTCTAGTGAGCAGGTACACGGAGAAGCTGCGACAGCAACTGGGCCATGACTCCAAGTTCGTGCTGTGCTACGCGCAGAAGGAGGAGCTGCTGCTGGAGGAGACGTACACCGACACCATCGTGGAGCTGGTGGGCTTCAGGAATGAGAGCCTGGGCCCACTGGGCAGCCTGGCCTGCCTCCTGGACCACTGCACCGGCGTCCTCAGCGAGCAGGGCGAGACCATCTTCATCTGCGGGGACGCGGGCGTGGGCAAGTCCATGCTGCTGCAGCGGCTGCAGAGCCTGTGGGCCGCGGGGCTGCTGGACGCTGAGTTCAAGTTCTTCTTCCACTTCCGCTGCCGAGTGTTCAGCTGCTTCAAGGAGGGCGACACGCTGTGCCTGCGGGACCTGCTCTTCAAGCATTACTGCTACCCAGAGCAGGACCCCGACGAGGTGTTCGCCTTCCTGCTGCGCTTCCCCCAGACGGCCCTCTTCACCTTCGACGGCCTGGACGAGCTGCACTCGGACTTCGACCTGAGCAGTGCGCCAGACACCTGCTCCCCCTGGGAGCCCGCCCACCCACTGCTCCTGCTGGCCAACCTGCTCAGCGGGAAGCTGCTCAAGGGGGCCTGCAAGCTGCTCACGGCCCGCACAGGCATCGAGATCCCGCGTCAGCTCCTCCGCAAGAAGGTGCTTCTGCGGGGCTTCGCCCCCAGCCACCTGCGCGCCTACACGCAGAAGGTGTTCCCCGACCGCGTGGTGCGGGAGCGCCTGCTGGCCCAGCTGGAGGCCAACCCCAACCTCTGCAGCCTGTGTGCCGTGCCCCTCTTCTGCTGGATCATTTTCCGCTGTTTCCAGCACTTCGGCAGTGTTTGGGAGGGCTCTGCGCAGCTGCCTGACTGCACAGTGACCCTGACTGATGTCTTCCTGCTTGTGACCGAGGTCCACCTGAACAGGACTCAGCCCACCAGCCTGGTGCAGCGGAACACGCGCAGCCAGACCGAGACGTTCCGCGCCGGCCACGGCGCCCTGCGCTCGTTGGGGCAGGTGGCCCACTGGGGCATGGAGAAGAACCTCTTTGTCTTTGGCCCGGAGGAGGTGCAGGCGGCTGAGATGCAGGAGGCGGAGCTGCAGCTGGGCTTCCTGCGGGCTGTGCCGGAGCAGGGCCTGGGCGGCGACCAGCAGTCCTATGAGTTCTTCCACCTCACCCTCCAGGCCTTCTTTACCGCCTTCTTTCTCGTCATGGACGACAAGGTGGGCACTCAGCAGCTGCTCAGGTTCTTCCAGGAGTGGGCACCTCCTGGGGGGGCAGGAGGCCAGTCCTGCTACCCCTCCTTTCTCCCCTTCCAGTGCCTGAAGGGCAGTGGCCTGGCAGGGGAGGACCCCTTCAAGAACAAGGATCACTTTCAGTTCACTAACCTCTTCCTGTGCGGGCTGTTGTCCAAGGCCAAGCAGAAACTCCTGCAGCACCTGGTGCCCGCCGCGGCCCTGCGGAGAAAGCGCAAGGCCCTGTGGGCACACCTGTTGGCCAGCCTGCAGACCCACCTGAAGAACCTGCCCCGAGTGCAGTCGGGGGGCTTCAACCAGGTACAGGCCATGCCCACCTTCCTCTGGATGCTGCGCTGCATCTACGAGACCCAGAGCGAGAAGGTGGGGCGGCTGGCGGCCAAGGGCATCTGCGCCAACTACCTCAAGCTGACCTACTGCAATGCGTGCTCAGCCGACTGCAGCGCCCTCTCCTTCGTCCTGCACCACTTCCGCAAGCGGCTTGCCCTTGACCTAGACAACAACAATCTCAACGACTACGGCGTGCAGGAGCTGCAGCCCTGCTTCAGCCGCCTCACCGTCATCAGGTAAGGATGCTGGGCACAGGGAGCAGCCAGTGGGGCCAGGGTGGGCCAGGCTCAGGAGACACCAGGACGTGCCTCGAGGCGTAGGAGCTCCTGACTTACCCTGGCACTCATGACCACTGGTCCTGGAACACCCGGACCTGTTCTGTTTCAGGATGGTAGAGGGCAAGGAGCACAGCTTCTGTGGCAGGAGGCCCCGGCTGGGTGTCCTTGAATGAGTTGCTTAACCTCTCTGATTTCTCGTCTGGCTAAGGGAGTTGCTGGTATCCTAGCAGTTACAGTAGTAACAGCCCGCATTTATTGAGAACGGGTGAAGTGCATTTCAGATTTTACGTGAGTGAATCTTCCACCCTATATATGGTAGGCACTCTTGTCTTCATTTGGCAAATGAGGAAGTGGAGGCACAGAGATGTTCTCGAGGGCACACGGCAGGGCCATGATGGAACCAGAATCATAAAGAACCAACCTTTTGAGATTCATGGGAGGCTCAGAGATGGCCCGTGAACGGTTTCTGGCACGTGGGAGCTTTTGTGATTGCAGAAAAAGCAGACTCTGTGTGCTTTTCGGCCTCAATTACTTTCCGTGATCAAAGCCAGCAGCCTTGAGCTGCCAGGGATCCTAGTACAGAGTGCTGACTCTTGAGGGGTTTCCTGTTTGATGGTTTAGAGGAAAGAGAGGCCAGTCTGCTTTCTTCTGTTAGCATTTCCTCTATAAAATACACCTTGTAAATCTCTGTGAGGGTTTCAGTTCTCATAACTTGGCTCATGCATTTCTGAGGAGCAGAGGGGATTTGGAATGGATCCTGGGTGCCTGTAACACCAGTGCCACAGTGTACATTATGTGGGGCATGGTGGGGTGCAGGGAGCCCAAGGCTGCCCTGGACTGCTCTCTGTGCTCTCAGCCTGGGGTGCACTCACACTCCAGGCCCCCAGTGCTCATCTCACGAGATGGGGCACACCAAGGTGGTGCTCCTGCCCCAGGCGGCTGTCCTTGGGTGACATTTTCCTCCACACCAGTAAAGGAGAGAGCAGGAGGAAATGGGCAACTCCAGAGAAGCATTTTGAACTTCTTGAGACCATCAGTTAGGGTTAATTTTGACTGAGAGTTAGTGAAAGCTTAGATAGGTTACAAGCTTGTCTCCCATGGAAAAGTCCAGAGGAGGGCAGTTCAGGGCTGCTATGGTGCCTCCATGACCCTCAGGAGCCCAGGCTCTCTTCTGCTTTGCGGTGGCCCTGCTACCCTCACTACCTGATTTCCACCTCTTGGCCCAAGATGGCTGCTCATTTCCAGCCATTCAGTTGACATTCCAGCCACCAGGAAGAAGAAAGGGCAGAGAAGGACAAACCTCATTCTTTTAAGAAGACTTCTCAGCTATTGCTAATGAGACTTCTGCTTAGATTTCCCAGGGCAGAACTTAATCCCATGTGCCCAGTTAAAGAAATGGAGGATTCTCCTTCTAAGGAAGCACAGATACTGGATGTGACTAGTAGCCTCTACCACCCTGAGGCGGCCATGCAGTGTGTGTACGCCCTGTGCCCCAGCACCAAAGTGGGCACCATGGGAGGAGGGGTCCTGAGTATCGGACCTGATCATTTTGATGTGGCCTGAAAATCTAACTTTTACTTGTTCAGCCTTTCATTTATTTTTTTTAAAGATTTATTTATTTATTTATTTGAAAGAGAGAGAATGAGAGAGAGAGAGAGCACATGAGATGGGGGAGGGTCAGAGGGAGAAGCAGACTCCCTGCTGAGCAGGGAGCCCGACGCGGGACTCGATCCCGGGACTCCAGGATCATGACCTGAGCCGAAGGCAGTCGCTTAGCCAACTGAGCCACCCAGGCGCCCCAGCCTTTCATTTATTACAGAGGTCAGCTTGTGGGCCCAGGTTGGCCCAGGGCTTGTGTTTGTAAATAAAGTTTTATTGGAACACAGCCACACCCATTTGTTTACATATCAGCTGCTTCACACTACGGAGTCAAGTAGTTGCAATAGAGACCACACAGCCCTCAGACCCTAAAATATTTGCTCTCTGGCCCTTTAGAGAGAAGTTTGCTGACGCTTCGATTATTATCTCACCCACCCCTGATAGATCATTCTCATCCATCCCAGAGCCTTACTGTGTCCTTCAGCCTCACCTAAATAATGGGGTGGAGGGTTGAAAAAATCAGGGTAGTTTGTTATACAGATTACTTGGTAGTAAAAGCATTTCACATTTTAGCCACATCAAGATATCCTGTTAGTATGGGGATTGTGCAGAACAATTCCAGCGCGTGGCTGGTCCTTGTGCAGGAGACCACCATCATCCTGAAGGCTCTCTTTTCCTGCCCCCTCTGTGGATGGGGAGGCTGTCGGCATAGTGGCTGAGACCGTTCTCTATTTTCTGCCTTTTGCAGGACACACACTATCTCTGGCCCCACTTGCAAGACGGGGGAGCGTTCCCTCGTCCAGCTTTTCATCACTAGAAGCAGCTCCGCGCGGTTCCAAATCCCACGGCCCCTGCTATGCAATGAGAACCACAGAGAGGGCCTGGCTGACACGAGGCCACCCACAAATGACGGATGTCAGAGCTGGCTGGCCTCCCGTGTCCTTTATGTGTCCCTCTAGCCCTCCTGTTGGGTCGGGGCTGTGCCGTGCCTGCTGACCGGCGGGTTCTGGGTGGGTCTGTCGGCCCCACGACAACTGGGCTTTTTAGGAGCTATTTGGCTGACTGCTCTGGCCACCCTCTCAGGGGGTGTTTCTAGTGGGGGGGGGGAAGAGGGGGAGAAACTTCAGGACCTACAGGCTCCTGGGTCCTTGTGGCATTGATGCTGCTTCATAGTGAGCAGCTGCCATGATTTGTAACTTTCTTTGCTGTTTCGTTTCAGACTCAGTGTAAACCAGATCACAGACAGCGGGGTAAAGGTGCTATATGAAGAGCTGACCAAATACAAAATTCTGACCTTCTTAGGGTATGTATTCCTGAACAGTGCCAGGCCAGGGATATAGCAATAAAACAGAGGAGTGGGGAACTGCCATTCGTGTGGGTCGCTGGACGGTTGGGATGATGGCCGAGGCACCAGGAAGGTCCCGAACAGGGAGCCGGGAGTCCTGGGTCCTGCTCTTGGCTCGACCAGCAGCCCACTCTTTGAGCAAGTCAGGAAATGTGGCAGAGCTGCAGCCTTTTCACTTGTGTATTGGGATCTTAACATAGGCAAGTGTTTGACGGGTGGTGGTTGGGGGCTGCTGAGGGAATAGCTGGGGATATTTTTTTTTTTTTTTAAGATTTATTTATTTGAGGGAGACTGAGCTGAGTGGAGGGAGGGGCAGAGGGAGAGAGAGAATCTTAAGCAGACTCCCCACTGAGAGTGGAGCCCGACATAGGGCTCGATCCCAGGACCCTGAGATCATGACCCGAGCCGAAATCAAGAGTCGGATGCTTAACCAGCGAGCCACCCAGGCACCCCTGGGGCTATGTTTCATAAATGCTAGATACTGTTTACGCATTAGATTCACCACTGTGGGCCCATGATCTCTCATCCAGAGCCCTGAGGGCCAGACACCAATCAGAATTCAGTGTACGTGCTGTATTGTGATGATAATGACCAGTGAGGTCAAGGGCATTCACCCTGGTTTCAAATACTTTAATATTTCTGCAGCAAAATGTATGAATAGTCAAAGCAATTAGGATAAAGACCACGAATGGCACCACATCAGGGGCCAGAATGGTTGTGAAAAGCTTTGGGTTTTCAGAGCCTCTGGGAGTTGGAGTGTGAGCGCTGGTGGCCTCTGCTGACTGAGCTGCAGCCTGTCGGCAGCCCCTGGGCCCCCCCTCCCTCCGCGGTGGAGCGAGGCCCTGGAAGCACACGATCGCAGGCTGCCGTTCGGCTCGGGAGCTGTGTGTGACTGAGGGACACTTGAAACCCGTCTAGTTACCACCTTCAGCTTCTCTCTGCCTTCTTGCTGAATTGGTGTCGGGGGTAAAATGACTAACAGGGAGCAGTGAGGAGGTTCCAACACTCAAACATTTTCCCCTCAAGATGCTGCTTGTAACCTCAATCGAACAATACCCATCACGTGCCGCCGGTTGCGCACGCAGCCTTGGGGTGATCACACGCAATTGTCCTGATGCCCCTGTGGGGGAGCCGTGATTGCTGCTCCTTATTACAGATGCTGAGCAGAGGCCGGGCCCGTGGCAGAGCTGGCTCTGAACCCGGCCTGAGAGACCCCGGAGCTCCAGACTGCTCTCCGTGTGTCCTTCCTCTCTCCTTTCAGCCCAGACTTTAGAAATCGGCAGCCAGCACATACCCATTTTAAAAATGGTCATTAAGATGACAATGGGACACAGGAATAAAAAGCACAGAGTAAGGAATATAGTTAATGATATTGTTTTGTTTTTCAATAGAAACATTTTAATTTAAATTCAATTAATTAACATATATATAATATAATGTATTACTGGTTTCAGAGGTAGAGGTCAGTGATTCATCAGCCTTATGTAGTACCCAGTGCTCATTACCTCACATGCTTTAATGCCCATCACCCAGCCACCCCATCCCCCCACCCCTCTCCCCTCTAGCAGCCCTCAGTTTGTTTCCTGTGATTAAGAGTCTCTTATGGTTCGTCTCCCTCTCTGATTCTGTCTTGTTTTATTTTTTCCCTCCCTTCCCCTATGCTCCTCTGTTTAGTTTCTTAAATTCCACATACTAGTGAGGTCATATGATACTTGTCTTTCTCTGCCTGACTTATTTCGCTCAGCATAATACCCTCTAGTTCCATCCACGTTGTTGCAAACGGCAAGATTTCATTTTGTGATGGCTGCATAATATTCCATTGTGTATATATACCACATCTTCTTTATCCATTCATCTGTCGATGGACATCTGGGCTCTTCCACAGTTTGATTATTGTGGACATTGCTGCTATAAATATTGGGGTGCAGGTGCCCCTTCGAATCACTACATTTGTATCTTCGGGGTAAATACCCAGTAGTGCAATTGCTGGGTCTTAGGATAGCTCTATTTTCCACTTTTTTGAGGAACCTCCATAGTGTTTTCCAGAGTGGCTGCACCAGCTTGCATTCCCACCAACAGTGTAGGAGGGCTCCCCTGGTCAGTGATATTGTAAGAGCATCCTATGGTGACAGATGATAGCTACACTTGTAGTGAACATAGCATAACTTATAAACTTGTGGATTCACTATGTTGTACACCTGAAACTAATGTAACACTGTGTCAACTATACTTAAAAAAAAAAAAAAAAGCTGAGGTTGGGATCCTAAAGTCTCATGCTGTGCTTTCTCTCGAAGCCTATACAACAACCAGATCACTGACGTTGGAGCCAGGTACATCGCCAGAATCCTGGACGAGTGCAAAGGCCTCACACACCTGAAGTAAGTGGGGGGTAGGCGTGGCAGGTTATTCAGTAGCCTCTGTGGTCACCCCTTCATTATGCAAACAGTATAAATGTCACCATAAAGAGCACTCGCCCTAAAGCCTTCTGCTTGCCCAGAGCCATACTGGTCAAGTGAGACCTGTGTGTGGAAGGTAAGCTGTCCGCACAGAGGAATCATGGCCTAAGGGGGAGGCTCGAGTTTCCGCAGGGCCAGGGGAGGGTCTGGCTTCTGGTTCACGGACAGGGCCTTTCTGCTGGGTCCTCACATGGTGGAAAAGGAGGCAAGGGAGCTCGGTGGTGGGGGGGAAGGGGCTCTTATAAATCACTGATCTCATTCACGACAGCTCCACCCTCACGATCTAATCACCTCCAAGGGCCCTGCCTCCTAATACCATCACCTGAGGGGTTAGAGTTTCAGCATATGGATTTTGGGGGGACACAAACATTCAGACATGACACCCATCTGGTTGCCAGGAAGAGCTGGATCATTGGGCCTGTCCCAGACATGCTCTGCCAGAGATGACCAAGCTCCGGGCTCGGAGGAGCCCTTGGTGCTGCCCAGGTGACAGAACGCACACCTTGGTCACTTGCAGCTGAGGCGGGAACCTCCTGGGTCTGCTGAGGGAAATGAGGGACACACCGAAGGCCATTTAAAGAACCTCCGGGAAAGCTTGGGTCCCTAAGTTTCGTCAGAGACATCGACCAGTGTCCTGGAGAGGATTCTGACGGCTCTCTCTAGGGCGGTGGGGCCTTCCTTGCGAGGAAGCCAGGGGCATGGGCACCGCAGGTCCCAGGAGAGCGGGTGACGAGGAGCTGACAGTGGGGTCCCCCCACTGCTGGGGGCTGACCTGTGCACGGCTCTCTCTACAGACTGGGGCAGAACAAAATAACGAGTGAAGGAGGAAAGTGCCTCGCCCTGGCTGTGAAGAACAGCAAATCGATCTTTGAGATCGGGTGAGTGGAGGCGAGCGCGCGTGTGCACGCACGTGCAAGTGTGAGTGTGTGAGATACACGCTGCTCGGCGTTCGAGCGTGCCACTGCTGTTCTCTGATGTAAATATACCCAAGCCCCAGGCCGGACTGCAGCTTCCCTTGTGCACACTTACTTCATTCATGCAAAAGTCCGTTATTCTCACCGCCAGCGAACAGAGGGAGCCGTTCTAGCCTATGGGGTAACTTTCCACAGGCAGACGGTCTTCATCTTAGCAATGTTCTATACTCCCTGGAGGCTTTTTTTTTTTCTTTTTTTTTAAAGATTTTATTTCAAGGGTGCCTGGGTGGCTCAGTTGGTTAAGCAACTGCCTTCGGCTCAGGTCATGATCCTGGAGTCCCGGGATCGAGTCCCACATCGGGCTCCCTGCTCAGCGGGGAGTCTGCTTCTCCCTCTGACCCTCTTCCCTCTCGTGCTCTCTGTCTCTCATTCTCTCTCTCTCAAATAAATAAATAAAATCTTTTAAAAAAAATAAAAATAAAAGATTTTATTTATGGGTGCCTGGGTGGCTCAGTTGGTTAAGCGACTGCCTTCAGCTCAGGTCATGATCCTGGAGTCCCGGGATCGAGTCCCACATCAGGCTCCCTGCTCGGCGAGGAGCCTGCTTCTCCCTCTAACCCTCCCCCATCTCATGTACTCACTCTCTCTCTCATTCTCACTCTCTCAAAATAAATAAATAAATCTTTAAAAAAAATTTTTATTTATTTATTTGACAGAGAGCACAAGCAGGGGGAGGGGCAGGCAGAGGCAGAGGGAGAAGCAGGCTCCCCGTGGAGCAGGGAGCCCGATGCGGGGCTCAATCCCAGAACCCCGGGATCATGACCTGAGCTGAAGGCAGACGCTTAACCAACTAAGCCACCCAGGCGCTGAGGCCATTTCTTTTTAATTCGTTTTTTTTTTTTCATTTTTTTTTAATTGTGGTAAAATACATATAAAAAGTTACCATCTTAACCATCTGTAGGGATACAGTTCAGGGGCATTATGCATCCTCATCGTTGTGCAACCATCACCACTGTCCATCTCCATAATTCTTTTCATCTTGCAAAAATCTCTCTCCCCATTCCCAGATAACTCCCGTCCTCCCTCCCTCCAGCCCCCACCCACCACCCTCCGACTTCCTGTCCCTGTGACTTTGCCTTCGATAGGTACCTCACAGAAGCGGCACCATACACTATTTGTGTCTTTGTGCCTGGCTTACTTCACTTGGCCCAGGGTTCTCAAGGCTCATCCACGCTGTAGCTTGTGTTGGAATTTCCTTCCTTTTTAAGGCTGAGTAACAAACAGTCCACTGTATGTATGCGCCACATTTTGTCCGTTCGTCTGTCAGTGGACACTTGAGCACCTTCTGCATTTTGGCTCTCGTGGGTAGTGCTGCTAGGAACATGGGTCTACAAGGATCTCTTGGATTTCTTTTGGCTGTATACCCAGAAGTGGAGTTGTTGGATCAGCTGGTAAGTCTATTTTTAGGTTTTTGAGGAAATGCCACACTGTTTCCCACAGCAGCCGCACTGCATTACATGCGCACCCGCAGTGCAAAAGGGTTCCGGATTGTCCACATCCTTGCCAACACTTGTTATTCTCTGTTCTTTTGGTAGTAACCATCCTAACAGGTATGAGGTGATATCTCATTGTGGTTTTGATTCTGGAGGCTTCTTCAACCTTTTTGTATTGTTATAATTTTTATATTATTATAAAAGAAACAGATAATTTTACAAAATTGATTTTATGAAAAATATACTAAAAATCATCTCAAATATTAACATTTGAAGTCAGTTAAACTTTCTTGCTCTCACATGCAGGTGTGTGCTCTATTTTTTTTTTTTAAGATTTTATTTATTTGACAGAGAGGGAGTACAAGCAGGGGAGGGGCAGAGGGAGAAGCAGGCTCCCCACTGAGCAGGGAGCCCAATGCGGGGCTCGATCCCAGGACCCTGGGATCATGACCTGAGCCGAAGGCAGATCTATTTTTTTTGAATATAGTAAAGGTCAAACTGTATGTACAGAATTTTATTCTTTTTCATTTAATCTCATATCACAAGTAGTTTTCCACTCTATTAAAAATTTGATACCATTCAACCATATAGTACACATACCTTTTTTTTGTAGTTTCAATTTTTTATTTAAATTCCAGTTAGTTAACATATAGTATATTAGTTTCAGGAGTAGAATTTACAATACCCAGTGCTTATCACAAGTGCCCTCCTTAAAGCCCATCCCCCATCTAGCCCATCCTCTCCCCACCGCACCTCCCTCCAGCAAACTGAGGTTTGTTCTCTGTAGTTAAGACTCTGTTTTATGGTTTACCACTCTCCCTCGCCCATGTTCATTTATTTTGTTTCTTAAATTCCACGTATGAGTGAAATCATATGGTATTTATCTTTCTCTGACTTATTTCACTTAGCATTATACTCATTAGCTCCATCCACATTGTTGCAAATGGCAAGATTTCATTCTTTTTGATGGCTGAATAGTACTCCACTGTGTGTGTGTGTGTGTGTGTGTGCGTGCACGCGCACGCGCGAGTGCGCACACTCACACACAACATCTTCTTTATCCATTCATCCATCAGTGGACATTTGGTCTCTCTCCATAGCTTGGCCATTGTAGATAATGCTGCCATAAACATTGGGGTGCATGTGTCCCTTTGAATCAGTGTTTTTATATCCTTTGGATAAATACCTAGTAGTGCAATTGCTGGACCACAGGGTAGTTCTATTTTTAACTTTTTGAGGACCCTCCATACTGTTTTCCAGAGTGGCTGCACCAGTTTGCATTCCCACCACGAGTGTAAGAGGGTTCCCCTTCCTCCACATCCTCCTCGAATACACATACTTTTTATGCAAAACACTGAGAACTCATTGCAGGGCTCTAGCATCTCCAGGAGCATGGTGGCGGGTCGCTGGTGCAGTGAGAGGCCATTGCCCAGGCAGTGCCAGGTCTGCTGTGCGTGGGCCGGGCACACAGTGCTCTCCACCTATTAAAAATAGGTGTCACTTGCTGTAGGCCAGGCGCTATTCTAAGTGCTCTGCATATATTAATTTAATCCCCACAATAACTCTAGGTGGAATGTTCTTATTAGCCCCATTTTACAGATGAGGAGACTAAGTTCCAAGAGATAATGTAATTCACATAATCTTAAATCCAGATAAAAATCCAGTTAACACGGGAGCCCAGCATCCTGCCTCTCAGAACCTTACAGGTTATACGCTGTGGGAGGGTATGGGGCTTTGTTATTGCAGCTCCCCGCCCAGCCCCCCAGACCACAACAACCCACTAGCACGCTGGAGTAGGGTCCTCTTCACCTAAAAGCAGCATTGCTGGTGAGGTTTCCGAGGGTGCTTCCTGATCTTTGCTTCTTGGAGGACCGACTGTGTCCTCACGAGTGTCTCCGAGGCCTGCAGAGGGTCAAATGGATGCTGGCAGTTGGCACCTCCACAGGCTCCCTTTCAGGTTGCTGCCAACCTACATCCTCGGTGGTGGCGGGGGCATTTCTGCGACAGTCGTGTGCTCGGGCCCTCTGACAGCTCTCTGAAAGCCCACGGTGATCTTAGTCTCTCATGGTGCATCTACCCAATGGGCTTCTGCTGCTCTTATCCCTTTGCATTTGAAGCCTAGAGCAGCTTCACTAAGGGGCTGGTGTGGGAACATTCCCCAGGCCGGGGCTCCAGGGACAAAGCCAAGACCTCTGCCTGTGAGTGTGCAACCAAGCGTGACCACCAGCAGCAAGTCAGGGGGGAGCACGAGCTCCCGTTCACCGTCTTGCCTCTGCCCTCAGGATGTGGGGCAACAGAATCGGCGATGAAGGAGCAAAGGCCTTCGCGGAGGCTCTGAGGAACCACCCCAGCCTGACCAACCTGAGGTACCTGCTGCTTTCTGAGACCCGCTGTCCCCAGGGTCCAACCTGGGCACTCTGTGTGCCTCCTGGTTTGCGAGGGGAGGAGCCAAGGGGAAGAGAGTGGTTGGCTTTCCTAATGTGTGGGGGGGATTTTTCTTTCGTAAACAGTTTTATGGACATGTAAGTAGCATAGCACATTACTGTTCAGCTTGGCCACTTGTCATATGTGCACACCAATGTACCCGTCACCCGGATCAAGACCTAGGACTTTGCCAGCTCCTCTGCAGTCTCCCCAGGCTCCTTGGCAGTGGGGGAGTGGGGAGGAATTCTCAAGTCCAGATAACACTGAAAGGGATGCCCCTTCCTCACTCACAGGACGGTGCTGAGACAGAAGGGAACCTTCCTCCCTGTAAAGACCTACTCCTCCCTGGCCTTCTTTTAGTCCTCTGGCCAAATCTCAGAGCTTCGGGTGTCTCCCTGTTGCCCGGGTTCTTCCTAACACTGAAAAAGAAACCCAAGTTAGTGGGGGCAACAGCAGAGTTTCTTCTTCATGAGAACAGAGGACGCTTCTCCAGGTCTTATTGATGGGCACACTGAAAACGTCAGCCGCCTGAAGCAGAGCCCTCCCAGCCCCTGATCTGCTTGGGACCAGGTCTCGCTGATGTTCCATTTCCTGTCTGGCCTCTCCTTGAGCGGTCTTGTGCCTGTCCTCCTGCTCAGAGCGTGTGCCCTGGAGCAACAAAGCTGGAACTGCTGCTGGCCCGGCTGAGCACTTCTGCTTCCTGCCTCAAGTCAGCTTCCGTCCAGGCAGGGGCCGCCTCCAGGCAGCATCTTCTGGGTGTTTCGGTTGCTGAAGCCAAAGCCAAATGTAGACGTGTCTCTAACGATTGATCCCACGTGTTTTCCTTCCTAGTCTTGCATTCAACGGCATCTCCACAGAAGGAGGAAAGAGCCTCGCACAGGCCCTGCAGCACAACACCTCTCTGAGAATATTCTGGTAATAACCAGAGTCCCTTTGAAAGGTTGGATCTCAGGGATTATTCCAAAGACCGTACAGCCTGGAATCTTAACTGAAAAACCACCTTTTTAATTGAAAAGGCTCTAGGCCTTTCCTCAGTGTTGAGTTGATAATTTCCTCCTAGAAGAGAAAACAGCCATTCCTAGAAGCACAAACAGGTACAGAAGGGGGGAGGTGGGCCCCAGGAGCATGGGTTTGACCTTTGCCGCCTTTGCCAACCCAGACCTCAGGAAAACCCGAAGGCTGGTCATTCTGTCAGGATTATCCTCAGAGCACCTTCACATAGGCCTTGCAGAGTCCAATTTTGGTGCACTTGGCTCAGACTTTTCTCCCTTCCTCCTCTTAAGCTGCCTTCCTCCCATGCAGCCCCCTCACAATCTGGCCCTTCGTGGTCCAGCTTCCCAGTCACAGGAAGCGCACATTCCTCACTCCCTCTCTGTCCTCCAGGGGTACTAATTTAGTGTATGTTGCCTTCTGACCGTGATTTGGGGGGGGGGGTTGTTTTTCCTTTTGTCATTTACTCTAATTTATTTGAATTTTATTTACCTGCCTGTATCATAAATTCCTTACGGGTGAGGGAACTGTATTAGGGACTCAAGGCACCTGAGATACCAGCTGAGTTCGTTAATATTGACAATATCATCATTTTGAGAGTTCTCCTACTAGACCTGCTGGCCAGTGAATGCATTTTTAATTCTTTTCCTCTAAAAAAAACCTTTAAAAATACTTTGAAATATTTTTTAAAAACTGTAAGGAAGTCAAAAAGTAGGAAGTGAAAGTAGTTCCTCCCTCGTGTTTTCCAGATCAACCTTTTTCTTCTAGCCTTTGAATGTATATTCTAGCCTTCTAGAATAATAGAAATAGCATCTTCTTACAAAATAGAATAGCATTTAGCAAGTGCCTTTTATTTTTTTTTTTAAGATTTTATTTATTTGACAGAAACAGCAAGAGCAGGAACACAAGCAGGGAGAGTGAGAGAGGGAGAAGCAGGCTTCCTGCTGAGCAGGGAGCCCGATTGGGGGCTCGATCCCAGGACCCCGGGATCATGACCTGAGCCGAAGGCAGACGCTTAACCGACTGAGCCACCCAGGCACCCCAGCAAGTGGCTTTTAAAAAATATCTTAAGGGGCGTCTGGGTGGCTCAGTTGGTTAAGCGTCCAACTCTTGATTTCAGCTCAGGTGATGATCTCAGGGTCGTGAGGTCGAGCCCTGTGTCAGGCTCTGCACTTAGTGCAGAGTCTGTTCAAGATTCTCTCCTGGGTGGCTCAGGCATTAAGCGTCTGCCTTCGGCTCAGGTCATGGTCCCAGGGTCCTGGGATCGAGCCCTGCATCAGGCTCCCTGCTCAGCGGGAAGCCTGCTTCTCCCTCTCCCGCTCCCCCTGCTTGTGTTCCTGCTCTCGCTGTATCTCTCTTTGTCAAATAAATAAAATCTTTAAAAAAAAAAAAAAAAAAGATTCTCTCCCCCTGCCCCTCCCCACTGTGCATGGGCACGCTAAAGTAAATAAATCTTAAAAAAAAAAAAAATCTTAACCACATGTCCACATTTTACATGTCCTTTTATGTCAGGGGTATCTCAGTCTCAACACAGTTGACATTTTGGTCCAAATCATTCTCGGGAGGGGCTGTCCTGTTCATTATAGGATGTTTAGCAGAATCCTGGGCATCTGCCCAGTAGACACCAGCAGTACCCTCCAATTGTGATGATCAAAAATGTCTCCAGATGTGGACAAATGTCCCCTAGAGGGAAAAGCACCCAGTTGAGAACCCCTGCTCTATATTATTAGTAGTAACAATGTTACTACCGAACGTTTCTCGAGTGCTGACTATGCCATGCATTCTTCTCGGCCTTTTACCTTTTTTTTGAGAGCAGGAGAGAGAGAGAGAGAGTGAATAGTGTGGGGGGCAGAGGGAGAGAGAGAGAATCTTTAGCAGGCTCCACGCCCAGTGCAGAGCCCAGCACGGGGCTCAGTCTCACAACCCTGAGATCATGACCTGAGCCAAAATCAAGAGCTGGACGCTTAACTGACCGAGCCACCCAGGTGGCCCTATTCTCAGCCCCTTATATGTGTTCACTCCCCCTCATAGCCACCCCATAATGTCTATACTGTGAGTGTTCACCTTATTTCTCTGGTGAGAAAACTCAGGCCCAGAGAAGTTAAACCACCTGCCCCCTGGTTGTCCTGCTAGTGAGTGACACACACTGGGCATGTCTGGCTCCTGAGTTCTCTTAAATATCATGTTCTTTTGCCTCATTCTCTCTACCTCATTCCCTCTAAAGGTTGTACAACGTCCCATTGAATGGATGTTTGCAATTTAGTTTCCCAGTAGCCTCTGCTGATATTCACTGGTGTTCCCACTTTACATTATGACCGATACCACTGCGGTCGATACCACACACACAGATCCTTGTGTGCACATGTTTGCACACTGCAGGGTCAGTGTCCAGAAGTGCCACTGTGGGCTCAAAGTACAACACGTTTAAAATTCAGACAGATGCCGCCAAATTGCCTTTTGAGGAATGATTTTTTTTAAGATTCTGTTTCATTCTTCTTCTTTATTCTTTCATCCACTGGCACAACGGGTCCAATCCTATTTACAGAGCTAAGAGTCCTCTATGCTTTTATCTGGATTTCTTCTGGTTTCAAGAACAGCTGAGAGACTTCCTGAACTTTGAGTCCCTGAACATGAGTCCTTCACGACGGGCTTCAGACCAGAGCATTGAGCACATTTTAACGTGTAGTTGACAGGCTTTTCTAAGTCTTCCTACGACTGACTTTGGTAACAGGCTGTCAGAGATGTTCAAGGGGCTTTGGGGGCTGGAAGAAGCCTGGGAAGTAGGCATTGGCCCCTATCTTCTCTGGGATCTGAGGCCCCAGCAAATGGGAAGGGAGCTTGGGCTCCGCTAGAGAAGCAGAGCTAAGAAGTAGGAGCTTGGGTACAGGATTTGCACGAGAAATGAACCACCCTTTATTGTCTGTGGGGCTCAGAGGGTAGGATTGGGACCTGGCTGTTTGCTCAGTTCAGCTAGTGATTAGCAACCGAGGCTGGAGAGATCCGGGCCGGGATCCCACTTCTGAGAACTCATTTAAGAATGTGTGCCAGGTATGGCTCTCCTGAGTAAACCCTTCCTTTCTTTTCTAGGCTCACCAAAAATGAACTCAATGATGAAGTGGCAGAGAGCCTGGCAGAGATGTTGAAAGTCAACCAGACGTTGAAACATTTATGGTAACTCAGAGAACCTCAGAATTCCAGGCTGTGCTCCTTTTAAAACACATTTTTTGAGATGAGGTGCCTGGCTGGCTCAGTTGGTAAAGCATGCGACTCTTGATCTTGGGGTTGTGAGTTCAGGCCCTGTATTGGGTGTAGAGATTACTTAAAAAAATAAAATCTTAATAAAATGTACAGGTCGGTGGTCTTTAGCGTATTCACAAGGTTGTGCAACCAGCACCACAATCTAACTGTAGATCGGTTTTACTTTCCCACCCCGCAGCTGGAGTACAACCCCATGCATTAAGCAGCGCCTCCCCATCTTTCTCCCCCAGTCCCTGATCGATTGTCTCTATGGATTTGCCTATTCTAGGCATTTCACAGAAATGGAATCCTACAACATGTGACTTTTTGTCTGCATTCTTTCACTGGCATGAGTGTCCAAGGTTCATTGACATTCTGGCACGTGTCAGAGCCTCATGGCTCTGTGTGGCTGATATTCCTCTGTGGGGATCGTCCACAATCTGTCCATCCATCGGTTGGTAGGCATCGGGGTTGTTTCTACTTTTTGACTGTTGTGAATAATGCTACCTTGAACATTCCTGTGCATGTTTGTGTATGGACATATGTTTTCATTTCTCTTGGGTATACACTTAGGAATAGACTTGCCGGGTGATATGGCCACTCTGTATGTAACTTTTTGAGGAGCCACTAAAGTATTTTCTGAAGTGGCTGCTCACTGTACCTTCCCACCAGCAATGTGGGAAGGCTCCCAGTTGTCACATTCTCACCAGCAACACTCGCTGTTGTCCACTTTTTTTGTGGGTGTGAATTGGTATCTCATTGTGGTTTTGATCTGCATTTCCCTGCTGACTAACACTGGGCATATTTTTTTTTAAGATTTTATTTACTTCTTTGTCAGAGAGAGACAGACAGATACAGAGAGAGCATGAGCGGGGGAAGGGGAGAGAGAGAAGCAGGCTTCCAGCTCAGCAAGGAGCCCGATGTGGGACTCGATCCCAGGACCCTGGGATCATGACCTGAGCTGAAGGCAGACGCTTAACCGACTGAGCCACCCAGGCGCCCCTGACATTGGGCATATTTTCATGTACCTGTTGGTTTTTGTGTATCTTCTTTGAAGAAATGTCTCTCTATCCTTCCTCCAAATTTAATTTAAATGTTAATACATTTATTTGCCTTTTTACTGCTGGGTTGTTAGAGTTCTTTATATATTCTGGGTACTAGACACTAGGTAGACAGTTTGCAAATATTTCCTCTGTGAGGTTTTTCACTTTCTTGTTAGTGATCTTTGAAGCACGAAAGTGTTTAATTGTGATGGAAGTCCCATTTATTTTTTTCTTTGGTGGTTTGTGTTTTAGGTGTCTCACTAAAACTGTTGCCCAACCCAAGGTCACAAAGATTTACACCTAAGTTTCCCTTTAAGTGTTATAGTTTGGCTCTTACCTTGAGGTATTAGATCCTAAATGTTAATTTCTGGAGTTAATTGTTGTGTGCAGTCGGAGGCGTAGGGCCCAAATTAATTCTTTGGCATGGGGCTATCCAGCTGTCCCAGCACCTCTTGTCGAAAAAACTATCTTTCCCTTTTAAATGGCCCTGATACTTTTGCCAAAAATCAATTGACCATAAACATACGGGTATATTTCTGGACTTTCTATTCTAGTTCATTGATCCGTTTATCCTTACGTCAGGATCACACTGTCCTGATTATTCTAACCAGGTAGTAAGTTTTGAAATCAGGAAGTGTGAGTCTTCCAACTTTGTTCTTCTTTCTCAAGGTTGTTTGGGCTCTTCTGGGTCCCTTGTATTTCCATATGAATTTCAGCTCACCTTGTCAGCTTCTGTGAAACAGCCAGTCTGTGCTTTTACATCTGTTTTGTTGTTTTTCTGGCCTGTAGACTTTCTTTTCTCTCCTGCCCTTGGTGCCAGGCCAGCCCCTGCAGGGAGCTCTGAGCAAGACCAGGGCTAGAGAGCGAGTCTTGGCTGCTTCCTGCGCGCACAAACCGCACTGCCCTCATGAAGGAGGCCCCGGGGGGCGTGTGTGCCTGAGCCCTGCCACACTCTTTGGCTCTCTTACTACCCGGCCTCTTGCCAGCTCTTGGTTGAAAGCAGCTCTCCCAGCAAAGTGGAGGTGATGCCAGTGCTGGCAGCCGTGGAGGTGATGAGGAAGCAGCAGTTTAACCCGGTGCACGGTTCTGGGTCCACTTCCAGGTTCTGTCTTTGCTCCTTTTGCCAAAATGTCCACGTTACGTTGTGGTCGTCCTTACCCAGGGGGTCATCACCTCTGCCCCTGAGCCCAGGGGTCCCGCTTTGGGAGATGTGGCTGAAAGACTGGGGCACGGTCCTATGTGCTGGGGCAGCAATGGCGACAAGAGCTCCCTGCCCCTGGGCATGGGGGCAGAAACTGTGAGAACGACTTCCTTCATACACATCCTCCCACTGAGACCTCACACACCCAGGGAGGGGGTGTTCTCTTGCTTCCATTTTACAGATCAGGCCACTGAGGCATAGATAGCGTGAGCTTATTTCTTCAAGCATCTGTGACTGAGAAGTGGGGAGTGGGTGTGTGTGGAGGAGGGGAGCTTTGAACCGCGACACTGTCCTGCCTCTTCAGGGGGTTGGCCTCTTCTCGCTTAATTTCTATAATCTCATCAATCACGACGGTGAAGCTCTCATCTTCCTGGTAGGGCTGCCTTGTTGGGTCAGTGCCCAGGATTTCTTAGGGTCAAGTTCAGTAGTAACCTTATTCTACGAATAGCCGGGAGCGAGGAGTGGGTATGTGATGACGCATAGACACATCACCGCCTTGTGCGGTGTGTAGCTCTTGGTTGGGTTGGAAGCCCAGCTGCCCAGGAGAGCACTTGAGAAATTGTCCAGGCTCCCCGGCTGTATCAGAAACCTTGGGATCACTGCTACCTGACCTAATGGGATGCACTCCTAGAGGCCCCGTTATGGATGCTTTCCCGCTGGGACCCATGAGTGGCAGCAGGAGAATCCTTCTCTTCCCACCCCTGCCAGAGGTTGGACAGGACAGGGTGCATTCTTAGGAGCTTTTGTTTCTCCAATGAATTGAACAGCCAGTTAGCAGCTACTTAACTTTAAAAACTGCCTTGCCTTCCCCAGCCAGCTGGAAGGCCACCAGACTGCCTGTCCGCTGGGTGTTTCTTAGAATTTGTTGTTCAGACTGGTGGCCTCCAAACATTTTTGACTGGGCACCCCCTGCAGTGAAGAATGCCAAAGACACACATAAATGCATTCATGTATTAAATTATCTATGTATGAATGCACAGATATATTATGCTCATTCTAAAAATATACCGAAAAATTAAACATTTTAAAGGATGTCCTTTATTCTGGTAGATCTGCTCAAGACAGTCTTCGCCAGATTAAAAGTCACGCGGACACCGTTCTTCCCCCAACCGTGTCTCATTCCCACCATACCCTTACAACTCCCTAATGGAGGGGGCAGAGTTGATCCAGTACTAAGGATCTGCTACAAGATATGTTCTTCTTTCAGGCTTATCCAGAACCAGATCACAGCCAAGGGGATTGCCCAGCTGGCAGACGCCTTACAGAGGAACACTGGCATTATGGAGATTTGGTAAGACTCATCCACCGCTGGTCGTAATAGTAACAGTGCTCACTTACTCAGCACCACCATCTGGGTGCCAGGCACAATGTGCAGGGGAGCTCTTTGCACTTATTCCTCATCTTTCCCATTATCTTGTGAAGTAGCTGGTATTATTTCCATTTCACAGATGTAGAAACTGAGGCCCAGAGCAGTTAAGTAAACCTGCCCAAGGTGCCACCTAAGAAGAGCAGCTGGAATCTGGCCCAGTTGGCCTGCCCCTGCTCTCCTCCACGGTCCCCTGCCCTCCTCTGCTTCCCTCAGGTTCCGGAGCAAACAGCTCCAGAAAGGCATTCCCACTGCGAGTGAAGCACTCAGGGACTCAGGAAGCTGAGACGAACGAACGTGCTAGCTGGAGTTTGGGGCCCGTTCTTCTCCTTTTCTGGGCTTCCTGGGCTTGAGGAGCTACTTCCATGCTGATTTGAGCTGACCTGTGCTCTTCCTCAACTTCCTGTTTCTGCTTTGAGGCGTTGCTTCTGGGGCTAGTGGGAGCCAAATCGTTTGCTTTCTACAACACTGAGCCCTATTCCACCCCGCTAGTGCCTCACAAGACACATACCCCCGCCCCTGTTTGGGTCTGGGCTTGTAGAATATGCAAGTGGGGTTTGGGGGGAGTTCCCATTAGTAACAGTTGCAGCCACGGTTTGGGTGCTGGGGAAATGGCAGTTAGTCAGACAGAAAGGACCCTGATTGCTTAAGAGTACTGAGCCCAGGTAGGCCAGGCTGCAGAAATTTGCAGGCAACGGTTGGCCTCTACTCTTCTCAGACGCTGTTGAGGACAGTTGTAAGGGTCCACAGCTACTCTTAAGAGCTGAGAACTGGGGGCCGAACAGACTCCTGAGTGCTCTGGAGTTTTTCCTGCACCTCCAGCGGGAAACAGCCCTGCAAAGTGACTGTGTGGAGGACCCGACAGGGGGCAGAGCCAGACCTCCCTAGAGGACAGACGAGAGGAAGAGTTCACGCTCTTACTGGGGCTGCTCTGTGAACTCAGATCCTCAGCTCAGGGGGTAGTTACTCATTAACTACTTTATTTCTTCATGACTGGGGGAGAACTTCCCAACCAAAAAAAAAGTAAATCGAGGTACAGTCCCTTGACCTCGGCTCCGAGAACAGTGCGTTTTAAACTTCTCTTTGGAACTTGTCAGCGGAGCAAAATGAGTTTGGTGGGTTGCAACCAGCATTATTTAAAAAATGAACTTGAGCAGAGTACCAGCAAGCACTGTGCGTAGTATGAAGTGTGATTTTTTTTTTTTTTTTTAAGATTTTATTTATTTGACAGACAAAGCGAGAGAAGGAACGCAAGCAGGGTCAGAGGGAGGGGGGGAAGCAGGGACTCGATCCCAGGACCCTGGGACCATGAACTGAGCCCAAGGCAGACGCTTAATGACTAAGCCAGCCAGGCGCCCCTGCCGTGTGATTTTATAATCTTGTTTCAGATATGGGTATGTGCGTATGAACAGACTGGTTCACAGTGTTAAATGTAATTCTTACTCGGGTCGTGGTTTAAAAAACGCTTGGAAAACACTTCGAGGGAAGAAAGCCGGAGGCGCTGTGGCCTCTGCGCCTGCGCGGCCGCGCCCCCTCCTCGGTCCGGAAGGCCTGTGAGAGCTCGATGGACTTGAGTTTGCGTTCGTCCCGAGCCCCTCCTGCCTGTGGCCCGTTCCCCAGAAGCCCTTCATGTCCTGCTGCTTCTGTGCTCCAAGGACAGCGGGCGGAGGGGGAGGACGACGTAGGCCAGGCTGCAGAAGTTTGCAGGCCACGGTTGGTCTCGACTCTTCTCAGAGGCTGAGGAGGAGAGTTGTAAGGGTCCACAGCTGCTTTAGTGAACTGTCAAGCTTGAAGAGGTGCATTTGTCCCTACACAAGGGACGGTTCGTGCAGGGCCAGGTGTCTTTAACTTCCAGGTGTGCTACCCAGAGCTGGAAGGAGGCACTTTGTGTGTGTATGGGGGGCAGGGGGCGGATTGAGAGAGAAGGCAAGAGGGAGAGCTCAGGGGAGGGGCTGGCCTGGCGGCGGCTTCACTTCCATCCCTAGCTTACCCCACGTGGGTGACGCCATGGATCTGGACTCTGCGAAGTCCCGTCCGGGGGTGGGGGGGGGGGTGCTGGGCGCGGTGAGGGAGCCACCCTGTCTGCAGCCACCAGCGGCACAGCGACTCGCTGTCGGGACTGACATCTGGTTCTGCTTTGCCCTTGGCCCAGTAGAACTTGCAGCCCTAAGTCCCGCCGTGGGTTCTGCTGCAAAGACAGGAGGTCGGGTGCTCCGTGACTTGACATTGTCCGGCATTTATCACACACCTCTGTCCTGCGAGGCGGTCTACTCCAGACCGCAAACTCTTTGAGGGTGGGGCCCGGGTCATGGTGTTAAAGAAACAAGATTCAACTGAGTAAATTGGAAGGTCGAATTGGCTTTATTAAACAATTCAGGAGTTGGGCAGCATCCCACCTAGCAAGTACAGGGGAGCTCTGCTGAGCCGAACGAGAGAAAGGTTCTTAAAGGCAGAGGCATAAACAAAGACGAATTTATTAGCAGGGAATGCATTGTTTTAGGTAAGTTTGCCCTCCAAAGGGGAGCTGAAGGGGCCTTTCAGTAAATTTCCTAGTATTGACGAGGAGATTCTATGTTGACTGACTAAAGGTTACATCCATTCCTCTCAGCTACTGCTCTGTAGTTCTCAGAGCCTCTGTTGATCTTTGGCATTCTCAGGTCATGATGTTTTGGCTTTATCTCTGTGACATTCACAGGTTGTGACTTCAGATTTATATTCCTTTAAGTCGGTTGTCCTCTTTGTACCTTTTTGTTGGTCCAGTCTGAGGGAGACCATTTGCTTGGTGGTTAGTGGCTGCAAACATGCATTTAAAATTTTTGAGAGAATATAATGCACCAGGGAGATTATTATGATATGATAAAGTAATTCCCAACGTTTGCAGGGTACTTTGAAGCTATGGTCTCCAATCCAATCAAAATCAAATCAAAGACCCCATGGGAAGGAATCATCTTTTTAAGGCAAGTGGCTTATTTTGTGATTTGATGTAATTGAGTTTCAAATGTCCCAGAATGGTGAATCCAGGTGTAGCAGGTGGTACTGGCTCTAGCAGGCACCTCCGTGCTCAGCTGAAAGACAATCAAGGGATATTCTGTTATCGAGAACAACTTTGGCCAGAGAGTCTAGGGATCTTTGTTGGGCAGTTCTTGCTTTTGTGGCAATTTGGCAAACATTTCAAGAATTGAGAAATTCCTGATTAGAGCCTCGTTATATTTATCCCTGGGAGTAGGGATCTGCCTTTAAAAGGAGAGTCGTGGATCACGAAAGCCTCCTGGTAGTTCCCTTCTAACTCACGATGTAAATTCACAGGACTCGACCCATAATAAAAGTATGATTTTCTCCTGAAAATAAAAGGTGGCTCTGAATTCCAGAGGTTGCCCCCTGAGCGGTGACCTGGGAGGGAAAGATAAGGGTGTTACCTCGCCAAGCCAATGCCAGAGGGAAGGGAAGGAGAAGAGGGCAAATGGTGTCCTGTTCAGTTCCGGTGTGAAGTCTTGATCCGGCATTGTGAGCGGAGGCAGTCTACTTTGGTGGCCAATGTTTCTCTCCCTGGTCAGGGTAATTGGTCAGTCTCCAGCGTCTGTCCAGGACCAGGGCTCCAGTGGAGCTTTCTTCAGTTGTGTGAGGGGGACTCAAGGCTCAGTGCCTTCTAGTTGCGCAGCGGTGTCACTGGTCAGGAGCATTCCCGAAGGTCCCAAGAGCTGTTTTTCTCTGGTGATGTTTCCAGAATCCCTAATCATCACCAGGCTCTAGACTGTGCCTAACAGGACCCTTCGAATTGGGATCCCAAATGGGTTTTTGAAGCTGTTCATAACAGGCTGGAGCACAAGACACGAAAGACTCACAGTGGCTGGTCACACTGGCATGAAACAACAAGGTTGTACATGGATAGGGTTCCAGGAAATCTGCAAGGTTCTCGTTAAGTGAAGAGGGTGCCTCGATCACTGGAGATTATACAAGGTATACCCCAAGTGGGAAACAATTTTAATAGTTTTTTTATTTCCTACTCTGAGGACAACAGTCTTGTGGGACGGAAAGGCTTCCACCCTTCCAGAAAACACACATGCAATAACACGACCATTGGGGACCTGGACCAAGAGGCAGTTGAGTGCGGTGCAGCTACCGGTGTTCAAAGGGTCCAGAGCGGGAGGTCTGAGGCCTCTGGGGACAAAAACGGTTTTTTCAGGATTGTGGACCCGACCAGTCAGACATTGCTAAAAGACTGTTTTTGCAATTTTATAAGACATTTCCCCACTAATGTCTATTTATAATGTGAGTCATCTTGAATGTACTTTGATGGGCGCAGGATGGCAAAACAGGGTTTGTTAGGGAGCGAGGAAGAATCAAGTGGCCATCCTGGGTTTCCCATAGCCCAACTGTTAGTTTAATTTCTCTGATTCTGGAGCAGACCTTTGCCATATTATAAGGACGTCAGGATGGCAAACGTCTGGCACTGAGAGGGCCATTTTCTGCAGAAGGAGAATGGAGTTAATCCACATCTTTATAGATTCTGTTGCTGCTGCCTTGCACAAAAGTTACCTGGTCACATATAAAAATGGCTTCCCAAAGACTTCCTTCCACAAATCTTCTAGAACTTTCCTTTTTTACATTCAGATTTTGTCCCAAGTTTTCCCTTGTTAAATAACCAGTCTCACTTTAGGACAAAATTACCTTCTTTTCCATCAAAGATATATTTCTGTTTTTCGTATTTTTTCTTACCAAAAACACATATCCTTCTTTCCTTACAAACAGAGTTGTTTCTCGTATTTCCAGTAGCCTTAATTACATTAGAATTTTTTAAAAAGCTTTATTTAAGTAATCTCTAAATGCACCATGGGGCTCCAACTCATGACCCCGAGATTAAGAGTTGCACGCTCTTTCGACTGAGCCAGCCTGGTGCCCCTTTATGAGAATTCTTAACTCTTAAAAATATGCCTTCTTCGATTTCTCAAAGTAGCCCTAACATATCAAAATATCTTTTAGTTTCTCCGTAATAAGTACTCAAACATAGATAAACCTATGTTTAGTAATTGTTTTAAGGAAAGTTTTTATTTTAAAATACTAAATCTGGAAAAACAAAACATTTTTTAAAAATCAATGTTTTAACCAAAAAGTTATAAAAGTTATCCTCCTTAGTTAAAACTTAGTCACATATTTTCCTGGTTCTGCTTGAATTTAGTTCTTCCATTAGTTCGGGAAATTCGTACCCAGTTTAGTTTTATGAGCTGAAGGTTATCAGAAATCTGTACTGAGAGGTCTTTCCATGAGTCTCATTTAAGACAAAATGTATTTGCGGGAGGCATCTGTAAAAGCAACTGAGTAAAAAGTATAACTGTAAACGATAAAAGTCTTAAAAATGGCCATGGTTAAAGATCTTAGAGTTTATTACAATGCAAGTGGCAAGGAAATTTGGTTATTTCTGTGACATATAACACTTTAAGATAATAACATATCAGGACATATCAGATTGTTTGGAGTTTCATATAAGTTTTAGAACACTTATTTTTGATAACTGACATCTACACAAATATAAAGTTTGGTAGCACTTATCTGACAGTGCTGTCCATGGGATTAAACACAACAAACAAGCCTAATGAGTTTAATTATTCACAAAAATCTTTGAAATGTACAAGGGGCCCTCTGGAAAATTTCAGATTGTGGCCAGAAAGACTTCATTTTAGAATTTGATTTTGGGAAGTATGTCAAAAATATCAAAAGGTTTGGACATTTGGTTAAATAGGATCACGAATTGTTATAAAACAATAGTTAACTATCCATTTAACCAAAGTGACAATAAAAGATGATTTAAAAGGCCAATACAGTAGGTTACGTAGTTGTAAGCAAAATTTAGCCCTTTTAGTATTAAGACTCAGTTTAAGTAATCCAAAGACCTGATAAACATAGGAAATTATTTTGGCAAAACACAGAATCCTTGTTTTTTATAAAGAAAAACTTTTGTTTATAATTTCTTACTAAGAGCAGACCAGGAGTTCAAGAGAAGTTTGACCTTTTAACAAAGAGAAAACAGTTTTAATTTTGTACCAGTGTACTTTCGAGGATAAAACTCATTTACTTAAATTTACCCTCATCTTACCCAGTACTAGCCACACAGAAAATTTCTTTCCAAAGATTTCTTTTCCAGGGGCACCTGCGTGGCTCAGTCGTTAAGCGTCTGCCTTCGGCTCAGGTCATGATCCCAGAGTCCTGGGATCGAGCCCCGCATCGGGCTCCTTGCTCAGCGGGAAGCCTGTTTCTCCCTCTCCCGCCCCGCTGCTTGTGTTCCCTCTCTCGCTGTCTCTCTCTCTCTCTCTCTCTCTCTCTCTCCCCGCCAAATAAATAAATAAAATCTTTAAAAAAAAAAAAGATTTATTTTCCATACATCTTCTACAATTTTTTTTTCTTTACATCCAGATTTTGCCCTAAGTTTTCACTTCACTTCAGGACAAACTTATATTCTTTTTCCTCAACAGAAATGTATTTTTATTCCTCATATTTTTTCTCACCCAAAACACACATCTTAATTTTCTTACATATAGATTTGTCTCTCTTATTTTCAGTTGCCTTAATTACATTTATTAGAATTCTTAACTCTTAGTTTTCACTAGAAATTAAGGTTTCTAACTAGTAAGCCACTGTAAACTGTTACAGCAGATTTCTTTAGATTGGCAAATTTTTAAAAATTTTTTGAAGTAAGCTGTATGCCTAATGTGGGACTTGAACTCATGACCCTGTCACATGGTCCACTGACTCAGCCAGCCAGGTGCCCCTAGATTGGCAAATTTATGAATATATTTCATAATTTAGAAACGTGTTTCTTCATAGTACAGCAGCATAAAACAGAACCAAATTTGTTTTATACAGAGAAACTAAAAATAGGTAAACCTATATTAATACTTAATGTTGTATTACTTTTTCTTACTGGGAAATGATCTAGATACTCAGTGAATTTTTTTTTTAAGATTTTATTTGAGAGAGAGAGAGTGAGCACCAGTGGGGGAAGGGGGAGAGGGAGAAGCAGACGCCCTACTGAGCAGGGAGCCCAACGTGGGGCTCCATCCCAGGACCCTGAGATCATGACCTAAGCCAAAGGCAGACACCTGACTGAGCCACTAGATACTCAATGAATTTATCCATTTAATTTAGCAAAACCTTTTAAAGTTTTGGGTTACCATCAAAAAGATTTTGGAAGCTATTTAAAAGTTTACCTAGCCTGGGTGGCTCAGTCGGTTAAGCATCTGCCTTTGACCCAGGTCATGATCTCAGGGTCCTGGGATGGAGCCCTATGTGGGGCTCCCTGCTCAGTGCAGAGTCTGCTTCTCCCTCTGCCTCTCCCCCCAACTTGTGCTCGCTCTCTCAAATAAATAAGATCTTTAAAAAAAAATTTACCTAGAAACCTTTTTATCTTATTTACATTTATTTAATTTACTTGTTATTATATTTGGACTACCCATAAAACTTCATGAGGCATTAGACTCAACCATTATTCTGGGTTTTTTTTCTGACAGATTTTGCAACAGAGAGAACATGAAACTCATTTGACTTTCAGTAAACACAGGCAGAATAAAAGTTTTATATTTAATGCCGATAATGCTAAAGACAGGTCTGTTTTAATTAAACCAATAATCTTAAAGTAGCTTTAATACCAAATATTTTCCCAGATCACGTGAACTTAAACATTTGGGTTAGTTTTTAGCTTTCTGAGTTTTACAGATTTATTTTTTTTTAATTTTTTATTGTTATGTTAATCACCATACATCATTAGTTTTGGGTGTAGTGTTCCCTGGTTCATTGTTTGTGCATAACACCCAGTGCTCCACGCAGAAGGTGCCCTCTTTAATACCCATCACCAGGCTAACGCATCAAAGATTTATTTATTTTAGAACTAGGGGCAGCGGTTGGCAGGGGCAGAGGGAAAGAGAGAATCTCAAGCAGACTCCCTTGTGAGCACGGAGCCCGACACAGAGCTCCCTCTCACAACCCTGAGGTCATGACCCCGAGGTCATGACCTGAGCTGAAATCAAGAGTTGGACGCTTAACCGACTGAGCCACCCAGGCACACCACAAGCTTTCTGAGTTTTATAATGCCCAATTCTTACCAGCACATGCCTTCAGACAAACTAAATAGAGCTCTGTTACAAATTAATTTTAGCCATACCACCCAGAAATACGGAAAATATCTCACAACCTACATGGACACACATACAAATACACAGACCAGAGGCAAACAAAATCTTCTAGCTTTTGGTTTTACTTGTGTTTATAGAGCGATTATAGGCCCAATTTCCAAATACTTCCCTCTCTCCCTTTTTCTAATGAAAAACCTCTCTCTCAAGTTTGCATTTCTAAGAATGGTTCCTACCTAGGTCCTACAGAAGATGGGGTAGAAAATGTACAGAGAAAGTATCAAAGTTTTGTCCAAGGTGGAGATTTGGAGCTTATCTGCCTGTTATCAGAGGTGCTCAAGTGGGCACGAGAGCCCTGTTATCGTATTTTATTTTATTTTTTTAAAGACTTTATTTATTTATTTATTTATTCATTAGAGAGCGAGAGCGAGAGAGAAACAGCATGAGAGGGGAGAGGGTCAGACGGAGAAGCAGGCTACCTGCTGAGCCTGGAGCCCAATGTGGGACTCGATCCCAGGACTCCGGGATCATGACCTGAGCCGAAGGCAGTTGCTTAACCAACTGAGCCACCCAGGCACCCTATCGTTTGTATTTTAAAAAGGCCGCTTCCCCTCTCATTTTTCCTTCAGCCTCAGGTAATGGTGGGCTGTGTTCACATTTCAAAGACATAAGATTTATGATTTAAAGGGACAGAAAGAATGCAAAAAACTTTAAGAGTTTTGGGGTAATTGTGACTTAAAATTGACCTTTTCTAAACCGGTCAGCTGTGTGGTCTTCCTAGCCACGGAAGAGCATATTCTTGTTTATTGGCAAAGCCGTACCCTTTTAATGGGGATCCGATTCACAGGTAACCTCTTCACTTTTGAAAACCTGGAGGGTGCTGGGTTCTTGGGCACACATCTAGCTATTGGTCAAATGCTTCTAGGAAGCTCAGTTGTTCCAATGGGCAATGGAACACAGGACAAGATATTAAGTAATTCAAAGTAATGTGAGTGAAGACTTGTTTATTTAGCGTGCTGTGGGACATTGCCAAACATGATTTTAAATCTCAACAGCTAGGGTCCTGAGTGGTGAATAATGTTCTGGAAACTATTGGGGCAGTATTTTCAATATAGGCCTAAATATTATTTCTGCCGAAATATGGCATTTAAGGAGAGAATAATTGAGTGCTTCCTTGTTATAATGAAATAAAATGCTTGATTGCTCTGGGGGGAAAATATTACCTTTTTTTCCCTTAACTACAGGGCAATTTTGTTCCAATACCCTGACCTTTGATAATATCCACAAATATTTTGAGAGGAATGGAGGAGGTTGGTAAAGATAGGTGGTTTTCGACATATTTCTGGAGTTGCATTTCTAGTTTTACAGAGATTTGTAAGACAAAGACAGTTGTTTTTAATCCCCCCAAAGAACTGGATTCCAGCCTGAATATCAAGGGACTGGCCTACCTCTTTAACTAAATTTGCTTCTTTATATCAAGGGGAATTTTATGCTTTTGTACAGTCTGTATAAGGCATTTTAACAAAAGCCTTCATGGTTACACAGTTCAGCCAGGACTTCTACTAGCCCGTCAGCATCAGCCTTCCTCTGATCATTTCTAGGAGAGCCTAGGGGAAATTTTATTGGTCATCTCTGTCCTCTGTGAAGTGGAGGTTGTGAAGTCAAATCTTTTTAATGTTTCTCTAAGTTTGGTAGGATCTTCTGAAAATGGAGGAAAAAGGGCTTTATAAAGATTTGCTGCTGTTTGGGGGACATGAATTTTTTGCAGTAGGGGGCAGGGTCTAGAATACACCTGACAAAGGTGAGCATATAAAACGGTCTGAGGCTGGGGCGCCTAGGTGGCTCGGTCGGTTAAGCATCTGCCGGGTCATGATCCCAGGCTCCTGGGATCGAGCCCCGCATCGGGCTCCTTGCTCAGCAGGGGGCCGGCTTCTCCCTCTGCCTGCCCGCTTGTGCTCTCTCACTGTCTCTCCTCTCTCTCTCTTTCAAATAAAATCTTAAAAAAAAAAAAAAGAATCTGAGGCTGACAGAGGTTGATTACAGTAAACCAAACCCTCCTGTTTGTCCTAGGTGCTTCTGTTAAATTCACTTTCTGGCTTCTAGCATTTATAAGAGTAGTCTGTATACTTTGAACCTAGAGGCTGGGCTAGATTTTAAAAGAAGGGGAATTTTCATGGGACATTTATCTGTCTTAAGTCTAATTTTTGTTCTTTTATCTTGTCAAGGGAATCCCTAAGACTAGCCATTATACTAATAAGACAATTGAGAGTTCTTTATAATTTTTCTTTTTCAAATAGCTCTTTTAAAGGATCTAGTGTTTGGCCATTGACAAATTGGATCTTATTAATTTCAATAGTGATTCAAACCCATAAGCCTTTTAATGGCTTAAGAGGTGTCCCCAGAGCAAGCATAGATGATGCAGCCCCCATGATCCAAAAGCCTACTCCCAAGAATAGTCTGAGAAAGCAACCACCTTCGTTGTACAAGCTGTAAGAATGAGGTAGTGTGTATGGTGCCTCTGGTCTCCCAGAATGTAAGACACCTCTAGTCACAGACCTGCTAATCTGTGACATTGGGCTGGTGCTACTGGAATGAGATTTCTCTAGCACTAAGGAGCAAGAAAGGTTGAAGCAACAGAGGCCCCTCCCTTAGGGGCTGGGGCCCCTTATGACAAACTTTCCTGAGAGCTGGTGTGGCCGGACAGAGAGCGCTGCTTGTAATTGTGTGTCTCGGGTCCCCGGTCTATTGAACCGCCATGATGCACCCCAGTTAAGTGTGCCCTCCCAAGTGAGGGAGACCAGAGAAAATACGCTCACTGGTCACAAAGCGTCACAAAGCCAAGCGCTTAGGACACAGAACTAGACAAAAGGAAAAATCTCTTACGTTCAACATTAACAGCCCTGCCTAAGCTTTGGGGCTCCGGGGGCCAAACCAAGACCTTAGAAGGGCTGTGCCTTGAGGTTGGGGACTGTGTGGTGTTTTACTGTGTACCTCACTGCATGGATGTTTTCTTGAGGCCGGCAGCAGACTGAGTGTCAATCTAACCCATTCCATGACCAGGTTATCCTAACGGGGGGCGGGGGGATCTTTGACTTAGATGACAAGCAATCTAACAGCTTCTAACTGCTGATCCGTGACCACCAATTTTGTTGCTTGGGTTTCCAAGATGTTTCTTTAGCAACAGCCTTTACCTCATGTGCGTGTTAACCCACAGCAGAGTTTGTCTAAACAGACCCTGTTCTGAGGAGAAATGTGACCTCACCAGTCTGTGAGGCCGGCTACAAAGCAGGCTTATAGGGCTGAAGCCTGCGTTCTGTCTTCTTGTGAGGAGTCCTTCCAATGACACTCAACAAAAAAGACACAGCTGAAAAAAAAAACAGTGACCACCTCTGGGAGAATATGATCAGTCACCCAAGAGTACACTACCAAATTTTTACCAAAAGTTGTTCAGCCCAAGGAACTAGTTCTACGGTATTTTCTCCCGCTAACTAAATTTAGAGAAAGAAAGATTGTTACCACTCTCAGGTTCCACCAGGCCCTGCGGATAGAGAAGCCGGGAGGCTGGCATGGTCAGAACCTTACCTTCTGCTGGATGTGCGTCAGCTGTCCCAGGATCTCTGGGCGAGCCGCTGTCCTGCGAATGAGTATCCACCAGCTACGCCAACTGAAGGGAAGGGAATGTTCTTCCTCTACCTTTCAAGTTCTTCCAGCTGGACTAAGAGTTACATTTTCATAAGACAGATTAACTAGAGGGAAAAAAACAGACTTTTATTGTGTGTGCACAGTGGGTCAGTAATGAAATTCAGACCTAAAGAGATGACCAAGGCAGGCAGTTTTTGTATTTTTAGGCAGAGACAATAAATAAATCCATGAGGAATTGACAGGACGAAGAAAACTTAACTTTGGGAGCTCCAATTAGTAAGGAATTCTAGGCAGAATTTGGGGGTGTGATATTAAATTGGTAAAAATTAACAAGGGTTGTTTATACAGCTTTTTTGGCTCTAAATTTCCTGTCTCTGATGCTAAGAATGTCTCTACCAGCCTGGCACAGGGAGGGTGACTTTCACATGGGAGATTCATTTCACATGGGAGATATATCTCCTGCTTTCAGTGGGACAGAGGAGGGTCTGAGTGTCCTTCTTGTACAGGTTGTCTCTTAGATATGTTTTCTTTAAAACAATCAGTAAGTGGTACATTTTGGAGCAGCCTGCCCTTGGGCCCTACAAAACCAGCAAACCATTTCTGTAGATATTCACAGCTCTGGCACTGTGGTTTTTAGACCTAAAACGAGCAGGTATGCTGGAAGGCGGCATGTTTGACTCTTCAGAACTTAAGGATCCTATTAGCTAAGGCTTTGTTTCCACGATCTGCTGTTTTACAAACTGATTTTAGTAATACCATCCAGAAACAATATCTCACATTTATGACATACATACAAACACACAAGAGGCAGGAGCACCTGGATGGCTCAATTGGGCGTCTGCCTTCGGCTCAGATCATGATCCCAGAGTCCTGGTTCAGGTTCTCTGCTCAGCAGGAAGTCTGCTTCTCCCTCTTCCTCTGTGTTCTCTCTCTCCTTCAAACAAACAAATAAAATCTTAAAAGTACAGAGGCAAAGACTCCATAGTTACTAATATTTGTGGAGAAGATTTTTTTTTTTTTTAAGATTTGTATCTGTCCCTGGAATCAAGCTTAAGGAGGCTGTGCTAGAGTTTGGGCACAAGAGCCCTTTTTAGCAGTTTGTACTTTAAAAAGGCCTCTTTTTTCCCTTCTGTCTCAGGTGATTGATGGGTTGTGTTCGATAGATGTATAACTTCAAGGGACAGAGAAAGAATGTAAGTTCCTGCAAGAAGGATTTGGGTTTCCCAAGACCAGTAATTTACGAGCCTTTGAGATAAATGAGGGAAGTTTCAGAATAGCTGTAAAGGAATAGGTGAATTTTGAATTGTGCCTGGAATGGACTTTTATTTTGAGGGGGGAAAAAAAAAGATAAGGACAGTTGCTTTCAATTTCTCAAAGAATTGGGCTGGAACTTGAATGACATCATAGGTCGGCCGCCTGTCCCAACTACATTACCCTCATTCATTTTCTTTCCCTCCGGGTACAGATTTGAATTTCAGATATTTCTGGCAGTACTGAATAAACCCCCTTGGGTGTTAAGACGGGTTCCCAAAGAGGCCGCGAAGGATATTATCTTCCCGAAATCCAGAGTCACTCCCAAAGACAGCCAAAAGAAAGCAGCAACAACCTGCACGTCCCAGGCAGGCAGAAAGCCAAGCCTGGTTATGCAAAATGAGACAAGGAAGAGGGGGACAGCTGCCCCCGGGAGGGAGGGCATCAGTGGACAATGGGTTTAGATTCGGGAAGGAAAGGGCGACGTGCAGTTTTCTTTTCCCCTCTCCATGGGCACCGCGGGCACCTTCAGAAGAAGTGATTCTGGTAAGCATTTTCACCCTTCACTGGCTTCTGCCAGTTTTTCCAGGGTCCCCTGTGCGGGCTCTGCTGTCTACGGGAGGTTGCCCTTAGCTATTTATTTTTTTAAGATATTTATTTGAGAGAGAGGGAGCACCAGTGGAGGGAGCAGTAGAGGGAGAGGGACAAGCAGGCTCCCCGCTGAGCAGGGAGCTCAACGCAGAGCAAGATCCCAGGACCACACCCCCCACTGACCCCCACCCCAGATCGTGACCTGAGCCTAAGGCAGATGCTTAACTGACTGAGCCACCCAGGCGCCGCCCCCTGCCAACCGCTTGGCTGTAGCAGTTTACCAAAAAATTTCTCAGTTTCATTAACTCTGAGAGGGGCCCTGTATGGCCAATATGGGGGCCGCCTGTAAGGCCAACACCTTGCCAATTTTGTTTCCGGTGGCATTTTCAGAGCGGGGAAAAGCAATGCAGACAGAGGATTAGCAGAATGAGTGCCCAGAGGACAGAGGGGGACAGCAAGAGTTCCTTCTGTCTTGCTTTATGTCCCTCTTACACCTTTAATTTTCGTGAGCCTTTTGCTAAATCTTTTTATTAATCTTTTAATGAAACTATTTCAGAATTTTGAAACCTTTTGGAGCTTCTGCTTGCCAATGTAAACAGGCATCCCATTCAGTTTGGGAACTTGTGCTTTCCAATGCGCTTCTTAAATGACCTTGTCGAATGGGACTTTGTGGCCAATGTACTGCTAGGTTGTCTTTAGCAGAGTTTTGCCATTTCTGTAGAAATTCACAGCTCCTGGCACCATGGTTTTTTGACCTAAAATGAGCAGGTGTGCTGGAAGGTGGCATGTTTGACTCTTCAGAATTTTAAGGATCCCATTAGCTAAGGCTTTGTTTACACAAAACAAGACAAACATGCACCTTAACACGCCAGCAGTAACCACACGGTGTTGCCACGGAGTGGCCAAGAGAAGGCCATGCCCAGCATGGGCAGTTCCCTGCGTGGACTGACCCAGTGGCCTCCAGCGTGGGGGCTGCGGACTGGAAATGGACTGGAAATGGGAAAGGATTCAAGCAGCAAAGCCCAGTAAATGGGGACTGCGGGTGGGAGCCCGGAAGAGATTCCAGCGTGGCCTGGCGGGCTGAACCCAGGGCTAAGCACTGGCGCTCTATGAGAGCCCCCACCAGTCTCTGCTGACCTGGACTGGAAAGCCAATCAGGTCGGTAGCTCGAAGGCAAAGAGGGGAGCAGAAACTGAGAGCACTCACTGGCGGCACCCAGGCAATGGCGAGAAAGGGGAACGTAGGAGGGCTCGCAGGAGGTCCCCCGTGCCAGTGATTCTCCCTGTCCCCACGGGCCGTCAGAAGCTTGCTGCAGATCCCAGTGCCGCCGCCAAGGCTGTGAAGCAAAATTCAACCACATAAACTGGAAGGTCTGATGGGCTTTATTCAACAATTCACGAATCAGGTGGCATGCCGTCTACCAAGTGGAGAGGAGCTCCGCTGAGCCAAACAAGAGAAAGGTTTTTGAAAGGCAGAGCAGAGAAGGCATTAAAAAGCATTAAAAAGGCATTATTTACTAGCCAGAAATGCATTGTTTAGGCCAGGTTGCCCTCCTAAGGAGCAGAAGGGGACTCAGGAAATTTCCTGGTCAGGTTGCCTGGCTAAAGGCTGTATTCCTGGGGAGGTGAAACTGCAGTTTGATTAGGTTTTAAGTTCTGGTTTACTGACCTGGGGCTTTAACCTCAGTGAGGCCACTTGGAGCCTGTGGGTTGTTTCTTTTAAAACCAAAAAACAAAACAAAACAAAAAACCAAGAGTCACTGCTGTGTCCTCGGGGCTTAGTGCTGCATTTTTATTTGCTGAATAACAAAGTGCTTGAGTGCCAGGCACAGTGCTAGCACCATCCAGTGGTGACCAAAATGGACCTGACCTCATTCATGGGTTTACCACCTAGTGAGGGAGATGCACAGTAAAGAAAAAAAATCATTCAAGCAATTCATTGTGAATGCTGTAAAGGAGAGAGCTAAGAAGGGAACCTAATACAGATGAGGTTTCAGGGAACTTCTCCCTCAGGAAGTGGCATTAGGCTAAGCCATGAAGAATGAATAGGAAAGTGTTCCAGGTAGAGGGAACAGCTTATGCAAAGGCTCTGAGGCAGGAAGGAGGAGCATGGTATCCTTGAAGAACAGCAAGATGTTGATGTGCCCTGGGGTTCAGACAGTAGAGAAGAAGGGGCAACGGGGGGCAGAGGAATTGGGGCACACTAGACCGTAAGAGATCTGTGGGTGGTGGTACATATTCTGGTCTTTATCCTAAAAGCAATGGAAAGTCATGGAGGGATTTGAAGCAAAGAGGGATATGATCAGCGTTGCATTATAAAAAGACCACTCTGGATCCTCCAGGAAAATGGATTTGAAGAGGTCACATGGGTACATGTAAAGGGACCAGTCAGGAGGGCACTGCAGTGATCCAGAGAAGAGATGATGGTGCTCAGACCACAATGGTGGTGGTGAAGATAATGGAGGGGTTCCGGGGAGGTATGCTGGAGATGTTTAGAGAATAAGACAGAACTCTGGGATAGACAGAATGTGAAGATGAGGAAGGGGTCAAGGCCCATCCAGGTCACTGACTTACACAGCTGGATGAAGAGTGGTCTGACACGGAGTTAGGGGCCCTGGGCTGGCATGGCCACCTTGAGGTGCCTGGGAGGCATCCAGGCGAAGATGTTGAGTAGGTAGAGCCACACAGGAGAGGTCTGGGCTGCAAGTCCACTGACGCAGGGATGAGGTCACCGGGGGGCGTGATAGGCCCTTCCCCCCAGCCTGAAGGAAACCCAGTATTTAGAGGCCACATGCAGGAGAAGAGGGGAGGGGAAACTGGGACCGAGTGGCAGACACAGGAGAAAACCAGAAAGCCTAATAGCAAGCCAAGCGAGTGTGGTGTTTCAAGAGGCAGAGGGCAGGACAGCCAAATGCCTGTGAAGGACAAGACAGACCAGGCCTGAGAGATGTCATTAAGTTCAAGTTTATAGAGGCTACTGGTGACCTTAGTGAGAGCCAGTTCAGAGAGTGACGATAGCTGGAAAGGAGTAATATTATCACACAAGTGTCTGAACAGAGCACGTCTCTTAACTTCAGGGCCATGTGAAGAACAGGAGTGCGTTAGGACACACACTGGCAAGGCTCCTACAAGTTCCTAACATTTTACTTGTGTTCTTTGTTTTTCTCCGACAGTCTAAATGGAAACTTGATAAAGCCAGAGGAGGCCAAAGTCTTTGAAGATGAGAAGCGGATCATCTGCTTTTGAGAGGCAGGGGTCCATGCCCAAGGAGGAGCCCGCTGCCCTGATGAACAGAGGGGCCTCCCTGCATAGCTGTTACAATTTTGCAGGGCAAGGGTGCGCCTGGTGAGCCATTTTAGTGACTGTAAATGCACCATGAAGAGATGTAATGCATACCCAGGATTATTTTTATCGGACAGGAGAGGAATAAGACTGAGCTCAAAACCGGCCCTCAGGACCAGGGAAGTGAGTTCGTCATGCTGTCTTCATGGAAGAGTTGAGGACAACGGTAGAGAGTTAGTGCCACGCTTCTTGCAGAAAAGGTGCTCAACGAACAAGTGTTTTACCTGGAACATTCTCTTCCTCCTTAGTACCTCCCTACAGGTTGACGGTCTTCCCACTTCCCAGCTGTAGAGACTGAGATATGCGCAGTGTCGGGATTTGGCGCTTCCAAGGTTTTGCCAAAGCAAAGACTCCTAGTAGGCTTCTGTTTTAGTCCTTGGTTCTCAGTGTCTGTTGACGGAGATCACAGGGTGCCCTCTTAGGTCTAAGAGAAAGGGTGGGGTCTTCTTAATGCGGAGTTTCCACTCAGCTTCCTCCTGCTGGGCTGACCTCCTCAGGAAGGCTGGTAAGTGTGGGCGTAAGTGCTCTGCGTCAGGAGGAAGAACCCGTGCCCTTCCTCTAAAAGGAATAAGGCCTGGCTTGTCTTTGTAGCCCTGGGGCCCAAACAGAAGCTTCTGTCTCTCTCGCCCTCCTGAGGAAGGGAGTTCTCTCCCTGCCCCGGAGTAGTTGTGAGGATGACTGAACCTGACTGAAGGCTGAGGGAGTTGCTGAGAACCCAGCTAGCAGAGCGTGTTACATGGACCATCACGGCAGGCGCGCGCTGGACATGACATGGAGGAGGGGTGCTGATATTACCAGAAAGCTTGTTCTTTTGCCAGTTTGTTTAATAAAGTACTGAAAACATTATTTCTAAACGCCCGAGTCTGGGATTTTTAAAAGGGACTTTAGCCTGAGAAGCACGGGAGGGTCCCTGGACTCCATGCCTTGACTCCCTTCAGGATACTCACTGCGTTGGGTGGCGCCCTGGCGTGTAGTGCTGTGAAGAGCCCGCTGAAGGAAGGGCCAGAGGCGTCATCGTTATGGTCCTTTGCAGGCCTCTCCACCTACCAAGGGATCAAAAAAAGCCAAGGAAGCAACTGAGGCCTTTTCCTCCATCTGATCTCTGAACCCATACAGCTGGCTTCTCAGAGGTGTGGACTTGTTCCCGGGTGGCTGGGGCCAGGAGATGCTGCCTGGGCCAAATTCCACAGCCCTCACCACTGTGCCTCGGCAGACCCCGGCAGGCCAGGCTCTACGTCTACTACCTTCTGGGGCGGTTTGCTGCTGAGTGGACCTGTCACCCTCTGTGGCAGGAGGCACCAAGCTGGTAAGGACCAAACACGAGAGGGGAAGGGACGAGGGGGCCTTCCAACAGTACCTTTGAGTTCTTGGAGGTCCAGTCTGGCTTTGTGCAGGAGCCCCTGTCAGGAAGTGTGCCACTGAGCAAGTTAGCTCTAAAACTCCTGTACAGTCATTCAGCTACATGGTGGTTGTTCCCCTACGGGGCTGCTTCGGTAGCTCTGACCCACCCCTCCCTTCACCCCAGATCTGAGTATTCACCTAAGAGTCACCCCCTGAGGCAGCAACTCTCTCCCTACCAGAGATTCCGGGCAACAGGTATGGAATGAGCGTGGCGAGCTGAAGGCCAGGGATGCTTAGGACCGACTTTAGACCTCCCGAGTAAAGAACTATACTCAGCTGACAGATTCGGGTTTTGTTAAACCACTAAAACCAAACTTTTGAGAGACTAAAGTTTACTCAGAAACTACCAAATAGTGCTGCTTTTACAGATTATCAAAATTAAAACTGCTGTGTCTAAGGAAATTAGAATTTGTGTAGTGTTGGCTTAAATTCTGTTTGGAAATACTTCTGGTCTTCCAGATGGTGAGCAGTAGGATTTTCGATTTCTCAGTCTCCTACTTTGCCAGAAAGGTTCCCCATTACTCACTGGTGAGTTTCTGTGCAGAGAAGTGGAGACTTTTCCTCATCAAGAAAAAGACCATTGAAAATTGAAAGGAAAAAAAAAAAGGCCACAAACTTAGGATAGGATTATTTCTTCCCACGGGACATCTTGGTTGGTTTTGGGAAAGGAAGGACAGCTCCTATATTTCAGACGAGCATTTATGGCATGTCTGGGCTGATTTGGAACTTATAAAAAACAACAAAAACCCTGTCGAGTCACCAGGTGGCTTTGGGCCAGGTCCTAAGACTCGGAATCTCAACCTGCATCTTGAAAACGGGGCCTCTTAGGGTAGCCTCCCACCCCCCTGCCCTCCCCCGCTCTGGGCCGCCGTGAGGAGCAGACGCGCTGAAGCTGGAAGGCGGGGTCGCTGCTCAGTACACACCACTGGCCACCGTGAAACCAACGCTGCTCATTTCCGCTCGCCAGGGAACGCCCCGCTGCTTCTCTTCTCAGCTTGGGACCTTCCCGACAAGGTCACCTATGGGCCTGGAAGCTCTCCAAGTCAGGCCCAAGACTATGATTCCACCTCGGGCAGCTTGGACTAGTCTAGCTTCATCAGCGAAGGCACAGCCATTAGTGTTCACCGTTGTCACCCAAGAGCCCTACCGCTCAAGTGTGACTCACAGCCGCGTGGTCCTCATACCGGGAAGGACGGAGCAGGAGCCCACGAGCCTCCGCCAGGTGTCCCCTTCTGCTCCCCACTGGACGCGGGTGGCTCACGGGATCTTTTGGTCCACTTCCAGGTATGCCACGTCTATTTCCGGCAGCGAACTGCTCCCTCACAGGAAAACCCCCTCGCCCTGGAGCTGAAAGGCAAAACCGTGATCATTTTAACGAAAGCAGAATTCGCTGGCGAGGAGGCTCGTGTTCCCCCACAGATGGCCCCGGGGGCCATCTCAGCACGAGTCTCTCAGCCTTCACATGCAACTGACTGCACCCAAGACCAGCTTAAAACTTTTAGAGGCACTAAGCACTGACAAGGTTATGGGCCCCCAATGATCTGTAATAAAAAAATTTTTAAACAATAGTAAATGCATAAACGGTAAATAAGTGCAACGATGTTAAGCAAGTTTTCCCATGACTCCTTGGGCGTTCTCTTTTGGTTTGTTTACGTTTTTTGTTTTTGCTTTTTTGCAAATAACAAATATCAAAAGATTTCAAACTTTTTTCCTTGATTTTTTTCTGCCAGTGCTTTGTTATAAAAGTATCGCAATATTAATAGTAAAATATTAAAGGAAAATTTTTAAGTAATGCTTATAAATAATACTAAGTTAGTTCAATTTTTATGTGTCATCTTCCCATGTTTTGCCTACTTTGTAAAGTTTTTCCCAATTTTTTTTATTGTGGTAAAATACACATAAAATTTACCATCTTAACTATGTTTAAGTGTACAGTGCAATGGTATTAAATATATCCATAATGTTGTGCCACCATCACCACCATCCAGCTCCAGAATTTTCTTAGAATCCTGAAACTCTAGACCCATTAAAGAACACCCCATTCTCCCCCTCTCCCCAGGCCTCGGCAACCACCCTTTCTGTTTCTAGGATTTTAACTACTCTAAGTACCCCATATAAGTAGAATCACACAGTATTTGTGGTTTGTTATTTTGTTTTTTTGTAACTGGCTTCTTTCGCCTAGCATAATGTCCTCAGGTTCATTTTCCCACATTGTTACATAGGCTTTATAATGATCATTTGTGTTCTGTTGGTTTGCTTAACTACATTCCAAATGTTAGAAATCCAGTCTTCCAGATTGGTTGTCGTGGTGATTATTTCATATAACGTTTCTGTGGAAGTAGAAAATTCTTTAGGACTATTTCTTTGGAGTAGGATTATCAAGTCAAAGATTCTTGCTATGAAATTTTCTTTTTCAACCTATGTCAGCGCAAAGTCTAGGGGTGTACCAAATTGTCTGGAAGCAGATGGAAGTTACAGAACAATGTAATGTGAAGCCACCAATGCCTTCTTTGACCCCATCCTGGACCCTGACCCTAGACCTTTAGGAACTGCCCCTGTTCCCCCACCCTACAGATTATAGCTACAGACCGGTACCGGTGACCACTACAAGTTCTGGGAAGAATGAATCATCCACAAATCAGCATCTGTTTGAAACTGGTACTGTGCAAGATAATAATTCATTAGTGTGGGTATCAGTATCTTCAAAGTCAGTTTTCCCTACTTTAAAAATTTTATGTATGTGTATAAACGTCCAAACAGACCTAGTCTGACTGAACCCATTCACTGGGTCAAATGGAAACTATCTCTTCCCTACAACTCTACAAAGTAGGAATTACTCCATGAATGAGGGAAACTGAGAACCCATGACTATGGGTATAGGTCTTCGTACTAATCAGGATGTGCATAAAAGTGTGTGTGGGGAGGTGGGGGAGCAAAACCCAAAGGAATTTTGGCAAATGTAGAAAGCCATACCTGGCAACACCTGAGATTCTGAGCTCGGTTAGTTCAATTCCCTTACTCTACCACTGAGGAGACTGGTGCTGGAGCAAAAGCAACTTGCCTAAGGTCACACAGAGCATTACTGGTAGAGCACAAACTAGAACACAGGCCTGTCTGGCTGTTTTCCCTCTGTTCTGATAGTTTGTGGCCTTCAGTTCATTCTGCAACTGACCTTCTTCCTGCTAAGTCTCCTAAATCTGGTCCCAATCTACTAGGGCAACTTAAACAAAATAAACTCTCACCCTAAGAACACAGATGGGGTCTCTTTAGTGTCCCTGGTGCTAAAAGTTACAGGACTCTGGAGTCACATTTTCAAGCCTCACTGAGAGTCACAAGGCTAGGAACGCCCTGGAGAAGGTTGAATGACACAGGTCTGACTCTACAGAGCCAACAGCTTCCTCACTGGCCACTCATCCTCCATCCCCCAACCACGGATCTGGACCAAAGGAAGTGAGTAGGTGTATTCCAGAGAGCTGGAGAAGAGCCCCTTTGGATGGTTTTCATCACAAGAGGGCAGCATGTGCCAGCAAGCAATTAATCCATTATGTCAGTGGCTCCCGAGGATCCAGCTGTGCTGGGGGCCTGGTGACATCGTTCTTTAAGACTCCATACCAAGTACATAATGTTAAAAGGAATTTCCTTTTAAGCCTATTCACCCTTGTGTCCAAAGACATTGGTAAGCAGAGAGCTGGCCCGAAGGCCCGGTAAAGAACAGTACTGCAAGTCTCTGGGTGCCGAGGGTTTAGGTTCAAATCTCAGTCCCGCCAGTGGTTGTGTGACCCTGGACAAGTAACTTAGCTTTTCTGTGCTTGGGTTTCCCATTGTAATACTAGTACTCCCTTCAGAGGGGTGTTTGGTTAGAGGAGTAAATTAATATATGTAAAGAACTTAAGACAGTACCTGACAGGTAGTATGGGCTCCAGAAGTAGTAACTCTTATTCTCTGATCAGAACCTTTTCCTTCCAGCATGGCCTTAATGGGCACCAGGGACAAGGCAAGAGAAAAGAGCGGCCTGGCCTGGGCCATCCTTCCCGTCCTTCAGAGCCCCTCCAAAACAACATCACCATTTTCAGACCAATAGCAAGCTCTAGACTTTTAAGTGACCTAGAGCCAGAAGCCATTTCCAGGGCTGAGTACCTATGGGATAAGAACCATTCCCTATACTTGACATCGTCTTTCATTCTTACTTTGTTAAGGAACTGCATATCTGTGTCATATCCAGAAACATGGATTAGGGAGGCCAAAAGCCTGTTTGCATTTTGATTTGATTTCACAGATGTTAGCGAGTATTATCTGGCCTTTCATACTACAATCATGTCGCTGAAGGTCATTTCTTTAATGTGAGCCCTTGGTTCTCTGTTTCCAGCATTCTTTTCTTTCACTCATTAGCACTGCTACTGATTCCCCAGCCTGCTGAAGAAATGAATGCTGGGAGTCTTGAGAGGAGCAGGAGGAGAGCAGAAAGGGAGGTAGAGCAGGGAATAAAGCCAAACAAGTCGGGAGGGTGGGAGATGGTGGGGGAACTCCTGACTCCTGACTCGCACCCAGCTTTGCCTGCTCCTATGACCTTTTCGGGGAACTGGCCCAGTGTGTCTCAGGCTGTCAGCCCAGTGTCCTGGGCACTGGTGTTTATGGAGGCGGCAGCTCATCATCGATTGAGCAGCTGTGGGGTATTTCCCAGTGGATTTGATTTTCTATTTCCCACATTCCTAGGCAATGTGTAAGGTCTTTTTCCTTTCGTCAAGATAATGCATTTATTTCTAATTCATTTTCCCAGGAGGACCCATCGGTGATGAACAACATTCTTCCATTTGAATCTAGTCCAGTGTTTCTCTTTTTTTTTTTCCTCAACATTTTCCCTTCAAGGAGACTTTTTTGATATTTTTTTCCTAATCCCTCTTCCCACCATGGAATTCTAACACCACAGTTACGCTGTATTTCTCTTTATGCCCCCTGGGCACAAACCACTGAATACCCAAGTTCTTTTTGGTCCCCCATGAACCAATTTTCACCCTCTTAGGGGTGATATCCTCCCGGTTGAGAATGCTTGATCCAGTCAAATCCTAGATAATTCTTGTTACCCTTGCCATCTCCAAGAACCCCACTGTCACCCTAAAGACCATTTGCCTTTATACACATTATTCAGCTTCCAATCCAATAAATTTTAGTAGTTACAACGTTCTTATTCCTTCCTTCACTCTTTTATCTGAAACAATTTTAATCATTGTACAAAAACATTGCTTGTGTTGTTTAAAAAAATGCTAAGTGTAAAAGGGGAACAGGCTGTCCTAACAGGGACCGTTCCTACCTGAAGCATTCTGGCACCAGCAGCTTCAGAGCTGAATTTCGGTGACTGCCACCAAGCCTTCGGACAGAACCTGAGGCTGACCAAATTTGCCTTTGCTGTTGCCCCACTTCCCTTTCTCACTTCCTAATTCCCCTACCCTCACAACCTATCCAAGAGATCCACAGAACCCAAGCCACTGCCCACCACCCCGGGTGCCTACCTTCTACATCAGCATCCTCCTGCTCAGTCAACTCCCTCACAACCCCCGATTAATTCCAGAACACATTTGGCTCTTTTGAAAGGGTTTGATCTCTGCAACGTCTTAAGCAGAGCTGAGAAAGCCCACGCATCCATCCATCCATCCATCCATCCATCCATCCATCCCTCCTTCCCTCCCTCACTGTCCCCCGCAACCCGCCCCAGATAGATACTGAATACCTACTTTATCCCAGGTGTTTTGCGGGCTGGTAAGAATACAGTGGTTAGTGTCATGTCTGAGATTTGATTTTTACCCTATTTACAAGTTAATAAGTTAAGACTGTTACTGTTTCATGGATGCTGGCATGACACACGAGACTCCTGGGTCAGAGACACAAGACTTTACCATCCACAGAACAACAGAGAGCTGATGGCGAGTAAAATGGTTTCAATAAGGAAATTAGTCAACACTGAAAGTTTTGTAAGGCCAAAGTGAGATTAATCCTGAAAAATGCCCACAGATTTAGTGACATGGAGGTTAAAGGTCACCTTGATAACAGCTCTTTTGGTAAATTGACAGCAGGGAAGCCAGACTGGAATGGGTCAAGAAGTAATTGGATTAAGGATGTCTTTCAAGAAATATATGATGGAGAAAAGATTGGACAGTGCTCAAACGGGATATGGAATCTAGGGGTTTACTTCATCTGAAGTAAGACCAGTTAAATACACGTTAACTGGGAGGGAGACAGGCGTAGGAGAGAGAGAGAAGTGGTGACTGAGAACTCGAGACTCCTGAGGTAAGTAGGACCAGGGCCTACAGCACAGATGAGACACTGAGCCTCTCAGAAGAAGCAGGGCTTGGCCAGGGTGAGGTGCAGAGCAGACGGGTGTGTGAGGCTAGAAGGAGGGTGCTGGTGACTGTCAACATCCAGGGTTAATACTAGACTCTATGAAACAATCATCTCTTCAGGGAGAAGGGGAACCAAAAACAGAGTAGAGTAGAATATATTTCTTCTAAATGTGGAAACGTTTTTCAGGACAATATTTGCCCATTTTGTTTCTGAAAAGACAAAAAGGAAAGGTATTAAGTGAGCAGCACTTACAGTCTTCCCCCAACTGTCCTTCCTCAGAAGGAAGACTCCAGGGCCTACCATCACTGAACATCACTGAAGGAAAGAGGTCAAGGATACTAAAACATTACTGGAATTGTGGTAAACTCCCATAGAAGGTTCACAATATGTCAGACTCTCTTCTAATTATTTATATATACTTCTTTTTTTTTCCCCCACTCCTCACAGTCACCCTATGAAGTCAAGGAAACTGAGCTACAGAGTTTTGTTTTTTTTTTTTTTAAATGTTTTATTTATTTATTCATGGAAGTCTGAGAGAGAGAGGCAGAGGCAGAGGGAGAAGCAGGCTCCCCGCCTAGCAGGGAGCCCGATGCGGGACTCGATCCCAGGACCCTGGGACCATGACCTGAGCCGAAGGCAGACGCTTAACCATCTGAGCCACCCAGGCGCCCAAGCTACAGAGAGTTTAAAGTAACGCACCCAAAGAGCCACACAGTTAGTGAGATGGCAGATAAGCCAACATAGGCGGTCTGGCTCCAGTTGGTATGTTCAACCACTTACGCCATGCTGCTGCTATTACCGAGGACCCAGTAAAGAGTGATCCAGGGATGAGCAGAGACAAGAGGTGCTGGAGGGAGAGATGAGGAGACAGTTTATGGCTGGGGGAGAGGTGGATCCATTAAACCCCAGGTACAATGCGCCACCTTAATTTGGACTATAAGCTAAAACACCATCACTACAGTGGTTTAAACAAATGATCAAGACTCGTTTATTTAGGGGAGCCTGGGTGGCTCAGTTGGTTAAGCAACTGCCTTCGGCTCAGGTCATGGTCCCAGGGTCCTGAGATCGAGCCCCACACCGGGCTCCTTGCTTGGCGGGGAGCCTGCCTCTCCCTCTCCCACTCCCTGCTACTCCCCCTGCTTGTGCTCTCTCTGTCAAATAAATAAAAAATCTTTTAAGACTCATTTATTTAAATGTCAATTCTACTCAACTAAATTTATAATGTATCAGTAAATATTTCATTTTGATAAATAGGCCTGAAATGTAATTTTGAAACAAAATCAGTATGATTTTTATTATAACCAAGTGATATTAGACCTTGATTCGGATTATGAAAACAGCCTCATAGCTGGAATAGATCATCAAATATGTGACTAAGATGTTATAGATATGTGACTGATTTGCCCAACTTGTGCATTTGTACTATGATATGTATGGTAGATTCTTATAGCAAATGCTCCCCAATAAACTACACTTCCCTCTACCTATGTGACTACCTTCGTGATGGGTCACGAAATGATACACTGGCAAACACATGCAAGCAGAAGCCTGAAAAGGGCTTGCAGATCGGAGCTTGTCCTCTCTTGCTGCTGGGAAGCCTTCCACTGCCAAGTGAATAATCCCAGGCAAAGTTGCCAGAAACACACGGGCCAGCCAGCAGCCAGCCACCAGCCAGCACTTACCACCAGACATGTGCAACTAAGACAATGCCCCCAGCGGACCCACCTGCTGGCTGGAGCCACATGAACAAGTCTAGGCAAGAGCCTACATTTCTGACACTCAGAACTGGGAATTAAGTATGGCTGTGCTTTTAAGCTACTAAATTTTGAGGAGGGGGATTGTTACTCAGTGAAGGATAATTGAAACAATACATAAAAATTGAGGAAGGCTAGCTGCTGTATTAAATGACCCCAAATGCACAACGGCTTAAACACAATAGATGTTTACCATTCATAGAAACAGTTCAAGAAGGTTTCAGATTGGTGACAGGGCCTCTGTTGAATACAGTCACTTAGGGACCCGGGCTTTCAGTTTTTGCCATCTTCAATGTGTGGTTGCCATGGTCACCTAGGCACCGTAAACCAGATAGCAGAAGCAGAGAGAGCACAGAGGGCAGCAGATGGGAGATTGTATGGGCCCACTCAAGAAACAGGGCATGGCCCTTCTATTCATATTTCAAAGGTAGAACCAATCACATGGCCAACCCTAACTGCAATCAAGGAGTGTAGGTGTGGGACTGGGAAGGTGGGCAAACAGTCTGATGAACTCACAGTTCGATGCTACAGACTTATATTAGCTTTTTAGGCACAATGAGAACACAGGGAACCTAATCCATGTAAATCTTCATTTCTTCATCTACAACACAGGGAAATAATTGTTTTTGCTAGGTTGTTATAAGGATTAAATGTAAAGTACTCGGTAAGAGTGTCTGGCACATGATAGGCATTCAGTAAATGGTAGCTATTAGCATTCTTACTGTTACTAAGTTGAATGGTGTGAGAAATCAAAGAGTATGGAGAGGAGTTACACTAAGCTATCCGGAGAGCAGTAACATTAGTCATGACATGTCTAAGTGCAGTCACAAAAGTCTAACTCAAACCAGTGTTATCAAAAAAAGGAGGGGACTTATGAGGATAGAAAGACAGGGTGTAGCTCTCCATGTCAAAGGAAGACCTGCCAAACTGGAACCGTCTCCAAGATTTCAGAGGTTGGAACTCTTTTCCCTTTTCATGTTATACGCCACTTACATAGATCTTTGCTTCATTCTCTCCAATGACACATCCTTTGAATGTTTCAACAGGTTCCAGAATTTTTCTGCTAATTTTCTAATATATAATATTGTTGTAGTTGTATTTTTAAAGGGTGTCTATTGGCTATGAGTTGGTAATTGCTGAAGTTAGGGGATGGGGACATGGGAGTTCACTACACAGTCCTCTCTACTTCTGTACACATGTGAAAATTTCCACTAAACAAACAAAAGAAAACAAAAGCCCAAGACTGATCTCATCCTGACTTAGAGATTCAAGAAGAAGGAGAGATGCACTTGACTGGCCCATCTTACATCACATTTTTAAGCAGTGATTTTCTGCTTTGATGAAAACTCTACGAACTACAAAGGGAATGCTGCCATGATCAGCACTATCATCTGTTTGGCTGTGGGTTTTCTGGATTTTGAGAGAAATGGCTAAAGTGATATAGAGACATCAGGACTTGACAGGGTTGGATGAATTCAACTACAACCTTTTCTTGACCTTACTGATGGCTAGAACACATTCCCCACTTTCCTCACATCGTGTCACCTTAAGAAAGGTTGAGCTATCTTGGCAGCGTTTTCCTTGAGCACCTTCATATTTAATAGTCTCAGGAGAGAACAGGTCAGAGAAAAAAAGCACAAGAACTATAAAAATTACAGATCTACTTTCTAGTGATGGGGAAAATGAACTCAGGATAGTCACGTATGTATTAAGGGTACCTAATCAGAATATCCAGTACATAAGAGATCCTCTGGTCAGCAGCAGAAAATAAAAGAGGTTGAGAACAGCTACTACTCTTTCTTATAAGATTTTTTTTCCCCCAAATAGCCAAGTGATTAGGAAGGAGTATTCCCTTCATTTCAGGTCAGTCCCAAAAGATGATTGCTATCATTTTCACTATAGGATGTATTTTCTGAAGAAAAAAAAAATCAATTTCTCTGCATTACATTCTTCATAATCATATCCTATGCATTGGTTGATCTCATCTATTATACTGACCACATAAAAAATAAAGGCTGAGGGGAAAGATGCTGATAATCTTAGAAAAAATTCTAAGGATGTAGGAAGCATTTGTTGACTATAATCTAGTACTCTGTCTAAAAAGAAAGAGCATATTGGAATATAACTTTTACAACTAAAATCTTTGCTAGTCAGTCTTGATATTCAAATCATTTTGTATCCAAGTCAGATTTTTTTTTCACAAAGGTGAAAGGACTGTCCTTTCCGAAGATAGATGTCACAACATATTCCATCCTACATTTTTGTTTGTTTGTTTGTTTTACACACTATGTAACATTCACATTCCTTCCATTGGGTGGTAGAGTCTGTGTCTTCTTCCTGTGAACTTGGGAAGAACTTGTGTCCCCCTTGACCAATGCGGTACAACGGAAGTGACTCTCTGTGACTTTGAGACAAACTCACAAGGAAGTCAGGCACTTCTGCTTTGCCCTCTTGGGGCAACTGTTCTTGGAATTGAGCCACTGCTCTATGAAGAAGTCATGCAGCTACACGGACATGTCATGTGCAGATATGCCAGCAAACATCCCCCAGTGAGGCCCCAACCAACACCTAACATCGGCCACTAAATGTGAGAGTGAGCCTTCAGCTGATTCTGGCCCCAGCCCGCTGAGTCACTTCCATCTCTAGCTGATAATGCGTGGGGCAGAGACGGGCTGTCCCTGCAAACCCAGCCCAGGTTGCAAATTTGGGAATAAAATAAATGATTGTTATCTTAAGCCACTAAGTTAGAGGTGATTTATGATGCAGCAAAAATAACTGAAAGAATGAATATGACATTATTAAATAAGTAAAACTCTTGTCTTTTGTATATGGCAGAATAAATTGTTGAATGAGTATGAACAAGTGGAGTATTTTGAAGCAGTCATGAGGGATGAATTAGATTTATAGGTAGCCACATAAATAGATCTCAAAAAATATAGTGAAAAAAAGTGAATAATCCAAATGATATATAGACAAGAAACATTTACATACATTTTAAAAACATACCCAAAGCAATCATATATATTTTTCAGAGATTCATAAAATCTAATTAATATGTAGAAGGTAAATCAGAAGGACATACATTAAATATACTAGGGTGTAGGTCTATGGGAGTGGGAATGGGGACAAAGGAAGAAAATAATTTAAAAGAAAGAACCACAAAAAACCCAAAACAAAGAGTGTTGTTATGTAATTATAAAACTTAATTCACATTTCTTCTGAGCACACAGCTAAAATCTACTTTCCAGCCTCTTGTGCATTTAAGTGTGGGCACATGATTGCATTTTCACCAACGGAATGTAGGCCGAAGTGATATATGCTATCTCCAGGCCAGGCCCTTAGAAAGGGCAAAATGGCCTTGACAACCTAATAGAAAGGCTGTAACATTCCCATTGGAATATAAACAATGATCACAGTATGTCAACAATGACAAGACAACTCTGTGACCGCAGTGGACCGAGACAGAAGACAGTCACTCTGTGAGCATGTCTGAAACAAGAAACTGACAAAAACGCTGCAACTGCACATATAATTATACACCCCCATTCTTCTAACAGTTGGTTTTTTGGCAATGATGACTCTAGCTCAGCTTTAAGTGTACTGCCTTCTTATATAAAATTACCAAAGTATACATTCGAAGAGCCCCCAACAGGACCCAAATCACTACTGGTCTCCACTTCCATTAACCCTTCCTGAATCACCCAGGACAAGTTCAAACCTACCAGCTTGTCCAATTCTCTTACAAGGACGCCCCTGGGTTCCTCGGCTAGCTCAAGAAACCTCACCTTGTTTCACCTCAGTTGTGTGCTGGGTGGTCTCTGGTTGGTGAGCTTTGACAAAAGTGGAGGCTCTGGAGATCTGGCTTCAACCCTTCCCCGCCCAAACTCTGACCCGTTGACCTGAAATTGGTTGTATACACCTCAAATTCCTTGAATCTCCATATTCTCAAGGCCACCTTTTCTGAGACAATAGCAGCTGAGTATGAGCTCCAAATAATCCATTGAGCCCTTCAGTGTTAGGTCTATATTTCATTCCTGGGACTTTTGAATTCTGATCAGTTTGTACTGTTCTTTGTGAAATTTTGCTTCTAAGCATTTAACTCAGCATTCTATTATCTGTCTGGTCTTAACTATCACTCGTCTATAAGAGAAAAGTCTTAACTATCCACAGTCTTAACTATCCACAGTCTTAACTATCACTCGTCTATAAGAGAAAAGCCTATAGGGAGGGACACAGACCAGATAAACTCAATGAGGCTGGTCCTGATGGCTGATGACTCTCAGCCCTGCATCTTATCTCATCAGCCCTGCATCTTTGGAACAGATTTTGCCTTGGGTCATTATTCGTTTGCTAGGGTTGCCACAACAAATTCAACAAACTAGGTGGCTTAAAACAATAGATACTGATTCTCTTACAATTCTGAAGATGAGAAGTCTAAAATTAAGGTGGCAGCAGGGCCATGCCCACTTTAAGGCTGCAGAGAAAAATCTTTGCTAGCTTCTGGTGGTCGCTGTAATCCTTGGCTCTCCTTGGCATATGCCAGCAGTGCTCCAATCTCTGCTGCTGTTATTACGTGGCCTACTTCCCTCCTTGTGTGTCTCTGCATCTCTAAACCTCCCTCTCCTAACAAAGACACCAGTCATTGGACTTAGGGTCCACTGTGATCCAGTAGGACCTCATCTTAACTTGATCCTACTTCCAAACAATGTCACATTCACAGGTACCTGGGGTTTAGACTTCAACATAACATTTTGGAAAAACAATTCAACCCACAAGATATTTTAAGAATTACTCTTTTTAGTTTTATCTTCCTAGAGCTCTTTTTGTTTTGTTTTTATAGGAGTCCTCAGTTGGCACCAGCTGGTCCTTGGCCCAGATGCTGGAGACATGTAGTTACACAAGCACATTATCTGTGCAGTAATGCTCAAGAGGTCTTTGTAGTCGAAGTCTGCATTCAACTTCAGACATCTTTTCCTTCATGGTATCTTGTTATTATTGATAAATCATGCATACAACTTTCCAAGTTGCACAACTGCATCAAGGACAATCCGGTATTGCAGTGGTCACTTTGGGGAAATCTGACATGAGCAAACTGTTCACTTGATAGGCACCTTAGCACAAAAAGGAAACAAGATCCCAACTATCCAATGGTATGATTCTACCTGAAATGGTAGAATCATTCAGATTCTATCTGAAGTGGTATCATGTTGATAACGGTAGACTGTGATTAAGTTACATATGCAAATGTAGAGTAACCACTAACAAAATTATACAAAGAAACAGACTTATAAACACTATAAATAAATCTAAATGGAATACTAAAAAATGTTCAGGTGACTCACAGAAGACAGCAAAGATCAAAAAGGAACAGAAGGAAGAAACAGAAAAATAAAATAGCTTACTTAAATCCTAACATACCAATAAGTATATTAAATGTAAACAGTTTACATACATGAATTAAAAGAGATGGACACAATGGATAAAAAAGCATTTTAGCGCCTACAAGGAAGAGACAAGACAAATTACCAACATCAGGAATGAAAAAGGAGATATCAGCAGACATTACAGACTCAGCAGACAGTGAAAGGATAATAAGGGAATATTACAAACAACCCTATACACATAAATTCAACAACTTAGATGAAACTGACCAAGTCCTCAAAAGCTACAAACTGTCAAAACTTACCCCAAATGAAAGATAACTTGAATAGTCTTACAACTACTAAAGAAATTGAATCAACAGTTTAAAACCTTTTGATAAAGTTATCTGTAGGCCAAACGGTTTCACTCCTGAATTGTACCAAATATTACAAGAATAAATAACAGCAATTTTACCCAATTTCTTCCAGAAAACAGAAGAGAAGGAAACACTTAAAATTGAGTTTTGCAGGGTCACAAGATAGAAGATTCACATACAAAAATCAACTGTATCTCTGTTTACCAGCAACAAACATATCAAAACTGAAATTAAGAACCACAAAACCACTTATAATTGCTCCCCCTAAAAGAGAAATACTTTAGTCTAAATCCTTTTTTCTTTTAATTTAAATTCAATTAGCCAACATATAGTACATCATTAGCTTTTGGTGTAGCGTTCAATGATTCATTAGTTTTATATAACACGCAGTGCTCATCACATCACGTGCCCTCCTTAATGCCCATCGCCCAGTTACCCCATCCCCCCACCTACCTCCCTTTCCACAAGCCTCAGTTTGTTTTCCAGAGTCAAGAGTCTCTCATGGTTTGTCTCCCTCTCTGGTATTCAAGATCTATAAAGAACTTACCAAACTCAACACCGAAAAAACAAATAATCCAGTCAAGAAATGGGGCAGAAGACATGAACAGACACTTCTCCAGAGAAGACACACAAATGGCCAACAGACACATGAAAAATGCTCCACATCACTTGTCATCAGGGTAATACAAATCAAAACCACAACGAGATATCACCTTACACCAGTTAGAATGGCTAAAATTAACAAGACAGGGAACTTCAGTCTAAATCTAACAAAATATGCACAGGATCTATATGGAGAAAATTGCAAAACTCTGATAAAAACATTTTTAAAAGACCTTAATAAATAGAGAAACTTACTATGTTTATGTTTTGAAATTCAACAAACTAAAGATACCAATTGTCCCCAAACTGAATTATAGGGTTACTATAGCTTTATGAAATCTCAGGGTTTTTTTTTTTTAGTTCTAGAGAAACTGATTCTCAATACAAAAAACAAACAGAAAATAAAAAGGGAAAGAAAGAAAAGTTGGTGGAATCACACTACCCAATTTTCGAACAGTTATTAAATAGCTACAATAATCAAGGTAGTGTGGTAATGTGGATTACACAGATCAATAGAAAAAGAGTACCAGAAATAACCTACCCAATGTAGCCAACTGATGTGTACAAAAAGGCAAAAGCAAGTCGAAGGAGAAAGGATGGGTTTTGTTTGGTTTGGTTTTTGCTTTTTCCAACAAATGGTGTTAGAATAACTGTACATTCTTAGGCATAAATAGGAACCTTGACTTAGACCCTCACACCTAATACAAAACTTAACCCAAATGGATCATAAATCTACATGTAAAAGTGAAACCATGAATCTAAAAGACAATATAGGAGAAAATCTTATGAGTTAAGCAGAATTCTTAGACATGACATCAAAATCGTGATCCATGAAAGAAAAATACCAATAAACTGGACTTAATCAAAACTAAATCCTTTTGCTCTGAGCAAGACCCCGTTAAGAGATAGACTTGGAGCAATATTTGCAATTCACAATTCTGACATGAGATCTATATTCGGAATATATAAAGAACCCTCTAAATGCAACAGTAAGAAAATAAAAAATTCAATTAGAAAATGTGCAAAAGACTTAAGACATTTCACCAAAGAGGATATTCAAATGGCAAATGGTATTTAATGGTAATATAAGCCATGTAAAGATGTTCAACACCATTACCCACTAGAAAAATGCAAATTAAAGCCACTATACATCTACTAGAATTGCATAAAATAAATTCTACAATGCTAATCGCTGGTGAGGATATAGAGCAACTAGATCTCCCATACATAGATGGTAGGAATATCAAATGGTACAGCTACTCTAGAGAAGAGTTTGGCAGTTCCTTATTAAGTTAAACATAGACTTACGACAAGACTCAGCAATCATACTCCTGGGTATTTATCCTAGAGAAATGAAAACACACATCCACATAAAAATCTGTACATGAATGTTTATAGCAGCCTTATTTGTAATAGCTGAAAACTGGAAACAATCAAAATGTCCTATAAAAAGTGAATGGATAAACTGTAGTACATGCATACAATGGAATATTACTCAGCAATAAAAAGCAACATGATACATGCAACAAACTATTGATACATGAAGGGATTTCAAGGCCATTATGCTCAGTAAAAAAAAGCCAATTTCAAAAGTTTATATACTATATAATTCCACTTACATAACATTCTTAAAATGACAAAATTATACAGATGAAGAACACAGTGGTTACAAGTATGGAGAAGGTATGATTATAAAAAGGTTAGCATCAGAGAGTTTCTTTGTGGTAATAGAACAATTCTGTATCCTGATTGCTGTAGTAATTTTAAGAATCTATATATGTGAGTAGGGGGTGCCTGGCTGGCTCTTTTGGTGGAGCAGGCAGACTCTTGATGTCAGGGTTGTGAGTTTGAGCTCCATATTGGGTGTAGAGATTACTTAAAAATAAAAATCTTTAAAAAAATCTATATATGTGATAAAATTCCATAAAACTACACAGAAATTCAAGTAAGGTCTGTCATTATAAGTATTGTACCAATGTCCCTTTCTTGGTTTTGATAATGAACTATGCTTATACAAGACATCACCACTGAGGTACCTGGGGAATGCTGGGTGAAGGTACACAGGAATTCTTGGTACTATTTTTTGTGATTCCTTATGAGTATAAAATTAGTTTAGAGGCACCTGGGTGGCTCAGTCAGTTAAGCGTCTGCCTTCGGCTCAGGGCATGATCCCAGGGTCCTGGGATCCAGCCCCGCATCAGGCTCCCTGCTCAGCAAGGAATCTGCTTCTCCCTCTGCCTCCACACCTCCCCCCACTCGTGGCTCATGCTATCTCAAATAAATAAAATCTTTTTAAAAATTTATTTTTAAAATACAGCTAAGAAACTGATGGTGAGGCTTCTAAATACAATCTAGACTCTAAAATTTCCCTAAAATTGTTTACCTAGACCAATGAGATATGAGAAATTTTATCTGCCTCAGATATGGATCCACCTAAGTCCTGTTCCACACTTTCCTGTTTATCGTTCCTTTCTCTTCCCCCCTTTTCCATCTTCAGAACGATCCATACTCAAAGTCCCTTAAAATTGCAACCTCCATATGAAGAGGTGCCTCATGTTTCCTAATGTGTCAACTTCTGATCCTAGCTACATTCCGATCTTTGTGTCATTGTTAAGGACTTCCCAAATTCCATGTTGGCCCATACACTCCAAACTTTCCTGAGCACTATCAAGCAGGACTTCTTTTGGTGGGTCCGGGAGATACAGAAACTTCATATTGTAAACAAAAAGGTCTCTGGAAAACTGTCCCATTCTAGCCCCAAAGAGGAAGAACTAGAGCTTCTGGGTGATTTTATAAAGGAGATCCAAGGGAACCTGTAGTATCCAAATCCCAATGGGTCCCTTAGCCTAACAAGGTGATTTTTTTTTTAAGATTTTATTTTTAAGTAATCTCTACACCCAATATGGGGCTCAAATTCACAACCCTGAGATCAAGAGTCACACGCTCTGCTGATTGAATCAGGCAGCCCTCCCACCCCCACCAGGTGGATTATTTCTGATGGAAGGACAGAAACCTTTCAAAGTGACACCAGTTGCACTATAAATCCTACAGCTGTTTCTATAATTATAAAAGTGTATTTTTCAGAATTATAAAATTATCAGGTGGTAGGTTAACTTTGCCCCCGTCTGATCTACCTATAGCTGGCCCTTTCTCATTTCCTCTCCCCCTCCCTTCTCCTTCCCCTTCTCTTGGAAAGACTTTAGGAATAAAAAATCAAAAATGGATCAAAAAGTATTCTGTTGTTATTCACATATTTATACAGTCCAGATAAAATTCAATTTTTTTTAAAGTCTCAAGCTTTACACATAATGGCTCTTTAAATTTTTCTTGCTAATATACAGGAGGAAAAGCTGTTTGAATAAATGATCTTGGTTACTAGGTTATCAGATCTAAAAAGTAGGAAAGTTAAAACTTGACATGATATGAATTTTTGGTTTATGAACACAGAGGTTAATTGTATATCAGAAAATCTTTAAAAGATGCAAAATGTATAGCAATGGAGTAAAAAATATTAGGTTTATGTTTTTTTGTTTTTTTTTAGTTCTGTGTTTGGAAGAAACAAAATGTGTTATTTTGGTTAAGGTATTAAGTAATAAAATGTTTGAGACTATGCTATAGTACAGTTATAAAACAATATATCTCATACATATGAGATAATAGTTGTGGTCTATTTGTTAAGGGAACTGTTAATTTTATTAAGATGGTAAATTCAATATACTACATGTTTATTTAACATGCTCATCAAGGCAACTGTATTTTAAAACTGAATTAAAACTGTAATCTTAGTATGTGTTTACATGAGTCTAAACAAATATTTGGGAGGGCTTGAGAAAGGTGCATTAAGGGAAGGCATACAAACCCTTCACTGCAAATCATCACCTGATGTAACAAGAGTCATATTGAAATTAGGGTTTCTTTCTGTAAAATGACCCAATTCATTCTGTACCCAGATAGTAGAGTTTCTTTTTATTTAAGTTTTTTAGGATTTATTTATTTGAGAGAGAGAGAAAGCACAAGTGGGAGGAGCAGAGAGGGAGGGAAGAAAGAATCTCAAGCAGACCCCTAGCTGAGCTGGCTGTGGGGCTGGATCCCCGGACCCTGGGATCATGACCTGAGCCCAGGAGTTGGAGGCTTAACCCACTGCACCACCCAGGCACCTCTAGTTTCTTTTTAAACACACTGTGAAATCTCTATACTTGTGGATAGTTATAAATTATTTTAACACAAAGTTTATTTTTTTTTTGAAGATTTTATTTATTTGAGAGAGAGTGTACACAGGCGGGAGCAGGGGGCACAGGGAGGAGGAGAAGCAGACTCCCCGCTGAGCGGGGAGCCCTGATGCAGGACTTGATCCCAAAACCCTGAGATCATGACCTGAGCCAAAAGCTGTCAAAGTTTCTTACTTTTGAAAAGAAATGAAATTTCTTATAATCATCATCACTTATTGCTGCTTTTACATTTCCAACTTGTAAAATTGTCTTGCATTTAAACTGGTGCAGCCACTCTGGCAAAGAGTGTGGGGGTTCCTCAAAAAGTTAAAAATAGGGGTGCCTGGGTGGCTCAGTCGGATGAGCGTCTGACTCTTGGTTACAGCTCAGGTCGTGGTCTCAGGTCCTGAGAACGAGCCCTGCATTGGGCTCTGCACTCAGCATGGGATCTGCTTGAGATTCTCTTTCCCTCTGCCCCTTCCCCAGCTTGCGCTTTCTCTCTCCAAACCAATAAATCTTTAAAAGAAAAAAAAAGTTAAGAATAGAACTACCCTACAATCCAGCAATTGCACTAGGTGTTTACGCAAAGGATAAAAAAAAGATTCGAAGGGGTACACACACCCCAATGTTTATAGCAGCATTATCAACAATAGCCAAGCTATGGGAACAGCCCAAGTGTCCATCACCTGATGGATAAAGAAGATGTGGTATATATATACAATGGAATATTACTCAGCCATCAAAAAGAACGAAATCTTGGATTTGCAACAATGTGGATGGAACTAGAGTACTATGCTAAGTGTAATGTCAGTCAGAGAAAGACAAATACCATATGATTTCATGTATTTGTGGAATTTAAGAAACAAAAGAACATGGTGGGGGAGGGGGGAGAGAAAAGCCAAGAAATAGACTCTTAACTACAGAGAACAAACTGATGGCTGCCAGAGGGGTAGTGGGTGGGGGATGGTCTAGATGGGTGATGGGTATTAAGGAGGGCACTTGTGTTGAGCATTGGGTATTGTATGTTAAGTGATGAATCACTAAATTCTACGGCTAAAACCAGTATTACACCACTGTATGTTAACTAGCTGCAATTTATTTTTTTAAAGATTTATTTTAGAGAGATCAAGCATGTGAGGTGAGTGAGGTGAGTGGTGGGGGTGGGAGGGGCCAGAGGGAGAGGGAAAGAATCCTCAAGATGACTCCTCACAGAGCACAGAGCCTGATGCAGGGCTAGATCCCAGACACTGAGATCATGACCTGAGCCAAAATCAAGAGCCAGCCACTTAACTGACTGAGCCACCCAGGCGCTCCTAACTAGCTGGAATTTAAGTAAAAAACTTGGGAGGAAAAAAAAACTTCCTGCATTTAGATGCTTCTTAATTTGTTTATATTTTGTCTCTAGGTCAACTCCTCTTTACTTTTCCTTCTCCAACTGGAGAATAGTAAAACTACCAATGTGTCTTTTAGAACTAAATGTTTTGGGGCACCAGGGTCGCTCAGTCAGGTGTGGCCAACTCTTGATTTTGGCTCAGGTCATGATCTGGGGGTCATGGGCTCGAGCCCCATGTCGGGATCCACACTCAGCAAGGTGTCTGCTTGTCTTTCTCCCTCTGCTCTCCCACCTCTCTAAAATAAATAAATAAAATCTTTAAAAAAAATAAATGTTCTCTGGATATCATGGAATTGCTACAACCTGTAATTTGCTTCATCTTATAAAAGGATTAATAATAGAATGAACCGAATTGTTTAGTACTTCAAATTTTAACTCACTTGAAACTATTTTGAGAGCTCCTTTTAGTTTTCTAAACACAGGCTAAAAGAACAAATACTGAAAAATCCTAAGAGAAATTTTAAAAAGGGATGTAGGGGTGGCGCCTGGGGGGCTCAGTTGTGTCTGCCTTCAGCTCAGGTCATGATCCCAGCGTCCTGGGATCAGTCCCCCCTCGGGCTCCCTGCTTCAGAGGGGAGCCTGCTACTCCCCCTGCTTGTGCTCCCTCTGTCAAAAAAATAAAATCTTAAAAATAAATAAATAAAAATAGCGATATAGTATCAGAGAAAAAGTACCTTTGAATCTTGATGAAATAGGCCTTTCCAGGAGATCCTGAGTTCTTGAATCTTAAAAATCCTCAAGGAGCAGATAATCCTCAGATGAAGTCTGTGAACTCAAGACCCTCAGATCCAAGTGATAATCTTGGAGCAGACAACTTCCACCCAGCACCACAGAACAAGATGAATTTTCTGATATTCAGTTTTTTTGTTTTGTTTTGTTTTGCTTTGCTTTACTGCCAATCACACTTACTACTGTACTTTGGTGCCCTCTAGCAATCGCCTAATGATTTCACAGAATGCTTTTACATTCTCTCACTGTTGTACTCTCATTATCCCATCTTCCCTGTGACATAAGAAAAGGCAAAACTCCTGTGTTTTTCCTCTGTCCACAGCTACTGTTCTAATGGACTGCCAGATTATTTTCATTCCCCGATCTGAACTCACTGATGAAAAAAATGAACAGCTGTTACTTTTTATATACCGCAGATCCTTTCTGATATTTTAATTTTTCTCGTATTTATTAACCCCAACCTCCAGTCTTTTAAAAACAGGAATCTAATCTCAAGTCAACAAAATACTTTTGCTGAAATTATTATAGTACACACATTATAAGTTCATTAGAAGTGGGAACAAATCCTGGGTCTATCCTTGGGGCAATGGTCAGTGTGTTCTCCTCAGACACTTTCCAGCTTGATTTGGAAGAACTCTTATTTTCATTCAGTGAATCTGCCTGCCTTAGGGGACAAGCAGTTGTCCCTAATGTGATAAATTTTATTTACCTAACATGATAAATTTTATTTACACTCCCAGTATGGTCTACCCTCAATCCTTAAGCCAATCATGTTTCCACTGTTCTTTTCAACCAACATAGCACAATGTTGGATACAGCTAAAGCAGAGCATAGAGGAAAATTTATAGCTTTTATACAAAGTCTTTCAGAAAATAAAGAAGAAGGACCACTTCCGAACTCTTAAAATGAGCCCTTCACTACCCTGATACCAAAACCAAAGATACTGCAAGAAAACTACAGACCAATATCCCTCATGAATATAGATGCAAACAATTCTTTAACTAAACATTAGCAAATCGAATCCAGAAATATAGAGAAGTGTGGTTTTAACATTCAGAAATCAATGAAATTCATTTTATCAGTAGATTTAAAAAAGAAAACCCATATGATTTCATTTTTTTTAAAGATTTTATTTATTTATATGAGAGAGAGAGAGAGAGAGCACATGAGCGGGGGGAGGGGCAGAGGGAGAAGCAGACTCCCCACTGAGCAAGGAGCCTGATGCCGGACTCGATCCTGGGACTCCAGGATCACGACCTGAGCTGAAGGCAGTCGCTTAACCAACTGAGCCACCCACCATATGATCATTTCAATAGATAAAAAGCATTTTACAAAATTCAATATACATTTGTGATAAATCCTCTTGGGAAATAGGAACAGAAGACAACTTCCTCATTATTATAAAGGGTATCTACAAAAACCCCACAGCTAACATAAACTTAAGAGTGAAAGACTGAATACTTTTCCTTTCAAGTTCAAGAACAAGCAAGGTTTTCAGCTTTTAGGGCTTCCACTCAAATCCTACTGGAGACCCCGGCCAATGTAATAAGAGAAAAGCAAAGAAGGGAAGAGGAAGGGAAAGAAGAGCAAACAATAAAAACAAACAAACAAAAACCCCAGGAAGTAAATAAAAGACACACAGGTTACAAAGGAAGAAATAAGTATTTTCTATTTTTGGACAGTAGGATTGTATATACAGAAAACTACAAAGAATCCACAAAAAAGCTACTACAGTGAGTTTAAGATCACAGCATACAAAGTCAATGTACAAAAATAAACTGTTTTTACATAATAGCAGTAAACTGGAAATTAAAACTTTCTAAGAACCGTATCATTTTTAGTTAACACTAAAAAACATGAAATACTTAGGTATAAATCTATCAAATTATATGCAAGATCTGTATGCTGAAAACTATAAATTACTGAAGACATCTTAATAAACTGAACTAAACAGATACTGTGTTCAGTTGTTAGAAGAGTCAATACTATTAAAGACTGTAACAACTGATAATGCAATCCCAATGAAAATAGCAGAGTTTTTGTGTAATTGACAGGCTGATTCTAAAATTTATATAAAATAGCAAAGGAACTAGAAAAACTAAAATTTTTTTGTCGGGGGTAGAAGTTTGGAGGCCTTGCACTATCCAACCTCAGGACTTACTATTAGCAGTAATCAGCACAGTGTTAGTGAAGGGCAGAAACAGAGAGAATAGACAATCCAGAAACAAACTCACCCATGTATGGATAATGGATTTTTGACAAAGTATAAAGATAATTGGAGAAATAATAGTCTTTATAACCGAGCAGTGGTAGAATAATTGGACATACATAGACAAAAAAAAGAAAAAAGGACCTCAACCCATACTTGGCACATTAAAAATTAACTGGAGATGGAGCATAGACTAAATGTAACACCTAAATTTTCTACAACATTGGTCAGCAAACTAAGGCTCCTGGGCCAAATCTGACCTGTTACCTGTTATTGTAACTAAAGTTTTACTGGAACACCCATTCATGTATGCATTGTTCATGGCTGCTTTCATGCTACAACACAGACTCTATGGCCTCCAAAGCCTAAAATAATTACTATCTAGCTCTTTACAGGAAAAGTTTGCTCACATCTGTTCTAGAAGAGATAGAAGAAAATCTTTATTACTCTGAGTTAGCCAAGGATTTCTTAAGATTCAACACCAAAAGCATGATCTGTAAAAGAAAAAAAAAATGGACTGCCATCAAAATATAAAATTTCCGCTCTTTGAAAGATGTTTACCAAATAAAAAGATAAGCCACAGACCAGAAGAAAATATTTGCAAATCAAGTTTTTGATAAATGATTTGTATTTAGAATGTAAAAAGAATTCTAAAGACTCAATAACTAAAAAAACAAAAAACCCAGTTTAAAAAAAATGTATATGAGTTTAATCCTTTGCTTTTAAAGAAGATACAGACAACAAATAAGAATGTGAAAAAATAATTCAACATCATTTGTTATTAGGGAAATGGAAATAAAAAACAATGAGATAAACCATACACCCAGTGTAACAAAAATAAACAAAAAAAGCAAAGTAAAACCACCACCACCACCACCACCACCACCACCACCACCACCACCACCACCACCACCACCCACCCCCATCAATACTGAGTTCCAGTGAGGCCGTGAACCCCGTGGAATTCCTGTACATTGTGGTGGGAATGCAAAATGGTACTACCGCTTCAAAAAACTGTTTGGCAAATTTATCATATAGTTATCATACAACCCAGCAATCCCACTTCTAGAAAGGCACCCAAGAGAAATGAAATCTGTTCACACACAAAAACCTTTAGGTGAATGTTAACAGCAGCTTTATTTGTCATCAGTAAAAATTGGAAACAACCCAAATCTCCTTCAACTTGTAAATGATGAACAAAACATGGTACATTCACAATGGATTACTATTCAGCAATTAAAAGGACCAAACTACTGATACATACAACAACATGATGAATCTCAAGTGATTTTTTTTTTTTTTTTTAAAGATTTTATTTCTTTGACAGAGAAAGACATAGCGAGAGCAGGAACACAAGCAGGGGGAGTGGGAGAGGGAGAAGCAGGCTTCCCGCTGAGCAGGGAGACCAATGTAGGGCTCCATCCCAGGACCCAGGGATCATGACCTGAGCCAAAGGCAGATGCTTAACGACTGAGCCACCCAGGCGCCCTCAAGTGATTTAGCTAAGTGAAAGAAGCAGGCTCAAAATCTACATACCATATGCGATTTCATTTACAGGCCATTCTTTAAAACAGAACTACAGGGAAGAAAACAGAGCAGTAGTTGCTGGAGGCTTGAGCTGGGGGAGGTAGGGGAGCATAGGGAACATTCTGTGGGTAATGAACTGATTTCTATCTTGTGTTGATGGGTATGTGAGCACACACATTTATCAAAATTCATACAACAGCACACTAAAAAGGGTGAATTTTACTTTATGTAAATTATCTCAGTAAACTTTAAAAAATGACAATTACAGTAACCAGTCTATGTAATCTCTGATTTCTGTTGATTCTCATTCACATTCAGGTTGTTTGCATAACTTGCAAGAATCTTTGTTTGCTGCATATTAACCTTGAAAAAGCATTAAGGGCTTGGGATGAGCCTTTGTCCAAAGATTGTTGTGCTTCTGTCAAGCTGAGATTCTGAGAATCTTGGCCCATCCAACTATGCGTACTTAAGGAGCTAATCTTCAGGAAAGCATATCTACACAAAACTCCCAGAGAAACTGCCTTTTCTATTTCTTTTCCTCACCTGCTCCAATAACACCAACACAGCCCTCTTTTACAGATCACAACTCTTGTAGCTTTGTCGTTCCAATGTTCCATTTCCCCACTTGGTCACAGACTTCCCTCCAAAAACTGACCTGGGAGTTTCTATTTTTTCATTTATTTTTTTAATCAACATTTTATTAGCCATCACCAGAAATTGAAGTCCAAAAATGCTTTTATTACTTAAGTAACTGATGTATGACAAAAAAATCAAATCTTACAGAAGAGTACAAGAAAAAAGGAAGCCGCTCCACTACCCCATCCACCCGACTCCAGTCCCCGTCAAGCCTACTCCTTAGAAGTCCTAACGAACTCAACGGTCTGATTTGAGTTCTGATGGTCATAACCTCCATCCCTCCAGTGAATATCCTTATATCTCTGCTTCTTGGTTCATAAACTCCAATGTAAAAAGATAATATTCCTTACACTAGTTTGCCTCCTTGTCACACTTCCCCAGTATATTAGTCTTATTACTCAGCTTACTGAGAGCCAACTATATGCCAGGTAGTGTTTTAGACCTCATGGATGCAACAGTGAACAAAACTAACGGACTAATCTGACTTCGCAGCACTTACATTCTGGAAGGAGAAAGAGTGACAATAAATAAAGTCTGTCAGGTAGTTGTTCTAGAGCAGGGTAAGGAAAATAGGGAACTTGGGGATGAGGGCAGATCAGTGAGCTTTGCCTTTATAATGCTCTACAAACTCCTGCTAGTATACTTTCACATTTCTGGAGCCAGGAATCCTGATATTTGTATTCATAATTTCAAGTTCAGTTACGTACCACTGGTTTGCTCTGGGGCAAATCACTTAGTCTCCTCAAGTTTCCTCATCTGTGAAGATGAGGATGAAAATCCCTTTTTGATAGGGTTGTTGTAAGGATTAAATGAGATAGTTGTGCTGAGCACAATGGCAGGCGCTCAGAGAATGCTCCCAAATACAAGCTATCACTTTCATTAGAATATCCTAACACAAAACCTTGAACAAGATCAAAAGGCTGATGTGACTGACTTAGGTGTGGTCAATCTATGCCCCCAGCATTAGATGACTGCACAGTTTCATTTTATAGTGAATTATATTCCTCTATTAATTTTTAATTTCTAATTTCAGATATTGGTGGATAATTTTCTTTCACACATCTCAACAAAAGTTAACACATCAAAAAATTACCACAATGATATACTTTAAAACACTGTCACCGACTTAAAATATTTATTGAGTGGCTACTATGCACCAGAATCAGTTCTAGGTTCTGGGGATATAGCAATGAACAAAACAGAAAAGATCCCTGCTTTCATGGAACCCACACTCCGGTGGGAGAGTAGTAAGCAAATATGATGAGGTCAGACAGTGCTAAGTGCTATGAAGAAAATTAAACAGGGAAGAAGATACAGAGCAATGAGTGTAGTCTTCATTAGACAGAATAATCAGAGAGTATACTTTAATAAGACAAGGTAGGCAGAGACAGCCTATCTGAGGAAGTGACACTTAGGCAGAGTTGGAATATTGAGAAAGGGCATAAATATTATGTATAAAAACTGTATCTCACCATTAATTCTTATTCCAGCATTGGCACAATGGGCCTTTAAAAGCTTACGTAGGTGATTTTCCAAAAATAAAGCAAAATCTACCTACTAAGACACTTAATTGTGCCAAACAAAAAGTTCTATGATTTTTAAAAGTTGTGTTATAATAGATGGATTATAAATTTAAATGTACTAAAAAATAAAAAGTACCAGGAGAAAATACAAGCAAATATCTATGTAAACTTAAGATGGGTAAAATCCTTTTAAGCATGCCCACAAAAGAAAAAAACATAAAGGCAAAAATTCATACATGTGATTATTTTTACGAAAAGGTAAAAATGTTGAACAGAAAAAAAGCAAAACAAACCAAAGGAAAGGAACACTATCATAAATAAAACTCAAAGTGAAATAAACTGAAAAGCACATTTGTAATGTATATTAAAAAGTAATAGTCTTAACATTTAAAAATATCTTAAACCATTAAGGGGAAAAAAAAACAAAAAGAGGCAATGGTCATAAACAAATAATTTGCAAGGAAATACAAATGGCCAGGACACCAATGAAAAGATGTTCAACTACAGCCAAAATTAAAGAAATGTAATGAAAACTGATTTTGCACTTATCAGAATAGCAAAGATGGAAAAATAGTGAGAAAATTCAGTTTTGCCCAGAGTTCAGGCAAACTGAACTCCTGTGTCCTGTTAAGAGAGTAACATAGAAACAGCTTAAATTTTCAACAATAGCACTGTAAATGAAATTATAAATATTTCAACAGTACTATGATGTTATCAAAATTATAAGATGTGTATTTAATGACACAAATATTTATGATATACTATTGAATGCACAGGCTGAAAGATAATGTTTGGTGTGACACTATGCATGTAAAATTATGTTTATACAGATTGATAAGTATAGTCACCAAATATTAAGGGCGATTATCTATCTACAATGGGACTTGAGGTAATAGTACATTTAGTACTTGACTGTGTAAGTACCTACATATTTATTTTTGGAACTGTCTCAAAGAAGGATTTTTACAAAACTATACACTAACTTGACAGTCAAATACGTAACAGCAACCATCATCATGGTTTCAGTTTTCACCCCGCTATACAAGGGAAGGACAGGAGGGCATTCGTAAAGATACTATAAAGCCAAGATTATGATCAACTCAAATAAGGGAAAAATGCCCAGTTGAGAACTTTCCCGTTATTTGTATGACACCATCATTTAGTTTATGCAAAAATGTAAAGCTACCCTAATGTTTTACAAACTGGCATTCCCTAATTTTTAGTTCAAGTGACATGAAAAACTTCCATTTCTAAGCCAAAAACACCTCCCCATTCCAAAACATATTACAAATATATAGTTACCAAGATTATAGTTTGGTACTGGCATAAAGATAGACAAAGATCAATGGAAGAAAACTAAGAGTTGTGAAATAAATCCACACATTTATAGTCAGTTGATTTTCAACAAGGGAGGCAAGATACTTCAATGGGGGAAAGAATAGTCTTTTCAACAAATGGTGCTGGAACTGGACATCCACATGGAAAAGAATGAAGTCGGACCCCCACACCTCACATTTTACATAAAAATTAATTCCAAATGGATCAAAGATCTAATGTAAGGGCTAACATTATAAAACTCTTAGAAGAAAACAGGTGTAAATCTTCATAACTTTGGATGAGGCGATGGTTTCTTAGAGACACCTAAAGCACAAGCAGTCAAAGAAAAAAATTTAGATAAATTGGACTTCATCGAGATGAAAACTTTTGTGCTGCAAAGGTCCCTATCAAGAAAAAAAAAAAGTGAAAAGACAATGCACAGAACGGGAGAAAATATTTTCAAATCATGTATCTGACAAAAGTCTAGAGTTCAGAACATAGTAAAAAAATTCTTAAGGGGCACCTGGGTGGCTCAGTCAGTTGAGCATCTGACTCTTGGTTTCCGCTCAGGTCATGATCTGAGGGTCATGAGATGGAGCCCCGACGTCAGGCTCTGTGATCGGCAGGGAATCTGCCTCTCTCCCTTTCCCTCTGCCCCTCCCCCGGCTCCCATCCATGTGAGCACACTCGTTCTCTCTCTCTGGAATAAAGAAATCTTTAAAAAAATTCTTAAAACTCAATAATAAAAAAATAATTTTAAAGTGGGGAAAGAATTTGAACCAACATTTCTCCGAAGATAAGACAAATGGCCAATAAACACATGAAAAGATGCTGAACATAATTAGTCAGAGAAATGCAAATCAAAGCCACAATGAGATACTACTTCATAGCCACTAGGATAGTTATGTTAAAAAAGATGGACAATACCAAGTGTCAGGTGAGGATGGGGGGAAATTAAAACCTTTACCCACTGGTGGTGGGAATGTAAAATGGTGCAGCCACTTTGGAAAAAGTTTGTCAGCTTCCGTGATGTTAAACACAAAGTCGCCATACATCCCACGCAGCAATTCTAACCCAAGGTAATTGAAGACATTTGTTCACAAGAAGACTTGTGCACAAATAAATGCTCATAGCAATATTATTCAAGATAGCCAAAAAGTGTTAACAACCCAAATGTCCATCAACAAAATCTGATGTATCCATACAGTGGAATAGTATTCAGCCATTTAAAAAAATGAAGTACTGATATGTGGTATAGCATGGATGAACCTTGAGAATATTACACTAAGTGAAAGAAACCAGACACAAAAGGACACGTATCATATGATTCCTTTTTAATGAAATATCCAGAATAGGCAGATCCAAAGAGAGACAAACTAGATTAGTGATTCCCAAGAGCAAGGGGAGAAGGGGAGAACTGAGCATGACTACTGATGGGTATGGGGTTTCCTTTTGGAGTGATGTAAATGTTCTAAAACTAGACTGATGACTGCAGAGCCTTGTGAACATTCTAAAAACACTGAATTGTACACTTCAAAATGGCAGATTTTATGGCATGTAAATTAAAAAAAATTTTTTTTAAAAGAATGATGGCAAACTTTTTGCCTAGCAATTCTACTTCTAGGTACTTACCCAAGACAACCTATGTCCACACAAAGACTTGAAGTGGATGTTCATAGCAGTATTATTCATAATAGCCAAAAAGTGGAAACAATCCAAATTTCCATCAACTGATGAATGAAAAAATGTGGTATATCCATATAATAGAAAACTATGCAGCCAAAATAAGTAAAGAATTACAAATGCATGCTAAGCATGGGTAAACTCAGAACACTTTAAATGACTGGATTTTATGGTGTGTAAATTATACCCCCACAAAATTTAAACATAATGGGATAAAGATTTCAAGAGACCTTCCACCAAAAGAATGACAGGAATGACAAATGTTAAGATGTTAATATCGGGTGCCTGGGTGGCTCAGTTGGTTAGGCGACTGCCTTCGGCTCAGGTCATGATCCTGGAGTCCTGGGATCGAGTCCCACATCGGGCTTCCGGCTTGGCGGGAAGTCTGCTTCTACCTCTGACCCTCTCCCCTCTCATGCTGTTTCTCTCTCTCTCTCTCAAATAAATAAATAAATAAAATCTTTAAAAAAAAGATGTTAATATCATTAATGGTTAGGTAAATTCAAACTAAATCACGAGATACCACTACCTACCCATGAGAATGGCCAAAATTCAAAATACTGACAACAGCAAGTATTGGCAATAATGTGGGAAAACCCTCACACAGCACTGGGGAGAATGGAAAATGGTACGGTCACTTTGGAAAACAGTTAGGCAGTATCTTAGGAAGTGAAACAAATATTTACCAGATGATTCAATTATTCCACTCCATGTCTATTTATTCAAGAGACATGAAATCACCTGTTCACATAAAGATTTATGTATCACTGTTCACAGCCACTTTATTCATAATAGCCCAAACTGGAAAGAGCCCAGTGTCCACCAATAGGGGAGTGGCTAACAAACTGTAGGACAGTCATACAACGGGATACTACTCAGCAATTAAAAAGAACTGATTCAAACAATAACACCGATGCCGCTCACAGATATGCTGAGCAAAACAAGCCTTACCCAAATAAAGGACATACTGAATGTTTTCAGCTAATCTACAGTGACACAAGCAGATCAATGGCTGCCTAGGGGTGGATGGTGGATGGGTGGGAACGGGATGTAAAGGGGCTTCGGGTACCTTTTGAGGGGTGACGGAAGTGTTCTCCATCTCGATTGTGGTGATAGCTGCACAGGTGTTATCTATGTAACCAAACTCACCAGACTGTACACTTACATGTTTTTGTTGTGTGTAAATTATACCTTACTGGAGCTGCTTTTAAAAAAAGCTGTTAAGAAAAAAGTCTGATTAGAAATATATCACCATTCTGATTGAGGAACCAGGCCTCTGAAAAATGGAAATGAGCTAACAAATCTGTCTGTCTGCCTCTCCTGCAATCCTAGTGTTTGCAGAACTTTCATCTGTTTTCACCTGTTGGAGCAGCACTGACACATACCAAGGCTGGCACGAGCATGCAACTGTTAACAGACGCACAGTCACATAAAGTGTTTTCCAATGACTTTAGTAATCTTACGCCTTGACAGATCTGACACAAATGCTTATTCAAGAGCTAGGTTTCACACACCATGTTATTTATATATTTGCTATGCCATGCCTCATCACCAGCCTTTGCTAAAAATACTGAAATCATAAGCAACCTAAGGGTAGAAACTTTTTCCACATCAGCGTCCATGTGGTGTCTCACAGTATTGTACTTCTATCCAATGTTCAATAAATATGTGCTAAATGAATGAACCCACACTTCAGTTCACCCTGCATTCCAGTTCAAGTAACTCCCACACATTCTTCTTCAGGCTGAGAAGACTTCAAGATTACCAACAGAGCTCCGAGAATGAAAATCACACAACAGCTACTCACATACTCAGTTACCTCTAGTGGCTTTCTGGTGATTGCTGTAGGTGTAACAGAATGCTATTTCTGAACTAGTAACTGCCGCATTTCTCAGGCCTTTCGTTGCTGGTGCTTATGGCTACTCACTCAGTGACTCACAGGCAGCTGCTACTTCAGGAAGGACAGACAAGAATCAAAAGTAAGACATCATTGCTCAACTTTGATGTCAAAGTTTTTTTTTTTAAAGCCAAAGGAAGAAACATGTACCTGGAAGCTAAAAGGCTTTTGATTTATCAGAGCCAAGTTCTGGAGGCAGAAAGGGCTTTTAGCAATCTACAAACTTTGGTGTGCAAAATGGAGAAAAAAAAAAATTCAAGGACCCCAGCCTGGCTGACACAGGCAGTTTATTCTATGAACCACAGAGTTGGAAGAACAGGTAATGATATAGGAAAGGTTTTCGCAGTCAAAAAGAGCCGTTAAGTTTGAGGAAAGAGACCTGGAGGGGATGTAGCAAGATGTTAGCGGTAAAGGTCTATGACATGCTTGGCGCTCCCCCCCCCCCCCCGCCCCCAGCCAAGGGCTGACACTCCATTTGGGGTGTGAGAAAACCCCAGATCAAGTTGTAGACTGGCTGTATACACACCACACACACCACAACAATTAACTCAGAATCTCTGGTGTGGGGTAAAGGGCTTAACAGTTTTTAAAAAACTGTCTTCCCTTCCTACCTCCCAAGTTGATCTAATCTTCAGTCAAGTTTTAAGGATTACTGACTTGCAGGGATCCCAAAGTTGGAGAGTGCAATATACCTGTTTTCCCATGGTGTAGCCATCCTTGTGGACAAACTTGCTGGCAATTCTACCCCTGACTCCTTTTAACAGGGAACAGGGTGCTTGAGCACAGAACTCCCACACAAACCAGGGAGCAGCTTACTGAAGACAGCTCAGACTTCACCACTGGTGACTCTCAACGCCAGATTTGGAAGAGTCTCGGTTTTGTGAATGAGGGTCTGGTGGACAAGTTTTAGCAGTCTAAGCACGGATGTGGTACAAAGTTAACTACTGCTAGAAGGCCTGAAACTCCCGCAACTGTCCCCACAGGGCTCTACACAGGGGACAACTCAGACAAGAGCTATTCATCAGCACTGCTTACAACTCCTGTTGGTCACCACAAACAAACCAACTCCTAACTGTAACACTGACTCAGTTATTCAGAGCTTGTGCATCTTTACCAAAACGCTGTAGTCATAACAAAAGCCAGTGACATTTGTGAAAGCAAATAAAGAGGATTCCTTAAATCAACCTTTTCAAGGTATTTCCAGTCTCACTGAAAAAATTAGGGAACTCTGACTCAGTTTAGTAACAAAAGAGGATTAGCTCTGCTCATGCATAGTACCTAATTAACTTTCAGAGACCAAGTTTGAATTATAAGACCTTCAAAAATATTTAGGTGAGGATAGATTAGAGTGGAAAACCAACCTCCCAGAGTCATCTAGACCTATCAGCCCCTGGTCACATTGGCTCTTGAGCACTTAAAATGTGGCTATTTCCAAATACAGATGTGCTATAATATACATCAGATTTCAAAAATTGAAAAAACATCTAAAAATATCTCACTGACAATTTTTATACCAATTACATGCTAAAATGACAATAATTTGGATATTTAAAGACCTAGGAAGGCCTTTAGCCTTTGCAATGTTTGAACTCCAACAGTGGATGAACTGTATGCTGTTTGACTCCCTTGATGGATATCCTCTATTTGGATAACAAATATCCTTAACATTTACAGATTTAATAACACTTTTAATTTATAAATGAGCTACTTTAAAAGGTTCAGGACATCCAGTTATTTGATATTTTTCTGAAATATAAATCTGCATTGCTAACAGTACACAGTTTGTTTTCAGTTACCCAGCTACTAAATTATCAAGCCAATCAGAAAGAATTTAAGTCTTATACTGACTTTGTTGGGGAGTTAGTTTTTGGTCAGGTACTTTTTAACGCTCATAAAATAATGAACACTGAATTCATAAGTTCATGGAAAAGAACCAGACGAGTAAGGCACTATATGGCAGAATTTAACAACGGTCTTATAATTACGGCATCATTAAGGTGTTGCAGAAAAAGCATTTTCACTTTATTTTACATGAGAAGTCAAATCTTAAATCATGCAATTATATTTTTGAATATAAGGTTTTTTGTTTTTTTTTTTCACATTTTAGGACAATTCCCTCTAAGGTGTTAAGTTTCTATTATTCTAACAGGCCTTGCTTTGTAGGAATTCCTGGTCTAGAAAGTTCCAAGTTACCTACTGGTGCATCTTCGAACCAATTCGGAGAAACCTGTCAAAGTTTGGTGTCCCCACAGATATGCCGTATTAGATTAGGGAATCTCTGAGGAGAACGGACTACCTGACCTAATATAATACAAGGATATCCCAGGGTTTCTGCTGCTTCTCCAGGAACTAAATATAAGCTTATCAGTCCTCTTTTTCTGTCCTTCACTAAACAAAGATAATCATGAAGCACTCACTGGCAACGTACAGCCTTCCAGAAACTAATAAACCTCTAATGGTCCCCCTCTTGCTCAGCCTAACTCACCTATCGCAAAGTAGCATCCACCTTTCCTGTATACCAACTTCTACAAATACTCTACTTCCAATAATACCTTCCTTCTGTTGTGAGTGGCCAAGAAGACAAGCATAACTCAAAGGGTCTGGGACAAAAGGACCAGAGAGAAAACCTCATATTCCAGAATGCATCTTAGCATTTCACCACGCAAACCTGAGAAAACATGGCCCTATTCCAACAGGCATCTGAAGTTAAGGGGGGAATGCGAGGGTGGGGTTTTGGGAGAGGTCCAACTCAACAAACCTAGATGTCATTGTACTGGTGCAGTGTACCCCACTTATCAAGCACTTACTGACTCTAATAGTGTTGGCAACATTTGTGGCTAGACAACTCCTGAACCTTTACAGCACCCCCCCCCCCCCCGCCCCGCCACCACCACGTATATTCTTCTGCCTTCTCACAACCTGCCAACTATTCCTGTCTGGCTTCTTTCTCAAGGCTCTGCCTCCCATTTCAGATCCAGTTTATGTTAGAGTTGGTGTTCTTTATCTCAGGTTCTCCAGGAATATTTGACATACTCAGCTTTCCCCAAGTGGAGATATTCTGTCCTTAAGACTCACCCCTTCACGATGTGGAGAAAGTACAGATGGAGTTGTCCTGGTCTGGTTTCTCAACCCCCACATGTAAATGATTACCAAGATGAGTCCACTTTCCTCTCTAAATTTTCAAGTTCTTCATCCTTCCTTTCCCTATAGTCATTCCTTTAGTTTTGCCTCTATTTTGCCCGAACTGCTAACCATTTTCTAACAAGGTCTCTCTGCCTCTAGTTTCATTCTTCTCCAATCTGATGAGTAAATCTGTCTTTTTCCTGCTTAAGATCCTCCAATTGTGGGGCGCCTGGGTGGCTCAGTCATTAAGCATCTGCCTTTGGCTCAGGTCATGATCCCAAGGTCCTGGGATTGAGCCCCACATTGGGCTCCCTGCTTTGTGGGAAGCCTGCTTCTCCCTCTCCCACTCCCCCTGCTTGCGTTCCCTCTCTCACTGTGTCTCTCTCTGTCAAATAAATAAAACCTTAAAAAAAAAAAAAAGATCCTCCAATTTTAGTTTGGCACATATATCCCTTCGTGCTCTGATTATCTGCTTGCCTCTCTAGACAGAGCAACTCTCCTAGAATGTCCTGCTTGTATGTGCTATGCTCTCTGCCTTAGGAATACCCTTCCCAAACCTCCCACTGCACATGTCCTTTTATCCATATCCCCTGGAGTTATGTATGACCTATTTGTTCTTAAAAACTTTGTTTCATCATTCCCTTGCCTAATCCAGTGACCTTCCTCACTACCCCTACTATACCTTGTGTACATGTCCATAACAGCAATTATTACTCTTTATTATATGCTTGCTTACTTATTTGCTTCCCCCAGTAAAGATTAAGGTCTTAGAGATTAGCTAGCTTAGATTTCTGTTATTTTTGGTCCCTAACAGTCCACGGAACCAAGTATGCTTAATACAGAATTGCTGGGACAGTAAACCTCTAGATTTTAGCAAGAAGGAAGAACAGAATCCACTATGGCTTCTATTATATACGTAGGTTTCTTAAATGCATCAGCTAAAGTCTAAGACATTACTCTGCTACCTCATGACTGGAGAGAATAACAAAAATTATTCATAGATGGGCACAGATATTTTTATTGTCTATAATTACCCCTAATATTATTGTTTACTGTGTGTCTGGTGCATACATGTACCTTCCCCATTGAGCCTCACAACCTTGAGGTAGGTAGTAGTTTCTTCACCTCTTTTTATAGGTTTATAGGCAGAGGCAAGGCACAGAGAAGTTAAGCATCTCGCCCAATGTCAAAGAGATAGCAAAACCAGGCAGTCTGGCTCCAGAACTGTGTTCTTAACCACTCTGCTACAAAGCTCAATAGCTCTTACATCATGAAAACTGCACTTCAAAAGATTACTCCTCTTTTTAAAACATAAATGTAATATTACCAAATACAATCTAAATTTTAAAAGTTATGATTACACACTGACAGACCATCCTCCCCAAAACTTAATAGCTCTACTACAATCATATTTCAATTAAAAAATTTACAAATAGGTTTCACATTAGAAATTTCAAAGTACATTTTTACTTCTGGTTATGGTAATGAAGACCTCTTTGTTCATTACCACCATAGTTGTTTCTCAAGCTATTTTAGACGTTTAACTTAATGGGTGTACAAAAACAGATAAAGAAACTGTGACATCAGTTAATTCATGGTAACCTTTCAGCAATCAGATAATTCTGTTTTATTGTAATATACTGTCAACTTCTAGACATTACAGCAGATATGACAAATTTCCTCGAAAACATTCTATTTTCTATTTCTAAATAACAGGATAATTTGGCAAGATCATTTGGAAGTTTTATTTATTAAGATAGCAGTAATGAATTGTTCCATTTTAGTTTAGAACATACTAATACAAGTTGTTCCTAATACACTTTCTATATTTCTTGTGATGGATGCTTCTGATCTTATTTAACAGGAAAGTACTTTCTAATAGAGGAAAGTAAGAGGTATTACAGAACAGTCATTGTTGAAACCATGAACAAAGCAATGAATATTATTACTGTGATTTTCTAAGAAACTGATACTCAGTCATTGCAAAGAAATAAAATGTAATGGATTTCTGTAATAAAGATCAATACCATCATCAAATTCCAAAATCTCTCTTAATCTCCCCACAGGGTCTGTTAACTGTATCATATGCACACAGGTGTCAAAAATGCTATTGACTAAAATGTAACCTTTTCAAAACGCTAGCACCAGGTTCACTGGAAAGAGGGCAGAGGTGAACTGTAAGTTTATAAACATTAAACCATTGGTACCTATCAATCTCAGCATATCAAATCAAAAAGGCAGGCATGAAAATTTATAATAGGAGAAATCAGTCACATATTCTAAGACGTGGGGTCCTGACAGGTGCCTCACAGTCCAGGGCAGAGCTAAGAAGCACAATGTTGGTTGACAGATACTACAGTATCACCTTAAAATTTTTCCTTTATTTCTGGGATATGAGTTTATGCCATATTGCTCTTTGCTTCTCTATAAACAAGCAACCAACAATTTATCTTATTATTAGCCACTGGTCTAAAATTAATGATGGCTTAAGTATCTGAATACATACCAACTCCCCTAAGTATAGTAATGTTTCAGCTAAAACTTAACATTAACATATCTGGTTTTCTTCAACGCTTTTAGTTCTTTCCAGAGAATCAGCTTAACTTCAAAGACCAGGTACTTCCCATTCAATTCAGGAATTCTGTGATTTAAAAAGAACATTCAGCTTCCTAACTTAAACACAGCACTCACAGAATACGGCACTCAAAGTACTGCCTGGGTAAGTTATTAACAGAAGTTTTACCCATTCAGCTGTTCCCCAGTAAGAATCACTAGTAGGAGTATACCAAGTAGCAACTTCCTCTAAAGAAAACCAAGGAGCAATCTGGTTTCAGAATGAAAAGATCTGGATAGAGAAGAAAAGTAGACAATAAAACAGATAATTTAACTACTGTTATTCACAATATAGCAAAGAAAAAATCAGAAGTTACACACTTCAAAAAAGGGGTTGCAGGGTGATAGGCCAAAGACAAAATACTGGCATGCTGGAATTTTTTTTCTTTTTTAAACTTAGTATCTGTACAGGAACAAGGGACACTTCACATTTAACACATTGTCAATATGTATTGAGTTCACCTCAAGATAGATCCAACTGCAAGAAAATGGCCCCAATGAACCAGAAGATTTCCTGCAACTAACGAACTGTACTCACAATTAATAAGCAACATTTACCTCTGTGCAGTTTACAAAGTTCTCAATAATCTGATTTATATGGAAACTTGCTCTGTGGAAAAAATAAGATGGTTTGGATATTATTGATGCATAATATGGATTATCAATCAGATACGAAATTCAATTATTCTTGAATTTTTAGAAAGAGTTTCATGCTTTGTTCGAACGTAGTAGCTCATTGTCAGGAAATTTCCTTTCTTCAACTCTCCAAGTTAGTATATAAAATTAGGTAATATTTACATTTAATTTATTGTTTTTTTTCATTTAAAGAAATATCTCTTAGTCTTGCTATATAGGAAGTTAATTTAAACGACTGCTCTTAAACTTCATTATACCCAAACTTAGAAAGTAAAATAAGCTTTGAAAAGGAATATGCCATTTTCATGAATACATTTTTAACCTGAAATCTTTTCAAAATACATATTGCAAATATGCTGACAGTGCCAGACCCTCAGACATTTGGGGCTACATTCTAATACAGTGTTTAGTGGGTGAGAACTGAAATAACAGTATAACATTTAAAAGAAGTATAAGACTTGCACTAAGAAACCAAAACCCATATAGCATGCAAGTTAACATGGCCTTTTAAATGTTGTTCCGCTATCACAAAAAAAATCAGTTATAGAAACCATTATTTATATTTCAATCACAAACACTGCTCTTAAAATACAATCTATATCAGATTTATAACCAGATCTGAAAAACAGAGATTAAGATGAGGCTTAGTCTAATTTCTCCGGCAAAAAGTCAAAAAGTAAGATAGAATAATCTTACTATCTCTTATACATTCTGGCAACAACAAAACCCAAAGAGCCAGATCAAAGTAAAACGAGGAGTCAAAATTGGCAATAAACCCATTATGAAGAGTGGCACTAAAGTGAAATTTCAGAACATATTGCTTTCTAAATATGTAAGTGCGATCTTATTGGAAAACATGTTATTTACAAAGATTCTAGAAAGCTACCACCAACTTGGTGTCTAGGTTTTTGATCTTTATTTTGCCTCCATAATATTCATTTGTCAGTAGTTTCAAGCTATGTACTTAAATATACCTAATGTGATTTTATATCCTACTTACACTATTCTGTGTCCACATACAGATTTACAAATATTGTAAGCCACATTATGTAGAATATTATAATATTTTCCAGAGTAGCAACTTTGACTTTGAATAAAAACCAGAGTATCTGGGCTATAAAAACATTTTCTTTTCAATTTCTAAATTCTTTTAAGGAATCACTGATGGAGACTGAACTTAAAGTAAAAAAGTGCTAACCTCTTTCAATTTTAACAAAAAAGGGATTGCTATGAACAGATTTTAAGTAAATACTGTTCTAGACAAATATAATAATCAAATAGCACTCGACACAAATAAACACTGAACTTTCTTCTACAGCACAGGGCTCCCACTGTAGCAGCTGCCGCACAGGACCCTATGAGAATCAGAGGCTGAGCGAGAGACCGAGAATACGGTACAAACAAGGAAAAGAACATAAGCTTAGGAAATTAAAAAGTCCATGAGTAAATCGTATCTGAAAATCAACTTCCAGGAGAATATTAATAGGTAATTACTATAGCCAGAGTTAATCTCTGCCTTCAAGAACGGAAGACAACAAAACAATTCTCACCATAACAATATACCAGTAGTAGAAAAAAATAAATCATTCACAGAATATTCTATGAGGCTTCTCCTGGGGGGGGGGGGGGTATGTGTCTATGTGTTAAAGCTTACAAAATTAAAAATGTGAAACAAAATGGATTCCTATTAAGATTTCATGATAACAGAAAAAAATTTAAGGAAAGAATATTTTCCTTGAGGGAAGAGTATTTCCCATAACTGGTTTAAAAAGCACCTATGAAATCATGCTGTCCGTGGTCACAACTGAGGTTTTGGATGCTTTTGTCAACTGCAGCATAACTAAAGGCATTTCACAGCATAACTTTAGGGAAAATGTTATCTGGTCTAGAATCACACAAAAAGCAATGAAAATTCTTTTAATTGCTTCTAAAACACCAATTTTTCTGGGTAGCAGCAGTTGCTCCTGTACATGCCCTTTCAAAAAATATGAAACAGAAGCAGAAATACGGGAAAAATTTGAGAATAAAAGTAGCAGCATTAAATAGAAAAGCAAATACTTAAATACGGTTTAAAATAAGGAAACAGTACTGTGCAACTTTCAATTATACCAAGTAAAGTGCACTGCTTAAATGTTCACTGATAACATTTTCCCTGTATGATGAAAATATGAAATCTACTTATTGGTATCTTTTTATATTAAAAAAAAAAAAAGACATTCACTATTGTAGCCCTGATTGCTCTCTTCCAGTATTTTTTAACCATTCAAATGTATTTTGTGGGAATATTTATTCACATAATTTTGCTTAATACATTTCCTTCTACACAAGACTGAATTTAAAAGTCTCTATAACATTTTCAATTACAGTAATAACACATTAATAAATTATAAATTAACAAAATCTTCATATTTGCTTTAAAAAATCATTTTTCAAACACTAACCTCCAGATTACCTGGAAAATTAAAGATGCAAATTGCTATAAATCTGGCATCCCGATTAAATTGATTTTTAAAAGTATATAAAATGTCCCTCAAATTATTCCAAGTTCCATGCAAGAAAATTTTATTTTACCCTTTTCATAAGTTACTAAGTTTACAACCTGCTAAACATTCTACCCAAATGTGGGAAAACTTTCTGGAGATGCAAAGCACAATAAAATAATTACATGAAAAGAACAAATAAAAATACCCGTTAAAACAAAGTTATTATAGCTGGCAGCACTTAAAATTCGTAATTTGTATTTTTTTTTTAAAAGTTGCATAGCTGCAAGATGATTCATTACTGATTACTGAGCAGTTTTACTTAAGAGGAAATAATACATTTAATAAATCGCAATTCGATTTAGTTCATCAAAATGTAATTATGTAACTTGATTTACTCTTTGGACTGCATTCTGGTACTGTTACACTTTTCATTTCAAATATTAACATACTTTAGCTCTCCTATGTATAAGTCTATTTTCCACTCTTGGGGGAAAAAAATAGAAGAACTTGAGATCATGGTCTACATTCAGACAATGTTTTACTGCTTGATTACATTTCTTGGTTTCACATTTAAGACTTTAATTTATAAGAAGTACATTATGTGGTCTTCAGTTTTAGATGAATGCAGAAACATCGTGTTGGGGAAAATAAAGTGACCCCCAACCAAAAAACAAGTCAAAACACAACTAGTTGCGCGGCTCTACAGAACTTAATAAAATCAACTTCTAAATCAGTTAACTTTGGCGTCTGAATACAAAATGTTTATCAGTGTTACCTATGTAGATGACTATTAAGGGATGTGCAGCATTTTCAAAATCCCTGTGTGTCCTTTATATGCATGTTTGGTACACTGAGTTCTGTGGCAACTGTCCTCTCTTCAGCAGGGTTATTCCCCTGTATGATTGTCCATCTCTGCATTACCAAGGCTCACAGAACTCAGATTTCTGGCTGAATATGCCTGCAGTTTTGTTTTTCTTTTTCCAGAGACAGATCCTCATATCCTCTCAGTTTTTCAAGCATCTTGGAAAGACAAGAAAACCTGTGTAGAAGCAGATGCATAAGGTTTAAGCAGTGGTCCATAATACTAATACAAATCAAAATACAACACCCATTTCCCAGGAACACTGCTTTACATTGCTATGCATTTTCATATACTTACTATTCTAAAAACTCCTAAAATTAGTATTCTGCAAAAGAACACATGAAGGACAGAAGGACCAATTAAAGCTTAAAACAGTCACAAAAATTAGCCACCACGTAAGTCATTCTCCCTCCACAATAAAGACCACACCGAAGTACAGAAAACACACAACACGTAACACCTACACACCTATTAACCTTCCCCTAAATAACTAATAACCTCCAATAAAAATAGTAAACAATTTCCTAACTAATCAAAACCTTAGTTTGTTATGTATATCTATTTTGGGTTGTCCATTAAATTCTTAGGCTGAAGAACATCAGTAATGCTGTATGTCTGCTATATGTTGTTTTTTTGTTTGTTTGTTTTAAAGTTTTAACAGCCGGGACGCCTGGGTGGCTCAGTTGGTTATGCATCTGCCTTAGGCTCAGATCATGATCCCAGGATCCTGGGATCAAGTCCCACCATCGGGCTCAGGGAGCCTGCTTCTTCCTCTGCCTGCCGCTTCCCCTGCTTGTGCGCTCTCTGACAAATAAATAAAATCTTTAAAAATAAATAAATAAATGTTTTAACAATAAATTCTCTTCAAACCCACACGTTTAATCTAAGACAGCAAAAGGGATGGGAGGAATTTATCATTTGACAAATAAGAGCAGTCAGCACAGAAGCAAAAATTTGAGTTAAGATATTCCATGTCTGTACATTTGTAAAAATGACTCTTTAAGACCCATAGAGACAGATTCCATTGATTTTTTTAAGATTTTATTTATTTAAGAGAATGAGAGAGAGCATGAGAGCGGGGAGGGTCAGAGGGAGAAGCAGACTCCCCGCCAAACAGGGAGCCCGATGTGGGACTCAATCCCGAGACTCCAGGATCATGATGTGAGCCGAAGGCAGTCGCTTAACCAACTGAGCCACCCAGGCACCCCAGATTTTAATTTTTTAAAAGATTTTATTTATTTATTTATTTATTTGAGAGAGAGAGAAACAGCATGAGAGGGGAGAGGGTCAGAGGGTGAAGCAGGCTCTCCGCTGAGCTGGGAGCCCGATGTGGGACTCGATCCCAGGATTCTGGGATCATGACCTGAACCGAAAGCAGTCGCTTAACCAACTGAGCCACCCAGGTGCCCCAGGTTCCATTGATTTATAAGATTTGTAAGGGCAGCTGCCACCAAACTAAGGTTCTATATAAAAAAAAAATCAATAAAAAGATAACACTGATACGTAAGTAAGGAAACTAAAACACTGTTTAAGACCAACATGTATATTGACTATGAGATGAAACACATGTTCATTATACCCCATAAGCTCATTGTAACACTAAAGTAAAAATTTAGCTGATTGGATCATGAAATAAAAACAGTTTTATGACCATAAAATCCCATCTCACATAAAAAAGTTTACTGCCTCTAAAAGACACGTTTTATCGATAGGTGAAAACTTTAGACATTATTATCTTGGTATGTAAAATACTAAGATAAAAATTTCATTTTATTAGCACGAGTTTTTAGTACTTCTCTTTAAATGCTTCTATAATTTGAGCCGTATTTTTAGTTTATTGGCCCAGACATACGGTTACAGTGAAGATATTCCAAAGCATCCTCTTCAAAACACCTGTTCACCGTGAAATAAAAACATACCTGCACATATACTCAAAATATCACTCCATCGACACTCTTCTTTTATACAGAAATCTTATCCCAATTCATACTTCCAGTGTGTCAAGGTCTGCTCTGAATCAACTCATGGGAAAAGGTTCAAAAGCTGACAGTCTGGGGCACCTGGGTGGCTCAGTCGTTAAGCGTCTGCCTTCAGCTCAGGTCATGGTCCCAGGGTCCTGGGATCGAGCCCCACATCGAGCTCCCTGCTGCCTTCTTCTCCCTCTCCCTCTCCCCCTGCTTGTGTTTCCTCTCTCGCTGTGTCTCTGTCAAATAACTAAATAAAATCTTAAAAAAAAAAAAAAAAGCTGACAGTCTTCTCATACCCTCCAGCTTCCCAAGGAGTTCCCATTTCCCACGCAGAACCCTACTGTAATTGTGACAGAGGTCTCACTTCGTGCTGCATTCTTACTTCAGTTGCTATAACGGCTATTCGGTAATCTCAAATCTCCTCTCTCAATACTCTAATCTGCTGCTATTGAATTATCCTCATTAAGGGCAATGATCTGTTTCAGTTTCCTATCTTTAGTCTTAGCCATTCAGAAAAGACTGTTGGCGGTTACCGTCTTAGGTCTCTGAACACAGAGATTCCAACTCCTGAAACAATTCCTGGACTGGCTAAAATGTTCTGCCTGGATGTAAAAATCCAGTGCTTCATGTCATTTCTGCAAGTCTTCTCATAAAAAGCTTTTCATATATATGAAGATATCAATTAAATTAACTACTTTTTCAAAGCTAAATGATGTCACATTTAACTCACTTCATGGAATATGGAAAAAACAATAGTCAAGTGAGTTTATCATTCAATTCACTGAACAATTTCAGATAATGCAGGATAAGCAGCTAAACCAGCAGAGCAAAACAAATTCTGTATTTGGTTTAAAATTCATCTTTTTTTTCACTTTTCCTGCTACTGTATAGACAGGCACTATATAACATGCTGAGAATACTAAGGGGCAAGATTAAACTGAATGAATGAGTACATGATGCAACTTTTTGAAGAAAATGCTCCTACCTAATTATAGCAAAATAGGTAAGAACACAATCTTTGCAGCCAATATGCCTGGGTTCAAGTCCCAGTTCTACCAAGGAACTAGCTTGACTAGTCAAGTTCTGTAACCTCTAACTTTGTTTCCTCATCTGTATAATGGGAAAAGGAATAGCAAGAGTCCTGAGCTCAAAGGGTTGTTACAACAATTAGATGAGTTAGTAATAGATGTTAAAATGCTTAGAACAATGCCTGGCACATAATAATGCAACATGAATGTTAACTAATTGTTATGATTAGAATTATAATATTATGTTGCATTACTTAAGAACATACCTGTCAAGTTTGGAATAAGAGTACAGAATTTGATTCTGTTTACTAAATGCATGCCTTGGACTATTGTGCATACTGCTTCTTAAAGTCATGAAATTAATTACTTTGGCCTTCAGATTTCTTAGTGGTAAAACAGGGTAATATCTACTGATACTTACATATGTGCAGTACATGTATGAAGTTTATACAAACCATATACTTCACGGGTTTAAGCACTAAAATTAAATGTGTTTTAAAGTACTAAGAATGGAGAAGTTACTCAATATATGACTTTCTTATGGAATCAATAAAGTTGTTTTCTATGTATCTTCATGTGAGTTTTTTACACAGTAACCTAACACAATGTCTGGGACACGGACACACACACACACACACGCTTCAATAAGTAAATGAATGAATTAAAATGGTGGCTGAGAATGTATAACTCAAGTAACAAGCTTAAAAGTAATTAAAACAGAAAAAGGGAGAATTACCTATAAAACAGGAAGCTGATGCTTAATCTGAAGGGTGCTCAGGGCAAGATCTATTTACTTCAAACCATTCATCTATGCAGCTAGAAAAGAACAAAACCAGAAAAACTGAAACACTTATTGTTTAATTATTGATATCATGACAGCCATAATAAAAATTCTTACTTCTTGACCTTAATATATATTTATAGGAAAAAGATTTCAATATTTTAAATGAGTATATTTGGCATATGTAAGTAAAAGATAAGGATCTGTTTATTACATTTTGATTTTTTTTTTGTAATTCTACACCCAACGTGGGGCTAACCTCATGACCCTAAGATCAAGTGGCATGCTCTTCTGACTGAGCCAGCCAGACATCCCACATTTTGATTATTCAAAGCAGTTAAGGAAATAAACTTTGCAAAATTATGCTATAAAGTACTTTAAAGTTGAAGTAGAACAACCATTACCAAAAGAGAATCTAAAGAACACTTTACCAATATTCAAAATTAAGTGACAAATCTGGATATTTTTCTCCTCAAAATATTCATTCATGCAAATACAATCTGTTCATGTACCTATCAATGTAATCAAAAACAGCTTTTAAATTCTAATTCTTGACAGTACTGCATCTTTTAAAAGACTATACTTCAATACTCACATATAAATATAGCCTTTTAATTCTATTCTACTCTACAATACATATACATACACAAATAAAAATACTATCATCCAATTGCATTTATATTTTGTGATTTTATTAGAAGTTAAATATTAGGGTGCATATAATTTCCTCATTATAGATCTGCACTGTTCAATGCAGTAGCCACAAGCCATATGTGGCTATTTAAATTCATGATGATTAAATAAAAGAAAAATGCAGTTCCTCAGTCACACTACCACATTTCAAGTGCTCAAAAGCCACATGCATGGCTATTGGCTATTCTACTAGACACACAGATATGAAACATTTTCATCACTGCAGAAAGTTTTAGTTCACTGTGATAAGTGGTAAGGCCTTGATAAGGTTAAGTAACTTGTCCAACAGCTAGAAAGTTACCCAAGCAGAATTCAAACTGCTCAACATTCTCATTGTCGACGAATCTCAAATGTGCATTTGCCACAAAGCTAGAAGGCTTGGCTAATACGCTTACAGGCAAAATTATTATGTATCCTTCTCATATCCTGATAGAATAGTTTGGTGGGTAAAAATAATGGTGAAATCAAAAGGAAAAAAGGTAAAGTATCTCATCCACACAATATTCTTTCAAATATCTAAAATAATTTCTGTTGCTATTAAGACTTTTATTGTCTAAATAATCATGCCCAAATTGGCTTCTCAGCCTGCTCTCTATCCTACTTACTTGGCTCTAGTGGTCCTCTGGTCTACTGAAACATCCCTTAAAATGAAGTACTGAACCGGGGCGCATGGGTGGCTCAGCTGGTTGAGTGTCCAACTCTTGACTTCAGTTCAGGTCATGGTCTCAGGGTTGTGAGACCGAGCCCCACGTGGGGCTCTCTCTTTCCCCTTCTCCCTCTACCCTGCCCCTCCCACCAAAAAAAAGAAGTACTGAACAAAATACTCCAGATATATTAACAATTCACAGTACCTATGTGATTTAAAATGGGTATTTATTTTACAAGCCATGTAATCTTGATTCACACTGAGAGATTATCATTGTAATATTCCATAAATACAAGCATGTTGCAATTTATGTGTCCATCCCTTTACGATGGACACTTTCAGTGATGCTAGAACATTCTTATACATGTCTCTTAGAACGGTGCTACTCGAAGAGTGGCCCACAAACACAGCGCTAATCCATGAGCCGTTTGTTACCAGTTCTCAATGAAATAAGGGGCTTTTGAGCCAGAACACCCATTTATTTTGCTTCTAACCACAGTGTTTTAACTTTTTAAAAAAAATTTTAAATCACTGCAAGTCTTCCTCAATGAAGACAGTATTATATTGATTTACATTCTCGCACAAGCTCCTTTATTTCATCCTGGACCTGCCACAATGAGTAGCAGCACCGTCCTAGAGCACAAGATCAAGAATTCCTCCAGGGCTTATATTTTAGAGTGGAATGACTGAACTGTAGAATATACACAGTACACAGCTATGACAGAGCTATTCACCAAGTATACCAACTTACATTTGTATGTTTACTGGCCATTTGGATTTTTTTTTTTTCTGAATTGACTTAACAACTTTTGACAAATTTTCTATTTTGTCTTTTTCTTATAGGTTTATAGGAAGTTATTATCCAAATACTTCAGCTATAATATAGTATACACATTTTTGATGATCATTGCTTTTTACAAAATCATGCACTAAAACTAACAGGGCTTATGGGAAAACCCATGTTAAAGGCAGACCACTCAAACAATACAACCTTGTAACCAGAAAAAAGCTGTGTTTGTTCCAGATAAATAAAATACCACTGTAAATACAGGATTTTTTTTAAAAAAGGGTTAAGTTAGCTTGACATAAAGAGGACTAAGGAAGGGGGAGCCTGGCTGGCTCAGTCAGTGGAGCAGGGGACTCTTGATCTCTGGGTGGTGAGTTCAAGCCCCATGTTGGGTATAGAGATAACTTAAAAAAAGAGGACTAAGGAAGGATTAATATTAATATGGGGACAAAAGCCTAATGCACAAAATTTGAGAACTATGAATGAAGCAAGTAAGCACTTCCAAAATAAAGCCTGTGGTCCAACTAAACTGGGTATAAGAATGTTCAGTGGATGGGTATTCTTATAGTACCAGGCACACCTCATATCCTGGGGTTCAGTTCTAGACCACTGCAATAAATATCGCAATAAAATGAGTCAAATTTTTTGGTTTTCCAGTGCATATCAAAGTTATGTTCACACTGTACCAAGTGTGCAAAAGCATTATGTCTTAAATATATATACATACACATAATTAAATATAAGAAACAGGGCAGAGGACCATTGGGAAAGGGAGGGAAAACTGAATGGGAAGTCATCAGAAAGGGAGACAAACCATGAGACTCTTAACTATAGGAAACAAACTGAGGTGAGTGGGGGGATGGGGTAACCAGGTGATGGGCATTAAGGAGGGCACGTGCTGTGATGAGCACTGGGTGTTATACACAACTGATCAATTACTGAACTCTACATCTGAAACTAATGAGGTACTATATGTTGGCTAACTGAATTTAAATTAAAAGAAAAAAAGAAAAAATATATAATTAAATTACCTATATTTGTAATAAATTTATCTAATAATTTAATTAAAAATACTTTATTGCTAAAATAGGCTAACTACCATCTGACTTTTTAGTGAGTCATAATCACTGTTCAGATATCACCATAACAAATAACTAATGAAGAAATTTGAAATACTGTGAGAGTTACCAAAATGTGATACAGAGACACAAAGTATGCAAACGCTGTTGGGAAAATAGTGCCAATAGACTTGCTCTATGCAGGGTTGTGAGAAACCTTAAATTTGTTTAAAAAGAAAAAAGGGGGGGACTGTATCTGTGAAACGCAATACAATGAAGCACAATGAAACAAGGTATATCTACACTGTATTCTCCCACGGCCTGTTTCCATATATATATATACTTTCGTCCGTTTTTATTTGATGGAGCAAACACTAATGTGCTGAGAAATATTCTTTATGAACCAGTACGATCATCTCATTACAATGTCACTGTTCTTCCACTTACCAACTGCAATGAGCTAACTGCATTACAGAAAGCTGCTGAAGAAGCTCGTTTCAGATACCATACCAACAAAACTGTTGTTACGTGTACTGAAAAGAACTCAGCCTGAGGTCTAATTTTCTTTTACTTTTTCACAAATTCATGATGCAAAGAAGTTTTAAATTTTAATACAGTTAAATTTATCGACTTTTCTTTCGAAGTTGATGGGGGGGTATGTTAGCCCTAAAAATATCTCTTACCAAGAGGTCAAGAACATTTCTCTACATTCTTTCCAACACTTGTAAAGATTTTGATTTCCAAAGGCACATGATTAGTCAAATGGGAACTGATTATTTCAACTATAAAATTTTTCTACATCAATAACCAACTGATCTCAGTATCATTCACTGAATTGTTCATTCTTTCTTACTACTGTAATACCACCTCTGCCAAATCAATTTTATTTACTTAACAAATATTTACATAGTATCCGTTATGTGCAAGCACTTTCTAAAATTTAACTCATTTAAAACCTCCTAACAACTCTATGAAGTTGGTACTATCGCCTCATTTTATAGACTGAGGGAGGGAAAAACTAACTACAACTTGACCAAGATCACACAATGAATTAGTGGAGGGGCTGGGATTTGAATCCTGGGAGGAAGGCTTAACTTCCAAGAATCTATGCTTTTAACAACCCGGTGCTATGCTGTCTCTCGTAAGCGCACAAGTGTTTATGGACTCTATTCCTATGCCCTTCCCACACTTGTCTTAATAACAATCTTATAATGTATTTGTACAGGGCAAGTCCCCCCAGCAGTTTTCTTCTTCGTGAGTATGACTGTTCTTGCCATATGGGCTCTTTGGTCCATGTGTATTTCAGAATCCACTTATAAAATTACATGAAAAAACTAGTTGAGATTTGAATGGGACAATATTAACTATGTAATTTGGGGTTAAGTGACATCTTTATGACATGGAATCTTTCTATCCCCAATATGGTATACCTCAAATTTTAGATCTTCTGTATCTTTCAGCGAAGTTTTAAAATCTTGAGCAACTTTTGCAGGATGTATTCTTAACACAACTTACAGTTATTGCAGGTTTTGTGGCTGTTAATGTTATTATTCTATAAAAAAAAAAAAGTTGTATTTTCTTTTTTCTTACTGGGATATGAATGCAACTAATTTTCATTTTGAGCTCCTATCTGGCAACCCTGCTAAATTCTTAATCCCTAAGAAAGGGAGCAAAAGAGAGAGCATGCACGTTATGTGCGCAGAGGGGGAGGGACAGAGAGAGAGAATCTTAAGCAGGATCTCAGGGAGGCCTGATCTCATGACCCTGAGATCATGACCTGAGCTGAAATCCAGAGCTGGATGCTTAACCAACTGAGCCACCCAGGTGCCCCAGTTCTTATTAATTTTTTTCTAAAGATTTTATTTATTTATTTGAGAGAGACAGAGAGAGTGAGCAAGTGAGCATGAGTCAGGGGAGAGGCAGAGGGAGAGCCCTCTGAGTGGGGAGCCCAACAAGGGTCAGGCCCTGAGATCATGACCTCAGCTGAAGTCAGACACTTAGCCAACCAAGTCACCCAGGCACCGCTCTTATTAATTTTAATAATTTATCTAACATCTACTCTTCGCTTTTGTTTTGAAATCAATTCATAAGTATAGAGTTTTACTGTTTTCTCACATTTACTGAGATAATATGGTCTTTCTCCTTTGTTAATGTGATGTACTACATATATAAATTTTCTAATCTTACAGTGTCTTTACATTCCTAATAGTCATGAGGCATTACTTCAGATATATATTGATGAATTTGGTTTGCTAATATGTGTTTGGATTTTTTGCATTTATGTTCATGAATAAGAGTGCCTTCTAATTTACTTTCCTATACTTGCCTTGTCTGATTTTATTTATTTATTTTTTAAAGATGTTATTTGTCAGGGAGAAAGAGCCAGCAAGCACAAGCAGGGGGATCGGCAGGCAGAGGGAGAAGCAGGCTCCCCACTGAGCAAGGAGCCCAATGTGCGACTTTACCCCACGACCCCGGGATCATGACCTAGGCCAAAGGCAGATGCTAAACCGACTGAGCCACCCAGGCGTCCTACCTTGTCTGATTTTAATATCAAGTTTATGCCATTTTCATAAAATAAGTGGGAGAACCTACAATCTTTTCCTACTATTTGAAGTGTTTACAATTGTTAACATGGTGTTCTTTGGACGTCTGGTAGAACCTGCTGTCAAACCATCTTTGTAGGCCTGTTTTTAGGTTTTTGGGTCTTGTTTTAATTTTTAATATTTGTTGTTTTTCAAGGTTTGTCTTAATAACTACTTGTAACAGTTATCAGTCAACTCAGGTTTTCTATTTCTTCTTGAATCATTTTGGTAATTACTACATATCATAATATATAATTAATAATATATAATAAATATATTTATATATTATAAAATATATAATGAATTGGAAAGATACTATTCTTAAAGAAACTGCCTGTTTTGTTTATATTTTTAAATCAAAGACTGTAAAATTTTTCACAAAATTTTCCAATTATTTTTAATTTCTGTGTCTGAAGTTATGTGTTATTCCTATACTGTTCATTTTTTCCTTCTAGAGACAATCCTGCCAGAGGCCTATTTTATTTGTCTTTAAAGAACCAACTTTTGGCTTTGTTGGTCTCTAGTGTGTAATTTTTTCATTTCATTTTCTTCTCTCATCTTATTATTTTTTTGCTCTATTCTGTTTCTTCATTTTTCTAATTTCTTAAGGAAGAACTTGTTTAATGAGTTCCAGTCTTTCTTTCCACTCTAACACAAGCCTTCCAAGGATCACTCTAGAAAATGTCAAAAGGGTTTTTCATTATTATTCAGTTTTGAGTATTTCTAAGATCCATTATGATTTCTTTTCTTTTTGGGGGGTAGGTGGGGGGTGGGGAGAGAATCCTAAGAAGGCTCCACTCTCAGTGTGGAGCCTGACAGGGGGTTTGATCTCAGGACCCTGAGATTCTGACTGAGCCCAAATCAAGAGTCAGACACTTAGCCAACTGAGCCACTCAGACACCCCTCCATTCTATTTCTTCTTTAATCTACAAATTACTTAAAAGTATGTGTGAAGATTATTCATCTTTTATTACTGACCTATAATTGGCCAGAGAACAGCTAGCTTTCTGTATGGCACCAATTTTTTGTAGTTTGCTAAAACTTGCTTTATTGCCCAGTACACCATCAATTTCTGTGTATTTCACATGTGCTTGAAAAGAAAATGTACTAATTGCTAGGTGCAGACACACATACATCCATTAGACAAATCTGTTAACTGTACTGCTTGTTTGTTCTAGGTCTTGACTCATTTTGTGTTTATCTGCTTGACTCAATGAGAATTATGTTGAAATTTCCCATTATCATGACATTTTTGTCCATTTTTTTCTGACAGTTCTATAAATATGTTACCTTGAGACTGTTCTTAGGTTCACCAAAAACTGAATTTTATATAGCTTTATCATATCATACTAGTAATATTTTTGTTAAAATTTATTTTGTCTGTTATTAATTTAGCTTTGTCAGTTGCTCATAGTTAATATTTATCCAGACATAATTTTCTATTCCTTCACTTTCACATTTTTCTATATCCTTATGTTTAAGTGTTTGCTCAGCAACAGCATATCTTTCAGTCTGCTGTCAACTGATGAGTTTTATTTAGATTTATTAAAATTGCTGATATTGTATTTATTTTGCCTCCTTATTTTGTATTATTTATTGTGTTCTCTATGCTTTTCCCCACACCCACCTTTAAATAAAATTCTACCTTATTCCTTTTATTGGTTTAAAATGTTATAGTTTTCTATTTTTTTCTGTTCACCTTAAATTTTTTTTTTTTTTACCTAAAAATTGTCCTGTGTTGCTCTGAAACTAAGAATACTTTATGAGAATCTAGATGGATGTTAGAGTCAGACATGGCTAAAATCTCAGCTCTTCCATTTGCTAGCCATGTGACCTTGAAGTGATTTCCTATGGTCCCTCGGCTTATTCCCTCAATTACAGGATGAGATTGTTCCAAGGTTTACGTGAGATAACCTAGCTAAGCTGTTATGGACAATACCTGGGTAACAGGAGATGTTTAACAAATGGTAGATTTTTGGATACAAACAGATGTGGGTTTTAATCTTAGTTCTAGCAGGTAAAAAAGGCTGTTATTTTTTTTAAGAAACAGGGGAAGGGAGTTTCAATTAAGAAGAAAACTTTTCAGCCCTAAGGGCAATGTTTGAAATTTTGAGAAGCATCGCTTACTCTACTATCAACTTGGTTAACATAAAAAGAAACTTACCCTTTATGATATATGCATAGACAAGGCAGTCGTGCTATAGTATCTCCCTGCTGCAATTCTTCAAGGCATATTGCACATTCCCCAGCATCTTTACTCAGTACATCCTCTGAGGAAAGAGAAAATGAATTCAGGACAATAAAACTGAAAGACAAATTACAGGAACACTAATTTATAAAGAGTGGTGACTGGCATATTTTGTCAGAAATACATAAAACTCAGCACCCATATTTGAAATACTATTCATAAGTCAGTGAATAATATTTACCTTTACTCATAGACAGCATCTTATTTCCATTTACATCTCACTGAGGCATTACAGTAAGCAAGAACAGTGCAGAATCCTCCGACTTGCAAAGGATTTTGCTATAAAACTTCATCAGCAAGTCAGTTATTTGCAATTTGGAATTTATTTTCCTTCTCTTACTAATCAATATTAATTTGATGCCCAGGATAGTTCAAAAAAATTTAGACTGTAATGTGGCTGAAAAGACATGAAAATACTATTATAATTTTTAAAATTCTAAAATAACAAAATTGGGTAAGTTAAAGAAATCACCCTGAATATGGGACTTCTTAAAAAGGTCTGCTTAATTCAAGAAAATCCAAAGGTAGATTAAAGTTTTGTGTAGATTCTGAACGGGACTTTTGGAAACTTGAGGATTTCAGACAGGCAACAATTCTTCTTAATCCTTTTGCAGAACAATACCCGGCCGACACCAGGCAGCAATTAATTAGACTGGCTTCCAGAGGGCCCTGCACAGTGTTTAAAACACTGCTATGGTAAAACCCTTTACAAAGTGAAAATTCCTTTTGGGGGGGGGGAAAGGTTCTTTCAATTTATGTTTTATACTGAATAAATATTTTATTAATGTTAAAGCTTAATTTTTTAAAAGGATCTTGCCTAAAACAGAGATGTTAGCCAGATAAAATGACGAATAACTAAAACATGCTGTTGCTGTAAAGTTTGGAGAAACTGTCAAATGTATGAGAATGTATACTCAGTAAGTGTTGAGAATGGAAAACTAAAGCAGGACCATGCAATATGAATTTATACCACAAATAACTAAATTACTGTCTGTAGAAATAAAAATCAAATAGGCTAAAGAGAAAAGACTACACCAATTTCTACCTAATGCTGAAAGACAGTGCAAGGTAGGGAAGTTCCTAAAATTATTTGCCTGGTACTCCCACACCTCTTATAAAAACCAACGAATTTAATTGTGCATTTATCTGTAATCGTTCATTGTAGAAAAATTCATTCTCTAAGAAGTAGTTCGCCCTTCAGTTATTCATATTGAGACAGCACATTAAGAGGAAACACAGACTCTACTGGGTCTATACCAGCAGACAGATGATTTACCCGTAAGGCTGGAGGGGATAACAGGGCAACCTCTGCGGAAAAAGGCCTTGGAATGAAAAAGTTCATGTGTTCAGAATCTAGGGAATATGGTTGAGATGACTTTAGCTAACTACTGGGTAGTTCACAAGCTGACATGCCACAATCAGAGACTTGGCCAGGATAAGCAAAGCTGGGTAAATGGATAATGTTCTCATTAACAACCCCCTCTAGTGTCTTGTCCCCACTTTTCCCCTCTTCACCCTGGAGGTCCGTCCACTACCTCCACTCCACCCACCCTGAGCCCAAGTCTTTCCTTCCTTCTCCTGATCTCCATTTTTTTTTCTTACTGTTCTGGATAGCTTTCCACAGATGGGAAACCAGTCTAGTGTAAAAAAAACCTAATTAGTGGTATATTGGAACCCACAAAAGGAGGCCACTCCAGTGGCCCCACCCATGTCACAAATCTAAACCTCAATCATCCTGCACTTAAGGAGAACATCTCACTATCAAGGCAACGTAACACCAGTCACAATCCTCCAGCTTGGCTTTAGCTAGCTTACGTTACCCTAGAAAACAGGACCTTCTACCCAATCATGCCCTGCTTTGGGCTGCCTCTTCGAACATTATATAAAAGTCGCTCTCAAAAAAATACCTTCGGAAGTGCTCGTGAGGCACTGTACTCCCTCAATCTATGGATTATTTTCCCTTGAATAAAATACAGCAAACTCATTACTGAATTGTTTTAGTTTTGCCATTTGACACTAGGATGACAGCAGTGAGAGGATGTGAAGGAGACACTAAAAGATCTTAGCAAAGGTCTATAACTCCAAATAATAACAGTATATTCTCACAGCATCTATTCGATATCTTTCACTGCAAAGATATACCACATCATTAACAATGAGTCTGAGTTCTACAACAAACTTCAAAAAAATCAACCATCACTTTTTACCAAGCCTAAGACATCAATGATTAGAACATGTACCATTAGTCTGCACATAAGTAAAACAAACCCCCCAAAACCCCACCACTGAAATGACACAAATCAACTTTAAGATGCATCTCATTTTCCAGAGCTGTTAAAGTATGAAGTGTGTCTTAGAACTGGTGAAACATGGTATCACATTTTCTACCTTTTGGAATACATTAATATTGCATCTAGATTTAAGTCAAAAGGAACCATATAATCTTCATTATCTTATATTAAGAAAATGAGATAGGCCAGCTTTTAAAAAATAAGGAAAAAGCACTGCCATTATTTTTTGCCATATACTACTATGTAACAGATTGTCAGCACCAAATGAAAAGAACTAGAATCATTAAGTATAAGCTTCTGAATGCACCGTTCACAGAAAAATAAGTGTCTTTTAACAATACTTTTATGGTGACCTAAGACCAAGTCTCAATTCTTTATTACAAAAGGTTTTTAAAAATCTCTGAGTTGGGAAAATTTTAATATCTTGAAGGTCTTGGTTTTATCCTGTTTTTAAGTAAATTTATTTACGGTACAACAAAGACAAATATACTCTGCATATAATTAACATAATGATATTTATTTTAAGAATATAATGTTATGCTTTGCAAGTACTAAGTTAAAAAATCATTTTAGTTTAATCTAAAATGCCATATTAAAGTCAGCCATTTAATCATAAGCTCCCTAAGCCCTAGTAATGAAAAATAATCAGAACTATATATTCTATGTTAAGAAAGGTGCACCTATATACAACAACATTCCAAGCAAATTTCAATGCAGAAGCAGCCTACATTCACTGTAAATAGCTTCTAGTGAAATGATCTCTGCTCGGAAAATTAAGAGGTAAATGTTAACATGTTATAGACAGCCACTACTCAACTGCATTTTGATAAGCAACTCTGAGTCAAAAGACAGTTCACTCACTGCAAAACCCCAGTTACTGTCTCAAATACCAAATGCATAATTTGAAAATTCACTATGCAACACGGTTCATTTTTGCCTACATGGGGGGGGTTTGCTAGAGTGTTCCCCTCTGCTACCCCATTATGACAGTGCCCTTCCATTCAAAGGAAAGTTTTGAGCTTGGTAATGGGAAACATTCAGACTTAAATACGGTTGGGAAAAACCACAAAGTCCAGGATACTGAAGCATCTTCAAGACAGCTGGGGGAAAAAATGTTAAAAATCTTTAGCCAATCAATTGAAAACATTCACAAAGATACTACTATAAGTAATATGGAGTCAACATTTTAGGACTGCAATACATCGAGGGCAGACTATTAATAGCCAAAATTGTTATTAAAGAAGCAGAGAAAGGAACACTAAGAGATTTAACTTCCATAGTTAGCTAGTCTGACTGGATTCCTGCTCTCCACAAGCACTTATAAATGGGGAGGCACTAAAGATAGTGAATAGAAACACTTTTATTGTTTTTTCAAGTGTTGCTGATGTCCTACCTAAACATTTGGAACACTAAAAGTTAAATCAGTGTACTGTTTATCAGTCTCATTTTTTTTTGTCTTATTCATATGGTGTATGCATTAATTTAGATGTACTGATACAGGAAAAGAAGAATTAAAGCAGGAAGAGAGCAATGATTTCTAACCAGAGGTGGGCACCAGGATCACTTGGGTAGGCATTCTGTCTCAATACAGAAAATAAATTACATATACGTGGGCCCCATCCCTGGAGATGCTGAAATATACACCTGTCTCAGAAACACAACTGCTATCAATTGAACAGCATGTCGAAGTAGGAAGAGCATAAGATTTAAAGTTGAAAATAGGAATCTCCATCCTTTCAGTTAGCTATGTAATCTCCAAAAAGTTGGTCAACTTTGAGTTTCCTTTTACTCTTCTTTAATATTAGTATAAAGGTACCCAAAATATTGTAGAGATGAAATTTTAAAGAGTTATGTGAAAAGTTTTATAAGTTATCAAAACATTATACAAAATATTCGTTTTTATTACCATTGTTATCAGAAAGCACTTTTCAGACTTCTCCAAAAATAAAGTTGGTCATTTTTCTCTTTTTCTCCTCATTCTGGTATTCTAGCTGTTTCAACTTCACACGGTGTCATAAATAATCCCATGGCCACCAGAAACTTACTACAGAATACTCTTGACCTATTTCTAGAGACCTATTATAGTTTCAAGGGTGTGAACAAGTCCAGGCAAACAACACTGCCTAATTTTTAAATGTTTTGGCTTCATTCTATATTTAAAAGTACTATAAATGTCCCGTTACATATCTTTACATATATTGTTATTTATTTATTAATCCTATGAGGTAACTAATGCTACCTCTTTTTTACAGATAAGGAAACTGAGGCTCAAAGAAGTTAAGTAACTTATCAGAAATTACTAACCTAAGTTAAGTTCTGGGATCAGGATTCAAATTAAGGCTAAGTCGCTGGCCTGTTTATTACATGAATTTTGCTACAAGAGATGGCTACATATTTAGAGGAAGTATGCTCAAGACTGCTTTATCTTCTGGAGTTACCAAGCTGCTGTCAAAACTGGTATCAGAAATGAGCTTATACTTTACTGCTTACTTCCTTCTATTGGACAGGGAAATAGCCCTGTCCAATTAGAACTTTCTGTGATGACAGAAACAGTCTTTTTATCTGTGCTGCCTGAATTGGTAGCTACTAGCCACATATGGCCTGAAAACAGCACTTGAAATGTGGTCAGTGCAACTGAGAAACTGAATTTTAACTGTCCTTCATTTTAGTAAAATACAAAACCTGAAAATATAGGATAGATAAGGAACATACATTTATAAACTAATTAAAAACTTCTGTAGATTGCTATTTCATTTATAGCCTCAAGCTCTTAATTTGCATTGCCCAAAAAAATTATTTAAAATTCAAGCAGCCCAATATGCAAAATTAAAATATTTAGCAAGTACAAGCACATATCCATATAATTATTGCAGATCAAGACATGAAAAAAAGCAGACAGCTCCCCCCCCCCAAAAAAATCCTTTGAAAAGAAAGAGAACAAATAAGACCAAATTTGTTAGAGGCAGCCAAGAAAACTCCATGCGAAAATTTCATAATCATCACAACTTTATTTTCAGATCAAGCATCCAAACAGATATATGATCTTTTCAGCAAAATACAATGCCAAGCACTACCATGGATCAGGCATGTTACCTGAAGACTTATTTTTTGTTCTTGAACCCTCAATGATAGCAGTAGAAAACAAAAGCAGCTGAAATGTGAAATAATCCCTAGAAAAATCAAGAATTAAAAAAATTCATAACATTAGTAAGAAGCAATTACTCAAAGAATGAAAAATAGGGGCTCACAGGACTTATTAATAAATACTTTCAGAAATAAATTTATCTCTAATGGACTTAAAAGACAAAGTTAACATTATAGATCCGTGAGCTGTTACTGTACTTAAATATCGTAAGGGGAAGTAGAAATGATACTTAACAGAGGGAAACTGCCATTTTCACTATAAGACAACTATATCAATAAAAACAAGGGAGTGACCTTTATTTATTAGAGTGTCTAAAACTCAAAGTTCATGGTCAACCTCTGCTTTTATCCTTTTTAGACCCTCTGGTTCAACTAGGAATGACTGGCTTCCTCTAATGCTTTCTTTAAATATAACTGAGAACTGACTATACATAGAGCTACTTATCATTTGCAACGTTAGAAACCATTAATAGGGGCACCTGGGTGGCTCAGTCGTTAAGCATCTGCCTTCGGCTCATGTCATGATCCCAGGGTCCTGGGATGGAGCCCCGCATTGGGCTCCCTGCTCAGCGGGAGGTCTGCTTCTCCCTCTCCCACTCCCCCTGCTTGTGTTCCCTCTCTCGCTGTGTCTCTGTCAAATAAATAAATAAAATCTTAAAAAAAAAAGAAAGAAACCATTTAATATTAAGACTAATTCTTTAAAAGTGGGATAGAACTTGTGACTCTTCTGATGACTTTCAAGGAAAAATGTGTATTCTTGGGAATATTTTTGGAAATACAGACATTTGGCACCTTCTCCAAGAAAATGAAAATGTAAGTGGAATAAAATGGAACTCAAACTAGAAACTCTAAAAGGTAAAATATACAAAAGGAACACAAACTCAATACTTAATAGATTTAGCTTTCTTGGGCCTTTTGTTCCTAACTTACTTTAAAAGGCCAGCTAGGGCTGCGTATTATATAAAATTAGGTATACAACAAGCTGCCGAAAGTCAAAGTCACCTAAGAAATTATTAGATTACCGAATTATTCCCCAATCTTCAAGTCAAGAGAACTATCCTATGCCCCCTCCCTATCACAAATCAACAATAAACCAAAATTCACAACCAATACACTGATTTGCTAAACTCTAAACAAGTCATTTTCTCAGACAAGTTGTCCACACTAAAAAGTATAGGAATATTCAGAAACTGCTGAACATATACAAAAATAGAAAATATAGACTTTTAACTAAATTTAAATTTGGTCCACCTTTGTTTTGAATCACTGCAGAGAGAAAACACGAGTCCTAAAAATACAAAAAAGCTAATTTTCAAGCTTATTATTGTGTACTTTTAAAATTAGATTAATGTGTTAAATTATAATGTAGGCTATTCATGGCACTACAGAGAGTCAAGCAACCTGGTAATAGGATAAAGCAAAAAAAAAAAAAAAGTGTTACTTACACACAGCTCTAGATTCAAATTCCAACTCTTCAACTTATTTAGGAATATAATCAGAGTAACAATACCTATGTCATAGGGGAGCGGGAAGGATGAAGGAAGACCTGTGAAATGTCTAGCACTGTGGCTGGCAAGCAGCAGACATGTTCTGAAGATTAGCTATGGCACCACGGGCAAAAAAGGACTCTTCCTCTGAGTTTGTTTTCTCCAATCAAAAGAAATGATGAAACCTGCTCCACCTGTCTCTTAAGATTGTTGTGAAGATCTAATGAGATAGTACAAACGGGAGAAGGCGGTCTCATGGAAAAAAGAACAGGCTTGGACTTTGGACAATGTGCAAACCTCTTTGAGCCTCGTTTTTCTTCAAATAAACTGCAGGTCATCATACCTATATCTCATATGGTCTTCAATATTGACGATTAAAAACAAAAGAGCTAATAAATGTGAAAACACCTAAAAGGTTTGAACTAAGTTATCAGCTGAATATAAACAAAATTTTACTACAGTATTATTGAAGTAAACTGAAAAATGTCAACTCAAATAGTATTACAGCATGCAAAAATACGTATTATATCAGAATTATCAGATTTATGGAACTAGGATTCTATCACTTTGTTAGAATGAATCTGAGAAGGAGTATTACAATTATATGTCTACTGCTCTTGTTGACTGAAGCTGAAGCATGATGTCTTTCCCTTCTGCTTTCTGCTGAGGCTGTAAGATAATTAGTAGGCTAATAAGTATCATACAAAGGTCACAAACTCAAATGCCTGAAGGAGGATAGCCAGAAAACATTCAAGGAGCAACTCACCTTAATCATTTTGTAAGAGAAAAGAACAGCACAGTTGTGACGATGAATGCCAACCGAATTTTGGCCTTGGTTTTAAGGGTGAAGAGGTTAACTGCGAAAAAACGATGCACACAGTCCTATCTAAAGGGGCAGAATGCCATGTAGGAATGAGGGCCCAGTGTGGCCAGATACTATATATTTAAAGCAGCTGCAAATTTAGATTTTTAGGTTAAATTTCTCATTTTTCAAAATACTGACAAAAACCCATTTTGATACTGTGTAAGCCAATTAAGAGAATGTAGTCAGATGTAGTCAATACTCTGCAATCTCTGTAATAAAGACAGTAAATTCCAGGAGGGCAGGGAACCTTGTATGCTCTGCTTCCTCTAGCATGCAGCATAGTGTTTTGCACACAGTAAGTACTTGAATAAAATATTTTTTGAACAATTAATGAAGCAAAAGATCTCAGAAGACCAGAGAAAACACCAAGTGACAAAGAAACAGCCAACGAACAGAGAAAATGCCCCAAGGCCGGGGACTGCTGTTTCAGTGGCCTGGGCACTTTGCAGTCTGATGACTCAGATGAGCTCAGAACTATTTTTTAAGTGTACTGACTTCTTTACCCACGAGGTTATCAGCCAATCGACCAGAAAGCACTGGACATATACTGAGTTTGCCAACAAATACTTTTAGGTTGATTAGTATGGATAGGTAAAGTATTAAAAGTATGTACGCACAGGAAAGCTATTTAAAATGTCCAGTCCTGAAATGATAAAGCAAAGTGTGAAGCAGTAGCTCTGACAGTAAGAGCCATGAAACAATGGCAACCGAACCTTCTTTCTTGATCCCCTTTCACTCTGGCTACTAAATTACTAGAATAATGGTGACCAACTGCTGGATCCTGGAGAATCTAAATCAAGATTTAGGTAATGAAAGCATATGAAAATCAAAAAAAAGCAAGTATGAAAAGGGTTTTTAACAAATATTCTAAGGACAGAGAAAATACACTCATTTGTAAGGTTTCTTTCTTTTCAATGGGCCTGCTCAAAGTCTACCAATCCTCAAGTTTCCCAGCCAGTCAGCAGTATCTGAGTGACTCTCCTGGGGACAAGGAACAAGGCTGCTTCGACGCTGAGAAACCAAAAAAAGCACCAAACTGGGCTGACAACAGAACTCTCCCTGCACCCAAGAGGAGGGAAACTTCTTTCCTAACACCTTCAAACAAACAGGGTTTAGTGTGTGGCCAAGTTAATGATCACTAGGCTCTTCTTCTATCAGAGAAAGAAATAACACTATGATCTACATGTATGTCGAGAGATTCTACAACTGCTGACATTACGTAACAGAGAAAGGTCATGAGCTAAGTACACACAGCAAAGTGAACGAAGGTAAAGCAAGATAAAGAATTGAAATCGATGCCTACTGCAGTGTCAGAAAGAATAAATGGCAGAAAGGAAGCCAGGAAGGGATGGAGGGACGAGGAAGGTGCGACAACTTTATAAAGCAGAACTTCCTAGAACCACAACCTATAATTTTTTAATATTTCAGAGAAAGGATAAAAGAAAGGTCATTGCAGAAAACTAAATTAGTAATCTAGAATAATGTCATGTAAGTAACTCCAAAAAAAACCAAAAAACAAAAACCCAAAATCATGAATGAAAACAGACACAGAGGACAAATCCAGTTCTAATATTGAAATTAAAGAAATTACAGAAAGAGAAAAAAGAACACAGAAAGAAATACTAGAAGAAAATAATCCTTGAGCTGACTAAAGACTTTTTAAACTGAAAGGGCTCATGAAGCTTTATGCAGGATTAATTAGAGAGATGGGAGTAGGGTAGAAAAACACTAAAACAGACACATTCTGGGAAAAAAAATTGAATTTCCAACCTTCAAAGCACAAAATCGACCTGTACGCTTTCAAATGTAAAGAACAGGTAACTTATAATGAAAAATAGTGAGACCTAGCCAGACTTCTCATCTATAATACTAGTAGTTAGAGAATAGAACAATTTTATAGACTTAAAAAAAAAACCCTGAAATAACAATATCCTGTATTCTATATGAGGGCAAACCAAAAACATTTGTGCATGCAACAGCTCATTAAGTATATAATCTATGAAAGGTTGTCTAAGGAAATAATTCATGGAAATGCTTCTAAGAAAAGAAAATTAGAAGAACAAAAATCTCAATATACACAAAAATAAAGAGTATAAAAAACCGCAGTGAGCAATTAAACATGTGTAAGTGAAATGTAAATAGATAATACTGTGACTGAAACTGTATTATAACCATAGGTTTTTGAAATGAAAACAGTATTTCACCAATGCAAACTTAATGATGTAGAATGCAAACTGTTTCGTAACATCCAGGAATTGCAGATAGTAGGGGAGGAGGTGAGGGAAAGAACACACACAAAAAAAACCCTTAATTTTGATAGAATATGACAGAAAAATGTTTAAAGATACACATTAAAGTAAGGTAATCAACCAGGAATATCAAGATGCATAGTAAAGTTGTGGATTAATTTAGAGGGAAGGGAAAGCAACTTGATCAATCCAGAGAAGCTGGACAAGAACAAATAAAATAAAAAATAAGTGACAGAATAATTCCAAATTTGTCAGCTTTAAAATATTAAATCGAATAGTGTAATCTACTATTCAGTCTCAACAAATCAACTTATTTGCCATGAATTCAAACAAACAAACAACTCAGGGCAACACAGGGAAGCAACTATCCTAGAGCACATGCAAAGATGTAACAGCTCAGGAGTGAAGATGAAAAAGAGAAGGAAAAAGGACTTACAAAATGAAGGTGAATCTAGATGCATAAGAAAGAGCAGACATTCCTGAAATCACAGGGACAAAAGGAGTCAGAAACAAGAAAAATAAATTGGAAATGAAGAAAATGTTAAAAACAGAGAAAAAAATGGTATCTATTGAAAACGAGAGATCCAACGGCTTATCTATAGTCAAAAATAAAATTCAAGGGGTGCCTGGTTGGCTCAGTTGGAAGAGCATTTGACTCTTGATCTCGAGGTCATGAGTTTGAGCCCCACGTTGGTTGCTGAGATTACTTAAAATAAAATTCCAGAAAACATTACAGAAATGAAAATATAACTAAAGCTGCATATTTGAAGGGGACACTGAGTCCTAGAAAAAAAACCTAGCCATGAAAACCCAAATCTATTTCCAAAATATCCTACTGGTGTCAGACTCCTTCACAGTAGCATTTTAACACTACAAGATTGGAAGAATGTTTATAATACCCTCCAGGAAAGTAAGTGTAACCCAAAGATTTCACACCTAAACAAGAAGTCTAGAAAATTATTTCCCATGAACCCTTCTCAAAAGATTTACATGAGGATGAACTTCAGCTAATCAAGAGATGCCTAGAAAACCAAAGCAAAAGGACCGGCAGTGAGAATTAAATCTACTTAACTCTAAGATCAAAATAAACATGGGAATTATGATTAGGGATTGTATAAACTGAAAACCTAAATTAAGGGCAAAAGAGCTAATTATTATCTTTAATAATTTAAGTATCATTTAAAGCTGACAAAGCAAATAACAGAAGTGTAAATATATTTAATACTCTTAAAAAGTAAACAAGAGATAATGCAATAACCAAAATCAGGATATAGAAGAAGAAAAGGAATTGGGGCGCCTGAGTGGCTCAGTTGTTTAGGCATTTGACTTTGGCTCAGGTCTTGATCTCAGGGTCCTGGAATCAAGCCCCACATGGGGCTCCCCACTCAGTGGGGAGTCTATTTCTTCCTCTCCCTATGTTCCACCCCCTGCTCATTCTCTCTAATAAAATCTTAAAAAAAAAAAAAAGGAAAAATTTTTATCATTTCATTCATCATTTCGTATTTCATCACCGCTCATAAAAATTAACAGCGTGTAAAAATATGAGCATCAAGATTATATAGTTATAGTCACACTTATGAAATTAATCTCTAAAAAAAGAAATACAGTTCTTCCTAACTAAAAGAAGAAATATGGAGCAAAGAAAAACTGGCTACTTGGTGAAATGTTTTTAAAAAGCTATAAAAACAGGAAGTATAATATAAAATGACAGAATTAAAACTAGCTGTATTACTAAATGTAAATGGGCTAATACAACACAGTAAAAAAAAAAAAAAAGACTAGATTGGATTCCAAATAAAATTAACCCTGTATTGTACACAAGAAGTATATCTGAAACAAAAAGATGAAAGATGGAAATACAAAGAAAACACTTATCAGGAAAATACAAACAAAAAAAAAAAAAAGAGAGAAAGAATTACACTCTTAATATCAGACAAGGTCACAGTGCAAAAAGCATTAAAGGAGACACAGAACCCTTTAAATACTAAAAGATGCAATTTGCACCTAAGTTATAATGATTATGAATAACAAAATCATAGCAACATTCTATAAAGCAAAAAAGTACAAGCAATACAAATAAAAATAGAAACGTCAGCAGTAGGAAACTTTAATTCACCTCAGTCCATGACAGATCAAATAAAACAAGATGGATATAGAAGACCTTAAATTGAACATGAATATGGAACGTTTGCCAAAAATGACATGTTAAACCACAAAGAAAAAACTTAGTAAATTAAAAATACAAAAATAGTACAGATAGCATCCTCCGATCATAATACGGTAAAACTAGAAAACAAATAGCAAAACTGGAGAAAAAAGGCACCTAACACCTGGGAATTTAAAGACTCTCCCTTAACTTTTGAGCTAAAGAAGAGATCCCCTAAATATAAAATATCTAAACAACAAAAAGAAAGTAATAGTGATAAAATACTATATATCAGAATCTATGGAGCAGAGCTAAAATATAAGAGAAAAACTCATAGCCTTGCATATTTATGCTGAAAAAGGAAGGAAGGAAAAGAAGAAAGGATGAAAGAAAACGAATTAATACTCCCAAGACAACAGACAAGGAAAAGCACATCTAAGGAATCAGACGAAATAAAAAATATTTTTAAAAGCCTAAGAAATTAATTCTAAAACAGGAAAAAAATGATAGACCCAAAGGAATTTAAGGCCAACAATAAAAAGGGTGAAAGAAAGTAAACACTGATACATAAGTTAAGAAAAAATTGGGAAAACAATCACATTTAGGCAGAAAATAAAAAACCGTAAGAGACTAATTTGCTAACAATATGCAGCAATGAAATAGGTAACTTTCTACTTTACTTTTAAGAAGCAAAGCAGACTGAAGGCAGAAATCCAAACAGATTATTTCTATAGAAATCGGAGAGAGCTCTTAGAGTTATCCTCAAAAAGCATGAGGCCCAGACACTTCCGCAGGCAGTTACACCAAACCTTTGAAGTTCAGAGAATCTGAATGCTATTTATACAGCTGCAGAGCATACAAAAAGGAAATCTAAATGATTTCTTCTGAAGCAAGCATAACAATGATTCTAAGACTCAAAAAAAGATTACGCCCAAACCAGTCCAATCTTAGTTTTGCAAAAATCCTAACTGAAATACTAGCAAATACACTCCAGCACCACACTAAAGGTAAAACTCCAAGTATTATCAGAAATAACAAATTCGCATACATCGCAGACCAAGCAAGGCTTTCAGGACTGTGTCCCACAAACCTACTCATACAGATACAAAACACCAGGCACAATTTAAAATCCATCAACAAGGGACTGGTTAATCACCTGTGGCTCGCCCACCTATAAAATATAAGGTAATTGTAAAGAACAATGAAACTCATTTGGAGTAATTTCCAGGATATATTATGAAAAAAACTTAAGGTTCAGAACCATCTACAGCATGATATCACCATGTAAAAAGTGTGGGGGGCAGATTATGTGTATACCTTTACATATGCAGTAAGTATCTCTGGAAGGATCACAAGAACTGGTAGTATTGCCTGCCTCTGGAAAGGGTGACTGAGGGACTGAGGTGAGAGGGAGACTTCACTGGATATCCTTCGTGTCTCTTTGCATTGGAACCACTGCAAACATGTTACCTCTTCAAACACAAAATTAAAATCAATTACAAGAAAGGGGTGAGCAAAAAGACAGCAGGTGAATGTAAACAAAAAGAAATCATTGGGAGACAATTCTCCCTAGGTCTCTCATGTTTCAGCATGTCTTAGACTCTTTTCAATGATTTTTGTAAAGCAAACAGCCCTGGAAGACAGAGGCAGTGTCTTCTCCAGAGCCAAGGGCAGACCTGCTTACTTCCCACCATAAAACATTCAGGTTCCCTAACTAAGCTCAGGGTTCCTTTTCTGCAGTCCAACTCAATGAGTGTGCAGATACCACCTGGCTCCTCTCACATCACCCTGTGGGAATTGAGGCTGGAGGAAGGGGCACAAGAAAATGCTGATATTGTTATGATTAATAACATTAAAAAGTCCTTTGATTCTGGTTTCTGCCAGAATCCATGGAACTGTGGCAGGCTAACTTGTCAGCTTGCAGGAAGGGTAAAATCTCAGGCCCCTCAGTTTTTGCATTAGTCAAAATAATATCAGATAAAACAAACTATTAGGTAAAGCAGAAGAGAGAAGCGTATAATATAAAAACATTCAATGCAAAAGGAAAATAAAGCACAAATATTTGGGCAAATAACATAGCTATGAAATATATAAAGCCAGGAAAAAATGTGCTGCAAGGCAAATATCACCAAAAGAAATTTAAAAGACTTTAGGGGCGCCTGGGTGGCTCAGTCGTTAAGCGTCTGCCTTTGCCTCAGGTCATGGTCCCAGGGTCCTGGGATTGAGCCCTGCATCTGGCTCCTTGCTGAGCGGGAAGCCTGCTTCTCCCTCTCTCACTCCCCCTCCCCCGCTTGTGTTCCCTCCCTCCGTCAAATAAATAATAAAAAATCTTAAAAATAAAATAAATAAACTTAAAAAAAATTGGTAAAATTATAACCAGAGGGGATACCGTAACAAACTCCTTCCTAAATCTGTCAGTCATAAGCAAGGATACAGACTATTTCAATAATGTAACCAAACTCAACTTTTTAGAAATATATATATATTTTTTTAAAAAGTAAATCTAATATCTACATCAAAATGACTTCTCATTACACACATCCCTCCCCCCAAAATGTATCTTTTGAAATGCAGCCTTTTTTTTCTAGCTAACTCCTGAATCAAGCAGATTAAAAACTGAAATGAGTAGTTATCTAGTAAATAACAAGAACATTTTCTTATAAAACTTTCTTTATATATACTAAATCTCAGACTGAGATAAATGCTAAGGAGTACAGTTTAAAGAGATTAAGGTAAAAGGACACCCAAGTAACAATAATCTAGGAGGTGCTGAGAGGTCAAGAAGCCTGGAGATCCCAAATCAGTCTAGCAGAAAATGGAAGAAACCAAGCAAATCATAAATCTTATAAATATTTAGATGGCAAAGGAATAGGACTATCTAGAATATATCCGTTATGGCTTTTATTGTTATATTACCTTAATACACTTAAAAGTGTTAAGAGTTAAATACAATCCCCCCACAATGCAGAGCCACTCTAATATTGCCTTCCCTGAAACCAAACCACTCAGTGGCTGGGGAGATACTACTCAAGGCCATCTCAGAGGCAAATCCAGGGAAGTATTCTGAATTATCAGGGCTACTGTGACTTAAAGAGGGGGAGAAAAAGCATTTAAAAAAAAAAAAAAGTTATGCAAGTAATAAATGGTCACTGAAAAACTATTCACAAGCATTTCTTTAATAGTCCTCCCTAAAATCTTTCTTGAACTCAACAAAATATTCAGTGACTCTCTGCAAAATCCTTACTCCTCCCTTGGCGGGGGGGGGAAATCACATTTCATAATTTTCACATTTTGCAAAAATTCAACATCCCTGGCATTTTTAGAGGAACCAGGTACTCTCTTAACTATCTCTTCACCCCAAACTGAGTCACTCTACCTCTAACCCTCGAGTCACCTGAGACTCCTTGTTGGAGAAGCTTATTATAACTGCAGGCTGACTCACTAGCTGGACCCTGGCAATCTGGAGGCTCCTCACCCCGTCCTCTGTCCTTAAAATGTGCTTTCTGCTTCCTTTCCCCACTCCCAGAAGCTGCCTCAAGGGTACAGCCTTGAGACAGTTATGTGATATTGAGAACATCTGGACAATATATGCGACTAAACCTAGTTAGGGCTCTATATAGTCTTAAGATTTGGCAGGCAGGGATCTACTAGTATTGCTGCTGCCCAAGATAAGCCTCGTATGTAAATTCCCTTGCTTATAAAAACTGTCACCAACCAGAGCTGGCTTGGTTGGCTGGCTCAGTCGAAGGAGCTTGCGACTTTTGATCTCATGGTTGTGATTTCGAGCCCCACTTTGGATGGAGAGATTACTTAAGTAAATATTAAAAAAACAAAAACTGGGGCACTTGGGTGGCTCAGTTGGTTAAGCGACTGCCTTCGGCTCAGGTCATGATCCTGGAGTCCTGGGATCGAGTCCCGCATCGGGTTCCTTGCTTGGCGGGGAGTCTGCTTCTCCCTCTGACCCTTCCCTCTCGTGCTCTCTCTCTCTCTCTCTCTCTCTCAAATAAATAAATAAAATCTTTAAAAAAAAACAAAAAAAACAAAAACAAAAAGCTGTCACCTACCAATTTGGACTGGTCTGTCTCTTCCTTTGGTCTCTGGCCTCTCCCTGGTCTCTTCCCGCCCTATGCATAGCAGAGCAGTTTCATATCACAGCTGGGAAACTCTGGGGAGCTTTGGAACCAACACTCCTCCCCCTCCCCTTTCTAGACTCACTAAGCCCAACTCATCTTCTCTTTGAAATGCCTCTGACATGGCTTTCTCCTCCCAGTGCTTCATCTAACCACTTCCACATCAAGTACCACACCATTCTCTAAACTGGTCTTTAAAGAAATTATTTTTACAAACATTTTTGCATATGAAAGATCCAAGTTCGAAACAATTCATTTTAAAAACTTCTTTATAAGGCCTCATCTTCGATTCTCTTACTGTTTTCCCTTGCCCCAAACCGGCCTACTTGTTATTCCTCAACAGGCCCTCCTTTTCTCTCCAAACCTTATTAATCCTTTCAAGGTCTATCTAAATAGATCATCTTTTACTATGCACTTTTCTATACATATAAATTATTTTGTAAAAGGGCAAAACTGTTGACAGACATTGGCTGAACCCTAGCTTTGCTCTTATAGAGGGAAAACACACAAAAAATGAGAACTTTGGAAATGCACTGTATTTGTATTCGTATTAGATAGACTTCCTTGAAAATAAGACTTTGTCAATATCACACATCTTAACCAAAACAAGAACAGTGACCAGGGAACAAAACCTTTTTCCCTTTGAGGACAAAACACTGTCGGTTCACTTAGTCTTTTTAGGGTCTCTGTTGTGTTTCTTCGATTTCTTAAAATCAGGAAAGCTTACTTTGAATGTTAGAATGATTTTTTTAAAAAAATGAACATTATGAAAGCGATGCAAGGATAAGGAGAACACAAAAGAGCCAAGACTGATGAATGATATGAAAGATCTACGAAATGAGACAAATCAGGAATTGGTAAATAAAGAAATGTCCTCATCCTGAAATTTTATTAATGAAATCAGAAATGGAATCTGAAACCTACCTCATGCTTTAGAATCTGTCAGAACTTCCTTCTCACTCAACTATGTATTTTACTTCAACTTCTATTCTACGGAACTATGTATGTTACTTCAACTTCTATTCTACCTATCTCCTTTGAAAGGATGCTATAAAGAAAGAATGTATCTCCAGATAAAGTTATCCACGTGTAGTCACTGTACTTTCCACAGTACTTCTATTAATAGGGAGGATGAAAGGATCTAGGATTCCACAAGATTAAGCAATCTGCCTGTCAAATTCAGACTTCAGATTTTAGCCGTGTAGGCCACCAAGTTGCTCGTAAAAAGCAGGAAGTATTTTTTTAATTAAATTGCAGCTTTAAATTGTCACATCATGTGAGAGCAGATAGTCGAATCCCCGCCCCCTGCTTCTCCATATCTTACACAACTATTACTGCTGTGCAAGACCTTCAGACATCTAATTTGGAATTAAATAACTACGGGCTTTTAAAATATCAAAGGAATTGCAGATTTGTTAGCATATTAGGCACCTACTCCAAGTCAAAGGTAGTATCTCTTAGTAAGAACAAGTCTTGTTTACTTAGCACTCATTACTACAAAGACTATGCATGATTTCTCACTTGATTCTTAAAATAAATCTATTAGAGGCACTACTTCTAGCCCTAAATTTCTGGGAGAGAAAACCAAGACCAAGATGGCATAGCTATTAAGTGGTAAAATAAGGATCTGAACTCAGCAAGCTGAACTCAAAGTTAGTACTTTGTTCAAAGTACTGCTGTTCTTTTTAATATTTTAAATGCAAACTGGTGCTGTTTTTGAGCAGTTACGTATTAAAAGTAGGGCAGTAAAACTGAATTTAGTGTCTTATAGGCATACAATTTTCATGATGGCATATAATGGGTAAGACTGTAAGTGTTTAAGTTTCTTGTATGACCATGCCTGATCCATTGCCTTTATAATGTTAACACATACTAAATTTTAAATTACTACACAAAACAAAAAGCATTTTAGAAATACTAACACGGGCACCCGGGTGGCTCAGTTGGTTAAGCGACTGCCTTTGGCTCAGGTCATGATCCTGGAGTCCCGGGATCGAGTCCCAGGCTCCCTGCTAGTCTGCCTCTCCCTCTGACCCTCTTCCCTCTCGTGCTATCTCTCATTCTCTCTCTCTCAAATAAATAAAATCTTAAAAAAAAAAAAAAAAGAAAGAAAAGAAATACTAACGCAAGTGGAACAAGGTAAAATATTTTTCAGGTTACTTTAACATTTTTCTCTTTTCATTTGGCACTTGGTTTATGGTGTCTCTAGGTATGATTTTATTTTTATTTATACTACTTGGCATTATAATGCTCCTGAAAATTGGAGAATTCCTGTCTTTCAACAATTCTAGAAGGTTCTCTGCCATTTCCCTTCAAACATTGCCTCTTGCCAATTCCATCTCCCATCATACATATGTTGTACCTTTAGTCCCACAGTCTTTTAGTGAGCCTATGCCTTTGGACTGTAAACTTGATAAATATTTCTCAGGTTTTTTCATCCCTCACTAGGTGGACCAGGATGGCTAGACTGGGCTGGAGTTGAGTATTTCCCTTCTCCCAGGTCAGTCAGGCTCTGGTTAACTAGTTTCTCTGAAGCAGGCCCTGTTAAGAACAGAATCCTCTGGTATATTTCAAAATGGTCCCTCTCTCCCTCCCCTTACCAGAAGCAGGAGGGGATTCTTTTCCCATATTTATAATGGGAACCTGGTCAAACTCCTGGAGGACAATCTTATAAAACTGTGGGGGCCCCAGTGTGACTAGGTGTCCCTGGAGTTTTAAACCCTCAGACTTGTCTGCACTGAGCCCCCAGCAACTCATCAATTACAGTTCAGGTTTATCTACCCTGGCACTGGTTTCCTGCAGTGGTTCCCACTCTTAAGTCTCTGCTAACCCTGAGACTCTGGTCTCTACAATCACTAAGGGAGAGGGGGCAGTTTGTCCTGTGTCCTCCCATCTCTTATGAATTCAAGAAAAGTTATTGGTTTCTCAGTCTGTTCAGCTTTTTACTTGTTGTTAGGACAGAGTGGCTACTTCCAAATTTCTTACATGTGGAGCTAGAAACCAGAAGTCAACTCCATCTCTTTTTCTGAGATTATTTTATATATGGTAGATGCTCTTGCCCCAGGCTCCATACCATGTACCTCTCTCATATTCTCCACCGTTGTTACACTCTGCTTAATTTCCTCAGACCCATCTTATACCTAATTCTCCTTATGGCTCTAATTTGCTGTTAATAGTTGTGATTTTAATTTCAATGACAGAAGTCTAAAGGGTTCAATTTCTGTCTTATTCACCATGTCTTTTTTGTTTGTTTGTTTTTTAACTTATTTCCTCTTCATCCTTTTACCACTGTAATGATTTAAAAATAAATCTATAGTTCTAAAGTTCTTGGGGGTGGTAATTCTAATCACATCTGCTCTCACTCCTTGTATATTTTTAATTTTTCATCTCAGATTCACCTTTAATCAATGGTGACTGTATTTTCTATAGGAATCCCATGTGGGTTTTAGAACAGTTGTGCTTTTGTTTTGCCAGCCTCTTCTAGGATATCATCTATTTTGAAATTTCTTAATTCAATATACAGTATAAGGGATCTGATACTTTCTACTGCCTTCAATTTCACTGCATTGCCTGACAATTTATGGGGCGAAATAATGACTTTACTTCAATGCTGTCCTATAATAATGTAATCTTTACGAAGTCATTTAAAACTATTAGGAATCCGCATTTAAGTTAAAACTCAACCACAGTAACCATCAAGGCAAATAAATGAACAGAGATGTCAAATCACATATAACAGAAACTCCACAAAAGGCAAAGTTTACACAAACTCAGACAATGATAACTACCTCCTTATTTAAAATCCTGCTTCATGGCTGGCAAATTTTTTTTAACCTCAATTAATAAGAGATATGCCATGTTCAGAAAGCATCCTGTATCCAGGAAGATTAAAACATGTGGAGGGGGTCTTAAAACCAAGAAAATGCAGTACATAGGCAAAGAGCAAGTTTATAACTTAAAATGAGAACCACAACCATCTGGAAAGTCACAGTATCTATAGAAGGAAAAAGTACATTTTTTCTTACATGGAAAGCCAGGCCAGTAGAAGGCTGCTTGTACACACGGGAATCCAAGTCTGACTGCCTGGTGCAATGTTATCTTCAACATTTGAGTGAGTCTGTACATTACATTCTCTGGCAGACTGCACAGAAGGAGGGAGCCTTTTTCCTCACTTCCATTACAAAATGAGTTCCCTTCTAAGTGACTCAATCTTTCTTCAAATTTGTTTACTTTGACAGAGTAATAGTCACATCTTACTCTGTCCACAGAGTCAGGTTTATTCCTGATGACTCTGAAAAGCTCTGCTTTGATTCACTGATAAGTATAATAAACAACTCTTAAGTCACATGTCCTCCAGGTACACATGCACACACATAGTACCAATTGCCGATGAAGCAAAGATTTCTTTAAATACGAACCTTACTGCCCTCAATTGCACTCCTGCAAACTAAAATAAAAACTGAAATTTACAGGACACAAAACAAGCTATCATCTAGTGAACTTTAAAGTCCAATAAAATGAAGAGTAAGAATTTGCTAACAATATTTATTTCATCTTTTGGTTTTGGATCTGAAACACTTCAGAAAATGAGGAACAAAGAAATGAAGAAAGACTCTATGCCCATAAAATTTATATTAAGTTCACAGACTACACAAAAATTAGGTCCATAAACTAAACAATGAAGCACACAGAAAAGGGTAAAGTATATGAAATAGGCAGTGATGACAGACAGAAGCAGAAAAATGTTCACCTTTAGCCCAGAAGGCTGGTCTACAGCCTGCATAGTTCCGATAAGGATCAAATATGGATTGGTTGCTACATTCTTAAAGGGTCTCATGACTGCTTGTATATGTCACACAGAGCTAATATCAAGCTGAATGATAAGTACCAGAGAAATCTTGTGAAAGTAGTTTTATGAGCAGAAATTTTAAGAGAACATTTATGATCTAATACTCCCTGCAAGCCCCCTCCCCCTTGAGCACTAAGCATCTGCCCACCAGCTTCACACTGCAGAGTGCAGCTCTTTCTGCCCGCGGGTCCTGTCCCCGTGCTAAATAAACTTACTCTGAGTTGCACAGTAAAATGTCTCATGTGTTTTTTCTTAACCCTCACGGCACACTCAGTGATCATGCAACAGGCAGTCCCTGACTTAAGGGCAATCATATAGATGAACACTCACTGTGGCACTATGAATTTTTTTCTATCCTGCCAAAACACCACCTGCAGTAGATAACCACTCACATCATTCTGAATCATTCCCTGCCAGACTGCCTTGGGCCTCCTACCTGAACCTCTGCCGAGCCAGCTGCCTCAACCCTGAGCGCTTCCACCTAGCCAATTTTCTTCTTCAGTTACCAAGACTTGCGTATTTGCATATAGTATTACATGTTAAAAGGAAAAAAAACAACAACAACACGAAAATCATTGTGAGCTAGTCTGGAAACCAAACCAACATCTCTGTTGAGTATAAATCTGAAACTCCGAATCACCAGTTTATATTTAAATTTCTGAAATTCATCCTATTCTAGAGTTTGACTATACGCAAACAATGAATCATGGAACACTACATCAAAAATTAATGATGTAATGTAAGGTGATTAACATAACATAATAATATAAAATAAAATTGTTTGACTATAAATATATCCAGCCTGAAAAACAAGCCCAACTAATCTCCTTGCTGTGAATATTTACACAGTTAAATTAATATACATTTAACAAACAAACTTCAAAATTTCAGTTCTAGCTAGTCTAGGAAAGGTTGTAAAAGGTAAAATAAGCACCATGCTGAATAAAATTCTCATCTGACTATCAACACAATTTAGAGGCCCCATCTCTCTGATGCATCTCTCTCTCTATAATTGATCTATAGAATCGATTTTTAGGAATTCAAATATGAAGTTATATAAGAAGCCCAGGTGACTGAAGATTCTCTGACTCAACTTGCTCTAAACTTTATAGTAATGATTGATGAAATTTGGGAGACTGAAGCGCAAGAGAATATACTACCACAAAATAAGCCTCTTTGGTATAAGGATTATTTTAAAGAGAATGAAAAACAACAGACCCAGGAGAAGCTCTGAAAACAGAGTAAACGTTATCCTTTTGTAAGGGAAATTTACATTCATGAAGGAAATCTCCTTTGTAAGAGTGTCTCCCTTTCAACACCAGGAAAAGGCTGACTCTAAATCATAAGAGAATATTACAAGAGAATCTTATCAGTGGAGAAGGCACCCAGACTTAAATATGCATAACAAACCCCTTGTTTACCATGATTTTCCTGGTAACCTCCCATAACTAGCTGCTCCCAACCCCACCCTCACATTCTTTATCTTTAGCACTAGAAGGTATTTAAATCCACATTCTAAACCATCTCAGAGATTTGCTCCCTTCTCCCAGGGTATCACCCATGTATACAAGACTTAAGCATGTTGAACTTTTGTTTGTTTTTCTCTTATTAAATATCTGTCTTTTATTAGAGGTCTCGGCCAAGAACTCAGAAGGGTAGAACGATTATTTTTTCCCCTCGCTACAGGGTTCTGCCCTCAAAACAGCCTGGTGTAAGAATTCCCAGACTGTAATGGGGAGGCATACTGCCCATCAGCCACCACTCTCTAACCTAAATCAGCCCACCGAAACAACTCCTTTTACCACAGCTGGCCACTGTCCCATTTTTAAAACTTCAAGAGCCACATATAATTTTTATGAAGAAGCTGTTTTGGCTGCTTGTTTTGAATGTTTATAGTTAATATATATTTAACAAATTAAAACATTTCAGATCTACCTACCATAAAGTAGGTAGCCATTCTTAAAAATATTTGCAACTTTATTTGCTTTTCTCATTAAGTTTACTACTGAATTGGAAGACTATTAAATATTTAAGACCTAAATTCTTGGTTTACAGTGTTCAATAACAAAAATTCAACTGAGTAAATTTTAAAGATCTAATTGGCTTTATTAATCAATTCATGCAGCATCCTGTCTAGCAAGTAGAGGGGAGCTCCAAAGGGCTACAAGGAAAGGTTTTTAAAGGTAGAGAGGAGGTGGAAAAAAGAAAATTATTAGCAAAGAATCCATTGTTTTAGGCAAGGTCACCCTTCTAAGGGGAACTGAAGAGATCTATCAGATTTCCTAGCGCTGACCAGGAAATTCTCATGTTGACTGGTTTAAGGTTACATTTTGGGGTGGGGGTGGGGGGCTGAAACTGCAGTTAGGTTAGGTATAAGTCTTGGTTTACTGACTTGGTGCCTTGACCTAAGTGACACCATTTTGGGCCTGTGGGTTCCTTTTTAAGAACACTATCCCCAAGCAGAAGGTTACATATTGGTTCCTGAAGGTATCTTCACGACACCAAATATGTGAGCTAGTAAAAAAACTTTGACTTGAGCCCAGTTAAATCAGGAAATTAAAAACTGCTAAATATCAACATTCATAAAGACTGCAGCATATATATATATATCACACAATAAGTAAATGTACAGAATACTAAGGTTATGTGCAAATATAGAGTCAAGGAATTAACATCTGTGCTTTCAAAGTTCAAGGCTAGACTTTAACATTCAAGGGTTTTTATTTTTAAGACACCTGCAATAAACATAATAATTATGGAGAGTAATAAGATAATGGAGTACAAATGAGAAACAAGCCCCATCACTTTTACCTCAAATTTTGAGACTGACTGAGAGTATTTTTTTATTTTTTAAGTAACTGAATTTCAATTATATTATGCAAAGTACTCAATTCAATTTCACAATGCAAAAAGGTTTGGATTTAATCAACAGGTACATTTACTATTCAAAGGAATTGCTACAATCTCCTTTTACTTATTCATTGGGAAATAAATGGGGAAAAAAGTTCTATTGTCACTACTATATGACAGTGTGGCTAAAGCACTACTCTATTACAGAGAGATTCCTAAATCAGTTTGCAAAAACGCTAGTCAGGGTAAAATGTTTATGTCGATAATATCGATAAATATTTATTGATAAATACCAATAAATATCGATAAACCGCACAATATCGATAATATCGACATAAGCTACTCCCCACCCCAGCATTTTTGTAATCCGGGGAGATATCTCAAATTCTTAACTGAGTGCTACTACATTGATTAATCTCTGGCTGATGCTCGGCTGTAGGATCCATCTGTTTTATTCACTGCTGTATCCCAAGTTCCTAACACTACACCTCATACTCCACAGGTTCTCAAAAGACATTTATTGAGGGGGTGCCTGGGTGGCTCCGTGGGTTAAGTGACCAAACTCTTGGTTTTGCGGGAGTCATGATCTCCCAGCATGGGCCTCCACGCTCAGCACAGAGTCTGCCTGTCCCTCTCCCCATCCTCTGCCCCTTCCCCAAATCATGCACTCTCAAATAAATAAAATCTTTAAAGAAAAAAAAGACATTTGTTGAATGAAGTCAACCTTGCAATTGGCTTCACTGTTTACTGGTGCTCTTCCTACTCCTATTCCTACTTCCTATTTCAAACCAAATATTAAATTTGAAAAATCCCTTAAATTTCTTGTAGACTTTTGAAATTTGTCTATTTATGAAATTTTGAAAAAAGCCAGGAATGAACTATATGATTTTTTTTCAAGTCTATTTCAAAATGTACCAAGGCTACACTGAAAAATCTGCCCTTTGCCTTTTAAATTTTACCTGAAACATAAAATTCATAAAATCTAAGGTAATTCTAATTTAAAATCGCATTTTAAAGCACTGGACTTACCATTATAGGTTATTCTTGGCTTTGTTAAACACATCACAAGATGCAAATCCATTTCATCTGAAGGTACAAATTTTGAGCATACGGGGCACTTAAATCCTAAAAAGTAAAAGAAACCCATTTTACTCAATTATTCTGATTATCCAATTCTATTTTTTAAAAAAGCAGCAAAGACAACAAGCATTTCAAATTTCAGTATTATTCTTACAGTAATACACTACTTAATTGCAAGTTAGGTTGGGGAAGGAGTTTTGTAACTATGATAACTGACTTCAATCAATTTATAAAGACCATCCCATTTCAAATGAAACAAGTACAAATGAGAAGAATTAGGCTCACTATGAAACTCCCTTATCTTTTTCTAACGTATGGGTCCAATCATTCTTGTTTCTAATTTTTTACATTAACCTGAACTTCTGAATTTGTGGAAATTACCCTTCCAGCTTAGTAGGGCACAATTTGAGTCACAAGGTTTTACAGCTAGACAGTACTTTAGAAACTATTCTACTCCATGGACCTTTTAAAAATTATTCTGAAATTGGCAAAATCAGGTCTAAAAGCTAAGACTCCTGTCTTCCAGTAGTGATCTTTCTCTTACACTATGCTACTAAAGTCACAATGCCAACAAAAATGGCATCATATAGGGCAGATTTCCCAGTCAACTCTGACACTTAAATATTAGTTTCCTACAATATTCCATCTGCACCATTTGCCTCATGCAGTCTATTAAAAATAAAGTGGTATACTGAACGAGAGAATCGGCTATACATTCAGCTCAACCCTACTCCCTCACTTACCAGGGGACCCGTCCTATCTATGGTTCCTTACAGTTGCCCTGCTGCCCTACTTCTCCCTCTCTGACATCCCGAAGCAGATGGAGTAGCACTGGACACCTGATTCAAGATAGCCAATTTATAGTTTGGCTAGGAACAACAAACCAGAAGCGGCACAAAAAGATGGTCTGGGCCAATCTGTTTTTCTTGGAAATATGACAAGAAACAGCAAGAGAGTACACTTGCTAGCTGTAAAGAGCTGAGGCAGAAAGGGCACATGTAGGTTAGAGAGAGACCAGCGGCTCTGTAAGCTGAACTTAGAAGAGAACAGAAACCAAGGGCCAGCAGAGGAAAACGGTTTGCATGGAGACTGAGGAGCAGATGTGCAGAGAGGAACAGAAGTGCCGTGAGAAACAAAAGCTAGTAAGAAGGTTAGTGAAAGAAACCAGTCCCTAACGCTGCCTCCGAGTCTGACAGCTCTATACTTCCAGCACATGTGTGTTCTTAGAGGCGCTCTCCTCCATTCATTGGGACTTAAAACTCACTGTGACCAAATGTGTCAGACTAGAATCACACTTCATGCAGAACTTTATACAAATCAGGAAAAGGTTCTGGCATGGGTACTTAATCCAGGTACGATTTTGAACACTGTTTTGACATTGTCGTAAATGCATTTTAAAAGAAAGGAAAAAAGGTATGTTTACTTCCCCTTCTTGAAAACCACCAAAATGAAAACGAAGAAAGAGGAAATTCATTTAAAATGAAACTATAAACTAGCTATAATCCCCAAATACCAATATAAGGAAATTTAAGTCAAATGGGGAGAAGACAGAGACTCTCAAGTGTCATTCATATTTCAAGGACCAACAATCTTTTGCTTGGAACTGTAAAAAAAAATTCTTCCCTTGAAGTTAAAAAGGGCATAAAAGAGGAAAAGAGGCAACCAATTTTCTAACTATTGATCAGAATCATCTGACAATAAATCTGATCATAAACTCTAAATTATCAAAGTACAATACTGTGAACTACTGACAGCTATCCAACTGCTCACAAAGTAGAGCCAAAGGAGAGAAAACTTTGTGCAAAGAACCACCTGGATTTCTAGTTAAATACAATAAACTAACATATTTCTTTCTCCTCCCATCTAAAACCCACTGAAATGAGAACAAAATAAAAATAAGATAAAGAAGAACTTGAAAGGAGATAGCAGATGAGAAAACAGACATCCCAAGTGCCTGTGGAAGTCAGTCAATTCTCACTACCTAATTCTCAAAGGACTCCAAAATCTATACCTCCAAATGACTTCCCAAGACAATGGTGAGGCATGACGTTAAAATCTAGTTTGATTCGGGCTGGGAAAAAAACAAACAAAAAAAACCCCCTAGATCCTCAATCCATGACATATAGCAACTACAAGAAACTACAGTTCCCCAACTATAGCAGGAGAATGAAGCCTAACTATAAAATAAAAGACCCAAAACAGAGTGACTTGAGGACCCCAGGCACAGCAATGGGAAGGGAAGAAAACACAGGAATAAAAGATCTATGTACAGGGGCGCCTGGCTGGCTCAGTCATTAAGCATCTGCCTTCGGCTCGGGTCATGGTCCCAGGGTCCTGGGATTGACTCCCACATCAGGGAGCCTGCTTCTCCCTCTCCCACTCCCTCTGCTTGTGTTCCCTCTCTTGCTGTCTCTGTCAAATAAATAAATCTTAAAAAAAAAAAAATCTATGTATAGAAAAGGGCCCATCTGCCAATTTCCTTTTTTCTCTTTACCAAGAAACTGGTAGATTCTTCTCTTAAATCAAAAGGTCCCACAGAATAAAACATCAAGACCCTTGTCTATGGATAAGCCCCAGCCTTAAACAAAAAGCTTCCAATCAGCTTCTCAGGGCCTCGCTCATAAACATAATGCAATGAAAGAAAAAAATTTGCATGGTTAAAACACAACACAGCAGAAGCAAATCCAAAAGACATAAATATTTACAACATGTATTACAAAAGGACAATATCCTTAATACATAAAGCCAATCTAAAAAGACTACACACTATATGATTCCAACTATATGACATTCTGGGGGAAAAAAAAACTATGAAGAAAAAGATCAGTGGTTGTCAGGGGTTGGAGGAAAGGGAAGGATAAATAAGTGAAGTATAGAGTATTTTTATAGCAGTGAAACTATTATGTATTGTAGATATATACCATTATACATTTTCCCAAACCAATAGAATGTACTACAGCAAGATGAACCCTAACATAAACTATGGGCCTTGGGTATTAATGATGGGTCAATCTAGGCTCATTAATTGTAGCAAATGTATCACTCTGGTGCAGGATGTTGATAGTTGGGGAGGTTGCATGTGTGTAGGGATAAGGGTTATATGCGAACTCCTGTACTTTCCTTTTAAATTTTGTTGTGAACTAAAAGCGCTCTAAAAATAAAGTTTATCAGTAAAAAGTTAAAAAAAAAAGAATTCTTAAAAAATTGTGGAAAATCAAATACCAGTTAGAAAAATGGGCAAAAGTTTTAAACCAGTATTTCACCAAAAGGATATTCAACTGACCTTTAAACAAATGAAAAACTGCACAGTGTCAGAACTGAAGAAGCACCTTCCTCTTAAGTTCTTTTTCTTTATTCCCATTTTAGTGGGTTTTAGGAGGGAAGAGAAAACACGTATTTAATTCACTTTATTTAACTAGAAAGCCAGGTCAGTTCTTTGTACATACCATTTTCTCTCCTTAGGTTTTAATTTTATCTCTACATTAAGATATCACTACTTACCCCAGATTGGCAAAAACTCAAAAGCTTGACAACATACTGTTGGTGAAGCTGTGAGGAAACAGGTACTTTCATACACTGCTAGTAAGAATGCAAAATTTTACAAGCTCCACGGAGGGCAATTCGGCAATATCTAACTCGATTACATATGTCTTTATCTTCTGATCCAGCAATCCCATTTCTAGCTTCTCACCCTGAAGGTGTGTCCCCAAAACACAAAAAGCCCATGCACAGAAAGATGATTCTGAGGAGACAGTGGAGCAGGAAGCACTGGTAGAATTGTCCTCCCCACTGAAATAATGGCACTGGTGGCATCTGAGGGAACTCTTGGAACTCTGGAGGTTAGTGAAGGCTTGCAACTTCCAGGCAGAAGACCTGGACAGTACACCGTGGTTAATTTCAGCTCTGAGCACAGTGACAGCCACCCTTCCCACCACACTCCACCCCCAGCCACATGACAGGCAGCAGTTACTTCTTCTTCGAGCAGCTTAAACATAGCTTGCAGGAACCAGGCTGGGCTAGAGGACTCTATCCTCCAAATGCTGGGACTTTGCACTCTGATTGCTGCTTCCGATCCAAGAGGTACAGACACAGAGAAGGGTAATCATTGCTGTCAGACCTTCTCCATTGTTAGCCCTCCCACTCTAGCTGAAGAAACCTCAAGGGGATTTAAAGGGCCTATGCCCTTCGCCCACCTTTATTTCTCACTTTTCCCCCTTTTGGGAGCCCAACATTAAAAGACTAGGAGATTAAAAAACAACTATACATACAGCGGAAATTAGAAAGACTGTGTATACCCAGGTAGGTCTCAGAGAAGACCATACGTTTTTACTTCAGGCTGATGATCCTCATCAGGACAACCTATAATACCCCCCAAAAAAACAATAATAAAAAATAGCAGACACTGGGGAAGGGGGAAAATCTGATTTCTAATATTACAGTATTAGATTCGAATAACCAGTTTTCAGCAAAAAACAAAACAAACCCTAAGCATACCAAAACATACAGGAAAAAAAAACAAAACTCTAAGCATACAGAGAAGTATGGCCTTTAAAGGAAAAATAAAAAAATAAAACAGAAACTGTTCCTGAAAAAGCTCTGATGGCAGATATGCTAGCCAAAGATTTAAATGCCTAGCTTAAAGATGCTCAAAAAAATAAAGGAAGATGTAGAGAAGGTCAAGAAAATATGATCAAATATGAACAAAATGGAAATATCAATAAATAGAAAACCTAAATAGAAACCTAAACAGAAACCATAATAAAACTAAACAGAAACCGTAAAAAAATTCTGAACCTGAAAAGTATAATAACTGAAATGAAAAATTCACTAGAGCATTCAAAGGCAGATGTGAGCAGGAAGAAATAATCCAGGAACTTGAAGATAGGACAATGGAAATTATCGTGTCTGAGGAAAAGAAAAAAAAAGACTGAAGAAAAGTGACCATAGCTTAAGGGACCCATGGGACACCAACATACAGAGCAACATATGCACTGTGGGAGTCCCAGAAGGAGAGACAAAGGGGGAGAGAATATCTGAAGAAATAATGGCTGAAAACTTCCCATATTTGATGAAAGACATGAATATAAACACCTAAGAAGCTCAACAACCTCCATGTAAGATGAATTCAAGGGTACCCACACCAGGATACATTATAATCAAACTTTCAAAAGAACAGCAAAACAAAGGTGATCATCAAGAGATCCTAACATTCTAAGCAGATTTCTCATGAGAAACTTTGGAGTCCAGAAGGCAGTGGGCTGATGTATTTAAAGTGCTCAAAGGAAAAAAAACCTGTTAATTAAGAATCCTATATCCAGCAAAACTCCTTCAAAAGTAAGGGAGAAATTGTAAAATTCTCAGATGAACAAAAGCTGAGGAAGTTCATCACTAGACCTGTCCTAGAGGAAATGGAGGAAATAAAAAAACACTAGACCGTAAGCTCAAAGCCGTAAGGAGAAATAAAGGTCTCAATAAAGGTCTTCAGGTCAAGGGGAATTGTTTTCGAGGAATTGTATTAAAGGAACTGCACCTGAGAAGCTTTATCCATTTATATCTGGACCTGATTCCAATAACAAGATCCTGGACTTCAAACTGATGCCTTAATGGGATGAGACTGTGTGACTGCTAGAAAGAAAGTGCATACATCTTACATATGGAAAGGATGTGAATTGTGATTGCTAGAAGACAGACTACATATACAGTCTCCAAATACAGTTGCTTTCAATTTCATGCACCCTGTTCCTCACATTAAGAGAAGATGGCTAATTCTCCTCTCCTTAAATCTGGGCCAGCCTAAATGCTTTGATTGATGAAGAGTGCAGAAGTGATGTTCTGGAATTTCTGAGACAAATCTTAAAAGCCTTGCAGCTCCCACTTGACCCCTTGGAATGCTCACTTTTGGGATACTCCCTTTCAGAACCCAGCTGACATGCTCTAGGAAGTTCTGGCCACATGGAGAGGTCACAGATAGGCATTTCAGCTGGAATGTCAGCTACAGCCTGCGGTGAGCCCTGAGCTGACAATATGCATCAATTGCCAGGTATACTGGGTGAGCTACCTTGGATGTTGAGTTACTTTGAACTTTCAGATGACTCTAGCCCTAACTTCCATCTGCAACTGCTTGAGAGACTCACCAAGTGAGAGCTCCAACAACTGATTCCATTCTACTCGTAGAACCTCAAGAGATAATAAATTTATGTTTTAATTAAAACACACACATACCCAGTAAGTTATGATGGCATTCTTTGGAATCGCACAATACTATAAACATGTAAGAGACATAGTGAAGAAACCATTAGGCATCTACACAATGGAATACATGCAGTTATAAAAAGGAAATGAGGAAGGTTCTCTTTGAACTGATGGGAGAGATATCAAGGCTATCTTAAGTAAAAAAAAAAGGCAATGTGAAAAAAGAATGCAATGTTATGCAAACTACTGTGCAACAAAGAAGAGTAACTAATACATGTACATGTATGTATCTGCAAAGAGAGAAACAAGGAAGGAAAACTTAAAACTAAGGTTTATATACATGTTGCCTGTAGGTAGTTAAAATGTGGTTAAAAAAAGGGAAAAGGATACTCGCATGTACCTTTTAATAAAGGTTTTGACTTTCGAACAATGTTACTGAATACATATCCAAAAATAAACAAGAATTAGGGGGAAATCCCTACTAAAATTAAATATAAATGGAAACAAATGTTAACTGTATATCAGATACAAAGAAAACACACACATGCCTGTGCATGTGCAGGTACACATGTATGTATGTACACACACACACATACACAGTTCAGTCCACTAAAAGGACCTAGAAGCAATGACACCTCTATAGCAAAAAGCAGACTCAGATTTTGGGTTTCTTAATATCATTCCTCCATGAAGAGAAACAAGAGCTCCTTGGAGAAAAATCTGAGTTATAGGTCTGGGGCAGGGAAAGTACAAGGTAAACCTAGACTATTTTGTCATGCCAGACTAAGGAAGTGCTCAAAAACTGACATGAACACATAAAAAGGCAAAGGAGCCAGCTTGAAAGGGCTTCTCCTGGTTAGATTTGGATCTGAGAATCAAAACGGGTAATGACATAATAGATCATATTATCTTACATTTAAAAAGAATGCAAAAGTATACATAATTACATTCTGAAAGTATCAACCCAAGATCACTTAATTAACACAGATAAAAAGGTACTCTTAAAATGGAGAAACTACCTGACCTCACGTTAAATGTTCAAACTTAGTATCACCGACAAAAGGACAAGCTGACATCTCTGCTTCCTGATGTGACTCACTGAGGACACAATACTTAGGTATACTTCTACCAAATATAACTAGAACCTCATTACGAGGAAATTTAGAAAAAGCCTCCAACATACAAGATGTACACCAAAACGAATTCATAGAAAAGCAGAAGTATGATAAAACTACCAACACAGGAAACAAAGAAAACCTTAGCACTGCCAGACCCTCAGAATCTTATAAGATTTCGATTTATTTTTGTTTCTATGTATTTATATGATTTTGTTTCTACTTGTTTTGGGGTCCATCTTATACGTTGGAGGTTTTTCTCAAATTTCCTCAACTGTCCCAATAATTCAAGATGATATTACATCCACAAAACGAGGGACTATAAGAACAGAGATGCAAACAAAAGCTCCTGAAATAAACTTTTGATGAAATTAAGAATTCTTAACTAAAAATTCAAATAGACAGCTGAATATTAACCTGAGGTAATAATGATGCCAAATGATAATAACAATGAACATTTACTATGTACCAGGAAATTATCTAAGCGCTTTGGGTGAATTAACTCATTTATCCCCACATCCTTGAGTGAGGTACTAATACAAACCCTATTTTATACATGAAAAACAGAAAGAGTAAGTAACTTCACACAGCTAGAAACTGGCAATGCCAGAAATCAAACCGGGCTTCTGGCTTCAGAGCCTAAGTCCTCAACCATCACTCTGCACATCTTTTTAAATCTCTCAGGAAGTAGAACCAAAAGTCAAACAGGAGATATAATAAATAATAATAGTCAGAAGATCAATCCAGGTGATCTAACATCCAACTAGAAACACACTTGAGAAAAAAGGAAGAAACTACCAAATACATAATTTCCCAAACTGAAGTTCATGACTATGCAGACTAAAAGAATGTACCCATATAACAAATGAAAATAAATAGCCATACCAAGGTAGGGTACCGTGAAATAACAGAGCGGTAGGGATAAAGTCTAAATGCTTTCAAAAAGAAAAATGATGAAAAATATCTAGAACAGTTTCCCAGACTTTTAAATTTTTTTGCCTTTCACCATATTAGTATTTTTGGAGAGTCTAGTTAACTGCCTTTCAGAATCAGAATGGCATTAGTCTTCTCAATGGCAACACCTAAAAGGAGATAAATGAAGCAATAACTTTAAAATTCTGATAATTATTTCACTTAGACTATATTCCCAAACTACTACATAGTCACACACATTTTCTCAAAGCATAGGCAAAGTATCAAAAACTGTCCTTCCTACCTACCAAAAACTGCACCTCCCAGAAATTTCTAGAACACACGGTCCACTGAAACAAAGGAGCAAATAGAAAAGAAAAAACAAAAACAAAAAGACACCACGATAAAGGAAATAAGCTCTTTCTTAGGAGAGAAGTGAAGGGAAATCCTTGGATAATGCATTAACAGATCTAGAAGATATCTGGTCCAGATTGGAAGAGGGGAGTAGAGGATCCCAGGAGGAGAGGAAGAGGGTGGAAAGTGGTAGGGAGTGAACAGATAAAGTTTCTTGATGTGTTTTATCAGGAGGAAAACAGTACTGTGTTCAGACAGTTTTGGAATTCTTTACAAGTTTGGGAAGAACTGATAGGAACTTAGAAAATCAAGTAAGCAAATAGATGGAGGCAATTTTTAACTCCGAGACAAATACACAACAGGAAATGTAATCCACAGTCATAAACAATGAGTATCAAGCAGATCATCATTTAAAAAGACATTCAAAAGGTAGGAGGATAAAAATGTAGACAGGTGATATATATAAATCCTCATCTTTCATAATAAGCAGTTAACAGTCAACATCTAAAAAAATTAAAAAGGATATAAGCATATTATTTATAAATATGGAAGTAAATGTAATAAGTGACAGCTACAAGTATTGAAAATGGTTGTCTCAAAATAAAAACTGAGAGTTGGGGAGAGTTGAGGCAAGAGAATGATGATTTTTATTATAAGTACTTTTTTTCAAAATATATACATATTACCTTGATTTAATTTTACTTAATTTTTTAATTTTACTTAAATTGTAATTAAAAAACTATTTTAAAGGAAGATGTGTCTTCAGAGCACAGGACACATGAGCCTAGTGAAAAAGTATTCCGTGAGAACATATCCCAACTGAAGCTGCTGCCTCCCCTAGATCACTTTCTCTGCCCTTTCCCCACAATGTTCTTCCCTTGACAACAGTCTCAACTAGAAGTGACTCCATTCTTTGATGAATAACAATAAAAAAGGATTCAGTATGGGACCTATGCACTGTGTGAATCCACCATATAAGGAAGACAAAAGCACTAAAAAGGCAGATGACTGAGACAATTTATTAGAGAACTCTGGAAACAGCTGTTATAGTTCAGCAAATAAATATGACAATAAACCTGTAACGGAAATAAAAACCACAGAAGAACTGAAGAGAAATAGAAATAGCTAGTGACAACATCACTGACATAGAAAGCAAAGAGTAATGGAAAACAAAACAGAAATCACAGTGATCAGAAAAAAGACAAATTCATGGAAAACAAAGGCTAACTGCTTTTCCCATACAAGAGAATAGAATCAAAAAAACAGATCAAAATTATCAAAGATAGTAAAAAAAAAAAAAAAAAAGAATCCTAGTGACTAAACAGAAAATATAAAAATAAAAATATAAGATGTCTACAATAATTGAGGAACAAGGGTGGCAGAAATCTTACTGGTCTCAGAATTACACACAGAATACCCAGATATTACTTTGGACACTTTTTTGTGCATGCCTGGGGGGCAGGGTGTCTTCAGAACACTTAGAAGGGGAAAAGAGTGGGACTCAAGAAATGTATATCCTCAAATATTCAGACTCAAGACCCAACCAAGAGATTAATAAAAAATTCAGGAATGGACAAGCTGTGGTGTTTTACACACACACACACACACACAGGTAGTATGTACACTACATACAATATTATTTAATTGAAGAAATAAGTGAAAACAACTGTAGAAATTATTGCTATGGTATGGTATATAAATATTAGAAATGTCAACAATGTGAAAATTATATAACCACCCAAACCTGGGATGAGAATGTCATGATCATGTTTGTGTATAAAAAGGACAAAGGGACGGGCGCCTGGGTGGCTCAGCTGGTTAAGCGTCTGCCTTTGACTCAGGTCATGATCCCAGGGTCCTAGGATCAAGCCCCGCATCCAGCTCCCTGCTCAGCAGGGAGTCTGCTTCTCCCTCTGCTCCTCCCCCCCCACTTATGCTCACATGTGTGCACGCTCTAATAAATAAAATCTTAAAAAAAATAAAAAAGGACAAGGGAGACTGATGGAAGAGAATGGACAGTAGAAATGAGCCAGATAACCCTGGTCTTTTAAAGCGAAGTATAGAGGTACTGAAACACGATTGTTGTTATTCCCTGCCTTTTACCCTACACAACTTTTAGATTGGTATCAAAGCCCTATTCAGGTATCATCCTTCTCCAGGAATCTTTTCTCTAAATGCTCCATCTCAAAGCTGATTTAATCATTCCTCTCTCTGTATTTCTTCTACGCTTTGATGATACTTCCAATACTACAATGTAGCACATGGCACTGTAATTACTTATTTGTGTTTATCTTCCTTATTAGCTTAAACAGTCCAGTGAAAATGCAAACCCAGTTCTACCACATACAAACTATGTGACCCCGGGGATGGCACTTAAGGCCCTCCCCCAGATGCTATCAACCTACTATTAACCCCACTGATTACCAATGTTCTCTACTCAAAGCTGGTACTCCCAAGTTTTTCCAAAATTAAAACTATTCCTCTACATTTTCCCTAAACAAAGCTCTATTCCATCTGATCTCAATTAGGTAATTTAATTGACTAATATAATTTAGAAGGAAATGACCAATAAGCTTAAAACTTAGGTATACATGTACCAAATAGGACAATGGAATGAAACAGTAACAGAGGAATGTGTTTAGGAGATATTTACAGCAGGTGACCTCCATCTTCTACACCAAACTCCCCAGGTAATACAAAATAGTGGTTGCCACTTCCTATCTTCAATAATGGAATTAAAGAATATTAAAGCAAAAGGAGTCCACAGACTCTCTTGGTTGAAACTGCTCACTTACACAGAACAGCAACCTAAGTGCAAAAAAATCAAAAGTGACAGAACTCCCCTCTTCCAATTCCTAAGCTATCAAGGTTTTTTCCCACAGCTCCTGTCTCTTGATCATCTTTTATATTACTGTGTGCGCGTGTGTACGCACACACACACACACACACGCACACACACTGTTTTCTCCTACACTGGCCTTTTCACATAATAGCTATTACGCTAATACAAATTTGGTGTCGCCAATGCAATCTTTCCTCCAACAGAAGATACCCACTCGCACCTTTATGCCCTTGCTCTTAAGCCAATATGCCTTGCTTTTTCTCGTATTTTATTAACAATCTGCTCCTAACTTTTTAAGCCCAGATCAAGTCTCAGCACTGCCATGAAAACTTTTAAGACAACTCAAAACCACAATGTCCCTCTCTGTTCTACTACATTCCGTTCATTGGTAACGGTCATTTGATATATATCATCTACATTTCTTCCATGTAGATTTTATCTCCCAAATTGCAGTAACATCTGTGGGGCAGAAATTGTATATTCTTCTAAGTATTTTATTCAACCAACCTCCCCCAGCATCCAGCTAGACCGAGAGCTGACTCAATAAATACCTAAATGCACGCATGGATGGACTGTATAGTTGGTCTTAGTTCTACAGAGGCAAGAGTTGTGCAATTAAAAGCAGATTAGGGAATTCTAACTGCAGTTTATAATAGAGTCCTAACCATCACTTGCAGGAATGAACAGCATTAAAAAAAAAAAAAAATTTTCAGTTTAAAGGTAAAATTGTTCTCAACATGTCAATAAAAATAGGTAAAAACATGCCAATAAAAAGAAAGGTAAATAAATCAACATCCATAAGCAACATCCATAAGCAAAGTTTTATAGTATATATACTATACGCCATACAACAAAAGGTCTGGAGTGTAAACTGAGGAGAAAGATATTTCATTTGCCAGCAGGACCTGCTCAGAGTTTGGCAACTATAGGATTATCTGTTATGAAAAATTTCCTCAGAAAATTTAAGCCAAGTAACTTAAATCACCACCAGCAAGGTAAGTTGCAGGCTGCTTATTTTCTATCATGTTTGTCTAATAAGTAAAATTTCTGCTTTATGAAAAAAGGTGCTCAAGAAGCCACAAGGAAACACTTAAGTAAAGCCTACATTGTTCAATAATCACAACTACTTAATAAAGAACAAAAACATCTCCAACAAAATAAAAACAGCAGGACAGCAAATGTTCCCACAACACAATATAGAGTAAGTTTCAACCCTGCTTAACAAACAGATTTACTAGATTAAATATTTAAATATTGAATTCTATAAATATCAGCACACTGAAATGATTCATAAAATGTACTACAAGAGTTCTTTAAATATGCCCTAAAGGTTTCTTTGTAGTTTAAAACCGGGAGGTGGGGGGGTGGGAGGGGTGTAACTTCTTTTCCCTCTTTTGATAAGATACTTACAGGACATTTTTATATGCTTTATACTAGGTGCACCAAACAACGACCTCAGTGTTGTTTTTTAAAAAGAGGTACTTCTCCATGTTTACTGGAATTATTCCCACACCATTTAGGACCCTAAGGGAACATCTACTCTCATCTTTTACTGATAAGAAAACCCAGCGAAGTGAAATTGTGTGCCGAACGCCCTTAAACAAATTAGCAGTATGCCCAGAACTAGGTCTCTCATTACACTCTGCAGACCACTCATCTACCAGACCTCTCTCATAAGCATTTATAACCAATTAAACTAACAATTTACAATTCTTTATACATAAAAATGTTATAACCATGAAACCATCAGAGGGGATCTATTTTGACCTTGTTTGTTTTCAAAGAGCAGTAATATTCCTTGTGAACAGTGGCAAAATTCTACAAAATAAATGGCTAGGATTAAGAACATACACTAGGAACCACAAGCAAATCAAAATCCATACTGGGACCAATCCTGGATATCTTAAACAAATGTACTTCACATATTTGGGAAACTATTCAGAAACCGAGAGAGATAAAGATTCAATAACTTTCCTACACCCTGAGTGGAAAAATTTTGCAGCCATTGTTAAAGTCTTAAAATGCAAGCACAACAGGCATAAATGTTCATGTCTTTGACACATTCATAATCTTAAAGAAAAATACTGCAAAGATGCCCACTTTTGGCTTTTGTTTCCTACTTATTATTTTACTCTTTTACATTATTTTATTATTCCTTTTATTGTTCTATAGCCTATCAAACAACTTTCTAACAACTTTTTATTCGTCTCTCCAACTCCACTCCCAAAAATACCCCAATAGCTTGATTTTTCATTCTATATTTTGGCTTTTTTATTGTTCAGATTATTTTAAATACACACATCCCACATTATCTGATCAATTAACTATAAAAGATCTTAATGGTGGGCTACAACTGACAAAGAACACTTCTCTGTCCCTATAATTTGTGTAAACCCTTTATTATATATGGAAAATAATTCTGATACCGTAACTCACAGCTTTATTAGAAAATAAAGATCTTCAGCACCATGGGTTATTTCCCTGTGAAAACAAATATTCTGTTTAAATCTGTTTAAATGAATTAAGAAGTTAACCCATCTTGGGGCACCTGGGTGGCTCAGTCATTAAGCATCTGCCTTCAGCTCAGGTCATGATCCCAGGGTCCTGGGATCGAGCCCCGCATCAGCCTCCCTGCTCGGCGGGAAGCCTGCTTCTCCCTCTCCCACTCCCCCTGCTGTGTTCCCTCTCTCACTATGTCTCTGTCTGTCAAATAAATAAAATCTTAAAAAAAAAAGTTAACCCATCTTACTTAAGAATGCTAAATAGGATATGATGTGATTGCTCATATTAGACAGCTAGAAAGGGGGAACAGAAGAAGCAAACAGCTATTCAGAATGGTGAAAAAGTTTTAAACTATGGTAGTATAGGGCAGGTCAGCTCCCAAGCAAAACTAAATCAATTCCATGTGGCAATATAAACAAGCTATCTTTACAATTTATGAGTATGCCAATAATAGTATAAGGACCCTAGGGATCAGTGGTTTAACTAGTACAATGAGTCTTGTAAAATTCAACATACTGAATATCTTTTGTCATCAATGAACCTCAAAATGGCCACACATCCCCACTGGGGTTGTAAGGTAGTGAAGCAGAGTACAGAATGACCAAAACACAGACGAAGGGAGGTAAGCAGTTTTCAGCACTATCAGGAAAGGAGGAGGCCGCCTCAGTGCCAAGGGTAATGTCTCCACATTCTTGGGAGCAATTTTAGAGACTTGCCTATATATGTGTTTCAGTCTAAATACCAGACACTAGGTAGCTTATAAACAACAGAAATATATTTCTCACAGTTCTGGACCTGAGGGTGCCACAACCACTGGGTGAGGTCTTCCTGGTCACAGCATTCTCACTGTAACTTCACAGGGTAAAATGGGCTGGGAGCTCTCTGGAGCCTCTTGTATAATGGCACCAATCCCATCCTTGAGGGTCCTACCCTCATGACCTAACCGCCTCCCAAAAGCCCCATCTCCTAATACCATCGCCTTGGGCATCAGGTTTTCAACACAAATTGGGGAGGAACACGAACATTCAGACCACAACAGTATGCAAGGCACTTCTGGAACAGAGCCTGAACTTCAACAGTAGTCAGAGTCTATTTGTTTATTTTCATATATAGGACAATAGCCTCTGCTCTGGAATTTTCTCTCTGTTGGAGATGGGGATGGGAGGCAGAGGATGGAGTAATAGTAATTGCTCTAGGAATTCACACACTAGATGGAGAAATGCACCTCTGAGCCACAGCTTTTTATCCAAGACATAGTTCAACTGTATAATGCCCACTAACCTATGGGGTCATATGTAACATATGAGCTATATGTTTTGCAATGACCCTAGATAAACACACAAGTCAAATGAAGAGAAAAAAAATTTAAGCTACAGATTTCAGAATAATTATTACAATGAACTCTAACCAGTACAGTTAACAACTGTTTATACTTGTTGGCTTACAACAAAACATTATGATAAATCTACATAGGCCACAGCTAAAATTCTCAATAAGCTTAATGTCCTAAAATAGCTGGCTTCTAAATATACATGTTTCCAAGTCCCCTGACTTGGAGAATATGACCAAAGTTTGATAATGAGCTCTAGAAACAGTATCAACGTGGGTACATGCCCCATGACTTATAACTGTTTATCAGTTTCCTTTCAGGTTCTGTAAGATCTACATATTGTTCCTATCAAATTTATCATTGTCTTACCATGTTTTAGCTATTCCAGAAATTGTTTATCAAAGGTTCAGCTGAATTTTACTGAGGTCCTTAAGTCTCTTTAAAATGTAAATGAAAACAAAATTACTGCTCTTATTGTGCAGTGACCAGACTTCATTAGACTTAAAATGTATTCAAGAACCAGAGACTAGTTATAGTCTTAATGAAACCACTGTCACATGACTTTAGAACTTTCAAATAAAAGTATGAAATATTCAAAATATTGCACTGAACTTGAAAACCTAGGGAATGATTTTAAAACAGATCTCCAAAAGAAAAAAAATTAAACATATCTTCATGTTTCACATCAAGATATCCATTTACTTCACAGAACCATGCCAAAGTAGAGCAGATACTCGATACTTAATGAATAACTATATCCTCCTAATATATCCTTCCTCTTGCCCAAATTTGGGGATAAAGTGTAGTTTTTTCCCTTTCCACAATTCTCTTACTGCTCAAACTAACAATGGCAGCTCTGAGCAGGTAGCTAAATGTTATTTTTGAAGCAAGGCTCACTATGTTTCTCCACCTCTTCCCCCTCCCCTTCACATATGTACCTGTAACACATGCGTGCAGGCGCGCACACACACCCACCCACCACGGAGGTTTTATTATGCTGTCAGCTATCAGAATTAAACTTAAAGATCAAGGAGCAAGATGGCGAAGGAGAAGGAGACCTGGATTTCGTCTGGTCTCAGGAATTCAGCTGAATAGGGATCAAACCATTCTCAACACCTACGAACTCAACAGGAGATCGAAGAAGAGAGTAGCAACAACTCTCTGAACAGAGAAGCGACCACTTACTGGAAGTTTGGACGTGCGAGAAGTGAATCCGAGGCGATATTCGGGAGGATAGATGGCGGGGGATGGGACCTCCGTTGGCCACTTCTGGCAGGTGATAGAGCCGCGGAGCACAAAATCAGAACTTTTAGAAGCTGGCTCCACTGAGGGACGTTGCTCCAGTGGCTAAGCTGGGGGTGGAACCCTCCCGGGACAGTGTGGTCTCAGGGCCCTTGGGGTCAGAGAAAGACCAAGGGTACCTGAGTACGGCAGAGCTCCCAGGTATCAGAGCACGGAAGCCGGCTGCAGAGACGGAGCCGAGGCGCGGGCTCTCAGCTCGGGGTGGCCATAAACTGTGATCCGCGGCACAGTCGGGCCACTGCTCCTCTAGCAGGGACCCAACAAGTGGCAAAGCCAGGGAGACTCCTCTCCCTCCCCCAGGAGGAGCGGCGCGGACGCGCACCGCAGGGTTTGGAGACTCCACACGGGGTCGGGTGCCAGAGATAGAAACGCTCGGTCACAGGCCGGGTAAGCACGCAGTGTGGCCGGAGACCAGGGAGACGGGAGTGACTGCTTTTCTCTGGGGGGCGCACTGAGGAGCGGGGCCCCGAGTTCTCAGCTCCTCCGAGTGGAGACTAGGAGGCCACCATTTTCACCCTGGTCCTCCAAAGCTGTACCAGAGCTTGCAGGGAACAAAAGCTCCTGAGAGCAAACCCGAGCAGCTTGCTTAGCCCAGACCAATAAGGGTGGGGCAATTCTGCCTCCGGCAAAGACATTTGGGAACCACGGCAACAGGCCCCTCCCCCAGAAGATCAGCAAGAACAGCCAGCAAGCCAAGACCAAGTTTACCGATCAAGAAGAACGGGAGAACTCCAGCGCTAGGGGAATACTGCACATAGAATTCATGGCTTTTTTTTTACCATGATTCATTAGTTTTTCAAAGTTAATTTTTTGAACTTTCTAATTTTTTTTTCCCTTTTTCAACCAACATCTTATCAATCCTTTTTAAAAAAACATTTTTTATTTTTCATTTTTAGAGTCATATTTTATCCCTTCATTGTAGCTACCCTTATTTTTGGCATATAAGTTGTTCTCTCTTTAGAATTCTGAGATACAGTTTCTTCTAACAGATCAAAATATACCCTAAATCACTAGTGTATTTAGGGTATATCCTGCCTGATCACATTCTTTTTTTTTCATTTTTTTAATCTTTCTTTTTTCAAACAACTTATCAATTCCTTTTATAAAATCTTTTATAATTTTCATCTTTACAGTCATCTTCCATCCCTTCATTGTATCAACCCTTATTTTGTACATATATCAGTCTTTCTTCCTTTAAAAATTTAGGAGGCACTTTTTTCTAACAGACCAAAATACGCCCAAAATCTAGTGTGTGGCACTGATCTATGCACTAGCCTGATCATATTTGATCATATTCTGGTTTTTTTTTGTATTGTTCTGTTTTTGTGTTTATATTTTTCTTTTTGTTCTTTAGTTTTTTTTCTTTTCTCTTTCTTTTTTCTTTCTTTCCCTTTCTTTTCCCCTGGTTTCAAGTCTTTTCTGATTTGTATAGAGTATATTTGCTGGGGACGTTGTTAACCTGTTAGCATTTTGATCTCTCATTCATCTGTTCTCCTCTGGACAAAATGACAAGACGAAAAAAATCACCTCAGCAAAAAGAACAAGAGATAGTACCGTCAGCCAGGGACCTACTCAATACGGACATTAGTATGGTGTCGGACCTAGAGTTCAAAATCATGACTTTAAAGATACTAGCTGGGCTTGAAAAAAGCGTGGAAGTTATTAGAGAAACCCTTTCTGGAGAAATAAAAGAACTAAAATCTAACCAAGTTGAAATCAAAAAGGCTATTAATGAGGTGCAATCAAAAATGGGGACACTAACTGCCAAGATAAATGAGGCAGAAGAGAGAATCAGTGATATAGAAGACCAAATGATGGAAAATAAAGAGGCTGAGAAAAAGAGAGAGAAACAACTACAGGATCACGAGGGCAGAATTCGAGAGAGAAGCGATACGGTAAGACGAAACAACATTAGAATAATTGGGATCCCAGAAGAAGAAGAAGAAAGAGAGAGAGGGGCAGAAGGTATATTGGAGCAAATAATAGCAGAGAACTTCCCTAATGTGAGGAAGGAAACAGGAATCAAAATCCAGGAGGCACAGAGAACCCCTCTCAAAATCAATAAAAATAGGTCAACACCCCGACATCTAATAGTAAAACTTACGAGTCTCAGAGACAAAGAGAAAATCCTGAAAGCAGCTCGGGAGAAGAGATATGTAACCTACAATGGTAGAAACATTAGATTGGCAACAGACCTATCCACAGAGACCTGGCAGGCCAGAAAGGACTGACATGATATCTTCAGAGCACTAAACGAGAAAAATATGCAGCCAAGAATACTATATGCAGCTAGGCTCTCACTGAAAACTGAAGGAGAGATAAAAAGCTTCCAGGACAAACAAAAACTAAAGGAATTTGCAAACACGAAACCAGCCCTCCAAGAAATATTGAAAGGGGTCCTCTAAGCAAAGAGAGAGCCTAAAAGCAGCATAGATCAGAAAGGAACACAGACAATATACAGTAACAGTCACCTTACAGGCAATACAATGGCACTAAATTCATACCTTTCAATAGTTACCCTGAATGTAAATGGGCTAAATGCCCCAATGAAAAGACACAGGCTATCAGATTGGATTAAAAAACAAGACCCATCAATATGCTGTCTGCAAGAGACTCATTTTAGACCCAAAGACACCCCCAGATTGAAAGTGAGGGGGTGGAAAACCATTTACCATGCTAATGGACACCAAAAGAAAGCTGGGGTGGCAATCCTTATATCAGACAAATTAGATTTTAAAACAAAGACTGTAATAAGAGATGAGGAAGGACACTATATCCTACTTAAAGGGTCTATCCAACAAGAAGATCTAACAATTGTAAATATCTATGCCCCTAACATGGGAGCAGCCAATTATATAAGGCAATTAATAACAAAAGTGAAGAAACACTTTGACAACAATACAATAATAGTGGGGGACTTTAACACCCCCCCTCACTGAAATGGAGAGATCATCTAAGCAAAAGATCAACAAGGAAATAAAGACTTTAAATGACACACTGGACCAAATGGACTTCACAGACATATTCAGAACATTCCATCCCAAAGCAATGGAATACACTTCTCTAGTGCCCATGGAACATTCCCCAGAATTGATCACATCCTAGGTCACAAATCAGGTCTCAACCGGTACCAAAAGATTGGGATTATTCCCTGCATATTTTCAGACCACAATGCTTTGAAACTAGAACTCAATCACAAGAGGAAAGTCGGAAAGAACTCAAATACATGGAGGCTAAAGAGCATCCTACTAAAGAATGAATGGGTCCAACCAGGAGATTAAAGAAGAATTAAAAAAATTCATGGAAACCAATGAAAATGGAAACACAACTGTTCAAAATCTTTGGGATACAGCAAAGGCAGTCCTGAGAGGAAAGTACATAGCAATACAAGCCTTTCTCAAGAAACAAGAAAGGTCTCAAATACACAACCTAACCCTACACCTAAAGGAGCTGGAGAAAGAACAGCAAATAAAGCCTAAACCCAGCAGGAGAAGAGAAATAATAATTAAGATCAGAGCAGAAATCAATGAACTAGAAACCAAAAGAACAGTAGAACAGATCAACGAAACTAGGAGCTGGTTCTTTGAAAGAATTAACAAGATTGATAAACCCCTGGCCAGACTTATCAAAAACAAAAGAGAAATGACCCCAATCAACAAAATCATGAATGAAAGAGGAGAGATCACAACCAACACCAAAGAAATACAAACAATGATAAGAACATATTATGAGCAACTCTATGCCAGCAAATTAGATAACCTGGAAGAAACGGGTGCATTCCTAGAGATGTATCAACTACCAAAATTGAACCAGGAAGAAATAGAAAACCTGAACAGACCTATAACCACTAAGGAAATTGAAGCAGTCATCAAAAATCTCCCAACAAACAAAAGCCCAGGGCCAGATGGCTTCCCAGGGGAATTCTATCAAACATTTAAAGAAGAATTAATACCTATTCTCCTGAAAATGTTCCAAAAAATAGAAATGGAAGGAAAACTTCCAAACTCATTTTATGAGGCCAGCATTACCTTGATCCCAAAACCAGAGAAAGACCCCATCAAAAAGGAGAATTACAGACCAATATCCTTGATGAACATGGATGGAAAAATTCTCACCAAAATACTAGCCAATAGGATCCAACAGTACATTAAAAGGATTATTCACCATGACCAGGTGAGATTTATCCCTGGGCTGCAAGGCTCGTTCAACACTCGCAAATCAATCAACGTGATACAATACATTAACAAAAGAAAGAACAAGAATCATATGATCCTCTCAATAGATGCAGAAAAAGCATTTGACAAAGTACAGCACCCTTTCTTGATCAAAACTCTTCAGAGGATAGGGATAGAGGGTACATACCTCAATATCATAAAAGCCATCTAGGAAAACCCTACAGCGACTATCATTCTCAATGGGGACAGCTTTTCCCCTAAGGTCAGGAACGCGGCAGGGATGTCCACTATCACCACTGCTATTCAACATAGTATTAGAAGTCCTAGCCACAGCAATCAGACAACAAAAAGAAATCAAAGGCATCCAAATCGGGAAAGAGGAAGTCAAACTCTCATTCTTTGCAGATGATATGATAGTGTATGTGGAAAACCCAAAAGACTCCACCCCAAAACTGCTAGAACTCATACAGGAATTCAGTAAAGTAGCAGGATATAAAATCAGTGCACAGAAATCGGTTGCATTCCTATACAGCAACAACAAGACAGAAGAGAGACAAATCAAGGCGTCGATCCCATTTACAATTGCACCCAAAACCATAAGATACCTAGGAATAAATTTAACCAAAGAGACAAAGGATCTGTACTCAGAAAACTATAAAATACTTATGAAAGAAATTGAAGAAGACACAAAGAAATGGAAAGATGTTCCATGCTCATGGACTGGAAGAACCAACATTGTGAAGATGTCAATGCTACCTAGAGCAATCTACACATTCAATGCAATCCCCATCAAAATACCATCCACCTTTTTCAAAGAAATGGAACAAATAATCCTAAAATTTGTATGGAACCAGAAGAGACCCTGAATAGCCAGGGGAATATTGAAAAAAAGCAAAGCTGGCGGCATCACAATTCCGGACTTCCAGCTCTATTACAAAGCTGTCATCATCAAGACAGTATGGTACTGGCACAAAAACAGACACATAGATCAATGGAACAGAATCGAGAGCCCAGAAATGGACCCTCAACTCTATGGTCAACTCATCTTTGACAAAGCAGGAAAGAAAGTCCAGTGGCAAAAAGACAGTCTCTTCAACAAATGGTGTTGGGAAAATTGGACAGCCACATGCAGAAGAATGAAACTGGACCATTTCCTTACACCACACACAAAAACAGACTCCAAATGGTTGAAAGACCTAAACGTGAGACAGGAGTCCCTTAAAATCCTAAAGGAGAACACAGGTAGCAACCTCTTCGACCTCAGCCGCAACAACTTCTTCCTAGAAACATCGCCAAAGGCAAGAGAAGCCAGGGCAAAAATGAACTATTGGGATTTCATCAAGATCAAAAGCTTCTGCACAGCAAAAGAAAAAGTCCACAAAACCAAAAGACAACCGACAGAATGGGAGAAAATATTTGCAAATGACATATCAGATAAAGGGCTAGTATCCAAAATCTATAAAGAACTTATCAAACTCAACACCCAAAGAACAAATAATCCAATCAGGAAATGGGCAGAAGACATGAACAGACATTTTTCCAAAGAAGACATCCAAATGGCCAACAGACACATGAAAAAGTACTCAACATCGCTCGGCATCAGGGAAATCCAAATCAAAACCTCAATTAGATACCACCTCACACCAGTCAGAATGGCTAAAATTAACAAGTCGGGAAACGACAGATGTTGGCGGGGATGTGGAGAAAGGGGAACCCTCCTACACTGTTGGTGGGAATGCAAGCTGGTGCAACCCCTCTGGAAAACAGTATGGAGGTTTCTCAAACAGTTGAAAATAGAGCTACCATACGATCCAGCAATTGCACTACTGGGTATTTACCACAAAGATACAAATGTAGGGATCCGAAGGGGTACATGCACCCCAGGGTTATAGCAGCAATGTCCACAATAGCCAAATTGGGGAAAGAGCCAAGATGTCCATCAACAGATGAATGGATAAAGATGTGGTATATATACACAATGGATTATGCAGCCATCAAAAGGAATGAGATCTTGCCATTTGCAACGACGTGGATGGAACTGGAGAATGTTATGCTGAGTGAAATAAGTCAATCAGAGAAAGACATGTATCATATGACCTCACTGATATGAGGAATTCTTAATCTCAGGAAACAAACTGAGGGTTGCTGGAGTGGTGGGGGGTGGGAGGGAGGGGGTGGCTGGGTGACAGACATTGGGGAGGGTATGTGCTATGGGGAGCGCTGTGAATTGTGCAAGACTGTTGAATCACAGATCTGTACTTCTGAAACAAATAATGCAACATATGTTAAGAAAAAAGAAAAAGAAGAAGATAGCAGGAGGGGAAGAATGAAGGGGAGTAAGTCGGAGGGGAGACGAACCATGAGAGAGGATGGACTCTGAAAAACAAACTGAGGGTTCTAGAGGGGAGGGGGGTGGGGGGATGGGTTAGTCTGGTGATGGGTATTAAAGAGGGCACGTTCTGCGTGGAGTACTGGGTGTTATGCACAAACAATGAATCATGGAACACTACATCAAGAATTAATGATGTAGTGTATGGTGATTAACATAACAATAAAAAATTTTAAAAATAAAATAAAAAAGAATTAAAGACAACAAATATATAAAACTTAATTCTCTAAAAAGTAGAAAATGAGGTGGGGACCACAAAGTTGAGAAAACAAATTCCAAGATTTGTCATGTTTTTAAGATTTATTTATTTTTAGAGAGAGCTCTCGAGTGAGCAAGACAGCAGGCAGGAGGGGCAGGAGAGAGAGAATCCCAGGCCGACTCTCCACTGAGCACAAAGCGGGGTGGGGGATGGGGGGGCTTGATCCCAAGACCATGAGTTCATGACCTGAGCTGATATCGAGTCAGACATTCAACCAACTGAGCCACCCAGGTGCCCCCCAAGATTTGTTAGTTTTTAATATAAATCTAGACTATTTATTTGGTGGACAATAGTGGTGCCTTTCTGCTGCTGTTTCAGGTAAAACATATTTAAAGGGTTTAATGTTTCATTCATAGCCTCAGGAAAATCAGAGAGAAGCCAACATAATGAGGCACATACTCTCCTGATAAATAATCACAGTATAAATTCTCCCTCACTGACCCAAAAAAAAAAAAAAAGTTTTTAAAGAGCAGAAAATAGTATGTACGTTGTATTCTTAAAGGATTTAAATTTTAATAAAATGCTAAAAATTTTTAGGGGCACCTGATTCTTGGTTTTGGATCAGGCCATGATCTCGGGGTCCTGGGATAGAGCCCAGTGTTGGCTCTGCACTCAATGGGGAATCTGCTTGAGGATTCTCGCTCCATCTCCCTCTGCTCCTCCCCCCAACTTGCGTGGGCGCAACTCTCTAAAATAAATAAATCTTTTTAAAAAATGCTAAAATTCTTAGTGTGTACTTTGTTTCTAAAGGAGGTATCTTTTATCACTCATCCTGATCAACTAAATCTTAAAATCTTACTGATACCATTCATTTGCATGGAATTAGAGACTTAAAGAAAGGATTACTCAAGAATAGCTACTTAGAACAAAGAAGCGAAAGAAAAGTTAAGACCCAACTAGGAAGGCTTAAAGAGCAAGAGAACATACAGAGCCTTGATGTACTGGCTGAAACAGAGCTGTTAGAATATAGGTGGGAAAACAGGAAGACAGAGCAAAGAACGAAAAGATATATCCTCTTTCCTACAGTTGCAACTTCCTGCTCAGTGTGCTCTATGCTCTCCAAAAAAGAAAACATTATTTTAAATGGAAACGCAAAGCAATATTGAAAGAAAAAGCACTGGGTCACAGATAATATTCGAGGACAAGTATGCAAAACATCTACATTTCTTAACTTTTAAAAATTAGGTTTATAGCATATTCATGCCATCCTAGTTGTATCTTACACTTATGTGAATAAAACTACTTCCCCCCCCCACATACTAACATACTATAATTTGAAATGAGACAAAAATAATTAAAACAAAAAACTGTAATTTAAATAGGCAGATATAACTTTTTAAAAAATTAACTATTCTATTGTTTTCCACTATAAGTAATGTCTTTCATGTTATAGATTTCTTACCAACAATTAATGTTAATACAGCAATTCTCAAGTGTGTGCATTTAACATAAATCTACTTATCACAAATACTACATTCTTTACCAAATAACTGCTTTTAGGTATCTAATCAAATCCAAAATGCACCTAACAAAATTTGATTGGATTTTTAGAAATGCTCTTTGGACAACTGGAGCTTTAAAATATTAAATATACTGGCTAAAAATATTTTGTTATTGTCAATAATTAATTTTTTTATGGCCACCATGAGAAATGAGGAGATAAATGAAGGCAAACACCCATTAACGTTTTAGTATCACAATAAAAATCAAATGTTAACTGAAACAGTTGGGCACATGACTGTAATCAGTATTGCTTTTACGTAGATAAAACTTTGCCCACTCTGTTTGCACTCAAATAAGCAGGCTCAATGTTGCCAGTATCTCCAGTACGCCGTGCATACATAATTTAATCCTTATGACTCATCCTATCAAATCTGATTTAGAATTAAGGAGCTGGTTCTATAAGGGTTTTCAAGTTTAAAAGATGTGAAATCACTAGTGTATGATATTCCAAGAAGAGCAAAGAAATGCCAACTCCCAGTACACATCAAGATCTCTTCACTGTATTGGGGCGCCTAGGTGGCTCAGTCGTTGAGTGTCTGTCTGCTTTCAGCACAGGTCATGATCCCAGGGTCCAGAGATCAGCCCCGTGTCCGGCTCCCTGCTCAGTGGGAGGCCTGCTTCTCCCTCTCCTATTCCCCCTGCTTGTGTTCCCCCTCTCTCGCTCTGTCAAATAAATAAATTAAATCTCAAAAAAAAAAAAAAGATCTCTACACTATAACCCAACTCCACTTTCTTAACACCTTTGTATGTATTTAGTCTAACAAAAGTTATTGACTTTCTTTCCCATAGGGGCTGACCTCTGGAAACTACTCATTGCTACCGTGTTAATTACCTTCTTAAAGTTACAGTTCTTCAGAGAATTCATTCTGCATTAAACATTTCCCTAGCTATACTGAGTTTTCTGGTAGTTCCTTGTTTTTATGTGTATTCCTGTCTCTTGGGGCTCCCCAAACTCATAAAAGGAAGGATCAAATGACAGCATTAGACTTAAAAGACTTCATAACTCCTTAGGAATGAAAGGAATTAACATTGGAACGGCCTATTTGCTATTTATCTTAAAAGTTTCTTGCAAAGAAACTGCACTTGGAGTAATTCTGGCAAATGACTGGGCCCATGGGCTAAATGCAGCCTAATCACCTGCTTTTGTATAGCCCTTGAGTCAAGAATGATTTTTTAAATGGCTGGGTAAAAAAAGAAAATACTTTATGACACATGAATATTCTGTGTAATTCAAATTTCAGTTCCACTAATAAAATTTTATTGGAACACCGCTACATGCATGCACTTCTATGTTTTATGTATTTTTCTATGGCTGGCTTCACACTGTAAAAATGGTGACAGAAATCAAATGGTCTGCAAAGCCTAAAATAGTTGCTATCTAGCCCTTTACTGGAAGTTTGCTAACCTCTGAAGTCATTAAAAATTGTTCAAAATATCTAAATACTTGTTTCAAAACGGGGGGGAAGTATGAAAACCCCTTTGAAAAATTTTGGTCATGATAAAAACTCTGTAAGCTGCCAGTGAACTTGATTAAAAAGTTTTACCTACAAGAGTTGAAGAATGATGATGTTGTTCCCCAGTCCAGTATTATTGCTGCTTCCCCGGAGCTGCCCTACCTGTTTATTCTCAACCCACCACCAACCTGGTCGATTTTACCTCCTCAAGGACCTGTCAAATCCCCTACTTCTTCAGACATCCATCACCACCTTATATCTAACTTCCATCTTTTTTTCCTGGACTACTGCAGTAACTTCTATACACATCTGCTCTAGTCCTTCTATTCCTCAAACTATTTTTATAGGTCATCTTCAAGATACAAATTCGATCTTGTTACTCTGTTTAAAACACACACCCAGACACACACACACACACCTTTTTATTCATTATACAAACCCTTGCATTATGTCTCCGCTCCCAACTCCAGCTTCATTTCTCTTCAACCACTTTTTAAAAAAATAATGTATATTACATACCATGTAGCTCTAGTTTCCCATCAACATGATTTAGTATTTAACTGAATCACAAAGGCAAAAAATCAACCAGAGTATCGTGTATCTTTTGTACTGCATAATTATATGCAGTGTTATTTAACTTTTGCCTTCCTAACTACTCTGAAAGTTACCTCTACTTTCACTTTTATCCAACAATGAAACACAGGAGTCCCACTCAAAAACTACTCACTGCTTGATTCATTATAAAACCATGAATATACTCTTAATTCTACTGGAAGGTGAGACTAGGATGTGCTGATTCAAGGCATTGAACTCAGCACAACTCACAGCAAGCCAGTGGCAGATATGGAAGACTGTATGTCTGTGAGGGTTGCTTCTAAGAATAGTCAGAATAAAGTCTCTTTTAATAGTCTACTCAAATCATCAACTAGGACGGTCATAACACATGTTTAATTTTATTAGAGAAATAATAAATTTCTAAGCACTCAAAACATTTCCTTATCCCTAAGAGCAAAACCTTGGATAATCCATCATTTTAAGAAACCTGAATTTTTGACTCTGCTCATGAAATAGAAAGCATTCAGTATGATTACTTAACTGAATACATTAGAGGAGTGCAGAGAATGTTTAAAGACTTTAAGTTCATTCAAAATCTCTCATGATATCCCAAATGATAACAGTTTATAAACTGTGCTTTGTCATTATTTCAGAGTTTTTATGTGTTTTTAATGATGTTGCTCTTTTTAAAATAAAAAAGGCCCTCATTAAGAAAGACATCATCAAGTAAAGAAACGGCATATATTTCAAATATGCACAACTAAATATACGATAAAGTGATATGGTATCTGGGATCTGGCTTAAAATATTTCAGAGAAAAGGGATAGATGAAGGAAATATGGCAAAATATAGTTAACTGGTAAGTGTGGATGATGTCTATATGAAGTTTATGAGTCCACTGTACTATTTCTAAGCTCAGTCATATATGAAAACTTTTCTAATATTTTTTAAAAAGTCTCTGGTAAATCTAAGAAGTCCATTTTTGCAATAAATCTGAAAAGGCAAAATTCAACTGTAGTTAAAAGTGAACTCAGAAAATACTAAAATTCTACTGAAAAAAAAAATTAAACTTTGACAATACTAATTGTCACAGAGGATGCAGAGCAACAATGGACTCTCAAACACCACCAGCCTAAGTAAAAATTGATACAACTATATTGGAAAACAGTTGAAATAAAGCTGAAGGTATGCATAACCTATGATTCAGCAATTCCACTTCAAGGTATATATCCCAGAGCAGTGATTCTCAAACTTTAACGTGCATAAGATTAATCCAGAGAGCTTGTTTTCTGGACCCCTGAAACTGATTCAGTATGTGAGGGTGGAATCCATGAATTTGCATTTCTAACAAGTTCACGGTTGACAACACCAGTGCTGCTGGTCAGAGGATCACACTATTGAGTTAATACTGTCCTAAAGAAATCTATGCACATGTTTACCAGAATACGTGTTTAACAAAATATTCAGAGCAGCAGTGTTCAGAAGAGTAAAATGGAAACAAATATCCAATAATGGAATGGCTAAATAAACTATGGCGTATTCATAGAACGGAATGATGGATGTGGATGACCACAGCTACTGAAGGGTAGAATACGCCACTCCAAAAGAGGCCTCTTTGGTATACTGATTATTTTGAGCAGAAAGCACTTTAAAAAAACAAATACAGGAGAGGCTTACTCTGAACTCCCTTATCTATCTAAAGAGATTATCTCCCATTTCCATAAATCCCCTCCCTAGGAGTTTCGTCCACCAGGAACCGTTGACTCTTAACACAGGAGAGGAGACTAGAAGTTGACACCACATCCCCACCAACTGTGTCATGTATGATCATCTATTCTAGTCTCATCTATTCTAAAGGCCCATTCAGCTTTACTAAAACAGCATTTACTCTCTCCTGAGGGGCTACATCTCTTCTCCCATCTCCCTATTAAGATGATACTTAGGCCTGAATTCTCAGTCATCTAAGCCATGAGGGCTACTCTTCTTGCCCTGGCTATCTCCCATGCATTAATGAAGCGTACATATTAATAAACTTGTTTGTCCTTCTCTTTTTTTCTTTTTTTTAAGTAGGCTCCACCCCCACTGTGGAGCCCAAAACGGCTCAAACTCACAACTCTGAGATCAAGACCTGAGTAGAGATCCGCAGTAAGATGCTCAACTGACTGAGTCACCCAGGTGCCCCTGTTTTTGTTTTGTTCATCTGTCTTTTATTACAGGAGTCTCAGCTAAGAACTCAAAAGTGTAGAGGGAAAATTCTTCCTCCTCCCCTATCCTACACACATATAAATAAATCTTACAATACTGGGGAAAAGAACACCCAAAACAAGAGTATGATCCAACTTATATCGAGGTGACATAATAAAACAAAGCAAGAAAATGATTATTATAAAAATTATGGTTATTCTAAAAGAAAGAAAACATTTTATAATCAGGAAGACATATGGGATGGTTTCTGAGGTACTATCTACTTCTAGACATAGGTGACAGTTGCATTGTAAAACTGTACTCTTCTGTTTTACTCATTTTTCCTATGTATAAACAAGAAAAATATTTTAAGAGATCTTTGATGACAGAATGTTATGAAAGTGACTTTCTAAGTTTACTATTTGAATCTTATAGTGCTCTAAACTTAGCCTCGGGGCACCTGGGTGGCTCAGCCGGTTAAGTGTCTGCCTTCGGCTCAGGTCATGGTCCCAGAGTCCTGGGATGGAGCCCCACATCAGGCTCGCTGCTCAGCGGGGAGTCTGCTTCTCCCTCTCCCACTCCCCCTGCTCATGCTCTCTCTCTCTCTCGAATAAACAAATAAAATCTTTAAAAATAAAAAAATAAAAATAAAAAAACTTAGCCTCATCCTTTTCATCAATTAAATTGTATTTCATAAGCTGAGTTAAAAAAATTAAACATTAGGCTTGGTGGTAAATGCAAATTTCATTAAATTAAAATACAAAGTTTTGAGGCAACAGCATGATGAATAGATATTGCTATGATAAATCCTAAAAGTCACATCTCTACCTTTTAAAAATACTTGAAAGGCTCAAACATCTTGAAATTTTAAACTAGAAGTAAAGCAACACAGAGTCTGATAGAAAATTTAGCAGTTAAGAGTCAATGGATGACAACAATATCATTTAATAGACTTGGACTCAATCTATAATTCTGCCCAAAGATAACAGTAATTATGCTTTTAATGTATACAGAACAGACATCTTACATATATCTGACTGGCAAAATTTGGAAAGATTCCAAATACTGCAGGAAAAATAAAAGTGCAGATGTGAGAAAGATTTTTTTTCTCACCCCAAACCCACCCACAAAGAAAAAAAAAAAACAAAAAAAAAACAGCAGTAAGAAGGGAAATAAGAATGCAAGCTCCAGGAAAAACATCACTATGAAACACACAAACAATGGATGCCATTTGACACAGCATGCAAGGACAGGAGTACCTCAAAACTAAAGTTTTGTCAGTCTACACACAAACAAGGCAACAATGAAAACCTGGGAAACCACAGAGACCATCTGGAGTCTACAAAGTTTTCACCAAGACAGGTGAGGGCAAAAAATTCCTCACTAGGTCAAAAACTTTGTAAAGCTTATTTAAATACTTACCATTAAACTACTGGTTCCAGAAGGAATAGAGGTAGCAGAGTAGAAAAAAGAGGGAAAACCCAATCAATACTAAGAATAAAAAGTGGCAAAACAATATCAACTCTAGGTAACTAGAATAAAATAGCAAATAAATACAAAATATGAGGTTAGACAGCTAGCTTCCTAGTAGTATTGAGAGGTGGGTTATCAATACCCCCTTCTGCCCCTTATTCCATTCCTGTTTTACTTATTACTTGGACACAGGGCTACTTAACAGCTAGCTATTCTGAAAAGCAGACTTGGGAAGGCAAAGAAGGTAAAGTCTGTAACTTTTATTATGGCCAACAAGTCAATATGCAACTTAAATTGCTAAGGGAACCCAGAATCCTATTCTGACTTAAATTCCGTTCTTTAGCAATTGGGCTATCCAGTATTTTAGGAAAATCATCTACATTTATCCAAAAATATATTTATAGAACTAAAGTAGTTGTTTAGCATTTCAGTGAAAATACATGGTGTTATTATTTGCTGGTATGGCTATCAAACCATTATCTTGAACAAATAAATGAAAGGTGACATTTAATCACCATACCCATATGCATCTAATATGCCATAAAAGATTGAATTTTACTCTTCATGAGTTTGTTTCAATAGCTTTTATTATTTTAAGTATTTCATGTAATCTTTTACTTACTACTGGCTTTCATATCCACCTTTTAGGGCAACTTATAGAAAGAATTTATCATTTTGATAAGGATGTTAGCTCACATTTGCAGAGCACTTTACCATGAAAATGTACCATTTACCAACCTGCTAAATGCTACATTATCTCATCTAATCTTCAAAACCACTATATGAGGTAGGTGTGTTATCACCACTTTAATACTGAGGAAATAGAGGCTGAGAGACTTTAAATGATTTGGCCAAAGTCACAAAAGGTCCAACTATAGATCCAAGAATTTAAACCACTATACTATATAGATGGTAATAAATAAGCAACTTAGAATAATACGTTCACAACGTTTCAGTCTTTTCTTATTCTTATCTTTAAGTGCTGAAATTATGTATGACAGATAAATATAAAGTGAATCACAAGTCTCACGGAAAATTTCCCAATTCATTGATTTTCTAATGTACCAGAACATAAAGACACCAAATATACAAGTAGAAAATAATTAAAAAAACAAAAAAAGCAATGTAATCTTACCAAAAAAATCAAATTCCAGTCATAAGTAGAAATACTAGAAAAGTAATGTTTCCTAACGTTAACTGATCAACCTCACCTATAACACTGAATAAGAAACCACACACACAAACACATGCAAACACGTCCATGTTAAAAGGAACAAAAAAAGTATATTCCTTCTTGCTACAACAAACTCAAGAAATGAGACTAATGGCTTTGAAGACAGATAAATTCTGTATTGTTGTTATAAAGAAAGATTTTTCAAGGATACCTTTAAATAACATTGTTTTAAAAAGACTCTAAGAACAAATTTGCATAAATACAGTCTACATTATTTAGTAAAAGCTAAATAAAAAGCATATCTTCCTTTAAGCTTAAGATATTTTTTTAAAAACACTTGAGTAGAACTAGTAGAAATAGTTCCCACTTTCCCTAAGAACAATTAACACTGCATACAGGAGAGAGGAAGGCCCAAAACTTCAGAAAACAAGTATATGTACAGAGATGCAAGGCAATCGGAATCTCGAACAGCAAAATGTTATTTATACCCAGTGGTATTCTGGGAGATGTTTAACAATTACTCTGCAGAAGAAAAAAAATCCTAGCTTTTATTATTTATTGATTTCCATGGTATAAACTATGACTGATTTCAAGTTTTCAAAGCATCATCACTGAACACAGCATGGGGAAGTAACCTCAAGAACACAATAGTAAAACGTAATAAAATAACGAAGTGATGAGTTGAGAATTTACTATGTTTTAAATATAGTTTATTTGTAAATTTATATAATTTCATTTTAACAATGATTGCCAAAATCCTGGATTTAACCATCAACACCAGGAAGAGCTCATTCCAGCATACCACTGACATACAGTTCCCTTTTTAATTTGCCCAGTCCTTTGTTTCTTTCTCATTTTTCTGTTACACCTTTTTTTGGTGGATTAACAAGGAAGAAAGCTGCAATATTTTAATCAATCAAGCTCTCGCAATCATTTCTTCTAGGCCTATGTGAATGTCCCCTAAGTCCACTTATTCCTGCGGTTCAGTTAAGCAAGCCCCACCCCTCGCCCCCAAACATGAGAGGCTGGTAACATTCACTCATACTTTTCTCCAGTCTTCACCGCAGAAAAATGAAAGCAATGGCAAGTTGCATTTGCTGCCAACATACTTCCCCAAAGCTGCTCCTTTGACATGACAATTTTTGCCTGCATATAAGCTGTTTTTAAGTTTCCTGAAAGACCAGCACAATTTACATTTCTACCAGTATCATTTACAACCCATGTCACCTGCAGTGCTATGTTATTACTTTCCTCTCTGCCGATCTAACTGGCATAAAAGTGCTATCGTATTATTAGTTCAGTTTGCATTTCCCTAGAAAGCAGTCTGTCAAAATCTATTGAATTTAGTAATAGAGAATGCTGTTCCAGGAATAGAGAATAGTACTTAGATCAACCCTCCTAATAGAAACAACTCCAAATCCAGGATTTTAAAAAAAAAAAAAATCTTAAAAACATAAATGAGCTGGCAAGGAAAGCTACAAATACTTAGGCCAGAAAATGAGAGAAAGCTGGAAACCCAAAGCAGTAAAGCCAACAGTGGTAGGTTTTTGCCTTGAACTAGGATGCCCTCAATGGGCTACGACTTCACTATTAGAAGTAACTCTCCTCGCCACCATCCCCAGGCAACTTCAAGGAAAATCCACTGAACCCTGACATTGGGTGAGGAAGGGGTGGAAAAATCACCACTGAACATTTGGAAACACAAACAGCTCCTGCTGCTTTTGCTGTCTCAATTTGTAATTCCAAGGTGGTCTCAAACCCCTCAACTGGCATTCCCACACTCCACCTGTGTCAGAATCCCTGGAGGGCCTATTTAAACGTGGAATGCCGCTGCTCCACCCCCTTCCAAGGTCACAGTAAGCGGGTGGGCCCAATAATCTGTACAACCCGTTCCCAGGCAACGGCGATGCCACACTGTTGGCCTGGGGCCACCGATGTGCCGTCAGGCTCCCAGAAAGAAGCAAACATTTTATGACAAGGGTGGCAACGCAGAAGGCAGGATTCATAGACAGTGCTGGGACAAATAGGTGTCCATATGGGTATCCAAAAACTGGACCCTGACCTTATATACAAAAATCAATTCCTGGAGGATTGAAGTCCTAATACAAAAGGCAAAGCTATTATATTTTTTAAAACCTGGGAGAAGGGGAGAGTTTAGAAAATAGGAAAAAAATGATAAATGTAACATTAAATAAGTGACTTCTGTTTACCAAGTCTTCGTTAGAAACGGCATGTCTGGAATTTGCTTTAAAATATTTCAGGGGAAAAAAGGGGGGGAAGAGAGATAGATGGTAAAGTATGACAACAATGTTGATAAATGTTAAATCTGAGAAATGATGGTTTATTATACTATTTTTCTCAACCTTTCTGTATAGTTTTCCTTTTACTCTCACAAAGCATTAAGCTGGGAGAAGAAATTTAGAACTTACTCAACTGACACAAAAGTAGAATACAGAATATATGAAGAGCTCCTACATATCACTAAGAAGACAAATGACAACAGAAAAATAAGCAAAAGACACAGGCACTTGAAAACGTTTATGAACAGTAAGTCAGCAACACGGAAAAGAAAATTATGATCTCACTGAAATATCATTTCTTACCCACCAAAATGGCAAAAATTAGGAAGTCAGGGAGGATACAGAATAACTGAACTATAAATTCACTGCTAGTGGGTACTGACATTGGTTTAATCACTTCAGGAAACAGTATGGTATTCTTTTCCACTAAGGCAAAGATTCCTCTCCTACCTGAGGGCGGTGGTCTTAAAATAGAGGGTACCCCAAGACTTTCCAAAGCATCAATTTTCACATAGTCAACTTCAGAATGTGCCTTTTCTTATACTTACCTGAAAGTGGTATAGGTTCTCCTTCCCTCTATCTCCCATTTCACGTGCCCTTCTTCCACTTTATTTTTATGCTATGACATTTTTACGTGTTATTTTTGACCAATTGTTGGAAACTGCAATATTTAACATCTAGAGCTTGATGGCAACGTAAAATTTTTAATAAAATTAAAATATATTTAAAATGTATGAAACCGTAAATACGACGTTTTATACATATATACACACGCATACATGAAGAAGAGTATGACAAAGGGATCAATGAAGACTTTTAAATACAAAAATGTGCTCCTCTGGGATAAAATTCTTTTTTTTTTTTTTTTTTAAGATTTTATTTATTTATTTGAGAGAAAGAATGAGAGAGAGAGAGAGCACATGAGAGGGGGGAGGGTCAGAGGGAGAAGCAGACTCCCTGCCGAGCAGGGAGCCCGATGCAGGACTTGATCCGGGACTCCAGGATCATGACCTGAGCCGAGGACAGTCACTTAACCAACTGAGCCACCCAGGCGCCCCCTCTGGGATAAAATTCTATGGGGGAACCTGAATAGAAATAGGATTTCAAGATGGAAAACGAACAATGCAAAATTTCTAACGTTTATAGACTAGCCTGTTCATGGATGTTTTAAAAGATACCAGGAAATCTCAAAACACTGGAGTATTTTATATTTATATTCTACTGGATACATTTAAAAGAGCAATATACCCCATGTTTATAGCAGCATTATCTATTAATAGCCAAACTATGGAAATAGCTCAAGCACCTATTGACTGCTGAACGGATAAAGAAGTCACACACACACACACACACACACACACACACACACACACACACACACACACACAGGAATATTATTCAGCCATCAAAAGGAAATTTTGCCATTTGCAATGACGTGGATGGAGCTAGAGAGCACGATGCTAAGAAAAATAAGTCAGAGAAAGACAAATGCCATAAGATTTCACTCATGTGGAATTTAAGAAACAAAACAAGCAAAGGGGGTTAAAAAAAAAAAAAAGAGGGAGAGGCAAACCAAGAACAGTTTTACTATAGAGAACAAGCTGACGGTTACCAGAGCGGAGGGAGGCGGGGGTGACTTAAATAGGTGATGGGGATTAAGGAGTATACTTGTGATGAGCAGACAGTATAGTACAATATAGTAATTCAACACTTTTGTATACTGTACACCTAAAACTAATATAACACTGTATGTTAACTAGTTGGAATAAGAATAAAAAAAAAAAACTAGTGCGATATCACCTCACATCTGTCAAAATGGCTAAAATCAAACATACAAATAAGTGTTGACAAGGATGTGGAGAAAAAGGAACCCTTGTGCACTGTTGGTGAGAAAGTTAATTGGTGCAGCCAATGTGAAAAACAGTATGAGGTTCCTCAAAAACTTAAAAATGATCCAGTAATTCTACTACTGGGTATCTGCCGAAAGAATATAAAAACACTAATTTGAAAAGATATTTGCAGCCCTATGTTTACTGCAGCATTATTTACAATAGCCAAATTATGGAAGCAGCCCCCAGGTATCCATTGATAGATTAATGGATAAAGAAATCATGGTATGTATATACACAATGGAATATATTACTCAGCCATAAAAAAGAATGAGATCTTGCCATTTGCAACAACATGGATGGATCTAGAGGGTATAATGCTAAGTGAAATAAGCCAGTCAAGAGAAAGAGAAATACTATATGATTTCACTCATATATGGAATTTTAAGAAACAAAAGGGGGACACCTGGGTGGCGCAGTCAATTAAGCAGCAGACTCTTGGTTTTGGCTCAAGTCACGATCTCACAGCAGTCATGGGATGGAGCCCCACGTCAGGTTCCGTGCTCACTGCAGAGTCAGCTTCAGATTCTTTCTCCCTCCCTTTTACCCTTCCCCGCTCGCACTTGTCCTCTCTCTCTCAAAAGAAATAAATCTTAAAAAAAGAAAAGAAACAAGAGAACAAGGGGAAAAAAAGACAAACCAAAAAATGGACTCAACTATAGAGAACAAACTGATGGTTACCAGAGGGAGGTGTGGGGCAGCGGGGATGAGTGCAACAGGTGAAGGGATTAAGAGTACACTTACTGTGACAAGCACTGAGTATAGAATTGTTGTATCACTCTATTGCACACCTGAAACTAATATAACACTGTATGTTAATATTGGAATTAAAATTATGTAACAAAAAATAGAGGCATATAAATATTTTAAAACATCAATATTTTTAATGTTTCTGAGATTACATACTTGAAACTATTTAAACATGATAAAAAAATGTCAACTTAAAAATGTACAAGGAGGTAGACAGCTTAACAAAATTATTTTGGGGATAAAAAAGCAAAAAAGATTGAAGCCCACTGACCCCAGAATAATTGTGTACACATACACCAGGAGTCATGAATAAAAATGTTCATGGCAGCATTATTTTTGGGGTTTTTTTTTAAAGATTTTATTTATTTATTTGACAGAGAGAGAGAGAGCACAAGGAGGGGGAGAGGCAGGAAGAGGGAGAAGCAGGCTCCCTGCTGAGCAAGGAGCCCGATGTGGGGCTCGATCCCAGGACTCTGAGATCATGACCGGAGCTGAAGGCAGATGCTTGACCGACTGAGCCACCCAGGCGCCCCTCATGGCAACACTGTTTACAATAATAAAGAACTGTTAACACCACCAATTCTATCAACAATAAAAATGGATAAATTGTGGTATTCATTCAATGGAATGAATAAAAATAAGGAGGAATACGCTATAGCTACAGACAGTAACATAAGTGAAATATACAAATAATGTAACATATTTGGAATGACTCCATTAATATAATGTTGAAAACCAAGCCTACTGCCTGAGCATATTAACTGTTTAGGGATGCATAACTGAGTGTGGTAAAGCTATAGAAGTAGGGAAAATATTAAGTAAGGAGAATACAATAGAAGGGCACAGAGGGAGATTTTAAGAAACCATGGATGTTCTATTTTAGCATCGATGGTGGTACAGGAAGATTCACTTTATTAGTCTTTAAGATGTATATGTGTTTTATATACTATTCTGTATATAAAATATATTTCATAACAAAAACAATTTTTAAGAATTACCCTTTGATCCAGCAATCTTCACTTGGTAATTTATCCTAGCAATAATGCTATCAGTATACAAAGAATAGACAAAGATTTTTACTTCTGTTTGTAGTAGCAAAAACTGACCATCAATAAAAACAGCTGAATTTGTCCAATATCCCTATCATGGCCTATCAAGCCATTATTAAAAAGAATTTGTACACTTCTTGAGGAATTTTTACAGTATTTCAAGAAAAGAGCAGACAAGCACTCATAATATAATCCCATTTTTGTAAAACAATGACCACAAAATCCCTCTATGTGTGAAAACATTATATCCCTGCATAGCACAAAGGTTCAGAAGATAAATACTGGGTTAGTTTATTGGGCAGGTAAAGGTGTGGGTGGGGGGATAAAAAGGGAAAGAAAGTCCCCTCAAAATTAGGTGTGAACATATACACATGTATAAAGACATGCACTGACTAGTGTACCAAAGTGCCAGGATTTATCTATCACAGGGAGTAGATTTTCAGGTAGTTTTTTTATTTTGTTATACTTTTATGTGTTATTTCAAGATTTAATAATAGTATACATTATTTTATAGTCAGGAAGCACCAAGGTAGATATTGTCATTTTAGGCAAAGTATTTCTGGGCTCTGGAATAACAATATTCCAATTGGTAACATCTATACAGAAAGAGCCCTGGGTGGTCAGTTTACAAAGCAGAGACTAAGTCACATACTCCATCAGGAAAGCTTTTCCCAAGGTATATGCTACAAATCAGTGCTTCTCACGTAGCAATGTGCATACAAATCACCCGGACATTTTTAAAATGCAGAATCTGTTTCCATAAATCTGGGGTGGGGCCTGAAATCGTTCTAAGAAGCTCCTAAGTGAAGTTAATACCATTGGTTCAGAGAATGAACTTCAATTAACAAGGTGGTAAGCACTTGGAATGCATCAGGCCCGGTACTAGGCACTTCTGGAACCATTATATCATTTAATTGTTAGTACAACCTTCTGAAGCAGGTTTAATCATTTCCATCTACAATAGGTTTTGCTCCTTTGGGCCAAAGGGCTAATGGCATATACCCAGAGTCAGACAGACTTGAGTGTGAATCTGAGCTCTGGAATTATGAGTAATGGTAGCACAAGAATTCTAATAGTAGCCGTGATAATGAAACCACTACCAGTTCTTTTCTGTTTATAGAAGTTACCTGTGTATGACTGCAAATACAATACTTGAGAAAACAGAAAGCAGTATTCCTACTTGCCAGAGATAACCAACTTTTAGTATATGGATGAATACCTCCTGGTCTTTTTTCTCATTACACATATATACACTCAATTTGGTAACAAAATACCAAAACAAATCCCCTATCACTTTTATAATCATTTGTTTCCAAGCTATCTCTCCACTAGGCTATGTGCTTTTTGGGAACAAAATTGTTTTTCACCTTTACATTCCCAGTACCAGAAAGCCTACCTAGCCTACTGCAGCAGGCATTAAATATTTAATGACCAAGTAAAACAACAAAGAAAAATCAGAGAGACTATATATGATGGTAAGAGAACAAGTTTCCGCCATGCTCACTTTTAAAGGCGGTTAAAACACAAAAGAATATTTAGGCTTTGTTGTGCTGCCTTCGCTTGTAAAGTCCACTATCACATTTTCATATATAGTATAAGGAATATTCTTCTCTAGTCCCTGCTATATATAACACCACCTTTTAAAATGTCTTAAGACATTAAGTATGTGCATACAAAGCAAAAGCAAGAATAATGTCAGTGGGATGGTAGACAATTTGATACCCAACAGATCTCAAATTTTTGTGGAGTAAGCTTGTCCAATTTCCCAAATTCCTCTATAGCTCCTGACTCTCAGAGGAAAATTGTTTTCAGAACACCAAAGAAATGATGCTGAGAGCACAAGTTTACACCACCCCTAAAAAAAGTGAAACCACCTCCTTCTTTGAACAAGCAACAGCAGGTTATCTTTCTATAAGTACCATTATGACTCCCTTTAGTGCACCAGCCTACAAAAGGACACTCTCTCTCTAGGCTGCTGACCTAATCATTTGTTCTTATACAGTAAATTTAATTACCTTTTTGGAATCTGTAATAATGGAATTTGCCTATACTAGTATATTCAAATAAAAAACATGGACATGTTTTTTCTTTTACTTAAAAGCCTTATTATTCTATAGTTTATCTTGGAAACTGAAGTCCAAGAAAATGAAAGATGGTCATAAAGCTAGTTTTACTGACTTCTAAGTAGAACTTGGTCTCACCATTACCAGTGAGTCTTCCAAAAATATTTAATATATCAAAAGTAAATGCAGCGAACTGTGCCCCAGACTGCTTTTAGTAATTTTTACTAGCTTTTTAAAAACAGTCTTCCCCAAAGTGGTGCATACACATACATATGTATGTGTGTGCACGCATGTACATACACACATACACACAAATGGAATATTACTCAGCCATAAAAAAGAATAAGATCTTGCCATTTGCAACATGGATGCACTTGGGTATTACGCTAAGTGAAATAAGTCAGACAGAAAAAGACAAATACCATATGATTTCATTTACATGTGGAATCTAAAAGACAAAACAAATGAACAAAAAACAAAAAAAACAGATTTTCAAATGCAGAGTTGGTGGCTGCCAAAGGGAAGGTGGATAGGGGGATGGGTGAAATAGATAAAGGGTATTAAGAGGTACCAACTTCCAGTTATAAAATAAAGTTGTGGTGAGGCACCTGGTTTGGCTCGGTCGGTAGAGCATGTGACTCGTGATCTCGGGGTCACGAATTTGAGTCCCACGTCAGGGGTAGAGTTTACTTAAAAATAAAAAAAAATAGTCATGGGATGAAAAGTACAACACAGGATATATAGCCAACAATATTGTAATAGTGTTGTACGGTAACAGATTGTTGACTATGTTTTCCGTGGTGAGCACTGAATAACGTACAGAACTACTGAATCCTTATGCTGTACACCTGAAACTAATATAACACTGGATGTTAATTATACTTAAATAAAAAAAACAAATGAGCCAAACTCATAGAAACAGAAAGAATGGTGGTTGCCAGGACTGGATAGTGAAAGAAATGAGAAGATGTTGGCCAAAGGTGCAAACTTCCAGTTATAAGATGAGTATGTTTCAGGGAATTTAATGTACAGCTTGGTGGCTACAGCTAATAGTCCTGTATTATAGACTTGAAATTTCCTAAAACAGTATATCCAAAATGTTTTTTCCACCAAAAAAAATGGTAATTATATGATGTGATGAAAGTGTCTTTATTCTGATAATCAATTTGCAATATATATGCATATCAAATTATCACACTGTACACCTTAAATTTACAGAATGTTGTATTTTTAAAATATATAAAAACACTCCTCATAATTACTAAAGGACTCCCCAGCTGTGGTTCTGCTATCCTTGCCACCTTTCTCAATCCATACAGCTCAATACAGAAGGCTAGAACAGATGAGCAGATCCTTCTCCTCACTTGTCTCAGCTTTGGTGAATCTTGATTTCAGAGACTTGGTATAGTCTGTCTCGCTGTCATAACAGCCATGAGATTCTGATTCCTCTTGCATAAAGGCTAGAATTTCTTTCAGGCCCAGCTGTTATTTTGGAGTACAGGTAAGTTGTACACAGAACTTAATATGATTGCTGACTCATTTATACTTCTTAGACTTGTATGAAAACAAAAACATGTTATAAGCAAAAAGAAAATTATGCCTGGCCATTGTCTATTTAATTTTTAAAAAGATTTAGACTAAAGCAAAAGTTCCAACTCTTGAATTTTTGTTCAACCACTTATCTATATTCCATGGACAAGTAAAAATTTCCCTCATACTTGCCAATACTGATCCTGAAAAATAAAGTTCTCGGAACTTTGTCCTTCTCCCGACAACTGACAATTTGCAAATAAATCAACCACTATATCCCACTTTGCTATAGTGAATACCGTCTAAAACATTTAATATCATCTAAAAACTTTCCCAGATAATTTAAAAATTAAAGAATAAAGTAGGAACAAATTTAAGCATTAATTTTTAAATAAAAGTTTATCTTGTATCTGAGATATCCACACAATCACACCTTGTATGTATCCATCATTAAACACTTTGTATATTCTTAGTTTCAGTGTGCACACATTAATAGTATTGTATGGTAATCCAGAGGGAGTAGCATGAAGGGACAGAGAAATGGGAGCAGCAAGAAAAAATTTCATTAATCTTTCCAATGTCTCCCATTTCTAACTTACTTTACAATTACCCCAAACATGAAAGAGTACATGTTGTCTGACTCCATTTATATAAAGTTCAAGAACAGGCAAAACTAATGATAATAGAAACAGGTACTACTAAGCAGCCTCTTGAAAGTAGGGTGTGAATAACTGTAAAGAAGCATAAGAAAACTTTTGGGGGTGAAGAAAATGTTCTCTATTTTGATAGTATATTACACAGTGTATTGTCAAATGCATTTGCCAAAACTCTTCAAACTGTACGCTTAGGATCTGTGCATTCCAATGTATGGAAATTAATCCTCAACTTCTAAAAAAAGGAAAAAAGTAGTTACTTCCTTTCCACAAAGCGGTCAGTTCTCAATGATAATTAAGACAAGGCTCAGGGAAAAAAAATTAAAATGGTTTAAAAAAAAAAGATTAGAAAAGAATGTGACAATTACCCTGCTTGATGAAAACAGGGTCCATATCTGTTACATTCACTACTTATCAGCACCTAGCATGTGGCAGAAGCTTAATACTTTGTTTTACATGTTAAATCTAAAGTATAAAAGAACTATACAAAAACATCAGAGAACTGTAGCAAAAAAAGTAATTTAACTGGAGATGAAAAAAATTGTAGACCAATGGTTAATTTAAGGTGACAAGACTTCTTTGAGAATCTGATGAAAACCATAAATTACTCCTCTAAAAAAATTAACATTAACCACAAAATTTTGTATATAATTTCAGAAGCTTTATGAACTACCTGAAGTTTATCCCATGAACTCAATGACCAAAAGACTCTTAAGTGAAGAACCTTTTTCTATAACTAGACTTGACTTTAGTATTTAATATGAATAAAAATGACAACTCTGCTTTGAATTATTTAAGAAACTATATCAGATTATTACTGCATTTTTTCTTTTGTTTACTGTGTTTTTTTTTTTTTCCAATTCTACCAGTTCATTTTTATTGCTTCATAGAAGATTTGGGAAATATTTATTTAACCATCTTTTAGAAAAAGAATTTTTTCTTTTCTTTTTTTTTTTTTTTTCAAGTAAACTCTACCCCCATGTGGGGTTTGAACTCATGGCTCTGACATCAAGAGTTGCATGCTCTACCGACTGAGCCAGCCAGGCACCCCGAAAAAGAATTTCTAACTTTCTTTTAGAAACAATAGCCAATACATAACACTTACTCTAAATATTTTTTTCCAGTTTGATATAATTTTTCTCCTCTTATAATGATAACTCATTATGAAAGCAAAAACCACCTCATTTTCCTTAAATAATGGGATACTGAAGAGATATCATGGTGTGGTAGGCAGAATAATGGCCCTCCAAACATGTCTATAGCCTATTTCCTGGAACCACGCTAGGTTACATGGCAAAGTGGAATTAAGGTTGCTAGTCACTGATCTTAAAATAGAGAGATTATCCTAGATTACCTGGGTAGGCCCAACTCAATCACAAGGGTCCTTAAAATGTGGAAGTGGGGCAGAAGAATTAAAACCAGAGAGAGGTCAGTGTGAGAGAACTTGGCACAATGTTGTTCCCCCTTTGAAGACAGAGGAAGGGGTGCAGGTGGTCTCTGGAAAAATGCTGGAAAAAGACAAGGAAACAAGTACTCCCTTAGAACCTCCAGAAGCAGCTTATAAACATCTTGATTTCAGCCCAGTGAGACCCATTTTTGTACTGCTGACCTCCATAACTAGACTACATATGCCCTGCTTTAAGTCACTAGATTGGGGGGTGCCTGGGTGGCTCAGTTGTTAAGCGTCTGCCTTCAGCTCAGGTCACGATTCCAAGGTCCTGGGATCAAGCCCCACGTCGGCCTCCCACAGGAAGCCTGCTTCTCCCTCTCCCACTCCCCCTGCTTGTGTTCCCTCTCTTGCTGTGTTTCTCTCTGTCAAATAAAATCTTTAAAAAAAAAAAAAGTCACTAGATTGGTAGTACTTTGTCACAACATCCATAGGAAACTAATATACATGGTGAAATGAAAACAAAACAAAACACTGATGTGATTCAGAGTCATAATGATTTATACAGCTTAAAAGTCAAATTTCTTAACATTTCAGAGGCTCAGTTTTCTCATTTATAAAATGAAAATTATGTTCTCGGTGTATTGCAGTGTTACCTGAAAATAGAGTATGTAAATATGCTTTTATAAACTGTAAAATATCTACAGATGTGAACTAGTAATATTATCACACAAGATAACATTCATGCTGGAATATTAAGATATATTTAATACATATATATATATATATATAACTAAGAGTTCTATAAACAAGGCTTCATTGATATTTATTGAAACTATGTATTTCTGAAAGTTTGAGGCCAAAAAAATTAATATTTCTAAGAAATCACTTCAATGGTTAAAAAAAATTTTAAGTAAGCTCTACACTCAATGTGGGGCTTGAACTCACAACCCCAAGATCAAGAGCTGCACTCTACCCACTGAGCTAGCCAAGAGACCCTTCAATGGTAAAAAATTTTAAATACAAGAACTAAATCTTCTACTACAAACTTCTATAATCCATGAAGAACACATCATATACCAATTTATAAAGATACTAAACATATAATAAGTTATTAGAATAGAGAATTTAATATTTATAGAATTATGTCACTTGGAGCTATGGTCAATTTTAAATCACCTTTAATAAAACAGAAGAGGAATGATCTGGATAAATCCATTCGCAGAATTTTTTTTTTAATTAGTTATTACTTTTGGACTTCTCCCACCATACTGCCACAATAAATATTCTCTTCTTCCCGTTCTTCATTACTCTGAAAGAGTTCAAATGTTCCCCAAAAATGGGACACAATTGGGAGCTTATATAATTTAAATCCCTCTGAAACTAGATCCAATATATCTGAGACAGCTAAAAATCACCTTAAAAAATCTTGCCATTAATAAAGGCCCTTTCTTTTTCTTTCTTTTTTTAAAGATTTTATTTATTCATTTGACAGAGAGCATAAGCAGGGGGGGAGCAGCAGGCAGAGGGAGAGGGAGAAGCAGGCTTCCCCACTGAGCGGGGAGTCCGATGATGTGGGGCTCGATCCCAGGACCCCGGGATCGTGAACTGAGCCGAAGGCAGACGCTTAACCGACTGAGCCACCCAGGTTCCCAAAAGGCCATTTCTTCTTCATAGGAAGCAACAGACTTTTAAATAGCATTTTAATAATTTAAATTCATAATCCTGCACCATTAGAATTGACACAATAAATCTAATTCATAAAAATTTAATCTTGTAAGTCAATAACCTGGAAGGCAATATTTAAAATATATAAACAACCAAAGACTAATCTGTAGAATATATAATGAACTACAAATCAATATAAAATAGATAACCAAAAAAAATGGACAGGGCGCCTGGGTGGCTCAGTCAGTTAAGTGACTGCCTTCGGCTCAGGTCATGATCCTGGAGTCCCGGGATCGAGTCCCACATCAGGCTCCCTGCTCAGCGGGGAGTCTGCTTCTCCCTCTGACCCTCTTCCCTCTCGTGCTCTCTGTCTCTCATTCTCTCTCTCTCTCAAATAAATAAATAAAATCTTTAAAAAAATGGACAAAGTCAAAGGGTAAGCAATTCAAAAAAGAAATATACACAGCTAATAATAAACACATGAAAAGATGCTTATTTTCACTAGCAATCATGAAATGCAAATCAAAATTTTTCATCAAGTGAAATAAATGGAGGAACAAATAACATCTAAGAGCAAAGTTATGGAAAATTTAGTACTGTCATAAAATGGTGCAAAATAGATTAGCAGTGCTTCTGAGGTGGATATCTACTGATATCAGTTATCTGTTCAGTATCTATTAAAGGTTAAAGTGTTGATACCATCCAACCAGAAAATCCTACTTCCAGCTACCTGCTGTACAATAAGGAATTTGTCTGGTCTTTGTTCCTGGGCTCCTGGCACAGAGCTTCTAAAACCCTTGGAATTTCCTGAGTGGTAAGAATGTCTTCACTATTCATGAGGCCCCTGGGATCACACGTGACTTTATGCTACTAAGACAATTCAGAATAGGGGCTAGTCACCAGAAAGACCGGTCCTAAGAGTAAAAGCTTGAGGGGTGATGAGACAGGCCAACCTCTAGAGAGGAGAGGGAGTCAGAGACTGAGTCCAATCATATGGCCAATTTTTAACCAACCATATCTATGTAATAAAACCCAAATAAAAAGTCTGGACACCTAGGCTTTGGAAGCTTTCTAGTTCAGGAACACACAGTAGGGCCAGGAGGTGACACAGCCTGATTCCATAAGGAGAAGGCAGGAAAACACTGTGTTCAGGATCCTCTCAGACCTCACACCGCGTCTCTTCATTTGGCTGGTCCTACTTTATACCCTTTATAATAAAACTATAATCCCGAATATACCATTTTCTTGAGTCCTATGAGTTATTCTAGTGAATTATCAAACCTGAGAAGTCATGGGACCTTCCTTCACACCCCCACTACTCCAAATTTGTAGTCATTTGATCAGAAATTCAGGCAGCCCGGGAACCCCAAAATGTAGCTAAAGCTGAAATGAGGACGGTCTTCTCAGGGCAGTGCCCTTAAACCTGTGGAGTCTGACACTAATTCCAGATGGTTGGTGTCATAGTAGTGCCTATCTGAGAAAAATCTGCACGTATGCATATATTGATAAAGATGTTTTTTACAACACCGAAAAATGTAAACATCCTAAATGCTTACCATAAATAAACTACAGTACATGCATATTATGGAAAAGTAAGCAGTTAAAAAGAAGAGTTATACTTATATATGTCCTTCCACATTAAAAACTCCTAAACCCATTAAAAAGAAAAAAGCAGGTTTTAGAAGAATATAGTACAACCATGTTCTTGTCAACAATAAGTATCGCAAAATCTCATAAAAATCAAACTGCTTTTCTCTGTAAGTATGTAAATCAATTTATCAAAAAGTTACGAAGTACACATACATAAAAATGGTAACAGTGACATCTGGGAGTGAATGGGATCATCAGAGAAGGAATGAAAATGACTTTCATTTATCTGAATTGTTGAAATTTCATAGAAATGGATTACTTCTTAGGCAATTAGGGGGAAAAAAAGAGGACTCCCAGTTAAAGACAACTGCTTCAATACATTTATCAGACTCCCCTCAGTTCAAACATCTTACTAAAAGCATGAAAAATGTTTTTTTTTTTTAAAGGAATTAAGCCTATAAAAGTATAGAGGGGGAAAAAGGGATATCGTTAGACTACGGAAAGAAAATGAGTGGTAACTTTCACTGCAGAATTAGGAAAGCAGAAAAGCAAGCTGCTTTACATGAGGCACAAGAGAGAAAGAGTCACTGCAAGTCTCTTTCCAGTTATCCTCCCTGATTCCCAGCAACTAGGCAGCTGTTCCTCCCCCACGCTGGCATTAGACTGGAGGTTTGTTATTCGGAGAAAGCAAGTTTCTGGACTTGGGGATAACAGGAATAAAGACAGAGGTACCTACTGATAATGAATATGGGAATTAAATGAAAGTACCACACTGAGTGTTAACACTCCCGACTTTCTTCTCACTCTGCTCCTAGAACAGATGTATAAAATAGTACATCCTCCAGGCAAAAAGAAAAAAAAAAAGAGAGAGAGAGAGAGAAAGAAAAGCCATTCTGGAAAATATGCCAATCCAAAAAAAAAAAAAAAGACAGTAATTCTTAGGAATTTCCCAATTCCTAAGAAAAGGGGCCCAAACAGATAACCCTGCATGCACACACAGCTTCCAATGAGAATGAATGGTGACCAGGCAACAATCACCAAACATTTGAAGAGAGAAGACTGAAGCCAAACAAAGAGAAAAAGCAACTGGGAAGAAATTGAGTAATTGGGAGGGGGAAATAAAGCATATGCATACACAAAAACACGTATCATTAATACTCTTAGAAAAAGACTGTACCCACAAAAGAACAAAACGTATGAAAAAATTCACAATTAAAAAAAAAAAGCTCTTGGAAATTAAAAAGATTATAGAAATAAACAAAAGTCAAGTAAAGAGTTAGAAGACCGAAGTTGGGGAAAAAACTCCCATAAAAAGAACCAAAAACAAAGATAGAAAAAAGATACAGCAAAGGATCACTCTAAGTATCCAACACTGAAATGAGAAAACGGCAGAAAAAATAATCACAGAAATAATTCCAAACAACTACCCAAAATGAAAGATAAGAGTTAGCAAGCTGAAAGCGCCTATCAAAAATGCAGTGCAGAGTGGATGAACACAGATCTATCCCAAGATCTATAATACTGTTTTTCCATTGAATTTCTATCATTTGCAACTGAAAAAGTCTTAAGACTCTATGACCACAATGCAATACTTCTAATTTACACTAGAAATAACAAGAGGGTAGCAAAACAACGGTAAATTTACCAAAGATGTTAAAGTCATTTTAATATAACTCCTAGGTTTAAAAAAAAAAAAAAAAATCTTAGTTAACAAAATTATTCCTCAAGAGTGTTCATTTACTTAATGACAATAAAAATACTAAGTATCGAAAGCTATAGGAAATGACTACATGTACCGAGGAGTAATCATCGCCTTAATGCTTTTATTATTAAAAAAGAACAAAAGAAAAATAAAATGGACTAAGAAGCTAAAAGAGGGGCCCCTCTCGCTAGCTCAGTCAATACAGCATGCAACTCTTGATCTCAAGGCCGTGAATTCAAGCCCATTAGGTGTAGAGCTTACTTTAAAAAAAAAAAAAGGAAAAAAAAGCTAGAAGGGCACAATTAACCTTACAAAATGAGAAAGAAAATAAGAGATAAGAGCAGTACTGATGAAATTTAAAAAAAAATAAAGTGGTAAAATTTATCATTCAAACCAAAAGCTGGCTCTTTGAAATCAATTACATGTAATAACTCATTATGTATATGTTTTCTTTGTTCTATTTCTCTCAGCTCACATGTATACAAATAAATTTATATATTATCAAACTAATCACAATTTCAACAAAAATTAGGATATATAAGATGGTCAGAATTTATTAAATTCAAATGATGGAATATATTCTTTTTTGATACACTAAATTTACTATTAAAAAAAAGAGCACTAAATCATGACTGATAGATATTACTCAAAATGCATCTACCAACCTGCCCTGTTAAGTATTAAAAACCTCACTAGAGTTTTCATGGGGAGAAAAAATTTAAATACTCCTGAAATTATACTTTAAAGAAGCTGCCCTTTCTAAAGGGCAATTCAGCAATAAAGATCAAATGCCTTGAACAAATGCCTATCTTTGGTTCTAACAATCCCACACTTCTGATAAATTTTTAAGAACTGGAGAAACATAAACATTTGCATGCCAGGACTGTGACAGCACTAGTACATAATAGCACCCAACTGCAAATAAACCATATAAACCCCGCCTCTGCTTTCACTCTCACTCCTCCAACAGCTCATCCAGTTGGCTCCATCTTCCAAGAACAGGACATCCAGAGTCTGGCCACTCCTCACCACCTTCAGTGCCACCACCCTGGTCCAAGCCACTGTTATCTTTTGCCCTGATTTTTAACTCCTTGCTTGACTCTTGCCCTCTAGTGTCCACTCTCACACTGTGGCCAGAGTAATCCTTTAAAGGCCCAAGGCCGGTTATGTCAATCTTCTGCTCAAAAAACTCTCAAATGCTGGGATGCCTGGGTGGCTCAGTCAGTTAAACGTCTGCCTTTGGCTCAGGTCATGATCCCAGGGTCCTGGGATTGAGTCCTGCCATTGGGCTCCTTGCTCAGTGGGGAGCATGCTTCTCCCTCTGCCTGCCCTTCCCCCTGTTTGCGCAAGCACGCTCTCTCTCTCTGACAAATAAATAAAATCTTTTAAAAACAAAACGAAACTCTCAAATGCCTCTCCATCTCTAAAACAAAAGTCAAAAAACCAGCTCAGTGGTTTTATGATTCTGCCCCATCCCACTCCTCCTCTCTGCCCTCATCTACAACCCTCTGCATTCCAACTACACTGGTTTCACAGCTTTTCTCACCAAAACACATCAGGTACATTCATTCCTCGGGGCCTTTCTAGTTAACCGTTCCTTCTGCCTGGGTATGTTTTTCCTTTAGAGATCCCTCATGGCTTGCTCCCTTCCCTCTGCTTATATGTCAACCTTGTCAGTGAAGTTATCTCCAGAACACTACTTAACATAGGGACAAGTCTCCACCCCCCAATCTCTACCCACCTTTCCACTCCATTTTTCCCTGTCACATTCAACACCCACTGACACATTATTTTTACTTGTTTACTTTCTTCCTCAAGTAGGACAGAAGGTCCATGAAAGCAGGGGTATGTGTTTTATTTCTTCAGTTCTGTATCCTCAGTACAGTACATGACAAAGTAGGTCCTCATTAAATACTTAGTGAATTTGGGAACACTGAGCAGTCATTAAAAACCATGTTATAAAAAAATTCAATGTCATGGAAGAAACTAAGTGGAAAGAGCATGTCATCAAAGAATATCTGACCCATGGATAAAAGAAGAGCTCACAAGAGAAATTAGACAATATTTTTAATTGCATGTTAACAAAACCACTTCAAAATCTGTGGGATTCAGCTAAAGCAGTTCTCAGAGAGAAATCTGTAGCTTTAAAATTTTACATTACAACATCACAAAAGTTTAAAATGAAAAGAATATATAGGATGAATGTTCCAAATTTTATTTCTGGCAGTAAGATTACGAGTTATTTGCTATTTTTTTTGTATGTGTTTTTCAGTATTTTCTGCATTTTAGTTTTCTCTAATGAACATGTATTATTTTTATGATTTAAAAAAAAAATTTCCATCAACTTCTTCTCCTTGGGTTCAATTGCACTGGTTGGAAGCAAGTCACAGGTCCTGCTAGACTCAAGGGGAGGGAATGACAGGTGCAATTGTTCTCCTACTCTGCTTGTCTCTTAAAATTCTTGCTCCCCAGGATTTCATGCTTGCTCCTCCTCAATTTATATTCATCCCTTAGTAATCCTATTTTTTGGCTTCACTTAAAATCTGCTAATTGACTATTTCTCAATTTTTGGTAATGTCCTAAATTACTGACGTATATTTCCAACTGCTTAAAGGATGTTTCTAGATGGAAACCCCATAGCCACTCAAAATTTAACAGGCCTGAAGGAACTCATTTCCTAAAATTTTTTTCCTTTATTTTTCATATTGGTTAATGACATCACTATGCACCCTGGTTCTCAATCCTATCAGTTTTACCTTAGAAACCTCACTCAAATCCAACTTTTCCTCTCCTCCACCAAAGCTATAATTTCAATTTAGGCACCTTCCACCAATTATAGTCTAAAAGAATCCTAGCTTATCTTCCTGCTATCTCTCCCCTCCTAACAAGCAATTTAATCATGAGTAGCAGTGCTCTAACAGTGTCACAGGCTGAGCACTGCACTCCTCAGGAAGGCTGCCATCCATTATCAACTATGACCATAGGGGTGCCTACTTCAAAACTTGGCTAAGTAAAACAAAGGTACAGTACTATAAAATCCTCAACAAATGGTCCAAACCGACTTTCCTAGTTTCATGTTCTCATCAGTTATCCTTACGGCCTACAACCCAGACACATTTAACTTTTCAATATGCCCTAACAAAATCCAAGGCTTTTGTGGATTCTTCCTTAGTCTGTTAGTGTCCTCCCCGCCCCCAACGACTGCTAAATCCTTAAAGTTCAAATGTTACCTGTCTCTGTGAAGTATTCCTTACTTGAAACAAGGATACCTTACAAAACATTTTGTTAATAGTCCTATTACAGCACTTGTTACAATGTATATTCAACTGAGACCTGAGCAAGCACAGGAGAAGCCTTGTTTGCACCCCTGAAAACTACAATGCCAGCCCCTTAAAAAAATAAATTCATGTTTACTAAAGCAACATTTACCATATACATTAGAACTTTTCTAAAGTAAATGAAAAGTGAGTTTAAAAATAAAGTTAGAACAGTAGCATGTTTAACTGGTCAACCTAAGTCTACAATCAATGTGGTAAACTGCAGGATGGCCACACATGATCCCTGTCTTCTGAAATTTACACCTGTCATTCCCTCCCCTTGAGTATAGGGGGACCTGTGACTTGCTTCCAACCAGTGCAAGCAGCAAAGCAATGAACTGTATGTGATTACAGTACGTGTATTTACGTAAGAGTGTATGTAGCACCAGCTCACCTCGCTAGACTGTCTCCTTTGCTGGCTCTGAAGCAGCAAGATGTCATGTGCTTAGCAACTATGAGGAAATGAATTCTGACAACAACTTGAGGCAGCTTGAAAAGAGACCCTTCCCCAGTTGAGTCTCTAAATAACAACCCAGTCCTGGCATACTTTTATTGCAATCTCGCAGAGGACCCAAGCTAAAATGAACCCAGACTCCTTACCCATAAAAACTGAGATAATAGATAAAAACATGTTTTGGACAGCAAAATGTATAGTAATTTGTTAATAATGAGAAGAGAAAACTTACAAAATCAGAACCTAAGGTATTTCTGAACCCTACTGTTTACACAAAAGACATGTCTTCCCCAATTTCCAAACACTTAAACAAGGGTAGAACAAACTCATTAGTTAATACCAAATACATGCACAATTGAAACATTTAAGAAGTACTTTGCTACATAAAACTGTTCCTATACTTTTTTTAACCCATTTGCTAATATACTCAATCATAGATATACCCAGCATATTCAGTAAGTATAACATTAAGGGAATTCTCCTTATAAACACAGAATAATCAATATTTTAAAAGCTCGTACCTAATTAACAGTATTGGTAACCAAAAAACAAATAACCCACTTACTGGTTACGAGGCTAAGCAATCAAATTGGAGGGGGCTGGGGACTTGCTGGAGGCACTATCCTTAGTTCAAGGACTGGCTTTGCAACTAGCAAAGCATCAGAAGGACTCAGGTCAGGCACCTTTCATATCAGATGATGCCCAGTGCAACACAAACCACTCCTTCCTCCAGCCCACCTTCTACCCTGCAGACAAGAGAACTTTCGGGGAAAAAAAATAATAAAATAAAGCTGGAGGTGGAAGAAGAGGGGTGAAAGAGGATTTTCAAAATATTCCCAAAGCAGAAACTTCCAGGACAGAGCCCACACTTTAGCATAACAAAGCATACAACACCAGGTATCTCCTATAGTGTTTAAAGATATGTGGGATTACAAGTGAGAAACATTAACCGCCAGAGTTGTTCTTTTGGGCAGTGACAAGGTTGGTAGTTAGAAGTGTAATTTTTCTTATGAAGAAGCAGGTATTTCTCTTCTGCCACACTGCATAAAGGTTTTCAAATGAATTAAAGAAAATTCAGAAACAGGAAGTAGATTAATCACAATAACCCAAATTCAAATATTTTGGCACTAGATACTGGTAAGAAGGGATGACTGAGAATGATTCAGTAACAATGGAGATAATTCACTACCTTAAAAACCTGCATCTTTCTTTTTTTTTTTTTTAAGATTTTATTTATTTATTTGACAGAGAGAATAGTGAGAGCAGGAACACAAGCAGGGAGAGTGGGAGAGGGAGAAGCAGGTTTCCCGCCGAGCAGGGAGCCCGATGTGGGGCTCGATCCCAGGACCCTGGGATCATGACCTGAGCCGAAGGCAGACGCTTAACGGCTGAGCCACCCAGGTGCCCCAAAACCTGCATCTTTCTTGAAGATTAGGAGAAATAAATCTGTCTAGAAATACAGATTTCATTTAACATACTCCATTTTAAGAGATAACCCACACTCCTTCAACATAAGGAATCATGTTTCCTACGTAACAGAAGGCGCCTGAATTAGTCAGACTACTGAAACACTGAAGGACACAACAGACCCAAACAAACTCAAGCCAATTAGGAGAAGGCCGAAAGCAACTGAGTAGCACCAGTTAACAGTCTAGATTAACGCATTTTACATTTTCACTTCTAGACTCACGGATAGGCTATAAGAGAAGCCCACATATTTCCAGAAATAATCTCCATTCACTGGTATATTTTATAGTCCTTTTTCAAATACCTTCCCTATCCTTGCTGGATCATTAAAAGACTATTCTACCACCCATAATAACTGATTTTATGAACATTAGCAACTTGATAGTGGAAAAAATGTAGACATAAAGCCAAAAAAAATCCTAAAATACCAAGGCTTTAAAATATTAGCTTATATATATATACATCACTAAAGGCCTGTTTTAAAACAAAGGTGATAGACAAGAGAAGGCTTTTGTTCACTTTAATAGTATTAGACTCAGCAGTCCAAAGTAACAAAAATAAGAAAAACCGTTCAGTTCTAGGAAATTTCTGTAAACTAAAATATTCTGTATTAAGCACCTCTCTTCTGGTTCTCTCCAGAGAGAACTAAAAATGTATTCACCTAAAATACATACTCAAAACATAAAACTGACACAGAAAACCTCATTCAATTTGGTAATTCATTATGATGAAACTACTAACAATTCAATTTGCTAGACTACTATTTAAATAAAGAAAGAAGTGGTATATTGTTTAGGTTTTCTATAAATTACATGACAGCCCAAAAGAGAAGGACAATTTTCCATCTTATTAGTACCGTATTTTCCTATTACAAAATAACACAAATATCAATTAAAATAAGTTTTACAAAATTACAGCAAAACTTCCCACTAATTAAAAAATAATTCCTTTTCTCAATTTTCAGAGGGAATCACTTCATATATGCCCATTTATACAATTTGTAACTGAAGACATTGATACTATAATACACACTAAGAAATTAAATCAATGTGAAGTATAATCAAGTGTAATTTTTTACAGTAAGATTCATCATCTGAAAATAAATATAAAGATTCATCATCTCGCTTCCTAAATCTCAGGATGAGGAGAAATATGCTTCTATTAAGTTTCCCTGATAAACCTACCCATTGAAACAGAAGTAAAAATCTCAATAAAGCAAATGCCAGTAGAAAGATGTGTTTTTACGTTAAGTGTACTCCATCTCCCTGTGTCAACCAGGATTTAAGGTCCTGGCATATTGATTTGTTCCTATCATATGATGGGAACAAGTAATTTCTCTGATCCCCTTCCACACTCTCTCCAGTTTTTTATCTGAACTACCAAACACAGACTATTTGTTTTCTCAAATTTCAGAAAAATGATACATAACTAGAATCACTCTAAGAGCACAGGAGAAAAAAATTAGTTGGCCTACAATAGCTGCCTTAGGACATTAGGGCACTATTCTCTGCAGACACCTGGTTAAGAAAGGCTGCCCCAAGTTCCACAGTATCACTGTGCTATTAGGCCCCAATCATCCTAACCCTGAAAGTACAAAAAGAACTAAGCGCAGAGAACTAGGAACTTAAATAAGAAAAAAGGTAAATTTGCTTTACTTCTACTTTTATGAACCAGGTCTTTGTTATTTGCTAATTTACTGTGAATTAAAAACCTAAGTGTCAACTATTTGCCCCCCTGCTCTGAATGGAAGGTATTTATTTTCAGAAAATAAACCCATACAGATATACTCTTTGTTAAAGAAAATTATTAGCCCTTTAATCAGTGTATTTGAAATAAGATATTAATTTGACAAGCTTCTTCTTACTCTTTTAACAAACTTTTAAATACATCTTTTGATAACTGCTGAATGCAAATTTTCACTTTAAAACGATATTTTTAAAAACCAGCTTAGCCTTTATTCTTGCACTAATCTCCCATTCTCAAGAAACTGTCTTTCATGGGGGTGCCTGGGTGGCTCAGTCGTTAAGCGTCCGCCTTCGGCTCAGGTCATGATCCCAGGGTCCTGGGATCGAGCCCCGCACGGGACTCCCTGCTCAGCGGGAAGCCTGTTTCTCCCTCTCCCACTCCCCCTGCTTGTGTTCCCTCACTCGCTGTGTCTCTCTGTCAAATAAATACATAAAATCTTAAAAAAAAATAAAATAAACATGACATTCCCATTCTCAATATGCTAACATGAATACTGATAGTACAGAATATTAGAACAGATAAATTACATTATTGAACATTCCACTTCACCAACTCAAATTTCTCGCATATATAAGCATATAAAAAAGGGGCCACAAAAATGGAGGGAATGGTTTCCTCAGTTTCAGCTGTGCTCACTTGTGAATTTATGTAATATAATGCAGTGACACGGGGATGTTTATCTTCTATAGTCGGCCTTTCTAACCAGATTAAACTTCCAATTTCTTCTCAAGAACTGCGAAGGAAAAGGTGTCTTGATTCGTTTACGATATTAACCGTTTTGAGGTAAAGTAAATCACTACTGAACATAACTGAGCAGGCCAAATTAAGTTTCCTCAGATCAAGTGCACCCTTCCTGTTTCTACATAAAAGCACATTTTGCTATTTAAAATTTCCACTTATCACAAGTGACTTTTCCTGAACTCGCAGTCAACACTGCTTTTCCAAAAGCACCTATGCTTTTACGGCATCTTTTAGGCAGGATTCCCATAAGAAACTGCTTTCAATTTTTTAAAATGCCCTGTCCAAATTAAGAGGAACTCACATTAACCATTTTCTAAAGTAGCAATTCACTGGGGTCAAAAATACATTTTTCCATCACACATTCAACCAATTAAACTGTATGCAGTAGGTGGGGCTGTTTACATAGACTTAAGGATTCCAGTTTTATATTAACAGTCCAACGGAGATAACTCCCTCCTTTATCAAATACTCGTATGTTCCTTTGAGACCCTCTGACTGTTGGCCTTTAAAAAAAATGCTCACCACTTGAGTCCCCAGTTAGAACTACGTTTGGCAACTGGTCTTCTGACTTCCTGATACTAGAAGCTACAAGCACGAGGGCTGTTGCATCGGTTTGTTTCAGAAACAATCTTTGCTCCATTCACCCCAAGGGGAAAACAAGGGCTTCCTCTACTGGGCACCCACTGTGAGGCGGGGGGTAACCCCCGGTGTCTAAAAACCAAAGCCCAGGGAGTAGCGGGAGCGGCGCGGCCGGGGTTAAGTGGCGGTTCTCCTGCCCAGAGGGGCGAGCCGGCCGGGCCGCGCGGCAAAGCCGCGACGCTCAGGCTGAAGGAGAAAAGAAGAAGGGTAAACCCCAGCGCGGCCGTGGCGCACGTGCGGCCCGCGAGAGGCAGGGAACCGGGGAGCCGAGGAGGGGAGGGAGCCGTACCTCCAAACATGTGCGGCGAGAGGTGAGCTGGTAAGGAGCCGATCACCAGGCGCGGGCCGCCGGAGCCCCCGCCCGCCGGCCGGTCTCTGCTGCCGCCGCCGTCCTCGGGGCTGCTGTGCACCGAGTCCTGCGAGCCGTACGGGCCGCTGCTGCTGTTGGGGATGCTGAAGGAGGACTGCGCCGCGCGGGCCGCCGACGCCACGCTCCCCACGGCCCCGCCGAGGGAGCGACTGCGCGGAGCCGCCGAGGCCGACGCGGCGCCGCCGGAGGCGGTGGGCTGGTGCGCGCCGGGCACCTGAGCCGGAAACCTCCCCGCGGCCGCGGCCCGCGCCCCCGTGCCGCTGCCGCCGCCCGCGGTCCCATTGGTCCCTCCGCTGCTGCTGGAAGGTAGATCCGAGCCCGAGTAGGCACGGGTGCGGCCGTTAGCAGCGGCCGGGCCGCTCTGCTTGGCGCCCATGGCCGCCCTGCCCCGGGCCGGGCCCGCGCGCGGCGCCCCGAGCGCCGGGAGGGCGGGAGCGAGCGCAGGAGCGAGCAGGCAGGGCCGAAGCGCCGCGGCCGGCGCAAGGGGAAGCCCGCACGTCCAGGGCCGCCGCCCGGCGCCCCGAAGGGCGGTCAGCGCCCGGCGCGCTCTTGTGTTCGGGGGCGGCGGGCGAGACCGGCGGCCTGCGGGAAGTCGCGGGAAACGAGGAGAGAAGAGGAAGGAGGTCGGGCTGCGGCGGACGCCTCTCGCTAGCTCCGGCGGGAGGGGCGGCTCAGGTGGCTGTGCGGCTGCCGCTGGTTTCGATTCTGGTGCGCCGCGACGGGTCGCTACCGCTCTCTGCCGTCGTCGCCGCTCTCTGCGCCCCGGGCCTCGGTACCGCCTCCTCCCGGGCGGCCGCAGCTACCGCCGCCATCCTCCCGCTCACACGGCGGCTCGCGGGTGAGTGGGAGGCGCCCGCCCAGACTCCGCCGGGGCCACCTTCCCTCCTCCCACAGCCACCCAGCTGTTATTAACGGAGAAAGAGGAAAAACGGGTGGCGCGTGAGGAGAGGATGGAGGAGGGGAGGGAGGGGCGGCGCGCGCTTCCCGGCAACCGTCGCCCCACTCCCCCCTGCGAAGGAGGGGCGAGGGGGGAGGTTCTGGGCCACGAAGGTGGGGGTGCCCAGTAGGGGAGGACGTTCCCCGGCCCTCGCACCGGAAGGCCGATGAGCAGCGCGGCTCTAAAGTGCACCCGGACTAGGGTGTTTGGGTCGCAGGCGGTGGCCCCACCCCCGCCCCCTCGCGCCGCCCGGCGGATTGGCTTCCGCCGGCCCGGCCCCGCCTCCCCCGGCCGCGACCTTCCCGCCCCGGCCCCGCCTCGCCAAGGTACAGCGGTGTGGTAGGTGCCGCCACCCGCGGACTCGGTGATGGACAGGTCGTTGGCCCCGCCCCCTCCTCCTGGCCGCGCCCCTTCCTCCACGGCGGGGCCTAAACGGATTGGAGGGACGGAGCCCCTCGGGGCGCCAACCAGAAGGCGGCCCCTCCTCTCGCACGTGGCCCTGGGACCGTGGATTAGACCGCGTCTCCAAACTTCACGTTTTCCCAGCGGGGCTGGGAATGGCTGTGTCCTAGGTCCTGAGCCTCCAGTTTGGGTGGGTGTTAACCTCCTCGTTGGTGTTACTAAGAGTGTGTCTTTTAAATAAAACAGAAGCTCAGCAATGTTGATGATAAAAGACTAAGAACCGCAAAAACATAAGAAATAACCAAGAAGGCAGAAGTCAACTCGATCTTAACTAGATTTACCCCATAAAACTGACCGTGGAGGAAGCGCAGTTGGAAGAACTAAAGATAATCCGGCCTGACCTTCAGTTGTAAGGCAAAAACCGTGGTGCAGAGAAAGCTGCATCTGATTTAGGAGATCTGGGGTCTAGGTCTGGGATCAGAACTAAACTACGTGTAGTAGGCAAACTTTACCTTTTTGGACTTTAGTTTCCTGATCTGGCATGTTTGTATTAAATCCCTAGGGCACTGACAGCTTTAAAATCCTGTAATTTCTCTAGGGGCACCTAGCTGGCTCAGTCACTAGAGCCTGAGACTCGATCTCTTGGTTGGTGAGTTCAAGCCCCACTTAAATAAATAAACTTTAAAAATAATAATAAAAGCCTGTAATTTCTCTAAAATGGAATTTAGCAAAATTCTCCTCAGTTCATTTCTAACTGTGATGTAGTATCTTGGTGGCAGAGCATGGTCTGGATATCCTTTTTGAAAATTCCTGAAGTGTCCACTATGTGAAAATAATAGCAACTGGTATTTTTGTACGAACTGCAAAAATAAATACCTTATCTTTTTTCCACATTTGTAATGTCATTTATGTAAAGATTTTCATCATTCAAATATGAAAATTAAGTTTTCAAACAAAAGTGAAGAATATATGTATAGATACATTTTGTATATATAAGACATCTGAAGATGTGAATGTATGCATATATTTATCAATATATATGTGTCAATGTGTGCATATATATGTAGGGAAATGGAAAAATAAAGCTACTCAATGGAAATCTAAAATTATTTCATCTTGTGTATGAGCTTACTGAAACCATTGGTTACTTGGTAAGCAGAGAAAAATTTGAAAGGCTAAAGTGGTAACCAGAATGACAAGTTCTAATTCAAGAAGGTATTTAGTGATTTGATCTGATTTAACTTTTATTGAATGAGGCCTTTGGTGTAAAACTCTGGTTCAGCAGGAATATAGAAAAGTAACACTATGATTTAAAAAAAGGAGTAAAGGACTTCAGCAAGTCTCTGAGGAGCTAACAACTGGTAAGTTAAAGGATTTCACATTCATCATTATATATGCATTTTAAAAGTTTAGGTAACTATAATATAGAGCAAATGCCATTCAGTAGTTAAAACTATTAAATGAAAAGATTTAATGATAAAACTGTATGACTCTTAGTCGTATTCAGATTTAATTATATTTTGCTTCATCACATCCAAACTTAGATTTTTAAATCATTTTTACTCAGATGGCAATTACACCTGAAAGCACTCAACATTTATTCCTAACTAGGAAAAAAAAAATCTGATAGCACCAGGTTTCTAACATTCACATCATCCACAAGAGCTGGAATTTTACATGTCTGAACAATTGTTTGATTTATGTCCCTTCCTCACAAGACTAAATTCCCTGAGAGCATGGAAGGCATGTGGGTTTTTTGCTCACCATCGGCAGTGCTTGGCATACAGTAGCCTCTGGGTAAGTATTTGTTGAATAAATGAGTGGCCAGAGGGTGCCTGGGTGGCTCAGATGGTTGAGCATCTGCCTTTAGCTCAGGTCATGATCCCAGGGTCCTGGGATCGAGTCCTGCGTCGGGCTCCCTGCTCCTTGGGAGCCTGCTTCTCGCTCTGCCTCTCTCTCTCTCTCTCTCTCTCTCTCTCTCTGTCTTTCATGAATAAATAAATAAAATCTTTAAAAAAAAAAATGAGTGGCCAGAAAGTCATTTACAGGCTGAATGTTGGACATAAGAGAATAGAAATTGAAGTGGATCATGAAACTCATAAATAGGTGTTTTGTGTTAGTCATGCCAGGCAGAACATTAGTCAGGACAGGCTAAGCTACACAGCAGAATCAAACCACTAAACTTGAGGGTCATAATGCCCGGAAAGCACATTGTGAGCTCACCTGGTCTTCCCTCTCATCTCTTCAGATGGTTCCCCACCTGAGTGGCAATCTTGGGTTTCTCTTCAAGTGGTGGCTCAGGGACCCAGGCTCTTATGCAGTGGCTAAGCAGACCCCCAGACTCCTCACAGAGCCCTTCTCTAAATCCTGTGTACCTGGCTGGCCAAAGAAAAAGGGCAGATATTGAAAGAAGTTTCAGCCAAGCCCGGAAGGGTTTGTGTCCCTCCTACCCACTATCCATGCTGGTAGAAATCAGTCACATGTTCTAACCCAACTGCAAAGGGGTCAGGAAATGCAGTCTTAGGTGTGTGCCCAGGAAAAAAAATAATTTTGGCAAGCACATAGCAGGCATATCTTTGCCGCACACACAAGAACAGTTGCCTGACTGTCAAATATCTAAGCTAAATATTAAATCTTAGTAAAACTTTATACAATAAAAGTTAAGTTAAATGAAAAATTTCTCGTGACAGTTACTATTAAGACATCAAAATGTAGTAAAGAAAAACTAAATTTTTGTGTGCATGCAGATCAACTAAATCCTATCTACTTTAAATTGTGTTTCTAGAAATACCGTCTAACAGAACTCTTAATTTAGCCATGTAGATCAGTGATCCTCGAAGAACAGTCTCCAGATTAACAGTACCTGTGTTGCCTGGGAACTTGTCAGAAAGGCAGATTATCAGACCCCCCCACCCCAGACCTACTGAATCAAAAAGTGCTTGAATAAGCACTCTAAAGGGTTCTGATGCACATTAATGTTTGAGAACACTGATCTAGAGAATTACTGGTTAGTTTAAAAAAAGAATCCCATGTTAAGATGTGATCATCATTTTGATTAAATGCCCTCTCCCTATGGATGTCCCCTGTGACCCCACTGCAACCACATCATCACAGACTGACTCCAGTATTCCCACTAAGTACTATATTAATGCTTCCCTTCACAGCACTGATCATGCTGTTGATCTTGCTTGCTTGTCACTAAACAGTGCGGTCTCACATCTATTCTATACCTCCCATACCTAAGAGGCCTCACATCTATTCTATACCTCCCATACCTAACACAGTGCCTAGCACCTCTGATGGACAATAAATGATCTGTGAATGAATATTCTTACTTACATGATTGTTTCTTGAAGGTCACACATGACCTTATCTTATACTTATCCTCCTTGACATCTCCTCTATGGTATATGCCCTCCCCCCCCCCCCCCCCCCCGCTCCTTTTCTCTCTGGGTAGGCCTTTTTGATTCTTTGATTCTTTCCCCACGAAGATTCAGGAGTTAGAAAACCTTCTCTTGCTGTGTTCTTTCCTTGGCCCTCTTCCTTCCCTCCTCACTCTTTCTCAAAACGGGAATCCACATTAAGCTGTCAGTGTGTTTTATCGTCAAACAGTTCTGGCTTCATATAAAATTTGTCTCTGATTATACCCTACCAGTTCTTCAAAAATTAAAAGTGCTGCTTCATTTAGATCAGTACACTTGGGTGTACATACATATCTAGAACTGAAACAAGTTTTATGAGCTCATACCCATGCAACATGGGATGCACTCCATTTTCTATTGTATTCCATTTCACTTTTGTAAAATGCTGGTCACCGCCTACAAAATTGATTTTACAACCCACTAATGGGTTGTAATCTGCAGTTTGACTACCGATGGTCTCAATCCTTGCTTTGCAAGCTTTAGCGCATTGAAGAATCATCTGGAGACCTTATTAAAGCAGACAGCCAGGCCCCACCCTCCATGATTCTCATTCTCTAGATCAGGGTTGGGCCTTGAACATTTGCATTCTCACAAGCAGCCCAGCGACACTGGTGCCACAAGACCTCAGACTATGTGTCTGGAGAAGCATGGGTCTAAATGATGCTTTCCTCTACATAATCAGAACTATTCTTTTTCATGTCCTCATGACTCTTAAGTAACAGAGCCCCAGCTCTTTAAAATTCCTAATCTTTTAAGCTTTTTCATATGCTCTATTTTTCCTCTTTCTCCCATGATTAAATGGTGATAGTTTGACCCATGACTTTTGAGGTTTGAAATTAGTTTGAATTGTTAAAGCACTGCACGTGGACAACATGGGTGGCCGGAAACCCACACTGGAGCAGATGAGCTGGTTGTAGGCTTGTCAGGAAAAATACCTGACTGATGGGGCACCTAGTAGAGCACGTGGTATGGTTGGTAGAGCATGTGGTATAGAGATTACTTAGAAAAATAAAAATCTTAAAAAAAAAAAGACAAAAAAACTTGACCGATGGGTTTGCTGTTACCCAGTTTGGATTTCAGATGAAGTGAGTCTCTTCTCTTTGGCACTTACTCTTTTGTGTGCTTCTTTTCCCTCTCTAGCCCACTCTTTTATTTTAATTAATTAATTTTAATTAATTAAAACTTCTTTAAAATTTTAATTCCCATATAGTTAACAGTGTTGTGTTAGTTTCAGGTGTACAACATAGTGATTCAACAATTCCGTACATTCCTCAGTGCTCATCAGGACAAGTGCCCTCCTTAATTCCCATCACCTATTTCACCCATCCCCCGCCCACCTCCCCTCTGGTGACCATCAGCTTGTTCTCTAGAGTTAAGAGTCTGTTTCTTGGCTTGTCTCTCTCTCTGTCTCTCTGTCTCTCTGTCTGTCTTTTTTTTTCCTTTGCTCATTTGTTTTGCTGCTTAAATTCCCACATATGAATGAAATCATATGGTATTTGTCTTTCTCTGACTGACTTATTTCACTTAGCGTTATACTCTCTAGCTCCATCCAGGTTGCTGCAAATGTCTTGTCCACTCTTTTATTTTTTTAGTAAGTAAATTATACACCCAAGGTGGGGCTTGAAACTCACAACCCCAAAATCAAGAGTTGCATGCTCTACCAACTGAGCCAGCCAGATGCCCCTGTCTTGCCCACTCTTTTAAAGGTGGCAGGGCAGAAGACCTGCCCCTCATTCGTCCCCTCAGTAGGGCCGACAGCTTCCCAATAGGGCTCTCCTGCAGCCAGCACCAGACCTACACTTTTTGTTAAAGTCTCTGCCATCCCATGTTTCCTTTCATTATAGTATGTAAAAGATGGCCGTGGTTTTACCCCCCCACATTTTTTTAGCGTTATACACTACCCAGTCTCTTTACCAAACTATAGGACTATCTTTATAATCACCTATCTTTAAATAGGCCTTTTTCCTATTAGTATATATCATTTCTTTAAAGAAATAAATGGACCATCTAAAATTTACCTTTTTTAAAAAAGATTTTATTTCTTTATTTGAGAGACAAATAGAGAGAGCACAAGCAGGAGGAGGGGAAGAGGGTGAGAGAGAAGCAGACTCCCCACTGAGTGGGGAGCACGAGGTGGGGCTTGATCCCAGGACCCTGAGATCATGACCTGAATTCAGACGCTTAACCAACTAAGCAAGGTACCCCCAAAATTTATCTTAATATATCCTACAGAAAACACTGTTTAGGATTTTAGTGGTGATTAGAAACTTGTATCTTACATTCTAAAACTAAAGTTAGTTTAGAGAAATATTTAGGGATCACATTGTTGGGTAATTTTTCAGAGAACGTCCATAATTTATATAATGCCTTTAGCACACTTTTACTTTTTTATCATGAGTAAGCCAAATTCTTTCTTCCCTTTACTCTTATTGATCTTTTAATTGATGATGCCTATCTTCCAAAGGATGGAGCCAATTGTTACCAGATTATAAGCACATGCCATGAAGTGGGTGAGCTCAGGCCAGGGTTAGGCCCTGGCTCTGTCTAGCACTGGCTGTGGGATTTAGAGCAAACTACTTAACCTGGCTAAACCTGTTTCCTCTGTAAAATGCAGAGGATCATAAGACCAGTCTCACAGAGGAGTTGTGAGTCTCAAATGACTCAGTCTATCTGAAAATACTTTGGAATGTGTTAATAGATACACGAATTTTTATCTCACTGTCATTATCTCTAGTAGGTTGTACTAATTTGCATATGATCTCTAGCAGGTTGAGATATTATTGTAATGTATGCTAATACTCACCGGAATGGATTTTACTACTTCCCATAATTTTAATGCATTATTGACACTTAAGGCTTAATGTAATAACTGTTTAGTAGTAATTTACTAATAAGTATGTACATCACTAATCTTGACACTATGACATGTCATGATGACAGACCTACATTTTTCTACCATGGGACGGATGGTTGTACATGCATATATATCTCTATGAAATTTGAAAAGGAATTGTCATTGAGAGACCAGGGATTAGCTATTTGAAATCTCTAATATTTAAAGCTTCTTCTTCTTTAAAAAAAACATCTTTTGATTCTAGAGGGCAGTTAAATTACCCTTTCATTAAGGAGACTTTGGGGTTCTGATTAGATCCAAATGTGTTGTAAAAGCATTTCATGTTAATCAATCGGTGACCAGATTCCTAAGCTATGTTTAACATAGATTCTGAATCGTTTTCCTTTCTAAATACAGCTTGAGACACAATGTCAGCACCTATTTTTATTATCTAAAAATAACTTAATTCTTCCTTATCAAAATGGCATAGAGTAGTAATCAGAGCTTAAATATTTATATTATGCTCTACTCTCAATCTACTTTGGCTTGCAAATGATATTTTTAAAAAAATCTTTAAAAGCCCTTATTTTAAAACCCTTAATACAAAATAACCACAACCCATGCTGCTTTTCCTCCATTATGAAGAAATCGCTCAGATTCCATACATAGTGTTTTAAAAGGAATCCCTGATCTTTATTAGGGACCTACTGTTGAAACGATATAACACTGAGTGGCAACGATGTAACAGTGTGACATGGGGTCAGTACCAAGGGAATTTTCCCGGCCTACTGAAGTGAAGAATAGCTTGGAGAAAAAAATAGCTCTCTGCTACATAATGCATGTGGCTCCGCCTCCAATGCATATGCACTGTCATCCCTGCTTCCTACCACTACTTTAAATCACTATCGTTATACATGAATGATTAAGAAGTCTTATAAGACATTTTCCCTTACCACCTCCTCCCACCAAAGGTAGCCAAAGCCCCAATAAAGGCAAGTTCCTTATTTTGGGCCCAGATTGCATAAGGCTCCCAAGTATGGAAACTCTGTTTCTGTTTTATTTTTAATCCTCTACAGTGCCTGCTTGTAGAGCTCCCAGACAATCTGCACATGGAAGACCTTCAGTAACTGCTGGGGATTGCCAGGGACAGCAGCGATAGTGCATGTCCTGAATTACTACCCACTTAACAGGCTGTCGTTACCACAGTCATTACCAAGTTTGTGTGTATCACATGTGCTGTCTTCTACACTCTTTGGCCGGGGCAGTCATGCCCTGGGTGGCCAATTCCCTTGGAGTTGCTACCAATTGACATACGCTACCAGGTTAGGCCAGGTTGGAAATGGAAGCTCATAACTGCAGGTCTAACTTTCCTGGGGCAACAAGCGAAAAACCATAGCAACAAGAGCTACTGTTCAGCCTGCCCCACCCTCTATTTCCCAGAAGCCAGACGGGCTCTCTGGCTGTCCTCTAGGGATACAGGTCTAAACTGGGTAGGCATTAGAACGTAGCCCTGAACTGGGTCATCCCTAGTGCCTGGAGACATCAGGATACCTTGGGACCCATACTGGAGATGTCTTCATTCCTTAAACCAAAAGTGACTGGACATCAGTAATGTGCTGGTTCTTGTGTTTAGCACTAGGGATGCAAAGTTAAACCAAACAGGGTCCCTGCCTCCACAAACCTTACAGCTTATAGTCAGGGGACACAGATATAAATAATGAGATGATTCGAGTGCAGTGTGATAAATGCATGCTGGAGCTGAGTGCTGGGATGGGGGCTGGGTGAAGGACAAGGATGCATTCCCAGAAGTGGTACTGAGCTGAGTCTTGAGAGAGAGACAGTTGGCTTACGCAGCCACAGGCATTCTAGGCTGAAGGAGCATGAAGCAAGGGAGAGCTTCGAGCATCAGAAGCACTGCAAGCAGTTCATTAGAGCTGCAAGGAAGAGTAGGAGGCCATGAGGTGAGCTAATAACCTGGAAAAGTAGGTTGAGGCAGACTCTGTTAGAGTCTAACAGGCTTGGTATGCTGGGCTAAGAGGTTGGAATGATTCCAGAAGGCAAAAGGGAACCACCTCACAAACAGGGAAGTAGCACGATTGTATTTACAGTTTAGAAAGATAACTCAGGAAGTATTTTGGAGGGTTTATTGGTAGGAGGGAGGAAAACAGTACAGTAGAAGACTGATTAAGAGGCTGATGTAGGGCAGATTCAAAAGCTATTAAGAGACTAGCCTCCACCAGTCTTGCAGACCAATTGGATGTTGTGCATGACTGAGAAGGAACAGTCAGGGATGACGATGAAGCTTTCTGGTCCCTGGTAGCACTAGGTGGGAAATATGGGGGAAAGATCAAGCTTGAGAAGTAAGGAGCACAAGTCAGCTTTGCAAGGCAGAACGAAACCAGCCTTGAGGTTGTGGCAAGGCATGGGGTTAAGCTCTGTTGGCTTTAGACACCCAATCCTATGTGGAATTTGCCTGGGGGTATAAATGGGTTATTTTAGTCAGGTTTCTCAGAATCCTGGATTTCATCTTGCACAATGCTTGTCAGTGCTGGAGCCCTGTCTCCTGCCCTCCCTGCTAACTAGGTGCCATTTTCAGGAGAGACAGCCTGAAAGTGGGGGGTCACCAGGGGCAGCAGAGCTGGTGCTTTGCAGTCAGATTGGAGGGTGACCAAATATTAATGCCGGGTGTGGCAAATTTATTTTTCTTTATTGTTAACATTTCATGAGCAAAGGAAATTTAGGGCTTGTTATTTTCCAACACAGTCTACTGTACACACAGTGGTTTCCTATTACACTAAATAAGGCTATTAAAAAGTTCATCACCTCAAACATTGCATCGTATATTATTTTTAAAAAGATGACTATGTTAGGCAGAAAAATGCCCACCTAAAGATGTCCATGCCCTCCTCCCTGGAGCCTGTGGGTACGTTACCTTACATGGCAAGAGGGACTTTGCAGGTGTAAATAAATGAAGGAGCCTGAGATAAGGAGAATGTCCTGGATTATCTGGGCAGGCCCCAAGAAATCACTTATAAGTGAAAGAGGAAGGAGGAGAGGCAGAGGCTGAAGAGGTGGAGTACAGTAGGAGGAGAACCTGATTGGCCATTGTTGTCTTTGAAGACAGAAAGGGGCTGCAAGCCAAGGAATGCCAGTGGCTTCTAGAACCGGGAAAAGACAAGGAAATGGATCCTCTCCAAGAGCTCCCAAGAGGAGAGCAGGCCTGCTGACACCTTGATCTAAACCCGGTCAGACCCACTGTGGATTTCCGACCTCTATCTAGAACTGTAAGAGAAAAGATTTGCATTGTTTCAGGCAGCCAAGCTTGTGGCAATTTGCCACGGCTGCACAAGGAACCTGATACAAAGACTGTTCTTTAAGATTTCAGAAGCCCCCTGACTACAGGATGCCTCAAAACCAGAAAAAAAAAAAATCGAATAAACGTGACCCTGAAATCCTTAAATCCTTAGGTGGCTAATCATACAGATTTTTCCCTTGGCTCCCTGCCCGCTCTTAGCCATGGTAGCATAGGCTGTTGTGGTCTCCTGGGGCCGGGCAGGCACCACAGGTACCTGTGGTAGCATGCTGCTTTTATTTATTTTATTGTTTTTTTTTTTAAGATTTTATTTTTATTTATTGGGGGGGCGGGGGGGCGGGAGGAGAAGCGGAAGGAGAGGGACAAGCACACTCCAGGCTGACCTGGGAGCCTGACGCCGGGCTCGATCTCACGACCCTGAGATCATGACCTGAGCCACAACCAAGAGTCGGCCGCTTAACCGACTAGAGCCACCCAGGCGCCCGCAGCATGCTGCTTTTCAATGACCCTAAGTGGAACACAGCCCTGACTTCCCTTTGCCCGCCTCAAAACAGCCTCGCATACCGCCGCCTAAATGCAAGCATTGAGGTTAGAAGGTCACGGTATTAAAAAGAGCAGCCTTGGATTCGGGGTTTTTGTGTTTTAAAAGATGCGAGTAGCCGGTATCTTTGGTGAAATCAGGGTTCTGAAGAGGCCCTTGTTTGCCAGGATTTGCGGAAGGCCCCTGGGTGAGGTCTGGTACGTCTCCCGCAGAGGAAAGAAGGTGGCAGCCGGGAAAGTCCACACTGACATCTAGTGATACAAAACTGCACTGCCAAAGGCTTGAAACCTGAAGCAGTTTGCATCAATGGGCTCCTCATTTCTGAGGTGCGTCACCCCCCGCCCCCCCTTCCCAGGGCTCAAGACCCAGTGTGGACCAGGGGATTCCAGCTGCCTGGGGTGGGGGTGGGGTTGCTAAGGCAGGTCGGGCTTCCTTACACTTACGTGCACAGGTGCAACGTTTAGCAACCTGACAATTTTAGCTCTTTATTTTTTGAAATGATTATTTCCCCACATTGTAAAGCTAAGGATTTTACCTCAAAATGGCTATCTGTGCTTCTGGTGGCTAGACATTTTAATGCCAAATGAGTTTCTAAGAGCATTTACATTTTCTAGGTTCACTGAACAATTCCTTTGGCTGTGATGTCCTGAGCAAGAAACAACCTGCATCAGGGACGGTACAAGTAGAGCAGGTATGCTCTTCTTTGCCCTGAGAACTTTGTCTAAAGCATTCGTTTTTCATCAACCATGAAGCCGAAAGCACAGAAGAAACGGCAAAGAATGCTCCTTTCATTTTCCCCTTTTTCTCCAATGCACATGGTGAAAATAAGTCAACAGAGATAAGATTTCTATTTCTTTCCTTAATGGGGGCAAAATTAGAAGCAAGGCTGGATTTTGAAGGCTGGTGCAGTAATAACCCAGGTGAAAAGTGATGAGGGATTTGCACAACAAATGTGAATGTGCTTAATGAGCTTTACACGTAAAAATGCTCAAAATGATAAATTTTATGTTATGTACATTTTACCAGAACAACAACAAAATAATGAGAGGCTTCCCTGCATCAGTAACAGTGGGAATGGAAGAAGATTCAACAGGTCTAATCAAATGATTAGATGCAGATACACTTTCATATCATTCTCATGGGCAAGATGTACACATTAAGGGCAGATGAACAAATGTTAACCTCAGCACACTAGTGTCCGAAACACTCTTACAACTTTCTCATTGAAACAAACAGAGCTAAACATTATGAAATAATCAGATTTTACAATAACATGTGTTTTTTCATACATGATATTTTCTTTTATGACATATCAATATCAAGCTTCAAGCAAATTATGCAGATTGGAAAATAAAATGTGCTGCACTAAAACACACAGGTTTAGCAGAGAAAAGGCAAAAAAAAAAAAAAAAAAATCCAGAGGCATCTTCTGATTCAGTTTTGACTGTCAAAAATATGATAGGTAAAAGCATTACCAGAATTCAGTTGCTTCCATGAGGCAAGGAACAAAGGAAAAAATAAGTAGGAAGGAACTTCAGATACGACTTGTGCAAACAAAAGATTCATAGGTTCATAGGTTTGGAAAAGACGACTTGTTACTTTTTAGAATTTGCGATACACTGAAATTGTGATTCACTGAAATTCTAGGGAGGAATTAGAAAAGGTCTTGAATTCCTTCAGTAAAACGTAACATTTCCATTAAATGTTCAGATGTACATCTATCTGGTTTCTCCAGTATATCTTTTTAACCGATGGCATACTACTAATAAATGTTGTTATTTCTTCATCCCCATCCCCCACCAATGATTGGGTTAAGAACTGAAAAATACTGCCAAGACCAGTATTAATGAGGAGAATGACAGCCATGATTAGGATTTCATTTTAATACAGTAGGATTTTTTTCTACTGAATTAAAATTATTTGATAATAACTCATGAGTTTCAGTAGGAAAAGAGTTTCCTCTGTAGATCACAAAGAACTTAAAATGTACCACTCCTAAAAAAAATTTTTAAAGCCCCACCATACAGAAAATTTACTTAGTTTGATACACACGACTTTAGAAAAATAAGAGTTTTGGAAAGCCGGGCCATCTCCTCTAAGATTTTGTAAACTCATTATCAGGCAGGGGAAGAGCAAGTGTCTGTTACCTTCAATGACCAGTATTAGAATGAATGTGACTTACAGTCAAATTTGAAATGGTGATGGCTTGATAAATTGAATAATAGAAACTGTCTTGTTTTTCACATTTAGTGCAATTAGGTTAATGGCTTTTGTATAATTTTCCAAACTACTTAATGGATATTTTTTTAAAAGATTTTATTTATTTATTTATTTGAGAGAAAGAGCATGAGCAGTGGGAGGGGCAGAAGGAGATGGAGAGGGACAAGCAGACTCCCCACCCAGTGAAGCTTGATCCCAAGACCCCAAGGTCATGACTGAGCCGAAGTCAGACATCAACCAACGGAGCCACCCAGGCGCCACCTTAATGGATATTTTATGATTTAAAATAATTGTCTTTCTAGTTAGACAAAATATAAAGAATCCAGAGTATCAATTTGTACCTGTTAGAGCAGGAAGAAATTTGTATGTGTTGGAACAGTAATTCTAGGCATTGATCTACAGACCAATGCCTGTCTGTGATGAAATATACATAGTGGTATAAGAAAAATTAGGACAGTGCGGTAGTTGCTTTTCCAAAAATCTATATAAAGCTAAATGTCTTCAAACAATATAGTGATCCCTAAAAAAATTAAATATACAATTACTATATGACCCAGCAATCCCCACTTCTGGGTATATACCCAAAAGAATTGAAAGCAGGGATTCAAACAGATACTGTATATCCATGTTCATAGCACCATTATTCACGATAGTCAAAAGGTGAAAGCAACCTGTGTCCATCCATGGATGATATATTAACTTTGTATAGACATACACTGGAATATTATTCAGACTTCAAAAAGAAAGAAATTCTGATACATGCTACCACAGGAATGAAATTTGAGAACATTATACTAAGTAAAATAAGCCAGTCCACAAAAAGACAAATACAGTATGATTCCACTTGTATGAGGTTAACTAAAGTAGCCAAATTCATAGAGACAGAAAGTAGAATGATGGTTGCCAGGGGCTGTGGGGAGGGGAGATGGTGAGTTGCTAATGGATAGAGTTTCAGTTTTGCAAGATGAAGAGTTCTAGAGATGCACAACAACTGAATGCAGTTAAGGCTATATAGTATATATTAAAAATGGCTAAGTGACACATTTTATGTTATGTACATTTACCATAATTAAAAATTTCTTTAAAGTTTCTTAAAGCTAAATGGATTCAATTTCCAAGACTTTCCTTTAAAGATTATGTCCTTTCTAGCCTTAAGATAGTTGTAGATGTCAGTAGTTTGGGGGTATTTGTTTTTCTTGTTTATTTGGGTGGGTTTTTTTTACTTCCTTACTTGATACAATAAACACTTACACCCCGATATTGATTCTTAAACTCAGGTTGAATTTTTTTTTTTAAAGATTTTATTTATTTATTTGACAGAGAGAGACACAGCGAGAGAGGGAACACAAGCAGGGGAGTAGGAGAGGGAGAACAGGCTTCCTGCTGAGCAGGGAGCCCGAGGTGGGGCTCGATCCCAAGACCCTGGGACCATGACCTGAGCCGAAGGCAGACGCTTAATGACTGAGCCACGCAGGCGCCTGTCAGTTTGAATTTTTATTGGCCAATGAAACCTAAAAGATGGGGAACCATTGCTCAAGAGATCCATGGTTCTTACCTTTGTTTTTTCCTGCCTGCCCCCATGCACTGGAGTGAATCATATACCTCTATCAACCAGAGCCTCCATAGGGCTTATTGTCAGGGGGAATTTTGGCCCCAAATGGGCAGTGGGCATATCAGAATGGCTGGGAGTCATGTATATTAGACAAAGGCCCCCGGTGGTTCTAATAGGGGCTCTCTCCCCCCTTTCAGGTTGCATTGACTCCTCCCCAAACCTGGCTAAACTGAGAATTCTTGCTCAGTAATATTCATACATCCAGAATATTTTAGTGGGGGCTAGAAAGTACTTAGACTCTTTATTTGCCTTCTCTACAGGGCTGCTTTAACCTCCCAGAAAATGGGTAGGACTTCCAGGGAAGGCAAGTCCTTCTGAAATCTCCAACAACCAATACCATATAGAAGGCTTTCTTTATTTCTAACACTAGTCCTTCACACTGGAATTTGAATACATTTTTTCTTTACTCTTCCAGGCTAAGTTGTCTAGATATTGTGGCTCATTGTTTGCTCAAGGAAAAATTGAAGCGATTAAGTCAGGTCTTTCAAACTGTAGGTTATAACCCATTAGTGGGGCAGGAGACCAATTCAGTTAGTCATATATATATATGTATATATGCACATATATACATATATATATTTTGTCTAATGAGAGACAAATGTATTGAAAGACTAGAAAATATCAAAGTGCATCACACTTAGTGAAGGTAAATACTGTTTCATGAAACTTTATATATATATATTTTGGGCTGAGACATAAAGCGTTTCTCCTAAATTGAGCCATAGTCAGAAAAGTGAGAAAACCGGGTGCCTGGGTGGCTCAGTTGGTTAAGCGACTGCCTTCGGCTCAGGTCATGATCCTGGAGTCCCGGGATCGAGTCCCACATCAGGCTCCCTGCTCAGCAGGGAGTCTGCTTCTCCCTCTGACCTTCTTCCCTCTCGTGCTCTCTAGCTCTCATTCTCTCTCTCTCAAATAAATAAATACAATCTTAAAAAAAAAAGAAAAGTTAGAAAACCACTGGATTTATTCAATGATCTCTATAATCTACTATAGCTTAAAATTCTATACATCTCACTTTCATAGTAAACACATAATTCTTCCTTCATCCTCACACCAGCTCACCACTACCCTCAACAAATCCCAGAGCTCCTATTTGTCCTTGAGACTAATGTGGTATCCTGTGAGCAATTTGCCTTGATTCCTTCAGGCAGGCTTAGACGTTGGGCCCTCCTCTGGATCTTTCCTGGTCCTGGAATAATGATTTTCATAGTGCTTATTCTACTATATTGTAACTGTTGGTTTGCCCATCTCCCTAGCAAGCTGTGCCTGTATTTAACAAGGTCTGTTGTACATAAGAGAAATGAGTGAAGGAAGGAACCAACAGCTGTATTTGTTTAAAAGAGTGATTCTCAGACCCAGCATCACATCAGAATCCCCTGGGAAGCTTTTTAAAAGCCCAATACTCACACCACACCCAGACAATTAAACAGAATCACTGTCGGTGGAGACTGGGCATCAGGACTCTTTAAAGCTCCCCAGGGAGTCCAGCATGCAGACAAGGCTGAGACCCACTTGTGTAGACCAGGACCTGGGGATCTTGTTATAATGCAGATTCTGATTCCCTACGTCTGGAGTGGGGTTCAAGGTTCTTTCTTTCTTTCTCTCTTTTTTATTAAAGATTTATTTATTTATTTAGAGAGAGCGAGCAGGGGGTGAGGGGAAGGGCAGAGGGAAAGGGAGACTCCTGAAGCAGAACCACACTGAGCACAGAGCCCAGACACAGGACTCGATCCCAGGGCCCTGAGATCACGATCTGTGGAAATCAGGAGTCTGCCACTTAACCAACTGAGCCACCCAGGTGCCCCCAAGATTCTTTCTAATGTACTTCCAGGTGATATTGATGCTGCTGGTCTGCAGACTACGTTTTGACGAACAAGAGAAGAGTATCTGATGATGCTGGCTATATAGAATAAGCCTATAGACCTGAGCCAAAGGCAGACGCTTAACCGATTGAGCCATCCAGGCGTGCAGTCCATTGTATTTCTGAGAAAACTTATTCCTAGACATCTCTCCTCTCCACCCCTCTGCTTACTTAGCTATCTGCCTGACTGTAGACACCCCTTCTCCTTTCCAATATGCACTGCTGCCAGAATCCCCTCTGATATACACAAATCTGAACAGTATCAGGCCTTCCAGGTTTTCCAAAGCTGGGGTGACTGGATGTCCCTGTTAGCCTGAAACAGGGCAGTTTTGTGTTGGGTCTTCTGTGATTTTATCTGGTTAGCATACCCTTTTGCTCTCGTAAGTGACCTATTTGGGTGATGAAATATGTGGTCATCCTATGACAGCTAACAGGATAAAATCCCAGCTCTTTTATCTGGCTTACAATCCTGCCTAGGCTAACTTTCTATCTCTATCTTCTTCCACTCTGCCCACCTGCCATTCCCAAACATACTTACCGTCCCAAGCAGTTTCCCACCTTGTCCCCACTGTCCATGCTGTTCTCTCTTCCTGAACACCTTTTCCATTTCCCACTTATCAACTCCTCCTTAACCTTCACTGCCCAGCCAAAATAGCACCTCTTCCATGAAACATCATATGCTGTCTGCCCCCATCTCCACCTGTCAGAACCTGCCTCTCCCCATCCCCCAGGCCCCTGCCTGGGATCCTGCAGCAATCTCTGCTTCAAACCTCTGCTATGGGTTCTACTTTGAATTTGGTGCAATACCTGGCCCGTCGCAGGTCTTCCAAGTGTTTTGAAAGAGAGGATTTAAAGAAGCATAAAGCCAGGAGCATTTTCTCTGGCTCTGATTAGAATGAAGAGCTTTTTACCTCTATGGAGGACTTGCTAGAGAAAATCCAATCTGTCAGAGCCAAGTCTATTTCTTCATCTATAAAGTAATACGGAGAATAATTGCTGCCACCCAAACCTACCCATGTGAACTCAGTAGGGATATAAAAACAAGTCCTGCTGTTGAAGAATAACATGTTGAAATAAAGACAGAGATGAGCCTTCCATCTCCTATCATCTGGCCCTCAGCCTAGGGCCTGTGGAGGGTGGGGGCAGGAGAAGATTCTGAAATCTGGCAGATGGTTAAATAGAGAATGTGTCTATGGGAGCTCAGAATGATTCATCCCAACTTGAATTAAACTAATTTGGAGAATAACCATTTATTGATCATGTACACAGGTCAATACTGTGCTACGAATTTTCCATACCATTTCTTTATGTAAGATGGATATTATGATTTCCCATTTTACATTTGAGGAAGCTGAAGCTCAGCGAGGTTATTTGCCAAGGGCACAAAGCTAGTAAGTGGAGCTGGGATAAATAATCATAATACTAATAATGCACATGTATGTACCTGGGTCTTTATGAAGCATGCTGTTTGAACCTTACAACCACCTTATGAGTTAACATACTCCATTATCAGATGGGAAAACCTTTAAGTAAATAGCCCAAGGTCACACAGCTAGTAAGAAATGGTCCCAGGCAATTTGCTCTGAAACCACATGCCTGGCCACTACTACCTTTGCTGTCTTTCAGGTCTGTTTGATTTTGCTATCTCGGCTTATCTGCTATCTGCTTCTCCCACTCCTTCTACTGTCCCCCCTGCTTGTGCTCTGTCAAATAAATAAATAAATAAAATCTTTTTAAAAAATTTAATTAATTAATTTAAAATTGAGATACAGTTCACAACCACAAAAATTTGCCCTTTTAAAGTATCATTTATAAAAGGGCTTTTGGTACATTGACAACGTTGTAAAACCATCACCACCATCTCATTCCAGAACATTTTCAATACCCCAAAAGGCAGGCTCTACTCATCAGTAGTCCCCCCCGCCGCTTTTTCTCTCCTGCTGGCCTGCTTCTGGAAAACACTCAGCCACTTTCTGTCTCTGTTGATTTGCCTATTCTGGACACTTTATATAAATGAGCATCATAGAATGTGGCTTTTTGCATCTAGCTTCTTTCACTGAGCATAATGTCTTCAAGTTTTATCCATTTTGTAGCATGTAATACTACTTTAGTCCTTTTTATGGTTGAATTGTATGGAGATACACACACACACACACACACATATTTTGTTAATCAGTTGATGGACATCTGGGTTGTTTCACCTTTTGGCTATTATAAATAATGTTGCTATGAGCTACACCCTCTTGTGTGACACATGTTTTCAATTCTCTTAGGTATGTATCTAGAAATAGAATTTCTGGGTCTCACAATTACTCTCTAATTTTTTTGTTTGTTTAGTTTTTATTTCATAATCATGAACTTTACTCTGCAGTCCAGCTAGACGTGAGGGGAGGAAGGAAAATATGGAGCCCAAAGAACTGCAGCGAGGGCACAAAGATTGTAGGCTATTTGGAGCAGATGGGGGTGCAGGGGTGCTCTCCTGAGCTACAGAAGGAACGGTCCGGTAGTTAAGATAAAACACAAGTCAAGTTTATTGGATTTGTCCACAGTCAGCAATGGTGATCTTCTTGCTGGTCTTGCCATTCCTGGACCCAAACCAATCCATGCTTCCACAATATTCATGCCCTCTCTCACTTTGCCAAAGACCACAGGCTTGCCATCCAACCACTCAGTGTTGGCAGTGCAGATGAAAAACTGGGAAGCATTTGCATTAGGTCTAGCATTTGCTATGGACAAGATGCCAGACCCGTGTGCTTCAGGACGAAATTCTCATCATCAGATTTTTCCCCATAGATGGACATGTCACTGGTGCCATATGGCATGTGAAGTCACCACCTTGGCACACAAATCTTGAAATAATCCTGGGAAAGCAGGGAGCTTTATAGCCAAATCCTTTCTCCCCATTGTTCAGAGCACAAAGTTCTCTGCTGTCTTTGGAATTTTGTCTGCAAATAGCTTGAAGGAGATGCGGACAAAAGGCTCACTATCCACAATGACGTGGAAGAACATGGCAGAGTTGACCGTGGGTGGACAGTGTAGGTGGCTCTGGGGTGGCAGCATCTGCAAGGCCTATGTTTAACTTTTTGAGAGACTATTAAGCTGTTTTTCAGAGAGAGATTTCATGCCATTTTACATTTCTGTGAGCAACCACAGGGGTTTCAATTTCTCTACATCCTTACCAACATGTGTTATTTCTTTTTTATTCTACCCATCCTAGTGGGTGTGAAGGGACCTCTCATTGTGGTTTTGATTTGCATTTCCTTGATGATTAGTGATGTTGAGCATCTCTTCATGTGTGTCTTGGCTTTTGTAAATATTCTTTGGAGAAATGTATATCCAAATCCTTTGCCCATTTTTCAATTGATGAAAACGTCATAAAATTTACAAACCTTTAGTTTGACTGACAAAGAGAAAGAAGAAGAAAGTCACTAAAATCAGGACATTACTACCAGTCTTACAGGGAATGCTATGAACAATGGTATGCCAACAAATAGATCAATTGGGTCTTATCAGTGTGCTTCAAAGAACATGATTATAGTGGGAAGACAACCCACAGAATGGGAGAAAATATTTGGAGATCATGTGTCTTGGGAGGCCCGCTCTCCAGGATACAAAAAGAACTTTTACAACTCAATAATAAGGCAAATAACCCCATTGCTCTCGGGGCCCAAGATTCATCCATCTTTGGTCTTACACACAGAATCATGAATATTCACTAAGTAAACTTCTTTTAATTGATTTTTTTCACTGTTTATAACAGCTAAGCCATAGAGGCCTACAACACTGATGTACAGAAGTTATAGACACTGTGATGTCCGAACTGAGCCATGACCAAGTTACAGCCGAATACAAGATTCGGGGCTGGAAAACACACCCTCAACACAATCGCTTAAAACCGCCATCACTCTGGACAAGGAAAAGCACTTCAAGTTCTGCTCCCATGACTGTGAAAGTGAGACCCTGGGGACCAGGGGTAAATTCAGGTTCTTTGTCTCTTGTTTGCTAACCCCGTGTTCACACCAGACTTAGTAAAGTAAACAGCGCGAAGAAAGTGAAAGCACGGAAACTGCCTCCCGGGGGAGCTGCTGTAGCCTCTTCTCCTCCCAGTCTTGGTTTGCAACCCGCCCCCCCCCGAACCGGAAAAGTGCGGTCTAGAGTTGCCCTCTAGGACTCAGGCCCTGGCAGCCCGGCTTCCACCTTCACCACTCCAGAAAGTTTGACAATGGCAGACGCCCTCCTTCCAGAATGATGTCAGTCTTCATCGCCCTCTACCTGTTTGAGGGTCTTGAGTGAGCGCGTTGGTCCTCATTGCCCAAATCTGCTCCTTCTATCACTTCTGGGCACTCTCTCTTCTAGTTTTCCTTCTACCACACTGACTCCATCTTCCTTCCCCAGCTCCTCTTCTCCCACCAGCCCCTTGCAAGTGTACTCTAGGTCTCATATTTCATATTTTCTCCCTCTTTATCTCCTCTCCCTTGGTGATTTTCAGCAACTTCCTCCTAGTATCATTCTCTATAATGGCCCAATTTCTGCCTCCAGTCTCCACCTGTGAGCTCCACACCTGGAGCCCTAGCTGCCCGCCGTGGGACACTGACATTGACAGCAATTTCTAGCAAGTGTCTCCCCAAATCTGCTCCTCTTCTTCTCTTCCTTAGTCTTCATATCACCTCGCCTGGAAATGCCAAGTCATTAAATATTCTCTCTCCCCCTTTCTCTGTCCCCATACATTCAGTTCATTGTATTTTTAAAAATATTTTATTTATTTATTTGTCAGAGAGACCACAAGCAGGGGGAGCAGCAGGTAGAGGGTGAAGCAGGCTCCCCTCTGAGCAGGGAGCCCGATGTGGGGCTGGATCCCAGGACCCTGGGATCATGACCTGAACCAAAGGCAGCCGCTTAACCATCTGAGCCACCCAGGTGCCCCAGTATCTCAATTTAAAAAAAAAAAAAGACTTCATTAACACCATTAGGCTCTTGACCCCACCATTTTCTCCCAATTTATCTTATCAACTCACTGCCTTCCCCGTACAGATTGGTTGTCTGTGCCTTTAGCTCTAGTATTCCCTCTGTCTGGACAGACATCCTTTTCCCATCTTGTTTGCAAGACTAACTCCTATTCATCCTGCAAAACCACAGGCACTGCTTTCCTGCAGAAAGACTTCCTGAACACTCCAGAGTTCATTACTTCCTCCTCTGTACCTTCTCTGTTCCTCCTACACCCTTCTAGTATTTATCACACAGCTCTAATTTCTTTGTTAAGGAAATGAGCTCTTTTTTTTTTTTTTAAAGATTTTATTTATTTATTCATGAGAGACAGAGGAGGAGAGAGAGAGGGAGAGAGAGAGAGAGAGAGAGAGAAGCAGAGGGAGAAGCAGGCTCCCAAGGAGCAGGGAGCCCGATGCGGGACTCGATCCCAGGACCCTGGGATCATGACCTGAGCCGAAGGCAGACGCTTAACCATCTGAGCCACCCAGGCGCCCGGAAATGAGCTCTTTGAGAGCAGGAATTGCATCTTAAAGATCATTGCCTCCCAGCCTAGAACAAATAGTCGCAATTAAGTAAAGGTTTGTTGAATTGTAGTTCAAGTCCAAATTCTATTTCATGCTGCATCTTGCATTAAGTAATGGGTTTTTTTTTTGTTTTGTTTTGTTTTGTTTCAAAAAAGCAAGGAAGAGATTGGTCCTTCATCCGACCGTCTTTGGATTTATTGTTACAAAATGATTCCAACTAATTTTTCCCCACGGATTTCAAAAGGACTGAAATACCTCAGCACTGAATCTCAACATTCCTGGCATGCAAAGCACCATCTTACTAAGGGACACTTCTTTCTGGCAGGGCTGTCTCTGCTGGGCCAGCGGGCATAGGCCTCACAGGTGAAGCTTCTTCATAGAGGCAGTGACCAGAGAAAAATTAATTGCTGCTTTCAGATTGCGCTTGTGTGATCTAGATGGTTCTACAGAGCTGCTGCTAACACTTCGGCTCTTGTCAACTGGCCTATGAGAAATGCATCGAAGTTGATGCACACCAGCCCTCGGACCCATGTGTGTAGGTCACAGCAAAGATGAATTCTTGCCAAAATAAATGAGTGAAGCGCACACGCTTACTGAGCTGCATCCAAGATACAGTAATCTTGTTTGTCTGAGAAGTCCTCCCCGTTTCTGGATAAAAACAGGGCAAATCTTAAAGATTTTATTTATTTATTTGACAGGGAGAGACACAGCCAGAGAGGCAACACAAGCAGGGGGAGTGGGAGAGGGAGAAGCAGGCTTCCTGCTGAGCAGGGAGCCTGATGTGGGGGGCTCCATCCCAGGACCCTGGGATCATGACCTGAGCCAAAGGCACACGCTTAACGACTGAGCCACCCAGGCGCCCCCCAAAACAGGGCAAATCTTAAAGCCCTATCTCACTAGTAAGTAGCCGGGCCCCACCTGAGGTTGCGCACAGAATACCAAACGTCACGGATCCCCTCTGTCAGCGTGACCCTCAGCCCCTTTTCCCCTAGTCATTTTGGCCATGAAAACACCTGGCTACTTGGGACTTCGCAGCAAACGCAAAGCTTACAAAGCTTACAGAGGCTTGGAAACAGCGCCTGTCTGCAGGCAATGAGAGAGTAGGTGGGCACTGAGGATAGAGGATAAAACAGGTTTGGGTTTTGAATGAGGGGAAACCACCTTGTACCAAGACACAACGAAGACTCGGTGGAAGCCCAGTAAAAGATCCTCTGGCGAACAGATCTGCGTGAGGCGGCAGTAGAGGGGGTGTGCGCATGTGCTCGTGTGCGCTTACACACGTAAGCGGGGTTGAAGGGGGTAGCAGTGTGTGAAGTGGGGTGAGCGAGATAGGGGAAAAGGAAGTGGGGGTGGCGACGAGAGAGAATGCTCCCACCATCTTAGGGAGCCGAGCTGACTTCGCGCCATGTCGAGGGGCCGTGCCGGCTGCCGACCGTACGTCTCCTCCTCCCCGCACGTGACCACGTGAAAGGGAGCGAGCGGGCGGAAACAGCCCCAGGCGATCTCTAAAATGGAGGCTGTTGGGCCCGAACTTGCCTCCTCACCACGTTTGAACCAGCTGGCAGTCACGGGAAAGCAGAAACAAAATGGGTGCACTCCAATGGATTTGACTTGAAACGGAGTCCTCAGCCTATGAGGATCTTACTGTGGTGCAATGTCCTCATTCTCCGTGACGAGCAACAGGGCACTGGGGAACCTGGCAGGCCTGGCTGGCCAACTAGATGCAGTGGTTCTCTAGTGAGCAGCCTTAATAGGCTGCCCTTTCATAGGGACTGCTTGCCTTAGGGTGGTGAAGAGCAAGAGAAGCAGACCAGATAAGAGGCCTCATAATTTCCTTGAACTCCCAATTTCAGGCTTATTTTTGCACATGAGAATGTCTAAAAAACCATCTCTGGCAAATCACAGACCCCAAGCTGGGATTATTAAAAATGAGGTTTAGAAAGGAACCTGGTACAGTTAGGGCCATTATGAGGACCAGGTCCAAGCAACTGGACATAACTTGATAGAAGACCCATTTATAAGACAAATCTCCCTACCATAAAAACCCTGATTTCTTTTTCGTTTGTTTTTTTTTTAAGATTTTATTTATTTGAGAGAGAAAGTGCAGGAGTGGAGGGGAGGGGCGCAGGGAGAGGGAGAATCAGACTCTCCACTGAGCAAGGAGCCCAATGTGGGACTTGATCGCAGACCCTGGGATCATGACCTGAGCTGAAGGCAGACACTTAACCAACTGAGCCACCCACGCACCCCCAACACTCTGACTTCTCTGTCCAGGTCATAAAAATGCCATGTGGTTTAAAAAAAAAAAAAAAGAAGAAGAAGGTCGTGCTCTTCAACCTCGTCCTTTCGAAACCCAGTCACCATGCTGTGAGGAGGTCCATGCAGAGGACCACGTGCGGAAGAACAGAGGCCCACAGCTCACAGCAAGGAGCCAACCCAAATGTGCCAGCCATGTGAGTGAGCCATACTGAAACGGGACCCTCTAGCCCCAGCTGAACCTCCCTCGATGACTCTTCTCATGAAACAGAAACTGTTCCCACTCAGCCCTGACAAAATTGTAGATCTGTGAGTAAGGTAAATTTTTATTGCTGTTTTAAGACACCAAGTTTGGGCATGGTGCGTTATACAGCAATAGATAATGGATACACAGCTTCATCACTACCACGAGGGAGACTCAATGCTTTTTTAACCTCTCCCTGGCATCCAGCTGCTTTTCTCTCTCTGGGCATCAGCTTTAGGTTCTGCCAAGGAAAGTTCTGCATGATTCAGTTAATCACTATCTTCCCTGCTTGCCCTTCTGTAGATAAATTGGCTTTGCCTGGGCAGCTTTCTGCCCCTGGCCCAGCTGTGGTCAGCTGGAAAGGTCACTAGGTAGGAGACCCGTAGAAGAGAACCATAGGAATGGCTGGCATTTGAAGGCCTATCCTAGGCAGTTTAGGTACTGCTTAATATACATGTTTAGATACTGTTTTTTTTTTTCTCATTTAACTTCACTACAAGTCTTTGCAATGTTAATAAACACTTCATGAACACAGTTTTAAAAACTACTTTATAGATTACTTCATAGATATATCATAATCCACTGAATCATTACCTTGGTGAACATTTAAGCTGTTTTTAGCAATTTTCTTTTTCTTTTCTTCTTTTTTTTTTTTTACTGTTCTAAGTAATGATGCAGTGAACATCTTTTCATATAAAGCTTTGTCTCCCTAAGAAAAATATTTCTCTAAGAATGAAAGTGTAGCATCAAAACGATGAGCATTTTTCAAGCCTCTTAAAATGTATTGCCAAATGATGTCTAGAAAGTTCATATCCATTTATCTGCCTGCTAATGGTGTATAATATAAACTATATATACCACATCCTGGCCAGCAGTGAGAATTAACATTGTTAAAAAAAACAAAACAAAACATTATTTCAATGCTTTGAAAATGGCATTCAGTCTTAACTTTGATCTGCATTTCTTTCATTAATGAGGTTGAACATTTCTTTTCAAATGTTGTATGTACCTCTTGTATTTCCTTTTTAGTGAGCTGTCAATATATATGCATAGAGGTTTCTTCTATGGGACCTAGGAATGTTAATATAAGAGGAAGTTTCATTTAAATATATTTGCCCCAAGATTTTGTCTCTTCTCCTCCTTCTGTTGTGCTCCTCATTCTTCTTTTCCTTAATGTTTCATTGTGGTGTTTTTAACTATGATCTTTCTTGTTTTACAGTTTTCTGTAGCCCATCTTTAGAGATTCTAAGAAGAAACATTTTGTTCAAACTAGTTGGAATTTAGAGATTTCAGTTTAAAACTTTAAGCATTGGCAAAGTGAAATCTCAGCATTCACATGTGCCTGTCTTTCCTTGGATTGCATAATCAAATCCAACACTGTCAGTTTTTATTATTTCAGGTTACATGTACATAAGAGTGCAAGATTTTATTTATTATTTTTTCTTTCCTTTTGTATTAGTCAGGGTTGTCTAGAGAAACAACCAATAAGAGGTATCTTCCTTCCTTCCTTCCTTCCTTCCTTCCTTCCTTCCTTCCTTCCTTCCTTCCTTCCTCTCTCTCTCTTTCTCTCTCATCTACCTACCTACCTATCTATCTGTTGAGAGATTTATCATAAGGAATTGGCTCACATGATTATGGAGACTGAAAAGCCCCAAGATCTGCATTTGGCAAGCTGGAGACTCAGGGCTGCTGATGGTAGTTCCAGTCCCAAGTCTGAAGACCTGAGAACCAGAAGAGCTAACGGTGTAGTTCCCGCCTGAAAGCCAGTAGGCTTCAAGAGCCAGGAAAAGCCAGTGTTTCCTTTTGAGTCCAAAGGCAGTAAAAGACCAACGTCCCAGCTCAAAGTCAGTTAGATCAGGTGTAGTTAGGCAGGAAGAGTTTCCTCTTACTTGGGGGATGGTCAGCCTTTTTGTTCTAGTCAGTCCTTCAACTGATTGGATGAGGACTACCCAGATTAGGGAGGGCCATCTGCTTTATTCAGTCTACTGATTTAAATGTTAATCTCATCCAGAAACACCCTCAAAGGCACATGGAGAATAACATTTGACCAAATCCTTGGGCACCCCAAGGATTGACACATAAAGTTAGCTATCAGGGCACCTGGGTGGCTCAGTTGGTTAAGCAACTGCCTTCGGCTCAGGTCACGATCCTGGAGTCCCGGGATCGAATCCCACATCAGGCTCCCTGCTCGGTGGGGAGTCTGCTTCTCCCTCTGACCCTCCCCCCTCTCATGTGCTCTCTCTCATTCTCTCTCTCTCAAATAAATAAAATCTTAAAAAAAAAAAAAAAAGAAATATGCTAAGCGAAATAAGCCAGACACAAAAGGGTAAATACTTAATCTCTCTGTGACCCAGTTTCTTCAATGATAAGTCAGGGATGATAATAGCACTGGTACCTTCCTCATAGGGTGGTTGTTGTAGTTGAATGCCTATTAGGGACCTGGGATATGTGTTTGCTACTATTGTTGTTGCCATAATTATTCATTTAAGTAAGTAATTGAGGAAAGGGTTCATGCTTCCTAGTGCTGATAATAAATGACATTAGTAATGGCTAGCACTTAATGAACACTTACCATGTTCCAGACACCGTGCTAGGTTACCTGGCATACATTCCCATTGGCTCTTCTCACTGAATGCCATTAAGTAGGAATTATTATTACCCCCATTTCACAGCTGGCAAAACCGAGGCTTAGAGAGATTACAAAACTAGCCCAAGGTCACACTGCTAATAAGTGGTGGGTTAGGATTTGAGGTCTATGTTACATTGATAACTCGACAAGCAGAACTGTCTCTTAACATCACTTAACAGAACACAGGTTAAATGGCCCAAACTATCTTCCCCCATCCTACTGCTGTTTCCTCTCTGTATTTCCCCACAGAGTTCCTCAATGGCATTTTTCTACAATTAGCATTAGCAATCAAACAACTCACTGCTTTTTTTCAAACTGAAAAATACCATGAGTTTTCATAGTGATTTTTAAGATCTTTGCTCTCGACCCATATGATGGTTAATTTTATGTCTCAACTTGACTGAGCTAAGGGATGCCCAGATAGCTGGTAAAACATGATTTCCCCATGTGTCTATGAGGGTGTTTCTGGAAGAGATTAGTATTTGAATCAGTAGACTGAGTAAAGAAGATTGCCATCACCATACCGGTGGGCATCCTCCAATCCACTGAGGAACCGACTTAGACAAAAAAGTCAAGGAAGGGAGGATTTGCTATCTTTGCTCGAGCTGGGACATCCATCTTCCCCTGCCCTGGCATATCAGCGCTCCTGGTTCTCAAGCTTTCAGACCTGGACTGAGTTATACCACTATCTTTCCTGGTTCTCCAGCTTGCAGACGCAGATTGTGGGACTTCTCAGCCTTCATATTCACTAATTCTTACAATAGGTTCCCTCATATATATCCTATTGATTCTGTTTCTCTGGAGAATCCTGACTCAACCTGTCCAGTACCACAAGCACACCAAAAAATCCCCAAAAAGCCCAAAGCACAAAACTTTGAGATCAAACTGTAAAGCAAACTCTTTGGTGTTAGAAACTTTGATTACATTATCAAAGACTGATGTTTTCCAATGAAAACTCACCTTCTGGAAATCTTGTAACAAGATTTAATATTTAAGCGTATTTTTAATTTGAAAAAAGGGCCAAAAGCCAGGCTGTGGAGTATGATAAGGAAGTGAGATGAATGCCTTATCAGTACCATTTCCTATCCATTCAGCAGGACAAAACTGGGAACATCAACACCGTCAAGTGGTGCAGATGTTTCCAGAGAGCTCAGTTGTGGCGGAAAGTGCTGCTGGACTCACAGTCATAATTCATTCATAATTCATATTAATCTACCATGTCTTCTGTGTGAAGCCCAGTGCCAGATGTCATAAATCCTACCACAGTCATGATCCACTCCAGGGGATCTGAGGGTGCCAGTTGGTTCCAGGGCATGAGAGAATCTGATGCGTTGGACATCTGTTGCAAGGAGAGTAAGTGACTACACAGGGAAAGCCATCTTATAGGGATTTCCTTGTTCATAGTTTTTAGAGACATATGCTGAGTGGCATTTACTGCTCATTAGCCCAGATACCTCCGAGAGAGTCTGCCTAAGCTACTATAAATCTCATATTCGAGCAGCATGCTGATGATGGCTATGTATATTCATGAGGACAAAGAAAAATCTCGTATGTGTTTCTGAAGGGAGACATCAGCAAAAAACCAGGGAGTTCAAAACGTAGCTCCATGTCAGCTTGAGCCCGGCTAATGAGCATGCCACATGCACACCGCCCTTCTGGAGCCCTTGGCAGACGTCGGTAATCAGTCACTGGAGATGATCACTGCTGAGACCAAGTTCTCCAGGAGCCACTCCTGCTGCTTCAGCCATGACTCTCCCAAAGAGCCTGACAGCCCAGTTAGCTGGGGACAGCGAGCTAAGTATTTTTAACTGCATTCCCTGCTCCTCCTCCCACCACCTTGCCTCAGGTTCTCGCTCTCCTTTCTCAAGGCACCCTTTATGCCCCTCACTCTTGGTGACCCTCCATGGCCACAACTTGCCCAAGAGGCATTAGCACGGTTATGGAGACAGTTAGTATATTTAACAACTGGTTTGGCTCAGGGGCTGGGCAACCAAAACGGCTCCCTGCCCATAAACAACTATGAGGACAGCCCCACACACGGTACGCATCACCTTGGAGAAGCATGGCAGCCAGCCAGAGCGTTGGCATTTTCAGGCAGCTTCTGAAAGATATGCTGACTTGTATACTCGATAAAAACAGAACTGTCTGGAAATTCCAAAGGACTTTTGAATTGGTGTGACTGCTTAGTCCAGATTTATGGCCTTCATGCTGATTGGGCCCAGCACGCTCCTTGTCCTTATGAAGGGTATGTGTGAGGGCGTCCTCTTCTTGGATCTTTAGCATTCCTTGATTACCACCGCTCCCCCACCTCCGGCCTTCTTAATTCTCCCCACAGCCAAGGATTCTTCTCTTTGGCCCATTTTTCATGTTGAAACATGCCCAGAAAATGAGGTGTTTTGTGGAGGTTCATGTAGTCCCCTCTCAGCATTTAGGGAAAAGAGGTGCTGTCCTTTATCTGTGTCAGTTGAGAAGAAAAATAATAAAGAAGAAACCTCCATCTAGTAAGTGAATAATTATAACCCCCTTGGATGAGATGTACCTTAGAACTGTTTCTCAATGTGTGTTCCTTGAATCTTTTGCCTGTACTCAGTCCCCTGGTTTGTTCGTTAAAATGTTGGTTCCAGGACCCCACTTCAGATCTACTGAATGAGAGCCTTCAGGCAGGAGGGCCAGGACTCTACATTTTTAACTAAAGTTTGCAGACCTGAGGCTTAGAGATTTTTGGTCATTCAGCCCAAAGACTGAGCCTTTTCTTGAACGGATTTCTGCACAATGAAGTCTTTAAAATTCAGAACATTCACCTCTGTCATCTTCATAGTAGAATTTAACCATGGATAGAATAAGGTATCAGATATTGAGATCAACACTGGCCCATGTATCACTGAATACAAGACCATTTGCTGGTTATGGCCCTGGAGGGCAAATGAATCATTTGTCTTTAATGTCATGAAATCCAGCCTACACTGGTAATTCTTACGGATAGAGGGAGAATCAAGGATAGATGGCACTGAAGAAACGATAGTCCAGAACCCACCCAGCGCTGGAGTACCCTCAAAACCACACCGTGACTTGGGCACTTGGTCTCACCTGGTGCCTGGCCTTGGGACCCCTTTAGATTCTGTCACACACTCCACAGACAGGAAATAGCCTTCAGCTGACATCCAAAGTATATCCACCCAAAACAGACTATTAACTACAGAGAACAAACTGACGGCAGAGGGGAGGTCAGTGAGGGGGATGAGTGAAACAGGTGAAGGGGATTAAGGAGGGCACTTGTCTTTTTTTTAAGATTCCATTTATTTATTTAATTTGTATTGTTATGTTAATCACCATACAAGATTTTATTTATTTACATGAGAGCGAGCGAGCACAAGTGGGGGCGGGGAGAAGGGCGGAAGGAGAGGGAGAAGCATACTCCCCGCTGAGCAAGGAGCTGGACTTGGCTCCATCCCAGGACCCTGGGATCGGGACCTGAGCCAAAGGCAGACACTTAACGGATGAGCCACCCAGGCGCCCCAAGAGTACACTTATCTTGATGAGCACTATACTCTGATGAGTACAGAATTGTGGGGGGGGGGGGTCACTATATTGTACACCTGAAACTAATATAACATGGCACGTTAACTATACTGCAATTAGAAACAAGCATATTCTAGATTAAAATATGTATCTCGTGGTTTTATTTGGGGAATTAGGCTAGTGAGGTGAAAAGACAGTGGACTTTGGGCTAGGAAGAACTAAGTTCAAATTCAGATTTTGCTGGTTAACAACTTGGGACCCTGATCAAGGGACTTGCCTTCTCTGAGCTTCAGATGTCACCTATTTTAAATGGGCACAATACTTCCTCATAGAGTTACTAAGAAGGTTTAATGCAATAATGGAAATGGAAGCACCAAACGCAATTCCTGACACACAGTTTACGCTCAGTAAATGTTACTGTCCTTCCACTGAAGAAGCTAGGTAAATTTCCAAAGCTTAGCGTTATCTCTGCTAGCCAAGGTAAGTTAATCACTGATGGACAAAACCAGGTCACAGAAGATCCAAGAAACAATAACAGGGTTGTCCTTCAGCTCAGTTTTTCTAAGCAGACTTTGGAATCTATGAGTGAGTACATTTTATGGATGTTAAAAACACCAATTTAATACAAAAAATAAGAAGGAAATTACCTCCGAAGAAAGAACAGCTGGCAATAATATATGCATTTACCCTCGCACACAGACGCATACAATAGGCTCATCCTTATTTTTCTCATTGGCTGTAGATCAGACCCAATGGGAGTTGGTTCTTTGGGGAGCCACCATTCCAGAAGTAACACCAAATCTGTCTTCTCATGACACAGCACTCCGTGAGCTAGCACCTCACTCTAGAAATCCTCTATGGCACCCAGTAACAGAAGGGCCACAAATCCCTGGCAAGCCCACGTCATTGTGCTGCCTTGAGATCAGACCTCTCCACGGAATCGGCATGACCACAGCCACGAATTCCAACAGCCTTTGCCAAATTTCTTGGGACATAAGTAGAGACAGGTACTCTTTCCATTTCCCATGTGAAAAAGCTAAGACATAAAGGGGTTCCATGATTCTTTGAATTCACATTGATTTGGTGGTGAAAACAGGACACAAAACCGTATTTTAAAGCTGGAACAAATGTCCAAAGATCTGAGGGCAATCCCGCAGTCTATCCATTCCGTGGGCAGGACACACTGAACAAGTGGGGCAGTTTTAAATCTGCCAGCATCAATCTGGGCAGCAAAAATGGCACTAATGCCTTTTTGTATCCCCAAAAATATGTGTACTCTCTAAGCCAATTGTTGAAAGAAAAGTTCACATGTGAGTGGTTTTTTTAGATATAAGCATGAATATTTATTTAGAGAATATAACAAAATTTTAAGAGCTGACAAAATCACAAACATCACAAAATTAAAAAAATTCTATGTGTATTATTTAATACTTGACATACTTCTATACTCTTTTTTTTTTTTTTTACAAGGGAGGGGTTTGGGCATTACTGCTTTCAGAAGAGTTGCATTTATTTATTTATTTATTTGTTTTATTTATTTATTTGAAAGAGAGACAGCAAGGGCAAGAGAGGGAACACAAGCAGGGGGAGTGGGAGAGGGAGAAGCAGGTTCCGTGCCGAGCAGGGAGCCCGACGCAGGGCTCTATCCCAGGACTCCTGGATCAGGACCTTAGCCGAAGGCAGACCCTTAACGACTGAGCCACCCAGGCGCCCCAGAAGAGTTGCATTTAATCAAGGAGTTCCTGTGTCCATTGAGGAGTGACATGGGGGAAGGGAGGAAATTTGTCTATAGAGGAAGAAAACCAAGGGCCAGAGAGGCAGAGTGACTTGGGGGGTCGGGGGCAAAACTTCTGGTCCTCATTCTGCTAACAGTTTGCCATGAGATGGGAGAAATTCTCCATCTGATGTTCCTACCATTGTGCTTCATATTCTAAGGGCTAGAGTCACCAATCTGTTTGACCAAACGAAAAGTAAAATGCTTTGGATTTATGTAAAGAAAGGTTTCACAGTGAGTCAAAGCCTTCCTGTTGACAAATAGTTGCAGGCCAAGCTGGTACATTTGAGAGTAATGATATGTGCGCTGCTGGTGTCTGTTCAGCAAGGGCCAGGTGAGCGCTGCAGATAGAGGTGAGAGGCAAGTCTTACCTGTTCAAAAATATCTCTCCCCCATCAGCATGTGCCAGGGCCCAGAAATTTCCACCCTTTGTCTCATCTTTGGGTTAAGACAGAGCTTTCATTCATTTGCTCGTCCCTGCACTGAAGCCCTGTGTGAGCCGGGCACTGGGCATTTGGTGGTGCAGCACCCTCATGGAGTTTATCATCAACTGGGGGAGATGGACAGGAAAGGCTTACAAACTGGTTGTCCTCGGTGGGAATGATCTCAGAAGGAAAAGAGGAGAGCAAAAGCTCAGCTGGAGGAGAGGAACTCTGAAGCAAGCCCGAAGGGTGGGAAGGAGTTAACTGAGGGCTGAGTGCAGGAGGAGCTCTTCTGGGCCCTGGCAGCAGCATTGGCCATAGGCCAAGGCCTGGGGCAGTTGAGAGCTTGGTGAGTTCCAGGAATTGTCCTTGAGGCTAAAGCAAAGCATGTGAGAGGCCAAGTTGTAGGAACTGAATTGGAGACTAGCAGGGTCTGGGATCTTTATAATTAAAGACTGCTGCCTCGCAGGTCACAAATGAAGGCACTGGGTAAGTTGCGGTGAATGAATGTATCAGGTTGGCTAGCTCAGTGGTGGAGTGACAAAGGACAGTCGGATCTGATGAAAGCCAGAGAAGGTCTGCTCTGGGAGGGACCCTTAGGAAGGAGCTCCATCCCACCGTGTAGGCCAAGGCATTGGGTGGAGATGGGTACAACAGGGGGCAGGAAGACTGATGGGGTGTCAGACCTCACCCAACGGCACAGCTGAGTCACTCCCTGGCCCGTGGGCCTTGCTAAAGCTGCCTAATCAACTACGTACCTCCATCAGACCTGGCTCTGAAGCTGAATGATAGCCATGGCGCCTTGGAGCTAAAAGGACCAGGGTGATGGTGTAATTCAGGTCGTTCATTTTACAGGTTACAATTCTACAGCCCAATTCAGTCCAAGCGAAAGCCCAGAGCGGGTGGTGGAATCCGAGGGCAGCTTCCTGGCTCTCACACCCTGTGCTGTCCCACCAGCCTTAATGTTGTTCCTGAGCTTCTCCATGTCATTGGGATCAGCTCTCAGTGGAACTGGGTCATATACAGTCAGAGGGTAGGGGCCCAAGACATACTTGTTGGAATAAATTACTTCTCTGCATCAGAGCTTCCTAGTTTCTTTTCTAGTTGACACAGATTGAAAACTAAAGCAGACAACCTCAGCCCCGCACTCATATGAACTGGTGATTCATCAACAGTCTTCTGAAGAATTGCTGTTTTGCCAGTTAAAAACAATATTTTAGGTAGAGAATACTTATGGGAATGAAGTATACAAAATGCATCATGTGCCCATCAGAGAAGTTGAGTAAAATCTAAAATAGGTTTCTTTTTGAACAGATAAACTAAATGCATTGAGATTGACAGCATGTTCGTTTAAGGAGTAGAATAGTTGGAGGTAGATGAAGGGGCAAATAAGAGATTATTCCACGTCCAGGAGAGATTATGTTGAAGAAAAACCTAACGTTAGAATTTTTAATGTTGGGATGCCTGGATGGCTCAGTCGGCTAAGTGTCCTGGGGTCCTGGGATCGAGTCCCGCATTGGGCTCCTTGCTCACCAGAGAGCCTGCTTCTCCCTCTCCCTCTGCCTGCCGCTCTCCCTGCTTGTGCTCTCTCTCTCTCTCTCTGTGTCAAATAAATAAATAAAAATTTTTTTAAAAATTTAATGTCAGGGATGCCTGGGTGGCTCAATCAGTTGAACGTCCAGCTCTTGGTTTTGGCTCAGGTCGTGATCCCAGAGTCGTGGGACTAAGCCCCGCGTCCAGCTCCGGGGTCTGCTGGAGATTCTCTCTCTCCCTCTGCCCCTCCCCCCGAATAAATAAATAAATCTTTTTTAAAAAGAATTTTTAATGTCAAAACAAAGGAGATGATCAATAACAACAGGATGGCAAGAATTAGTAAAATTAAAATTTTTGGCTCTGAATGTATCTTTTAGAATTATAAAGAACACCAGAAGGAGAAGGCATAAAAAGCATTTCCCTGAGAATATATGAATATATAGTGTGTGTGTGTGTGTGTGTGTGTGTGTGTGTGCGCGCGTGCACACATGCTGCCAATACATGAGCACAGTGCCGTTTCCATGGCAACGGGGGGAAAAGTATGCCTTGCCATGAAGCAATCTTCTTAGATTCAGACACACTTAGAAAGATCTATGTACTGAAAGCTGTGGAGGAGATATTTTGAAACCAAAAGAAACATTATGCTAATATTCTTTGAGATAACCCCCCGGGAGGTCAGGCTAGCATCCCTGCCTCCCCAGCCATTGTCATGTGCTGGACCTGTCTGCCACCTCCAAGCAGAATTTGGGATACATTTTTAAACACATGGCTCTCCATTTCCCCAAATCCAGCTTAGCTACAACGTCAGTCATTGCTACCATCTACTGTATCCCTTTTAAGTTTCTCAAACCTGGCTGTGGGATAGGACAAAGATCTTATAGTCATTGTTGCTGAGAACAAACTCATAGGTTCCTGTCTTATTAAAGGTTTATCACTAATTCCTCTGTGTGTGTGTGTGTGTGTGTGTGTGTTGTGTATAGTAATAGGGAGAGGGATACAAAGAATCATTATGGAGGTTTTGTGGGGTTTTTTTTAATGACTTTTGTTTTTTAAGATTTTATTTATTTATTTGAGAGAGAGAGAGAGAGAGTATGAGTGGGGTGAGGGGCAGAGGGAGAAGCAGGCTTCCTGACAAGCAGGGAGCCCTACACGAGGCTCTATCCTGGGACTCTGGGATCATGACCAGAGCCAAAGGCAGACGCTCAACCAACTGAGCCACCCAGGTGCCCTGGTCATGGAGTTTTTAAAAATGTGAGAAATTTGGCTGTATATCGAAAGTTCTTATAGCCATAGTCCTTGGGAATGGATGGAGGGAATGGAAAGGAATGTCTGACTTCCTTTCGAGACAGTTAAAAAGTAAGGGAACCTTAGTTTTTAGCCCTCCATTTTTATTCTTGGACATAGGGTTCACAAATTTTTTCTTCTGATCTCACCTTTGAGTATAGACAAAGTTCAATATAAGAAAAAATGTCCGTTTGCCTTAAGCGAGCAAGCTGATGTCTGAGGCTCTGCCCAGCCAGGGGTGAGCTCTTAGCTTTCCCTCACAGAGGATTTCTAGCAGTGGCTCCTTACTGAACTTTTTTTTTTTTTCTGATTAATTCTCACAAAGAATAATCATGTTGTTTACTTATTTCATTTTCTTGTCTGTTGGTGGCTAGAACTTCCAAAAATAGTGATCCTGATTAATAAGAATGCTCTGAATACTTAAACATATTTGGAAGAGAATATGTTTAGACATTTATCCATAGTAGTTTCCTGATGGGAAACCTGAATCATGCTTTCTTAACCCACAGTCTGATATTGGTGGTACAGTTCGCCCCCTGGCAAAGCAGGAACATATGGATCTTCCAGGCTGGTTCCTGATGCTCAGAATTGAATCCGGCATCAGAGCCCACTTTTTGGAGTGAGCTCCACTAAGAGCAATATTCCCTTAATAGGAGACCATTAAAGCATATAGTTGAGCAGAAAGCAAGATCTTCATTCAGCTGTGACTACTGAAGATGGTGTACACCTCAATAAAGAACAACATCAGGCTGAATTAAAAGACCGATTGCTGGGTACACAAAGGTGAATGAGACAGCAACGTGCTGACACAGAGGAGTCAACCAGAAAATATTGCTGGTGCTCATCCCCCACCCACACTCACTCGTGACACAGAGATCAAGTGATGATCCAATCTGTGCTAACAGCAAAACACTTCCTCTGCCGCATTCACAGGGGATAAAAACACCAAGCTGTGGATGACTGCCTTCCTCACTATGTACAACTCACCTTCCTCTCATGAGATAGGGATGTTCGGTCCATCTGGCCACTTTTGTTTTCCAAATTAGAATCTTAGCGATGAAATCTCTAAGAAAAGAAAGACCCAATCTCCTTCGAATTCTCAAAATCACAAGATGTTCTAGTCCTAGGGATCAGGAGCAGTTCAATAATACGTGCATTCTTTTGCTTCCTATTCTCCTTTTATTTGCATTTCCCAGTGGATTAAAATAGTTAAGAGTTCAGCTTGGGAAACAAAGGAGTGATGGTTCCTAAAATACTGTCACTCTTTCTATGGACTGCCCTCATGGCACCATCACGAGGAGAGTCATAAATGACGTGGTTTTGCTAGCCAGGCTTGCTAATTTGCATGAACACACTGACATTAATGATATAAAGAATAAAAACAAAGACTTTATTATGTTCTCTAGTTTTACCATTTGGCACTTTCTGTTGGGTCATTATGAGTGTAGTTCATTCCTAGCTGGCTCTGTCGCTCAGTGTTTTTTGTTTTTTTCAAAGATTTTATTTATTTATTTGTCAGAGATAGAGAGCGAGAGCAAGCACACAAGGAGGGGGAGCAGCAGGTGACGCAGGGCTCGATCCCAGGACCCTGGGATCATGAACTGAGCTGAAGGCAGACACTTAACCGACTGAGCCACCCAGGCATCCCAAGTTGCTCAGTGTTTTTAAGTTACCACTCAGGATCCCTATGTACTATTCCTCTTTTATGAAAACAACTCTCTTTTCACGTTTCAGCTGGTCTAACAACTCGGTAGCCCTGCAGTGGGGCTCCCTGTTCAAACCACATGCAGAATCAGACCTCTCCACACCATCACAGGCCGAATCAGCATTCCCTCTTATCTGGATCACTGCAGTAGCCTCCTGGCTGGCCTCCCTGCCTCCACCCTTGCCCCCTTAGAGTCCATTCTCAAACAGCAACCAGGGTGGTCCAGAGTCAGAACAGCCTGTTCTTCTGCTCAGAGCTTAGCAGAGCTTTCCATTTCACTCAGAGCGAAAGTCAGTCTGTAGGATAGCTTAGGAGGCCCGCCATGACCTGGTTCCTCATTATACTGGGACACATCTCCTTTTGCTTTCCACTGTGCTCAGTGTTGTGGCCACACTGCCTTCTTGCTGTTTGTTGAACACACCACACGCTTCCTGTTCCTTCCGCCTGAATTGCTCTTCCCTATGTGAGGGCATGATTACTTCCCTCACTTTCGTCAGTGTTTATACTTGAATGTCACCTTCTCAAGGAGACCTCCCCCACCACCTTATTTACAAGTATATCCTGTCTCTTTACCCCTACTCCAGCATTCCTGGTCCCCTTTCCTGTGCCCTGAAGTTTCTTTTTTTTCATAGAGCTTATTATCACTTTTAATATACCACACTATCTCCTTGAACATATCTTGTTTACTGTCTGCCTGCCCCACTAGGATACAAGCTTCAGGAAGGCAGAGAACTCTGTTGAGTGATGTACCCCAAGCACAAAAGTTGCCTGGCACACAGTGGGAACTCCGGAAATCTCTGTTGAATAATGTCTAGAGCTATTTTTGACACACAGTAGGCCCTTAATGCTTGTGGAAGCTTGCTCCCTGGGAGAGGAACAGGACTGAGCGTCAAAATGGGGAGGAGGGGACCCAGGCAGCCTCGCACAGGGACTCCCTCAGCTGGCCTGGCCGGAAGCCTCATTCTGCCACTTCCTAGTAGTAGGAGCTGTATATTCACTTCTCATCTGCAAGTTAGAGATGACAGTAGTCCTTCCCTGATGAGGTGCTTGTGGAAATCAAATGTGAAAGTTCAGAAGATAACTCCCACAGTGCTCAATACACCTGAGTTAGTAGTATTATGAAGTCTGATTCTTTTATTTCTCTTCCCCGGGACACAACTTTCAAATCCCTTCTTTTACCCCGTATGATTACTGGGAAGCAAAAACATACAACTCCTCAAGTGAAAAACACTTTGTGTGAGCCACACACTGTTCTGCAGAAGCTAGGGATTATGATGATGTCTTCTGAATCCCCCAGAAGAACTAGCACCCAGCTGGACAGGCAAGCAGTGGCCAGTGGATACCCCCAACTCTCTGCAGTTTGTCAGCAACTGGAGAACGGTGTAGAAAAAACATTACCCGGCTCTCATCAGTAGCTGGGATCCTTTCCGTGGCAGAGCCCCTTCCTTGCAGCACCACAGAGCAGAGGACCACCAGGGCTGTATTTCAAAGCCCTCCTCCTCCCCAGGCCGCTAGCACTTCTGCCTGCAGCGAAAGCACATCCGGATTCCTAGAAGTGAAATTTGCAGTCTGCCCTGTCGGGGTGGTTTCTGCCCACGGGCTGTTACTATTCTCAAAGCATTAAACTGTCTGCAAGCAGGTTATTTACAGAGCTTCTCTCTCCCGGGAGCTGCTGCTATGTGGCAACTCCAAACCTCTTCGCCCTGATGCACACTTTGTCTCATCTGTCCCACTGAGACCCTTTGTTTGCTGACAGCAGCTGGCTCTAACTGGGTTCTTACCTCACCTGGCACAATCCTCTCCAAGCCCTAGAAGAAACAGCCCTCACCGACACACCAGGGATGAAAGAAGATTTCTGCTCAGAGCTAGCAACCTTCCTCTGAGGTGGCATCATACCGAGACAGAAAAATAAACGCGCTGTTTCTTTTCTAAATGGCTTTGTCTGAGGAGAAGTCGGTTTTTCAGACAGACTCTGGACACATGGAAGATCAGGTATGATTGCCACGGAGTATTCCTCACAGAGAAAGCGCCTCCTCGTTGGACAAAAGCAAGAAAGGAGCCAGTTGCTACTTTCATGATCATTTAAATACCAATCCGCAGTCAAAGACGTCTCTTTGTTTCATTGCCATAGAAATTTGATTGCCATTACATTTTCTACTGGCCTCCCCTCCACGCCAGCTGGGGGGAAGAAGCTCGTAAGGCACCCGTTTGGTTTCTACATGTATTGTTTGCATATAGACATCAGCAGCCTGGAAATATCCCAGCCAGGAATGTCAAACTGACAACGCTGTCTGTTTTTCTCCCTGAAAATATCATTTTGAACACATCCATAAAGGCAAGCCAGATTGTGTGGGACCCATGTTTCAGTAAAAAGACGGGAGGCTTGGTGGTTCAGTGGTGGGCATTGGCCATTAAGGGAAACTGCTTCTATGAGGGTTCAGTCTATGAAAGAGTAAAAGAATTCATGAACTTGAAAAAAAATTTTGTTCTAACCCTCTCTGCAGACAGTTGATGCTTGTGCCGGGGGCTGAGTATTATATACAATGATTTGTGCAGCTCTTCATAGTTTTCAAACATTTCTGCCCCCGGTATACTGCAGGACACTCCCACGGACCCTGTGAGGGAGGTGAGGGCAGTCGTCTTATCCTCATTCTACAGATGAAACTGGGTGTCCTAACAAAGGAAACTCACAGATGGTCACAGAACAAGCCCCCCCCCGCCCCCCCTTTGCCCGCTCCCCGGTACTCCCCACCCAGCGCCTGTTTCTACCTTGCCTTGCTGGCAGATTTCTTCTTATCCCTTGAAGCCTGAATAAAACATTTCCCCTTCTCTGCAGCTTTTCCTGTTCCCTTCTGCCTGCTCCCCCCCAAAACTGTGAAATTGATGTAACCAGTATCAGTGAGCAACCATCATGCGTGTCCCAGGCAGAGACACAGCTCTGTCAACACACCCGTGGGGCCTGTGGCAAGGAGCTTGCGGTCCTTCTAGTGATATGTAATGCCTAACTCCTGGGGTCCCTGAGGGGTGCGAGAAATAACATCCCTCTGTCTTGACCAAATTCCACGCTTACTGAGAAATAAATCAAGGAGTAATGGCAGATGATGTCCACCATGTATCATCTTTTCTAACTGACAAAAGTGAAGTAGGAGGATGTGGCTCTGTGGGAGGGCTCAAGGGGGTCCGTGAACTGAAACCCCAAATTGGCCAACCCTCCACCCATTCGCAGGCAGAGCTGGCCCGGGAGGGTGTCTCCCAAGGGCCTGAGGATGGGCAGGAGCCTGCCCCTGAAGCTCAACTTCTTGCAAGAGGAGGCTCCCAAGGGGCAACAGGAACTAAGCAGAGTATCCAGCACCCAGCTGTTTTCCCAGATTTACCACTCCGGATCAGATTGGGAAGGGGCGGGGGGTGGGGAGGGGAAGAGTATAACTTAAGGCAAAATCTCTCCTCAAGGGAGGCAGAGAAGGGGAAGATGTCCCCCTCTAACTCGACTCTAACTCCTGCTCACTCTGTGGGCTCGAACTCAGAACCAGGGGATGGAGAGGCTCCTGCTCTCGCACCAGAGCCGGTTCCTGTGTGCGGGATTGCCACCTCTAGGACGGCACCTACTGTGTGCTATCAGTGTGTCTGTCTCCTCCATAACGTGAGAGATTCCAGGTCGGAGACCTTTTCTCAGCCAGCACCCAGGGCGAGGCCTGGCACCAGAGAAGGCCCCATGAATGCTCACTGAATGCACATAACCACGGTGACTCATCCCGGGCCACCGGAGAACGGGGCCAGAAGCCACACCTCTGACTCCTGGCCTGGTTCCCTTTTTGTGCTATGCTTTCTCAATGGTAGCTACACGGTGACACATAACCTGTATCTCCTCCCCAGCCCAAACGGTAGGTGTTGATTCACAACTCTCTCAGGAGCCTCCCCGGTGTAATCTAAAATCAGCCCGCACACATGGAGGGCAGGGAGGGAACCAAAGAAAGAGGTGGGCCACTCTAGGTTGCAGGGGGCACTTTTAATAAGCAAAGGAACTTACATGGGAGGCTTGTCTTGGGCAGCAGCAAGGCGAATGGCCCTCCACACCTGCCCTCGCCAGATCTTAGACGTTTATATAGAGGCTTTAACTAGGTGCAGTCACGTAGACGGGGCAGGTGTTCTCAACACCACATCATGATCTCAACTCTGTGTTCTTGGAGCAGCCTCTGGGAGCGGGAAAGGCAAGCAGAACTTGTGTTCCCAGGACAGGGGATGAGGCGAGGAGCCTCTAATTGCCCAAGTCCAGCTCATGGGTTGATTGGCAATCAGGTCTTTTTGATGATATTCCCCATCAGTGGGGGAGGGATTAATAACACTAATAACAGCTAATGCTTATGAGGGCCCCACAGTGCAGCAGACCCCCTGGCATTTGCACACACATACCTTGAGCTGGGTACTAATGTACCTTCGTTCTATGGGTGAGAACACTCATGCTCAGAGAGGTTGAGACACCAGCCCAAGGCCACACAGCTAGTAGTAACTCTCATTCAAGGATGTGCTCCCGACCCTCACAGAATATGTTCAGGAATGTAATGAAAACAAAGCAACCCAAAGACTAAGCATTTGCTTACAGAAATATCCAGGGATGTTCTCCATCATCAGTCTTTGTTACACACTCTGTAAGATGGTGGTACAGAGCTCCTCAAACCTAGTCTGAAAAGCGGCACCAGCTATGACACACAAGAGCAGAATTGAGAGTAAACACTGAAACCTCCGTGGCCACTTGACATGGCTGCTCGTGCCCAGGATCATCATGTGCCTCACCAAGCAGGCTTCTCTTCCTGAGCAGGGTGAGGCCGTTTGGATACGAACTTGCACAATGAGTCACAAGGGGCCTGAATTGTCTGTTTTTGACTGTATTTTTTTTTTTTTTTTGAATTGCTTCTTTATCACAGTTTGCAAAGCACCAACATCATAGTGCTACTTGGTTAGCTTGGAAGCGGATAAAGGAGAAAGCAGTCCGACAATGGCTGGGCGACTTCCTTCCAGTTCTCTTTGCTGACCATCAGGGTGACCCCGGACAGCTTCCCCTTGGGCAGCTGTGAAGTGAGGGGCTTGGGCTAGATCCTCTCTGAGGCCCCTCCTGTGCAGTGTCATATTAAGCATGTTTGCTACCCGAGCAGATTTTTTTTTTTAGAATTTTAAAATTTTGTATTTATTGAGAGAGCATCTTTACACATTTATCTTCTATCACTCATAGGCATTTACACAGCAAAAGAAGAAAGAAAGAAAGAAAGAAAGAAAGAAAGAAAGAAAGAAAGAAAGAAAGAAAGAAAGAAAGAAAGAAAGAAAGAAAGAAAGAAAAAGAAAGAAGGAAGGAAGGAAGGAAGGAAGGAAAGAAAGAAAGAAAAGAAAGAAAGAAAGAAAGAAAGAAAAAGAAAGAAAGGAAGGAAGGAAGGAAGGAAGGAAATTGGTTCAGTATTTCTAACATTTCCTATTCCAAGTTTGACTCTGCTAAGCCACCCCCACTTCAGTGCCCCTCCCATCCCCCCACCCGGTATTACTGTTCTTCCTTCGGTCAAGGCTGTCGTGCCTGCAGCATGGCTTAAAGAATGTGTCACCGTTGTCCCCAGGATTTTCTTCCATGCTGCTGCTGATATAGATGCACAGGCTCTGCAGTGACGTCACTTCATGACTACGACCCAGCCAGTGGTGATGGGGACATATGATTTCAGATAGGTTGAGATGTGAATAAATATGTACAAATTTAGTTTGCTCACCTTCCTCTGCCTTCTCCCATCTTTGCTGATAGCAGCACCAGGGTGGCAAAACTTGATCTAATCAGAACAAATCCTTTTTTTTTTTTTTTTTTTGAGAGAGCCCCTGCACTCTTGAGAGGGTGGGAGGAGGGGAGAGGGGCAGAGGAAGAGGGACAGAGAGAATCTTTTTTTTTTTTTTTTTAATTTTTTATTGTTATGTTAATCACCATATATTACATCATTAGTTTTTGGTGCAGTGTTCCATGATTCATTGTTTGTTCATAACACCCAGTGCTCCATGCAGAACGTGCCCTCCTCAATGCCCATCACCAGGCTAACCCATCCCCCCACCCCCCTCCCCTCTAGAACCCTCAGTTTGTTTTTCAGAGTCCATCATCTCTCATGGTTCGTCTCCCCCTCTGACATACTCCCCTTTTCTTCCTCTCCTGTTATCTTCTTCTTTTTCTTTTTTCTCAAAATATGTTGCATTATTTGTTTCAGAAGTACAGATCTGTGATTCAACAGTCTTGCACAATTCACAGCGCTCACCGTAGCACATACCCTCCCCAATATCTATCACCCAGCCACCCCATCCCTCCCACCCCCAACCACTCCAGTAACACTCAGTTTCTTTCCTGAGATTAAGAATTCCTCATATCAGTGAGGTCATATGATACATGTCTTTCTCTGATTGACTTATTTCACTCAGCATAACACCCTCCAGTTCCATCCACGTCGTTGCAAATGGCAAGATCTCATTCCTTTTGATGGCTGCATAATATTCCATTGTGTATATATACCACATCTTCTTTATCCATTCGTCTGTCGATGGGCATCTTGGCTCTTTCCACAGTTTGGCTATGGTGGACATTGCTGCTATAAACATTGGGGTACACGTACCCCTTCGGGTCCCTACATTTGTATCTTTGTGGTAAATACCCAGTAGTGCAATTGCTGGATCGAACGGTAGCTCTAATTTCAACTGTTTGAGGAACCTCCATACTGTTTTCCAGAGGGGTTGCACCAGCTTGCATTCCCACCAACAGTGTAGGAGGGTTCCCCTTTCTCCACATCCCCGCCAACATCTGTCGTTCCCTGACTTGTTAATTTTAGCCATTCTGACGGGTGTGAGGTGGTATCTCATTGAGGTTTTGATTTGGATTTCCCTGATGCCAAGCGATGTTGAGCACTTTTTCATGTGCCTGTTGGCCATTTGGATGTCTTCTTTGGAGAAATGTCTGTTCATGTCTTCTGCCCATTTCTTGATTGGATTATTTGTTCTTTGGGTGTTGAGTTTGATAAGTTCTTTATAGATTTTGGATACTAGCCCTTTATCTGATATGTCATTTGCAAATATTTTCTCCCATTCTGTCAGTTGTCTTTTGGTTTTGTGGACTGTTTCTTTTGCTGTGCAGAAGCTTTTTATCTTGATGAAATCCCAATAGTTCATTTTTGCCCTGGCTTCCCGTGCCTTTGGCGATGTTTCTAGGAAGAAGTTGCTGCGGCTAAGGTCGAAAAGGTTGCTACCTGTGTTCTCCTTTAGGATTTTGATGGACTCCTGTCTCACGTTTAGGTCTTTCAACCATTTGGAGTCTATTTTTGTGTGTGGTGTAAGGAAATGGTCCAGTTTCATTCTTCTGCATGTGGCTGTCCAATTTTCCCAACACCATTTGTTGAAGAGACTGTCTTTTTGCCATTGGACATTCTTTCCTGCTTTGTCAAAAATAAGTTGACCATAGAGTTGAGGGTCCATTTCTGGGCTCTCAATTCTGTTCCATTGATCTATGTGTCTGTTTTTGTGCCAGTACCATACTGTCTTGATGATGACAGCTTTGTAATAGAGCTGGAAGTCTGGAATTGTGATGCCGCCAGCTTTGCTTTTCTTTTTCAGTATTCCTCTGGCTATTCTGGGTCTCTTCTGGTTCCATACAAATTTTAGGATTATTTGTTCCATTTCTTTGAAAAAAGTGGATGGTATTTTGATGGGGATTGCATTGAATGTGTAGATTGCTCTAGGTAGCATTGACATCTTCACAATGTTGATTCTCCCAATCCATGAGCATGGAACGTTTTTCCATTTCTTTGTGTCTTCTTCAATTTCTTTCATGAGTATTTTATAGTTTTCTGAGTACAGATCCTTTGCCTCTTTGGTTAGATTTATTCCTAGGTATCTAATGGTTTTGGGTGCAATTGTAAATGGGATAGACTCCTTGATTTGTCTCTCTTCTGTCTTGTTGTTGGTGTATAGGAATGCCACTGATTTCTGTGCATTGATTTTATATCCTGCTACTTTACTGAATTCCTGTATGAGTTCTAGCAGTTTTGGGGTGGAGTCTTTTGGGTTTTCCACATACAGTATCATATCATCTGCAAAGAGTGAGAGTTTGACTTCCTCTTTGCCGATTTGGATGCCTTTGATTTCTTTTTGTTGTCTGATTGCTGTGGCTAGGACTTCTAATACTATGTTGAATAGCAGTGGTGAGAGTGGACATCCCTGCCGCGTTCCTGACCTTAGGGGAAAAGCTCTCAGCCTTTCCCCATTGAGAATGATATTCGCTGTAGGTTTTTCGTAGATGGCTTTTATGATATTGAGGTATGTACCCTCTATCCCTATACTCTGAAGAGTTTTGATCAAGAAAGGATGTTGTACTTTGTCAAATGCTTTTTCTGCATCTATTGAGAGGATCATATGATTCTTGTTCTTTCTTTTGTTAATGTGTTGTATCACGTTGATTGATTTGCGGATGTTGAACCAGCCTTGCAGCCCAGGGATAAATCCCACTTGGTCGTGGTAAATAATCCTTTTAATGTACTGTTGGATCCTATTGGCTAGTATTTTGGTGAGAATTTTTGCATCCATGTTCATCAAGGATATTGGTCTGTAATTCTCTTTTTTGATGGGGTCTTTGTCTGGTTTTGGGATCAAGGTAATGCTGGCCTCATAAAATGAGTTTGGAAGTTTCCCTTCCATTTCTATTTTTTGGAACAGTTTCAGGAGAATAGGTATTAATTCTTCTTGAAATGTCTGATAGAATTCCCCTGGGAAGCCATCTGGCCCTTTTGTTTCTTGGGAGATTTTTGATGACTGTTTCAATTTCCTTAGTGGTTATAGGTCTGTTCAGGTTTTCTATTTCTTCCTGGTTCAATTTTGGTAGTTGATACATCTCTAGGAATGCACCCATTTCTTCCAGGTTATCTAATTTGCTGGCATAGAGTTGCTCATAATATGTTCTTATAATTGTTTGTATTTCTTTGGTGTTGGTTGTGATCTCTCCTCTTTCATTCATGATTTTGTTGATTTGGGTCATTTCTCTTTTCTTTTTGATCAGTCTGGCCAGGGGTTTATCAATCTTGTTAATTCTTTCAAAGAACCAGCTCCTAGTTTCGTTGATCTGTTCTACTGTTCTTTTGGTTTCTAGTTCATTGATTTCTGCTCTGATCTTTATGATTTCTCTTCTCCTGCTGGGTTTAGGCTTTCTTTGCTGTTCTTTCTCCAGCTCCTTTAGGTGTAGGGTTAGGTTGTGTATTTGAGACCTTTCCTGTTTCTTGAGAAAGGCTTGTATTGCTATATACTTTCCTCTCAGGACTGCCTTTGCTGTATCCCAAAGATTTTGAACAGTTGTGTTTTCATTTTCATTAGTTTCCAGGAATTTTTTTAATTCTTCTTTAATTTCTTGGTTGACCCATTCATTCTTTAGTAGGATGCTCTTTAGCCTCCATGTATTTGAGTTCTTTCCGACTTTCCTCTTGTGGTTGAGTTCTAGTTTCAAAGCATTGTGGTCTGAAAATATGCAGGGAATGATCCCAATCTTTTGGTACCGATTGAGACCTGATTTGTGACCTAGGATGTGATCAATTCTGGAAAATGTTCCATGGGCACTAGAGAAGAATGTGTATTCCGTTGCTTTGGGATGGAATGTTCTGAATATGTCTGTGAAGTCCATTTGGTCCAGTGTGTCATTTAAAGTCTTTATTTCCTTGTTGATCTTTTGCTTAGATGATCTGTCCATTTCAGTCAGGGGGGTGTTAAAGTCCCCCACTATTATTGTATTGTTGTCAATGTGTTTCTTTGCTTTTGTTATTAATTGCCTTATATAATTGGCTGCTCCCATGTTCGGGGCATAGATATTTACAATTGTTAGATCTTCTTGTTGGATAGACCCTTTAAGTAGGATATAGTGTCCTTCCTCATCTCTTATTACAGTCCTTGTTTTAAAATCTAGTTTGTCTGATATAAGGATTGCCACCCCAGCTTTCTTTTGGTGTCCATTAGCATGGTAAATGGTTTTCCACCCCCTCACTTTCAATCTGGGGGTGTCTTTGGGTGTAAAATGAGTCTCTTGCAGACAGCATATTGATGGGTCTTGTTTTTTAATCCAATCTGATAGCCTGTGTCTGGGACAGAGAGAATCTTAAGCAGGCTCCACACCCAGCACGGAGCCCGACATGGGGCTCAATCCCAGGACCAGGGGATCATGACTTGAGCTGAAATCAAGAGTCTGATGCTTAACTGACTGAGCCACCCGGGCGCCCCTGAGAGCAAATAATTTTTAACATCCTCCTCTATATAACAAAATGATTTTCAGCAATAATCCTGTAGTAATCAGAAATTAGCACTCCTTGATTTGCTCTTTAATTTTAAAAACAGATACATAACTTAAAAGAATGACTTCACTTTAAAAGTTCACTCCGCTGTGGTAAAACATATCATGTATGAATGAAAATTTGCATCTGCCAAACAAAAATATCACACCTCTCGGTTCACAGTCTGTTAGCTGTTTTAATTTTCAATCCAAATAGAATTCCCAGAAATCACACGGAATTGAAGTCACTCCAGTTTCCTTTCTTTGTCTCTAGAGGCCCTGAGATCTCACTGTTGACTCAGTCTATGGTTTACATGCAGGAGAGTGAAGGACTGGGGGTGGGGGGGCGGGGGCAGTGGTTTACAGACAATTTGAAGGGGGCTCTCGCGATTCCAAACAGTTAGGGTCCGAGTCGTGGGCGGGTGTCAGAGACTGACTACATAGCTGGGAATTCTCCAGCAGAACACGATATTTATTAAAGGATAAGTAATAAAAACGTGCTCATGTGGAACTTGCCTATCTATCATTAAAACTCAACAGTAATTGTGGCCATCCTTTAGAACTTAGGCAAACATGATGGGGTTTGGAGAGTCTGTTTGATCACTTACATTGTTTAGAAATGTTGGCACACGGTGATCATAAAAAGCGAATAAATTTTTTATTTTACTTGGGTCTTTAAAATAATTATTAAACAAAGTTCTCTACAGACAATGTACCGTCTTATTGCTTGAATCCAGGGCAGACCACCCCACCCCACTCCAACACCTTACTCTTGATATGCTGCTCCTTCTGCTTATAATAGTTTGTCTATTTTAGGGGATTGAAGACTACTTGGTTTTAAAGAGTTTTGACAGTAAGGCGCTTGCACTTCTGGTTCCAAAGGTTTTTGTTCTGAGCCAAGAGAGAAAAAAAAATGCGATTAATTAATAATAGTCAATACTTAACTGCATGTCTGTTTTGTGCCAGGCCCAGTGCTCAGTGCTTTAGGAACACTATCTCCGCTTTCCTTCCAAGTGTACCCCTGTGAGATATGTTCTATTATCTCTAGTTTCAAAGAGCAGAACTGAAGCTCAGAGAGACTGCCTAACTTCCCTAAGGTCATAGCTCGTGAGTGGTAGAGAGAATGAGTCTGGCCCCAACAGCCTGACTTTAGGGCCTGTGCTCTTGATCTTTGAACTCTACTGCCTCCAACTCTGTATCCACCTACCATGTGCCTATCAAACAGAAGACAACACACCACAGTGTAACAGTAATCATTTGGGGGTATCTCTTCAGGGTCAAGAACTAAAAACGCACTATCTTACTTAATCGTCACAACGGCCCTGCAAGGAAGCATTTTGTACCCCTTTTTACCCAGCATGGGAATGACATGCAGCAAGTTAATTGCTTTTGATTATAGAGTAAATGATGGAGCTGGTGGTATTCAAGCCTATACTTTCTTCTGTGCTTTCTTTGTTACCTCATACTCGCTTCCTAAGGCACCCAATGCTGTCCGGTGGATTGAACCAGAAATATATAGGTGCACATACAATATGAGAAAATCTCCATGCATAAGAAACAAGGTGCTGGCAATCCAGTTGGAGAGCGAGGCACTTGACTTCCCAGCCTGCCTTGCAGCTAGGGTGGTGCAGTCCAGGCCAGTGAGATGTTAAGGGGAAGTCCACTGGTGAAGGTGGGTGGGCCCTGAGAAGGCTTTTGCCCTCCTCATAAAAGGGACAAACTGAGCTGTTAGGGACCTTTGCTCATTCTTTCTTCCCTGAACACAGATCTGCAGCAGCCATTTTGGAACCATGAGGTACAAGACAAAGGAAGCTCAGAGATGGCTGCCCTAATATCACAGAGCTGCTAAACCAATACCAATGACCACCTATTTCTACTTCTGTGGGAGAAAAGTCCAAAGTTCTTTCAGCTACTCTTAACTGGGTATTCTGTCACTTGCAGCAGGTACAACCTTAACTGATTCAGAAAGAAGTGAGTAGCCTCACTTTCCTTGTATCTGAGAGGTAAACCTTTGATTTCCATGCCTGTTTGAACTGATTTTTTCCCTTGCCCTAATAAAGACAGTATCCTGTATGTAATTTAAGATATCTTAGGAGTGCCTGACTGGCTCAGTTGGTAAAGCATGCAACTCTCTCTGTCTTGGGGTCATGGGTTTGATCCCCACATTGGGGGTAGTAGAGGTTACTTAAAAAAAAAAAAAGATATCTTAGGGGCACCTGGGTGGCTCAGTCATGATCCCAGGTTCCTGGGATCGAGCCCCGCATGGAGCTCCCTGCTCTGCCGGGAGCCTGCTTCTCCCTCTCCCTCTGCAGCTCCCCTCCCTCACACTTGTGCTCTCTCTCTCTCTCTCAAATAAATAAACAAAATCCTTTTTAAAAAAACATATCTTAGTGTTGTGAACATGACACTCCAAGTATCTCTATGCCTACTGCCTTTCTGAGAGCAAGAATCAGGGGTTCTTTATGAATGAGTCCCTTGCTTTGCACCAAGTGACCATGATACTTTGGCCAAAGCTAAGTTGACTCTGACTCTTGGAACTTCACTGCAAGCACCCATCTGCAGGTCAGCGAGTAGCCTCCGAGGTGGTCTGGCATGGGAGCTCTCCAGCAAAGGTACTGTGTAGCTGTTGACTGGCTCACCTATGAAACAGAAGTTGAGTCATGCAAGGGGAGGCAGAAGCCATAAAGCAAGACAAGTCACAAACAAGCAGTTGCTACGAAGCAATGTAAGTCAGGAACACGTAGGAACCAAGAGGTAGAGAGAAGGAAAGACAAAAAGTTATAGGGTAACAACAGGAGAATCGTAACTATGACAAAGGCGGGAAGCCACCAATGGCTGCTACTGAGGGAACCATAAGATGCTGGGCCTCTCCCCAGCTGACCTTCTAAAGTTCTGTGCGGCCACGGGAACTGCTATGATTCCTGACGGATCGTGGACCATACTCTGTGGCTGGTGAAGCCGTTCCTCTAGCTGACCTCCCAGAGAGAGTTAAAATAACCCTCTAGGCAGTCCGAAAGCTTAACCAACATGTTGGCAACTCAGGGCCACCATTCCCATCATCAGTCCTCGTGGTATGTTGCACACACACCCATGGTGCCCAGGGATTATGGGTGGGATGCCTGTGGACCAAATACATGTGTTGCTTAGCCTCCATGATATCTTAAGAAGATGTGCATCGGGAGGCCTTTGCATGGTGTGCGTGCTCTTCCCTCAGTCACGGCCCCTACCCCTCTCGATTGCTAATTCCTGCCCTACTCCGCACACTTACACCACCTCCTTGGTCTCTGGAGGCCCGTGAGTGGCAGCCTCTGGCAGATGATGCAGAGGGGGCTTTACGCTGCTGCCTGGGGGCTTCACGCAGCTGGCCCCCCTTCCCCGGCAGCGGCAGACCCGTGCTCTCTAGGCAGGACAGGAAGCTGCTGCTTTCCCAGAATCTTCCTGGTTTCTAAGGAGAGAGAGAGAGAGAGCACGCGAGCGAAGCGAGCGAAGCGAGCGTGGGCCTGTTGCCACCCCCACAGACCACAGAGCTGGCGTCTTCTGTCACTTCATCATCCCCTTGCTTCTCCACTGCGCTTCCTAACTCCTGTCGCCACTTCTAATCACATCCAGCACCACTTACCACGGCGGCTCTCATCTCTCCTGGCCTCCTGTGGCTTTCAGCATGCCTGTCTTATGGGGTGTTTGTGGGCTTGACCTTTGTGGTCTGAACCAATTAGCGGGTGCTTTTCCTTCAGCCCAGCAGGCCACAAATCCCTGCCCAGTGTGGTCCCTTAGCTTAGTGGTGCTGGTGAGCTGGCCCTCGGGGCCAGTGCTCTACTGTCTATCAGTTCCTTGTCTGTTGTCTCGAAGACTTCTTGAGTCCTGAGGGATTCCAGAAGCCTGAGGGATCCGGAAAATGTGGGTAGTGCAGAGGTGGGGCTTGTCTCTGAAAATAACAGCCTGCGGAGGTGGTGGAAGGAGAGAGTACGGGAGACTGGCTGGTGTCTGAGGTGGTCAAGGAATTTTCTTCCCGGGCTGGGTTACAAAAGACAACACAGGGATTACAAAGAACATCCCAGACTGCAGAGGAGGCAGCCCAAGAGAAAGGTGGGGGATGGTGCACAGCACAGTGTCCACACACAGGAGTGTGTATGCGCATGCATGTGCCTGTGTGCACGCTTCTGCATACACGTGTGTGTGTGTGTGTGTGTGTGTGTGTGTGTGTGTGTGTGTGTACAGGGACTAGTGCTGGGGAGCTGTGGAAAATAAAGTAAGGTAGGAAACAATTATGCAAGATCCACATTGAGGATCACTGCAGTGGGTAGTTTAGAGCCACTGAAAGGGAGAGGGAATCGGGCCCAGGTACCCATGTATGTCATGACCCAAAGGCAAAGCAGGAATGGCAAATAAATCATCCAAGGAGATTCTGAAGGTGCAATCGAGAAAAGCCTGGATGGTTAGCTCAATTTGAAGGAGTGAGTGGAGAAAACCATCAATGTTGATGCCAAAGTTTTGAGCTCAGGGGCATACTGGCACTGCCTGTACAACGGAAAGTTTGAGAGAGCTGAAAAGAGAGAATGAATTCTGTTTTAGAAGGGACATTTCATCCTTCAGAAAGAGACTTTCCTTCCTCATTGATTTACTTGGCTGCCCGTGTGGTTGCCAGAGCAGCTTTGCGTCTGGAGGGCGATGGAGAAGCCTGGGGAACGAGGACAGGCTCCTCTCTGACCCACGTCTCCACATTTCTCAGCCAATAGGACAGCAGAAGTTTCCTCTGGACATCAAGTGGCTACAGGTCTCTCAGTGACGGCTCTGGCCAGAATGAGACAGACATCAACTAGTTAGTCCAAGAGAGGAGCTCAGAAGCTCATTACTTGATGTGACTTCAGAGGAACGCTCACATTCTTTTGCTGACCAGCAGGCACAGACTGAATTTGGCCCCATCAGCACGCTGGCAGGAGGCCACGCTGTTAAATGGAAACTGACCCATCATAGGAAGAAAGTGAAGGGCAAGTGATTATTCCATTCCACATTCCTTGCCATACACCCCATCCCTGCCTCTGTATTCAGAACACTTTCAAACTTGATATAGTGAGACCCCATCATTGTTCTGAGGCTGTTTAAATTTCAGCTGGGAGTTTAGGAAACTTTCTGCATCCCAAGGACCTAAATGGGGGCTCCCGTGGTGGGCAGTCATGCCCTTGAGTTTCAAATTGGCTGTGCGTTTTAGGGCACAGAACTACTAGGCCTGTATAATCCCAAATGTTAGCAGGCAAACCTCACTGTCACAAGACCACTCAGTTCATTTAGGAACAGTTAGCTTTTCTCTGCTGCCAGGCATTCTGGAAGTCCTGGATTGTCCCCATGGCATTGAGCACAATGAGCAGCTTTCCACGCATGGGTTTCATGCATGCAGAGCTAACCCGGAGCTCCAGCTTTGCTTCCACCAGCTGCTCTGACCTGGCAAATAAACTCACCTTTCTAAGCCTTGGTCTCCTTATCAGTAAAATGGGGGTTCTAATGCCTAGTTCAGAGTGTTGTTGTGATAAATACACTATATAGAAGGGATGTGCTAGTAATCCACTGCTGCGTAACAAATTACCCCTAAAACGTAGTGGCTTAAAGCAACAATAAGCATTCCTTATCTCATAGTTTCTGAGGGTCAGGAATGTAGGAGTGGCTGAGCTGGGTGGTTCTGGATGGAATTTCTCAGACTGTCCAGCCGGATGGCAACTAGGACTGCGGTCATCGGATGGCTAGAGGAACCACTTCTAGGGCTGCTCATTGCATTAGGTGGATAAGCTGGTACTTGGCAGGAGGTCTTGGCTCCTCTCCACGTGGGCCTCTCTATGGGATGACTAGCGTGTCCCTGGTGCATGGTGCTGGCTTCCCCCAGAGCAATCCATGCAAGAGACCAAAGGCAGAAGTTGCAATGCCTTTTTAAGACTTAGCCCCGGGAGTCACATATTGCCACCTCTCCTGTATGCTATTGGTCATACAGGTCAGCCCTGATTCAGTGTGGGAGGGGACCTTACGAGCACATGCGTACCAGGAAGCAAGGATCACTGAGGGCTGCCTTGAATGCTGGCAACCGCAAGGGCTTACACAGCACCTCGCTAAATGGTAGCTCCTAAGAGGATTATGATCCTCTGCTTCATATCACTTCCACAAAGAAAGAATGCTTCCTTTTCTTTTGCTCTAAAGGGCTGAGCATTGCGTTTCTACTCTCACATCTAGTGGCCCTCCAGTGCCATCCATGGTGATGTCAGAAAGGGCAGCACCCCGTGGCCCCACAAGAGTGACCCTTAAAGATAAACTCAGAAACTTTAGCCTCTTCTATTTCTTTCCTCATTTATATAATCAGAATCCCTCACAGCACTTCTTGATTTCTCTGTTGATTGAATGGTGCAGCCAATCATGATCCACGGGACATAAGCAATTGCTGCAGCAAGAAAGATGCTGACTTGCAGTTTCTGGTCCAGCTCTGCTAGGAAGAAAGCAGTGACCCATGTCACCCCTGTGACAAGAGCAGGGACTGTGCTAGAAATGGAAGTGTGCCGTTAAGGGGCAACTAAAGAAGTGTTTATCAGCAGCAACCCCAACTACCTGATAACCCTAAGCCACAGGTGATGGTGATTTTCCCTACATCCTTATAGCAGATGTTGCACATTCGATGAGACTCTGGTTGGCTGGTGATAGAATGGCTGAGGACACCTCGGTGACAGAAGCTGCCAGTTGTTTCCCAATGTCAGTACTTCTTTTCTTCCACAGTTAGAGAACTCCTAATCATGAGCTGGGAACAAGACACCCCAGAATAAAAATTACATTAATCAGGCTCCCTTGACAAAGTTCTGGCCAATGGGATGTAAATGGAGGTCATATATGCAACTTCCGGAGAGGGAGCATGTATTTCTTCTCTTACTCTTTCCTTTTTGCTGGAATTCTGATGAAATGACTGGAGCCCCAGGAGCCATTTTAGACCATGAGTTGACCTTGGGAATGGAAGCCACTCGTGGCAGGGCAAAAAGATAGAAGAAACTTGGGTCCCTCACACCATAGAGCTCTCCTCCAACCCTGGGCTGCCTGCCCAGGACATTAGAAAGAAAGAAGCTTTTCATTTAAAAAAAAAAAAATCATCCTTTTTGTTGTTGTTGTTGTTACTTTATAACAAACCTAAGCCCAACCAGCACAGCTTCCTATTGCAACGGCCATTAGTACAGTCCTTGCACATGATCTGCTACCAGGCATGCATTTACCCGCTGCTGGAAAGTCTACAGAAATGATCCTAGTAGGAAAAAGATAAATCATCATTTATAATTTCATGTAACATTTATTGAGGCAAGTCACAGTGAGGGCTTCAAAGATGAACATGGAGCTCAACTACCAAATTACAGCGAGGAGGTCAAGCAGCTGTATACTGAGTTTGTTCTGAGTTTCTCCTCTTTCTTGGGCCCCCTGTTACCACTGCTTTGTTTTTCAGGCATTCGCCCTTCCATTCTGTCATTCATTCATTCAACAAACATCTAGGAAGAACTTTCACATGTCCGGCATCATGCCAAGTTGTGCTGGAATCACACTGACTTACTGAAGCAGATGTGATACGTGTCCCTGTGAAGTTAGCAGCACAGGGTGATGCAGTGTCAGGTGGGTATACTTTGGGTTCCTTTGCCTTTAAAAAACTAAAATTGTAATAACATCATTTCTTATTTCAAAAATGACATATATTCAGTAAATGAACAAAAGAAAATGATCACATATAGTTCGGGAACAAATATTACCAACATTTTGCCATTTTTCAAAAGTCTTAATATAAATATACCTTTTTTTTTACATTGGGATTACTTTTTTTTTTACTGATTTTTTTCACTTAATATCATATTGTGAACATTTCACCATGACAAGAAACACACTCCTACAACACTTTGAGAGGCGACCATGTATTCCACTGGACGGGGCTATGTAACTTCTGCAGTCCCCCATTGCTGGACACATAGGCAGGCCTTAATTTTCACTATTATAAAGAGCTACTATAATGGATATTCCTATAGCTAAACATTTGATATACTTATGATTATTTCCTTGGAATAAATTCTTAAAAGTAGAATTGCTAGACCAAAATGTATATATAATGCTAAGAGTTTGGGTACAAATCTAAATGAACTTTAAGTGGTTAGACAAATTCAGTCTCCTCCTAGCAGGCCAAGAATTCCCTGAATTCTTTTTTTTTTTTTTTTTTAATATAAGGATTTTGAGAGGACTCCCATAATTTGATGAATCACTTACATCTTCACATGAATCATTTTTCCAGACTGCGTTCCTCCCCAGAGGAAAGAACAGAGCTCCTGGAGAAGGAGGGAATCTGGCAATGGGCACAGACATATGGGCCAGGCCTGGTAACCGCAGCCTTAGCAAAAGTCCTGCTCCAAGATCAGACCTGCCTGACTCCTGCAGAATGTGCTTTGAGCTGATGGAGATGCTCACTCCCAAGTAGAATGCTCCAATTCAAGCCCCCGGTCCGGCTGGAGCAGTTCGCTCTGGCGAGGACAGCGCCACATCCCTTCCCTTCCCTGCGTTCATCTTCTCTCCCCTTTCCTGCTCACCCTCATTCTTCGCCATCTGATTATTCTTTTCCAAAACAAATAGAGCTTTACTGGATTTTCTATTTATAAAATGATATAAACCCTGTGAAGTGATTTTAAAAGACATCTAGAAAAGGAGAAAGAAAAAAATAAAAATCACCTCCGAATTTTGCTCCCCAGTGATACGACCACTGTTAATACATAGGTGAACATCCTTCCAGATGCCTCGCTGCATTATACGACGCCTCCCAATTAGCGTTTAATCTTACAACAAATTCATGAGATGGGCAGCATTACCTTTCTTTTGTGATTATGGGAACTGAAGTGTTAGAGATGTCAAGTTACTTGCTCAAGGTTATGGAACTGGTATGAGGGGAGCCGGGATTTGACCTGACTCATACTTATCCCCAAGCCTGCAAGTCTCAACCACTGCATGATTTCTCCAACTCTCTTGCTTTCCTCTTTCTGTATACATATTTGTATAAATGGAGTCCCTTTATTTCCTGTATTTATTTCATTCGAAAAGGTGCTGTGGGCAAAGATGTTGAGGCAGTGGGCTGTAAAGTTTAACTCTTAACCGACGGCCTCCTGAATCTGTGACTTGGGGCTGCTTAACCTCAGGTGATGTTCCTCATCGGTAAAATGAAGATCATCATACCTAATTTAAGGAGTGGTTATGAGCATCGAACCACACCATATATACAAAACACCTGCCACATGGTCAACTCATTAAATAGCAATTCTTATTACCTTTCTGGGAAGAAATATGGATCACCATTTGAATGGCAGTTCATTATGATATTGTGGGCATGTAGTAAGATGTATTTAACACACATTAAATACAGTCTTGTCTTGACAGACATTACATTGTCTATCATGGTCTGGCTTGTCACTAATGTGCATTTAACACTCATCTTTGCACACTTGTCCAGCTGCCCCCTAAGGATAAAGTCCTAAAAGAAGAATGGGATCAAAGTGGATGGATAAGACAAATCTACCCTGCAGATGCGTTGTACCAACTTACTTCAAGAGCAGGGTCCTTTGTGTGGGAAATGGTTGTAGGGCAGTCTCCCCTCCAGTTTCTTGTTCTTCCTTCTCTGCTACTTGTGAGAGGCCAGGTACTTTCTAGAGACTTCTACCACCCATTAACTCTGCTACAACTCTTCCTACCTTCCTTCCTTCCTTCCTCCCTCCCTCCCTCCTTTCCTTCCTTCCTTCCTTCCTTCCTTCCTTCCTTCCGTCCGTCCTCAGATTAAAAGAACCTGTTCGGTGTCATAGCCAGGAACCCCAGACCTTCTGTTACAAAGGGTAAAATTAAAGGTGCCATCATCAGTTGAAAACAATACAAAAATTGCTGGAACTCAGTTTTGCTGAATCCTCCTACATGAAAGCCCTGTGTGTGTGTGTGTTGGATCTATGTGGTATCTTTGCACATAGGCAAATACAGATTTGGATTATTTATATAGAAGAGGTATGTGTCTAAGGGATTTACACACACATGCAAATATGTGCATGTCTACATATGTGTGTGCACACATGCATGTATGTATATATATAACATATGTGACCAAAAATGTAAAGCAGAAAAATATAACCCCTTCTTTTTTTCTTCCTAGAGAAAGAGAGAGAGCATGAGCGCGGCAGGGGGAGGGGTTGGGGGTGGGTAGAGGGAGAGAGAGAATCTCAAGCAGGCTCCATACCCGGCAAGGAGCCTGATGCTGCGCTTGATCATGACCTAAGATCATGCAGGAACTTGAGATCACGACCTAAGCTGAACTCAAGAGTGGGACGCTGAACCGACTGAGCCACCCAGGCACCCTTATAACCCCTTCTTCTCAAGCTCCAGACTGACATTTCCTAAAGGAGTATGAAATATGCCTTTGTTTTTTCATGTTTACAAATACTATGGCATACTAAATACTTTTCTGATTTTCACAGGCATTGCTGACCTACATATGACATTGTTTTTAAAAGATTTATTTTAGAGAGAGAGAGAAAGAGAGAGAGAGCACCCGAGTCAGGGGAGGGGCAGAGGGAGAGAATCTTAAGCAGGCTCCCCATGGAGCCCAGAGCCCAAGGCGGGGCTGGATCTTGTGACCCTGAGATCACCACCTAAGCTGAAACCAGCAGTCAGTCTCTCAGCTGACTGCACCACCCAGGCGCCCCTTCACGTGACATTTTTGTAACAAGCCTGCACCTTAAAACCAGCCTAGGTGAGGGCAGAAGTGGTGGGGAGCCAGCTGGGCGTTTGCAGGTGATTAGAAGGTGAATACTTGCTGTGGATTTCCCTCTTAGGTCTACAGCTCCACCCTCCACTACCCTGAAAAAACCCTCAGGACACAGAAACTCAGCTACTCCCTTCTTTGACTTTGTATACATCGGGGACATATAAAGAGGTTTCAATTTTTTTTTTTTTAAATTCAGTTTTACTCTAAATTTCTTAAGGAAAGGAGCCATACAGGACTCCAGTTGGGATGAAGCTGTAATCAGATCATCTGATTTACCTGCCTCCAGTGCGACTGGGCTCTTCCCAACAATACACTCCCCAGAGTTTTCCTGTTTGGAGTCAAGCCCCTGGGACAATGCCTCACAGTGAAGCCAACCATGCAATTAGGCAGAGGACAGCTCTCTCTCTCTCTCTCTCTCTCTCTCTCGGTTTTTTTCAATGTAGTTGCATCTGCGGTTTGTGTCAATTCTAATAAGGCTCAAGCCATGCACCCTCCAGCCAAACATTAACAAGGAGACAAGGAGATAAGGCGGGAAGTCTATATTATTTTCATTTTTAAACACATTGAAAAATTTCAGAAATGCAATGTAAGCTGTAGCAGAATCCCCACCATTCCTAATACTTCACCGGGTTCAGGGTTTGCAAACTTCAGTGGAAAAGAGCAATGCGTCGGGAAACTTGCGCTCGTCCCAGCTCTGGTGCTAACCAGCTGTGTGAGCGGGGGCAGCTCACTGCATTCAGTCGTCCCCTCCCGATGGCCACACTTACAAGCATTTTTCCATCTAACTCATGGAGTTGCCACTGTAAGAACCAACTGAAGTAACATCAAAGCATTTTGGAAATACCACAATGCAAGGTATTTACCAGTGCTAGCCTGGTTTATTTGAATTGCCTGAGAAGATCTAGAAGGGAGGGGAAAAACTGATTTTATTCCGCTCCCTGCTCCCATCATCCTCCTGAGCAGACACAGGGCTAATTCTTCTCTGTCCACGCAAACCAATCAGCACTGAAGTCTGCCAGTTCTTGCTCCAGCTCCTAAGTACCTCAAGGGAAGGAGATTCTATCCCACCCAGGTAATTCATTCCCCAGTTCAGAAATCCTCATTATCAGGGAGTGGTTTCAAAGTCCGCCGGCCCGGCCAAGTGAATTAATTGCCTCTTATTTTGATCTCGGAGGAGATAAGGATTATCTCCTTCACCCTGGCCTGACCCTGAAGGCTGTTTAGATTCTTCCCCTGCTGCTGTGTCTTCTTTCTTTCTCTTTCCTGTGAAGGAAAAGCAAGAATTTATTGTAGATGCTGTTAAGAGGAATGTCAAGACTTTATTTTCTATGCAGTTCAAAAGATGATCCTGCAAGAACAGAAGACTCAGAATGAGGCTGAGGATGGGCTTCTAGATAAGAGGAATATTTGCGTGTTGCTAACAAAGCAACATACCACAAAGGGCTCCTCCTGATGTTGATCACTGAATTCCAGTCTAGTGCCCGGGAAAGAACCTGGGCAAGGCAGACAACAGAAAACAGTGTTTCACAGCGATAGTCACGGAGGCATCAGACCAGAGTTCTGAAAAGTCTCTTGCCACTAGCCCAGCAAGGGTAGGGACCCAGCAATGCTCTGTGTTTCAGAATCTTCCTTTGAGAATGCTCTAATGGCCCTCAGCAAACAAGACTCAGGGGCATTTATTCCCACCCTCGGTATTTTTACAGAAAGAAAAATTCAAATACACTCTTGTTCTTTTTTGCATCTTTTTGCACTTACATGAATGAACTCTTTATCAAAGCTCAGGGTTTTTTTTTCCCCCCCCAGTGGTGCTATAGTATTGAAATAAGTTCCAGCACTGTGATTTCAACAGTGAGACTTTTATTTTTTGCTTTCCAGAACAAAAGGGCTGCTTTCTATAAAGTGGATCATTCTGAGTTTGAGAAAATGGCGGGTTGGGAGACAGGCATGGGAAACTGCCACCCTTAAAGTCTAAGTTGGCTTATACCAAGGACTTCTGAAGATCAGAAACCCACTGGCCTATAATCACTGCAGTAGCAATGCTTTCCTTGTGGCTGTTGTATGTAAGGGTGAGTCTCCAAGCCCAGAGTCACCTGCAAAGTCTTGGAATGCAGCCCACCTTCAGCTCTGTCAGCCCTTTCAGCACGTGGTCCTTGGCATTGGATCCAGGCCTTAGGCCTGCTCTTGACATTAGTGGGGCCCAGAGCAACAGCACAACTGGAAGCCCCCAACACTCAGCCTGCCCTACGTCTCTTCCCACCCCTGGTTCCATCTTGCACCAAAGCTTCCTCCATGCCCCCATAAAAGGCTGCCCTCAGCCACAGCCCGGGTCAATCAGAGAGCAACCCATCCTTAGGATCTAGGGAAGAGATCCACATAGGCCTTGCTAATTAGCTTTTAACCCTGCAGGCAATTCTGAGATTCTGGGTAACCAGAGCATATTCTAGAATAGGCATAGGAGGATGAGCTCCAGGTGGCACATCCTCTTGGCTCCCTGGTCTCTTTGCTCCATGGAGAAGGTACAGAGGCAGGGAGGGTCTGGAGCAGGGCCATCTAAAACTCACTATGCTTGCTAACTGTAGGCAAGTTGCTTACACTATCTCTGACTCAAAGCCCCCATCTGTTAAATGAAAATAATAGTAACACATCTCACAGGCTGTTGTGAGCCCTCGAACATTAGCAAATTCATACAAAGCACTTAGAACAGTGAGGGCTCTTAGTGAGCCCTTGGTAAGTGACAGACTGCGTTCTAAGCAGGGAACCACCCACCCTGCAATTGCATTCACATCCAGTCCCATTTAAATGCTCTCGCCACCACACAGTTGCCGTGAACAGTGCTCTAGACCAACCCTGTTCAACAGAAACATGGTGCAAGTCAATAAGGAACTTAAAATTTCCTGGTAGCTACATTAAAAAAAAGAAGAAGAAAAAGAAACAGGTAAAATTAATCTGACAATATATTAAATTTAACCTGCTTTATCGAAGATATTAATCATTTCAACATGTAATCACTATAAAAGTTACTATCGAGATATTTTATATTCTTTTATTCGTAATAAAGCTTCAAAATTGTGTTTATTTTATACTTACAGCAGATTACAACTTGGACTGGCCACGTTTCACATGCCCAGTAGCCACGCGTGGCTCATGGGCACATTATTAGACCTTGCAGCTCTAGATCCTTGCTACTCCAAGTGTGGCCTGCTACCCAACCGCATCTGTACCGTCTGGGGGCTCACTAGAAACGCAGAATCTCCAGCCCCAGCCAGGCCTACTGAATCAGAATCTGCATTTCAGCCAGACCCCCACGTGGTCTGTGTACACAGTCAAGTTGGAGCAGTATTGCTGGCTGGAAGCAAACTGGGAGCTCGTGGAGAGCAGAAAGGGATTCTCTCCTCCTACCTTTCCTTCTGTGTGCCTCTTTTTCCCTGTGGCTTTCCAGAAGATGCCAGCCCTGGCTCCATCGGAGACCCCTTTAGAGAGCTTTAAAAAATAGGATACCTGGACTCCGCTCCAGAGACCCTGATATAATTGGTCCAGGGAGGAACCCCGGGCAACAGGTAGAGTGAAAGAAGTTCCACAGGTGATATTAACATACAGCCTGGGCAGAGAGTCCCAGGCTCGCCCAACACCCAACCCTGGCCTCACTCAGTCCTGCCATGTGACAGGGTAAACACACCTGAACTTATATCTGCAAGGGCTTCGGGCAGGTTGAGTAATGCAGTTTGTGCAAGCCGCCTCAGCTCTGTAAAATCGCACAAATACTCCTCATTGTCCCACAGACTCCCAGGAATCGATGCCATATGTGAAAACAGTATCCCTCTGAGAAGCTAAGGCATTCTTAATTTGCCTTTTGCTGTCCGTTCCTAGCTACACCTGCTAGCTCAGCTAATACCCCTGGTGTGACTGAAATATGGAGGGCATACGCAATTGATACATTTATTACATAACTAATTGTCCTAATGAAAGTGCCCATGTTCAACATATGGATATTGTTGGTCCTTTCCAGGAAACAGTTGTTTATTAATAAATAAACAGATAGTTGCTGAATCTCTACTGTGCCCGATCTAATGAGGCTGCAAAAGTGTTTCCACGTGGCAGTCTACCTTCAAGGACCTCATCACCTTGTGGGGACTGGCAAGGGTCCGCAATTCGGGACAATCAAGTCCTATCTGTGCTTCAAGCTTCTCCATCTCTGAAAGTGGAAGTAACATCTAAAATCTTTATTCCCAGTACTTAGGATGTCCGAGGGATTTCCAACACCATCCCCCTTTTATTTTTTTATATTACAACTAGCATTTTTTAACCTTAAAAAGTAATCTAGCTCCCTCAAGTCACCCAGTTTCTTCTTACCAAAAAAAGCTTTTTGGATGAGGCATAAATAAATGTAATTTTAAATCATTGGGGGCCCAACTTGATAACGTTTCCCCACTGTTTTTGGAATCCTCTATAATTACCATAATAATGAAATGGCCACAGACAGGAAACATTTTTCATCATGTAAATCATGAACACTGAAAAGGAAGGCTTCTTGGTATTCTTTTTCTTTCCAGAATGTGGGGAAGGGGGGGCAGCGGATGTGCACCTGTTCCCACGCTTGCATTTTCTTGCCTGGTAGGGGCTCAGGGAAAGGGCAAAGGATCCCAGCTGCAACACAGCACGCCATCACCTGTTCCTTGACATCTCCCACCCAGACGGCACCCCGGCATTACCATTACATGGTGACTACAGCTTGCAAAATGTATTTCTGCCAAAAGTGTTGTGCAAACTTAAAGGAGAGAGTCAAAAAGACAGTGAGAGAGGCTAAGGGTAAGGGGGGAAATATGAGAGAAGATGGCTCTGAAAGCCTGCTTTAGGGTAGACACGAGGACCAGTGAGACCCAAAAGACAGAGGCCAGACACCCCATGAGCCACCGAGGACCTACATTTTCTCTGGGAGCGCCTCGGCTGTCCTCACCGGAAACTGACGGGTCTTCTGCCCGAAGCAAAAAGTCTCATTTTAGGAACAAATTGATTAGACAGCACACTGGTCATTCTGTTGTGTTGCCCTGAGTTTTAGTGCGGCCACCTTGAGGAACAGTTTAACAGACACCGAGTTGGCGGCTGACAACCAAAGAGCCTCCCCGACAGAAGCCATGGCTGGAGCTGGATGCAAACGGAGCACCCTGGCCGTCGGGCTCCTGCATGCAGCCAGGTGACAGGGACCCAGTAGGGGCCTCTCTGGCTCCGGCTTGCAATCCTTTATCAGGGACCTGCTGCCCACACTTCACTCTGGGAGCTGGATGCCTGGCCGGGGTGCAGGCACACGGTGCTTGCTGAGCCGGTGTGCTTTTTTAGAAGAAGGTGGCAGGAAAGGGAAGTGGGAAGAGAGTGACTAATAAGGAAGTTGTTATGAAATAGAACCTGTCTGGGTTTGGAAGCCTGTGTGACAGCTCCAGGTGGAGAGGGAGAGAGCCTGTTTTTAGGGCTGACAAACACAGAGGTGCAGTGTCACTCCAGGCAGTGCCGCTGTCCCCCCCCCCCCCAGAGCCCAGGGCAAGTGTCCCTGTGTCAGGAGTGGCCCACGCAGCAACAGACGGCTGTAGACAGACGCAGGATCTGCATTGTCAGAGCGTGAGCTGAAGAGGCCTGACACGTCCACAACCGAATGAAGGCAAAATGAAAGGACTGGGGCGTTAATGATAAAGAAAATACAGCAACATAGCAGGAAATGTCGACAATTAAAGGAGAAAAGCCATGGTATTCTACCTCCCTAATGAAGGTATTTTCATCTTGCAAAAGCTTTTCTAGCCTTGCCTACACTTACACATTTTTATGAAATTTTCGGCGGGCTCTGAATTTCATACCACTTTTCTCATTCATAAACATTTCCCAGCCTTCCTTCAGACTCTTCTTATCAGTGGTAATTGTTACAGAAGAATCCACCTAATGGATATACCATAATTTACTGAAATATTCCTCCATTCTGTAAGTAGATTGCTCTCTTTTTAAAAATAGCTTTATTGAGGTATAATGGGTATATGATAAATTGTATAAGTTTAAAAGGTACAGTTTGATAAGTTCAATACATGTATCACCTGTGAAACCCTCACCACAATCGATATAGAAATATACCTATCTCCCCCCCAAATTTCCTCCTGCCCCTTGGCAATCTCTCCCTCCCCTCCAAGTCATTTCCGTGTGATAGACTGTTATTCCGGTAGTCCTCAGTGCCTCCTGGTATCTGCGTCCTGAGGCAGTCCCCTCCCCTCGAATCTGGGTGGCCCTGTGATCCACTTTGAATAATAGAATGTGATGAAACTGACACCATGCTAGTCTCAGGCTAAGCCTTAGAAAATACTAGCAACTTGTGTTCTTGCACACTTGAAATGTTTCTTCTTGGAACCTAGCCGCCATGCCATGGGGAAGCTCAAGCAACCATGTAGACCAGACCTCTGGTCCACCAATAACCAGTGCTTTGGGCCTTCTGGGCATGCTGGTGCTCCAGCCCACACCACAGGAAGCATGGTAGCCCAGCCAGCCCACAGCATCCTGACAAATAATAAATACATTATTGTGGTTTCAGCCACCAAGTTTGGAGTGTCTCGTTACACAATTGCCAGTAAGAAAGACAGGCCAAGAACATTAGTGATTATTGTTAGGAGAGGCTCCCATTCTCTGAGAATGCCATGAGAGAGGACAAGGGATGTGAGGCAGGATTGTTCTCCAGCTCCATGGCACTCTCCAGTGATCACCTAATTATTGCCTCCTTTCCAGCTAAACTTGGCAGTGTGCTTCCATTTACTGTCCATCCTTCCTCACTTGGAGTTCACTCCTAGAACTGAGCTTTTGATCTTATCACCCCTTGAAAATGCTCTCCCTGGGGTCAGCAGTGACTTCACTGTTGCTTCACCAAGCAGATGCTTTCCAGCCCTCACCTTACTTGACCTATCAGCTGCATTTCTCTGCTAATCATTCCCTTCTGTAACTTGTCTTTTCCCTATGTGCATTGGGTAGGATAAATACTGATTTAGCCACATTTAAGAGACCTAAAGAAATAGTTGCTTAAAAAGCATAGGATTTTATTTCACTTTCATGCAAGCATTGGACTCAGTATTTTGGCTCTGCTCTGAGACACTGTCAGAGACCCAGATTCTTTCCATCTTCTTGCTCCAAAATTCCTGGCTGTTCCACCTGTGTGTGTGGTCCAAGATGGCTCTTCACCACTACTTCATTCCACTACTGGAAAAGGGGAAAATACAGAGGGGAGAACATGCCCCTTCTCTTTTGGAGAATCACCTATAGTTGCAAATAGCATTTCTGTTTGCATCCCATTAGCCTGAACAAAGTCACATGGTCCTATCTAGCTGCAATGAAGGCTGGGAAATGGAGTCTTTTTTTGTTTTTTTAAGATTTTATTTATTTATTTGAGAGAGAGGGAGAGAGAGCGAGAGAGAGCACGAGTGGGGTGCTCCCAGGACTCCAGGATCATGACCTGAGCCGAAGCCAGATGCTTAACCGACTGAGCCACCTAGGTGCCCCCCACACACTCCTTTTTAAGGTTTATTTATTCATTTTCGAGAGAGAGAGAGCACAAGTGAAAGGGGCAGAGGGAGAGGGAGAGAGAAACTCAAGCAGACTCCACACTGAGTGTGGAGCCCAACATGGGGCTCAATCTCACAACCCTGAGATCATGACCTGAGCCAAAACCAAGAGTGGGACACCCAATAGACTGTGCCACCCAGGGATCTTTGGGAAATGTAGTCTTTAGCTGGATTGCCATGAATCCTGTCAAAAATTCTACCACCATGGAAGAGAGAACAGATGTTGGGTCAACTAGCATTCTCTGTCATACCCACCTATGTGACTACTACACCCAGATTTCTTGTATGTATTTAGGGACATAAGATTTTTTTTTTTTTTTTAAAGATGGGATCATACCATATATATGTTTTGGTAATCAGATCTCTCCCCCATTAGTGTATTGTAAAAGTTTATGTCAATAAATACACTTAAATAACATGACTTTTCATGTTGGATGGTGGAATCTCATATGTATATGCCATAACACTCTTTATTAACCATTTAGGTAATTTCAATCTGTCCTTTATGAGTAATATTAGCATGAAAATTCTTGTGACTTCCTTAAAATCAATTCCCTGATTTGGAAATGCTGGACGAAAAATCATTTTTTTTAAAGATTTTATTTATTTATTTGACAGAGAGAGAGACAGCAAGAGAGGGAACACAAGCAGAGGGCGTGGGAGAGGGAGAAGCAGGCTTCCCGCTGAGCAGGGAGCCCGACGCGGGGCTCCATCCCAGGACCCTGGGATCATGACCTGAGCCGAAGGCAGACGCTTAACGACTGAGCCACCCAGGCGCCCTACCAAAAATCATTTTTAATATATATTCTTCTCCAGTTTACAACGTCTAGACTAGAGAAAGGTTGGAGGCAAGTTGAACCACTGCATAGCATATGGTGGATTAGGGACGCCAAGTTCAAAAGAACCACATCCTAGAAACTAGTATTTCAAGAAGCAGAATTAATTTTGGCGAAATAACATCATTAATCACACTAATCCATTTTAATTTGGCTGGGTCTTTTTAATTTGTAATCTCGCCTTTGGTTTTGTAGTTGTAAAGAGTGTATACGTCAGTATTTAGGAAATGTCCTAATTTAAGAAATTCAAATCAATGGTGGGACTCTATAAGATACTGTCATTCTCAAGTCTGAGAAATCATGTCCTATCTTATCTAATCTTCAAATAAATCCTTAAAAATATGTATTATCATTCCCATTTTATAGATGAGAAAACTGAGACTCGACGAGTTTCAGTGAGCTGCCCAAACTCACACAACTAATCAAAGGCAGAGCCGGAATTTGAACCCAGGCAGGGCTGTCTCCAAAGCCCATGATTTCAATGCTAACTCCCTAATTAGCAGTGCTGGACTTGTGAATGGTGTGTGTCTCTCCCACCCGAGCCCTCTCACCTTGCTTTTGACCTTCCACTGCCATCTGCCCAGCCAAATCTACACAGTCTGAGAGTTTAGAGATTCGTGACCAGGTGAGAGGTCAAGACTTGGACATCTGGGATTTGGGTCTCGGAGGGACCGAGAATGCAGAAAGGCTTAGGAGGAATCTGTGATCAGAGCAGTTATCAACAACCTCTCAGTCACCTCAGGTTTTATGGCCTGTGAATCTAACCAGCATTTACAGTCTTGTTTTTATGGGTAAATATCATGTAAGTGCCAACAAACATTTGGAACCAGCTGGATATAATCTAAACTGCTTATGTTCAGATCAAGTCTGTTTGATGAGGAATCTGCTGAGAAGGTGGTGTCTGCCTCCGTTATGGGTGGGTTAGCATTCTCTCTGTTTAGTGTCCCACCCTGTCCTCCTGGCTCTGTCTGCCACTTCATGAAGGGCCTGGAATCAGAAGGGTTTAGTAGAGGCTCATCAGCACATGTGGGCAGTGGGACCTGAAGGATGTACCTGGCGAAAGACATGAAACAATGCACGGGGAAGACAGGGAAGGAAATGTAGTGAAATGTTAGTAGTGGTTGTCTCTGGGCTGGTAGCATTATGGGAGATTTACGTCTTCTTCTTTATACTTTTCTACAATATCAATACATTGCTTTTGATATGAAGAAAAAATATTTGGGGGATGAAAGAGAAAGGCATTTATGACAAAACTCACTCCTGGAAAGGCGCGCTCTTGCCGCACACAGCCATCTGTTATGTTTTCCTAAGTGTCCCCCAGTGTAAGAAGACAATAGGAGCCACAGATTGGATTTGGAGTAAAATATGGACAATTGTGATGGCTGGAAGCGTGCCAAGGCACTTGTTAAAGATGTAGGCAGCGACATACTTCTTTGTTTCTTCTCCATTGACTCCTATCCAGCTGAGCATTTATTCCTCTCTCCTTCCCCACCCCCCCAAGCCTGGGCTCTCCCCCCTCCCTCTAGTGACGGGCATTTGAAAGGGAAGCTTATGTGGTCCTCCAGAATAAAGGTGGTGCCTGCTCCTTAATCCACTGTGGTTGTCCTGGGTATGAGGCTCCTTTGGCTACCTGCTGCTGCTGCCGGCATTGGTTCTATACCTTTGGTGGGCTCTCCTCCAAGCCGTAGGCTGCCATAGTGTGGGCATATGGGCACCTCCTCACTGACACAGGCCCTGCCCTGAAACCCTCTGGGGCAATCAGTGGCTCCTTCTCTGAGACGTTAATATAACTTTCCACTGGGGGCCCACACCCCCCAAATCCACAACCTCCCAACCACCTCTTAGTATTCAGGCTGCAGCCCCTCCCGTCCTTTAGCCCCCATCTCAAACTCCTGGGCTCCACCCGCCCTGCTCCAACCCTTCCCCATTTTGGGTAACTCCCAACTCTCCCTAGAAGGGTCCAGAATGACTAAATAGAGACCTGGGTGGGGTTGTCTTTTCAGCAGCTTTTATTTATTTGTTTATTTTTAAAAAGATTTTATTTATTTATTTGAGAGAGAGAGAATGAGAGACAGAGAGCACGAGAGGGAAGAGGGTCAGAGGGAGAAGCAGACTCCCTGCCGAGCAGGGAGCCCGATGCGGGACTCGATGCGGGACTGGATCCCGGGATTCCAGGATCACGACCTGAGCCGAAGGCAGTCGCTTAACCAACTGAGCCACCCAGGCACCCCTTTTCAGCAGCTTTTAAAACACAGAAAAGCCAATCATTCTCTGTGGAAGAGTGGGCACAGAACTGAAGAACACAAAAGCCTGGCTCTTTGCTGTGAGGGAAAGGGAGGAAATTGTCTTATTGTTTTCCTCAGGAGTCTAAAGCAGCAAAATAAATCACTAACTGGGTGTTATATGCAAACAAAATATGTTAACTAATTACTCCAACTGCCCAGGTGTATCTGAGGGCAGGGGAACCACGAGGGGACCGTCATCTAAACATACTCTCCAATGTCATGTCCCTTCAACCATTTTACCTGTGGGAGACCGCACATAACATCAAATTTACTGTCTTCACCATGTTAAAATTACAGTTCAGCAGCATGAAGCACATTCACATTGCCCTGCAACCATCACCGACTGTTCATCACCAGAACTTTCTCTTCTTCCCAAACTGAAACTCTTGACCAATTAAACACTAGCTCCCTATTTCTGCCTCCCCACAGCCTCTGGCAACTACCCTTCCACTTTCTGTCTCTATGAATCCAACTACCCCAAGTACTTCATATAAGGGGAACTATACAGTATTTGTCCTTTTGTGACTGGCTTATTTCATTTAGCATGATGTTCTCAAGGTTCATCCGTGTTACAACATGGGTCAGAATTTCCTTCCTTTTTTTAAGGCTGAATAGTATTCCATTGCATGTGTATATCACATTTTATTTATCCATGTTTATCCATCAATGGACATGGGGTGCTTCCAATCTTTTGGCTATTGTAAATAATGCTGCTATGAATATTGATACATAAATATCACTTCAAGTCCCTCTTTTCCATTCTTTCTGTTTCAACAACTTTTTTGAAGGTCCTATATTGACACAATGGTTATTAAGTCTATGTTGAAAATCATAGGGTAAAATTAAGACAGTAAGATATGGAGAAGCTGGTCCAAGCGTGACTCCTGCTGATGCTCACACCTCTACTGATGGCAGCCCAGTGAGCTTGCTCTGCCTCTGGCAGGAAATTTCTCAGTGATTCTCCCAGACAAATCACTGAAGATAAGCAAATAACACTGAGAAAAGATAAAGAGAATTGGGCGCTTTCAATTTGTCCATAACTGGACTCAGGTGCCTTTCCCCGATATAAGGTAATCCTGAAGGATTCCTTTTTGAAAATCAAGTGTTGACTAGGTGAATCTCCAGGGCCCAGGCTACATCTCTGGCTTGTCACCATCTGGGCAGTGTGATCTCAATCAGAACAGGAGGAAAACCCACTAAGGCAGGGAAAACGATATTAGCTATCTTTACACCTTGGCTACCCCACCTCGAAGAAGGACATGGCTTTGGTAAGTATCTCCAGTCTTCTTTCTTCTTTCTTTTTTTTCTCCTCCTCCTCCTCCTCCTCTTCCTCCCTTCTCCCCCTCCCCCTCCTCCTCCTTCTTCCTCGTCTTCTTCCTCTTCCTCCTCTTCCTCTTCCTCGTCTTCGTCTTCTTCTTCCTCTTCCTCCTCTTCTTCCTCATCTTCTTCTTCCTCGTCTTCTTCCTCTTCCTCTTCTTCCTCTTCCTCCTCTTCTTCTTCTTCCTCCTCTTTCTTCTTCTTCCTCTTCCTCTTCCTCCTCCTCCTTCTTCTTCTTCCTCTGCCTCTTCTTCTTCTTCTTCCTCTTCCTCTTCTTCTTCTTCCTTGTCTTCTTCCTCTTCCTTCTTCCTCTTCCTCTTCCTCTTCCTCCTTCTTCCTCTTCCTCCTCCTCCTCCTCTTCCTCTTCTTCTTCTTCTTCTTTTTTAATTAGCTCTGTCTAAAACTAAAACCAAAACCAAAATAAGCTCTTTTTGGTCAAACCAAATTATTAAAACATTCTGAATAGCCTCAGCATTAACAAAAAATGAGACCAAGTTTGCTTTCATTTTTGTTTTTAAAGAACGAAATCAAGCATCTGAAATCTGATGGGTGTTAACTCACTGAAACCCTGCATAGGGGTTTCCGGACTGAGCTTTGCTTTGCACCAAACAACCGGGGCAAAGGGATGGGGAAGGGATCTTTGGAGCCCAACTGTAACAAGCTGCCACTTGGGAGGCCAGGTTAAAAGGCTATTCAACTGGAGGGCTAACACTCAGAAAAGATTACTTTTATATGAAGATAAACATGAATATCTTATAGAAAAGAAGACAAGTTTTCCATTCAGAAGGCTAAGAGGAAACTGAAACTTGAAGTGAACCAGTTGGGTCGCAAGCCCCAGGACCTGGGGATAAGCATGTACTCTTGTTTGCACTTCTGGAAACTTCACTGAAAAACATCTGAGAAGGTACTAGGTAGCCTTGGTCCCTCTCTCAATGTCATGACTTCTCACCTTCAGTTCAGTATTAGCCAGTATGGTAGCCACTGTAACGAGCAAGCTCCAAATGTCAGTGGTTTAACACAAAAAAGTTTACATGTTCGCTCACATCACATCCAGTGAAGACGGGGCTGTGGTGTGTATGACAGGCTCTGTTCCATGCTGTCATTCAGTGACCCAGGCCCCTTCCATCTTGTGGCTCTTTTGTCACCTAGGGTTTTAGAGTCCTCTACTAGGTTCTCTACATCCAGCCAGCAGATCAACGAAGAGAGAGGGTGTGGAGGATCTCACAGAAGGTTTTGGGAGCCAGGCCTGGAAGTGGTGTCCATCGCTCCACCCACATTTCATTGGCCAGGACTAGTCACATGGTCCCTGCTTGCAAGGGGGCTGGGAGATGTCATCTGGCAGTGCCCACAGGAGGAGCAGAGCACACAGATAATTGGCAGGCACCAGCAGCTTCTATCTCGAATGAACTGGCTTATTCTTTTTAACGTTTTCCTTTATGCTCTCCGGACAGAGCATATAATGGCCCACTCACAAATCTACACTAGATTCCTGGCCAGTCCATGGTTGTTTATCACAGGCTTCTGTTCTCAAAGCTGCCAGGCCTCCAGGGGCCATTTTCTGCAGCGGAGGGTGGGGGGGGTGGGGGGAGTGGGATGGGGGAGTGGGTGGGGGGGTGGGGGGGTGGGGGGGTGGGGAGTAGCCCTTCCCCTGTTCTGCGACCTACTGTCACCTGGGGCAGTGGGGAGAGGACTTAGCAGCTTTGCTGGGGCATCCTGCCTTCACCATCCACCTTACAATCTCACCCCAGTATCACAGATCTCTTTAGAAAAACAACTTCTCTAGCTTTTGTTCTTAACTTTTCTCTCTTAGAAGGGCTCCCAAACTGTCCGTGGAACCAAAGAGAGGCACAGCCACCTGCATCCTGTCCCCTCGCCAGGAACTCTCCAACACCAGGTACCACTTCTCACTTGTAGTCAAATGCAGAGATTCCAGGCCACTGAAATCAACCAAATCTTTGGGTCCACTGCCTCAGCAGGCCACCAAACAAACCAAGACAAGTCTGAGTGCCTTGTTGAGGCTTAATTAGTCACCAAATTAATTATCTGTTATTTCCTCCGTTACAGATGGAGAAAAAAAATGAACGTCTGTGAGTGTGGCAAAATCAGAGAAGGTGGATTATAACTGTGAGGCAGCATACGGAGCAGCCTGACTGAGCTTCAGGGCCGTACAATGATGGCTGCAGCATTAGGAGCCGAGAACAAGGCGGGCTTTGGCTCAGAGGACCAACAGGAAAGGGCGGTCTTAGGGACGTTCCTTAGGAATAAGCAGCCAGCCTGCTGATAGATGCAATGTGTCAGAGTCCTTGGCAAAGGGACTTCTATTGAATCTGAAGTTGTGTGGGCTTCTTTGAAAATACTGGTGTCAATCCAAGTCTTTTATTGCCACTGCATTTTTATTTCCTTTTCTCACTTATGTTTATATTTCTCATTGCCCACCCTAGTCCTGCATGGTTTACCTGCCATTTTACATACCAGCGACACAGATCTTTTTTAACCACAGTGAGGTCACATCCTAACATTATTAATAGGCCTTTTGTTAATTTTGAGTGAGAGGAAAAATTCTCCAGTTCTTCATGTAGATCTTGATTGGGCTTGAATAGAAAAAGCATTTTATTTTCTCCTCTAGTATTTATTAAGCATCATACCATGCTAACATTTCTCTGGGGCTTCAAATGATTTTGACGGAGTAGTGGATGAGGGGAACATCCACCCCCAATTTTTCCCTCTTTCTCTCCTTGGCCTCTTATGGTCCTCCTTCCACACCACTGCCTCCAAAAGAAAGTCACCTCATGGGTCAAAGTTCACAGTGGACCCTTTCCGAAACACCGCACGGAGTCTGCCCTCTTGCCGCACGGCAAATCTGTCATCCAGCAGGTGGTCCCTTTTCCTCACCTGTATAATGAAGCATATGATTTATTACAAACTGGGTCCAAGGCCAAATTTCTATTCATAAAACCCTGTCATCTTTGGATGAACTGTACTGTTTAAGGGCCAAGATTATGATGAAACACTGGCTCAGCAGCTCACAATGGTGGGAATTAGGAAATGCAGAAAAACCTTCAACAGTGTACAGAGACATTCAGAATACCCAGCTTCTGAGCTGTCGGTGGAGGTGGCCTCATTTCGTTCACAGTGCTAATATTTCCAAGCCTGGATCCTCATACAGTTATTGAACGACTTGTCTTGAGATCAGTCCAATGCTCTTATTTCAGATCTGTCAAAATACCACCTCTTCCAAGAAGTTCACTAAAATTACGTGGAAGTGAAATAACGATCTTCTTTCCTTTTTCAGCTGCCTTGGAACAGCCTCTCCTCTCGTGGCACCAAAACTTGAACCAGCTATTTACTTCATCTCCAGATGGGTTCTTTTATCTATAAATGCATTACTGTAACATTTCCTAGAACACAAATGGCTGAAGATATCAGACAGAGCCAGCACAGGAGATATTTAAGAATAGAGACTTTGCCTTATTCAACCTTGTGTGTTCTATAGGGCCCACTACCTGGTAGGTGCTGAACAGTAGGTGGATGAATGAATTTAATAATAAGACGCCACTGGTTTTATCACCCAAAAAGACTCTGAGAGGCTCTGTATGATCCCTACCATGTTTCAGGGTTCTTGAAGACTGTGCTTGTGTCTCAAAAAAGAAAGTATAGGGCGCCTGGGTAGCTCAGTCAGTTAAGCATCTGACTCTTGATTTGGGGTCAGGTCATGATCTCAGGGTCGTGCAATCGAGCCCCGTGTCAGGCTCCATGCTGGGCATGGAACCTGCTTAAGATTTTCTCTCTCTCTCTGGGGCACCTGGGTGGCTCAGTCATTAAGCATCTGCCTTCGGCTCAGGTCATAATCCCAGGGTCCTTGGATTGAGCCCCGCGTCAGGCTCTGTGCTGGGCATGGAACCTGCTTAAGATTTTCTCTCTCTCTCTCCCTCTGCCCCTCCCCCCCCAAAAAAAGTATAAATAAGAGAAACAACTTGGACCTTGGACACACAGTCACAAAGCCAGACAAACCTAGCCCTGAAGTGAGCAGTGGCAATTGTCCAGCCATTGATTTCTTCATATCTGGACATTTGCAGGAATGATGAGATGCTGCCTTTACAGTGACTCCAAATTGCTGCTTCTTAGTCCCTTAGCTTCTACAAGGTAATCTTGTCTTCTGACCCCAAACCACAACGGTCAGAGCTGCAGAACAATATACTATAGCAAGAGAAGTGCACACTGCCTCAGCATTTCTCAAAGTGTGTCCCACCCAGCCACAGTCTCAGGAGCTACCTGTGCCAGAACATGCTCGGGGGCCAAGTGAGTTGGTCAACGTTACACATTATGCCCCCATCTCAGGCACTACAACGTGCACTTGTATGTTAAAGACTCTGGGAAGTGGGCCTGCTAAATATATTTGATCCTAGAGCCCTATTTTCATATAACGTCTATCACTTTTACACAGAATACACTTTAAGAAAGACATTGTTGCCTGAAGTGTCATTGACAGTGTTTTCATGCAGGTGGAGCAGGATCTGCAACCTGCAATATGTTTGTGCCAGAAATGGCATGCAGGTCATTGGCTACCAACAGACTTTTCCCCTATTTTACTGAAAGGTGACCCTGACCATCTGCCATAGGAGTTACATGTAGCTACACACCCTGCAAATGAGGCTTGGCAGGTAGACCAGAAAGACCTGAAAGTGGGCAACTTGATTGCACAGTCTTGTGAAGGCTGGCACCATGGGGTAGAGCTGCCAGCCCCCAGCCTGGGTCTCATTCCTGGAGACGCAGCAATGGAAACACATTTGACACTTAAGTCAGTGGCAGATCAGAGACCGGCATATTTCCTACAAAGATGAGATTTGAGGGCATGTTCATGGTATTTGCTGTTATTACTTTGAAATAGGTCCACAACCTAGCAGCCTAGATGGGGAAATATGCATAATTTTCTTTGCAAAATTACAATGGTCCCAGGGGTTATTCGGGCTCCCAGGGCAAAAATATGTACCAGACATTGGTATGTGAGACAGGTTTCCCAATCTTGATGGCAGGAAGCTAAGGCGTCCTATTCAGTCACAGCATTGTGGTTTTCCTGGTGTTCAGGGGCTAGACTGGCGTTTTCTCTGATGAGATTCTCTCCTCCCCTCTGTCCTTCTATGCTGTGTCCCTTTGCCCAGTGATTGGCCTGACACCCACCTTGCTTCAGGGATGAGGAGACACTGCAAAAAGCTGAGAAATACCTGAAGAAGTCAGTTCTTGGCCTTTGATTGTCAAGAGCCTAAGTCTCAGGAACAACAAGAAAAACCCAGGGTGTGAAAAATAGATTTGTAAAAAAACCTGATGAGGGGACATGGTTTCCTCTCCTGATCCCCACGCCCTCATCCAAACTGGAGTTTTCCCAGTGGGGGAAGGAGAGCAGATTGGAAGGAGTGGGAAGCCACTGATGGGTTCTGGGGGTGTGCTGTGCCCTGCTCTCTACTCCACACTGAGATTTAGAGAAGGCAAGGGATGATGGAAGGATCTGGAAGGTGGGAGAGATTGGAGTGTGTAGATTTATGGAAGTGGCAAGATGGCAGAGAAGATGTCTGCAGGCTTTACCAAGTTCTCTGTGAGAGCCAGCGGGCCACCAGGTGCCCAAGAGTGGCACTAAACTCGCACAGAGAGAGAGCGGAGACAGAAGGGAACACAGGGTACCTCAGCAGTGAATCAACAACCAGAACAACAGACATGAGGACACAGGCACAGCCGGGACCCCTTAGGACCATGTCAGCACCCTAAGGATGAGGAGAAGACACCGTGGGGGGAGTGTGAGCCTCTGACAACGTCACCGGGCCAGGCTGCTATTCCAGCATAAACCGTCACGTGAAAAAGAAATCAACCCTCTCATTTAAGAGACTGTGATTTAGTCTGTCCTGTGCTTGGAGAGCCGAGCGGAAGGAGGGAGAGCCCACCGACGGCAGACAGACACACACGGGCACTGAGGAGGAAGCTGACGATGTGTACGGAAGCGCCCGGGAGGCTGTGGGGATGCCCAGGGCGGGCGAAGGGGATAAGCAGGGCCCCGAAAGCAGCCACTGGGTAGCTGCTCGCCCACGCCTCCCGTCTTCCGTCTCTCAGAATGGCATCCGGCACCTTCTGGGGAAGCAGATTTTCTCCCTGTCTGCTCTACTAGTCAAGACTCCTGCTTGTTAGTGAGGAAAACCCCACCTTCAATGAACTTAAACAAGAAAGGCAGTGTGTTGGTTTGTGTAACAGCAAAGTGAGACATCCGTCCATCTCAGATGAGGTACTACTGGACCCAGTAGCTCAAGTCCTATAATCACACTCGTGCTCTGACTCCCTCTTGCCCGTTTTAAGAGTTTTTGTGGACTTCAGTCTCCAGCAACCCACCCCCCCCCGCTCCCTGACCGTGGATGGGGCTGAAACCACCAACCTTCTAAACTTCGGGTCCTTCTGGTGATCGGCGCCATCCAAGGCTCTCTGGGGACCCCACCTGAAGTCACCTCACTGGCATAAAGTCAAGTGTGACAGAAAGGAGCTTGTTATGAAACACAAAAGACAGCCCTACGATGAAGTTCCAAGGCTTTTGGAACTTCAGCACCAGGAATCAGAGACAAAGGCCAAATATATATGTCTTATTATATACCACAAGAAGACCATGTTTCACAGTTGTGGCCTATGCCTAGCACAGTGGCTGGCCCAGTGGGCAAGCAGTCAGCATTTGCTCAGTGAATGAGTGAGCTAACCAACGAATACGTATTTCCTCTGAAGTGTAGGAGAAGCTCCCCCAGGCGCTGGGGTGCCAGAGTTGAGCCCTGGCCTTGGAGCCACTTGGATAATTAAAAATGGCTTGTGCCCGCCTTCCAGGGGAGCCCTGGGTGGATTTGGAAGTGTGTCTCTCCCCTTCACAAGAGAAGTGGGCTTTTGGTTGGCTCCCTGAATGGCTGGTCCTAATGTACCCAGGGGAAGCAGCTCTCTACAGGACAAAGGGACGCAGGCCACCTTGTTTCCAGTTTCCTGGCCAGGTCCTCCCTCCTCCTCCTCCTCCTGGGCAAGACAGCCTCAGATGGGGCTTCAAGGAGGTCGGCACTGGCAGCTGCAGGAACCTCTCAGAAGCAGACTCCTAGTAAATTAGCCGCTCGAGAAAGAGACCTGAACCCACCAAGAGAGCAGTGCCATGGGATTGTGTAGTCCCAGTACTGAAGAGAATTGTTTTCCCTGAAAAACAGATTCCCAGAAATACTAAGGTAGAAGGTAATCAATATAATTCCAACGAGGGAATTCCTATCAGGAGGTTGGGGGATGGGGGACGAATAACACTATTAATGATTCTGTTCAGTCACTTTCCCATCTGTTGTCTAAAAAAAACAATAAATAAATAAAATCAAAGATAGGCACGTTATTTCTGCTCTTGCCAAACCCAACAGGCATGACTACCATCATAAATAAGAAACCTAGATCTTATTTCATTGACATTAATGCTCAAAGGATTATAAAAATAAGTCAAAACAGTATTCAAAGTATATAAAATTTGAATATGTTTCCATCAAATAATGCAAATGAAAATAAAGGTGAAAAACATGAAACATTTTTAAATGTTCATGTTTTCAAAGATGCATTTGTCTTCTAAAAATTAGAAATTTATCTTTAAAATTAAAAGGCAAAACGTAACATATAATATGTGAAGTTTCAATCAAAATTATTTAAATAAAATCATTTTAGAAAAATAAAGTTGTTCATGATTCTAGTGTTCCACGTCCATCGAGTTGCCAATATAAGAAATGCATCACATTACTCATGTTACATCAAGATCTATGTAAATGAAAATCATTTAAATGTAATATGAGTTAATATAGCAAAATATTCCCCAGTTGCCATGTGCATCTGTTGTAAATACCACACCAATCTGTGAGCACCCCCAGATCCAGAACCAGGAATTGAAACTCAAAGAGAAGCAAGGATGCCCAGCTCCATGAGGAACTGACACTTGGTTAAGCAACAGCCTACTACTACATTTATGCTAGTTGAGGGGAAGGGCTTGACGCATTGATTGATTTGTCATTTAGGTTGACTGAGTACTTATGCACCTCGAATCCTCCCTGCACTCCAAAGTTCTCCATGCCCACCTGAGTCAGGAACAGTAGAAGCCCTAAGCCTTCTTGGCATCCAGAGGTGGTCTCTTTTGGGCACACAGTGCAGATGTGGAGGTCTGGGGCCTGAGACCTGAGGAGGGGCTGGTAACAACAGAGGCTGTTTGGGGTATGGATCACGCTCTGCCAGGTGCTGATCAGATAGATCCCCAGGGAGAAAAGGCCCGTGTGCTCTTCAATACATTTATTTTTGTGTGGTTTGTGGTACGGGGGCCCTGGAAAGCAGGAGTGGGCAAACCTTTTCTGTCCAGGGCCAGAGAGTAAATATTTTTGGCTTTCGTCTTTATTGAGATTACTCAAGTCTGCCATCGTAATACAAAAGCAGCCAAAGACAATTTGTAAATGAATGAGCGCGACTGTGTTTTTTTTTTTTTTTTTTCATCTGGTACACTACTTTTATTTGTAGAAAGACTTGCAAAGGGCCTTTAGCCACTTCAGCCTGCTTCACACAAATGACATAAGCCATGTGGTTGTCCAAGTGGTTTCTCCATTCTGCAAGGATCTACCTCCCCCATTCTTGTGCTGGTGTTCAACCTGAGTTTAATTCTCACATGCATTTGGCAGGAACAATCTTCCACTGAGCTCTATATAGTTTGGTAATTTAGCAGCTTTCTTAATTTTTAAAAAAATTTTTTATTGTTATGTTAATCACCATACACTACATCATTAGTTTTTGATGTAGTGTTCCATGATTCATTGTTTGTGCATAACACCCAGTGCTCCACGCAGAACGTGCCCTCTTTAATACCCATCACCAGGCTAACCCATCCCCCCACCCCCCTCCCCTCTAGAACCCTCAGTTTGTTTTTCAGAGCCCATCGTCTCTCATGGTTCGTCTCCCCCTCCGACTTACTCCCCTTCATTCTTCCCCTCCTGCTAACTACGTCTTCTTTTTTTTTTCTTAACATATATTGCATTATTTGTTTCAGAAGTACAGATCTGTGATTCAACAGTCTTGCACAATTCACAGCGCTCCCCATAGCACATACCCTCCCCAATGTCTATCACCCAGCCACCCCCTCCCTCCCACCCCCCACCACTCCAGCAACCCTCAGTTTGTTTCCTGAGATTAAGAATTCCTCACATCAGTGAGGTCATATGATACATGTCTTTCTCTGATTGACTTATTTCACTCAGCATAACACCCTCCAGTTCCACCCACGTCGTTGCAAATGGCAAGATCTCATTCCTTTTGATGGCTGCATAATATTCCATCGTGTATATATACCACATCTTCTTTATCCATTCATCTGTCGATGGACATCTTGGCTCTTTCCCCAGTTTGGCTATTGTGGACATTGCTGCTATAAACATTGGGGTGCACGTACCCCTTCGGATCCCTACATTTGTATCTTTGTGGTAAATACCCAGTGAGCACGACTGTGTTCTAATCAGACGTGATTTACCCAAACAGGCTGGATTTGGTCCAGTTTGCAGGCCTTTCTAACTAACACACGGGGCCCTGGGCAGGGCCGCTCTTGTCTGAATCTAAAGGCTGTCTGATTTCTGACTGTTCCAGCCCCACAACCTCATGAGTTTAAGCACTCCTAAAGCAAGGGATTCCTAAGAAACACGAAACCTTTGTGATCATCGGCTAAACCTCGCCTGGTTTCTCGTAGCCCCCTGAGAGTGCTGGCCACATAGCTGTGTGACCTTGGGCAGGTCATTAAACCCCTTCCTCTCAGCTTCATTCCTTCATCTGTAAAGTGATCACCTTGCACCATTCGCCCTCTCGGAGCACCGCGGAGAAAGTCAAAACAGTGATGACAGTTAACACTTGCTAAGTGCGTTGCTGTTTTCCAAATCGTTTCCTATCTGACCCTTATAAGAATCTTAGGAGGTAGTCGGTCCCAACCCCATTTATACAGGCGTGGAAACTGTGAGGCAAAGAGTATGTAAGTAACTTGCTAAAGGACCCTCGCACGGTAACCAGCAGAAACCAGGTCTCAAAGGCAAGTATCTTCATTCTCAAGGTAGGGCCACTTTTGCCTCAACTCTCTGGGATCTCCATGTGAATATTCAGTGCTACGTGAAACCACTGCTGTTGGGAGACATTTTTTTCATCTTAGACCCTTGACCCTCCGGATTATAATTCTCCTAATATTTAAACTTATTATAGACACTAGACATTCTGTCACAACGTCTGTGACACAGTTATTACTGAACAAACACCATTTATACCTGTATCTTGGGTTGTGCCGTTAGGAACAGAAAACATACCAACTTTATTTTCTCCCCATATGGGCTTTTTCATTAGGTTGCCAATGAGCAAGCTCATTGCCAATTCAGCGGTGATTATATAAGCACTGCTTCTTTCCCCCAGATGACTCTCACCTGCACAGGTTCAACACGCCTGCAAGAAGGACATTCAGGAAGCTCCTCTGCCTAATGGGGTTCGCGATTAGACCTGATGCTGCCTCATTTACTCACAGGGGCTGCTTCCCAAGTGGGGCACATTTTGCAATTCTCCATTCCAAGCCAAACTTCAATCTCTTTCATTTCAGTGGAATTACAGTTTGTCACATAGCTCTAGAAACTGGGCTGTTTGACTTCTAATGTTTACAGATGTTTCATAGTTTACTTGTTTTTGTGCTAAGGGGCCGTAATAAGAATTATGTCCATTACTCATTAAACATTTGATTCTTTCTGACATTTTCAATCCTATGAGCTCTATGCTTCCTCATACTCACATTTAACTGTTCCCTCACAATGTTTGCCCTTTCTCATACAGATTTGGCAACTTTTTAAAAAAGATTTTATTTATTTATTTGACAGAGAGAGACACAGCGAGAGAGGGAACACAAGCAGGGGATGTGGGGGAGGGAGAAGCAGGCTTCCCGCCCAGCAAGGAGCCCGATGCGGGCCTCGATCCCAGGACCCTGGGACCATGACCTGAGCTGAAGGCAGACACTTAACGACTGAGCCACCCAGGCGCCCCCATACTTGGCAATTTTCATCTTATGGAGCTCTGCACCATGGTAGCTACAGATCACATATGGTCACTAAAGTTTAAATTAGTTAGATTTGAAAATTTACTCTCTCTAGCCCAATTTCATGTGCCAATGGCTATACAATCCTGGGCAGCACAGACATAGCCCTTTTTAATTATTGCAGAATGTTCTACTGCAGAATATTCTACTGAATGTTCTAGCGCTGTATAATGGATTTAGAAACTAATTTGGACAGGGGCGCCTGGGTGGCTCAGTCGTTGGGCGTCTGCCTTCGGCTCAGGTCATGATCCCAGGGTCCTGGGATTGAGTCCCACATCGGGCTCCCTCCTTGGCGGGAAGCCTGCTTCTGCCTCTCACACTCCCACTGCTTGTGTTCCTGCTCTCGCTGCCTCTGTCTCTGTCAAATAAATAAATAAAATCTTTAAAAAATATATTAAAGAAACTAATTTGGACAAACTTCATAACTGGTACAGATTCATCTGAGAACTGCTCTTGACCCACACTTTCTTCTTTTAAACCACCCAGACTAATACTAAGACCAAGACTCCAGTAATCTCAGGGACCAATTGCTGATTATATATCATGTGCCATGCATTGAACTAAGCCCTTACTCTATCCCATCTCACTGAATCTTTATAATATGTTCATGTTATTATCAAGACTTATTAGGAACCTGAGGCCCAGGGCCACATAGTAAAAGGCAGATTGGAGATCTGACCAATGTTTTTCTGGCTTTAGAGCTTGAGCTCTCAAATACTCAGTGATACCAGCTCCTCACCCTCATTTTCCTCTGCCCCTTACGCTGATGTGGGCCTGGCTAGGCAACCTAGGGATGGGGCTGAGGCCGGACGTCATGCTGGAGGGGTGCCCTGCCAAAATCGAGAGCAGAGCAGGACGTGAGGAGGCAGCGTGAGGGTATCTGGGTGGGGGGAAGAGCCCAGGCTAATTTTTTGCCATAATGGAGGTAGTGTCCTTCATGACACAACTACTGAGGCTTTTTAGAACCTGGATACCTTTCCACTGGAAACACCCAAATAAGAAAAATCACCGGTTGGGCTGTTAGGAGCAGTGAGTAAAATTTGACATTAACCAAAAGAACCGAATGCGTGGGCTGCTGCTTCTCATTACTCTCTTTTTCATTTTTTCTTTCTGAGAACACTTATTTCCTTCCACAGGCCCCACCCCGGGCCAGCTATTATCACAGTCTGTGTTTCACACACTTTCTCCGGGCCAACTCTATGAGAAGACTGGCCACAGCCACTTGTTCAAAACAAACAGTCCATATGTCTGCCCTGAATACTGACTTCCTACTTTGAAGCTTACATTTAGATTTGGTTTTAATGCAAACCAATCTACAGATTAGAGAGCCGAAAATTGTGTCTCTGGGAGGCAGCCTGGAGGTTTTCTTGAGCTCGCTGTGAAAACCGTGTTTCACATCAGGCATGAATTTCTTACTAGCCCTTCTTTCCTAGCGTTCCTTTCTTCCCTTATAATTTTTCTTTCTTTCACATGAGCCTTTGAAACTTGGCATGCCAGCTGTCAGGACTATTTATACTATTACTTTTTTTTATAGGTCATAACTTTGCTGGACTGAGCAAATCCAAATTGGGATAAGTAACACAGAGCGTCCTCCCAAATAAGGTCCAGGATACAGAGGACATTTCCTTGCAATCAAACAGTGTTACATGATCTCCAGGATCGGATGTGGCCTCCAACCTACTCTAGAAGGAAGAGTCCTAGATGACAGAATGGAGAACTGCAGGAGTCTGCCTCCCAGGGCCATGGTCTCTTGGACCTGAATATGGTGTGCCAGCTCCAGTAATAAGACCGTTCATTAAGCATCCACCTGGCAAATCAGACACATTGGGTAATTAGCAGTGATGAGTAAGAAGACAAGAGCAGACCAGTTAAAAAACCTCCACCTATTAGTCACATTCACAAGTTACCAATTACCAAACACCAGCCAAATTTTGTCCATAATCAAGAATTTAAAAAAGATCTATTGAGAAGGCAGACTTTTGAGATCATGATGTCAGAGCTGGGTTGAACTGCATGAGTGAGTCAGAATGGAAATTAGTCATTAGGTCAACAGACAAAGTGAATAATAGAAGATAATAAGACTTGGAAGAGTCAGAACCAACTGGCTGAGACATAAAAGCACCATATGGCCAAAGCTGAATTTCAAGATTTCAAGACCTGGGCAAAATCGTTACTAGACTTCATAATGTTGAGTGAACTGTAGGCTCTGAGAATCATGGACCATGCCTATTTTTACTTCCCATTGTATCCCCAGCACCAAATAGCACCCAGCATATTCAGTAATTAATCAATCAAGTGAAATGAAGTAATCAATGAAGTAATCAATCAATCAAGTGAAATTCGTCTTCTTTTGTCACAAGTACTGCCTCTCTTGGTCACGTATCTCCAGGGTATCCTGAGAAGTTGGTAGCTTCCCAGGTGCCCCAAATGGGCAGACCTCAGTAAACTGTGGTCTGTTCTTCAAGCAGTCCTGTTTTGTCTCATTTTTCTGCTCTCCATCAAACCTCAAACTATGCTGGAACCCTCCCTCTACAGGGCCAGTTCATTTCATTAACTCATTTGTACTGGGTCAATGAGTGGAAATAAATATATGGCAATAAGTGTGACCATCCCTCCTTATAACACATTTTAATTTTAATGTTATGGTGAAGAGCGAGGACTTTGGAATCACACTTGGACTGGAATCTTCTACTCAATAGCTGTAAGACCCTGAACAAGTTATTTAGATTCTCTAAGCCTTCATTTCCTCATCTGTAAATAAGGGTTATAAATAGCACAATCCCTACCTCACAGCCTACTTGGGAGCAGGAAGTAAAACTACCCAAGTAAAGTGCCCAGCATAGTGCCTGTCCCATGGAAAGCACACATTAAATCAGCAGGTTCTCCAAGTGTTGTCCCCAGACTCCAGCATCAGCATCCCTAGGAATTGGTGAGAAATGCAAATTCTTGGTCCCACCCCAAAACAACTGAATCAGAAACTCTGGGTGTGGCGCCCAATAACCTGTGTTTTAACAAGATTTCCAGGTGATTCTGACACAAGCTGAAGTTTGAGAACCACTGTGGCAAATGTCAGCAATAAATTATAATAATAATGTAGTATAATAGTTAGCATTTATACTATCATAATGCATTGATATGACTAGTACTTTGCCAGGGACCATGTAAAATACTTCAGTGCAGTTGTTTTCAAACCAAGTTCTGGGAAGCTTTGGGGCTCAGGGAGATACGTAGGCCACCTCCGAATCTCAAGGGACAGGTCACGAGAAAAGATCTAGGCTGTCCCCAGCTCTGTTCTGACAAGGGACTCCACTTCATCAGCTTCAAATACTTCAGTTCCATCCCATGTTAAATTTGCGGGACAAAAGGGTTCTGTTCCGATATAAATCTGGAAAATCCCCACCTTGCCCCAAGTACCAATGGAAGTCTGGCCAGCTGTGGGGGAGATTCAGGGGCCTAGGAGATTTTTCCCAGGCCTGTCACCACATGGGGTGATGAATGCTGGCCCTCCATTCAGATCCCAATCCCACAAGCGTGCTTTAGGAACTGTGCAGACTACCTTTTGTCTTACATCATTTCATTAAATCCTTACAAGGTGTTATTCTCCCTCCTTTTCAGGGGAGAAAATGAAAATGCAGACATTAAGTAAATGTGTCCAAGGTCACCCAGGTAGTGTGGCTGGGACTAGAAGGCAGATCACCTGATACTGAGATTTGCTCTCAATCTCCAAGAATGGCTGCTGGTCACGCTTGAGCAGATAACCTCACCATGCAGGACAATTACCCACAGGGGTACTGGGATGAGCTCTGCAGGGACATTCAGATCATACTCTTGGACTCACAAATAGAAGGCAGGTTGCTTGTGCTCTACCACTTGCTCAGCACCAAGCCTGGGCCAATTGATTGGTTTCTTTCAAAATGAGTCATAATCACAACAAATTAGAAAGTCCCCATTCAGAGGGGCTTTTCCCTTTTTGCTAAATCAGGTGGGGAAGATGATGTCAGCATACTTGGCATGCAAGAGTAGTGAGCTGAGAGTCTGAAGCTGAGTCTCAGTCTACTCCTTTAGACCTTAGTCGGCTGCCTAACCAAGTGGCCAAACTTGTTACTTATCATCCAAGGTGGACTTTGAAACAGAATTAGACGATGTTGAGAGATCTTCACGCTCCCTGGAAAGGTGAACTAGATAAATATTTTGTCACTAATTGCAGTATTACTTATTCATATATTAACCTATCCCACAAATGTTTACGAAGCTCTTACTAGGTGCCAGGTGTCCTGCTAGGTATTGAGGCCAGCCACAACTGTAAAGACAACAGATGTGGCCCCAGCCTTCATGGAGCCTACAGTCTGGTGGCGATGAGAAATTGCCGTTAATGGTCCTGCACTGATCACACAGAAGTACTGTTAAGTATTTAGGAGGTGCTCAGCACAGTACTAAGTGCTGCACACAAATTATCTCACTGAATTCTCACAACAGTCCTACGAGGTAGGAATAATGATCTCCACATTACAGAAGAGGAAACTGGGGCTCAGAAAGTTCAAGTAACTTGCCAAAGTGGAGTCCACTGCCACCGAGTGGCAGGATCTGATTTATAAGCCGCTCCCTTAGCCTCTATATCATAGGAATGTGTGCATGTATGTCCACATACAAGGAATATCTTTTTTTCGAGTGCCTGGAAGATTATCCATGTATAGTGAGTTCTTTTTCTTTCTTTCCTTTTTTTTTTTTTTAAGTAATCTCTATGCCCAATGTGGGGCTCGAACTCATGACTCTGAGATCAAGAGCTGCATGTTCTACCAACCAAGCCAGCCAGGTGCCCTTATAGTGAGTTCTTAATAAAGAGTTATTAATTAAATATACCCATCCAGGTCAAGCTAGAGACAGACGGTCCCAGATGAAGAGATGAATGGGGGTGGTGGAAACCAAATGACCATTCTAGGGGGTGGGGGCAGTGGCGAGAGAGCCCCACCCAGCAGCAGCTTTAGAAATAGGTGTGGGAGCAGAGGGGTGTGAGACTGTCATATGGGCTGCCAAGAAGCCACCATGCTGGAAACTGTCCGTCAGAAGTTTTCAGGGAGCGATGGTGTTGGTGGGGGAGCTGGGCAGAGAGGGCAGACACTAACCATCTGTCCCAGCTGTCACCACTGAAGACCATGCTGTCCATCAGGGGCTGGTTCATCACCCAGACTGAAATCTGTGTCCACTGAGTGGCTTGGAAGAAGACGGCTCACAGAGAAGGCTGGGGTGATGATGTCGTGGCTGGTTTTCTCCTGCTCCTCTGACCCACCTCCCTCTCCAGAGTGGCAGCATTTCATAAAAGGCCAATTTGCTGAGTTGGGCATACAGAGATTGTCTACCAGTGGTCTGTGGTTTCAGGACTGGTTTGGAAAGGGCCAACAGTTGGATCAGCCACCTTTTAACAGGGCACCACATGACCTCTCTGCACCACTTAAGCTACTCAGCTCTAAATCACACTTTGTTTCTGATAAGTATATTAATTTGAAACTCCCATGTCTTATTAAAATCAGGTTACTCAATATCACTGGCTAAGGGTTTTTAGTTGATGGAGTCATGTGGGCAAAGTGATACTACCATTACCTTTTTGTTCAGACCATAGCAGGGAATGACCATGATGATCCAGGCGTGCAGAGGAAGAAGAACCCAAACACTGGAGGTTCACAGATCTGAGCTGAAACCTCAGGTGCAACTTCCTGGGGCAGCCTGACTCAGATGTTCCACAGCGATCCCCCTCCTGGCATGCTCCCTCCCCTTGAGTGTGGGCTGGCCTAGCAACTTTCTTCTAGGTAACAGAATATAGCAAAGGTGCTGGGATGCCACTTCTGAGGCTAGGTTGTAAGAGATTATAGGCTCTGTCCTGCTAGCAGACTCTATCTATTGTTTTCTCAGCTCACACACTGATGAAGGAAGCAGCCACATCATACAGGCTCCCACGGCAAGGAGAGGAGAGTAGCCTCCAGCCAATAGCCAGCAAGAATTTGAGGCCCTCGGACCAACAGCTCAAGGGAACTGAATTCTGTCAACAACCACTGAGAACCTTGGAAGCAAATCCTTGCCCAGTTGAGCTTTCGGATGAAACCCTAGCCCTGGCTGATACTCTGATTGCAGCACAGGAGACCCCCTGAGGCAGAGGACCCAGCTAAGATGCACCTGGGTTCCGGAAGCAGAGGAACCATGAAATAGTCCATGTGCACTGTTTTAAGTTGCTGAGTTTGTGGCAACTTTTCACACAGCAATAGAATGTTAAGACACTTCTCATCTGGGTGGATTTGGGCAGGTTATTTCCCTTTAAACTTCAATTTTCTCATCTGTCAAGATGGCTAGGATAATAATAAAAGTGATGATGATGATAAGAATAATATGGCTACCTTTGGAGAATTAAATGAGAAACTGCAAAAAAAAAAGTGTGTAAATAAATGTTGACATCTGAGTGAGGAAAGGGTCTGGGCTCTACCTCGGCTGGATCTTGAGGACTGGGGGTAAGAGCCATGGGGGGAGTTTCTCAATGGGAAGAGTGGGAAGGGCTTCCCTGCAGCTACAAAGCTTGGAGCTCGGGGAGCTAAAGACAGGGTGTCAAGTGAAGGCAAAGCTGGGGATTCCTGAGACCATCAAAAGAGTTCAGCCAGACAGAGCTGGAGGTTCGAAGGGAAAGCAGCAAACAGTGCTAACATTAAGATGGAGGGAGCCTTTCACAAGGTGCCAGTGATGCCAGTGGGTGGGAAGAAGCGATTAAGCCATAGCAAGTGTTTAAATGCATAGCTGAAGTCAACTTGTGCCAAGGACACTGGAATCCAGGGCTTAAGTACCTATTACAGTTGGCTCTGAGTGCCCCCCCCCCCCAATTGATGGAACTCCTCTCCATACTGCCTATAAATGCCAGGGGACTCCTCCTCAAATGTGATTCCCAAGCCCCACATCAGACTTCCCTAGCTCTGTCCTCTCAGCATCTCCCCTGGGATATTTAAGGGGCATCTGAGATCTCACATGCCCAGACCCGAACTCCTGATTGCCGACTCTTCCTCGGGGCTCTGCGGCACTGCACTCTGCCCATTTCAGTCTTGCTCTGACCGCTCTGTAGTGAGCAGGGATGACCTCAGAATGGAAATTGTAAAAGATGCAAAAATCTAGATTTAAGTAAAAAGAGTAAAAAGTGAACATCTTCCTCCCTCTGTCTGGCTGTCCTCACTCCTCTCTCACCACGTATATTCATATTGTTTCCGTATCAGAACTTACAGGGCTACCTGCAGTCACCTGCCCGTGACTTACTACCTTTCTGCAGCTGCCAAACAGATCACTTCTTTCCCTTTTTAAAAAGAGAACATTACAAGTAATACCATAATGAACATCCATATCCATATGCACAATTATTTCTTCAGGATAGATTCCTAGAATTTGGGACTGCGAAGTCAAAGGATTTGCACATAAAATGTTTGGTAGAGACTGACAAATGACCCTTTAATGTGGTTTACATTCCCACCGCCAGTGATCGACAGGGCCTCCGTGCCAATGCTGGACATTATCAATCTTTTCAAGAACTTCCAAGAAGGAGGTCTTGTCTTAATTTACAGTTTCCTGATAACCAGAGCTTGAATACATTTTCACATATTTATTGGCCATTTGTATTCGTTCTTCAGGGAATTGCCACTCTGTATCCTTGGTTTGTTTTTCTATGGGTTATTTATCCCAAATTACTAATGGAAAATCCCAGGACTGGAGAAATTAAGTTAGTTGGCTTGAAGTCTCACAACTAGTAAATGGCTGGGCGGGACTTGAGTTTGACTCTATTTCTCAAAAGGGCACATTCTCAACCACCAGGTCGGGGAGTCTGCTTCTCGGCTATGGTCAAGGTTAACTGATGAATGAAAACCTGAAGTCTGCATAAGAACAGGCGTCTCACTCGCTTGCAGAGGCGTGGCCCTTTCTGCTTCTGCCCGAAAGCGCCGGGCTCTATGCTGTAGCTCTCCACGGGGAAGGCCCTTGGGGAGGTTATGGGGCCGCCTGGCTGACCACCGTGCCTGTGGGCCCACGTTGGCCCTGGCTGCCCACGCCACCACATTTGGCAATTACGTTGCCCCTAAAGACATAGGCAGCCAGAAATAACAACCTCTGGCTTACTGCCATTTCTTTAGTTAAACCAACTGGAGCTGGACCATCCTTGGCTTTGGGTGCGATTCATTCTCCAAAATCCAAATCCAAGACTACTCTGGATCTCGCAGAGCTCAGCTGCAAACGTGGAGAGAGAATGCACCAGCAGCTGCTGTCGAGTCTGCGAACATCACGCCAGGGCCACCCGGCCATTGTTTGTGGCAGGAACAATGCCTTTCTTTGGTGGAGGCAGTTTGCAGCCCTGCCCTTTGGTATCTGTCAGCCGACTTCTCAGCAGGCCGGAGAGCGCCTCAGTGCCCACGGAATGCCTTCCCTATAAATAGAAGTCCTTTGCAGGGCTTCCACAGACTGGCAGCCTTAAGAGCATCACACCATGTTTATACATTCTGCACAGGACCAGCTGCAGGCACGGTGGGAAAGATAATCTGGGCAGAGGATGGGCAGAGGACCCCATAGCCTGGGGCTGTCACCGACCAGCATCCAGGCGACCCCTCCTGAAGGTGGCTGCCATTACTGTTGCAGGGAAACCAGGCAGCTTAGGGGTTTTGTTTGACTGGCAAGTCAATGAACCGGATTCTTGAATCACTCCAGACTCACTGATCCTTGGCTTGGTGCTCCTTGAGGTCAACACAGATACTGCCGGCTGATACTACAGGTGGAGCCTGGTCCCAGTGAGAACTCAGTTCTGCCACCCAGTGGCCTGGCTTTGAGAAGGTGTTAGCTCTAATGCAGCGCTCTCAAGGCAAAATCCCCGTTCCCATCTTTGGAAAGAGCAGGGAAAGGCCACTCAGTCTTCTGTGGGGTCTGCAGCAGAAGGGTCAGGTCTATAGTTTGGTTACCTATACCTGGTAGCCCAGCCTGCTCAAAGGGTCATGAGGGAGAAAGGCAGGCCTGTCATGGGAAGAATGTCAGCGCAGTAATGAGAAGGGAGGTGGAAGGAGTAGTAAACGAGGAACCAAATGGAATTAAGCGACAGGAAAAGAAAACTGGAAGCGAGAAACAAATAAGGTTTGAGGACACCGAGTCTCAAAGGCCATTTGTGCCAACGGCTTTCATAGAATCAGTGGCCCCGCCCTGGTGGACCGGCCCTGTGAGGCCTAGGGACCCATCCTACCACCTTGATGATCATGAAATTGTGGGATCTGATGGAGGGTGGTGAGTACCTCTGGAAGATTTTTTTCTTAAAGAGAGAATTGGAAAAAGAAACCCTAGAGTTCCAGGGTTCCTGTGACTCTGAGAACAGGTGATAGGGGGCTCCATGTATGTTATTCTAGATGCAGAAACCTAGGTGACTTTATTCTATAAACTGAATGGGCTCCCCCAAGACTCATATGTAGAGACCTCACCTCCAACATGATGGTATTTGGAGGTGAGGCCTTTGGAAGGGATTAGGTCATGAGAACAGAGCCCTCCTGAATGGGCTCAGTGCCCTTACAGAAGACTCCAGAGAGCTCAACCCTTCTGCCACGTGAGGACACATGAACCCAGAATCAGATCCTCACTAGACACTGAAGTTGCTGGTGCCTTGATCTTGGACCTCCAGAACTGTGAGAAATAAATCTCCATTTTTTATAAGCCACTCAGTCTATGGTATTCTGTTATAGCAGCCCAAACTGATTAAGACACTATGTTCTTTCCAGATTTTTTCTTCTGATTGATATCTAGTTTCATACCATTGTGGCTGGAAAAGATACACGATATTATTTCAATCTTCTCACACTTAATGATTAAGACTCTTTGACAGAGCAATGTCATACCGATTTCTCACTGCTGCCTAGGAGACCCACAGGGCATTTTTCTGCTCCCAGGCTGTCCTGCTGGAATGTGGCAGTTTCTAAGTCTTCTTGGAGATGGTGTATAGGCAGGCTGCCTAGGAGAGCACCAGAAAGTGGGTGTCTTGAGTCTCGAGCAGCCTCTATCCTTGGTTAGAAATCCTGCAGAAAGTGTATGTTCCTGCTTTCCCACCAGGATGTGTCCAGGGCTGCATCTGCTTTCTGACTTTCCTATCTACTGATGACACTTCCCTAAAGGTCATCCAGGGATCATGGGGTTAGGGGCACAGACACCTGTGACATCCACCCACTCCTGTTCCCATTCCCTGGAAAAATGCAGAAGTCTTAGAGAGTTACCAACAACATTCCCAACTCTTGAACACAAATGGTTTCTCTGAGATGTAGGGACAAAGGTGAGTCCCCGAAACTTCTGTCTGGGGGACTGTGTTACCTCCATGCTTGCCACTCAACACATGAATGAATGAGAGCAGGTCAATCTCAGAGCAAAGCAGTCTCCCTATGTTCCCAAGAGAAAGGGTAGCATTTCTTTCTTCTCCCCATACCTCATTTATTCATTCATTCATTCATTCCACGAGGGTTTCATGAGAGCCTTTGATATTCCAGGACTGTGCTAAGCACAAGGGATGCAATGGAGAGCAGAACAGATAGCATCTTTGCTCTCATGTAGCTTATTACCCAGTGGGGCTGACAGGCAATAAATAAGTAAACAAAGAAATGAGAAGATAATGTCATACTTAGATAATGAAGTCCCTGCCTTCTGTCCTCTCCTGGGAAGGGTCACCTTCGGTTGGCCAGCCTTATGGTACATTTATATCATGGAAAGTGTAGTGAACTTCAAGGTGGGGGGGGGCGTCCTCTGATTCTTAAGCGTACTGGTCTCTTTACAATACTCTCATTTCTTTGCTGTGGGGCTGACAGCTGTACCGAGGGCAGTGTAATCGTTTTTAGCTGTAATAAAGCACTGTTGCCAAACACGACTTGGCCTCTGCCCATTATTGTTCCCCAAATGCCACAGGAGCAGCAGGATGCCTTGTGACAAGAGACTAAGGCTTTGCAATCAGACAGAACTGGCTTCTATTCCCAGCTCTGCCACCGTGTGAGCTTAGAAGAGTGACTTTTTTCCTCCAAGTCATGAGATTTTAATGGAGACAAAACTGGCATCTCTGTAAGGATTTTCTCTTTGTGGAATAAGATGTATTAGGACCATGAAGGCATTTTGCCCAGCACCTGGCACTCAGGAACCGCATGGTGAATCTTGGCTCCCTCTCAACACAGTGAATGATTCCTAGCCTGAAAGCCAGCTCAACCTCAGCGTTTCTCAAAGTGTGGTCCACGGACCCCCTGAGACAGCACCACCTGGAGTATTTGTAAACACACAGCTATCTGTGTCCATCAGAACCTGCATGTTTCACAGGCTCCCTTAAGAGCTTGAAGTTGGAGACTCGCTTATCTACAGCTTTGATCGGCGGCCCAGGCTTTTGTTACTTTGAGGGCCAAGAAATCACTTTTTAATGATCAACACCAAGCATAATAGCTTTTATAGTGTGGAGGCACCTGATGCACACATCTTCAGTAAAGTACTTCCTGGATGGGAAAGGAGACTTCAAATCCCCCAGGACCTTGAGCCTTCCTGCCCAGGCTAAACCACCCCTACTCAGCACCACAGGGGTTACCCCAGGGAGCTACCCACCCTATTTCAGGAGGATGGCAAGTTCCAGCCTCTGCCAAAATAGGTGGGAGGAACCTAAGGAGGGCTGGGAATCCCCAAAGTCAGTGTCAGCACCAGAAAAATGAGAATTTGTCTGCAGTCGTGATTCTCTGCTCACCCCCGGCTGGTGTGGTTTGGAGAAAATGGGTGACATGAGTACACGGGCAGAGGCTGGGAAACAAGATTAGTCACCCTGCCCAAGAGGATGAATTCCCTAGTTTCTGCCTCCTTGTGACATCACTGCTCCAGAGGGTAGCACACTGTGGTGCCAGATTAAAAGTTCTATTTCTAGCAGATTCACAAAAGTGCCATTATCTTGATGACAGACCAAGAGACTGTGGTCATTGTGTTTCCCAGCAGCTGCTCGGCCCCGCTCCACATCTGGAACCCTCTCCCTCAGCAGCAGGCAGGACCCCACCCCCGCCCCTGCCCTGGGGAGACAGACTCCAAGCAGCCACCAGCATACCTGATTCAGTGTCTGCTTCGTCAAAATCCTACCCAGACTCACCCACGCTAGCTTCCAAATGCGATTTTTAAGAGCACATGGCCAATGTGTGGGCTCTTCTAGAGCTGAAGAGGATGGGGACAGAGCAAGGTTTGAAGGGCAGCTCGGGGAGCATGCTTTCATGCATCAAGCAGAGGGCTGGCCCCTCTTCTGAAGCGAACAGACTCTGTGGATGGGTTTGATGAGTTCATTAGTGCGGACTTAGATGACATTGTTGGCTTGCGTTTGGATAAGAGATCTTTTCCAAAAGCTTAAAGGCTCTATGTGAAAAGGCTTCCCACCCACCCTGAGGAGAGCGTGGTTTATGTTTCCAGCACGGCGGGGGCTTTAGCCCAAACCAGTCCTGTCATCCCGCTTCGCCCTTCTTATAACCAGTTACGGGAGTCCTTTAGGAGCTGGCCAGAGTCAGAAAGAGTCAGAAAAGAGATCAGGACGGTTTAGCTCCATCACGAAGTACAGCCCAACTCGTCAGCCAAAGCACCAGTTTGAATGACGCAGTACAAGTCAACTGGCGAACAGCACAGGCTACGCAACAGTTCTGTTTCATACACAGATTTTCCTCTGAGTTCGGCTTAAAAGCTAAGGCCACTTGCAAATACAAAGGACATGCTTCTGAAGACGTAGTGTTGTCTAATAAAGAACATAATTATACCCCCATATTAAATGTAGACGGACTGCAAATTACAAAGTGCTCAACATCAGGCAAGGTGGGGAAGGAGTGAATGGAGGAGGGTGGGTGGGGGCAGAGGCTGACCCCGACACAGCCCTCACCAGGGTGCACCTAATGAAGGGTGCATTCCACTTGAAATCCTATCTCAGAGTGAGATTTGGGGTAAGGCTGTCGCTCCTATCCTCTCTAGTTATTAGATTTACATTTCTGATAACGGGGAATCCTGGAGTCAGAAACTGGTCAACTCTGACACTTCCCAGACCCGTTTTAAAGTTGATTCTCCACAAGTTTGTATTTTTATTGCCCCTTGCAGCCCAAGGCTCAAAGTGGCCCTTAACCCTTCAAAGCAGAAGAAACTACAGACTTAAAAGAGCAAGGCCATATGGGAAGGAAGAGCCAGATCCAGAAAACCAACATGTCTTCATTACCCTGTGACACTGTGTCCTTCTCTGTCGAAACCTGTGTAGCTTTGTGTTCCTTGGCAATTGATAGGTTTAAAGGATTGGGTTTTGTTGCTATTGTTATTTATTTATTTATTTATTTGAGTTGGGGGGAGCAAGTGCGAACAAGGGGAGGGGCGGGGGGGGAGAGAGAGAGAGAATCTCAAGCAGACTCGATGCTGAGCACAGACCCAGACGTGGGTCTAGACCCCCTGATCCTGAGATCATGACCTGAACCGGAACCGAGAGTCAGACGCTTAACTGACTGAGCCACCCAGACGCCCCTAAAGGGACTCGCCTTTTCTGCTTTCCTTCCTTTCATCTGTGCATTATTTGGAAAATGCAAAAGCACTGCTCCTGGGGTATGGCACGCTCTCCCTGCAGCTGCTCACCCACGAGCCCATGCTGGCATGCCAAGACCACAGGGTCCCCATCATGAGGGATCTATGTGATGACCCCTGGGATCTCAGAACCAAGGAAAGTAGGGTTGGGACACCAACATTTCTTATGGGCTCTGACCTGGCCGGCTCTTCTTCCCCTGCATTAGTGGAGGAAACTATGGCAGAGGTCATCTAAACAAGCAGATGAGCTTCAAAGCAAATTCACTTTGCCTTTGAACGTGTTCTTTGATTGCCAGGCATTCCTTCTGCGTGAAGCTGTGCTAAGACAAGCAGAGGGGCAGGGGGTGGAAGGGGTGCACCCTGTGGCCTTGGCACCGAGGGGGAAAGGCCAGGGCTGGAGGGCGGGCTGGAAGCATGTTGGGATGGCTCCAGGACATACATGGAGACTCACGTCTCCAGCGTGTAGTGGTGACTCTACTGATTGGTATCAGGTAGGAGTGGACGAGAACTTTCTCCCTGCTCTCAGGTCCTGGCCTGGCTACAGAGTGAATTGGGCTCCTGGCTATTTCAGGGTAAGCTTGGGTGAAAGGCCCTTCATGACCACGAGTCCGTAAAAGCCTCTTCTGTTAGTAGAAGAGTCTGTAATGGCCTTAGAAAGGGCTGTTCAGGGGGCGAGACCTAGGAAGAAGGGTACAGAAAGGGGGGGGGGGGCTACTGGTTGTTTCCACAGCGTCCCCCCCTGCCTAGAGATTCTCTTATTTTACCAGTCACTAAACGATTCTAACAAACCTGTTGCTCCAGTTTTTCCGATCACTTTCAAATCTCTGCAAACACATGGATACTGGGAAAAACGTATGTTATCGTCCTAACCCACTCAACCAGGTTGCGTGCCCAACCGGATCCTGGGCAAGGCAGAGACCTGATGAACCGTTTTCTCGAGTCTTCCCTGTGCACAGCAACCAGGTAGACGGATGGCATTCACTGCACAGAGTTTAAGGGTAGGCCTCTGCCGTGCTGAACAAAAAGAGCCAGGAGTTTCATTAAAAGTAAGACCAACCCCGATACCTATTCACAGCAGAGTAGTTTAAAAGGGCCCCGAAGCCAAACTGCCTTGGTTCGAATCCCAGCTCCCACACTTACTAGCTGTGTGATCTTGTGAAATTTGCTTAACTTCTGTGTGCCTCGGTTTCCCCATCTGTAAAAGGGGGCCATCACTCGTAACATCTACCTCGTGTTGGAAGGATATGAGGAGTTAAAAGGAACTTAGTACAGTGCCTGGTACGTACAAGGGGCTTTATGAAAGTTTGTTAAAATAGATGTTTGTAGGTAACGGCCTACACAGCTGGGACATACTCAGCACTCAGAATACAGTGATGTTCCATATCACTGATCACGGGCTTCATGACAAGACGACTGAAGGGTCATCAGGCCATTCCATACTTGCACAGAATACAGCCGATACCAGGGAGCAGGGTACCTTGGGCCTTGTCCACACTTAAAAGGATCAAAAAACATCATTTTGAAACCTAATGGTAGCAGTGAGAATACTGGTAAGCTGCTAAGTGTTAAGATATTTTTGGGGGGATCTGGGCTTCCATGGTGCTTGTGACATGTGGATTGTTCTTTCCACCAATGTCCCTTTCCAGTGAGTGGGTCCCAGGGTACATCAAATCACCCAGCACCAGACGCTGTCTGTCGTGTAGGTTAGGCCGAACTCAGTAGACAGGAATGATAAAAACCCTGGGCAGGAGAGAGAGACGGGAGGAAAGGCTTTCCTGTTCTTTGCTGGGCTAAAGAGAAATCTGGGGACACCTTGGGGGGGCCCCCTGGCCTGCGGCAGTCCAGGCAGTCTGAGCTACTGCTGCATACTGCCGCTGCGTCTCACGCCCCGGAGTACCCCAGCCCCAGGCGTGTCCCACCAGTTTTCAGGGGCTCCCAACAACCTCAGTTCTGTCCAGATCTCCTAAAGATACTCAAATCCTTCTCTACCCAGCCCCACTCTGGGAGTCTCAGGGCACCCGAAGTGGGTTCCAAGTAGAAACCTGGGGTCCCAGCACTGCCCATGGCATCCTGAAGTTTGATTGGAAGCTGCGGGGCTTGGCAGAGCCTGCTGGCTGATAATGAGAAAGGCCCAGGCTGCCTGGGAACAGAGAGGCCTCTCCCCTCGCTCGAAGCAAAATGCAATGTGCCGTCCATCTCCTCTCTGGCATCTCCCCAGCCCTTCTCCGAGGGAGCTAAATGCCATGCTTCATCTATCGGTCAATAAGTAGTGTTTATTGAGCCGACAGTGTGTGCATACCAGGGTGTGGGAGCGGTGCAGAAAGATGGATGAGAAGGGGATTAAAAAAACAAAACAAAACAAAACAAAACAAAAAACCAACCCGAGACAAATGTTAGGATTTTGTATAAAGGAAAGGACCCTACGCCTTCCTCCCCCACGCACGGCCGGGCTGCTCACCCTCTTTCCTCCTGCTGGGGGCCTACTGGCCCTCCTCTCCCAAACGCTCCCCCCAAGAAATGGGCACCGGGTTGACCCAGAACTAGAAAGCCCTTTTTTATGCAGTGCTGACCTCTAGAGGCTTCCAATTAAAAAGCATCCCAAAGGACCAACTTATTTTTACTGCTGTTTTTCCTCCATCTGTGCGGTTGCCACGTTTTCCTAGAAAATCAGGAGGAGAAAATGTCTCTGGCTCCCTTAAATGTTACCTAATAGGAAATGCCTACCCCACTCTTAGGCTGCCTAACTACAGCTTGCCCAGATTTTTTATAAATGTCAATGTTTTCTGCTCCCAAAGGGAAAAAAGTGGGTCAGAGATAGGCAAAGCATTTCAAAGTTACTTTCCCACTGTGGCTCTAAGAGGAAAAGTACATTGCCGGCCATTTCCTGAGTTTCCAAAGTAATGCATGGCCTGGCCTGCCACAGGGAAAGGAATGTTCGCTCACCCCAACTCAGCAGGGCACCAGGCAAAACTATGTGCCAGCCCCCTGAGACACCCCCCCCCCCCCCCCCCCGCCACCGCATACAGGCACAAGCCTGCCCCCTCCAGCCCCGGCACAGGGTCCAAGCACTGGGTAGTGGCTTTAGTTTGGTTTACTTTGTTTGACTTCCTTTGACCCATTCATGTCCACAATGAACACTAGAAACAATGAAGCATCCCACCTGACCTGACTTCCCTATGGAAACGAGATTCATTTCTAAAGGAAATGAGGCTGCTTGTTACATCCCTAAGCAAAACACTCCAAATCTTCCTATTTTGTTAGAGCTCTTTATTCCATATCACTGATCACAAAGAGAACTGCAGGAAGGCAGGAGAAAGTACTCTGGGATGCCAGCCTTTGGGCTAATATACACCCACTATTTTGGCTGGGGTTTTTATTTCTAAAAGGGATTCTAAGGAAGATGGGCTCAAAATCAGAGAAATAGTTTTGCTGATGTCGGTTGCCCAGCCCTGGTTTCATGAGACAGCATTTTCCTTATAAACTTTGCTTCCCACCCTCCCTAACCCCACTAGCCAAGACAAGATACATTCCCCCAATGCTAGTGCCTGGAGGGAACTTGGAAATGAGTCCCATACTCTTATTTTTACAGAGGAGGGAACAAAGGTGGGGGGTGGGGAGAGGTGACACACCAACGGCCACACAGCTGGTCAGGGAGGAGACTGGGCTAGAACCATTTTCTTTTTTTTAAAGATTTTATTTATTTGCCAGACAGAGACACAGCAAGGGAGAGAACACAAGCAGGGGGAGTGGGAGAGGGAGAAGCAGGCTTCCCGCTGAGCAGGGAGCCCGATGCAGGACTCAATCCCAGGATCCTGGGATCATGACCGAGCTGAAGGCAGGCGCTCAACGACTGAGCCACCCAGGCGCCCCAAGGGCTAGAACCATTTTCCCCAGCCAACCGATTTCAGAGTGATTCACTGCAAAGGGGAAAATGTGGGTCTTTCTAACACCAGCCCTGCACTTAGATAAAGGAGCCAAGCTATATTTTATAAAGGTTATCTGTGCAAGTGATCAAATAACAGTAACAAACAAATTCCCCCAGAAGAAAGGCTTTGTCTGGGGAAGATCATGCCACCACCCTGCTGAACCAGAATCTTTGATGAGTGAGGCTCACAAGGCTTGCACACAGCCCACCACTCGGGTCCAGTCTCTGATGAGAGCCACGTCCCAAACCGAGAACCACCAATGACGGTAGCTAACACACACACACAAACCTCTATGCTGCATCTGCTAAGGCAATCTCAAATCTCATCTAACAATCCGTGGAGACCTATTCATTTGGGGAAAGAAACTTGTTCTTAATCAAATAATGGGACTTCACCGCCAACTCCTGATTTATTCTTTAGATACCACTGTTTACTGTACAACAATCACTGGGAGGGCAGTTATCGGGAAATTGTGTCACATTGTCACAGAGTGACCACAGCTTTCTAACTGGTGCCACAGAATGCACATGGCACCTCACTACGGGAGAAAGAACAGGCTCCTCATATACACACCTCAAGTACTGGTTTGAAGGAAGGCTGGGAAATCACTCACTACCAGCCACATCACAACAGATACACGAATGTCTTAAATTACTAACATTTGAACCGTGTCAGTGGTTCCCGAAACAACCTCCTCCCTCTCTCCCCCCGGCTGCCCCCACCCCCAGCCCCAACCCGGACAACCGCAGAACTAGCTGGCGGTCCTCATTCTCTGTCCCCCATTTGTGTCCCATGAGATGTCCTCTGGACCAAACACTGTGGACGGAGTAAAAAAGACGCAAACATCGCCAGAGTTTGGAAGGCTCTTTAATAGCAAGCGTATGGTAATTACATCGGCGGATGAGACCCTCACTCTCTGGGGAGGGAGGACGGAGCAATGTGGGTTCAGTTTAGGGTTTACACTGTTTGAGGCATCTAAAACAAAGGGCAACAATTTTTTTGGCAACCCATTTCACAGTTTTGTCATTTACAAGAGATTTCTTGGAAAGGAAATATAAAGGCAAAGAAAACATCCACACCCTGCATGAAACATTTTTGCCTAAGGAAAAAGAACCCCAAAACCGTTCCTTGATTTTGCTTCTCACATGGATGGCTCAACTCTGCTCTCATACACAAACAAAGACTGGCTCACAGTAATCATTTCCGATTTTCCCAAGAACTGACAATTTGCTTTCTCCTCTAGAAGGGTGACGTGTGTACGCAGGACTGCCGCGTCTTTATCCACCTGGCTATCGGAAGGTACTCAGAGTAAAAAAGGTAAAAAATGACTCTTAAGAAACAAAAACAAAAGAAAGAACCAGGGAAAGGCAGTTGTGCAAAGAACAGACTATCTGCTTTCTCGGTGGGCCTGAATCACTTGAACACAGTTCTTAGTAAATGAAGTGTTTATTTTGATGCGGCTTGGCGCATGCTTTCAACGGCTTGGGTCTATTCAGCCACACAGTGCCGTAAATGAGGTTTCTAACATGTGATGCTCATGGGTCCTCTATTTTTGTAATACAAATCTAAATAAAAATATCAATGACACCATCTTATTTAATGATTTACCCAGGGGGACGGGAGCTATAGATATTTACCACGGACCCCACGTTGCCATGGACACCAGAGGCTACGGGCATCCCAGCAAGTTGTAGATATTCTAAATAACATCTAAAAGACTGCAGCCTTTCAGGTCATACCTGGTGTCACAAAACCAAGATAACTAATTGGGTCTTTGTGGAAGAGCATTCGTGTTTCATTAAAAAAAAAAATGTTAGGCTTCTCTGGTAATCTAAGTAGTAGGTAAAGACTAAGTAGTAGGCAGTGCCCCTCTTTGGGGTTGACAGTCGCTATACGGAAGAGGGATCTGTGATCCACTTGAGTTTTAACTGTGCTCTTTCTACAACCCTGAAGCAAGTGGAGTAGGCGGGCTCTGCCCCCCAGCCCCCGAGGGCATTCCTGACCCATGGCCTCAACCACACTGAGAGCAAGATCAAGTCTGGTTCACCTGCTGCCTGCCAGGTGATCAGAGCCCGCAGATGTGGTCGCACTTGGGAAAGACAGGCTTCTCTGGCTGACAGCTGGTTTACTGAGGAAAACCACACCAGATTTGCGGGACACCTGCTATGTCCTTGGCTGTGGGGCATTTGTAGAGCCACAAATCCATCTCCCACACAGGCCTTGCCTCTCAACGTGCAGGCAGCCCCTTTGAGGAAAGCCAGCTCCTAGTGGCATAGCCATGAAAACAGTTTTCCTGTAGCGTACATAATACCTGTCTTCTGGCTTCTTTTTTCTTTTTTTTTTAAAGAATTAGACCCTAACTCTCCCATTCTCCCTTTCTCATCTCCTCCCACCCCAGATTAAGTCCTGTCTATTCCTATGTGCCTCTTGAACTGTGGGAAATCAGATTTGTTCATATCAGTTTCCCAACTTGTGAATTTTAATATGCAAGGTAGATTTCTAAAATATAAATTCCAGCAATGCTCTGGAAGCATAGCTCCCCGAGGTCCATACACTTTGTGCTCTTATGAGAAAGACACAATCTTTAGAGATGTCGCTGTGCTGGAGGAAAGGTTTCCATTTGTATGTGAAAAATGACAGTAGCCATGAGAGGAAAGAAATTTTTCACTTAAGGACCCCAGAAACCAATTCTGGCACCAGGACACAGGGAAAATTCCTAAATACGAGACTTTTCATGTTCTAGTCATATAAAAAAAGGAAAAAACCCAAAGTCCTACATACTGCTATGCGTCTGGGAGACGTGAGTGTAACAGAGCCGGAGTGGTGGCGGGTGTCGTGTGGGGTCCCACCTCCCTCCCTGGCTCCCTAACTCATTCTCCCGTTCACCAAAGTGTGCTCAGTATGACTCTCAGGCAGAGCCAGTGACTAGGCGGCCATAGGAAAAATGTCTCTGTGATTCACTCAAGCCCAGGATCAAGGTTTGGTAAGGTTATCACAGGCAGGACTTCACGGCTGGCCCACAGTGATCAACAAGCCATCAATCATCCCCCTCCCCCCAACGTTCACACACACTCACAGGCTCTCGCGCACACACACACAGTCTCTCTCTCTCTCTCTCACTCCTCTTTCTCTCTCCTGGATGACATGGCAGAAAGTCAAAGTACTCCCCTTTCCCTCTCTCCCAGCTCTTCTTCATGCAAATTTTCCTCTCTCAGTTAAGTTAAACTCATTCCACTTCCGAAGCCCCAGTCTGTCGGGGCACAAGGGAAAGCCAAGCCTTCAGCAGACAGAGCCTGCACCTCTGGGACAAGTCTGTTTCTGTATCTCTGAGGCCTGACATTGTCCTCCGCCTAAGGAACCGGAAGTCATCAGCCCCTCAGGATCAGGCTCAAGGGGCTCCGGACACTCACAGACCATAAGAAACATATTCTAAGGTAGTCCGGTGGCCAGCACGCTCAGGACAGCCTCCTGGCAAAATTCAAAACGTATTTCTTTCTCCTTTCCCTAAAAGTTTCCTTGACTGTTGCTCTTAGTACACACACACACCGTAAGGCAGTTATGGAACGACAGTGGTGAAAGCAGGAAGGGCAAACAGCCCTTGTTTCAGGGGAGTTGGGGGACTTGCCCAAGGTCACGCAGTCCCTGGTAGAGCCAGGGCTAGAACCCGAGTCTCTCTCCCAACTCCCGGGTCCATGCTCTTCCCACCGCACCACACTGCCTCTTTGTAAGTGTTTATCTGTTTGTGAAAGTCAGGAATTTGTCAAACCACAGAACCTCTTCCCAAACAACGTCGGCTGCCGGCTGCCCACCTCACTGCCCATGCGGGGTTGGGAGGAGCTCTGCGCCAGGCGAGCTTTAATGCCGCATACAAGCCAAACGGCCGAACCCACGGCCGGTGGGAGGGAGCGGGCATGTGCGGCAGCAAGGGCGGCCGGGGCGGTGCACCATCAGAAAACAAGGAAGTTTTGGAGGAAACAGTTCGATTTGCTAATGCCTTCTGGGGTTTTGCCATGAAAATAAGCAACACACAGTACTGTTATCCTCAACCCCTGGGGCGGAACAAAGACGAGATTTCTCCTCAGCCCACTGAATGGCTGAGTTGATCTCAGTTCAATTTTTATAAATAGAACATTAACATAATAATACCAAAATGCATTTGGTCAAAGCCTAAACGCTTTTTCATAAAATACATTTTATATTAATGTCTGTTCCATTTGCAAACATATGTAAATTGAGCTTAAGCCTCTATGTATAAAATTCCAGTTTACCTTCAAATGGAGCAAGCTAGTCAAGCTTCTTCATCCCAGTGGCAGAAGTTATTCTTTCAGCCTATTGTGTTAAAACAGAGGTTACCAAACCCGAGCGCTATCTAGAGAACGCAGCTCACAACTACCTGCGCTCAGGTACGGAGCCAATGGGGACACAGGCAAGGGAGCAAAGCACAGAATATGCTTCCCCGCTGGATGAAACATCAAGGTTTGCGGTGGGAATAGGCTACTCGGAAGGAAATTCATTTCACTTGAAATTAACCTTCAATACGCTTTGCCAAGAAAAGAAAACATGTGGGTACTGAAGCATGGATGGAAACCACTGTACTGTTCCCCCACCATGACTTAAAACTGCAGTACCCTCTTCTACCGCAAGTAGCCGCACTCTCCATGGCACCAATCAATCAAGCAGAAAATGGAGAGATCATCAGGTTGATACTGACATGCCTGGAAGATATACAAGACTCCCAGAAGCTCTGTGCTCGCTGCTGCTGGTTTTGTTTTTTTTTTTTTTAAAGTCCCAAACTATGACAACCTAACAGGCATGTGTATGCATGTTAAAAACATTCCCATCCCAGATGCTATGTTTAGTCAAGGGTTGTGAGAGAGGCATTCCGCTTTGAGAGATCCAGAAGGGTCCAAGAAAATGAATACTTTAAATAATTCCACGTTGGCATTACAAAGGACTTCCCCCGTAAGTATTTGTTGGCTAAGTAATGACAGCAGTGTTTTCAATTATTAAGTAGCTGTTTCTGTGAGTTGTCTTAGTATTCTGATCATTGAAAAGTTCCCATTTGAATCAAGCTAACCCACGACTGAAAGATTCCCACTTTCATATCGCTTTAAAAATTCACTACAGTTAGGTCCCTCCAAGGAATTGATTACAGTTTTTTAAATAAATTATACAGTGGGATCCTTTTCTTGACCTTTTTTTTTAAGGAATAAAAGACAAATTAAGAAATTAAAGAAGGATTCCATCATATGTTTAAAAAAATTTTATCCTGGTTTATTTCCCCCATTAAATTTATCTATGGCTTCAAAGTTTAAGTGGCACTTGGATTCTGAATGTTTTCATGATTTAACAAGTTGCCATCTGGTTATAAAGAGAGAATGTAAATGTTTCATTTCATATGTGGGACAGTTTATAGAGATTTTAGAGAAATCAATCATTTGTCACCCCATTGATATTTTCCACCATTAGATTTCAAAAGTGGCTTTGGAATTAGCATGTTTTAAAGTAACTGAACATGCAAGTAATGTTTATACTAACCATGAACCAGCTGCTATCTATCCAGGTAACTTAGTAATGGCAGAACACTTCGACAAAGGCTTCTCTGCCTCCCTTCCCCTCTTAGTCCAAAGCTAAGTGATTATCTTTTTCTGCCCTTGTATTTGCACTTGTGCAGTTTAATGACTAGATATTAAAACTCATGCTTTATAAGCAAATTCCTTCACTCATGGACATTTAAAAAGTACATAAAAAGTGCAGACTGCATTTCTTCTGTCATGCTTTCCCTCAATAATGTCACCTTTGAGGACTCAAAACATATCCTTAATACATTCAGAGTTCTCTACATTCGAGTCCGCTAATGTTAGTTCTCCAACACAAACTCAAGAGAGAACAGTCAGCCACAAAATGGACTCTAAATTCAAAATGGCAAAGGCTACTGAGAAAACCCCATAGAAACCCACTGAAACGGGAGTAAAATTCAGGTCACTTCTGAGCAAAGCTCATCCCAGATATTTTGCGGTCAATAAAAAGGTACCTAGTTTTAATTTAGATGCTGGGAGTCAGACGTCCTGTTTCGAAGTGCTAATGCAAAAATGCTAACCCAGGAGCACGCGACCCCACCTCAGGTACCAGGGGGTTCACTCTCCTTCTCAGGCGGGAGCCCTTGGAAGGTTACTGCTGACTGACCCCCATTTGGGGGTGGTCTGCTTCGGGCTCCTCCTCCTCCACATCTGCACTGTACTCTTCAAATGCATCATCGTCCGCATCCGGAAGCCCCAACAACTGGAGGAGAGAGAAGAGAACCAGCCATGAGTGCCAAATGGCCCGTGGGCAGCCAGATAACCAAAGACATCGGATCGAAATTCAACAGCATTTAACAGGACTTAGCACAGCAGCTGTGGATTTCCCACTGGAGTCAACCATCCCTACAACTATTTTTATGAACATGTTAGATGGGAAATGTCAATCCTTCAATGGATTGGTACCCAAAGGGCCAGGTTTTATTAGGGAGCCTGGAGACTCTCTACTTTTAAGTATCAAAACATGGCACCACACACCACCAACGTAGAATAATATAGAATGTATGCGCGCGCACACACACACACACACACACACACACACACACACACAGAGAGATCTGGGATGTCAGCCGTAGTACGATGAACAGTACTGACTGTTCCATCACGACTCAAAAATCTATCCCCCTCTATATTTTCTTCCCAAAAAACATATAACACACACGTAAAAATGTGAAAACCACTGAAATGTTTAATTTTTTGGTTAAATTACGGTGCATCTTTAAGATGGGATCTTATATACCTATTTAAAATAGTATTTTGAGTAATTTGATACAAAAACATGCTCAGAGCATGGTAAAAACTGCATTTTCATTATGATACAGATTTTCTTAAAATTTATACACAACCCCATAGCAAAAGAGACTTCGAATGAGATACATCCAAATTTTAAAGAGTATTGTTTCAGGCAGCGTGGTTATGGGTAAATTTTTTCCTTTTTGTCTTTTTGTAAAATTTTCCAAAGGCTCTATAATTATCATCGGGGAAATTCACAATAAATACCCAGGAAGCATTTTCTTAAAGCACTGATTGGTCTTTGCTTGGAAACGAAGTGCTGTTTGCTGGGCCTGATCATTATGAACAAAAAGCCTTGGTGCTGGCAGGGGGCCGTGGCCTTGGCTACCCCTGGGCCCTGCCCATGATTACTGTGCTTCCGTCCCCCAGCTCCTCCATCCGATTTAGTCTGCACGTGGCCCTGACATTCTCACATGGTGGCCCCCTCGACTGGTCATTTTCAGGCAACTTCACTGAATGGCCCTGGGACCCAAGCTAACTGCATGAAGCCCCTACAGTAAGATGGACCGTTCTGTTTGCTTTGCATTGCCTCCCTAGTGCCCTGCAACCGCTCCCCTTCTTCCCATACCCCGCCCAAATGCTGACATGAGGAAACCCTAGGTCCCAATCGAAATAATGCTTTTCCCTTGAAGTTCTCCAACCCCAACTCCTGCAGTCTCCCAGAGCCCTATGAACATGCTCCGGACAAGATCATCTGCCAAGCCCTTGGTCATATTCTCCATGGGGCCTGGCAAGCTGGCCATGACTAGCTGTAGACACACACTTCCCCCTTCGAGCCCAGAGGACCGCAGCTGTCTCAAAGGGCCACTGTTGACTTGGAGGGGTTGCGTGGGAGGAGCGCATCTCTGCTAGCCCGGACAGTGTGGAGCAATCTCGTGTATGCTTGGGGGAAGTGAGAAGCCCCTTGCTCCTCCTGCTGTCACCCTCTCACATCTCAGTGGAATGAGCACAAGATAACGTTTGTCTCTAGAGAGAGAGAAAAGATGGCGACAATGAACACAGATGGCAAGTATTCTGATGTTCCATTTTTTATTTGAAGAGCTGCTTGGTGACACAGCAAGGTGAAAGTGTCAAATGAGTGATGATATTTAAATCGCTGATAAAACAGAAATATTGTTGCCCCTACCGAAAGCCCCAGAATCACCGAGATGCCAGCAGAGGATGCATTAATTCAACAATAAATGTGACTCCTCACTGCACTGAAGGGATACCCCTTAAAAGAGGAACGGCCAGTGGGTTCCCTCTCACTTAATAGATGTGAGTGGTAGCTGCTGCCTAGAGCCCTGGGTTGAGGATTCCAAGGCTCAGTGGGAAAGACTGTGGTCAATTCACCACGCAGCCATGGGTAAAGAGAGTGCAGTCGAAGCACACATCTACACAACTGCCATCTTGTCCTAAAGACATGTACCACTGATTATTCTTTTTCATGATACACTTGAGTAATTCACACGGGCCCCAACCACAGGTACCCCTCAACACCCTTCCTCTCCTTGGCTTAGGGTGGTCTGTAGAAGAGGTTCCAGCAAGCCAAGTACAAAACCATTACTTCTCTTCCCCTCTCTCCTCTGCCTAGCTCCCCACCTTCCCTTTGGTGTGAACCCAAAGCACATAGTTTCAGGTCTAGAGCATCAGCACATGTGAGGCCCTTCCCTGGGATGCGACTTCCAGAACTGCTCACTCCTGACCCTTCCAGGAGGACGAAAGAACAGAAGCAGTTCTCTCTGGCCTTCCCGACTTCCAAGGCATCATAGTGCAGGGTCTGCAGACTCACTGAGAGGCTGTGTGGAAAAGGCACTGGACCCAGCATCCAGAAGTCAGGGCTCTAGTTGGGGACCTCTGCCAAGCCTCAGCATCCCTCTCTGTAAAGTGGGAACCATGACACCTGCTCTATGTCCAGAGAAACTACGGAGAGGAAATGAGAAAGTGAATGTTGCCGTGGGCTGCAAGCTGTAGAGCCTTAGGTGGATTCGTGAGTTAGGTCCTCTTATCTTGGCTTTTCGTTTTAAAGCACAGCAGTTCAGTTATTCAAGGGGAGATGGCCTCCAGCCCCTGCTTCTCCCTCTCCCTTTGGCTGTGCTGCTTTTGAACCAGCTCACTGTTAATCAGTATACAACAAGCAGGAAGAAGAATAAGGAACTCAACTCTATTAGCCTCCTCACTTGATTCTCAGACTCACAGCCAGCATGCCATTCAACAAATCAATCTGGTCATACTTCAGATTTAATAATGATAGTTAATATTGGTTATGTTACCACCTGCTAGGCACGGAGTTAGGCAGCCTTACATATACTAGTTCCGTTAGTCCTCATTACATTCCTATGGGGTAGGTATTATCCCCCTATTACAGATAAGACCTAGCGAGGCTGCATACGTTGCATAGAGTCCCCTAGCGTCAGAGCCAGAATTCAAACCCAGGCCATCAGATCACAGACTACAACCTCACCACCAGGTACCCGGAAGACTCCCTTCCAGCTGCCAGGGCTGTTCCTACAGCTGGAGGCTTCAATGTCTTCTACTGAGTAATACACCCTTTAAAAAATTCAATGTGCAACGTTAATGTCTACATTTAAGGTATGTACAATTGAGAAAAGCACAGAGGAGAACAGAAAAAGCACTAGAACTATAATTTGCCTGGGATTGCAAAGAATACCATACAGACAAGTAATAACCCCGCATTCCCACCTCCGTCTCTAGTCCCATCTATGGCAGGTTAAGTTGACGTTTAACTTCTGGATCCACTTTTTTTTTTTTTTTAAAGTAGGCTCCACACCCAGCGTGGAGCCCAGCGTGGGGCTTGAACTCACAACCCTGAGATCAAGACCTGAGATCAAGAGTCAGATGCTTAACTGACTGAGCCACCCAGGTGCTCCTGGATCCAAATTTTTTTTAACAGTCAAGAAGACATGCCAGGGGTGCCTGGGTGGCTCAGATGGTTAAGCGTCTGCCTTCAGCTCAGGTCATGATCCCAGGATCGAGCCCCGCATCGGGCTCTCTGCTCAAGTGGGGAGCCTGCTTCTCCCTCTCTCCCTGCTCATGCTCTCTCTCTCTGTATCTCTGTGTCTCTGTGTCTCAAATGAATAAATAAAATCTTTAAAAAAAAAGAAGAAGCCATGCCAAACACAGGAATAGAGACAGACTGGTAAGGATGCTGGCGTTCTTGGTTTTACTGTATGTGTACATTCTTTTTTTTTTTTTTAAAGATTTTATTTATTTATTTGAGAGACAGAGAATGAGAGATAGAGAGCACGAGAGGGAAGAGGGTCGGAGGGAGAAGCCGACTCCCTGCGGAGCAGGGAGCCCGATACAGGACTCGATCCCAGGACTCCAGGATCATGACCTGAGCCGAAGGCAGTCGCTTAACCAACTGAGCCACCCGGGCGCCCTGTGTGTGTACATTCTTATAAAGAAAAGAATACAGGCCAAGAAATCCTATCTGATTCACTTAAATTACTTTAATAGTCATAATCGTTAATTCTGTTCAGTAAATTTTTTTCGATTGACTGGAAAAAAATCTTTATGCTAACCCTGAACAATGGTGTTGACATTTCCAGGGGTTTGCTGTGCATGAAGGTGCCTTTGGGCAACTTATGGTCACATAAAAACTTCTGGGGGCCCATCCATCCAAACAGGGTTGTACTTAAAAGGTAGAAATGCCAATGCTTGAGAATGAAAGTTCTTTAGATCCAGGAGAATATCAGTGATCTTCAGGATTCACTCCAGGTCTTTGAGAAAGTGGGGTAAACTAGCTGAGGACACACTTGGTTGGCATTTCGCATCTGCTGTCTCCACAGGTGGCCCTCGCTCAGCACAGGGGCTAGCAGGGGTCTATGAAAGAAAGGGAGAGGAGAGGACGTCTCTGCTTTGGAGGGCACCGTTAGCTAGGGTGCTTTTAGCAAGTGTCTTATGGCTTCAGAGGTCCCTGGAAGCTCCTCCCAGAGGACTCCTTGGAGCACTTTACAATGTATGGGATTCACCCAGAGATCTACTTACAATGTGGATTCTGATTCAGCTGGTCTCGGGTGGGACCTGAGATTCTGCATTTCTAACAAGCTCCCAGGTGATGGGGATACTACTGGTCCAAAAACCATACTCTGAGTATTAAGTATTACCTAGAGCTTTGGGGAATTTGCCACTGTTTATCTTAATGATCAACGATGCTGGGGGTACCAAGAAACCTACAACAAGATCCTGGTCAGTCAGTCCGAAAAAAAGGAGAAAAAAGGGGTAAGTGGCAAGATGGGTAAGACCCAAATGGGCAAGACGAGTAAGTACTCTCCTACTTTCAGGAGCCATTGTATTTCCTAAAAAATACACACGTTTGAAATTTCATACGTGAGCAGAAAACAAAAGCTATGATAAGCTTATCAACATTCAATGTCTTTTACTAAAACCCACACGAGTGCATCATCTTTTCTTATCAGACTTTCTGACCCATTGGGACAGCTTCCCACAGGTGGATTCTTTCTCTTCTTCCAGGCTCTTAACCAGACGATGAGAGTAGAAGCAAGAACTGGACTTTTTCTGGGTCACAAAGGGTTTTCCTGTGGGGTTTAATCCCTGGCTCCTCACCCATTAGTGGTAAACTGAAAATATTAATCTTGCTCAGGCCCACGAGCTAGAACTAGGGGAATTTTGCTGGTAGAAAGAAGTGTTTCTGTTTTTTGAAAGAAAAAACATGGAGCTGGAACAGCAACCCCAGGGAGGGGACCAGGGTCAAAGACAGCAAGAAGACATGGGGAACCACGGGCTCTAACTCCAGGTAGGGCCGTCAAAGCAACATCAACCGAACAGCACACAATGTTGTTTTAACAACAGATGCCTCACGACCCTAAATGTCCACAGCGTTAGTAAAAGGAGGAGTAATATTCTGAGATAAAATAAAATAAAATAAAATAAAGCTTTGAGAGAAACAGAAAGGGCAACAATAAGGTTTGATTCTGCAACTAAATTGGACACAGTGAGCTCTCTCTTCTCTTGTGAACTGTTTAACTAGGGGAAGCCTTTCAGTTGTCAGTAAATAAAAGATATGAAAACACTGAGGAAAAAAATAAGTGGCACAATCACCATTATTTAGATCCATAACCACTATTTTATTACCTAGCTCAATCATGTGATGACCAGCAACTGTCAACCAAGGGCCACTTAAACAAGAAAAATGCAAGACTCCAGTGATTCTCCAATTCGCATTTATCAAGGCTCTTGATGGGTGTCTCTGAGGCCTTTACTGGTTGCATGACAGGGAGAAACCTGCCCGCTTGCGGATGCCAGTGACAGCCTGCTTGGTGCTGTCATTTACATACAGGTACGGTTTGGATAGGACATTTAGCAGGAACGAGGTCCAAGTTGGGAGGCCCCCGGAGGAGGAGCCAAAGGTGTGTCCCTCTGGGAGGGAAGCTGCCCGGCTACATCCAGAGTCATGAATTCACCCAGGGAACCAGAAATTGAGACGAACCTCAGCAGTGTGAACGGGCTGTGACAGTCCTTTGCACTCTTAGTCTGCTTTTGAAGCTCCGCAAGAATCCGCAAGACAGCAAAACAGGCATGACCCCCGTTTTAAAGATGGGGACACTGAGGTCAAGTGACCTGCTAGAGGCCACAAGCGCAGGGGAGCCCGACAGGCCCGGGCAAGGCTGAGCCACCTTCCCCCACCCAGGGGGCATCTCTGAGGACTCTGAGCCGCAGGGCCATGATGGGCCCTTCTGGACTTCCTTCTTGGCCAGCTCTCCTCCCCTCTGAGCCCATCTGGATCCTGCCACGTCTCCAGGTGTCAACTTCTCAGGAAGCCACCGCCCAGCACTTTGTTCCTCGGTGAGCCCACTCACATCTGATAGTCCTAGCCCTTCTTACACACTGTAGACAATATAGGTTTGAAAAAAAACAGAACATAGTTTCTGATAATGTTTTCTGTGACAACACTGAAAATTTAGGAAATACAGAAAAGAAGAAAAAAAGTATCAGCCATAACCCTGGCGCCCAGAGGCTCTTTGCTCACATGCCCCTCTAGGGGATGGCTGCTTCCGTCCTCTCTGCAGCACCAGCCTCTAACCAGTGAGATGCCCGGATGAGGTACTGAATGTGGATGTTTATTACTTTGCCAAAACCAGTGTTGATAAACTTCTGCCTATAATACCCCAAGAATACTTCCTTAAAAATCCCTTACCTTAGCTGGATGCTTCTGTTGAAATCACATGCTGAAAGCGTGTGTGGAAATCACTTAGCAATTGTTTTCTCTCTCCAACAAAAATCTAAGAGTCCTGCAAAAGGTTTCACTAAGGCCTACTCACTTCCCAACAGTATTTTGCCTCGTGTGCTCACCCCGTCCGTGTCACTGCCAGCATTCATTCAGTGCTGAGCCTGTGTAATGTGTTGTACTAAGTACCTGACAAGAACCGCATCACCGGATCTTCATAGATCCCTGAGGGAACGATCAGCATTTGTTTCCTAATTTTACAAGTGAAGAAAATGAGAAACAGAGAGGTTAAGTAACTTGGCTGAGGTCACACAGCCAGCAAGTGCCAGAGCGGCCTGCCCACCAAGCTTGGGTCCCTCAACATGTAATATCCTGAGCCTCCACAACTAGGTAAAGAGACTACAAACAACACCCTGCGGTACAAGGTCACTAACGTCCTCTTAGGAAATATTTCCCCAAAGGGGCGTGAGCACAGCAGGGAACAGAACTCCTTTGCTAATTCTGCACAGCATCTAGGAGAGTGTTTGGACTCTGCCTTGTAGCACGTACATTTTTGCAGCTGTCTCTCCTCCCAGAAAGTCAGCCCCTCGAGGGCAAGAACTGGGCACTGCATCCTGCTTCCTGCTCTTCACTCTCCAAAGTGGTGTTTGGCAAATAGCAAATGATCGATATGTTTTGTTGAAAATGGGATGAAGAAATAGAGAAAAAAGAGGAGGAGTGAGATGGAGAAAAAGGAAAAGAAAAACTTTTTTTGCTTTTCAAATCCAACAACAGATTTCCTTACATGTCGGGGGAGGACTCTGACTGTGATACTGCTCGTTTTGGTGGGGGGAAGGCACACGCGAGAGGAGAAGGGGGAAAAGCACAGTGTGCAAAGTTGGGCAAGCCCTTGTGCTGGGTCTTCTTCTTCTTTTTTAAGATCGTATTTATTTGAGAGAGAGAGAGCACAAGCAGGGTGAGGGGCAGAGGGAGAAGCAGACTCCCCGCGAGCAGGGAGCCTGCAAAGTAGGCAAAGTTTTTAAAAATTGAAACCCCCAGGGGTGCCTGGTGGCTCAGTCAGTTAAGCATCCCACTTGATTTTGGCTCAGGTCATGATCTTGTGGTCCTGGGATGCAGCCCCCCTGCCCCCCAAGGCTCTGTGCTCAGCAGGGAGTCAGCTTCAGATTCTCTCTCCTCCTGCTCACTCTCTCTCTCTCAAATAAATAAATAAAATCTTAAAAAAAAAAAATTGAACCCCTCAAGTCTTAACCAGAAAAATAATCCATTTGCCAGCGAGATCTACTTTGCAGCTGGTGTCCTCATGGGGGTTGCATTCATGGCCTGCCCCCTGGTTTTCTTCCTGCGCCCCTTCTCCTGGATGGCAAGCAAAATTCCTACAGAACTGGCCTCACTGGAGAAGGCGTGGTCCCGCCAGAACTCGTTTTGCTGTTTTTCTTTACCAAGAAGACCTGGCCACGTGTCGGCAACCAGGCAGCCACATGAAAAGGGAAAGAAATGAATGCAGTCCAAGAAAATCCAGGTGCACAGCTGAACGCAAGTGGGTTGTTGAACATTTTCTTTCAGATTCTGCTGCCACGTGCCCTGGAGACACACAGACTTGCTCTGATGTCGGACTTCCAGGGTCCCCTTCTAGAGCAGAGCCTGACATTCTAGATAGGGCTGTGCTCCCCAGGAGAGGAGGCTCCCTGGTACAGCGCCCCTCTGGTGGGGGAGTTGATGTGCGCCAGGCACCCTCTGGCTGGGCTTTTTTGCCCCTCAGGGAGAGGCGGGTGGGAAGGCCAGGGAAGGCGAAGTGCAGGCAGGGCTTTGGGTTTCCCGCAGCCAGGATGTGCCCCAGGTTGGATGATTCGAGGAACGCGACAGCCCACAACAAGGACCTCCTGCTGGAGGGCCACAGGAAACTTTCCCCGCTCTCCTCCACTCACGGGTGTGGTTCCTCCCACTGCTGCTATTTGTCTGTCAGTTTCATGTAAGGGAGCTTTGTGTTTAGAAATAAGACCCAGTGGGGCGCCTGGGTGGCTCAGTCGTTAAGCGGCTGCCTTCGGCTTGGGTCATGATCCCTGGGTCCTGGGATTGAGCTCCACGTCGAGTTCCATGTCGGGCTCCCTGCTCTGCAGGAAGCCTGCTTCTCCCTCTCCCACTCCCCCTGCTTGTGTTCCCTCTCTTGCTGTGTCTCTCTCTGTGAAGTAACTAAATAAAATCTTTAAAAAAAAATTTGCCTACTTTGATATCCTGCTTGGATGTCTAATAGGCATTTCTGACAGTGACGTGCCCCAAACCAAGCTCCTGGTAGTATGGGCGCCCAACTATTCCTTTTGCAGCCTCCCCCATCTCAGTAAAGGACAGCGCCATTCCCTTCACTGCGCGGGCAAGGAACTCTGGATCACCCTTGCCTTCTTCTTCTCACTCCCCACTTGTGGCCCTGCCAGCAAGTCCAGAGTCTGAGCCCTTCATTCCACCTTCACTGTGACCCGCATCCTCTCACCTGTGTGACCCAACGGCCTCCGCACTGGTCCCCCTGCTCCCACCTGCCCCTTGCAGCCTATTCTCAACTGGTCAGGGGGGAGACTTTCAAAATGTGAAGTCAGATACCTCTGGTTGGTTTTTTTATTTTTATTTTTTTTTAGATTTTATTTATTTATTTGGGAGAGAGCAGGAGCAGAGGAAGGGGCAGAGGGAGAGAGAGAAGTAGACTCCCCGCCAAGCAGGGAGCCCAACGCAGGGCTCAATCCCAGGACCATGAGATCATGAATATGAGCCAAAGGCAGATGCCTAACCGACTGACTTACCCGGGCGCCCCAAGTCCGATCCCCCTTGCACTCAAACTACTCCGATGGCTCCCGTCACACCAGAGTAAAACCTAAATCCTTCTGTGACCTGCAAAACCCTGAAATACCTCAGGCTCCCCTCTTGCTCTTCCCCACCACCCTTCCACTTGGGCCACATCAGGCCCTCCTTGTTCCCCAAACACTGATATTCTTCTCCCCACCCACTTCCGCCCCCCTCCCGGCCTTTGTATTTGCTGTTCTCTCTACCTGGAAAGCTCTCCCCTAGATTTCCTCATGATTCACGCTTCAAGTTGTACTCAAATGTGAACTTCATAGCAAAGCTTCCTCTCGTCTCCTAATAAAAAAATCCAGTACCTCTGACACTCCTTACTGCCTTACCCTGACTTACCCATTTTTTCTCCTTGGCACTTATCACTAATGCTTTATGTGCTGGACTTATTTACCTTGTCCCCCACCGCCACTAGAATATAAGGATAAGATTTTCATCTGTTTGAATTAAGTGCTAGGAACAGAGTAGTCGGGTACTCATAAATATATATGAAATGAATGAAGGATAGATCAGTACTTTTCCGTCATGACTCTGTTCTGAACGAGCCAAGCAGGCTTAGAAAATTAAGAAAGAAAAAACGAATTGGCTAGACAAATGATACAGATCAGAAAGAGTGAGAAAAGCCACTGAAATTCTATTTCTTGTAATGGTGGATTGAGTGATTGGGACCAACTCTTCCTCAGAGAACTAAAAAAGCTGGATTAAATGTGAAAAATGCCTTCTTAAATATATTGAAGAATTAGAACCTAAAGAGGTAAACATAAAAAGCTGCTTTTGTACTGAGGGTATCTGTTGACCTAGAAAGAAACAGCTAGAAACTTCACTGCATTCCTGGCCTACTCTAAGAGCTAGGGGGACCAAAGTCAAACCCAGGGTCTTCCAAAGGAGCACACCGTGATAAGCCATCCCCACTTTAAGCTGAGATCCCAAAGACCTCTTATTGTCTGAATGTTTGCGTCCCTGCAAAATTCACATATTAAAATCCTAACCCTTGAGGGAACAGTATTAGGAGGTGGGATCTTTGGGAGGTGATTAGGTCATGAATGTGGAGCCCACATGAATGGGATTAGTGTTCTTACAAAACAGGCCCTAGAGACATCTCCCTCTCCTTCCACCACGTGAGGTTACAATGAAGACAGCTGTCTGTCTATGAAGTGGGCCCTTACTGGACACCGAATCTACTGGCACCTTGATCTTGGACTTCCCAGCTTCTGCACCTGTGAGAAATAAATGTCTGTTGTTTATGAGCCACTCGGTCTCCGACAGTTTGTTACAGCAGCCTGAATGGACTAATAAGACAGCTCTCAGGACAAGAGTGGACTAGAAGAAAGCAGATGTACAGCCTGGTTTTTCATCACCTGGAGAGTTCTAAGAACCACACGTCTTAAATCATTTGAAGGTGGTCTCAGGCTGATAGGGCCTCCCAAGCCCCAGCAGAAACAGATCAAAATCCCCTCTGAGGAAGGTACCATCATCTCAGGCTTCAATTTACTCCTAAATACACATTTTCAAATACTATAACCAGTACACAGAGATAATCCAACACGCAAAGAGACCAAATACCAAGAGTGAGAGCCAGTTGAAACAAAAGACGACAAAACACACTTACAAACCTTAAAATACTGGAACGTCAGACATAGTCTCTCACACAACCAGGCAATCATGCTCCCTATGTTCAGAGCACTGAAAAGGCAAGCTTGAAAATTGCAAAGGAGAAGTAGATACTCTTTTAAAACATCTGAAAAAAATTCTAGAGCAAGTATCATTGAAGGTGTAGACAATTTATGGTGGGCAGGAAACTGAACTCGGGGGGGGGGGCGGGGAGGGTCATGACACCAGTAATGTGAATTTACCTTCCAATAAAGATAAAGGGAAATAGATAATCTTCAAAATAGGGGTGAGAATTCACTTTACATGCTTTTCAGCTAGAATGAAAACAAACTGTCAGCTAGCCCCGGATATACAGATTCTTAAATCCTACACTGGGGCGGGGGGCAGGGGGGTGGAGGGCAGAAAGTAAGCTCTCTACTAGAGAGTTTATAAAAAGAGAAAAGAACACAACCAGTATCCAATTTCATCCTTCTCCGTACCCAGAGACATGGAGGCACATCCTGTATATAGCCTTCCGGCAGCTCCCCAAATATAGGCCTCACTATGGTAAGAGAACCTCCATAGTGCTTCCAAGCGTTCTGGCCTTAAGTCTACTGGACAAGAGCAGGAATACTCAGAAGTCTCATCAAGGCTCTGTCTGCTTCCCACCCTATCAGAGATTCTCAAGTGATGCTAGAAATAACCATCATTCCTGCAACAAACAGCTGTGTCACATCCCGTTCCCCCCTCCCTCCCCGCCCTCTTCCTCCTTCCCCTAGCTGCTATCTTTAAGCCACAAAGCAGACAAGAGAAAAACAATTAGTCATCCCAGGTTTTGCCCACTTTCCCCACCATCCCTGTAATTCTGAGCACAATCACTGTAGAAAACAAGATGGCTTTGGAAGCCAAGCAGGCACCTACAGGTCTGAAAGACTTGAAGACTTTTTCCAAGACTTCGTGGAGCGTCTTCTTGCCGCAGGAGGAGATGTAATCCTGTGCTAGCTGCAAGAAAGGCAGGCAGTCCTCGCTCTCGCTCCACACGTGCTACGTGCCCACAGCCGGGGGGGAGGGGGCGGGGGGAAAGGAAAAAAAAAAGACACACAGTCATTACCCTCAGTGTGAAATTTGAAAAGCCCGAAAAGAGGTTTTTTTTTTTTTTTTTTTTTTTTTGAATGACGGAAATTTGAAGGCCTCTATTCCCAAGTAAAATTCTGACGTTCATTCTTGATTCGCTTGCATTGAAGGGGATGAGAAAATGCCTACCCCGTAGAAAATCCCTGTGCTTTCCATCCATAATCTCACCTGCTCGATTCACCAGCGGATCTGCTCAGCAGTAGCAAAAAAGGCGGGGGGGATCAAAAAAGGCCCACAATTTCCACAGTCCTTCTTCTTGACCTGGGTAAGGCAGGTTTTAAAGCAGCAGGGAGGAAAAACCAAGAGCCTGCAGGATCTCTAACCTTGCCTTCAGTCATAGCTGAAGGGTTAATTAAGCACTGTTTGTAACCACTAACTTGCAATGAGACATTCTTTACTCAGATGAGCCTGTGAGTGGGGGTGATGGTATATTTACTTTAAGATGAAATGAATTAAAACAAAACAAAACAAAAATGAAATGAATTTATAAGAACACCCAGAAAAGCCATCGCCGGGGTCATAGAGAAGCAAAGGCTCTCTGAAAGCTCACCTTCTTTACAAATGCTCCAAGAGGGCTTGCTTCCCAATGGTAACATGCACCAAGAGGAGACCGGTTTTAGGGTTTAGTTTTTCTTAAGGCTAGACAAGGTTTGGTGGGTTTTTTTGTTTGTTTGTTTTCCCGCACGAGGATATCCGTTTTAGCACCTCCTGAAGACCAGACGAGCCTCTCCCATAATGTTCAAAGATCTGGAATAAGCCCAAGAAACAGGCTTGAGGGATCCAAGTGCAGAACCCCCTGCTCTGCATCTCTGAGCTAGGGAGAGGCACTGGGCTACCAGGGTAACATCAGGGTATCTGACCAAGAGTCACTGTTTAGAGGGGACCAATCCATGACAGCTCCACCATTGGTGGAAAAGTGTAGCGGCGTGGGAGGGAGGAAGACATCTGGCAAATCAAAGCAAGCAGCAGAAACGAGGCAGCAGGAGACAAGATCTATTTGGAGAAATAGCCCATGCCAAGCACACCCTTGCTCCCTTCCATTAATACAATGGTTAGGGCATCACCCCAGAAAGTTCTATGTCAGTCACTCAAGAGACACATTTCACCTCCTTCCTTCTCCTTGCAGCATTTTTCTAAGAATGGGACCTACAGACTTAAAATACTGCTCAGATCCAAGAGACTAACTAGGTGCTAATGTGCCACTTCCCCCCAAAATTATCTGTGTCTTGTAGAAGTAAAGTTCCATTTCTGACACACACACTGCTCTAATTCCAACAGACTTCTGGAGGAACTTCTGCCCCGATCTAACAAAGATAACTTCTAGAGTCTCTAACTTTAGGCAATAGCTCAAACACAATTCTCTATTAATTAGAGATCCTTACAGTTGTCGAGCCACCAAAATGCCATTTATGTAATAGTCTCTTACATTGTACAAAAGCGTAATAGCACAAAGTGCTTTTAGATCCATCACCACACTCGATTCTCAAGCGGCAGGGATTCAACAAGAACAATAAAGTCCTGCTTTCATATAAGCTCTGCTCAGCACCCATTTTCATGCTCACATTTTTAAAAGGTCCAGCATGTTTCAAATTCTTAACCAAGTGAAAGACGGGATTAATATCTAGCACCGCACAATAAAAAACTATAATCCTGCCTTTCCTAGACTTGGAACAATTAGAGAAAAAGGAAAAAGTTTATCAAGTGCCTGGCTGGCATGCAGTGGATGTTCAATAAATGGTGGGCGGTAGGTGTAAGCACCCCCTTACCTCTTTTGTGTCTGCAGGAGAAGGGGGAGGAAGGGCATGGGCTGGCTTTCCACCTGCCCTAAGCCGAAGGGCACGCGCCGAGCAAATGAGACACCCACTGTGAGAACAGTACCCAAGGCAGCCTGAGTTCTCGTTCATTCACAAGTCGGTGTAGCTATGAGAATCTTGGATATCTACTTTTGAAAGTATATTTGGGCTTTAAATTACAAAGTAAACTAAGGAAAGTATATCACTCAAGCAACAGACTTGCCTCATATCCACTACTGCTTGGAAATCAGACAGGTTCTCTAAGTGTTTCTGGGGCATTTCTAACCTCGTGAGGAGAGTGTTCAGGCCACAATTTTTCATTGCTCCACTTCTGGAGTTGCTGACTTATGAATATATTTTGGAGCAGGAAGACTTACCACCTGCTAAAGGGCCTTCTGTCTAGTCTGTCTAAATCTCCTTGATTTGGCTGTCTAACTCTCAGTCGTGTTGGTTTTGTGGGTTTAAAAAAGTTTTAACCAAATCCCTGCCCCTATGATGACATGAAGGTGCGTGGGGTTTGGAGTCAGACCAACTCAGGTGCCCGTGGCTGCTTAAAGGACATCCCTTAGTTAATGCTAATTGTTTCATACCCACAGTAGCTCATCACAGAAAGTATTCAGGTTTATTTATTGAAACTGTTTCCTTCCAGAATGAATCAAGGCAGTCATTAAAGACCCATAAAAGACAAGGTAAGAGTCTGTGGTTGGGAAAATAAGGACAGAGGGAAAACAATGGAAGGAGAGGAATATGAAACCAAGTGAGGTTAGGACCAACAGTGCCAGATAAACAGGCCTGGCCCTTTGCTGTGGGTGGGACACAGACCGCCTCTACCGCTTTCCACAGGCCTATGCAGGGAAGGAAGTTCCATCAGTGGCCCGAGGCAGTGCCCCCGGAAAAAAACAGATGAGCTCTTCAGAACAGGCGATAGACTGAGGGTCATTCCTTTGGAAAAAGAGAGGGGCCCATTCGAAAACCCGGAGAGGGCAGACAGAATGTCTGGTGGCTGGGCTGATGCTCCTGAAAGCAGATTCTGGGGTCTAATCTTAAACAAAGATAAATGGGTGATTGAAGACCCAGAACCCTGCACCACCGGGTGTGTCCGCAATGACTCCGACTTGGAAGTTCAACCAAACAGCCACTCTGGCCATGACAAAACTGTAGCACAGGTCAGAGAACCTATGGCTTTGAACAATGTAACTCTCCGGCAAATATAAATCCAGGTACAGAATGTATTGACTTTCCAACCATTCAGTGAGAGCTAAGGCACCTTATAATAGGAGGAATACCAAGGGAAGGCTTCTGAAGGAGAGGACAGCAGGGGTCCTCAAGCTTCAGCAAGCACCACAACACCCCCCCCTTCCCCATCCCCCAACTTATTAAGACACAACTGCTAGGGGTAGGGCTAAGAATCTGCATTTCCAACAAGTTTCCAGGTGCTGCTCATGCTGCTGGCTTTGGGCCCACACTTTGAGAACAAGAACCAGAGCAGAACTTTGACGAATCATATTTGGGGGCGGGGGTGAAAATCCCTGATGAGAACTTTGATTTTAAAACAGGCGATCTGTGGCCCTTCTGTCATTAAGTTGGACCAGAGTTTAGCATCAAAGTTTGTCCAGCTTAAGACATTAGAACCGTGGCATCTGCACACAGGAAAATGAGCACCTTTCTGTTTTCTATAGTATAGATGAGAACATCCAGCTCCTCCAAAAATGGTCTTAGACCACTATGGTAATTCAATCCTGCAAACATCTTTCTGAGCACAGTCTGTGTGCTCCTACTGTTCTAACACTTGTGGGCATGGCGCTTGGCTTCCTGGTGCTTAGGCAGGGTGGGGGGTGGCTGGGGGGCAAAGAACACACCTGTTTCTCCTCCTGGACTCAGTCATCGGAGTGAAAATTCATTGCCAGGGGCCTCATTCTCACTGTAGTACTGCCGTGAGGGGTTTCTGCCATCATTAGTACTGGTGAGTCGATTTTGAGTTGGTGTGGCTTAACCCAAAACTGACTGCTGTCCATTGAAGAGATGCTAAAAGAGAAAACCTACAAGCCATCTCATACCACCCAAAATACTTCTGCACAGGGTAAGAAGAGTGTGGCTGGCCATACCTACGACCTGCTCTTTGTGCCGACCACTGATACGTTTTACCAAGGACGAAACTGAAGCTCAGAGAGGTTAAGCAACTTGTCTGTGGCCACACAGAGAGCAAGGGGCAGAGCCAAGATGTCAACAGAGGTGAGCACATATTCAACCTGAGCCTCAGCTCCTTCATTTGTAAGTCATAGAAAATAATAATATAGTGTGGTTATCAAGATGATAGGGGCTAGCCTATAGACTGCCTCTCATTTAGCAGGAGCCCAGAGTGCTTCTTCCCATCTGTTGAAATTCATATTAGCATAATTTCACTCTCCTCAGGATGACCACTTCATGAATATACTAAAGACATACACTTTCCCCTAAAGAATCTCTGTATGAATAGTGCACAGCCATTGTGGTAAGCTTTACAGTTACCACAACCCCTCATTTAATCCCCACAATAATAACCTAATATAGGTATGATTATTCCCATTTGACATAGGAGGAAACTGAGGGTGAGTTTAAATTGGACAAGAAGGTGCTTTTTCTCCACTGTCCCACCACATGAGGTGATGCAATCTCATTTAGACAAGTTCTGTTTTCTTCTCCAAAATGAAAAGGTTGTTATTTGGTCACGTAGTTAAGAATAGAGACATGCCTAGAACAAAAATGGGGGAAAATATATACAGATACATGTATACACACACATAAAATTAAATCACATGGTCCTTCTATAAATAGAGCCTTTTTTCTTTAATAGAGTGACAACTGCTATCTTTGTTTTCACATTGAGGAGGGATTAAACTGTACAAAATTTTAGATCCAAACATGTTTTTGATGGGTTGGCAGAAAAAAATAGGACAATAAGGCAGCCCTCCCCTTCTCCAGTCATGAGCACCCAGGCGCCAGGGAGCCGCAGGGCAGTGTTCTTGGTTTAGAGCTCCTTTCTCCTGGCCTAGGACAAGGACGGAAAGCAGCTGGTGCTGCCATGCCCAGGAGAGCATGCACATGTGCCCCTCTGTCCGGCTGGTACCTTAGTGGATGCCAACCCCCCACTCCTGCAGCCTGACGAAGCCCTCCGGACCTTCTGTGTTGGCAGAAGGGAGCATGCCACCTGTCTGTGAGCTCCCGGCCCCTCCCTGTCGCACCTGCAGAGCCAGAAAGGGTTGCCTCTGTCCCCGATTGCTCAACATAGAGGGCAAAGGCAGCTTCATTTTATCCCAGGAGCTGACCTTGTGCACTGTCCACAGAGACAGGCCTGAATCAGGGCAGCAGTGCGGAAAGGGATGGTGTGAACAGGGTGGCCTGCGAGATGAGAAGAGGAAACAGTGCACAAGGGACAGAGGAGCTGCCAAAGTGGACAGAAAATAAAAGGAAGCCCTTGTTCCTCAGGCCCTCTGGAGCTCCTGGCTTGACACTCTGCATGGTGCAAATGACAGGCCTCTGGGCTTGAGCTCAAGTCCTGGCTATCATTTCTTAGAGGCATAGTCTTGGATAGATTCCCTTCAATGGAGCCTGTTTCCTCACCTATAAAATGGGGTTCATACCTAACTCACAGACTTTTTGTGAGGCCCAATAAGAAGCCGCCCTTGAACCCACGGTCTGAATTGGGTCTCCAGCTGTCATTCCAGGGACGTTCTGTTTTCAGTATAGGGCTATGGTTCAAGTTGCTCTACTATTTATTAGCTATGGAAAAGTTAGTACACCTTGCTATGTGTCAGTTTCTTCATCTGTAAAATGGAGAAAATCACAGAGAGGACCTTGTAGGATTACTAAGATTAAACAAGCACATACACACAAAGTACCTACTGTATACACAAAGTAGAACAGTGTCTGGTACATAGTAAATTGCACATAAGTGGTAGTTACTGTTCTTTGAAGCTGTCATTCTTGAAATTTAATATCTGCCTTCTTCACTATCATTTGTGGTATGATAGTGACTTATACACATGGGCTGAGCACCTATCAAAGGTCTGATACTACTCCAAGTTCTGGGATACAGTGATAAATCAGACAGATAAGGCCATTGCTCTTATGAAGCTTACAGCCTCATGGGGCAGGCAGAAAACAAACAAGAGAGTATAAAGTACTAATGAGTGCTGTGATTTGAATAAAAGAAGGTGAGATGAGGGAATATGTGGTCAGGAAGTTTTCTACCGGGCCTGAATGGCATAAAGGAGCTAGCCATGCAAAGATGTGGGGGAAGTATATTCTAGGCACAGGGGACAGCAAATGCAAAGGCCCTGAGGCAGGAATGAGTTCGGCATGTCTGAGGACCAGAAAAATCAGCATGGCACAAACACAGTAAGCAAGGAGGAAGACTGGTGTAATATGAGGTCAGAGGGGTGGCAGGAGACAGACTGTGTGGGGGTTTGAAGCCAGGGCAAGGGCTCAGGTTTTATGGTCAAAGTTATAGGAAGTCAGTTTAGGTGAGGTGGAGAGCCATAGGTCATGACCTGGATTATATTTTAGATAGATCCAGAGTGATTGCTGTATGGAGACTGCCAGAGAGTCACTAATAGCACCACCCCTATTTTAGGCACTGTTCTAAACAAGCCTGCTGGGAAGGTACTAATGTTATCATTCCCCTGTTTACAGATGTGGAAATCATGGCACAGAGGGATTAAAGAACTTTCCCCAACGCACACAGTTAGACATGGGGGCTGGGGTGCAAGCCCATGTAGCCTGACCACTGTGCCACACTGCCTCTTAGATGGGCAGAATGGCCCCAGGAAAGTGAGGGCAGAGATCCTATTTATATTCTAGGTAGCTCCGGCCTGGTGCAAAGCAAGCCCTCAATAAATGTTTGATGAATAAATGAATGAATGAATGAGTCACGTGAAAATACTTTGTAAATTGAGAAAAGCCACATAAATATTCTTATTGTTAATAAATCCTTTGGATTACAGGAGTTCCATTCATCTCAAATTTCTTCTAATGCTTAACAGGATTTTCCTGGGAAAAGGAAAACGACGGAGGTAGGACACTTACTTCATGCCTGAGTCCCTTTAACTAGGGGCAAATGGCAGCTTGACAAACCTGGCCTGGGACAGATCTGAGGAGAGATTTGGGCTAAGAAATCTCTGGTGGTTGGCATGCTATTCATTATGGCCTCCAGAAACTTTAAGAATGTTCCAGTCTACCCAAGAAATTACTTTTTCCTTCCACCCACTTTCTTCCTTATCTATTTCATTTAATTGTTAGAGAGTGAATATGTTCAAGCATTTTATTCACACAGGTGGGAAAACATTTAAAATATATTATGAATGGCCTTGAAAAAAGTTGTGATATACATAATGTTTCTCAACAATGGTTCTCCATGGAGTAATTTCTTTGGGTATGTCTCCGGCAGTTCCAGCAAGAAGGCTGTGTGGAACTCTCCCCCATAAAATACAGAACCTTGGGTGATTCTTGCTCTATCTCACACAGTAAGGAGTGGGAAAGGCCACTGGCAGACTAGGGTTAGGAGGGACTCCTAATCAAACCCTAATGTGGCAGTTAGTTGGACACTGGGGCCCTTTCCGGTATAACCCTGGGGTTTTCTCACGTTTGCTGTGGAGTAAATCCCTTTTTAACGATCTCTCATTTTCCCCCAATAACAAATAACACTTATTTTAACTGCAGTTAAGTGTTCTTACATATATTTATACTTTACTTGCTCTTCCCAAGTCCCTACGATAGAGGTGTTCTGAATAACCTCATTTTACAGGTGAGAAAATTGAGGCTCTTAAGAAAGACAGACACGCTCTAAACTCTGGGGAAGTCCAGGTTTCTGAGGAGCCTTTGCTGTTTTGCACAGAGGTGGTTAGGTGTTTTTATCTATGGATCACCTGGGTGCTGGTATTATGCCCATTTTTTTGATGTGTAAGCTGAGCTGCCGGAAGGCATCTGACCAGAGTCACACAGGCAGAACTCAAATCTGGCTGTCACCCAAGGCATCTCTCTCCTAGTGCCCGACTCTGGAGCCCAGGTGTGTTCTTCCCGTCCGCGGGGCTAGGGTGCCGGTGGTGGGAGGGGCATGCCTTCCCGGCAAGTCACACACAAGCCTTCGTCTCTCGCGGGGGGGGGGGAGGGGGGGCAAGGAAGGCGATCCTGCTGTCTCTCTAACTCCTCTGCGAACTTCCCGCGGCGGGCAGGGTTGCGCGGCGGCCTGGACCTGGGCCCGGCTTTGTCTCCCCCACCTGAGGGGCCAGCGCCAGGCCGCGCCTCGGCGCCGCCCCACCTCGGTCCGCAGGGGCGGCAACAGCGCCAGCTCCAGGCTCCAGCCGGCGACCACACGGTAACCCGAGCCCACAGCCGCCTCCATCTTACATTTGGGGACCATTATTTTTCCCCCGGCCTTACAAACACTTCATGGAGCGCCATCCTCGCCCATTCTGCGCACCTCCCATGCCAACTCCCCTGCCCGCCGCATCCCCTTCCTAAACTGCCAGCGCCAAGATCCCAAGCGGGCGCAGGATACAAAGTGGAAGAGGTGGACCCCGCAGTTCCAGGTCCCGGTCCCTCCTAGCTCGGGGCGGGAGTGGAGTGGGGGAGGGGGGTTCCCCTCATCTGGAAAAACCCGGGGGCTTCGTCAGGGCCTCGGCCGCCGCCTCCGCCGGACGGAACCTGCTCGGGCCCCGCACACCTGGCTGGAAGCTCACAGAGGAGCAATGGAAGCATAGGAGAGGGGGGATAGGCGTGCCCGTGTGTGTGTGTGTGTGTGTGTGTGTGTGCACGCGCGCGCGCACGCGCGTGTGCGTTTTTAAGATCCGAGGTGTAATTCCGCAAAGAAGGTCCAGGAGATGGGGCATCGCTAGTGTGGACCGAGGCTTTGTGTCCAAACCGGCAGCGCAGGGGATCACACGGGGGCGGGGGCTCTCCCGGGCGGGGACAACTCGAGGAGTTGTGTCAGCGCATCGCGAGGGGAACGGGATTCCTCACCCCGACGGGACGCCTGGGTGTAGGAAGCTCGAGACTCCGGGCCCTGCGGGACGGTCCGTGCGCCCCGGTCCGGGCTGGTGAGCAGAAGCTCCCAACCGAGCACCAAGCACGGGCCACACGGTCGCGTCCCCGAAACAGCCCGCCCCAGTCCGGCTCCCGGGTTCTAAGGGCGTCCCTGCCCCCCGCCCCCCCGCCCCCCCCCCGCAGCGCTGACACCGCCACGCCGGGCCGGTTACGCCTCCACCCCGCGCCCACAGCCTCCCAGGCGTGCGGCAGCTCGGGCGTAGGGAGGCGGCCGAGCGTCCACTCCCGCCCGCTGCAGCCGTCCCTCCCCCCGGCACTCACAAAATTGTCCCCGCAGCCGTTGTCCGGACACAGCACGTAGAAGGAGACGCCGGGGTCGGCGTAGAAATCCATCCTGCGCTCGGTCTCCTCGGTGGCGATGAGCTCGAAGGGCGTGTTGGAGCACCATTTCTCCGCAACGTCAGCCAGCTGCTGGAAATCCATCCTGGCCCGCCGCGCCCGCCGCTCGCTCAGCCTCCTCGCGCGCCGCCCGCCTCCCGCTCCCTCCGCCGCCCGCCCGCCCTCCTCTCTCCTCGGGCGCCCTCCTCCCGGGCGGGCAGCGCGCAGCTCTGCGGGCTCTCGGGCAGGCGGCGGGGCCGGGCGGCGCGGCTCCCTCCGGTCCCGGGGCTCCTCCCGGCGGGGACTGTTTACATGCTGTGTGTACGGGGTGGGCGGCGGCCTGGACGGCGCGGCGGCGCGCCCGGCTCCGCCCCGCCCCGCCTCCCTGCCCGCCCCTCTCGGGCGGCAAGGTTTGCGGCGGGCGGGGCAGGGCGGACTCCTCGGTTCGCCCCCACCACCCTTTTTCTTTCTTTCTTTCTTTTTTTTTTTTCTTTCTTTCTCTCTTTTTTTAAATAAGCGAACCCGGTGCATCGGAACATCCCGGAGTCCTCCCGAGCCCGGCACCGCCTCGTCCCGTGACGTCATGCGCCCCAGCCAATCACCGGAGGCTGAGACGGGCGCCGCTGTCCGCCAGCCCGGTGACGTCACAGCGCGGACCCGAAATCCGCGGCTTTCCAGTTTACAGTGAAGCCGGAATGCTCGTAGCCCTGGCTAGCGTTTATTCGTTGTTAGAAGGCCTTGTCGGGAAAAGTGTTTTCCCAAATGCGATTTAAGTGCAGGGGACGCCCACAGAATTGCAGATAACTTGTACCTTGTCTGAGGCTAGCAATGGAGGAGCTGAGAAAATCTAAGGGAAACGGAGCTTTTCTTTTTCAGAAATCAAAGCTCTGTCCTCTGATGTAAAAAAAAAGTCTCTCCTAAATACATTTACTAGACACTGATATGAGTATCCATTTGGAAGAAAGATAAAAGGTTTTGGTTTTTTTTTTTTTTTTTTTTTTTTGCGTGACCATAAAGCTGAATATTTCTTAGAAATAAGCCTAGGGCGCCTGGGTGGCTCAGTCATTAGGCGTCTGCCTTCGGCTCAGGTCATGATCCCGGGGTCCTGGGATCGGGTCCGACATCGGGCTCCGTGCTCTGCGGAGAGCCTGCTTCTCCCTCTCCCACTCCCCCTGCTTGTGTTCCTGATCTCACTATCTCTCTCTGTCAAATAAATAAATAAAATCTTAAAAAAAAAATAAGCCTAGTAAGACTACTAGCTTGAATAGTATTCACCTTCAATTCATATTGCATAACTTAAAATGAGCAACTACTCGGTTGGAGAGGAGAAAGTACATAAATGTACAAGTGTACACAGCCCCATGATTGCACCTGTTGAATGCTCACTGGTTGCCCGGAATGGGACAGGCATTGCCGGATTGCAAAAAATGCACTGGAAGAGCCCTCGCCCACAGGAATTGAACGACTACTAGCAGAGACACGTTAAATAGCACTCATTCTACAAGCGGTCAATCAGCTTTTGTCTTTAAAGTTGGTCTTTTGAACCGGGCACCATGCTAGCCCTAGGGATATAAATATGAATAATGTGTAGTTCCATCCTGAAAATGCCGGCAGACTAGCCTAGGTAAGCTCATGACACCATCAACCCTCTGAACACATCCTTTACTCAATAGAATGGGTGTGATTCTGGAAAATTGTTCTATTGTACATTTCTGGGATAGGGATTCTTTTTCCCTTGACTTCCCTTACTAAATCACAGCTGCATTCCCATACTGAAAGTAGAAACTCCACTTAATCTTTTGGTAGAGGCAGACTGGGTCAGGATGGTGATCAGCCCAAAGGCATTCTGAGCACTGCCTATTATATTTTTCCTGATGGGAGTTGTCCTCACCTGGAAGTTAATGCTCCCATGTAACAATTTCCTGACTTCAGAATTTCCCAATTCCTTTAAAACAATTTAGTTCAGTGAACATTTATGGAGCATCCATTGGGTACCAGACATACAAGGCCCAATTTTTGCCACCAAGGAATTTACAGACTATAAACTAGGCAGGATTCTAAGTTGATCCCCAAGCTCCATGCCTGCTTGATATACACGCACCTTCTCCCAATTATTCAGACACTAATCAAGGTATTGCTGTGAGGGATTTTACAGATGTAATTAAGATTTCAAATCAATTGACCTTAAGATGGGGAGATTGTCCTGGTGGGCCTGGCCTAATCAGGTGAGACATTAAAAGGGACTGGGCTTTTCGTGGAGAGAGACTCAAAGCATGAGGTAGATTCATCATCAGGGAGATTCTCCACTAATGACGTTGGAGATGGAAGGGGCGGGCCATCTGGCAAGACCATGCAGCCGAGTCTAGGAGCTGAGAGCAACCCCTGGCGAACAGTCAGCAAAGAAATGAGACTTCAGTTTTACAACTTCAAGGAACTGAATTCTGCCAATAATCTCAATGAGTTTGAAAGTGGGTTTTCTGCAGTCTCCAGATGAGAAGTCAGCCTGACTGACACCATGATGTAAGCCTTGAGAGACCCTGAGCAGAGAACACAGTTCCGTAGTGGCTGTGCAGGAACTCCTGACTTACAGAACTGTGAGCTAATAAATGGCTGCTTTTTAAGTTGCTAAGTTTTTTTTTTCTTTTAAAGATTTTATTTATTTATTTGACAGAGAGAGACATAGCGAGAGAGGGAACACAAGCAGGGGGAGTGGGAGAGGGAGAAGCAGGAGCCCGATGTGAGGCTGATCCCAGGACCTTGGGATCACGACCTGAGCCGAAGGCAGACGCTTAACGACTGAGCCACCCAGGCGCCCCAAGTTGCTAAGTTTGTTTTAATTTGTTATGTAGCATTCGAAAACCAGTACACAAGACAAGGGAGGGGACAGGCAGATGAATAAAAAAAATTTCAATATGCTCTTGTAAATGTTACAAAATGTTGCTTTTTTTCCTTGTTTTTTTTAATACGGGCACCTCAGGATAGAGCAAGTTTCTGGTTCTGCCACTGAAAGCATTATTTACATTAGTCTGAAAGTTCCAAAAATGAAAAGATTCCTTAAATTTGAGACTAAAATATATAAAATATAGGGCGCATGGGTTGCTCAATTGGTTAAGCGTCTGCCTTTGGCTCAGGTCATGATCCCAGGGTCCTGGGATCAAGCCCCGTCTGGGGTTGCCTGCTCAGCGGAGAGTCTGATTCTCCCTCTGCCTCTCCCCCTGCTCATGCTCTCATGCAGTGTTTCTTGCTCACTCACTTGCAAAAATAAATAAAATCTTTTTTTTAAGATTTTATTTATTTATTTGACACAGAGACAGAGGGAACACAAGCAGGGGCAGAGGGAGAGAGAGAAGCAGGCTCCCCACAGTGCAAGGAGCCCGATGCGGGGCTCTATCCCAGGACCCTGGGATCATGACCTGAGCCGAAGGCAGACACTTAACAACTGAGCCACCCAGGTGCCCCTAAATAAATAAAATCTTAAAAAAATATATAAAATACATAGCTTTTCTTGGAAAGGAGGGAGTTTAAAAAATACCGGTGCTTTTAAATCTATCTATGAAGTTTGTTCTAAGTGATGGATGACCATAATTATGAAGTCATATTTATGTAACAAATACTTTTTGTCAGAAGATGAAAAATTCTCATGATGAAAAATAGAATTCTGGGTATAAAGCAAGTGCTTAATGAATTGAATACTGTTGGTTTCCTTAGAAAGGCATTGAGTGAGGGGGCCTGGCTGGCTCAGTTGGTGCAGCATGTGACTCGATCATGCCATCATGAGTTCGAACCCCACACTGGGCTTAGAGCTTATTACAAAAAAATAAAGAAAAGAAAGAAAGAAAGGCATTGAGTTAAAGAGCAGAAACTTTGGAATTCTGGATTAATTTCCTCTGAGATTTTCAGTTTTATAGACATTTGCAACTTACTCAATTGCCTGGAGCCTCAATTTTCTCTTCTGCAAAATGGGGACAATAGTGACATAAAGTATGTAAACTCCTTGTTCCAGAAGCTGGCACACAGTAAGAACTCAGTAAATGCCATTATGACTCTTAATCTGCTTCTGGAAGATGATTTGTAGGAAGACTGGTTGATGAATTTTTTTTTTAAGAATTTATTTATTTGAGAGAGATAGAGCATGAGCAGAGGAGGACGGGTAGAAGGAGAGGAAGAAGCAGACTCCCTGCTGAACAGGGATCCCAACACAGAACTCTAACTCACAACCCCGAGATCATGCTGAGCCAAAATAAAGAGTCTGACTTTTAACTGACTAAGCCACCCAGGTGCCCCTGGCTGATGAATTTTAAAGTAAAATTCAGAAGTGACATGAGGGTGAGTAGCTAGTGAATAGTGGTCACAGATGAAGGAAAACCTCGTTTTTTTCCAAGCACTTAGAGCAGAGTTTCTCAATAGCAGCACTATGGATATTTGGAGCTGGGTAATTCTTTCTTGTGGGGAGTTGCCTGTGTATCATAGGGTATTTAGCAGCATCCCTGGCCTCTACCCAGAGAGGCCAGCAGCCTCTCCCCCAAGTCCCCCAGCTCGTGACAACTGAAAATGTCTCCAGACATCACCAAACGTTTCCTGGAGGGCAAAACTGCCCCTTTTTGAGAACTACAGATTTAGAGAGAAAAGTCTTGCACAAGGCTGAAGCAAGCCTTATTATTGTTAACTAACAGAAGGGATGTGCACATAAAGCAGTGCAAATAGTCCTGGAAAGTGCATCCACACAAGTCGCTTAAACCTTAGTTTCCCTAACGCAACTTGGAAAGTCAGTTGCTTGGACCAGAAGATGATATCACTCTGCCTCCCATCCGTTTGGACAGCGTCCTGGGAGGCCTCCCATGTAGGGATGTATTTAGGCTCCAGGTACAGGACAGTGGTCATTCCAGAACCTCAGCCAGGTCTTTCATGTAGCCTGAGGGTGAAGAAACATTAGGGCCTCCTGAAGCCCCCTTCTTGTTCTGCCTCTGGAAGCAGAAGGAAAGTGAAAACAGATCCCCATCGGTGGGTGGAGAGTTGTGTAGCACTCATTGCATACAGAGAAATGTTTCTTTTCTTTACACGAAGCTCAAAGCTTGACTTCGATCTCTGAACCACTGTTTGTCTTTGGGAGATGTGTGTTGGTAAGACGAGAAGGCGTCTGCAAACCCCATGCTGGCTGGAATGTCTCAGGAGCCCAATTTGGAATTGCCAATAACACCCTAGATTCTCCTGCTCAAGCCGACTCTTCCACGCAGCCCTGTTCTAAGTCCTCTGTGGCTTTTATTCTAGTGTGAGTAAGGCTGACTTTACCATATAATTTTACCTTTTATTTACTCCCACAGTGTAAGTCCATTTAATGAGCCCTCCCCTCTAGCCAATCTGCTTCATCCACACAGCTTTGTGATTCTATGGTATGAGGAATCAGGCAGAGAGGGGAGTGGGGCTGGTTCCACATTCATCCTTTGAGCCCATGGCAGTCACACGGTATCAAGAGGGACAGATGACCCCAAGGTTCAGGAGGTGGCGGACAGTAGAGAAGTGTGTGATTTGTCATCGTGGTGATGGAGGAGGTCAAAGGAGCCCAGGATCTGGAGAGGGCAACCCAGGAGGGATGAGAGCTGTCCCCTCTCCTCCCAAGACACTCAGGAGAGGGGACGCCCGGGCAGCGGGCTGGGGAGGATGGAGGGTAGACACATGTGTGCCCAAGTTTGTTTCATTGCAACTAGAGTTTGAAAAAAAAAAGTTAAATTGGAAGATCAGCAAAAATTAAAAAATCTACATAAATGAGTCACTGTGACCCAAATATCCCATCAGGCTCAGGAGAAAGATTTGCTCCAGCATTCCTGCCCTCTGGCCAGAAAAATTTATTCCAAATTTTGTTTCTGATTCTGTCAATCTTAAATTTTTACAAAATCACTTCTTTTTTTTGTTACCCTCTAAAAAGTGTGCATCTGAAATTCGAGGAAGCTCTGGGTTACACAATTTGGTTACATTTGCCTTCAAAACACGCCTATCTGATCAAACTCACCTGGTAGATATTTTCCTTTTATATGTGTCAAAGAAACAAATAGTTTGAGGTTATTTTTTAAGTTTTTTTTCCCCAAAACATTTCAATATTCTATGTTGTTCAATCATTCCCCCTCCTTGCCCTTATCTTCAACTAAAATGGTTTCTCACACTCCCTATTTCTAAGCAGTTGTGTTGCCTTCCTTCAGTAAAACACACAAAACTTCCTTTTCAGCAATATCTCACTGGTGCTGCTGAAACACAGACTTTAAGGTGGCAAAACAGTGGTTTTAACATTTTTCTCTTTTCCATTTCTGATAAAGATTATAGTTCTGCTTCTATTTAATTTGTCTGTTGAGGCTTGTTAGGACCCGATTAGATAGCTCATCTTCTAGAAAGGGGTCCCAACAGCATTACTCCAGAACTCCTCTGAGGGTGTAGATTTCCTCTGGGAAAAGGCGTGTATGCAGGTAATTTGCTAAACCAGAAGCTGCTGTCATCATATTACAGACTGATCTCTTACGAGATATGATGATCCAGATGACAGCACAGTAAGCTTTGCCCGAGCCTGGCCTGGGAGCGTGTGTGTGTCCTCAGCTATGATGCAGGGAAAGTAGCTGTCAAGCAGAGCGCGGTTGAGATTCATGATGCAGTGGAAAGGTTTGGGTGATTTCATTTCCTCACACGCCACTATTTCATCTATAAAATAAATGGTTTGGGTTAGATGATTCCAGATCTGAATGTCTATAACTGCATTTCATTAATTCAGAAAGAGTCAAGGTCTGTTCTTTTGTTTTGGGGCTCAAAACAATATACAGAAGTAGATTCTAGCAGTCTTAGGCAAGGGTCTTCTGTTCATCAATAACAGAAACTCATTCATGCTAGTTTAGGCAACAGAATAAAATGCCAAGAGAACTTTGATAAAAATCCAGAGAATTTCACAGAACCCAAGGGCAGGACACTCACTCGCTCCCTCTTGCTCTTAGATAAATAAATAAATAAATAAATAAATAAATAAATAAATAAATAAATAAATAAATAAAATCTTAAAAAAAAAAAGTACAAACTTCCAGTTATAAATAAGTGCTGGGGATATAAGTACAACATGGTGACTATAGTTAATAATACTGTATTGTACATTTGAAAGTTGCTAAGACAGTAGATTTTAGAAGTTCTCATCACAAGAAAAAAATTTGTAACTGTGTGTGGCGATAGATGTTAACTAGACATACTGTGGTGATCATTTTGCAATATATCCAAATATCAAATCATTATGTTGTGTACCTGAAACTAACATAAGATTATCTATCAATTATACCTTAATAATAAAAAAAGGAAAAAAAGAACTTCCCAACTATAAGACTTATAGACAGATGAACATGATTAAACAATCTTCTTGGAAGTGGGTGGATTCATAGAGTATAGGAAACTGCACATGAGTCATAATAACAGTATTTAAAAAAACACAGTGGGAAGTGTAACCCAAAGTATAAAACATAAATAGTTTTAGGGTCTTGTAAGATTTATGTATATATTTGGCAATGAGGTTACTGATATATCAACATATGCATCTGGTGGTATTTCTTTTCTGAACTCAATTAGAATAAGCAGGTGCGCCAATTTCTAACAGTAGCTCCCAGGCTCACGTGTTCGGATTCCACCTCTTAGAAGAAAGGCCATCTGATGGAATGCCCAGGCAGAACCACAGGGCATTTGACATTGACATTCTCATGTCTGGCCATAGCTTTTACATTTCTTGGTACAGAAATATAAATGTATATATTGTGCATATAAAGAAATAAATCTGGTCATTTCATGGACACAGAATCATAGAACATGTGGTCTTTTGTAGCTAGCACAGCATTTTTGTCCGTGTTGGAGTGTGTGTCCGGACTACATGACTTTTTATGGCTGAATAATATTCCGTAGTATATATAAATAAAACCATGTTTTGTTTATCCATTCATCAGCCGACGGACATTTGGGTTGTTTCCAGCTCTTGGCTGTTGTGAATAGTGCTGCTCTGAGTATCTGTGTGTGAACTCTATTTGAACCCCTGCTTTCAATTCTTTTGGGTGTATACCTGGGTGGGAGTAGAATTGCTGGGTCACATGGTAATCCTATGTTTAACTTACTAAGGAACTGCCAAATTGTTTTCCACCGCGGCTGTACCATTTTACACTCTCACCAGCGATGTATGAAGGTTCCAATTTCTCTACATCCTTGCCAACGCTTATTACCCATTTGTTTTTTTTGTTTTTTTTTTTTTTTTTGGAGTATAGTTATCCTAGTGAGTCTGAAGAGGTATCCATTGTGGTTTTGATTTGCATTTCCCTACTACTTAGGTTCTTAGGTTTTTTTATTGCACAGAGAAAACTGTTTGTTCCAGAGGCATGGACTATTATCTTAGAGGTTTCACATTCTCAGGGCTGAGAATACAGTAGGTGATTAATCATTACCTCTTGACAAACCTTTCATTCAGCAAACATTTACTAAGAGAGCCTGAGCTTTGTGTATCTGCTCAGCACCAATCAAAAAGAGTTCTATTTAGCTTCAGGAGGTCAGCAGATCAGAGCACATTCTAAAGGCTGTGAAAACAGGTCCGGGAAGCTGGGACATTCACACCTCTACAAGGAGCAGCAATGGAAGCTTTAGAACCTCTCATCCATTGCACCAAATGGTGGCTGAACATCAGTTACAGTTAAAATAGGTATCTGCTGCTGTTTGCATCTCTCTTTTCATTTTTAATCAAATGTGTCTTGGCAGAAGCCTCTTTTTTTTTTAAGATTTTATTTATTTATTTGACAGAGAGAGACACAGCGAGAGAGGCAACACAAGCAGGGGGAGTGGCAGAGGGAGAAGCAGGCTTCCCACAGAGCAGGGAGCCCAAAACGGGGCTCGATCCCAGGACCCGGGATCATGACCTGAGCCGAAGGCAGATACTTAGACTGAGTCACCCAGGCACCCCAATGGCAGAAGCCTCTTCAGGCGGATGGGTGCCCACTTCCCAGAAGTGTCTGGTAAATAAATGTGAGCCGAACACTCCATGATTATAGGACTTCTGCTGTAATTGAAGGGTCGGGTGCTCTCGTTAATGAGCCTTTTAATTCTGAGCAGTTACTACGTGTAAGATACTGTCCCATGCAATTTACTAATAGCTGGGAGTGTAATGCACAGCTTCCAGATGTCCTCTCAGCCTTACTAATAGCCCTTTCCCCTGCTGCTGCCCTGGTTGTGTCTCTGTTCACAGCTGAGCTCTGCAACTGACCAGCTAGGAGATTTAACCTCAGTGAGCATCAATTCCCTTATCTATAAAAAAGAAATAAAAATGCCCGTCTCCTAGGGTTGTTTCCAGGAGCAGCTAAGATAACCTGGTTAACTTACTACAGTGGCTGGTACGTGAAGAGAAGTCAGTACATGAGTTCCCTTTGCCTTCACTAGAAATAGGGATGTTATAGATATTCTTCCTCTTACTTTGTAGATGGGAATGTGAGGCACAAGCCTCACAGTGAATGAGAAGTCATCATCTTTTGGGGTGCCCTCCCAGCTCACAACCATCTCCGGCTCCCTGGGGACTGAGGTCTGAATCAGAGTGATGGACCCCCTGCAGTCATCCCTGTACCCCTGGCCACTGCCCCTTGGGTCACTGTGGATTGAATTAAGGGAGACAGACATGGGGCTAAAGTGGGCCATTCAGATTCTTGTGTAAGAATTTGGAATTGAGACCAAGAAACACAAAGTTAGAATCTGTATATGGCTAGAACTGCCACATAACTTAAGATCTAGATGCCACTATATTCTGGCATATGGATGGGGGTATTGGAGAAAGCTGATGCTCAAAGAGAGAAGAGGGAAGTAGATATGCAGAGAGAAGCAGAATGGGAGCTAAGAAAGGACCTCGATGACTTGCCAGTTCCCATTTCTAGTTCTTTCTGAGTCCAGCTCACACTTTTCCCCTTGAATTCCACGAGACACCCACCTGCATGCTTATAATCAACTCCCTTATTTTGCTCCTCAACGTTTGGTGGGCAAGACTTTCATAGGCCACGAAGTCAAATGCACAAGCAGTTGAACTTTATTTTCCTGTAGCACAATTCAATTTTGAGCCCTCGTTCCAGCTGCTGGCAGAAAAGCATTCAGGTAACTCCAGGTAAATTCAGGCATTTTGGCATTTTTCAGGCCTTTTAGGTTTCACTCAATTCAGGATATTCTCACACATTTCCGGCTCTCCATATTGTTATACCCTGGCTTCAGGGGAAGCATTTAGTCTGTGCCCATCCCCCTGAAGAGAGGTGTGACTGAGACGTGATGAATTCCAGCCATCCCAGCTCCCCAGCTCGCCAAGTCTGGCAGGCCGCCCTCCACCCACCTTCTTCTGCATGGCTGCCCTCCACAGCTCTCTGGCCACGGACAGACATTTTTGTGCCCCTCTTACGAACTCACCAGCATCTGAGTCTTTGGTAATTTTTTTTTTAATGAAAAGATATTTTTGACTAAAGTCTGGGCAATCTTTAATCTGCAGGAAATAGAGCTGTCCAATTATTATTCTAATTTATTTCTTTTTTAAAAAATATTTTATTTATTTATTTGACAGAGAGACAGCAAGAGCAGGAACACAAGCAGGGGGAGTGGGAGAGGGAGAAGCAGGCCTCTGGTCGAGCAGGGAGCCCGATGTGGGGCTCGATCCCTGGACCCTGGGATGACGACCTGAGTTGAAAGCAGACGCTTAACGACTGAGCCACCCAGGCGCCCCTCTAATTTATTTCTAATATCCTGTTTACCACAAAGACTTTGTGCACTGGTCTTTTTAGGGGACAGCCTTTTGAAACTCAAAATGCTGTTTTCCCTCATAAATCCTGGCTGATGGAAATCAAAAGTGTTGGGTTCTAAGACTATTGTTTCTACTGTAAATACCACAAATCTAACTTGGAACTAATTTGAGTTTCAAGAACCTAATCTGGAACTGAAATCCATTTGGCGGAGACATGTAATAGCAGTGGCTTAACTGGGGAGGGCCCAGGAAATGTGTATTTCTTCTTGCTGCGTGAGTGTGAGCTGATTTCTTGATTGCCGTGAGGTGAAAACCTTGGTCTCCCAAGAGTGCTTTCCATCCTTTGACCCCCACCTGCCCCTTACAGTTTCCAGGATTTTCTCCTCTGTAATGTGCAGCCTGCCTTCCACAATCATATCAGCTGGGGCATGGATGCTGGGAGGGCAGTTGGAAAGGCTATGCCAAAGTTAGACCTACATTTGCAAGGCCAAGTGGAACACAATGCCCCTTCTCCCAAAGCCAGCCTACTTTTAGAAGGCGAGGAGGGGAATGGCATTCCATCAAGCATACTTGTCATTCCCCAACTTTGGTTTCGGATCATCGTTATACCCTGGCAGGGAGAGTCTTGCTAGTAATATATAGCAACTATTTTGGGGGGCCGCTTCAGACATTCCAACCTTCACTGAGAGAGCAGTTTCAATAAGAAACCTAGAAGGGGGAGCATCTAAGCTTGGACTGCAGCAAATATATTAAAATATAACTAGTTATTCAGAACAGTCAATGAAAATCAGTTCTGTGGGAGAGATACATTACCTTGGTTTAAATGCAAATCATTTGTCAGTGGCAAAAAGTCAATTAGGATTATAGGGCTCTTAAAGTAGGTATTCCAGTTTTCATTTCTAGGTCAAAGGGTATCAAAAAGTAAGTTTAATGAATTTTAATGATATAATGAAAATCTAATGCGATATCAGGTGAAAAAGCAATAAACGGACAAATATTAATACAGCTATGTAATATGAACATCCATACATGCACATATATATGTGTTTATATCTAACCACATATATTATATAGTGGTCACTTTTAGGTGGTGGTATTACAAGTAGCTTACGTTTTCCTCCTAACACTTTTTTTAAAAAAGACTTTATTTATTTATTTGAGAGAGAGAGAGAAAACATGAGTGGGGTGGGTGAGGGGCAGAGGGAGAAGCAGACCCCCTGCTCAGCAGGGAGCCTGATGCAGGACTTGATCCCAGGACCCTGAGATCATGACCTGAGCTCAAGGCAGACACTTAACTGACTGAGCCACCCAGGGGCCCCTCCTCCTAACACTTTTATACACATCGTCAATTTTTTATTATTCTTATAAAGAGAAAATGATTAGCATCATATTTTTTAAAAGGGTGGAACGAGACTTCCAATTCTCATACGATGAGAGGAAAAAAGAATCTAAAAACTCTCCTGCCACATTGCCTAGAAACACTTGCTACAATACAGCAAACATTATTTTAAATGTGTGGATGAACTGGCAAGAGAGAAAGGAAGGCCTAAGTAATGTCAGCAACAAAGAGGAAAGTTAGGGCTAGGGTGTGAGAGGCTGCTGCAAGTGATGTTAGGTCTGGGATCCCCAAATAAAGCAGTTTTTAAAGGGCTGTGCTTTCCCAGAAGAGATTAGGAAAAACACCGATCCACCGGCATAGAGAGACAAAAAGGTATTTGTGTGCTTCTGCTTGGGTGGGAAAAATGTCCATCTGAGAAAGAAAATCTCCAGATCTGTTTTACCCCAAACTTGGAGGTTCAAATTTGCAGATGATCCAGGAACATGATGATCAACGACCAAAAAGGTGATACAGGTATGGTGACCTCTCTGGGGCAAATGCAAGACAGCTCTTGAGGGATACACCCAAAACTCAGGCTACAGGGGCTTCTCACGGAGAAAACAGACTCCTGTGAAGATGAGCTCACAGGCAACAATGTTGAGAGGCAGAAGGAAATATTCTCCAAGACAATCAGCAGAAACAATAAATAACACATACCCACACACACGTATGTATGTATGTATGTTCTAAATCCATTAATTTAAAGAGAGGCTCTCAAATATCAGACACAAAACCCCAACCACATGCTGTTCATAGTAGGCACACTTAAAATCTAATGACTCAGAAAGACTGAAAATAATGGAATGGCAAAAAAATTATACCATATAAATACACATTTTTATAAACTGGCAGCACATTATTCAGTAGCCACAGCAGAAGCCAGAAGACAGTGTAATTATGTTGATATTTGAGAAAAAAAAGATGACAGTTTTAAAATTTTTTAGGGGTAAGAAGGTGCAAAATGAAAACACGAGGAATTTCCCAGAAATATTCAACCGTTCCCCTGTTCTGGGCACCAAATCACATAGCATAACTGCAAGACTGAGGTAGTAAAACAGACAAGGTCACGCTCAGAATGTGGCAGACAAAAATAAAATAGGGAAGATTTGAACAACATAATTTACCTCACTCGGTGTGCTCCAGAAAAGCCAAGGTGTTCTGATTACAATGTACTACCATTTGAAATTAATTAATGAAAAGATAACCCCTCAAAAAACATAAAAACTCATTTCTAAAGAGTTCATGTGTCAAAAAAGAACCCTTACCGGAAGTATATATTTAGCACCAAAAGACAATGACAACAATACAGAGTCAAGCATATGGGATGGAGCTGAAGAAGGACTTCAGTCATTCATGGCTTTAACTGTATATGTTAGAACAGACAAAAGCCTGAAAAATAGTAAGAGAAATGTCCATTTTCCAATTATAAAACAAATACGACAAACCCAGGAAAAGTAGAAGCTGGGAAATAATAAATAAATACATATAGAAATAAATACAGAAATCAATAAAATAGAAAACCAAGAAGCAAGAAGCAATAGGGAACGATCACAAGACAAAAAAAAAAAAAAAGTGAAAATAAGATGACATAGAATAGCCAGAACCAACTTGAAAATGAGTAAAATTGGAGGACTTAGATTTTGCAACTTCAAAATTTACTACAAAGTGACAGAAATCAAGACAGTGTGGCATTAATAAACTGTTACATTAATGGTCAACTGAAGTTTGGCAAACATGCCAAGAAAACTCAGTGGGGAATGAACAGTCTTTTCTACAAATGGTGCCGGGGCAACTAGATATCCACATGCAAAAGGATGAAATTGGACCCGTCTTACATCATATATAAAAATTAACTCAAAATGGATTATAAATCTAAAACTATAAGACTCTTAGAAGAAAACACAGGAATAAATCTTCATGATCTTAGATACAATAGCAAAAGCCCAAGCAATAAAATAAAAAACTTGATCAATTGGAACTTCATCAAAATTAAAAAAATTTTGTGCTTCAAATTATATCATCAAAAAAGTGAAAAGACAACCCACAGACTGTGAGAAAATATTTAAAAGTCATACACCTGAAAAGGGACTTGTATCCAGAATATATAAAGAACTCTTACAACTCAATAATATGAAAATAAATAACTCAAAAAACTGGGCAAAGGATTTGAATAGTCATTTCTCTTTTGAAGATACACAAATGGCCAATAAGCACTTGATCAGGTACTCAACATCATTAGTCATTACGGAAATGCACATCAAAACCACAAGATACCACTTCACACCCACAAAAATATCTGTAATAATTAAAAAAAAAAACCACCCAGGTAATAACAAGTGCTGGTGAGAATGTGGAGAAACTGGAACCCTCATACGTTGGTGGATTTAAAAAATGGTGTGACCACTTTAGAAAACAGTTTGACAGTTCCTCAAAATGATAAACATGGAGTTACCACAGGACCAAACAGCTCTGCTCCTAGGTATACATCCAAGAGAAATGAAAACATATGTGCCACACTAGGACTGGTACATGAATATTCATAGCGGCATTATTCATAATAGCCAAAAAATGGGAACAACCCAAATGCCCAACCACTGATAAATGGGTAAACAAAATGTATATCCATACAACAGAGTACTTTTCAGCAATAAAGCAGAATGAAGTATTGGTACACACTACACTATGGATGAACCTCAAAAACATGCTAAATGAAAGAAGCTAGTCATAAAAGACCACATACGTATGATTCCATTTATATGAAAGGCCCAATATAGGAAAATTCATAGAGACAGAAAGCAGATCAGTGGTTGCCTAGGGTTGGAGGAGGGAGGAACGGGGAGTGATTGCTTGAGGAGTACAGGGCTTCTTTTGGGGGTGATGCAAATGTTCTAAATTTAGACTATGGTGGGGATTGTATAACTTTGTAAATATAAATAAAAACCAGTGAACTGTACATTTTAAATGGGTAAATTTTATGGCGTGTAAATTTTACCCAATACAATTGCATTTTGAAAAATTAAGCCAGATGACATTAAATGCAATGTGGTATTCCAGATTGGATCCTGGAACAGAAAAGAGGCATTAGTGAAAAAACTTGTAAAAATCTGAATCATGTTTGTACTGTAGTTAATAGTGTTGTACTAAGGTAATTGTACTAACGTTAACTTCTTAACAAATGTTCATGGTTAGGTGAGTTGCTAACATTAGGGAAGATGAATTGAAGGTTATACAGGAACTCTGGATTATCTTTGCAACTTTTCTGTAAATACGAAATCACTCTACAAGAACAATAAAAAACCACCATGGCAAACCTTTAGTGTACTTGATGCAGTGGATCAGGGAGAAAGAGGAAAGGAGGGAGGAGGCACAGATAAATAACTAGAACTGACACATGAAATATAAACTACAGAACAGTGGAGATGCCATCATAATACTAAGGATAATTAGGTACTAGTGCTGTGCAAGGTAGGTTCCTTCACTGTCACCACCTGTCAGGTGTCTGGGCTCAGGATGAACTCCACAATGCGACACAGTTTGAGATAAGGAACAGGCTCTGTTGGGGGGAAAACGACAACACAAGGGCCAGCAAGACGAGACAAGATATGTGGATCCCTGTCCTCCTATCACGGTAAGGAGTTATGTCAGGACCTGGGTGACGAGCTTGTCAATGGGAGGCAAACACACTGCTTGGCAGAGTGACATTTACAGCAGTTGCTGAGGAAACCGGTTGTCCAGCACCTGGAGACCTGGGGGCGGGTGCTGTGGGGAGCCAAAGGAAGGGGGCTCCCGGTCCTGTGGGAAGCTGAATTTGGGTACAGCCTCTTCCTCGAGGAGAAGGCAAGGCTAGGACTAGCCAGCTTCTTGTCCAGCCTACCCAGAGTAAGCTCTCAGGGTCACTTGTGCACAGTTCTACTTGACATTCATAATCAGTAACTTGAAAACATACACACAATGCAGTTTTTAAGGAAAATATAACTTAATAAAACTAGTCAAGAAGAAATAGAATTTTGGTTACATTTATAACTTGAATCAGAAGTTTTAAAATCCACCCTCCTCCCTCAAAAAAAAAAAAAAAAGATAAAATAAAACAACCCATTAAGCTCAGAAGATTTTACCAGTCAGACCCAAACTTCAAAGAACATATAATCGTTATCTTAAACAAACTGTTCCAGTGAGTATAAAATGAGGGAACACTGCCCACTTCATTCTATGAAGTAAAAATAATCCTGATGGCAAAATTAGATAAGGACAGGATGAGAAACTAATTATTAAAGGCTAATCTCACTTCTAAACAGAGATGCAAAAATCCGAAATAAAACATTAGTCAACTGAATTCAGAAATGCCTATTAAAAATACACCATTACCAAGTTGGATTCATCCTAGGAATGCACAGGTGGTTCAAATTAAAAAGTCTATTGGTGAGATTTACCTTATTAACTGGTTAAAGGAGAAAACCATATGATTATCTCAATAAATGTAGAAAACTTTTAATATATGCAACATTGTTTCATAATTAATATTCATAGCAAACTAGAAAAGAAAAGCAGCTTCCTTAGCCCGGTAAATGGTAGCTACCAAAATTACAGCAATTTTCAAAATTATATAGCAAAAATCATATATAATTGTGAAATGTTGCAAGTATTCCCTTGGAGATCAGGAACACAACGATTTGTTCAACCACAACTTCTACTCAACACTGTACTAGAACATTTCACTAGTGTGATAAGACAAGAAAAAGGAAATAAAAGTTATAAAGATTGGAAAGGAAAAAATTTAAAAATAAAAAGAATCTACAAACTACTAGAAATAAGAGTTTATCAAAGTTGTTGAGTGTAAAGCAGATATGTAAAATCAGTTACATTGTTATTCACCAGCAACAAAAATTATAAAATGTGATTTTTAAAAGAGAGATATTTTTCAATGGCAAAAATAAAGTATAACATACCTAGGAATAAATATAACAAGAGATGTACAAGACTTTTATAAATAAAAATACAAAACTTTATTGAAGAACATAGTAGCATAGCTAAATAGATGAAAATATAAACCATATTTATTGATGGGAAGAAGCAATTTTATAATAACAGTAACAATTTGTAACCCCCCGAATCAGTCTAATAAATTTAGTATAATCATAATAAAAATTTTAACAAGGTATGTTTCAGAACTTGACAAGATGATCCATAAATTCATACAGAAAATTAAAGGGTGAAGAATAATCAAAACACTTTTTGAGAGAACACACAAGAGGTGTGTGAATAGAATGGAGGGAACAGATTCCAAACAGACACTAATTTCTTTAAATAATACTGTGGTATTGGCCCAGACAGAGACAATTAGGCAAATGGAATGGAACAGAGTCTAGAATTAAACTCATTTACATATAGTAGCAGTGGCATTTAACTTATAGGAAAAGGATAGCCCCAATGGGGCTGAGATAAGTGGTTGTCCATAAAGAGAAGATAAAATTAATCCAGGGGAGCCTGGGTGGCTCAGTCGTTAAGCGTCTGCCTGCCTTTGGCCCAGGTCATGACCCCAGGGTCCTGGGATCGAGCCACGCATCAAGCCCCACATCAAGCCCCGCATCGGGCTCCCTGCTCCGCGGGAAGCCTGCTTCTCCCTCTCCCACTCCCCCTGCTTGTGTTCCCTCTCTTGCTGTGTATCTCTCTGTCAAATAAATAAATAAATAAAATCTTTAAAAAAATTTAATCCAAACCACATTCCATATACAAATAATTTCCAGACGGTTTAAAGACCTAAAGGTGAAAATTTACAAAATTATTGGGAAGACTATCGCATGACGTTTTAGTGGTATTTGCAATACAGAATTATTTTCTAAACCAAACCAAATGTCCAAACCAAACCAAACCAAACCAAATTAGGGCAACAAGCCCTAATCATAAAGGAAACACTGATACATTTGATATTAAAATTAAAAAATTGTTTTATAACAAAAGTCATGAGATACAAAGTGAAAAGACAAGCTACTATCCAAGAGAAGATATTTGCTACTCATATAACCAATATAATTAGAATTCAAGAGAAAAGCAACAATCCAAGAGAAAAATGACCAACAGTGTCAATATCAGCAATACCCAGAGGGAGAACCCCAAATGGCCAGTGAACATAAGAAACCATGCTCACCAACCCCCCTTTTTACAGATTTATTTATTTATTGAGAGCTGGGGGAGGGGCAGAAGGAGAAGGAGAGAATCCTCAAGCCGACTTGGTGTGGAGGGTGGAGCCCAATATAGGGGTCCATCCCAGGACCATGAGATCATGACCTGAGCTGAAACCGCGAGTCAGATGCTCAACCGACTGAGCCACTCAGGCGCCGAGCCGCCTCCCTTATTAATCCAATTTGTATTTTCTCAATTGTGAGTTAATATGACCAGTTAATAACTGGTCATATCCTTTGTAACTTTCCCTAAGGTGTTTGTGTAATTTCCTTCGTGATCATGGTATCTCCCCTGCCAAGTAAGTATTGTTTGTGTAATTTCCTAACTGATGTGTGGGAATACCTTGTTTTGAACTCGCTGCTTGCAATATTGGCCCTGCTGGTTTTTAACCTTGTTGTTCCTGAGAACATGATTGTTAATTTTTTAAATCTGAATATGATTTACATACATTTATAATTAGTGCTTTTGTGTCCTAAGAAATCTTGTGTACCCCAAATTCACAAAGATACTGCCCTAGGTTTCCTTGTAGAACCTTTAGACTTTTTACTTTTACACTTGGTTATATGATCTATTTTGAATTATTTTTTGTGTGGTGTGGGATATGGGTCGAGGTTCATTTTTTCCCCATATAGATAGGCATTTGTTCCTTTCAACATTTTGTTGAAACCACTGAATTACTTTGGTATTTTGACCAAAAATTATTTGACTGTATAAGTCTGGGTTTATTTCTGAACTCTCCCTTGTTCCACGGATCTTTATACCATACCATCTTGATTACCACACCTTTATAGAAAATCTTGTAATTAAGCTAATGTAAGTCCTCCAACGTGTTAATTTCCAAGATTGTTCGGTTATTCTAGGTCGTCTACATTTCCGCATAAACATTAGGATTAGTTCATCACTTTCTACAAAATCCTACTAGTGTTTTTTTCCCCTAACAGTTTTATTGAGATAAAACACAATTTACCCATTTAAAGTGTATAAGTGTAAAATTCAAGTACATAATTCAAATTATACAACTCACAAGTGATTTTTGGCATATTACTTTATTAATTTTTAAAGATTGTGGTAAAATACATGTAACATAAATTTGCTGTTTTAATAGTTTTTAAGTAAACAATTCAGTGGCATTAAGTACATCCATAACATAGTATGAACATCATCAATATCTAGTTCTGGAGCATTTTCATCATCCCGAACAGAAATTCTGTAGCCAGTATGCAGTAACTCTCCATTTTCCCTCCTCCCAGACCATGGTAGTTTCTAATTGTCTCTATGAATGTGCTTAATCTAGATATTTCATATAACTGTAATCATACAGTATACATCCTTTGTATCTGGCTTCTTTCTTAAGATTGTATTTATTTATTTGACAGAGAGGGTGAGAAAGCACAAGCAGGGGGAGGAGTAGAAGGAGAGGGAGAAGCAGGTTCCCTGCCGAGCAGGGAGCCCGATGCGGGGCTCGATCCCAGGACCCTGGGCTTATGACCTGAGCCAAAGGCAGACGCTTAACAGCTGAGCCACTGAGGGGTCCCTTATCTGGCTTATTTTATTTGGAATAATGTTTTCAAGATTCATCCCTGTGATAGGCTGTATCAGAACATCATTCCTTTTTTATAGCTGAATAATCCATTCTTTTCATAGACACACATTTTGTTTATCAATGTATCTGTTGATAGGCACTTGGGTTATTTCTACCTTTTGGCTATTGTGAATAACCTGCAATAAATATTGGCGTACAAGTGTCTCTTCAAGCCCCTGCTTTCAGCTCCTTTGGGTCTATGCTTGAGAGTAGAACTGCTGGGTCTTATGGTAGTTCTATGTTTAATTTTGAGAAACTGCCAAACTGTTTCCATAGCAGCGGGGCCAGTTTACATTTCCACCAGCAATGTACAGGTTCCAATGTCTCCATATTCTCGCCAACACTTGTTATTTTCTGTTTTCTGTTTTGTTTTTCATGATAGTCATTCTAGTAGGTGTGAAGGGGACTCTCACTGTTGCTTTGATTTGCGTTTCTCTAATGACTAATGATGTTGGGCATCTTTTCATGTGCTTAATGGCCATTGGATATTTTCTTTGGAGAATTTCTCTTTTGTCCATTTTTTAATTGGATTGTTAGTCTTGTGAGTTACATGTTCTTTGCATATTCTGGATACGAGTCCCTTGTCAGATATATGATTTATAAATATTTCCTCCTATTCTATATTTTTTTTTCTCGACAATGTCTTTGATGCACTAAAGTTTTAAATTTTGATGAAGTCCAACTTATCTCTTCATTCTTTTGTTGTTCATGCCTTTGGTGTCATATCCACATGCTGGTATATTTACTGGGATTGCACTGAATCTTTAGATGAATTTTGGAATAAATGACATTGTGGTACTACAGTTTAGAATAAATTTATATTTGGTCTTCTGTTTCTGGCACAGAGATAATAAAGCCCATGGAATTTCCTAAATTGTAAGGCATTTTAATATTAATAACAAATCTCTTTCAACCACACCTGATTTTATGTTAATAAGATGACTTTTGGAAAGCACTTGAGGCAGGGGCTGGTTGCTAGGGGGCCAACCATGTGATTAGAGGGCTGGAACTTTCAGTCCCTGCCCCTGACCTCCAGAGAGGCAAGAGGGGCTGGAGATGGAGTTCAATGATTTAGCCAGTAACAAAGCTTTCATAAAAGACCCAAAAGGATGAGGTTCAGAGACCTTTTGCGCTGAACACAGGCAAGTGCTGGGAGAGGATGCACTTGGAGAGGACATGGACGATCCTTGCACCTTCTCGGGTACCTTGCCCTATTCATCACTTCCATCTGGGTTATATCCTTTTATAATAAGCTGTTCAGTGCCAGAAGATGTTTCTCAGAGTTCGGTGAAGCACTCTAGCAAACTAATCAAACTCAAGAAGGAGGCTGTGGGAACCTCTGAGCTACAGCTGGACCTGTAACACAACCTGGACTTGTGAGGGGCATCTGAAGGGGGTTTGGCAATCCCGTAGGACTGAGCCCTTAACTGGTGGAATCTGATGCCTCCTGTGGGTAGACAGTAGCAGCATTGAATTGAGTTGTCGGACACCCAGCTGCTGCTGGAGAATTGCTTGGTGGAGTGAAAAAAACCACCAATCAGAGACATCCTATCGTTATCAGATGTTCTAGGAACGTGACATACCTTTACAAATCTATTTGAGGTCTTAGATATGTTACATAGTTTTCAGTGTAGAGGTTTGGAACATATTTTATTAAATTTATTCCTGATTACTTTATAGATTTTATAATATTTTCAGTGGCATTATTTTTTACATTTCATTTTCTGTTTTTTGCTAGTATGTAGAAATACAATTTATTTTTATATACTGATCTTGTGTCCTACAAGCATCCTAAGTTCGGTTATTAACTCTACTAGTCTTTGTAGAGTCCTCAGGGTTTTCTACATACATCACTGGCAGATAAAAGGTATTATTTCTTTTCAACCTGTATATGTTTTCTTTTCTTCTCTTTTCTTGCCTTACTGCATTGCTTCATGAATAGGAGTCACCGGTGTGCTGAGAGCAAACATCCCTACCTTATTCCTGATCTTGCAGGAAAGCCTTCCTTACCATAGTCTTAGGTATAATGCCCCCTAGTGTTGGCATTATAGGTTGAATTGTGTCCCTCCAAAAGATACAGTTAAATTCTAATTCCTGGTACCTGTGAATGTGATCTCATTTGGAAATAGAGTCTTTGCAGATATATAAGCAAGTTAAGATGAGGTCATACAGAGTAAGGATTGACCCTAAATCCAATGACTGGTATTCTTATAAGGAGAGGGATTTGGAGACACAGGAAAAAGCCATGTGAAGATAGAGGCAGACATTGGAGTTACGCGGCTACAAGCCAAGGCACACCAAGGATTGCTGACAACCATCAGAAGCCAGCAAGAGGTAAAGAACGATTCTTCCCTAGAGCCTAGGGAACATGGCCCACCTAACACCTTGATTTTGGACATCTAGCTTCCAGAACGGAGAGAATAAGTGACTGTCGTTTTAAGCCACCATGTTTGTGGTGACTTGCTATTGTCCTAGGGAATGAACACACCTCATTTTGTAGCTGTTCATGAACTTTTGGTTTTGCTGTCTAGTTGTTCTGTTCTCACGTGAGAATTCAGAGACTGCACTATTACACTCTCATCTTCCCAGAATCTTTCTTCACATCAGGGATTTTAAATGGTTTATGGTCCAGCATATGGCTTAACTTGGTGGATGTCCCATGTGCACTTGAAAAGAATGTGTATTCTGCAAACAGACGCCATGTTCTACACATGTCAGTGAGGTGAGTTGGCTGATAGTGTTTGGTCTCCAGTCACCTGCAACCAAAAGAATGCTAACTGGCACACCATTCCTAGTCCTCAACTTCACTGCCACCCTCCTAGGAAGCCTTTGTCCTATGCCCTCATCTAAAAAGACGTACTCCTTGCTCTGGGCTCTTAAGGCATTTTATTTATGCTTTTTTTTTTCTTTTTTTCTTTTTAGTAGGCTCTATGCCCAACATGGGGCTTGAACTCACAACCCCCTGATCAAGAGTTGCATGCTCTACCTACTGAGCCAGCCAGGCGCCCTGTTTATACTTCTTATGGAGCGTGTATTACATTGTTTTATGGCACAGTTATTCAAGAACACATCTTATCTCCATTCCTAGATTACAAATTCCTGGAGATCAGGAAGTGTATCTGAGTCATTTCTGTGTCGGCGAAGCACCTATCACAATGCCTGCATACCATGGGTATTCATTTGTTTGCAGCGTTTTGTTTCTTGCCTGGGCATGGAAACACAGAGTCAGTCTTACAATGTGGGCACTGGCAAGAAGCTGTATTTAATATTAGAGATCTCTGTTTTGGTGTCTGATTAAGTATCTTTCTAAAATGCGAGATTTTTAAATAATATTCTTTTACTAGAAACTTCCTCTCCTGGTAATCCTGAATAAGATTAAATCCAAACAACTAAAAGGAACTTAGTGTAATAAGTGTAATAATAAAAAGCCTGAAGTGTAATATAAGTGACGGCGTTTATGAACAGTCTAAAGATGTCCCTCCTGAGGATGTAAGTTCTTTGGTGTCGAGGTGCATCTGGTGTGAGCTGAGAAGGAAACAGGGACCTTCTCAAACCACTCCACCATCATCTTCGATGTGCCAGCACAGTGCCATGCGCTAGAAACACGTTCACCTCACGCAACGCTCATGACAACACCATCTCAGTCTTACAGATGGGGAAACAAAGACTCCAGAGGATAAATGGTTCACTCAAGGTGACGGAGACTGCAAACTGCAAGGGCAGGACCAGAATCCAGATCTGTCCATTCCAAGTCCTGTGCAGCTTCCACCCCCACTGAACCCAGGAGGATGAGAAGGGTGCAGAACGACCTGTACAAAGGGGGAGCAACCCCCCATGTGCAGAGGAGCTTTGAACGTGGGCCACGATGAAAACACCACCAAGCCTGGCCAGGTGAGTGAGACAACATGCTAAGTGATTTTCACACGCGGCCTCATTCAGTTCTTGCAAGCATCTTCTGAGCAGGGCGTGCAGTCTCCTTCTCCTGGTTTATAGGGCAGAAAGTGAAGCTCAAGGAAGGTAAGGAGCACATTTAGAGCCCCGCGGGTGGGGTGCGGCAGGACTGGGAAGTGACCCCGGGTCTGGCCGGTCCCAGAGTCTCGGCGGCCACATCACACATGCAGCGGTCAGAGGGGGGGCCCCGGGGGCAGCCCGCGTGGCCTCATGTCTCCGTTGCACCCCGCACACACATGCTGCTGGGCCAGTCGGAGTGACGGCTCCAAGTCTCAGTTCGTTACATACTCATGGTGTTAGTGGCAGCCTATACTTCATGGTTGTTCTGAGGGTTACGTGAGATTTGCTATCTGACGTTCCTCACAAAGTTCCGGGTAGCACATAAATATTCATCACTATTGTTGCTATTTAGGAAGGAGGGAAAGGAGGGAAAGCCTAAGAGAAACCAAAGCCTCAGCCCAGCGTCCTCGTGCTGTAGCGGTACCAAATCCTTCGGACGGAATCGGACCCCCAGGCGGCTCCCGTTTCGGCATGATGCTCAATTTTCTTCTGTTAACCACAAAAGAACACGTCCATATATTCTATGGAGGCGGAAAGCATTGAGAGAGAAATATGAAAATCCGGCCAAAGGCAAATGTCTCGGATTTATTTAAAAGTTTCTCAAGCTGAGGCGCCTGGGTGGCTCAGTCGGTTAAGTGTCTGCCTTCGGCTCAGGTCATGGTCCCAGGGTCCTGGGATCGAGCCCCGCATCGGGCTCCCTGCTCCGCGGGAAGCCTGCTCCTCTCTCCTACCTCCCACTGCTTGTGTTCCTTCTCTCGCTGTGTCTCTCTGTCAAATAAATAAAATCTTTAAAAAAAAAGTTTCTCAAGCTTCTCTCAGATACAAGTGACAGAGGTTAATTCCAATTAGATCTAAATAAAGGGGGAGGTATTACTTGTGGAGCTGGCCCCAGGCAGGGTCTGATCCAGCACCCCACATTCTCTCTCGCTCTTGCTCTCCGACCCTCGGTGCTGCCATTTCTCAGCTCCTCTGTTGCCCTCATCACCTCCCCGCAGCCAAGGGAGGGCGGGCTGCGGATGAGTCATTCTCGTGCCATCCCAGTTTGTAACCCGAGAGAAAAGCGACTGTCTTCATCAGCTCGGGCAGCTCTAACAAAATGCCACAGTCCGCGTGGCTTAAACAGCAGACGTTTATTTCTCCCAGGGCTGGAGGCCCGAGGTCAGGGTGCCACATGGCACCCCAACCGTCATGGCATAGCTCTACTGGCCGGCACTTCACTCGGGTGGGGGAGGGGCTGACATTTTATTTCCAAACTCACAGAGGCACAGAGATAGAAACCTCTCAGCTCCTCCAATGGACTGCTGCCAATGCATGTGCAAAATTCCTATGTTGCTGAGTCTTTCTGGCTTCCTCTTGTGAGATTTACTGTCAGCCGCTCCAAATGGCCTCTTTTTCCATCTTCTCATTTGTTTCAGATGTACGGGGCCAGTCACTAGGTATCATCCTGGTGGTCGATTTTTCTGGTTAGCCCCAAAAGAATACAACATTTATGAGTTGCATAAAATGGGAGTTTTAGATGAGTAATATCTTTGTGTGCCTAAAGGGAGAGTGGCTCATGAGTGAAAAATAACCAGTGCAAAAAAAGAAAGTGTGGTGAGATTAAGTTAAAAACTTAAAGTATCTTGCTAGGAGTTAACGAAGCAAATGTCATTACAAGGAGCAGCATAAACCAGGTGTCCATCTACACTATATAGTGCTTTTAAACTTGTTTTAAAAATACCTTCCCTTTATTTTAAAATAAAAAGCATGGTTCTCAAATAAAAATCAAGCAAATAAAGTACAAAAAGAGAGTAAAACAAAATCAATACCCATCTAACAGTAACCATCATTAACTTTATTTAGTTGGATATCATTTCTGACTTTTTTTTTATGCAGACATAAATAAAAGGACACAGGATCTTTTTATAAACATAGGTTTATGCTCATTTTTATTTAACATATTTATTTCTAATTACATTTATTTAAAAAAATAGCACTCAGCTAATTTGCTTGCATTTAAGACAAGAAACCAAAGTAAACGGAAGCAATTTACTAAACTTAAAATTTTTTCCTCCAACAGCTATTTAAAAATCTATTCAAGCTTATTAAAAAGTTACCAACAAAGAGGTTAGTCATATTTTTTTTGTTTTTTTTAGACAATATCAACTCTCTGCTATGAAAATAAGAGCTTGACACTCATACTTTCCTTCCCCGCCCCCAATTTATTACATTATTATTAGTTATATTGTTTTAGTTTTAGTTTGTTAGTTACATTATATTGTATTGTATTGTATTATATTAGTTATATTATTAAGGCTTATAATATGTGCAACCTGTATCTATCATTCCCAGTTTGGTCTTGGTTATTTATATAAATTCAATGCTCACCACCAGCCCTTTTGCCTCATTGAGCTATTTGGTTAGACTGTCCTATCAAAAGGTTTCCTTAAGAAGGGCTTGTGGGGGGTGCCTGAGTGGCTCAGTCGGTTGCTTAACTTCGGCTCAGGTCACGATCCCAGGGTCCTGGGATCGAATCCCACATCGGGCTCCATGCTCAGTGTGGAGTCGGCTTCTCTCTCTCCCTCTGCCTCTCCCCCTGCTCATGCTTGCTTGTGTTCTCTCTCTCAAATAAGGAGAGGAAAAAAAAAAAGGGGGCGGCTTGCGGATGTTGTATTTCCTGAGCTCTTGCATGCCCAAGTACTTGACATTGTATTTGACAACTTGGCTGGTGACCATATACTTAGTCACTCTTTCCTACTTAGAATTTTGGAGACATTTCTCTATTACCTCCTGGCACTGAATCTTGTGGTAAAGAAGTTTAAGACCCTTTGATGACTTGCTTTCTCTGCCTCAGTTTTTTCATTCTTGAAGTTCATTAACTCCATCAGGTTATGTTTTGGGTGTCAAGGGCTTTCTGTCAGATTTCCTAGAATATAGGACACTTTTTCAATCGGAAGACTCATTCCTTCATTTCAGGAGAACTTTCCTGAATTCTATCTTTTAATACTTTCTTCGGGTCTTTTCTTGGTCACCAATTATGCATATACATTTTAGAGTAGCTCTGTCTTCCTACAATTATTCTCTCAAGAATTATTTTGGTCTTTGCAGCCCTCTCAAGCCTTTTCTCCCTTGTTACCCTGTTTTCAACCACGTTTCTTGCTATTTCTAATTCACTTATTTGTTCTAGAAGAGTGTTATTTTGGCCAAGTTGTTTTCTGAGCTCTGCGATCTGCCTTTTTATTTCATTCTGTTGTTTAATCAGCTCATATATCAGATCTCGTCTTACTGAATTCACGTTCTTTGGAGAACACAGTATACCTGTTGTTTAGGTTGGCTTTTCTTCCCAGTTGCTTTCATCTGTTCCCCCCGCCGCTCCTTTTGCTGGCTGTGCATTTGTGTAGTCACCGGGTCGTTTTATTTAAATTTGCTCACATGTAAGGTGGCAGCTCTGTGCAGACTGTTCGTTTGCTTTGGTATACTATTGGTGCATTTCCCTTGGCACACTTCCCATCTTATCTGACAACGATTCTCTTCTGTGGGCTTCTGTTCTGTGTACTTTCTGGCATGAATGATATCAGAGTCCTTAACAGCCCGCATGACACAGACACTGAGGAAGCAGGAGAGGTCAGCCACAGCTCTGGGGCAGGGGCCCCCGAAGGCTCCGTGGTGGGCCAACATGTTACTTCTTTAGTTGCCAGACTGTGGGGGCGGGGGTCTGGAGTTGGGGGGTATCTTGTGAGAGGGGCTGGGGTGGCCAGAGCAGTGGAAGATACTTCAGCTAGTGGTCATTTACCTCCTGATATGGAAGTATTTTGGTATTTTAATGACCAGTACAGCCTACCAGGGCAGACCAGTCAAACCAACCTGCTTGTGTGTCTGCATGCTGAAGAAAGGATGAGCTGTGGGTACACATTTTTGTTGGCGGGATCAGACTCGGCTCTGTCTTCTGATACTTGCATCAAGTCCTGCACCAGGGTGAATTCCAAATGGTGAGGAGACATATCTACTGTACCATGTAGATCTCCCATGGAGACCTTTGGGATGTGTTTTTTTTGTCTTAATTCAGGGATGGGCTGGTTGTTCCTGTCCCTGTTTCACCCATCTCTCTCCAGCAACAGCCCCCTCCTCCCCTGACACACACACACGCACGCACACACACACTCACCCGCACGCGCACACACACACGCACACACGCACACACACACACGCCAGCCCCACTCAGAGGAAGGAAGGAGATGTTTACTCATCTTGACCCAACTCTCCAATCAGTTTCTTTCTAAAACCTGAGATTTTAATGAGAATTCTGGATTTTGCAAATTCCCCCAATGGGGTGGCAGGATTAGGATTTCTTTTCATTCTTGCCAGAAAATCCGGTCTTTTTCTTTGGTGATCATCTTTTGACGTTGAGGGCTTAATGACAAGGTCGGGTTCCTTCCCTTGCTTCACTGCAAGCAATTGTGAATTTTTTTTTTTTTTTTTACTGATTTTCACCTTTAAAATTTTTACTTAGTTTGGTAGTTCATTTTGTCAGGTTTTAGGGGATGGAGATTCTATGATGTGGTCTTATTTACCCTTAAAAAAAAAACCCAAAGCACAATTTTATTAATTAAAAAAATTTTTTAAAAATTGGTCACCAGGGCACCTGGGTGGCTCAGTTGGTTAAGCGACTGCCTTCGGCTCAGGTCATGATCCTGGAGTCCTGGGATCGAGTCCCGCATCGGGCTCCCTGCTCAGCAGGGAGTCTGCCTCTCCCTCTGACCCTCCCCCCTCTCATGTGCTCTCTCTCATTCTCTCTCTCTCAAATAAATAAAATCTTTAAAAAAAATAAAAAATAAAAATTGGTCACCAATTATGGGTAGCTCATTCAGTTAAGCATCTGACTCTTGACTTTGGCTCAGGTCATGATCTTTTTTTTTTTTTTTAAAGATTTTATTTATTTATTTGAGAGAGAGAGAATGAGAGATACAGAGCATGAGAGGGAAGAGGGTCAGAGGGAGAAGCAGACTCCCCGCTGAGCAGGGAGCCCGATGCGGGACTCGATCCCGGGACTCCAGGATCATGACCTGAGCCGAAGGCAGTCGCTTAACCAACTGAGCCACCCAGGCGCCCTCAGGTCATGATCTTAGGGTCATGCGATTCGGCTCCGTGTCAGGCTCTCCATTCAGCAGGAAGTCTGCTCCAGATTCTCTCTCCCTCTTACTCTGCCCATTCCCCCCTCCCCACACTCTCTAAAACAAATAAATAAATCTTTAAAAAAATTTTTATCTAGGCTCCATGCCCAATGTGGGGCTTGAACTCAGGATTCTGAGATTAACAGTTGCATCCTCTACCAAGTGAGCCAGCCATGTGCCCTGCAAAGCACCATTTTAAACGTCTAAACCAGAAGCTCTGGGTTCTCAATCTGGGCTGCGTATCAGAATCACCGGGGAGATTTTACCAATACAGGTGACAGGCTGCATTTCAGAGCCTGATTTAAGTGATTAGGAGAGGCTTAGACATCAGTGTTTTTATTTGCTTGTTTGAGTCTTTCTAGTGATTTATTTAAACGTACAAGCAGAGCTGAAACCCATGAGCTGGACTTTGTCTTCTAATTGTTCATAATGTGATACACATAAGCACCGTTTAGAAAACATTTTATACCTGTATTAACAAAGGCAAAATATTTTAAAAAACACAAATTATTTATACTCTGAGTGGTCAGGTACTCAGAGTATTTCTTGAGTAGCAAAGAAAGGAAGAGATGTGTATGGTTTTGCTTCAAGTATTTTTAACTAGCTGGATAATGGAACTAAGACATCTGGAGGAACCAGGGGAACACTGTGTGAGGTAATGCCCAACTTCAAAGACAGTTCTAGAATCCTCCCATGGGCAAGGAAGGCACTGTTGGCTGCTGGCGCTCTGACTTGGACAAGGTGAAGTTCAGGATTTGGTGAGGAAGGTGCTACAACCAATAAACAAAGACACCAAAGTATTAGTCTAATTCCCCTGGAGTCACGCTTTCCATCCCTAAATTCTAACTTATGCGGTATTATTTAAAAATGCAGGAGGAGTTGAGGTGAAATTGATGGCTGGGATTTATTGTGGGGGGCAGCTTTTGAGGAGAGGTTCAATCTGGGCTTTGAGGAAGGGGCCAGGGAAAAGGCATTCCGAGTTTGTGAAGGAACTTGAACCACGGCATGGAGTCGTAGTAAAGTGTTTTCAGATTTGGAAGGCAGTAGCAGACAGGCTGAAAGATCTCTGAACTCAGAGGTCGAGGCTGTAGCCATTGGAGTTCGGAGGCTGAGGCAGGTCCTCATAACCAACTGAGTGGAGAGAGCGGACGTGAGGCAGGAGCTCAGGGTGTCTGAATCTCCTGCCTGAGAGACCGACATCATGGTGATGCTACTGACTTAAATGGCAAAGCTTAAGTGGCAACCAAGTTTGGACCTGGGCTTTCAGAGGAAGGTAGGACATCCAAGGGTGGAAGATCAGGTCTGGCTGGAGCTCAAGACCACAGCCCAGGTGAGTGACCTGCACCTGAAGTGTAATTTAAGGAGGCTGCTATCTGGAGATGAATGCATTTAGCATGTTTGCAGGAAAGGGAGTAGAAAGCCAGGTCTCAATCAGGAGGAACCAGGCAGAAAGTCACCCCGTCTGCCCCCGTGATTCACAAAAGCCAGGGGAAGGTTTGGTCAGTGACACGTAATGGTCAGGGGAAAGGTGAAAGGGACTGTTGAAAGCGATCTCATGCAGAACCCTGAAGCAAGATTTGACTTTTAAAACATCTAAAAACTTTTCGACAACTTAGACTGTCAAGCCAAAGCAAAAAGCCCTAAAATTGGCCACACACTCAGTGTTAGCAACGATGTGACAGTTCTGTTCTCTGAAAAAGATGTGATTACCCAGCAAACCGCCCAAATGTGGTTTGTGTCCCCAGTGCTGATGTCGGACCGTCCACACTCATCAACTCTCTATCAACTTGAAGCACCCTGCTCCAAAGGCGGATCTCTATTTCGTGCCTCTGGAAAGAAGGGTGGTGATGATGAGTGTCAGTGTGTGTGTGTAAAATGCAAATACACACGTGAGGTGTGCTTGTATAAAAGGTCTCAGGCATCTGATTGACACATATGAATGTAAGAACAAATAAAAATATCAACTCTAGGATGGTCCTAATTCCTCTTTTGGTTTCTCCATCATGGCCACTAAGCACAGATTTTCCAGGTGAACCCATGTTATTGTATAATATCAGAACAGACAGAAAATGTACCAGTATTCAGATTCTGGAATAGCAAACAGCAGATGTAGCCTCTCCATAGCTGGTTCCTCATGATCGAGGCTGCTCTACTCTCCTACCCATTGGAACTCAGGACAGATATTCAAACGTGGCCTTTTTTTTTTTATGTTATGTTAATCACCATACATTACATCATTAGTTTTTGATGTAGTGTTCCATGATTCATTGTTTGCGTATAACACCCAGTGCTCCATGCAGAACGTGCCCTCCCTAATACCCATCACCAGGCTAACCCATCCTCCCACGCCCCTCCCCTCTAGAACCCTGTTTGTCTTTCAGAGTCCATCGTCTCTCATGGTTCATCTCCCCCTCCGATTTCCCCCCTTCATTCTTCCCCTCCTGCTATCTTCTTCTTCTTTTTTAAAATATATAATGTATTATTTGTTTCAGAGGTACAGATCTGTGATTCAACAGTCTTGCACAATTCACAGCGCTCACCATAGCACATACCCTCCCCAATGTCTATCACCCAGCCACCCCATCCCTCCCACCCCCCACCACTCCAGCAACCCTCAGTTTGTTTCCTGAGATTAAGAATTCCTCATATCAGTGAGGTCATATGATACATGTCTTTCTCTGATTGACTTATTTCACTCAGCATAACGCTCTCCAGTTCTATCCACATCATTGCAAATGGCAAGATTTCATTCCTTTTGATGGCTGCATAATACTCCACTGCATGCATACACACACACACACACACACACACACACACACACACACACACACACACACCCCACATCTTCTTTATCCATTCATCTGTCGATGGACATCTTGGCTCATTCCAGTTTGGCTATTGTGGACATTGCTGCTATAAACATCGGGGTGCACGTACCCCTTCGGATCCCTACATTTGTATCTTTGGGGTAAATACCCAACAGTGCAATTGCTGGATCATATGGTAGCTCTATTTTCAACTTTTTGAAGACCCTCCATACTGTTTTCCGGAGTGGCTGCACCAGCTTGCATTCCCACCAACAGTGTAGGAGGGTTCCCCTTTTTCCGCCTCCCCGCCAACATCTGTCGTTTCCTGACTTGTTAACTTTAGCCATTCTGACGGGTGTGAGGTGGTATCTCATTGAGGTTTTGATTTGGATTTCCCTGATGCCGAGCGATGTTGAGCACTTTTTCATGTGTCTGTTGGCCATATGGATGTCTTCTTTGGAAAAATGTCTGTTCATGTCTTCTGCCCATTTCTTGATTGGATCATTTGTTCTTTGGGTGTTGAGTTTAAGGAGTTCTTTATGGATTTTGGAGACTAGCCCTTCATCTGATCTGTCGTTTGCAAATACCTTCTCCCATCCTGTCGGTTGTCACACCTTTGTTCATCCTCCAGGATGCTTATCTTTTCACGGCTCCCAAGTACTCCAGAGGGAGGAGCTGAGAGCACTGCTCCTGGTAGGTGTGGTGAAGGCAGGAGAGAGATAGCTGGTCCTCACACAGCCATCTCCGGCAGTACGGACGTTTAAGATTTCTAAGAACAAATGCATTACAAAAAAGCTCCTAGGGTTCTGTGGGGGACGTGTCTGTAACTTAGAATAAGCAGAGCTCATACAGACTGACTTCAGGTATGGACAGGTACTCCCATTTTATACAGCAAGGAAGACAGTGGTGGTGGTTCTTCAATGAATGTCACTTTGCTTTTTCTTTAAGATTTGCCCATATTCGGTGTGGAACAAAGACACACATGCTCATCATAGTGATTGTTTCAAAGGACAGAAGCCCACCAGAGGTGGTGTAAGCAAAAAGGTTGGGGCTATGTAGTAAAGGTCCAGGTTTCTCCAGGGGAGGAATCCCAGGGCAGGAAAGGAGGCTTCCAGAAAGGGAAAGGTGGCCTTCAGAGAATGTCTGTGGTTGCCCTGGCAACTACACAGTTCCTCAGTGAGACTTGCTTCTCTTGCATGTGGCTCAACATGGCCACTCCAGCCGACTCCTTGTGCTCAAGTACCCACCACACTTCACTTCTTCACTTTCTTCTCTTCCTTCTGTCCTGCTTCCTCCACTTCGAATTGGCTCGGCTCATGTATTTAAACAGGTGGCTGGAGAGGAGGCCTCATGTGGGCAATACGTGGGAAGCTTCTCTCCATGGACAAGGCAGCACCCCAACACCAGCCATGCAGATCTATCTGTATCTGCAGGTATCCTAACATCCGCCAACAAGTGTATGAGACAGAACATCCAACAGGTTCAACCCTACTTTGGCGTTGAATGATTTAAGCCAAAAAGTATCGACTATGGAATGTAAACTTATTAATCACAAAGCCACTCAAATATTATGCATAGCAAACTCCTCTTTCTCTTCTGCATTTGTGGTTTCTCTGAAAACAGAATTAAACCAGGCCAAAGAACACAGCTATCATGAAAGGAGCTAATCTTTCTAGAATGCTAGGAACACCCAGGGCAATGCCATTACAGAGGTCTTTTGGTGCTTCAAAAATTAATTTTTGTTTAGGTTTTAACCATTTTTTAAAAATATTTATTTATTTGCATGAGAGAGAAAGAGAGAGAGCACGAGTGTGGGGGAGGGGCAAAGGGAGAGATTATTCAAGCAGACTCCCACTGCACGGAGCCTGACACGGGCTTGGTCCACAATCCTGAGATCACGACCTGAGCCAAAGCCAAGAGTTGGACGCTTAACCGACTGAGACAGCCAGGCGCCCGGTTTTAACCAGTTTTATATAGATTTTAGAGCTAGGCTGCTTGAGTTTGTAGCCTGGCTCTCCTCCCTAACAGCTGTGGGATCTTAGGTTAGGGGCTTCCCTCAGTCTGCACCTCAGTGTTCTCATCTGTGATTTGAGGATAACAACAGTACTGGCCTTACAGAGAAAGTAGGACAATTAAATGTGTTAATATTGTAAAGGGCTTAAAATGATGCCTGGCAAACAGTATGTGTTCCACAAATGATACTTATAATTGGCTTATTCAAATAAGCAGAAATGCACACAAACAACTTTAAGAGAAGCACTTGATAAAATACTTTGAAAATAAGTTTATTATAACTAACGAATATAAAATCTGACAGATGTTTTCAAACATTTTTGCAAAAAAAGTAAAACCCTCCCCACAAGATAGAGAGTAAGAACTTGGACAGAGTTTAACATGAACACTAAACATGAAATTCTCATTCACTGGTTGGTCCCCAATGGCTCCAACACATTATATTCTAAGTAAAGGCCCATTAAAATTAACAAACCAACAAACTAGTTGACACTTGCTTTCTACTGCCATTATGCTGCGCATTCAAAATGTTTTAGAACAAGGACAGTTAACACAAGACTGCACGTGACAGGTATTCAAAGTGCACGGATCTATGAGACCACAAACACTCGAGATAAGAATGCTGGGGCTGGAATTCAACACTGACTTACAAAATTAATCCGAGGAAATCTATGTACATGGTAGCCTTTGGCATCTGGTCTAATGTTTTTCTTCTTTATAGAGACATCATTTTGTTCAATCTACTAACCAGACTAAGTCAACCTTAAATGCATGTCTCATCTGACACAGATTGTCCACAGCCAATTTCACGTGAGGTAGTTGGGCTGTTTATTGACATTCTAGTGAAACTGTCATGACACTGGGGACTCAGACATCAAACATGCCATGACACCGGCTCATTAGCCTTCTGGGAAGCAACAGAATACTTCTATCACCCTTCCTGTCATCCCTGACTCCACACACACCTATGGAGAGACACGTACACAGGAGTCTGGGACGTCATCCGTTTCCCAAGGAGTGCCAGCCATCCCAGGGTGGTTGCTGTTTATAAAGTACAGGGAGGAAATACTGATCACACTTTAAAATCTATGTAATAGAAAGAATGGTGCTCAAAACAAGCAGGATTTCTTTCTTGTGTTCTCACATAGCTTAGCTGAAAACATCTGTTCACTCTGAAAGAGAAGTGATTAAAAAGGGAAACCAAAAAAATCTCGCAAACTCTTGCATTACAGAGTAGTGGTAGGTCTTTTTCCTTTTAATGAAAGGCTATATCAAGACAGTAGAGGAGAAAGACCCATGCATGCGTCAACTGTACCGCCACTGATTCCTGAATCATGCCCTGGAGTCCCTCAGTGCAGCAGTGCAGCGAGAAATCACGCAAATGGCCTCGGCACACACGACTACTGGCTGCGACAGGATGGGGACCGGAGCGTTTCCAGAGAGGGTCTAGTGAACAGTATGTTCATGGAGTTGTTGAATGGATCCCTAACAACCTTATAATTGATAAGCAGTCTTAAAATACCATTAGAGAGCTACTGAGTATCTTTTTATGTCATTACTATGAAAGCCCTGAGTAAGCAACTGCAGGTTACAAAGGGACATCCGGAAGCAGAACGTAGTTCTAAGTAAAGCCCTCGACATGCGCCTCTCAGGGACACAGGTTTAGCGTACACACCGATGCCGCTGTGCAGCCTGTACCTGATCACAAAGAGCACCTGAAGTCAGGCCCTCTCAGACCAAACACTTCAGCTCAGCTAACAGAACAATGGCTTAAAAAATACTTTACTTACAAATTCTAAATCTAAAAACGTAAAGAAGGTTGGTAGGTTACCTTAAAAAAAAAAAAAACACAAAACATCTGAATAGGGAAGCTGAAGAGTTGTAAAACCTAGGACTAAAACCAGAAGCAACTGATTTTAATCAATGATTCAGAAATGCACCATTAAGTAACCAACTTCTCGTGGGATGTAGTCATTTAAATCGAAAAAAACCATAAAAATAGTTTTCTTTCAGAAAGTTGCCTCACATCATCTTAGATTGCTCATGACCTTCTGACTCTTTCTACTGCCTTAGATGTTTCTTCACATGTATGACTTTCATCATCAGATTAAGTCTCCTTAACATGATGCCTCTTACTTCAGCTCCCTTATCTCAAATTTAATAAAGAAAGGTGTACTGTATTTACTGGCTCCTACCACGTATTTCTCTTAATTAAAAGAACTGTTCCGAAAATATAAAGTTGAAAGCATTAACTTTTGGGAAATACACGTATGTCCAATTAAGAATCAAAAAGAGAAGCCCGCACACTTTTCCAGCAGCGCTCATCGGAGGAGACGTCACTTCCCGCACACGGTGGCCACCTGCTTTATAGCTACAAATGGGAACGGAGGGTCTTTAAAGAAGCTCCGGAAGTCCAAGAGGGGAACAGAATCTGCACTGACTGGACACCTCACCCTGGGCTAGGTCTGTACCAGGTGCTCCCCAAACGCGTTAGGGGATGCTGCGAGGAATGGGGCAGACCAGCTAAGACAGGCAATGGATTTGGTGTTCGGAGGGGGCTCTGCTGGCAATCTTCCGTAAGAGAAAACAGGAGAGGGAAGCAGTTGAGGCTCAGCTACCCCTTTTCGTGCAAACTGACATCTGAGGAAGCTTTATGTTCGGAATGACATGCAAATAGTGACAACAAGGTGCCTCAAGCCACTACCTACACATCCTAATGAACACCACCTTTCAAAGTCCATTCCCCAGGGACTGAGATGTTCCACATCCTGAGAGCCCTGCTTCTAGAACCCCCTGCAGGGCCGGATCAAGAGCTGACAAGAAAATCATCTCCATCTCACAGTCATAAGTTGGTTTTGCCCCCAACAGGTATCCCTCCAACTTAACATTTTTCACCAGGATTAGCTACAGTGAATCAAATTTACTTTCAAAGGACAAAAAAATTGCCATCACAGAAAGGATTTTGTTCCCCTGGACAAATATACACTGATCCCTCCTACGTGTCAAGTCTGGCCTCTCCTGTGGGGACAGGTGCACACATGATGAGATGCTGTGTTTGCAAACACTTCGTAAGGGATTATCTAAATGTTTCTTAGCTTCTACTGATACCTAGAAGACATATTACCTTTTTCTTCAGGATCTCTCTAAAGGTTACTCTAAAAAAGGACTCCTAAAAATGTTTTGAGCAATGAGAGCCAGGTGATTCCTCTGTGCACAAGCATACTCGTGTTTTCATCCCCTCACTGGCTGGGGGTAAGAAAGCTGAGACGCCCCAGAGATCTTGGAGGAGCACAGAGAAAAGGTCTTACCTATCTTTTCACTTTGTTCCCATCTTAGGCGGTACCCGCAGAGTAGTACTTGAACTAGAAGCTGACGCCGTAGATCCAGGAGGAAGCTCGGACTGTGCCAAACTTCCGGTCAAGTTGAATTTATCACCTAGTATATCACCTAATCTAAGCTTTTATTTAGGACCCTCCGAGCTTTATACATCTCAGGCAAACTGAACATGCTCCAGTGAGGAAAATACCTGTCAAAAACCTTACCCCCTTTCTACAGGAGTGGGAAAAGGCGGAGTACAAAATACAAGCTATTCAAGTTATTCAAGCTATCCTGATCTGGGTTCCCAAGGGTCCTAGAGAATATTAAACCCTTCTTCCCCAGAAAACGGAGTTCTATAAACCAAGGCAGTACCTAATAAATGTGAAAAGGCCATGCTGAGCAGCTTTCTGTGTGTATCAGGAGCCTCGGCGGCCAATCTGTGGTGTTTTCAGTGTGCCAGCCCCTTCTCCAGGAGCCGACGCGAGGTCAGCTGAGGTGACAGGGGGCAGCGGCGGTTGCTCAGGACAGATACTTACAGTCTCCCGGGGGCATCCCCTCCCAACCGCACAATGCCTAAAGGGTCCTCATCCAAGGTTCAAGCAAAAACTGGCTGTTTTTTTCTTTTTCCGTTTTAGAAGGCTAAGTCAGGGGCAGGAAGTCGGAATTATCCTCTAGTTCTGCCATCATACTCACACTAACCAGAGGAGATCCACGCTAACTACTCGTGGGAGGGGGGGAAATGACACACCCCCTCAGCAGTTGCCAACAGCAAGTGCTAAAATACGAAAGAATCAATATTATTTTAGCACCTTTTTCCCCAGCCTTACAACATTTGTTTTTCTAAGTTTAAGCATTTTCCAGAAGTCCTTAGTGAGTGGAGTACCTGTTTCATTAACCTGAGCTAAATAAATGCTAATTTGTTTAAAGACAAACAAAAGACAAAATCAAAACCCCTCTCTACATCAACCTCTGCCTAAAGAGAGGGTTCTCTTTGCCCCAGGAAAGTATCATCTGAAGCTGCTCACGTAGCATTCACCTGTGCCCTTTGAAGGAGCTCCCCTTCTACTCTGGGGCACCACCTCCTGCTGGAACTTCTCTTCTAGCTACTAGAAGGAAGCAGCCCCAGGTGGGAAAGCCACCATGACTTCCCGCCCACACCCACTCATGGCAGCTTGGCCTACTAGAGTCTCCTGGCATCACACACCCAGCACTGCTGGATGCAAGTTTAAATCCCACCTTTCAATTCAGACACAGTCCCAAAGCTTTTGAGGTTGATAAGCAGCTGTAGCTGGCTTGCCCTTCACGACTGGCAATCATCCCGAGATTGGTCAGATGGCACATTCAAAACTGTGGTCCCTGAGTGCAACGTCCAAGCCTGCTGGCTGGGCGCTGCGGCCCATGCAATCAAGAAAACTGTGAGTAAACTTGCTCCACTTCTCGCTCTCCCTTTAACTATTTTATTTCGATGAAAGCCTCTTCCTCTCTGGGAAAAGAAGGACCTATCATTTTGTTCATGCAGAAGATGGGGAGTCCTGTAAATTAGAATTTAAACTGGAATTCAATCTTGTGGATCTTCGACCCTGGTGCAGGAGAATCACCCGTACAGTTTATTCAAATGCAGATTCCTAAGTCCCACCCGAACTATTCTGGTTCTTCAGGTCGGGGTAAGGCTGGGGAATTTGCTTTTTGAAGAAGCACTCCATGTGATTTTGATGCAGAAGTGGTCCAGATCACACTCTGCAATGACCTGCATCCTCTAATTAGAAGCTGTGTGACTGTGAGCAAATCCCTCAACCTCTCAACCTTACTTCTGAAATGGATAATAAGCCTGGATGTCAGTTTCACTGTAATGTCCAACTCAGATGACACACGGGAAAGCATGCTGGCAAAGTGTGGGCACTAGATAGGGGTCATCACAGATGACATGTTGCTTCGCTGGCTTGGAGTTAGGGCACCACTCATCCCTTAGGAGCCACAGTCTCCCCTCACATAAACAGGGATGGCATTCTTTGTGTCTTCCTCCTCCCACACTGACAGGCCCACACCAGTGCCCCGAACACCTGGACGACACAGGCTCTTCTTGCCTACAAAGCCATGGAGAAGAGGATTCTCTGAATGTCTAGGAACACCAGACTCTACATTTCAATAGCTTCAACAAAGGGTCTTAGCTTCCCCCCAGTTTTTAGTCTAAGTTGACTGAAACACTGGCTATGTGTTATATTCCTTGATACAGAATTTGCTCATCTTCAGCTTGGGTTTGGGAGGCTCATTAAAAGTAAAAGGTAAAAACAAAACACAATACCGACAAATTCATTTGTTAAATCTGCTCTTACAACTTGCTGTTCAATTCTAATAGAACAGCTATGATTTGGTTTCCAGGAGGCCCTTTGAACTGAAATATGTAGCACCTTGATTTTTAAACACACAAAAGACATATGCATTTTAAAAATTATGTATAAAAGCACTAGGCTTTGCCTCCTTCTCTCCATCCCCACAAGGAAGGGGTTGGAGAGGGCTGAAGCTGCTGCTGGAAATCAAGCAGGGCAATGAAACACTTTAGCAGACTTTATTCCCTGAAGTTAGGAGGCGGCGCAGTCCTGCAGGCGTCATACCACCTCATCAGACTCCAGTCCGTGGACCTCGTATAAAGTGTCCAGGATCGCCAGTTGCTTTTCCATGGCAGGGAGGTAAAGGCTGAGGTCCCTCTGCATCCCAACACTGAAAGCTGCTTTCTGGTGGTCGCCTTCCTTTATGGTTAATGCGGCGACAAAATCTTCATAGGATGGAGCTGCCCTCAGAGCTAACTGCAAAAGAACTGCCCGTGAGAATCTGCAGCACGTCTTCTGCTGTTGCCCGCCATCCTCTTATGCACAAGTGCACACGCGCACACACACTCACACACGTACACAGCGACTAGGAGAGCAAGAGGAAAACAGCAGGAATATACCCTTCCAATCCATGCACGCTAAAATTATATTTCAAACACCAACACAACAAATGCTAAGGCTGGAAGAAGCAAGTGTGTATTGGGCCATCCTGGGGACGAACGATGCCAACAAATCACGGAGTGCTGAGAGAAATGAGTTTGAGGAAAGCTCCCTCCTCATGCCCAGTGTGATCCAGACTATTCCCTCTGCATCCTCAGAATCCATCGCGTGCAAGTTGCTCCCACAGTCGTGTTCCCACGTAGCCAGCCTTCCAGGGCCCCTCACTCATTTGTGTCCCATCTCCATAGAGGCCTATCTCTCTTTTTCCCCACATGGGTATTTCCTCTGCAGCCTTGAATATTTTCTAAAAGGGAAGGGAGCTCACACTTGTTGTTTGTGCATGGATGCTGTAACATATTTTATCCCAGTTAATGTGTATAAGGACGCTGTGCAGTAGATATCCCTATTTTACAGATGAACATTATATAGCTAATGTGTGTCAGGGCCAGGATCTGAACTTAGGAGCGACTCTGTGTGTTTTTCAACCATGCTGCCACACCGTACCACTTCCCTGGTGGAATAGTTCCTAGGCTCTGGATAGCTCTCTTCCCTTTGTAGGCCAGCTCTTCCCTAAGCGTGCCAAAATCTGCTGTCTGGGATCCACTGGATTGGCTCTGCTGACAGCTCTGGAGACTTTGGAATCTTGAATTAATTACTCTACACTCTTCTTGAGCTTCCTTACTCTTTAAAAGTCTTTGAGAATCAAGCCACTGCCCTTTTGCAATTGGAGAGTGACTGGCATGATCATGCAGTGGTTAAAGCACAGGCTTGGGTGAAGGAGACCTAGACGTGAATCCCAAATCTTTCACATGTTAGCTTGAGAAATTTAAGCAAGCTGCTTAACCTCTTAGAGCCTCCATTTCTTTCCTCATCTGCAGAAGAGGACTGGTACCACTTTCCTTATTTGAAAGATTAATGGAATATGTATGACATATTTAGCCCACTTTCTGACATGTACCAAATACTCAAATAATGGTAGAAGTACATGGGAGAGAGCAGAGAATGAAGGGAAGGCGATTATCTAAAAAATAATGTGAGAAAATCTCCTAGAACTGAAGGATATGAGTCTTCAGATTTAAAGACCTACCCAGTAACTCAGCAGAATGAATGATAAAGACTAAAAGGAGAATATCATAAAATTTAGAAATTTTAGAATTTTAGAATGGATAAACATCCTGGAAGCATGAAGGGGGTGAGGGGCAGTTTATATACAATGGAACAGGAACTAGAATGTCAACAGATTCTACAGCAGTTAACAGTGGAAGCTAAAGGACAAGAGAGGACTGCCTTCAAAATTCTAAGAGAAAATTATTATCAACCTAGAATTCTACAAAAACCAAAGCATCTCTCTAGAAAAGAAGGGCAGAATAAAGACATTTTCAGGCATGCAGGAACTCAGAAGTTTAGCTCCCTTGTACCATTTTTAGGAAGCTACTAGAAGACACCACTGAAACAAGGGATTAGATCAACAAATAGGAAGTAACAAAACCTGGGAAGTTGGTGTGAGATGGGGATTCAGCACAGGAAAACTTGTAAAGAAGAGTCCTAGGTCATAGCAGTACAACAGGCCTGAATAGCTAATTAAGATTGGCATTCAGTTTAGAAAGTTCTGGAAGGGAAGTCTCCAAAAAAACCAAACAAAAACCAACAGAGATAACATGATGTATCTATGAGCTCAGAATGATGGTGAATTTTGGCTCATCTTCATCATGTTAACCTGTGATATAATTATATTGGGAAGGTAGAGGCAGGGGAAGGGAGGTCTAAAGAAAGCTAAACTCTAATCATAACAGAAAGTCAACATTATTGACTAAAATTGATGAGGCCAAAAAGAACAGCAAACGTTGTTAGGATTATGGAGGTACTGGAAGAAACAGTCACAGTAGTTGAAAGTGGCAGCCTCTTTGGAGTGAGTCTGGGAAAGTGTGGACAGAAGGCAGGGACTATTTTTTGTTATAACCTTTTTGGACTTTTGAATAGAACAAAATCAAGCCCTCTGCCCGTGTATTTAGGTACAATATAATTTGTGAAAAGTTTTCTCGAGAATGTATTTCTCAAAGGTTCCCAGAGGACTGTGATGCAGTCAAGTCTACTTGGGAACCAGTGATTGAACTCAACTGAGGAGGAAACCAAAAAGGTCAAATGACAAATGGTTAGGATGCATGCTGGAGGTAGAGCCTGGGCTGGGCTTCCGTCCTTTGAATTACAACCGCCTGAAGATGAAAGTTCACTATTTGGCTGGTAAATGACTCAAATTCCTGGAGTGTAGATGATGATTCCTGGAGCAACTGAGAGCAGCTAAAGACTCTGCCCCCTGCTGATCACTTAGCACAATGGGAAACAGTATACTTTGTACAGTAGGGATGACTCACGGAGTAACAGAAGAGAGTCTGGAAGGGCCAAGCTAGCTCTTCTATGTATATGGCTGTTGGGAAATGCTCAACATAATCTATTTTCTTAAAAACCAACAACTATTAAAAATTATTGGCAATAATAACAAGAGCCTTCAGAATGTTCTTCCTCTCTAACTTTGGGTGTATTACCTCACCTCTTGTGTCTCAGGTTTCTTTGTCTATGACAGGGTAAGTAAGAGAACATACTTTGTAATTATGAGATTACTAACTGTATGTAAAGCACTTAACAGTTGGTGCATGGCAAGTGCTCAAAATTCTAAATTCTAATAGTTCTTAGTATTAGACATAACAATTCCACTTCTAGGAACCTATTTTTAGGAAATAAAAGAGTTTTACTAAAAAAGGTATGTAAATGAATGCTGTTGTATTTTAACAACAGACTCGGAAACAGCTTAAATTTCTAACTTCTAGAAGACTGGCAAATAAATCATGGCACCTCCATACTAGGGAAATATTATGCAGTCACTAAAAATAATGATTTTCAAAGACCCTTATGGCATTTAAAAATGGCCATGATAGAATCTGTTAAGTGGGAGGAAAATAACACAAAATTATACAAGCTAATAATCAAAAAATTTACATACACATACAGACTATACAAAACAATTTTACAAATGTAACATGTAGATATAAAACTATAAATACCTATAGAGATATATACTTATATAAATATATAAAATTAAATAGAACAATATTAAAAGAATACATAAATATATATAAAAATAAAAGCTAAGAAGGTAAAACACAAAAATGTTAAAAATGGTTATTATGGAGTGGTGAGAATATGGACATTTTGATTTTTTCCCTTTCTATTCTTCCATGATTTCTATATTTTTTTTATGAGTCTAGATTACTACATACTGGGGAAAACGCTATGAATTAAGAAGTCCTCTTAAAGACTCTTGCTTAGGTTAAATTTTCTGCTACACTTGCATTCTTGTCGGCAACATCTCTTGGATCATTACCATTTCAGGATTAAACTCTGACTTCTAGACCACAGCAACTACAACAAGATATTTATGTTTCTTGCAAATAGGGCAATTCAGTGTTTTTATGCTTTGGCATCTCACCAGGGAAGCTGGGTTTCAGGCTCCTGAGAGCAATCGGTTTACTCGGGAAGATCACTGAATGTACCCCTGCACTGCATAACTCCTCGGCGGCAGCCTCTCCATCACAGCCTCCAGTGCGGAGCGCAGTGATGCGGGCAATGCACGTTAGCCCTGCCCACAGCGGAGCTGGGTGTAGACCCGGGCTCTGCCACAGCTTCACTCTAGGACTCGAGTGAACAGTTCTGAACTTGCAGAACAGTGAGAGTACATCCTGAGGATTACCTAAGATAATGAACGTGGGAGTACCTCGCACTGTGCCTGGTCCACGAAGGTGTCCACCAGCCAAGTGGCAGCTCTCGTGATGATTATGACACACGTACTGAAGGTAAGTGTGAGCACTCTGCAGCTGCAACGGCGCTGGCTCCTACTGCAATGAGTGCCGGGGTATGGAGCTGGTCATCTCCACGCATTCAAAACACATTTCATTTCCCTGAACTTTACTTCTTCTACTGTCAATTCTTCCCACTTTCTTTACCTACCCCCTAATAAATCATGACCTAAACAGTCCTTACATCAGGCAAATAATGTCTCCTATCCTTTAAGTTAGTGAAAGACATGTGCCAGGTTATTTCTACCCTATGACCTTCCACGGAACACTCACTCTGTGGCATTTGCTGGTGTGCCTACACAAGACTCTACTTTTTCACGGTTGTACCTCAGGCTGACCTCTCCTCAGATGATGGAGAAGCATTGAGGACTGCTGACATAAAGGGGCCTCTACTCCTGCTATTTTACAAAGCAGGCTACTTGATTTGTGCAGGGGACTAGGATTCCCAGGTATGTGTTCTTCTTAGGTCAACATGCTGGGAAGGAAGGAGTAGCGGGGTAACAGGGGCCAAAACACATGAAGACAAACACCTTCAACAATGAAAAAAACCGACTAACAAGAGGTTTCTCAGAAGCTCTAGCTGCTGGCACAGCCAACTGAGTTAATATTCAAAGATAAAATCTGACTAAGCGGAAGAAAAAATCAACTAAAACCTGAGAATTAAAAGGATGGAACACAGTGGGCAGTAGAGGAAGCTATGAGCTTGAAGGCACCACTGGTCTCTCATCACTGCTGAATTTTCAGCAGCTTCCTGCCTATCTCTGCACTGATCAGAAAGGCAACCAAAACCTCCACACGGTCACTGGAGCTGGACAGGGAAAAGCATGCTAACAGACTTTTCTAGTCTAGACATTTTTTATTGCCAACATTTCCATACAACAAAGACCTACAGACTTAAATAGACAACACTGTGTTCTTATTCTTGAGAACAAAGCAAACAGAAATGCCATGCACACAAAACAAACAAAACATCTTGCTGTGACCATCAGAACATTAGAAAGCAGGAGGATTACTTACCGCAAAAACCCCTCGAACCACCCAGCCGTGGTGCTGCCGTAATGTTTTACCATATGCGTTATCTTGAAAAGAAGAAAAACTCCATGAACCACGATTTCACCACAATCTGATGTGCTATTTGTAGCACCTCCTTTCTCAAGTACACGGTAGCATGATCCTATTGGTATTACGAACTGATGAGAAAAGTCTAATTACAAGATATGTGCCCCTAAAAGTCTTGAGTAGGGAAAAAGCCTACACAGATTTTTTTTTTTTTTTTAAGAAAAACAGATAATTCCATTCTTACCTTTTGTAAATGTATCTGAAATCAGTTTATTACCATGGTGGGAAAAGTCCCATTCATATCAGGAAATAAGGGGGGGGGGAGAATATTGGAAAAAAATACACTATAAGAGTATAAAAATGCAGTTCTCTGAATGCTGTGTGACCCTAAGTCAGTCCCTTAGATGTCCTCTCAGTTTCCCTCTTTGTAACCTGATCTCTGAGTCTCTTTTCAATTGTAACATTCTCTTCTGTGATGTCAAATGTTTGTCCCAGGTGTCCCTCTGACCCTGTAGATACAGTATTAAACCAAGAAACCTTTAAAACTACTATGGAAAGAATGGCCTGAAGTTACTAAGCTACTTATAAAGGACTTTGTAAGACCTATTAATGAAAATCATTCATATTCTAGACTTTAAAGTTAAAAACCTATGATTTTTGTTCCAATGTGTTTTAAAATGAGATTCAAAAACTGGCATATAATAATTTTAATTACAAAAAAAATCTCAAGAACAAAATAATTGCATTTTATGCAAGGGATGTGTTCCTGAAGGATCTGAATAACACAACGCAAAATTCAAAACTGTTTTTTCCACAGGAGGAAATGCATCCTCCGGAGGCACAGATCTATATCACCACAGTGCACATGTATCAACGCTCCATTTCATTTCTAAGTGGCATCTTCAGTGTTTACAGAGTGCTCATTCCTAAATAATAGCACAGGGTATCACGGGGATCGTCTGACCTTCTTCATCATGCTTTATCACATCTAAACTTTGTTCCAGGGGTGCCTGGGTGGCTCAGTCAGTTAAGCATCTGCCTTTGGCTCTGGTCATGATCTCAGGGTCCTGGGATCGAGCCCCATGTTGGGCTCCCTGCTCAGCGGAGAGCCTGCTTCTTCCTCTCTGTATGCCTGCTCCCCCTGCTTGTGCTCCCACCCCCCGTCAAATAAATAAAATCTTAAAAAAAAAAACAAACCCAAAAACTATTCCAAACTTACGTATTTTCATGTGCTAGTTTCAGCACCAGTATAAGTGCCACCACCATTTAATCAATGCTTAAGTGACATTATAATAGGATATAGAAATATTTCAAATTATAAGAGCAGATGTTAAGATAACAGAAAAGCAGACACCAGAACCACAGCCACAAGTTTATGCAGTTAACAATGTGGCTCACAAAATACTGCCAAAGGATGTCAGATATCTGCATTTTACTGGCCATGTGGCTGTAGCTTAAACACATTTTACAATTTACTCAAGCCCTCTAGCTTTGAAATCATGTACTTCTTGTCAACTTTTCTTTTTAAAATTTGGACAAGGCTTTATTAATACTTTTAGCACCCCCCACTATCAACTGTACATAATTCAACTTTGCACAAAATACAATTTGTATTTTATATAAAAGAAGACTATACATTTGAAATGTAACAGGTTTCTCTGGTTATCTAAGGTTTTAGGAACAGGTGGAAATGCCAGCACCCAATAAGTATGAAGACTCTTACAAACAGCTTAAAGGAGAACTCAAGATTCAATTTAATTTTTTTCTTAGGAGAACAGTCTGAATAGACTTAGGGTGTGCTCATAGATATGTCTTCAATGTGAGCCACACTTTAAGTCTATCTGATTCTCCAAGGGGATAGATGGTATCAGGGACACCGCAGGCGGTATAAGACCTGAGCGAAGAAAGGGTTGCTGGCCCACTAAGTGGATAGTGCAGATGGGCAGAAAATAGTAGGCACCGCCTCTGAGGTAGATCAGGAAGACAATCAACTTTCCACCCATCCTTTCCAAGAAGCCATTTGGGCTGGCAAGATATTGTACAGGTCCATGGGTGCTCACTCCTGAAATAAGTCACAGAGATAAGATAGTGGGAATACTTTATTTCTTGTGATCTTAATCTAGACGAAGTATTAAATGACATTATAAGTAAACAGATGGAATTCAATGACATTAAAATCTGGCGGACATCCACGATGGAATGAGGCTCTACCACACACCCCATACTGTGCAAGGTGGGGGAGATCCTTGGGTGATTTTAAAATCAGACAGTCCACTGCCCTCAGGAAGTCCCTGGGCTTATGAGAGCCAGCCATTTAACAAAGTGATATTATATAAACTGACAACTGCTAAAGATGTGTATACAGTGCTTTCTGTAGGAATAAAAAGAAGACAGAAACGAACCCAGCCTGAAGACATGTGGGCAAAGAAGTCTCAAAGGCTGGGTAGGGCAGAGAGAAGGGTGGTGGCTGGGGCTGCAGCCTGCAAGCACCAAGGAGCTGTGAGAGATGGGGGCATGCTGTGCAATGGGGAGTAGTTCACTGAGGCTGAAGATCACTGGGGCTGGGGCCAAATGGTAAGGACCTTTATATGCCATGCCAGGGATTCTGAAATTCCCACTGGAGGCCCAGTGGCACTTCTAAAAAATATAACACTTACCTGATTTTTTCTGATTTCACAAGTAATGCATGCTCATTGTTCAAAGTAAGGAAAACACAAAAAGGAGGGAACTAAAGAAACCTATAATCATGCCTCCTAGAGATAGCCACAGTGGGCATTCTGGGGGCATATTCTCTTAGCCTTTTTTCCTACACAGTCTGTCCTATGATCTAACAGTCATGATCATTCTGATTGGGAACTGTGGTAGGGAAGTAACGAGGTGAGATTTACATTTCTTGACGGTATGCAGCAAATGCAGCTGTCTCGGTCCTTCAGTCTTCAGCTCCAAATTGCTGGACAATCTACCTGTTTACAGAGGTTCTGGCTCCAGTGCTACACCAACCTCAGGGGCTCTATACTTTTCCTACATGTTGCTATTTAAGTTAACCTTTCAAAAAAGCCCAGAAACCCTTCTCTGTGCCATCTTCTTTAGGAGAGCCGGAAAATAAGGGTGCTGTGAGTCCCAACAATGTGGGCAGTCTGGTCTACGGAAGGGGGAGTGTCTGTAGAGCAGCATGGTCTGTATACTCCTGCCTGGCCCTCCTAGAGGAGGCAGCCATTCCTTGCTGGGCCTGCGCCTTGCCAAGTTTGCCACAGTGCAAAATGTGCGCCAGCAAGTCTAATAGAAGAAGGAATCAATCAGAAAATTTGGGCTAGGTCCTGACTCAGGTCCAGGAAGACCACTCTTACAATTTAAAACCAACAAATGAGAGAAAACTCGTTCACACACACACACACACACACACACACACACACAACTTGCCAAAAGTCCTTAGCTGACTTCTAGGGCTGCAAATATCCCTGCCACATGAGGCTACATTAAATAAAATGAAGTCTAAGCGTGACCTATTTTGGTTACCTAGAGAAGATTAGATAATGAAATACATTAATCTTCACTGTAATATCCATTTATTATCATAACGGGTGTTCTATAATCTGCAAGTATTTTTGGCCTCTGAAAGACATAAATTATCCCATCCTCTTCTCCCAGATCTTTGAGATGTGTCAGTTCCTCAGAGACTGAATCCAAATTTCTCAGTAGGAAGCCTTGACAACCACCTTGCCCAATTCTTTTCCTTTTCCAAAACAAGAAACAGAAGACCCAGAGAGATGGTGACTTGGCCAAGGTCACAAAGCTAAAAACAATGAGAACTTGGGGTATTCTTGTCACATTAAAACCATTCTAAAAAACTAATGTTCACTCTTTGTGAGACAAAATAACGAAAATGAAAAATGTCCATTTTCCGGCAAGAATCAGAACCTTATTCTATTTATGGAAACAAAATAAATGTGATTTCTTTACTGGTAACTCAGAAATGTGCTGAGGTACATATGTATGTAAACATATATTAAAAGATTTTATTTTTAAGTAATCTTTACATCCAATGTGCGACTTGAACCTACAACCCTGAGATCAAGAGTCACCTGTTCCACGGACTGAGCCAGCCAGGCGCCCCAGAAATTTGCTGAGGTATTTAGAGATTGATTATGCCTAAACCTGTTGTAGCATGTGAGAGAGAACAACTTTTCAATTACTGTTGGTAGATAACTGTTCTGTCCAGGAATTGCATATATGACAGTGTTTCTCTATTGTCAATCTATAATTGGTAAGAATTTGTCAAGTTACTTGGGGTTGTAGTGAAGACAAAGGAGAAATGCCAATCTAAGTTTTAAGAGAGAGCTTAGTAGATAAGCAAAGTGGGGAAAGGTGGAGTCAATCATTCACTGAGTTTAGGAGATGACAATCACCCCAGCTCTGTAATGAACTATGCAGTCAGTCCTTGGCAAGAGTTAGGAACCAGGAGAGGTTGGAAAGTGAATAAATCTGAAAAATAATAACTGAGTGAAAAATAATGTATACAATGTGACACCATGTATATGAGTTTAAAATATGCAGTACAATTCTAGATGCTATTTATAGATACATAAGTATACAGTAAAAGTATAAAAACATGTATTATATAATAATAAATAGCAAATTCAGGATGAAGATCTTCTCTGGAGAATGGAAGGAGTAACAGGGTTAAGGGGTGGTACATGGGTAGAGTATTGAACTGTTTTATATATTTGGTCAAGTGGTAGATATTTGCTAAATGTCTGAAATATTTATAATAAAACAAAAAAATAAACAACAAAAAACTGAGCTAGCTAGGAAAGTACTGAATTCTTTAATAGTGACTAAGCTTCAGGCAAAATTAATTGTATGAAGAAAAGCCAAATCAATAACCAATGGACAGAAGTGAAACAAGTATCCAGAGACACACCCTTTGTTAACTTTAGGCGTCATCAAGACAAAAACGTGTTATAAGCCGCGTCTGCCATTCGAGAAAGGTGCATGTGGTGAGTAGTTTGGGAGAGGTCCTGACTTGATTCCTCTTCCACAGTATTTTCAGAATAACTAGTCAAGTTACGATTTGATTGTCAGTATCAGGTCATGAGTTCTGACTTTAGCTCTCTCACACAGCCCTCCTTGTCTGGGAAAGCTTTTTATATTAAATACATAACTGAGCATCTTATTACCAATTTTCCCATTCTGTGCTAGAGATCTTGGTTGGATGAATGTTTACCTGACATTTATGGAATCATTCTGAGGTGAGGGATGCGGCAATATGCTGTCCCGTTGAGGGAACCGTGCAGAGCATGTAACACTTAGTACAATGGTGCATGAAATGCCAGAGCAACTTTTCTGCCTTCTACTTACAAAGAGGCTTTCCAAAAGCTCTTTTTGATGTGGCGTCTGTGAGTGGAGGGGCTCAGCTAGAGGGTAGGCTATTCAACATATCTGCCTTGTGGACCTAACTCTTCCCTTAGAATGAACTCTAAGAGAATGCCATAGGACATTTAAGGGTTCAGAGCAGCTCTTGACATGAGACCACCCAAACAGTCCACTCTGACCATCATGACAGGAAATCCAAGTGGTGGTTCAAATGCAAAAGGGGGCAGTATAAAGCCTAAGGCCTCTTTCCAGATGCTGGGAACTCATTCTAGGTCACAGAACTTCAGCAATACAATGACTATACATATATTCTCCAGAGATTTAATAGATGTCAAGGTTTCCATTGTGTCATTTCGGATTTTTTACATTATCACTTCTCATTTCCAAGGCCACTAAGATTACACAAGTTTTATCAACATTTATGAACATTTACCTTTTAAGCAGTGTTTTCAAATTTGGGAGTGCCAGTCAAGGTTTATCCTTAATTTATCCCTACTACCTTGCTGTTTCTAAGTTAGGAAAAATGTTGTCACTGGAGAACTAGCTAATTATCATGAAAAGGAGGCAAAATTAACTGATGCTGTGGCACTAATCTCAGTGCTTTTATTCCAGTTTATTCGTTAATCACTCAGAAGCAATCAAAATTCCCAAATAATCAAAATGTAGCCTAGTACAGGTTAGCCTCAATGTCCTAGCTCTACTGAGTGGGTCCCAAACTTTGACCTGGATTAGAATCACCCAAAGGACTTGCTAACATGGATTGCCATGCCCCATCCCTGGTGAGTTTTTATCAGCAGGTGCTGGGTGGGGCCTGGCAGCCTCCATTTCTAATAAGTTTGCAGGTAATGAAGATGCTCTCCTTGGACCATTCTGAGAACCACTGTTCTAGATTTGAGACCCCTGGGAAGGTATTTATCCTCTCTAGACCTCAGTTTACTCACTGTCAAAAAGGAGTATTTGTAAGATTAAATGAAATGTTTCTCAAGAACCTAGTGTCATTCCTACACTGGGTGCTCTATAAATGGTAGCTGCTATTACAATAACTCAAATTCAATTTTAGAATCTAAAACATGCAAGCTAATTTGCCTATATAAATATAGGCATAAACCCTTTCTTTTACCTACATTCCTAAAGTCCCTCATTTCAGAGGTATTGGTTCTACTTATAAAGACTATGATTTCAAAATGAGAAGAGAAGCTGTTGACCCAGAGAAATCCACATCAAGGAGCCTATGGGCTCTAAGTAGTTAATGTGCAAACACTTCTTATAAAGCTGTATTTGTTTGCACAGAGCTGGTTGTGTCAACAACTGGAAGGGAGGGTGGGTGGTCAGGAGAACTTTTCTTCAATGGCAGGAAACTAGGGACCCCTAGAAGTAAAACTATGATTTAAATCATGAAAATTTCTGAAATAATCCTGAACATCAGAATGAAAATCTCAAGTTTACAGCCCTAGTTTCCCTCCCATTGAAAATAGTGCTGAAGGGGGAAGAGAGGGAAAGAAAAGCTGCCATTCTAAGCACAGCTGACTGACTGTGCTTAGTTTGATTTCGAAGCAGCATTTCCCCTTCTAGTCTCCTCTCACTTCAGAAGGGTCCAGACTCCAAATCAAGTAAAAAGAAAGTGAGAAAAAGGACAGAATTAGGGGCAGATGTACAGCAGAAAGGGGACATCCTCAACCTCCTCCATACCTCCAGGGGCTAAGCTTTTCTTTTTCACTTGTGCGTCCAGTAAGCAGCTGGGTTCTACTCTGCCTCCACTCCAGCAGAGGGGTGAATGAGGTCAGCGCTCACAGACAGCCTGGTCCCTCACAGAGACAGCCCTAACAAAGCAACAGCATCATGTGACCCGTGGAGCCCACCAGGCACACTGCTGAATCCCACAGCTTCTGTATTTCCTGCAGTAGAGGGGTCTTCGTCCCCGTGTAAAATTTCCGCGCTAAGAAGTTTATGGAGAAAAATTTCTGGCTTGGCACCAGAGCTTTGTAAACTTCTCATTTCTGATTTGGGACAAATAAGCTCCATTTTCTGACAGGTTATCAACTTATGTCATGATGATGAAATATAAACAGGAGAAACTAACCTCTATTAAGTATTTATTATGTACCACTTTAGTAATCTTTTTATGTGCATGAACCTATTTAATCTTGACAAAAAACGTTTTTTAGGGAAATGGTATCATCATTCCCATTTTATAGATGAGGAAACCAGGAAACAGAAAGGGTAAGTAGATTGCCTAAGGACACAATGCTATCAAGTGGTAGAATCCAGAGAGCCCAAGATCTTCATCAGTCCACATGTCATAAAGTTCCATGATACTGATTAGGGGACATGAATAGTTACAGTGAAAATACTTTTAGTACTGAAATCAGGACGTGTGGGGAGAATACAACAGACTGTCCTAGAAATTCAGGGATGTATGAGAAGCCCAAAAAATACAGGTAGCCCAGGGATGGTGGAGAAGACCTTTTGTGGGAGAAATGAGGACTTTTTTTTCTTTTTTTTTAAGATTCTATTTATTTATTTGACAGAGAGAGACAGCGCACGCATGTGAGAGCATAAACAGGCAAGCAGGGGGGGAGCAGCAGAGAGAGAGAGGGAGAAGCAGGCTCCCCGCTGAGCAGAGAGCCTGATGCGGGGCTCGATGCCAGGACCCTGGGATCATGACCTGAGCTAAAGGCAGACGCTTAACCGACTGAGCCACCCAGGCACCCTGAAATGAGGAGTTTTGAGGCAGGGGGCTCAAAGTGACTGCTTCAGATCTTTTGTGGCCTTAGCATGTATTTTAATCTCTCTGAATTTTGGATACCTGACCTGCAAACATGGACTGATGTAAGGGTTAAGTTGTCTAAATTCTTCATAAAGTGTTACAGAAAAACCAGTTTTTATTGTTTCACGGCATATCAGGAGGTTTCTAGAGAGGAAGGCCTGAGAAAGTCACGTTGGGGCAGAATCCCTCAGGACTCATGGCCCAGAGGGAAGAGCTCACTCCTGACACCAAAAAAAACGCTGCAGTGAATACTGGCTCCCCTTCCACAGCAGAAGCATCTAATTCATTCATTTCATTATTTTTAACTATGGCTACTTAGAGCTTGACCATGTGCTTCTCTACATCACAATAATAGAGGGCTTCAAAGTAATATGGAATTTCAATACCCACTCCCTACCCCTCATGCCTCAAGGCCCATGCTGGCAGAATTTCTTTTAGGTGAAGAGTGAGAGTTCAGGCACTCTGTCAAGAGCACTATGAGGATGCTCCCAGGTTAATGTTTTCCAAAACTGATCTGACAGATCCACCTCTACTCACCCACCCAGTGTTTACTAAAAACCTTACGAGGTTCCAGTCCCTGCTAAAAGATGCTGAAGATACAGGATGACCTTTGACCAAGGCCTTCATCCTGGTCTCAGCTCTACCACTACAAACACGAGGCATTTAAGGAGTACAAGATGATGACGATGATGATCCACCCTTTCTCTCACTCCAGAGCAAATTCCTAGGGTTCCCCAAACCCTCCCTGTTATGGTCTCTAAAACTAGCTTGTCTTGGGATATTGATTTTGGAGAACTGCCCTGTATTTGAAGATTAATTTAGGAAGAACTCACTTCTTAAAAATATTAGGCTTTCCTATTAAGAGATGGCTCTCCATTAATTTAGCTCTTCTTTAAGATATACTGATTTTTAATAAGTTAGATCTACATTACGAGGTCATTATCTCATGGGGTTTTTTTTAACAGAGCATATAAGAAACAAACAATAATAATCAAGTAGAAAAAAACAAAATCAACTTCGGAAAAGCAGAAATTTTCCCCTATATGCTGCCTCTAGGGGTCTCCATTCCATATCCTACTCAGTGCAATGAACAAAATGTAAAGGATACTTACTCAAGGCTGTCTGGATATCCTTTTCTCCATTTTTCACTTCTGTCAAAAATCCCTTCAAAAATTTGAGACCTCTAAAACAAAAAGAGGAAGAAATATTATTTTCAAAGTTCACTTACATTGAATGGGTATAAAGAAATGGCAGACATCAGTGTCTTCTTCAATAATATCTTAAATATTGCAGCAAACAGGTTAAGTCACATGGCAGTCCTTTCTGACTTTCTTCCCTGTCATTTCCTTTTAGTTTACTCCAGACCCTTCTCATCTGATCTACCTAAACAGTGGTTTCCAAAAAGTGGTCCTGGGGCCAGTGGGAACTTGGCAATGCTAGCTCTGGGCTCCCACTCCAGACTTACTGAGTCAGAAAGTCTGAGTCTGGAGTGGAGCAATCTGTGTTCTTAAGAAAGCCCTTCAGGTGATTCGGATGCTACCGAAGTTTGTGATCTACTACCGACTTAAAGAGAACCAGTCAACTCTATCATCCTTTACGATTCCTTTCTTATATACACTGTTAATATTAACAATGTTCATCAGAAGGGAGGAAAAAAAGAGTTGGTGTTCTATTCATCAGGCCTTCTAGAAAAGGTTATTGTGTTAGATCCTCCACTCAGAAGTAGTCTTTGCATAATACTTTTTTTGCTGGTAGCATTTCAACTGAGCTGGATTTCAACTGCTGCCCCATCCCAGCTGCCTCACCTCTTCAGCCACAAGAGGGCTTCTGTAGCTGAGTTCCTAACCTGGGCTACGTCAGCCTCCACTTCATGCAGCACTATCTTCTGGAGGGTGGTGAACTCTTCCTTGTTGGTTATATACTTCTGATTTACTTTCTGCAGGAAAAGCAGGGAAACAATCTAAGTTAAAAATGCTAAAGCTATCAAGTAAATCGGTATAGTATTGAGACTGATAAGCTTGTCAAGCAGGCTTTTAAGAAATCAAAATAAATTAAGCCTCTATTACCTTTTTTCTTTTGTTTTCAAGGTAATGTGTTCTTGTTTGAGAATTTTTATAAGGCTTAAGCTAGAATTAAATAGTCTCAAGGCTTTAAAGTACTGTTTTTAAAGTATTTTTTTCTGCCTCAGAACCTTTCTCACAGCTGGCCTATACTTTTCATCTTGAGTATAAAACTCAACAATTACGTGTTTCTGAATGAGATTTCATGCACTACTCCCTCCAAATGTATGGTCTCCATAGAGATATGCTAGTATATTCACCTTAATATTTCCAACAAGATCCATTTTAACAGGAGCAAACACCGTAGGGCCAAGTTTGTCTAGAGGAAAAGATTGAAAACATCTTTGAAAAAGCAATTTTCTTAAATGGCAAATATTTTTATAGTAACAAAAAATTTAGCATGTTTTTCTCCCCAAAACTTTTATTTCCTGTTTTTAAATCATTTTCCAAACATAAGTTTTCAAAGGCTTCTAAGATACAGTCATCACAAAATACATACTAGATTTCAAAGACTCAATATCAAAAAAATAATGCAAAATATCTCATTGATGATTCCTTTATATTGATTACATATTGAAATACTATTTTGGATATGCTAGGTTATATAAAATATATTATTGAAATTAGTTTAAAAAATAGTTTTATCTGTTTTGTTTTACTATTTATTGTGTCTGTTAGAAAATTTAAAATCATATATATGGTTCAAATATTTCTGTTGGACAAGAACAACTAAAAAAATAACAAAGGGGTACAGCTAAAAAGCCAGAAGAGAAAAAATAATGGAATTCTAAAAAATACTTGATTGATTGGAAAAAAAAGGGGGGGGAACCGAGACAGGAACAAATATAAAGGAACAAATGAAAAGCTAAAACAGGAAATAAAACAGAATAAAAAATAATTGAGTAATTGGCTAGAATTTAAGAAAAATAAAAAAGGAACAAAGAACAGATAGGACAAATAGAAAATAAATAGTACGATGGTAGAAACGAATAGTTAAGATAATACATGTAAATTTATTCAAACAATGTAATTCACTATATATAAAAGTACAGGGAAAAAACCCACAATTTCAATAAATGCTGAAAATGTATTTTATAAAATTAACTCACTCATGATTATAAAAAACTACTCAAACACAAAAGTCAGTTGTATCTGTATGCTACCAACAAACAATTGGAAAAATAAATACTCTTTACAATAGCATCAAGAAATCAAAATTCTGGAGGGTGCCTGGGTGGCTGAGTCGTTAAGCGACTGCCTTCAGCTCAGGTCATGATCCCAGGGTCCTGGGATCGAGTCCCGCATCGGGCTCCCTGCTCGGCGGGAAGCCTGCTTCTCCCTCTCCCACTCCCCCTGCTTGTGTTCCCTCTCTCGCTGTGTCTCTGTCAAATAAAACCTTTAAAAAAAAAAAAAAGAATCAAAATTATGGGGCACCTAGGTGGCTCAGTTATTAAGCGTCTGCCTTCGGCTCAGGTCATGATCCTGGAGTCCCAGGATCAGAGTCCTGCATCGGGCTTCCTGCTCAGTGGGAAGACTGCTTCTCCCTCTCCCACTTCCCCGGCTTGTGTTCCCTTTCTCGCTGTCTGTCAAATAAATAAATAAAATCTTAAAAAGAAAAAGAATCAAAAAATTCTAAAATGTATCCCTAACAAAAACTGTGTAAGACCTCTGGTGTGCGAAACAAAGGCAGAAGAAAAATTATTAAATTTCCTTACTACCTAGAGCCCACTGACAAGTCCTTGAAACAGGCAGTGACATTCTTCTAGGGACTCAACTGCCTCTATGTTAACACCTTGCTAAGGGCAAAAGGCAATCCTAGCCCGAACCCACCCCGCAAGATCCTGTAAGTCTACTTCAACATATAAAAATTCCTTTGGAAACTTCCTTTATCTCTAACCCCCCAAGATATGTGTTGGCAATCATCCCCAAGCATATGGCCCACTAATATACATGATTAATAAAACCTTAGTCATGAGACCCTTCAGATGTAAATGACCTTTTCCCAACGACAGCTAGCCCCTCAAGGTTCTGGAAACCTTGCTTCCAAATTCCTTAGAGACTTACACTATCCCCACCCCCCTCCCAACTTGAAAGTATATAATGGGCCGCTCCTCATGACCCCGGTGCCGCTCTTTCTCCCCAACGGGTTCTGTCCTCATGCTTTAATAAAACCACCTTTTTGCGCCAAAGACGCCTCAAGAATTCTTAGCCATCGGCTTCGAACCCTAACATCTTTCTTATATCAACCTCTACACTAAGAACTATACAAAACATTGTGAAAATAAAGAAGACCAAAGTAAATGGAGAGATATAGCACGTTCTGGGATTAGAAGTCTCAAAATTGTTTAAGATGTAAACTTCCTCCTAATTGGTTTAAAGATTCAATATAATCTTAATTGAAATCCCAATAGGTTTTTAAATAGAAACTGGAAAGCTATATGGACATGCAAAAGACCTACAATTGCCAAAATCTTGAAAAAGAACAAAATTGGAAGACTTACATTATCTGATTTCAAGCTTTATTATAAAGGCACAGTAATTAAGACAATATTAAGTATTAGCATAAAAAAAATAACCAGACCACTGGGACAGAAGACAGAGTCCAGAAACAGACCCACACCTAAAAGTTCCCACTGATTTTCAACACAGCTGCCAAAATAGTATAAAAGGGAAAATAATGTTTTTTTCAAGAAATGGTCTTTGAACAGCCAGATATCATAAAGAAAAAAAAAAACTCAACCCTTACCTCACACCATATACAAAAATTAATTCCAAGATGTATAAATGTAAACATAAAATCAAGACTAAAGGGGCACCTGGGTGGCTCAGTCATTAAGCGTCTGCCTTCGGCTCAGGTCATGATCCCAGGGTCCTGGGATCGAGCCCTGCATCGGGCTCCCTGCTCCGCGGGAGGCCTGCTTCTCCCTCTCCCACTCCCCCTGCTTGTGTTCCCTCTCTCGCTGTGTCTCTCTCTGTAAATAAATCAAGACTAAAGGGAATAGAAAACACATGAGAATATCTTCATGACTTGGGTGTAAACAAAGATTTCTTAGGGCACTGGAAGTACTAACTTTATAGTTAGTATATATAGAAAGAAAATAGATACACTGGAATTCATGAAAATGAAAAACTGCTCTTCAAAGACATCAAGGAAAGAAAGCCATAGTTGGGGGAAAATATTCATCATGATGTCTACAATGGAATGCTTTTGAGAATATATAGTGAATGCTTACAATTCAATACAAAGAACATTAACCAACTTTTAAAAATGGATTAAAGACTTGAAAAGACTTCACAATGAAGGAGACAGCAATGGCCAATAATTATATAAAAAAGTGCTTAACATCATTAGTCATCGGGGAAGTGTAAAGGGCAAGGGCACCCCAAGGTGGGCCACTTGAATGTGAAGATTATTGAGTTAAAAGCAATCAAAACCCAGCAGATTCAGGAAAAATTCTTTACCTTCCCCCTGACTGCTTAAATTTACATTGGAAAGGAAAGCCTGTCCCAGGAAGAATGCAATTAACAGATTCCTCTTTACTTAAGAGACTTATGCGCATTAACAGGACAGCCTTGGTTTTCCAACCATCTCATCTTCCTACTAATGGTTTTCCTCCTCTTTGTATCCCCACCTCCAGGCCCCTACCTCTTTCCTTAGGCCAGGATGTCATATAAGCCTCATGTTCCCTATCTTTGGAAATTTCATATCTGTGTGGATTCTCTGTATGTACAGAATTAAATCTGATTTTCTCCTGTTACTCTATCTCATGTCAATTTGATTCTTGGTCCAGCCAGAAGGACCTTGGGGGCAGAGCAAATTTCTTCCTCCCCAACACAAGTTAAAGCCACAATGATACCATTAAACATTTAGAGGAACAGCCAGACAAAAAAAACCTCAATACCAACCGTTAGTGAAGATGTGAAGCAACCAGAATACTCATACATTGTTGTTGGAACTGTATGACTGTGTAATCACTTTCTATAAAGTTAAACAGATGAACCCAGTGAATTGGCAATTCTACTCCTAGGTATTTACTCAAGATACGAAAAAATATGCCCACAGACACAAAAATATTCAGAGCAATTTCATTTATAATAGCCCAATAAGAAACTACCCAAATGTCCATCCATCAATAGAAGAATGAAGAAACAAATTGTATATTCATTTAATAGAATACTATTCTGCAATAAAAAGTAATGAACTACTGCTACATTTAACAATAAGGATGAAAACATTACACTGAAAGAGAAAAAAACAGATGCAAAAGAGTAGATAGTATGATTCTCTTATATGAGACTTTAGAAAAGGCAAAACTAATCTATGGTGACAGAAATCAGTAAAATAGTTGCCTTGGGCTGGGTGATAGTTGTGGGTTGACTGGCACAGGGAACATTTTGGGGTGATGAAAACATTTTACATCTTAATAGGGATATATATGGATTACATAGGGGTACATGTGTTTGTCAAAACTTACTGAATCGTAATACTTAAGTTCTATGTAAGTTATATCTCAATTCCAAAAAAGATATGTAAAATTTTTAAAACATGAATTAAAAAAAGATGCATAGCTGAATAGCTCATAAAACAAATTTCAACACATTAGTGATGTCTGTTCTACTGACTATATAAAAAGTAAATGTAATTGGAACTTAAATTTATACATATAATTTTTAAATCTATGCAAAAAAAATTTTTTTTTAAAGATTTTTATTTATTTATTTAACAGAGAGAGACACAGTGAGAGAAGGAAAATAGGCAGGGGGAGTGGGAGAGGGAAAAGTAAGCTCCCCGCCAAGCAGGGAGCCCGAAGCGGGGCTCGATCCCAAGACCCTGGGATCATGACCCGAGCCGAGGGCAGACGCCCAATGACTGAGACCCCCAGGCGCCCCTGCAAAAAATGTTTTAACTGGTATCATTATACCAATGGATTTGAAGGTCTGTTCCTCAACTACTTTTACTCTTGCTTTTAAGTATGATTTCTTGAAAATAAAATTCCCTTTTATCCTTATACTACTCTGTGGTCAATACTTATTCATAGGTAGGAATAAAAAGCAAATATGCAATAATGCTCAAGACCATACAGTTTTAATTGCATGTGGCTGGTGATATGGAGAGGTAGCCAAGAAGGGTCATTTCACTGTACATATAGTTCAGGATATTTCTACTACAAAATAACAGCAGTGAGACAGAGTCTAGAGACTAATGAATTTAAGACAAATGCAGTAATCTTACCTAATACTGGAACCACAGCATAACAGGACGCCAAGAATGCTTCTGTGGGAATGCCACTGTCTTCCAGAAGTTCAATGTCACTAAAGCTAAACAATTTGGTGACACAGAAGGGGAAAGATTGAAAATACAACATTAACACTCTCTGCAGTTCAGAGGTAGTCATGAAAACAGTTGCCCCTCTGTAGAGCAAGTCACTTGGTCTGATTTCAGTGACTGTTCTTCTATTATAATATGGTCCAATAAAATCATTTTCCAAAGATAATCTACCAAAGCAAGCTAAAATGTGTTCAGGGTATAGTCTCATAATCCAATTCCTCACTGCTTCAGAAAGGTAAAGCAGATACTTAGTATACCATATCCTCTGTTCTGTTAGACTATGCCATCACCTGAAAGGAACACCATGATTGATTTTCCAGAAGGGAAGCTGGTATCCAACTGTCCCTGATTTTAGAAAGTATAGAATACCTGGTATTCATGGTACTAAAGAAAGTTGGGATGATTTCTTGGTCTTCTTCCCAGTGGGATTCCGGAGAGCTACTTGAGGAGTCTGATGCAGGCTGTGCTAAGCTGCTGTCATGATTTCCCAGGTTGTCCTCTCCTTCTTCCTTCATGATCTCACCTTGGACTACACATAGAAAATACCTATTACTAAACTATTATTTACATGCTACAAAAATTAATATATATTCATTGTTGAATATTTCTAAAACAGAGAAGTTTACAGAAATAAAAATCAGTGAAATACTATATACACAAACAAAATTGGGTTTAAATATATGTAAGTTTGTATCCTGCTTGTTTTCACTCAACAGTTTATCAGGAATATTCTCATTATCATTCAATACTCTTTAAAATGTGATTTTAATGACCATATATATTGCATCAAGCTCATGTGCAGGGCACTTAGGTGGTTTCTAAAATTTTAGTGTTATAAATACAGTCAATCCCCATTATTAGCATATTCTGTATTTGTGAATTTGCCTTCTCATGATAGTTCATTTGTAATCCTAAAATCGATGCTTGTGGCACATCTGCAGTCATTTCTAGACATGTGTAGATGGTGAAAAATTTGAGTCGCCTGACATACATGTTCCCAGCTAAGGTCAAACATGGTAACAGTTTGCCTTCTTGCTTTGGTTCTTATACTATACACAAGGGTGTTTCTGTAGGGTCATGCTTTGTGCATTTTGTTATTGATTTTGCTGTTTACACATGCCTCCAAGTGTAGTGCTATCTACTGTTTCTACGTGTAAGAAGGCTGTGATGTGCCTTATGGAGAAAAGACATGTGTCAGGTAAGCTTCATTCAGGCATGAGTGATAGTACTGTTGGCCGTGGGATCAATGTTAATGAATCAACAATACATATTAAATAAGGTGTCTTTAAACAGAAACACACATAAAACAAGTCTATATACTGATCAGTTGACCAAAATGTGAACAGAGGTTTGTAGGGACCAAACTCTGTATTTCCCCTAGAAGCAATGGTTCAGTGTCTGCAGTAACTTCATAGAACACAATCATGAATAATGAGAATCAATTGTAATGTCATAAAGAATATCCCTGTCCACATATATTTGTCCTTAAACTTGACTATTCCCTGGAGACAAATTCCTAGAAGTAAAATTATTGGTCAAAGAACAGTACTGTTTCCACAGAAAATCTCCTATCTTTATTATTTACTCAGGGGATAAAACTTCAGTGATTGAGTGGATTGCTTGCCTCGGATTAACAGCTATGAAATGCATCTTCTTTCTCCCCAACTCATCTGGAAAAAACAGGGTCTTATTTCAGGGGAGAGGAGCAAGAAACTTGTTTAAAATTTTATTTTCAAAAATATTTATTAAACACAACACAAATAAAAGCTCTAATACAGTTGTCTTGGACTAATCTGAAGCTGGTTTTAGTGGTTAGAGCCAATGGAATTAGCAAATTTGAAAGGGTGGCATTTTCAACTACAAGCTATTACCTGAAATGTGGGACTTGGGCTTGATGGACACAGAGAAGGCTGAGTGAAAACCTGATGGGTGGGTTGGTGAATTCTGCCATTCTCTGGCCTTGCCAGAAATGAGGAGAGCAACCTGAACTGCCACACCTTTATGCTCTGTTAAGTCTGACATCATAGTTTTTAAGTTCAAAGGATTTTGAGACTTAGACTAGAAGGCCAATGAAGCACTCATATTTTCTACAAAGTCAGCACAGACAGCTGCTGCTCACCACAGCCCACAGACATCACAGATAAGAACAGTGAGTGGGAAAAAAACCTCTCCATTCTGCCTTTTCAACACTGGGTCGGATGGGATGGCACCATGTGGTCAAGTGACCTGTGTTACCAAGCTAATGTCTGCCTTACTAGCTACTAGTATACTGTCTTTTTTTTTTTTTTTTAAGATTTTATTTATTTGACAGAGAGAGACACAGCGAGAGGGGGTACACAAGCAGGGGGAGTGGGAGAGGGAGAAGCAGGCTTCCCGCTGAGCAGGGAGCCCGATGCGGGGCTCGATCCCAGGACCCTGAGATCATGACCTGAGCCGAAGGCAGATACCTAACGACTGAGCCACCCAGGCACCCCTACTAGTATACTGTCTTGAGGCCAATCCCTATCAAGTATCACATCATGGATATACAATCCAACTCCCAAGATCAATGGTTTGGGCTCAATGGTTTGTTTCATACTTTACTTTTGTTTTTACCTGTTATATTATGATCTGTATTTTCTTCACTTGATATGCTGCAATCTATCTCTGCAGGTTTCAAATATAAGGAGCTCTTATTTTTCATTAGGATTTCTTCATCAGCATTTATTTCCATATGTAAAGATCCATTTTCACAACTATTCAACTCCATTTGCCTGAAAATTTTTTATAAGGAGAAAAGCCAAAAAGTCCAATTATTTGGTCTTAAATAGATTGCCCAGGTAGATCTTATTCTGAGAAAGGAGGGAGGGGTTCACAAGCACCAACTCCTTTTAACAGTGATTAAAAACCAGTATTGTTGAATCAGCCAAACCTCTCAGCCTCCTGCCTCCTAGACAGGTATCCGCCTGTGATGGGAGCAGGCCTGTCTCCCAACTGAGGTTCTGAAATCAAAGAGCCATTCCTGGCTTCTCAAGGACCCTCAGGTGACTAACTTCCTGCTCCTCACCAGCAACAGGAAATACTCATTGACAGCTCTTTGGTTTTCAATCAGCTTTCTACCCGTACACATTTAACACTTTTCTCACTTTCCTCAGCTCCTCCCTGGGAAGTTTTTCTCTCTCTTCAGCAGTCAAAATCATTGGCCACTCCTATATGTTTGCCTATCACTTAACTGTCTAGAAGCTACATGCTGTGGTCAGGGGAGAATACTCCCTGCAAAGTATGTCTGACAGAAAAAACCCAGGAGGACACAGGATACCTCCTGAGGATCTGTTGCTCTTCAGGGTAACAGAAAAGCCTTTTTAACATGCAAGTGGAACAGCTAATTCTGTTGAAGGGACAATCATAACATCTTGTAAGTGATTAGATCCAACCGAATTAGAACAAAAATATTTTCTCCTAATAAAAACAAAGGGAAAGGGTCCAAGCTATATGGTGACTCCAGGAAAAGCATTTGTTTTTTTCCTAAAAAATGCCATATTTCAACTTAGCAATTAAAAATGTAGGTGTTTATTAAGGAAATGTCATGAGAAAAAAGTCTACTCTTTTTCTAGTAGAAATATTTAGAACAAGATAAAAATATTAACCAAACTGGAACAATCCTTGTACTAAAGCAAACAATAGTATACAAAGAGATGAAATGTTCAATAGTAATTTGAAAGGACAAATATATGGAGTATGTCAAAATACGGGAATGCCTATATAAAATAGTAACTGAATTAAAGACCCCAAATAATAGGAACACAACTATGTAAATGTGTATTTTTTTCTAAAATTGAAGGAGCAATTAGAGGAAGAAATTTAGATTTTGATATTAAGTTGTTTTTTTATAAGTTGTAAGGCTACCTAACATTTTTACTTTTAAATAAAACAAAATAGTACTGTCTTTTCTGGATAAAAGCACATTTAAGTTAATGCCAGGCTCCTCCACAAGAGAGGAGGTTCCAACCCTCAGCACACTAGAGCAATTAAAAGTTACCACATGTGGTGGGCAGGTCCATCCATACCTGAGGGAAAATGCAAACTTCCCAGGTAGTCTGTGCTAAGTGAAAGGTCTGCATTGCTTCAAGCTCACCCCGAAGAGGAAAATCAGATACTGTTTCCTTCTGGTATTATCTCAAATCATGATCAAAATATTCTTTTTTTTTAAACAATAAAAACATTTATTTTTAGAAAGAAGAAAAAACCAAAATAGTTACTGTACCTTTCCAATGAATTATGAATCGGTATAATAGGATGTTTCATCTTTAAAAGAAGCAAAAAAAAAAAAGAAAGCTTCATGTTAAACTTCCAACAGAGCATATTTAGCGTTTCATCACATATAAAAGTGATAAATATGAGCATAACATAACTGCCCCACTCAACAGGAACAATTTTAGATCCTCCCAAAAGAAGGGAGTCATTGATCTTAACCGGTCCTTTGTATGTTTTCAAATAAGTGTACCCATATTTTTAAGGAAAAGGAAGGTGGCTCTTTTGAAGGATCTAATTACCATAGCCAAACCCTTGGTGGTTGGCTTTCTCATAATTTTAGTTATGTTCATTAAATATTATGATGCAGCATTGTTTCAAACACTAAAAGTATAAAGATAAACAGTATGAGGGCTCCTACCCTTAAGGTAATTTCAATAAAGAGTAACCCTAAAAAATAGGGGCATGCATAGAGGAGGAGCTCCTAGCCCAACTGAGGGATTCAGGGAAGGAGAGATTAAATACTGAAGGACGGGGAAGTGCTAACTAGGGGAAGACAAGTGAGAACAACATTCTTGGCATTGGGAAATGGTGTGAAGATGTCAGGGGGGCTCTATGCAGTTAGTATGTTCAGCCAGGTAATGACAGAGCACGAGGCTGGGGGTGTGGGAATGGGTTAAGAAGTTTTGACATTAACCTTTGGCAACGAGGGAGGCACTGAGAAGTTTAGGTAAAGTGGTCCAGTTTATACTTCACGAATAGAACTACCGTCGGCAGCCTGGAAGGGTTAGGCTGAAAGTAACTAGTTAGAAGGTCACCACAAATCTTGGCAAGATTTGCTGGACAAGGAGGCTGAAAAGAGCCTAGTTACATCAGACACAGGTTTAGGTGGTAAAATTGCTAAAAATAAATGGATACGGAGGACTGAGGGCAGAAATATGTAAGTGGACATAAAGGGAAGGCCACTAAAAAAATGTCTTTCTCAGTCACCAAAGGGTGATGGATAACATGGTTCACTAGATCACTTTTTAACTTTTCGTCTTTTCATTATGTCCTGGTGCTGCCAAGCTGAGCTGGCTTTTACCTTGTTGGACTTGAGCATAGCCAGCTGTGGTGAACCTGGGGGAGTGCGATAGAGTAGCTCAGAGGTAAAGGCTGCGTTTGCGATCTGCATGCATTCTTCCAAAGTCTTCAGAAAAGTATTGCAGGTTGATTTCAGCAGAGTTCCCACATCAATTCCTTCCTACGAAACAACGAGAGTGGAAGATTCCTTTACCTTGCCAAAAAAGAAAGACCCCAATGGTGGAATGTCCTTAAGAGGTTTTTATCCACAATGTAGTAATAATGTACCCACCTATTTTGAAGGACAAATATGTACATCATTTACAAAAGGAAAATACTGAGTCCACTTTATTTACTAGCCCTATAAAGCCTCCATCTGACCCTTCACACTCTCCCCCCACCGTTCCAGCTGAAGGCAACAACTTCTTTCAATTCAAAAGTATTATATGCTAGCACTGTGCCAGGTACTCGGCACAGCCCTCAGGGAGTTTCCAGTCTATAAGGGGTGGCAGGCATGAATCAGGGAATCACACGGACTGAAGACCAGAGGAATCAATGGAAAAATGTCTCCCACTGCCTGAGTAAAAATGAGGTTCCAGAATAGAAGAATTAGAAACCATAAATCATTCATTATTTACTTTCAGAATGGGGTTTTTGGCTTTTGGTACAGATGAGTTTAAGAGCTTTTAGCAACTGGAATTCTTTTGAATAGCTAATCACTTGTTCTCCCGGTTATTTTACCTGTTCAGGGTGTTTTTCCCCTGAATACTGATATTAATACGTTGTTCAGGAAACTGAGGCCATACCCTGACTAGAGTGTATAGTAAACACATCTTAATGGTATAAAAGAAACCAGACCGGGCCCAAGATGGAGTCGCTCATGCTAAGCCTCACATCAGCAAACCAAAAACTTCAGTTCCTATGCCTGGTTGTCCCAAAAAAGGCAGGCCTAGGTCAACCAATCAGCACAAGTTACCTGACCCAGCTCCAAGATTTCCTTTTGCTCCACATGAAGAAAGTAACCCTGCTTTAATCAATCAGTAAAGGCCCAGCAGAATTTCTTGTTCCTGTTCATTTTGTCTATAACAATCTCTAGCCTCATAAGGCTTTTCAGAGTTCCTTTTTTTCTGTTAGATGAGATGTTGCTTGATTCATGAGTTGCTGAATAAAGCCAATAAGATTTTAAAAATTTACCCAGTTGAATTTTTCTCCTAAGAGTGGCCTCTATATTTTCCTCAATTTTGTATTTCTAACAAGCTAGCCAATGATGTTACTGGTTGTGGACGACTATGATTCTGACATCAATTATGTGTGGGTTTTCCCATACCACCAAACAATTCTCTGACACCAGCTGGATGTCCTATAACTCAACTCAATTCTGACACTATCTCCCTGAAGACAGTGTCACCTCTCACAGGGCTGCTCCCCACCCCTCATTTCAGATACCAATGGCAAGTCCAGGTTGTCACTTGTGCTTCTGACTGATCTGCTACAGACTGGAGGTTCTAACCCCCTCCTCCTTTCAGTTGATTAATCTGCTAGAGCTGCTCACAGATCTGAGAAACATTTTACTAGTTACTAGATGGCCAGTTTACTACAGTTTACTATAAAAGGATACAACCCAGAAACAGATGCAAAGGGCAAGGCAGCTGGGAACAGCTCAGAACTTCTATGCTCTCTGACCACACCACTTTCCCTGAATCTCCATGTGTTCGCCAACTCAGGAACTCTCCAAACCCCGTTCTTTGGGTTATGGAAGCTACACTGCACAGACATGATTGATGAAATCATCAGCCACTGAGATTAAATTCAATCTTCAGCCTCTCTTCTTTCCCAGGAGATGAGAGTGGGGTGGGTGGGTGGATCTGAGAGTTCTAACCCTCTAAACACTTGGTTGGGTTCTGGGTCAACCAGCCCCCATCCTTAGGCACTTTCCAAAAGTCATCTCACTAACATAACAAAAGACAATTTTATCTTTCTCATCACAGGAAATTCCAAGAGTTTTAGGACGTCTGCTAAATATATATCTCTTATAAAGACCAAATATACATATTTCTTATTATAAATCACAATATCACAGCCACAGTTTCATTAGCAAGTTCCCAGGGCACTCTAAACATCTCCTTGGATTAAAAATTGCTATGTTCACATTTTCCCTTCCCTGTTAGGCCAGGGTTTCCCTACCCGTGGCACGACTGACATGGGGGGCTGATGAATTTTTGGAGTGGGGGAAGTCGGTGGGGGCGCTCTCCTCCTACCCACTGCAGGACGTGAAGCAGCATCCTAGCCTCCATACAGTAGAGGCCAATAGCACTCCTTCAATCCTGACGACCAAAAATGTCTCCGAACACTGCAAATGTCTTCTAAGGGGCAAAACTGCTCTGGGCTGAGAATCACTGCTGTGAACTGTAAGCATCCCAAGAGCAGGATTGAAATGTTTTTTTTGGTATCCCTCCCTCCCGCCCCCCCTCCCCACCCCATTCCAGCACAGTGTCTTGTACACAAAAGGCAGTTGCTGAATGAATAAGAGAACCCAAAAGGAAGTGAATGAAATCACCCTTATAAGAAAAACTGAAAGCACATATACCACTAGTAGCATAATGTTCTTTTACTAAAACCATTAATTAGAATCTATAGATTCTTCATTTTGTAGGCATTGTTGTTCAGATTATAACTACTCTGAGAGTAGAGAGAGACCTTCCCTGGGTAGTATGAGCCATTCAACACATAGCCTAACACCAGAGAGATCTTTTAATACATGTTTTAAGATGAGTAAATGACAACTTCATTAATAAACATTAAAAATCGCAATCCTTACTGACAATGGGCAGGAAAAAAAGCTGTGTCTCCAACTTTGAAAGCATCAGTCTATAGTAAAGCACAATTATTATGTCACCAATAAAATCCTGTTACAGGGGTGCCTGGCTGGTTTAGTCCATACAGCATGCAACTCTTGATCTCTGGGTGGTGAGTTTAAGCCCCATGCTGGGTGTAGAGCTTACTTAAAAAATAAATAAATAGATAAGTAAAATAAAATCTTGTTATAGTCTCATCAAAGATGACAGGTACACATTATTGATAGACATGATGTTGGCATGTTAGTAGCCACACCTATAGAAGCAGCTAGACAGGTAAGGCTGTATTTATAAAGTGATGCAAAGTGGGGAAAAACGTATTTTAGTACATCAGCTAAGCTAATGGCACCAATGTTAAAGGTTCCAAATGTTATCAACTAATTAATCCTGAATTCATTCCATGAAGGAAAACAAATGCTTCCATATGCTGAAATGCACACATTTCTTCTCTTTGTTGAATTTTGTTACATTTTTTCTCCAAAAAATAGTAAATTCCAAAATAGTCAAGGAAAGTGTGAGAGTAATCATTACCTGTAAGCAACATCTGGTGCTACTTTTCCTGTCACTAAGACAAATAATATTTTACCTCAGAATTGGACACACCAGTTGTGGTCACTTCTTTTGTTTTATCTACTTGCTGAACAAGGAGGTCACAGTAGAGTCTTAGTTCCGACATTTTGGTTTTCAAGTTTTCAGTGTTTTCAGCAAACTCTAAATAACAAAATGATGATAGTGTAATTACCAGGATGAATAAGGAATTTACTAGTTATCATACTGCAGAATGCAATATATAACCTATACCTAAAGTCAGATGATGATGGTATGGGTTATAGATAAGATACAGATGATGATAATGGGAGCAAGAAAAACAGAAAAAGGAGATTTCTCATCTTTTGTAATCTATATTATTTCTTGGGCCAACATACTGAATGATCACCAGTATAGATCACCAGTATAGGAAGAAGGATAAAGCATACTTTTCAAACCCTCATGTCAGAACTGGGAGCAGAGTCAAGGGTTTAGAGGTTTGGTTTCATCTGCTGCAGTTTTCCCTATCTGTAAAATGGGGTCATAGCTATCTATCTGCTAACAGTAGCCAAAACTGGGAAACTGTTCTGTAACGTGCAATTATCACTAATAAGATGGCTCATTAATTCACAGAACTGGTCCAGCATGCCACCCATCGAGGCTAATGGCACCCTCAGAGCACATGCTGCTCCCTCATTAGCACAGCGCTCCAGCTACTCTGGCGCTGAGGGCTCAGCTAGTCATTATCACCTCTGGATTTTTTCCCATGAAAAGAGCTGCACATTACAATCTGATCTGAGTCAAAGCTGACAGTGTCTAGAATATGCTCCTGATTTAGCATTAAAAAACAACCAAGGAAGAGGACATTTTCCTGTGTCTATTTGAAGAGTCAAGCACATCTACCACACCTGTTACGAGAAAGAGGCCCCCCCCCCCCCGTCTCCCGCCAATCTCTTCAGGTGTACATCCTGGGGATGGGGGCTGGGAAGGTGGCACTAGGGCTCAGGCAGTAAACCCGGGCACTCTTCCCCTGGCCCATATAGAAAGTTGTGCCAGGGTTCTCAGGAGACCTAATGAGGATGAGTTAATGAGCAGTAAGCAGTAGCAACCTGACAATTAAGTATCCATCCCACCCCAGGGAAAGGGAGGGGAAAGTGGGGTGTTACTACAAAAAGTACCCTGCTCCAAGGCTTCTTTACCAAAGATCAACTTTGTGCCAGACTGGGTACTAAACAATTTCATATCATTACTAATCCTCATGGCAACCCTTCTAATGCAGGTTATTACCTCTTTTTAAAATATGAGGAAGCTGAGGATTAGAGAGATTAAGTAACCTACAAAGCCATGATTTGAATCCAGCTGTATCTGGCTCCAAAGCCTGTGATCTTTCTATTATGATATGCTAAGAGAGAAGAGTTAGATATAGGCTGTGGTTTAAATTCCAGAGGTATATGGCATTTGCATGATACAAAACGCTGGCTAGGTGGTCAGAGGCAAGATAACAAATATGAGAACCCAGAAATGCCAGTGGGTGATTCCCAAGGTTCCCAGACCAGAAGACAATCAATACTTACCTTTTTCCTTCTGGGTCCTACTGTCGGTCAGGCAAGCCTTGGCTGACCCCAGGGCTACCAGCCACCGCTGTCTCTCAGCCACACTTCTGGCCTTCAGGTAGAAATACTGCTCCCCAGGGATTATCAGGTCCATGCGTGTATTATCTACAGAATGAACTGGGAGCAAGGCAGAGGGAGGTCAGAAACCTAGAAGAGCCCTATCTGGGTAGCCTCCAACCCAACCAAATTCTTAAGCTCAACTGGTGCAAGTCACTAAAGGCTTCTTCCAAAGGAGGATGCTAGCTAGCCCTTACCACCTCCCCTAGTTTATCTCTTCCTCGATGCTTCTGCTGATGAAGAGGAAAAATCCTGGCTGGCTCCAACATATCACCAAGACTAAAAAAGAAGCACTCAATTCTCCTTATCGGAATACAGACAGAATCTCTCTTTTGGCTTGTGTGTATAAAGTAATACTGCTCTGAGGCCAAAAGGGCTTGCATGCCAACACTAAGGGTGCGCCTCTCTATCTTCTTGGGTTTATTGGAAAGCAATCAAGAACACAATTATCTCTCCTCTTCTACTGTTCTTCACAAGTTAGAGCAAAAGTGTGAGACCTTTGGGAAAAGAAATAAGAAAACCACTCTCCTTCACCTCCCACCAGGCTGCAAAATACCCTTCTAATCTGTTTCTCTTCTAATCTGTTTCAGAGCCACATCTTCTCAGCATGTCTCAAGATGTCCCCAAACCAAGAAGTAAAGCCTATTTGCAGGTCTTTATGTGTTTGCTTGTTTTACGTATGTGGTGGTGGTGAGAAGGTGTGTGTGTGTCCTGATCTAAGCACAGAAGTGTTAGACGATGCAGTAAAAAACCTAACTAAGCTTTGCACATAGTCGCTGGCTTTAGGTGAGCAAGTGACTAAAAAATGAGCACTAGATGTATGGTGAAGCACACTGCTCTCATTTATTTTGACTACTTCTTCAACAACCTCCTTGTAAAAACTGGCTGCAGTTTTAGGTTTTATTTGCAAGGCTTTCTTTGGGACATGACACTATGTATCTTTGTACCATAAGAACGTCAGAGAAAGACACGCAGAGGCCAGTGCTTTTTTATTTTATGGGAGAGACAGAAAGAAAAAGAAAACCTGCAAATCTCTTGGTTTCTCACCTTGAATTTCACAGACTGCCATTTGGATGCTCCCTTTGCAACCTTTCCAAGCATCTTCAGGAGAATCATAATAGGATAATATCCCCCCACAGAGAAGGAACCATCTAGGCTGCCAACCTGTAAACAGAAGCAAAAGCATGGTCTCAATTACTGCCTGCATGGGAGGTGCCTCCCAGGACATAGGAATGGGACCTGACAAAGGAGGCTGGGTCCCAGCTCCAAGGAGCTTAAATTCCAGGGGAAATTCTAAGGGAAAGAAGTAGATTAGTAAATACCTGTATGCATGATCCCATTTTTTAAATTAAAAACAAACATCCACAGGGGCATAGATTTTTAGTCACATAAGGTATAGAAGAAGTCTGCAAGGATCAGGAACATAGGGATGATTCTCTAGTTAACAGGATTACTGATGATTTTTATTTCCTTTTCCTTTAATATGGTACTAGTAATCTCTGGTTTTTAATTTTTTTAAGATAAAAGATTATTGTCTCCTGGACATTGTTATCACACACTTGATCTCCTCCTCTGGTTAAGAAAGATTATCCCAAACTTAGAAATGAGGCAGAACATTATACTGCTCTGAAAGAGGACTTCAACCACCTCCATTTTGACCTCAGTCTATACTTTCTTAACTGATTAAGTTCTTCTTTCCCGCTTATCTCTGAACTCAGGCAAAAGACCCCACAGGCAAAGCATTCCCTGATAGGAACTGAAACCACTCCCTCAAGCATTAACCACTGCTCTGACTTCAGCAAGACCCTGCACAACTGACCCTAAGACAGTGATCGATCGACCTGACCTTTACTGCCCCCATTTTCCTTATCTAAACCCAGGAGTATTTTCAGCACTTTGGAGGCCATCTTTGAGACATTAGTCCGCTGACTTTTTGGTGTTGGTCTTCACTGAAATACATTATTTTCTTGTTTCACCACCACTCGTCTCTCTGTCTTTAGATTCTGTCAGCAGCGAGTGGCTGAACCTGGTCTGTGTGGGCCCCCCCAATGAGCCAGGTGCTCTTGTGCCCCTGTGGCCTGGCTACAGCCCTTTCGACGTCATTCAGAGTTGCAGAGTGCTAATAAGCCTGTGTGGGGGCATATGAGCCGTAGGAGAAAGAACTTTGACTTACTACTTAGTATTGATCCACTGAAATGAAATAATCTTAAAACATTCAAGGGCTTAACTACTTTTACTTTGGAGAATTTCAGGGGACACACCATATTCGGTTGAAATATACATCTTATCTAGTGCTCTTACCCAATCTATATTCTAGACAAACCAAACTTATTTTCTGCTTCTGGGCTGTTGCCTGAGCTGGATCTTCTTTCTAAAATGTCATCTCTGACTATTTCTGCATAAGCCTTGTCAGAGTCCTCAGTCGGATGTATATTTTTCTTTCTCTGAAATGCTATAGCCCTTTAGGGATACATTTTTCTGATGAGACTCTTCTGTGGCTGAGGCAGACAGAGAGAGGGCCAGTAGGAACTTTGAGCACAGCCCTGTGCGCTGCTTAGGTACAGATCTCTGATGCCTGATTCACACAAATCAAGAGGCTTGAGACCCAAGAAGAGCTGTGCTTCAGGCCGGGTCAGAAAGCAGGGAAAGACCAATGTCCCAGCTCAGGCAGGCAGGAGAAGTTCCCTCTTTCTTAGCCTTTTTATTCTGTTTAGGTCTTTGACTGATTGGATGAGATCCACTCACATTAGGGAAGGCAATCTACTTTACCAGTTCAGATGTCAATCCCATCAAGAAATACCCTCACAGGGCGCCTGGGTGGCTCAGTCGTTAAGCATCTGCCTTCGGCTCAGGTCATGATCCCAGGGTCCTGGGATCGAGTCCCACATCGGGCTCCCTGCTCGGCGGGAAGCCTGCTTCTCCCTCTCCCACTCCCCCTGCTTGTGTCCCTCTCTCGCTGTGTCTCTCTCTGTCAAATAAATAAAATCTTTAAAAAAAAAAAAAAAGGAAAGAAAAGAAATACCCTCACAGACACACCCAGAAAGATGTCTGGCCAAATGTCCAGGCACCCCATGGCCCAGGCAAACTGACACATAAAATTAATCATCACGCACCATCAATTTTAAGACATACCATTATTTTATGTAACACAAGGAAAAAAAAAACAACACCTGCCCATTAAGCAGTATGACATGGTGCTGATTCTAAGATGCTTCCTGATTTCAGTCGTTGAAATGTGAAAAAATATCTACAAATTGAAAAAAATGTGGCCCTAAATTAGGTTTATCTTACAGTAATCTGAAAAAAGTTAAAGAGCTCCCCGCCCCCCCTTCCCCCCAACGAAGCACAGCTGCAGCTAAGTTTTGAAAGTAGCTGGTAAACCGTAATAACAACTGAACCACCACCTTCCCTATAATGGGTTCTACATTTACCTCGAAGTTATATGTATCGTTATTTTATTCTATAGTTTTTAACTAGAAAAACCATGACCAAGAATAACTTTTCTTTAAAGCATAAAGTTACTGGATTTTCAGAAGGCACATTTAAGAGACCACAGAGGTCTCATTCCCATTATATGAAATTTACAGGCAGAGCAATGCAGAGTCTAGAGTGGGACCTGGGGCACACGCCTCTTTCATGATGTCCTGTCCTTGGAAGCTGAGATACAGCTCAAAAATAACTGTATGAGAAAAGCGGCAAGAATGAAGAGGCCATTAATCCATTTCCTGTTTTAAATTAACCTGCAGTTAGCTTGACTGATGTGATAGTTAATTTTATGTATCAATTTTATGTATCATGATGGGCTGAGGGATGCCCAGACAGCTGATAAAACGCTATTTCTAGGTATGTCTGTGAGGGTATCTCCGGCAGAGATTAATTAGCATTTGACTCCATAGACTGTGTAAAGATTGCCCTCACCATTGCAGGTGGGCATCCTCCAATCCACGGAGGGCCTAAGTAGAACAAAAGGCAGAGGAATGGAGAATTTGTTCTCTCTTTGAGCTGAGACATCCATCTTCTCCTGCCTTAGGACCCTGATGCACCTGGTTCTCCGGATTGTTGACCCAGGTCAGGATTTATACCATCTACCTCGCCAATTCTCAGGCCCTTGAACTCACACCGAATTGCATCACCAGCTTTCTTGGTTCTCTAGCTTGCCAATAGCAGATCATGGGACTTCTCAGTCTCCATAACTGCAAGACACAATTCGTACAATAAAACCCTTCATGGATTATATATACATACACACATATATATGTATATACATAATACATATACGATTCTGTATACTATTGGATCTGTTTTTCTAGAGAACCCTTACTAACACACTTGGAAATGATAAAATAATTCAAGGTAACAAAAGAGCAGATGAAAACTGTGGATGTAACCAGTCCCTGCTCTCTTAGATTACCATTAGATTAATCTTCCTGTCCAACCCCCACTCCTTTTTTTGGCCATTCTCTATTGGAGATGGAATGCGGTGTCAGCCAAACTCCCCACTTGGAAGGATTAGACAAGAAACTTCAATGAGCAGAGAAAAGTTTTAGCTTATTTAAGCTATCCCTGCCAGAGATGGGGTAGGGGAATAAAAGTATTTAAATGCTAACTTCACACACTGCACTATCCTGGATTATTTCACTACAGAAGGTAGAGTGGACATTTATTTTTGGCAACCTGGCATCCACCCTTCACATTTCTGTTACTGAAAATCTCCTTCTCCACACTCTATCCATGTAGTTGGGTGGGGCTGACCAGCTCCAGGGGGGACATGTGATTCAGGCTTAAATGGAGCTTCACATCCCCTGTCCTCAATGATACATTCCACAACAGGCAAGTGACCCAACCAAAGATAAACTTGGGACTGTTGCTGGGTCTGGACAAAGGCAGAAAGAAATGGAGACTCTCTCTTTTCTTTGGTCTTGCAGATGTTTGCCTGGAGCTGCCAGCACTCATTCTGCCATCACACGGGACCTAAACATGATTCACACATAAAGGGAATGCGTGTGGGAGGACTTGAGGGAGGCAGGGAAAGGATGCAAGTCCAGATGACAGTTCTGAACACCATTCACAGTAAGACCATGTTATAACCATAGATCAGATACCCACTGAACTTTTCAGGTAAGTGAGCTTAAAAAAAAAAAAGTGAGCCAATAAATTATCTTTTTTTTTTTTTTTTTTACTTCAAGCCTGAGTTGGTTTTTTTCCTAAATAAAAGAATATTAAATATCACATGATCAACCTCACTAAATGTAGAAAAAGCAAAAGCACTTGACAGAATCTAACACCTTTCATAATAAAAACTCTCAACCAACTAGGAATAGAAGGGAACCTTTTCAACCTGATTAAGGCACCTAAAAAAACAAAACAAAACAAAACCCACAACTAACATCATACTAAATGACAAAAGACTGGATGTCCCCCCCCCCCACCCACCCAGACAACACACAGATGCTTCCTCTCCCCACTTCTACTCAACCTTTTATTGGAGGTTCTACCCAGGGCAATTAGGGTACAAAATGAAATAAAAGGTATCCAGATTGGAAGGGAAGAAACAAATCTAACTATTTGCAGCCACACTCTTGTATATTTCAAAACAAAACAAAGCAAAACCTAAGGAGTCCAATAAAAAAGACTATTGGAATAAATAAGTTTAGCAACGTTGCAAGATAGAAGACCACTATACAGATATCAATTGTATTTCTATTACAGTTGCAAATGAACTGAAAATGAAATTAAGTAGACAGTTCCTTTTATAACATCAAAGAGAATATACTTAGGAAAAAACTCAACAAAAGAAGTATAAAACTTATACTCTGAAAACTGTAAAACATTATTCAAAGAAATTAAAGATTTGAATATTATTTCAAAACTGTTACCAGCTTGTTCTTTTCTCACATAGTGCAATTATCTTTCTACACTTAATTGACAGCAACTGTTCGCAAAATTCACTTTTTTCAGCTCAACTAATTGTTGAACAATGTGTATTTTTTCAATGAGCATAATTTTCTTGATAAAAATGTATATATATTTGGATCTAAAATAGCATAGCTCATATTAATTCAAACATATTTTCTTCCTTTTTTATTTCACAACTACCATTTTTTAAAATTTTATTGTTATGTTAATCACCATATGTTACATCATTAGTTTTTGATGTAGTGTTCCATGATTCATTGTTCGTGCATAACACCCAGTGCTCCACGCAGAACGTGCCCTCTTTAATACCCATCACCAGGCTAACCCATCCCCCTACCCTCCTCCCCTCTAGAACCCTCAGTTTGTTTTTCAGAGTCCATCGTCTCTCATGGTTTGTCTCCCCCTCTGACTTACCTTCATTCTTCCCCTCCTGCTATCTTCTTCTTTTTTTTTCTTAACATATATTGCATTATTTGTTTCACAAGTACAGATCTGTGATTCAACAGTCTTGCACAATTCACAGGGCTCACCATAGCACATACCCTCCCCAATGTCTATCACCCAGCCACCCCATCCCTCCCACCCCCCCACCACTCCAGCAACCCTCAGTTTGTTTCCTGAGATTAAGAATTCCTCATATCAGTGAGGTCATATGATACATGTCTTTCTCTGATTGACTTATTTCACTCAGCATAACACCCTCCAGTTCCATCCACGTCGTTGCAAATGGCAAGATCTCATTCCTTTTGATGGCTGCATAGTATTCCATTGTGTATATATACCACCTCTTCTTTATCCATTCATCTGTCGATGGACATCTTGGCTCTTTCCACAGTTTGGCTATTGTGGACATTGCTGCTATAAACACTGGGGTGCATGTACCCCTTCGGATCCCTACATTTGTATCTTTGGGGTAAATACCCAGTAGTGCAATTGCTGGATCGTACGGTAGCTCTATTTTCAACTGTTTGAGGAATCTCCATACTGTTTTCCAGAGGGGTTGCACCAGCTTGCATTCCCACCAACAGTGTAGGAGGGTTCCCCTTTCTCCACATCCCCGCCAACATCTGTCGTTTCCTGACTTGTTCATTTTAGCCATTCTGACTGGTGTGAGGTGGTATCTCATTGAGGTTTTGATTTCGATTTCCCTGATGCCGAGCAATGTTGAGCACTTTTTCATGTGTCTGTTGGCCATTTGGATGTCTTCTTTGGAAAAATGTCTGTTCATGTCTTCTGCCCATTTCTTGATTGGATTATTTGTTCTTTGGGTGTTGAGTTTGGTAAGTTCTTGATAGATTTTGGATACTAGCCCTTTATCTGATATGTCATTTGCAAATATTTTCTCCCATTCTGTCAGTTGTCTTTTGGTTTTGTGGACTGTTTCTTTTGCTGTGCAAAAGCTTTTGATCTTGATGAAATCCCAATAGTTCATTTTTGCCCTTGCTTCCCTTGCCTTTGGCGATGTTTCTAGGAAGAAGTTGCTGCGGCTGAGGTCGAAGAGGTTGCTACCTGTGTTCTCCTTTAGGATGTTGATGGACTCCTGTCTCACGTTTAGGTCTTTCAACCATTTGGAATCTATTTTTGTGTGTGGTGTAAGGAAATGGTCCAGTTTCATTCTTCTGCATGTGGCTGTCCAATTTTCCCAACACCATTTGTTGAAGAGACTGTCTTTTTGCCATTGGACATTCTTTCCTGCTTCGTCAAAGATGAGTTGACCATAGAGTTGAGGGTCCATTTCTGGGCTCTCGATTCTGTTCCATTGATCTATGTGTCTGTTTTTGTGCCAGTACCATACTGTCTTGATGATGACAGCTTTGTAATAGAGCTGCAAGTCCGGAATTGTGATGCCGCCAGCTTTGCTTTTCTTTTTCAACATTCCTCTGGCTATTCGGGGTCTCTTCTGGTTCCATACAAATTTTAGGATTATTTGTTCTATTTCTTTGAAAAAAGTGGATGGTATTTTGATGGGGATTGCACTGAATGTGTAGATTGCTCTAGGTAGCATTGACATCTTCACAATGTTGGTTCTTCCAGTCCATGAGCATGGAACGTCTTTCCATTTCTTTGTGTCTTCTTCAATTTCTTTCATGAGTATTTTATAGTTTTCTGAGTACAGATCCTTTGCCTCTTTAGTTAAATTTATTCCTAGGTATCCTATGGTTTTGGGTGCAATTGTAAATGGGATCGACTCCTTCATTTGTCTCTCTTCTGTCTTGTTGTTGCTGTATAGGAATGCCACTGATTTCTGTGCACTGATTTTATATCCTGCTACCTTACTGAATTCCTGTATGAGTTCTAGCAGTTTTGGGGTGGAGTCTTTCGGGTTTTCCACATACACTATCATATCATCTGCAAAGAGTGAGAGTTTGACTTCCTCTTTGCTGATTTGGATGCCTTTGATTTCTTTCTGTTGTCTGATTGCTGTGGCTAGGACTTCTAATACTATGTTGAATAGCAGTGGTGAGAGTGGACATCCCTGTCGTGTTCCTGACCTTAAGGGGAAAGCTCTCAGCTTTTCCCCATTGAGAATGATATTCGCTGTAGGTTTTTCATAGATGGCTTTTACGATATTGAGGTATGTACCCTCTATCCCTATACTCTGAAGAGTTTTGATCAAGAAAGGATGCTGTACTTTGTCAAATGCTTTTTCTGCATCTATTGAGAGGATCATATGATTCTTGTTCTTTCTTTTGTTAATGTATTGTATCACGTGATACAAATCACGTTGATTGATTTGCGGATGTTGAACCAGCCTTGCAGCCCAGGGATAAATCCCACTTGGTCGTGGTGAATAATCCTTTTAATGTACTGTTGGATTCTATTGGCTAGTATTTTGGTGAGAATTTTTGCATCCATGTTCATCAAGGATATTGGTAATTCTCCTTTTTGATGGGGTCTTTGTCTGGTTTTGGGATCAAGGTAATGCTGGCCTCATAAAATGAGTTTGGAAGTTTTCCTTCCATTTCTATTTTTTGGAACAGTTTTAGGACAATAGGTATTAATTCTTCTTTAAATGTCTGACAGAATTCCCCTGGGAAGCCATCTGGCCCTGGGCTTTTGTTTCTTGGGAGATTTTGGATGACTGCTTCAATTTCCTTAGTGGCTATAGGTCTGTTCAGGTTTTCTATTTCTTCCTGGTTCAATTTTGGTAGTTGATACATCTCTAGGAATGCACCCATTTCTTCCAGGTTATCTAATTTGCTGGCATAGAGTTGCTCATAATATGTTCTTATAATTGTTTGTATTTCTTTGGTGTTGGTTGTGATCTCTCCTCTTTCATTCATGATTTTGTTGATTGGGGTCATTTCTCTTTTCTTTTTGATCAGTCTGGCCAGGGGTTTATCAATCTTGTTAATTCTTTCAAAGAACCAGCTCCTAGTTTCGTTGATCTGTTCTACTGTTCTTTTGCTTTCTAGTTCATCGATTTCTGCTCTGATCTTTATTATTTCTCTTCTCCTGCTGGGTTTAGGCTTTATTTGCTGTCCTTTCTCCAGCTCCTTTAGGTGTAGGGTTAGGTTGTGTATTTGAGAGCTTTCTTGTTTCTTGAGAAAGGCTTGTATTGCTATATACTTTCCTCTCAGGACTGCCTTTGCTGTATCCCAAAGATTTTGAACAGTTGTGTTTTCATTTTCATTGGTTTCCATGAATTTTTTTAAATTCTTCTTTAATCTCCTGGTTGACCCATTCATTCTTTAGTAGGACGCTCTTTAGCCTCCATGTATTTGAGTTCTTTCCGACTTTCCTCTTGTGATTGAGTTCTAGTTTCAAAGCACTGTGGTCTGAAAATATGCAGGGAATGATCCCAATCTTTTGGTACCGGTTGAGACTTGATTTGTGACCTAGGATGTGATCAATTCTGGAGAATGTTCCATGGGCACTAGAGAAGAATGTGTATTCCGTTGCTTTGGGATGGAATGTTCTGAATATGTCTGTGAAGTCCATTTGGTCCAGTGTGTCATTTAAAGTCTTTATTTCCTTGTTGATCTTTTGCTTAGATGATCTGTCCATTTCAGTGAGGGGGGTGTGAAAGTCCCCCACTATTATTGTATTGTTGTCAATGTGTTTCTTCGCTTTTGTTATTAATTGCCTTATATAATTGGCTGCTCCCATGTTAGGGGCATAGATATTTACAATTGTTAGATCTTCTTGTTGGATAGACCCTTTAAGTAGGATATAGTGTCCTTCCTCATCTCTTATTACAGTCTTTGTTTTAAAATCTAATTTGTCTGATATAAGGATTGCCACCCCAGCTTTCTTTTGGTGTCCATTAGCATGGTAAATGGTTTTCCACCCCCTCACTTTCAATCTGGGGGTGTCTTTGGGTCTAAAATGAGTCTCTTGCAGACAGCATATTGATGGGTCTTGTTTTTTAATCCAATCTGATAGCCTGTGTCTTTTCATTGGGGCATTGAGCCAATTTACATTCAGGGTAACTATTGAAAGGTATGAATTTAGTGCCATTGTATTGTCTGTAAGGTGACTGTTACTTTTTGGTCTGTGTTCCTTTTTGGTCTGTGTTCCTTTTTGATCTATGCTGCTTTTAGGCTCTCTCTTTGCTTAGAGGACCCCTTTCAATATTTCTTGGAGGGTTGGTTTCGTGTTTGCAAATTCCTTTAGTTTTTGTTTGTCCTGGAAGCTTTTTATCTCTCCTTCAATTTTCAATGATAGCCTAGCTGCATATAGTATTCTTGGCTGCATATTTTTCTCGTTTAGTGCTCTGAAGATATCTTGCCAGTCCTTTCTGGCCTGCCAGGTCTCTGTGGATAGGTCTGTTGCCAATCTAATGTTTCTACCATTGTAGGTTACATATCTCTTCTCCCGAGCTGCTTTCAGGATTTTCTCTTTGTCTCTGAGACTCGTAAGTTTTACTATTAGATGTCGAGGTGTTGACCTATTATTATTGATTTTGAGAGGGGTTCTCTGTGCCTCCTGGATTTTGATGCCTGTTTCCTTCCTCACATTAGGGAAGTTCTCTGCTATTATTTGCTCCAATATACCTTCTGCCCCCTCTCTCTTTCTTCTTCTTCTGGGATCCCAATTATTCTAATGTCGTTTCGTCTTATCATATCACTTATCTCTTGAATTCTGCCCTCGTGATCCTGTAGTTCTCTTTTTCTCAGCCTCTTTATTTTCCATCATTTGGTCTTCTATATCACTGATTCTCTCTTCTGCCTCATTTATCCTAGCAGTTAGTGCCCCCATTTTTGATTGCACCTCATCAATAGCCTTTTTGATTTCGACTTGGTTAGATTTTAGTTCTTTTATTTCTCCAGAAAGGGTTGCTCTAATAACTTCCACGCTTTTTTCAAGCCCAGCTAGTATCTTTAAAGTCATGATTCTGAACTCTAGGTCCGACATCGTACTAATGCCCGTATTGAGTAGGTCCCTGGCTGACGGTACTACCTCTTTTTCGTTTTGCTGAGGTGATTTTTTTCGTCTTGTCATTTTGTCCAGAGGAGAACAGATGAATGAGAGAAGAAAATGCTAACAGGTTAACAACGTCCCCAGCAAATATACTGTATACAAATCAGAAAAGACCTGAAAGCAGGGGAAAAGAAAGGAAAAGAAAGAAAAAAGAAAGAGAAAAAAAAGAAAAAAAAAGATAAAAACAAAAACAGAACAATACAAACAAAGCAGAATATGATCAAATATCATCAGGCTAGTGCACAGATCAGTGCCACACACTAGATTTTGGGCGTATTTTGGTCTGTTAGAAAAAAGTGCCTCCTAAAATTTTAAAGGAAGAAAGACATATATGTATAAAATAAGGGTTGATACAATGAAGGGATGGAAGATGACTGTAAAGATGAAAATTATAAAAGATTTTATAAAAGGAATTGATAAGTTGTTTGAAAAAAGAAAGAAGATTTAAAAAAAAAAAGGGAGAGAATGTGATCAGGCAGGAGACTAGAACAAAGCCATACACTAGTGATTTAGGGTATATTTTGATCTGTTAGAAGAAACTGTATCTCAAGATTTTGAAGAGAGAACAACTTATATATATGTGTATATATATATATATATATGCCAAAAATAAGGGTAACTACTATGAAGGGATAAAATATGACTCTAAAAATGAAAAATAAAAATGTTTTTTTAAAAAAGGGATTGATAAGATGTTGGTTGAAAAAGGGAAAAAGAAAAATTAAAAAATAACAGTTAAAAAAAATTAACTTTGATGAACTAATGAATCATGGTAAAAAAAAAAGCCATGAATTCTATGTGCAGTATTCCCCTAGTGCTGGAGTTCTCCAGTTCTCCTTGATCGGTAAACTTGGTCTTTGCTTGCTGGCTGTTCGTGTTGATCTTCTGGGGGAGGGGCCTGTTGCCATGGTTTCCAAATGTCTTTGCCAGATGCTGAATTGCCCCGCCCTTGTCGGTCCGGGCAAAGCAAGCTGCTCGGGTTTGCTCTCAGGAGCTTTTGTTCCCCGCAAGCTCTCGGTACAGCTTTGGAGGACCAGGGCAAAAATGGTGGCCTCCCAATCTCCACCTGGAGGAGTTGAGAACTCGGGGCCCCGCTCCTCATTGTGCCCCCAGAGAAAAGCAGTCACTCCCATCTCCCTGGTCTCCGGCCGCAGTCCGTGCTCACCCAGCCTGTGACCGAGCGTTTCTATGTCTGGCACCCGACCCCGTGTGGCGTCTCCAAACCCAGCAGATCCCTGCGGTGCGTTCCCGCGCCGCTCCTCCTGGGGGAGGAAGGGGAGTCTCCCCAGCTCTGCCGCTTGTTGGGTCCCTGCTGGAGGAGCAGTGGCCTGACTGGGCTGCGGATCACAGTTTATGGCCACCCCGAGCTGAGAGCCCGTGCCTTGGCTCTGTCTCTGCAGCTGGCTTCCCTGCTCTGATACCTGGGAGCTCTGGCGCACTCAGGCACCCCCGTCTTTATGTGACCCTGAGGGTCCTGAGACCACACTGTCCCAGGATGATTCCACCCCCCGCTTAGCCACTGCAGCGACGTCCCTCAGCGGAGCCGACTTCTAAAAGGTCCGATTTTGTGCTCCGCGGCTCTATCACTTGCCAGAAGCGGCCGATGGAGGCCCCCTCCCCCGTCGTCTATCCTCCCGAATATCGCCTCGGATTCACTTCTCCGCACGTCCTACCTTCCAGTAAGTGGTCGCTTCTCTGTTCAGAGAGTTGTTGCTACTCTCCTCTTCGATCTCCTGTTGAGTTCGTAGGTGTTCAGAATGGTTTGATTCCCTATTCAGCCGAATTCCTGAGACCAGACGAAATCTAGGTCTCCTACTCCTCCGCCATCTTGCTCCGCCCCCCCCCCACAACTACCATTTTTAAATCAGAATTTCTAGAGATGTTCTTATTCCTTTAAAGATCCAAACCAAAAAGTGATTACTTGTGAGTCATACCCGTGTCTAAAAAATACTGTAGCTTCCTTTTTTTACTCAGCACCCTTGTGACAAGTAACTCATCCAAACATTTCACTAAAAAAAAAAGGGTACTCCATTAAAAAGACACTTTAATTCTTTCTTTTCCCCCAAGATTTTATTTTTAAGTAATCTCTACCCCATCATGGGGCTCAAACTCACGACCCCAAGAGCAAGAGTCACACGCTCTACTGACTGAGCCAGCCAGGCACCCTGACACTTAAATTCTTAAAAATATTTTAACATTTACATGTACTGAAATTTCTTCTTTGGTTAACAGTTCTGAGTTTTGATAAATGCATAATCTTCTAACAACCACCATAATAAAGATACAGAAAAATTCCATTATCCTCCCCTCAAAATTCCCTTGTGCTGCCCCTTTGTAGTCAAGGCCTCTTCCCACACTTTATCCCTAGCTAACCACTGTTGTTTTCATTTTAAGTTGAAAATATTTCCCAGTTTTCTTGGAGACTTCCTCATTGACCCACGGGTTACTCAGAAGTATATTGTTTAATTTCCTAATATTTGGGGGATTTCCCACATCTTTCTGTCATTGATTTCTAGTTTGTTTCTGTTAAAGACAAGGGCATTCTTTTCAACTGGGCATGGTTTCTACTACAGCCCAGAACATGGTTAATCTTAGTGAATGTCTCATGTGCATTTGAATAAAAGAAATGCAGTAGGGGTGCCTGGGTGGCTCAGTCGGTTGAGCATCTGCCTTCAGCTGGGGTCACAGTCCCAGGGTCCTGGGATCCAGAGCCATGTCTGGCTCCCTGCTCAGGGGTAGTCTGCTTCTCCCTCTGCCCCTCTCCCTGCTCATGCTCACTTTCTCATGAGCATGAGCAAATAAATCTTTTAAAAAATCTTTTAAAAAAAGAAAAAAAAATGCAGTATCCAGCTGTTGTTTGAGGGATTACTTTATAAATGTCAGTCAGGTCAAGTTGGTTGATAGTGTTCGGATCTTCTGTATCTTTGGATGATTTACTGTCTACTTGTTCTATGGATTACTGAGAGAAGAATGTTGAAGTTTCCAAAGATAATTGTGGATTTACTTCTCCTTTCAGTTCTACCATTTTTTTTCCTCTGTTTTTAAGACTGCATAATTTCTATTGACTTATCCTCAAGCTCACTGTTTCTTTTCTGTGTCATCTATATTCTACTGATTTAAAAAAAATTATAATTTTTAGTTCTAAAATGTCCATTTAGTCCTTTTCAGTATTTTATATTTCTCTGCTAAGAATCTATACCTTTCCATTTGTTTCAAGAGTGTTCATCTTTACCATGGCGGTTGTTTTGTTTTCCCTCCCCAGTCTGCTTGGTATTATTTACTTTTCAGAGTTCTCGGGTAGTTGCTTGAGTACTTCGTTCAGTTTTTAGTGTAATCAGTGGAAAAGAGGCTACAGTGAACTTACTCCATCTTAGCCCAATAACAACACTCTTAAATAGAACTAGTAGGATACCCACTAAGTGAAATGTCAACCTCATGCTAAGGTACATCACTCTGCCTATAAACCCATCATAGTTTCTTCAGAACTTCTGCCAATTAGGGGTTATAGGAAACTAGAAGTTTACAATCTTATTGTTTAACAGGAAAAAAAAAAACAAGATAAAAAAATTAACATGTTGCGAATTTTTAGAAGTCCATAATGAAATACCGCTGAGTAGAAAAGCAGAACAACACAAGAAGGGGCTACTTATCTCTTATAGAAAATTTAGCTAAGGGGCACCTGGGTGGCTCAGTCAGTTAAGCATCTATCTTCCGCTCAGGTCATGATCTCAGGGTCCCCACTCAGCGGGGAAGCTACTTCTTCTCCCTCTGCCCCTGCTCTGCTCTCTCACTCACTCTCTCAAATAAATAAAATCTTAAAAAAAAAAAAAAGAAAATTAAGCTAAATGTAAAGAAAAAAAAGAAGGAAAGGTGCTTTTTCAACAACCATAAGAGGTGAAAACTAGTGAGCATAATTAAACAGGAACAGAAGAGAAGAAGCAAAAAAGCTGAATGAGCCTCTACTTTCAGCTTTAATTCCTTTTTTCTATAGAATTACAGCATGACTCTAATAGTCTCTTTCAGCTTTCAAATCCTGTAAACCTCTATCTTAATTCAAAGTAACAGGAAAGTCAATTCTTTTGCAGAATCTATTTCAAGAGAAAGTTAACTAATGTCAAGAAAATAAAGGGAGACTAAATTTCTTCATAGGAGTAACAATCTTTCTGAAGTGGTGAGTCAAGACTTAATTTATTCACCATAAATTATGGTTGCTGTAGTCATAATCCATATATATTATATGATGGTTACAATACAGTATATTATGGATGTTTTATAGATATGTTAAAGGTCAGAAAGCCTACCATTTTTACACTGAAGGAAAGCACAGTTACTGACCCCTGACCTCTACAGTCTTGGTGTTTTCCATGTCCAGCTGTGGGTACGCAGCCATATTCCACCTCATCAGAGCCCTCCCCCATAACTCAGCTTCCCTCTGGGAGCTTCAGACAGGACAGGGGATAACAAGGCTGTGGGCGCCTCTGCCAGGTCAGTCCTAAGAGTTTTGTGGCAGCTGGGAAGGAGGGAGGAAGAGACATCCCTAATAGTAAGAGATAATAACCAAGCATTAACTAAAGTATAGGTTCCTCAATTTACCATTAATTAATTCACAAAGCATTTTTTGAGCACTTATAATTTGCCAGGCTTAGAGATTTAGAGAAGAAGATCCCAGCCTTCAAAGAGTAATAGTCTACTGGGGAGTCAGGCATGCAGATGGTGAGACTATAATTACAATATATCATATCAAATTCTCTTCTGTTGAGCCTGCTGTAAGTCACCTCTGCTGCTATCAAACTGGATATTTGTCACATTTACTTGTTCTGGGCAACGCTTCTCATATACGTCCCACCATCACCTTACTCAAGAAAACAGTCAGGTAACTGGTTCAAGTTCAGACTTATAACATCTAGATGTGTCATCTTGAGCATGTTACTTAATTCCTCTGGGCATTATTTTCCAATTTATAAATGAGAGAGATGGACTAAACTGAGTATCTAAGGTTTAACATGTCATCTTCCTTCTGACTATAATGTCACTTTTTACAAACCCAGCATCCCTTACTATCCTAGCTCCAAACCTGTGGGCCCCATCCCTCCAGGTCAGTCCCTACGTCTTTCCCAATTGCCCTCATTTTCACTCTTGGCTTCAACACTATACCGTGCCCACAGAGGTATATGGTGTAAAATCATGGAAGGACATGAAGTCAGGCAGGCCTGGCTCAAGACTTATTTGCTGTGCACTTTTTTTTTTTTTCTTTAAGATTTCTTTATTTGAGAGAGAGAGAAACCCAAGCAGACTTCTCGCTGAGCGCAGAACCTGACGCAGAACACAATCTCATGACCCTGCGATCAGACCTGAGCCAAAACCAAGAGTTGGACTCTCAACTGACTATGCCACCCAGGCGCCCATGCTGTGTGATTCTAAGTTAATTATTTACCTTAAAAGCCTTGGTTTATTCATTTGTGAAAGGGTGCCTCCCTTTTCCCCTTCCATCATCATCTTGTCATGTATTTCAGCTTTCCCTCCTCCCTTATCGTGTTTTAGCCAGCTCTATCTTCCTTATGTGCTGTTTTTACCTGTTCTTCCCTCCTATTCAGAAACCCTAAGTGACTCCCCACTAATTAAAAACTCTCAGGCTTGACCTGGCTTAACCCAATAATACCTCCTGCTCTCAGGACAGAACTCTCCTTATTAGTACTGCTGGTTTCCTCACTGAGGGTCACTTCTGTTCCCTCACCTTCCCCTTCTGTCCAGGTAAATTTCACCCACCCGTTCATCCCACCTCTTGAAGAAAGTTTTCCCCGACCACTCCTGAAAAAGGATTCCCACATTTTCCTTTCCTTTCCCTTCCCTTCCCATCCCTCCCTCCCTTCCTTCTTCCCTCTCTTAGTTTCACCTTTCCTTCCTTCCTTCCCTCTTTTTAGGATTCTTACATTTTTCTTAACAAAGGTATGCCTGCCTCCTTGGACCAGTTTTACACCTTACTCATATTCTTTCTTCTCTATATCATTTCTTGCTGCTTACAAGGGCCTCAGAAGATTAGGGGCTGGTCTCCACCCAAGTTGCATATATTGGCCAGTAGAGGCAGAAAAGCAAAAGGACATGTGTGATGTCAACCTGGACAACCAAAGACTTCAACATTCCACCCTGTCAGGGTTGCCCCAAATTTGCCTTCAAAATTCCAATAAAGACACTGGAGGGTGATAGGTAATAGCTAACTACACCTAGGGACCAGCTATATGCAATGCGGTTCTTCTAAGCCTTGTCAAGCCACAGCCTTGAAACAACCATGTAAAAGCTTAAGGGTCAACATCATGAATTTAGAAGGGCATTTTTCATAGTTAAGAAGGATATCCCCTAGACTATGATCTCCTTGAGAACAGGATCATGTTTTACTCAAAACAGTATCCCTAATACCCACACAGGGTCTAGTAAGAAGCTGATACTTAGTGTTTCATTCATTCTCAGAGAATGAATGATTGACTGGCTATTAGACTGTGTTAAAAAGTAGATTGTTGAGACCATTCCTCCGGTATTTAAAAATCAAGACAGAGCCATCCTTGTCTTGGATTATACAGGAACAATTCTATCCAAAGGATGTGGAATGGATTCTCAAGCAAATGATATTTTGCCTTCTTTGATGTAATAGGAATACTGAGAAAGGTCAGCCCTCTCTGGCTAACTCGTTAAGTTATCCATTTTTCCATCTCTCCTGGTACTGTCATACCCTCCACGAACCTGAAAATAGATCTAGGGAGAGAAATGCCCAAGCATCATGGTATTTTTTTGGACTTACCCTTCCTGTTGTCTCATTCATCTGTCTTATGTCCAACAGAGCTCCATTGCCTGTTTTCTTATCTGTCTCAAATCTTTTCCTAATGGAATTTAACTGGCTTTTGCTCAATTCTAAACAAGATGAAAGTAATGGTAACAGGATTTGGCAAAGATTAAACACTGAGAGTATAGTCCGACAGAAATGGTCCCCAACCCTCTTCAATCTACAGACCACTTCAATGACATAAGATTCCACGGTCACCCCTAACATCGCTAACCACATCACACATTAGAATCAATGGAAAGACTGGTGCTGCTTTTGATGGAGTGCCAATGAGGCAATGGTCTAACATCTCTTATGTTCCTTACCAGATTATTCATTTTTGCTAGAAGCAAAAGTAAAGCAGTACACAAAATTACATGACCTGTAATCAGCATTCATTTAAAAGAATGACTGTCATAAGACTACACAGTCAATTCCAAGATTCTGATGGTTCATTTGAATATTTTCCTTTATAAATTATACCACTCCAGCTTCCAAAAGGAGGATTGAAAGAATTCAGGATACATATACTCTCAGAAGCCATGAGGAGCCACAGTTTGCACAAAGACAAAATAAACAACTGAATTTTTCTGGCATCGTTAATCAAAACAGCTGTCCAATTAACCTAACAGTAAGTGAACTATGTACCAGGCAGGTTCATATATGTTATCCATCTCATCTTCATAATAAACCTAGTATGGCTATTATTCTTGCTGTCATCTTAAAACCGAGGGTCAGGGAGAGTAAGTAACTTGGTCAAGGTGTCAGCACTAGTAAGCAGAGCAGAACTTTGAACTCAGGGCTTTCTGACTTCAAACCTTTGCATTTAAAACATTCAAATGTACTGGCCCATGGTTCTGTTACTGAAATCATGAATAAAGAGTTGAACACTGGATACCACAGAGAATGTGAAGAATAAAAGTGACCCTTAACTCCCACATCACACAAAAAAATTAACTCAAAATGGACCACAGACCTAAATGCAGGAGCTCAAACTATAAAAACTTAGAAAGAACCAGGAGTAAATCTTCATGACTTTGGGTTAAGTTAGGCAATAGTTTCTTAAGCTACGACAGTAAAAGCACAAGCAAAAAAAGAAAAAAAATTGATAAACTGGGCATCAAAATTAAAAACTTTTGTGCGGCAAATGATACCATCAAGAAAGTGAAAGGTAATCTACAGAACAGGAAAAAATATTTGCAAATCATATATTTGATAAGGAAACTGTATCCAGAATAAAGAACTCTTACAATTCCATAATGACAAAATAACTCAGTCAAGAAGTGGGAAACGAATGTAAATAGACATTTCTCCAAAGAAGATATACAAATGGCTCATAAGCGCATGAAAAAATGATCAACACAGTTAGTCATCAGAGAAAGAGAAATCAAAACCACAATGAGATACTACTTCACACTCACAGGAATGGATATAATAAAAAAGACAGACAATAATGAGTGTTGGTGAGAATGTGCAGAAATAGGAACATTCTTTCATTACCGTTAAGAACGTAAAATGGTACAGCTAGTTTGGAAAACAGCTTGGTAGTTCCCCCAAACTATTCAACAGAGTTACCATAAGACCCAGCAACTCGACTCCTAGGTTTACATTCAAGAGAAATGAAAACATGTACACACAAAAACTTGACACAAATATTCACAGCACCTTTACTCATAATAACCAAAACAAATAGAGCAACTCAAATTTCCAATTGATGAATGGATAAACAAAATATGGCATGGTATATCCGTACACTGGACTATTATTTGTAATAAAAAGAAATGAAGTATTGATGCATGTTATACATTCATGAACCCAAAAAACATTATACTAGGTAAAACTAGGTAAAAGAAGTCAGTCACAAAAGACCACATTATGTATGATTCCCTTTATATGAAATGTCTAGAATAGACAAGTTTACACAGACATAAGATTAGTGGTTGTCAAAGGCAAGAGGGGGTGGGGTGGGAATGATTGCTAACTGGGTTTCTTTTGGGGATAATGCAAATGTTTTAAAATTGTGGCGATGGTTACACTCCGTAAATACACTAAAAACTATTAGCTAGTATACTTTAAATGGTGAAATTTACGATAAGTGAATCATTATCTCAATAAAAATGTTAAAACAACAAAAAAAGGTTGGCCAGTGGTTATGAGACCATGAGAATCTTGCTCTGGATCACTCACATTCTAGATGTCCTCTTGGCACTGTTTCTACAGCACAAACATATATGGGCAAGAGTCACCTTCCTCCACCTGGGTTGGGGGGGATAGTAAGCAAAATTATAGCACCTCCTCAGACAACCATCTGGTCAATATTATGCAAGCTTCTGTTATTTCTGGAATGCATACTGCAATGTGCTTGTGCCCTAACCTGCTGGTTGGGCCCATGAAGCCTGCAGCTGGATAGAGCTCAGGGCAGCAGTCCTCCTGTTTGCTGAGTGAGCAGGAAAGGGACCTAAAACTGCAAAGCAGAAAGCTCACAGCACAGCTCAGAAAATTTCCTTGTGACAAAACATATGCACAAAGCTGAGCAAAGTCTTCCTCACTCCTGAACTCCTCCCTTCCTCCTACCCCCAAATAGAGTCTGCTATTCTAGGTCAACATACTTTAAATATAGGTGCATGATGAATCAGCTAGAATTATATAATGATCAAGCAGGAAGGACCTTTCAAAGTATTATGTAATGGAGCAATGACTCTGAAGCCACTTACTAACTGTGTGACCTTGGGCCAGTTCCTTCATCTTTCTGTGTCTCAATATCTTCATCTGGAAAATGGGATAATAAAGGCAACTGCTTCTTAAAATTGCCGTGAAGATTAAATGAGATAATCCATGTAAAATGTTTAGAATAGGGCCTGGAACATTACTGAGTTACTACTTTCATAATTATTAACTGGTAAATCTCATCATTTTTATGGAGGAAGATGCTAAGTTCAGAATGGTAAAGTGACTCTGAAGCTGGCAGTGATAGAGCTGCTATCAACTGACTCCTCAACTAGGGTTCTACTGTAGAGCATTAATTTACAACCAAGCATGTATAATATTCCCTGACCAACAAACATACAATGCCTAGCTCTGGGTCTCACACAATACAGGTATTTGTGAAATATCTGATCCATTTCCGTTTCATTCCAGGTGTAATCTAATATTTGAAGAGAGGGCTTGACACTAAATCCCAGAACGTCCAATGTTCTGATGCTTATAAAATGCGATGGCTCAGGGCTGTTGAATAAAATACACATAAGCTCTTGCTTTCTCTCTCGCTTCCTTTTTTTTTTTTTTTCATTTTCCTTTTAAGGAGCACAGGGTACCTGAGTATAATACCTAGTGTATTAGGAAAAGGGACTGCTTCTATTTCTGTATTTTAGCACTACACTCATGCAAGCAATTAAGATGCTATTCTCGGGGTTTGATGATGCTTCCAACTTTCAGTAATTGATACCTACCAGTTTAATTCAAGAAGCAAGAGAAACTCACAAAATAAATACAGTATTTAGCAAAATACAATAAATGCAATCAAAGTAAGTTTTTAAACAATCTCATCATTTCTCTCTCTTTCACGCACTCCAACCACTCCATGGTGTTTCTAACAGCGTAAGAGGCCCTGCAGGGGCCTATCAAGCTTCCTACCCACCCCTGCAGCCTTGTTGGAGGCTTAGCCTCACTCTACACTCTGCAGCCATGTGGGTCTTCTTTCCTTTCCTCACTCACCTGTCTCTATCCTGCCTTGGGGCCTTCATACTGACATTCCCTGTAGCTAAAAATTCTTCGTTGCAGCCTCCAGTTGCAGCTCTGCCTTGGCCGCACTCACTTCTATTTATCCTTTAAGCTCTGCTTAAATCTTTTCTTCAGAGAAGCAGTCCCCAGTGACCCAAACTAGCTTTTCTCCTTCACCTTCCCCCAAATCACACACACTTGGAACATGTTTCTAAGTACTTATTCAAAGAATGTCTTCTCCCCCACTAGACTATAAGCTCAAGGAAAGCTGGGACTGTGTCTGTCTTACTCAATGTTGCTTGCCCTGTGGCTAACATAGTGCCCAGGACACAGTAGGTGGTAAGTGAAATTAACAATATCCTCCAAGTAGTCAAAGGATCAGCTAATAAACTGATTTCCTAATTTCTCCACTCAAATTTGACAAAAGGCTTCCCATATCAAGCTGTGGGCATGACAAAATTACACAAACAGGTATGGTTTAGAGAAAAATTCAGATGAACACAAACTGGGGCTGGGATTATATATATTTTAAAATTATAACATACAAAACCCTAAGAAAAAATATTACTTTTAAAAACAAGCTTCATTGGGGCTCCTGGGTGGCTCAGGTCATGGTCCCAGGGTCCTGGGATCCAGCCCCATGTTGCCTCCTGTTGTGTTGGGCTCCCTGCTCAGTGGGGAGCCTGCTTCTCTCTCTCCTGCTCCCCCTGCTTGTGCTCTCTATCAAATGAATGAATAATATCTTTAAAAAACCAACCAAAAAAAAAACAAGCTTCAGAAAAGAAGTAACAATGTTTTCATCAAAGCTTGTCATTAACAGTCACGCTATGCTCTTTTGGGAGACTAACTCACATAGGAGGGTGAAAGAAACAAGAATGCATTTGTTCCTCCTAGGCTATACTGCTCCTTTCTGAAGTAAATTTACCTCCTAATGAAAGACAATGTGCTGAAACATAACTGGAAGTATATCCAGGAAAAGTACCCAGCGGTGTGATGGGCTTCTATGAACAGTGTGCCCACAATAAGGAGGCATGTGGGTCAAGGGAACAAGCAGCATGATATAAGGACAGCTGGCTCTGGCAATGGCTCCAGCCGCCTTTTTTTAGGGCTTCCACCCTGGCACACTCACAGAATTGACTTCTATTACTTGGGGCAGGAAAAAAAAAGAGAGACTTTTCCAACAGGACAGATGGTACAGACATCACATGATAAAATTCCAAAAGATCCTTCTAGAGAAATTTTACTTTATTGAAGGATACATAAAAACAGAGTGGAAAAAGGGCATTTCACAACAGGAAGCTGGTACGGTACCCAGAGACTAACCTTTCTATATAAAGGAGAAGGAGCGTAAGAAAGGTGAAGGAAAAAAAAAAAAAGGTGGGGGGGTAGGTAGAAGAAAAGAACGATGAGTGTTCAGGTTGAAAGAAAAAAAGTTAAATAGCATGTGTGATGGAACGGGGTGAAAGACCAGGAATTAAATTTTACTCTAGGGCATAAGGTCCATACATCTCGGGGCTTAGAGATATCTCAAAGGAAAAATTACCCAATCAAGCATGTTCCCTTTAGCTTAGTAGAGTGTTAACCAGCATCAGACATTCAGCAAAGCCCAGACACAAGTTATCCACATCCAATTTAATCCTCAAAAGCAAAGGCCAGATCTTCTAAAACACTTCTCAGTCTCTACTAATGATTATAAGAAAAATACATAAACTCACTTCTAACCACAGTTTGCATAAGGAAGAGATTCTGGGTACACCCAACAGGTGCACTTTTGGCTGTGCTATATAACCTCATCAAAGTCATTATGCCAACTGATGCTCCCAGATACATCAGTCCTTAAACCACTCCAGAGCATCAGCACAACATTTAAAAAACTGTTCTGTCAAAGAAATGATGGGACAATATATCTCTCCCACTATAAGAGATACTGGGAATATTTCTGGTTTCAAATACACTGCTATTAAAATTAAAAGTGTCCAGCTCATTTTCCATAATAAAGCTTAGTTCCCAAAAGGTGCCTAACCCAAGTTTCTAACAAGCAGGCGGCTTTTACTAAACACTAGTTGCACAAATGAAAAAAAATGCTCGTTCTGAATCATATTCACAGCTGGAGAATAGTTATGACCTTCCAAGATACGAAATAAAGTACTTCCACACATTGGAAAGGGGGCGGGGTACTCTTTTTAAGCCATTCTGCTCAGAAGTGCAACGAAACAGTTGCTACGGTTTCATCTTATGGTAATTTCTGAGTCTGTAAAACAAAAAGAATGCTCAGTGAGAAAAGCAAATACTGTGTACATACTTTGGATCTTTGACACTGTTGAGATGGAACTCTGATACGTTGGTCCGCACAGATGACTCCGAAGGTGACAAAAAGAAAGTGTTTGCACTGGGGACTTTGTTTGAAAAAGGACGTTTCGCCTCTGGAATTCCAGCTCACCTTTGGCATTCATTTGAAACCCTCCAACCTATCTGAGGGCCAGGCGAGACCGGTTCCTTCGCCAGAATTCGACAGACTCCCAGAAGACCCCACTGCGAGAGTCAGCGCCCCCCTCCCTCTGACACCGAGGGCATCCTGCCTTTCAAGTCACCGCAAAGCTCAGTATTTCATAGCTTCCCTTGAAGTGAAAGGGCAGCTACGGCCCTCACCCAGCACCAACAAGGGGCTGTGTCCGTACAGCATGGGTGACACGGTCACCCATAAGAATAGCTTTGGGGAAATATTCCCGGCCCGTGCAGGCCTCTCTGGCTTCAGGAGGGACCATAACCCCGACCCGAAGGGCTCGCGTCCCGACACCGCCCTCCGGCCGCTCAAACAAAGGACCCGGCGTCTGGCGCGCCCCCCACTCACCGCTCAGATAGTTGGTCCACTTGTACAGAACCCCCTCCATGGCGCCCGAGGTCCTTTGGTCCCCGCCGCGCCGGGGCCGTTTCCCCTCGCCCGCCGGCCCCCTCACTGCCCCAAGCCCCCGGAGGCGAGGAGCACCGGCAGCAGGGCCATCGCCCAGCGCTGCCGAGCCGCCGACTCCCGGCGCCCGGGCCCGGTGCGGGGACGCCCGGCCAGTCTCACATCCTCGGCCCGGGGGCGGGGTCACTGCGGCTGCCTCGGCACGTGAGGACGCGGCCGGCCTGGGGGCCCACGCTGTGGAGCCGGCGCACTGTTCACAAGGAGGCCAAGCACCCGGTGGGCCCGAGTGGTGGCTGCAACCTCCCCGTTGCCGCTGGCGAGGGGAGCTGGCGGCGCAACAGCGAGCAACCTGAGTCCTCAGCCCGCCGGGCCCGGGGCCTCCTTGCGCATGCCCAATGCGCCGTCCGCACGTACGTTCCCGAAATCTACTCCGGGGTTTGGCAGCAACCGCGGCGTTGGCGGCGGCGGCGGGGCTGACGCAGCGGGAGGGGCTGGCAGGGTAATTGAGTCCTGCGAGGCGGGCTTGGGTGTAGGCGTCCGGTCTGCGGGAAGGAGGGAGATCCTTGGGGACCAGTGTGGGATACAGTCCTGACTGTTAATGGTACCGTAGATTGGGAAGAACCCACCTCTCGATGTTTGGGGGTGCCTCCTGCGTTCTAGTTCCCAGACAGGGTCCAATTCTTATTTCAAGGCTAATTGATCCCACAAAATCGAGGTAGCCAGCAATAGAGCCTACGGAGTTGATAGGAATTTCACGATAGGATACTGTGCGGCTAGTAAACATGTCTAAACCCTAAGGCCTCGCTACTGGAAGTGTGATCCATGGACAGCAGCATTGGCATCACCTAGGAGCTTGTCGAAATTGCAGGATGTCTCCCCAAACCCAGGCTTCCTGAGTCGAAATCTGTATTTTAACAAGATTCTCCGGGGGATTCCTAAGCGTATTAAAGTGGGAGAAGGTACTGTGCTAAGGATATTTGACCAGGGAAAATGTTAACAACAGATTAAGTGTAAAGAGCAGGTTACGAAACCAAGTGTACAATCTGGTCCAGATTATTTTAGTCGTATGTCACAGAAGCATGCACCAAAAATGTCAAGGTGATTCTTTGTAGATGGTGGCGCTATAGACGATCTTTTTTCTCTCTCTCTTTTTCTTTAGCATAAGATGGCCAGATTTAGCAAATAAAATACAGAACGATGAATTCGTTGTTTGTCTGAAATTCGTATTTAGTTCGACTCCTGTATTTTAACCGGAAAACCTACTTTCGTGCTTTCCAGTTTCTTCCAAATCGACTATAATGAAATGTTTTGCTTTTGAAATTAGGCAAAAAAGGTAAAGCCAATAATTTTAAGCTAAGATGAACCAATGTACCTTATAAGCGTGATTACTGTTTCTTTTTTAAAGTGGAGGTCTGTACGTCCTTTTTCACGATAGACGCTATCACTACGGTCACCACCTAAGTGATAAATTATTAGCAGCCATAACATTATGCGGTGTTGTAGAATGAATCAAAGACCTGGTTTGAAGGCGGAACTCAACTGCTTTGAGGCTGAGCAACTTTAAGCGGGACACTTAACCTCCCCTAGCCCAGATACACTTATCATTTAGCTGGGATTAAAGACCCTGCTTTACTGGCCGTGTTGTGGGGTTTACGCACGGGAACGGAACGCGCTTTGCGAACCCTACAGAACTATTGAAGTCTTTATCGTTTATTCCGTAAATTAAATAATCGCAGCAGCAGGATTGTGGAATCCTGGGGGCGGCCTCTCAGCATCCGCCAGAGTAAACGAGTGTTTCCGGAAACCGCTACCCTTTCACCTGGCCCAGGACTCTTCCGCGCAAACTAAGCCTGCATATTTTACAGATGTAAATCTGCCGGAGGCGTTTCCGGTTAGGTCCTCAGGTCACTCTGTCCCCAGAAGTCCGAGGTTATGGAATAATTTAATCCGCCGAACTCTAGGACCACTCCCTGCGGTTCGCAGCCGGATTGGTGCCCGGCTCCGCCCAGCTGTAATTATTGCAGCATCATTGGTTTGAGAGGCTCCAGCGGACAGCACCGCAAGCCAATGGGAAGCCGTCCTTCTCCGGCGGCCGAGCTGTGAGAGCCAGTCAGACCCGGGTTTGGAGTTTAACTCTTTATAGGTGGGTTGGCAGTGCGTGGGAAAGTTGTCGTAGTAAATGTGCCACGTCTGCTAGGAACAGAGAATTATGAACGTGCCAGAGGTGTTTGTCCTTAAGGCTTCAACTACATTCTTAGCTCTATGAGGTCGGGGGCCCTTTCTTTGTTTTTGTAGGAACTTCTTTCCTGCTCCAGCAACATGAGGCTTTTCTTGTGCAACGCAGTGCTGACGCTGTTGGTCACTTCTTTGAGTGGGGCTCTGATCCCTGAACCAGAAGTGAAGATTGAGGTGCTTCAGAAGCCTTTCATCTGCCATCGCAAGACCAAAGGGGGGGATTTGATGTTGGTCCATTATGAAGGCTACTTAGAAAAGGATGGCTCCTTATTTCACTCTACGTAAGTAATTATACCTTGAAGGTAAAATAGTGAAGAACCCACCCACTTATGCCCGCTCTCGGGCAGGAAAGGTAGCCTGTACCAGGGTTTACCTCTCTTTTAAAAAAACTGCAATATATTATTTCCTTCTTTGGGAAGGGAAATCGTTTAACGACAATCTTATATAACGGGGCCTTTGAAGTTCTTATTGGAAACATGTGGTAAGGATAAAGGGTTAATTTTTATTATAAAAATTAGCGCTAGAATCGTTGAAATACTCCAGAAATATCTAGATGCATAGTTAGGCAATACGTAGAAAAAAAACTTAAAGGAATTCTCATTTTTCAAACTCCATTCCCAAGGGAAATGACCTAATTCCATTTTTTATTTGGTGTAGGTGAAATTTACTTAAAACTTTTCACAGCAACTTCATGAGAAGAATACACAATCATTTATTTGCTTGTTGTAGGGTATGCTAATGCTAGTCCATTGATCTATTTAATCATTATTCTTACAGATGACATTTTGGTCAAGGCACAGTACCATGATTTGTTTCATTATTTGTTTCTTTCTAGAAATTCAAAGACTTCATTGATGGGTGTGGGTGTGGTTATGGAAGATTAATCCAATACCTACAGTGAAGGATTTTCAGGTGGTTACACTATCATTTTTTCTGTTCTATAAACAAAGAAATTGCAACATGGAAAAGTTCTACCAAGTGTACTGATTTCTAATTAGGCATTGATTCTCTTCATTCCATTCCAAAAGTATTTATTGAGCATTTCTTTTATGTTAGGCCCTGTGCTTGATACTAGGGAGATTGAAAAATTGTGGCTTTTCCATCCTTGTCCATTCATTTATCTGTCCATCTAACAAACCCTTGTTGAGGGGCCACAAGTCAGGCCTTGAGGATGCAAAAGTGATTAAGACTGGATTCTTGTCCTCCAGCAGTCCATCATCTACAGAGGAAGAAGATAAGTCAATAACTCATGCTGTATAGTACAGAATGTTCAAATGTTCACAAAGCATAATGGAGTCTGGAATTATTTATCTCTGAGAGGTGGAGAAAGAGAAGACTTCCCAGAGATCATAATTGAGATGGGCCTTGAAAGATGGGTGGAGGGTTCCTTCCGGTCGAGAATGGGGGCAGAGAGGACATTCCAGGTAGAGAGAATGGGATGAACTAAAGTAGTGAAACTTTGTGGACCCTCCTAGATCTGGTTTTTGATGACCTGCCTTCATTAAGCATTCAGTCCTGGTATGTCTTTGGAGAAGTGAATGGCACCCTTCTCTGAACTCTGTTAGCCCTTCCAAAACTTTCCAAAACAGTGGCTTGCCATAGAATTCTCAACAGCTCTATCTCCTTATCAACAAGGCCAGTGCCACAGTGAACGTTAGACAGTATTAAGATTTGCGTTTTAAATTTTCAACCACATCTTTTTTTTTTTTTAAGATTTTATTTATTTATTTGACAGAGAGAGACAGAGAGAGAGGGAAACAAGCAGGGGGAGTGGGAGAGGGAGAAAAGCAGGCTTCCTTCTGGGCTCTATCCCAGAATCCTGGGATCATGACCTGAGCAGAAGGCAGACACTTAACAACTGAGCCACCCAGGCGCCCCTCACGTCTTTATTTTTAGTCCGATGTTGACACAGCCTGATTTCTTTCAGGTCTCAGAATCTATGTGGACTTTAGTGGTAGCCATAAGACATTATTTGGCAGTTGGCTACTAAAGTTCTAGTACCTGATGAGGGGACTGTTGTCATGCGGCCTCAGTGTAAATGGTTAGAAACTGCTAACCCTGAGTATTGTGAAGAATTACCATCAAATGGTCCACTGTAAAGCATGTTTGCCATTTCTAGAACGCTAGCCTGTGTGGTAAAGAGCTTAAATCCTTTAGCTGTGACAAGAAAGAAATGTGTCAAAACTGTAGTCAGCGCAGGGTGTCAGATTGTTTTCTTCCTTCTTTATTCTTTTCTAGCCTTCCCAAGTCTTTTACAGTTGGTAATTTGTTTCTTTAGTCATGGGGGGAAATTAAGGAAAAGAAGAAGTAATGGCCTTTACTTGGATTTAGTAACAATGGTGCCCGTGAAACCTAACAGAGTGATTTCTCTTTCTCACCTATAAGATATCTTTGAGAACACTTCCCTTATTGCACTGAAAGGGAGCTATTTGGGGCTCAGGCACTACTCAGCCTGTAAGTTCCCTAGTAGCTTGCCAGCTAGGTTTCTTAGGCTGGCCTCTCTCCAGCTCATGAGCCAGGATACTTTGACTATTTCCTTCTCTGTCAGTCCTTGAGGGGCCACTCCTCCAGGCTTCCCTGCAGAGCCCCACAGAAGATGCCTATAGCTAGTATCTAAGGGTTAAGGGTTGAAGAACAGCCTTTTCCACCTGTCAGAGCCATCACCAGGCTGTACATCAGGACAGTTTGTGGGTAGGCTAGAAGGTGCTGTGTCCCTGACTGTCCAGTGTCCGTGTGGGTATGGACCCACATGTCTTGGCAGTAAATTCTCCTTAGCTTCTCATCTTCCTTCCCAAACTCTCACATTTTCCATTATTTTTTCCCCTCTTCTGCCCCCTTAAGATTTTCCTGGGACAGCATCCGTGTGGTTAAGACCTTGAACTTTGGAGTTGGATCAAATACTGGCACACTTAACCTCAGTTTCCTCCTCTGTACAATAGGGAAATAATGGTACTTACCTCAGATGATTATTGTCAGAGTTAAAAGAAGAAAAGCATTTAGGGGAATACCTGGTACACAATAAATCGCAAATAGCTATTAACTGTTTTTATTATTACTCCCTCTGCTCTTCTCTACCTGAGTCAATTGTGTGAAGTTTGCATCAAGAAATACGGGCAATGAATTACAAAATTGACTTGGTTTTGTGTGTATGTATATAGCTGTTTTTGTTAATTTCCAAACTGAATCACTTGTGGGTGGAAAAAAATACACCACAGCAATAAAAAATAGAGTTTCTAAACAGTTCTAATGTGTTTTCTTTCTATTGTAGTCACAAACATAACAATGGTCAGCCCATTTGGTTTACCTTGGGCATCCTGGAGGCTCTCAAAGGTTGGGACCAGGGCTTGAAGGGAATGTGTGTAGGAGAGAAGAGAAAGCTCACCATTCCTCCCGCCCTGGGCTATGGAAAAGAAGGAAAAGGTAATAACAACTCTACATTTTTACTATAGCGTTGGAGTTCTTCCCTGGATTAGGAGACCGAAATCAGAGTAACTACCATGTGTTTTTTTTCCCTAAAAGTAAGTAGAGGATGTGTATTTCTTTTGGAAGTATGATTGTGTCTTGATTATCATTTGAAATGGTCAAATTAAAGCCATCATATCTTAATAGTCAGCTGAGCTAATGATAAGTTCTGGAACCTTCAACTCTATCATTAACAATTAACCACCATATTAACCCAAATAATGGTTTTTTTTAAAAAAAATATTTAAAAAAAATAACCATAACATAATGTTTACTATTTTAACCATTTTTTAAGTGTACAGTTCAGTGACACTGTGAACATTCACATGTTGTACAAGGATCACCACTATCCACTTCCAGAAATTTTTCTTCCTCCCCAGCTGAAACTCATCAATTTAACAATGCAAAAAGAAATTTATTCCACAGACGTGTTTTGATGAGTTGAACATGTAAAATATAGATGATTAAGGCACTGAATGAGGGTTAGATGTGGGCTGCTGGTGACTCACAACTGAAGTTTTCTACAACAAAGCTTTTTTTTGGAGGTTGTTTCCACTCTTGTTTTAAAGTTGTTTTATAACTTTTTTTTATCATTCATTTATAAAAATAAATGGAGTGACATGAAATGAGTTTGATAAAACAGAAGCAAATGGGCTAGCTGCTTCCAAGAGACTTTGTGCTAGTTTGTTGCAGGGCGGGCATGCACACCTGCTGTTTGGGTGGAAAGCCATGTAGCTTTCCATCGGGCTATTTACAAGAGGCCAGATGATGTTTCCTGTATAGGATATGTATGTGTCCTATAATTCTTCTCTAATTTAACCTAAGGGAATAATCAGATATCAGGAGAAAGATTTATGAACAGGGATGTCCATTACTACATTGTTCCTAATAGCAAAAATAATTGGAACCAACTTCAGTGGATAATGAGAAGGCTTTAGCTAAATAAAATAGGGCCCAGTTATTTAAAAATGGCATTTCAAAGATTAAAAAATTATATCCAAGTGTGTATGACATAATGTTATATGTAAAATTGGAAAATAAAGCTGTAGAATATATAAGAGTAAGTATTAGAAAAAAGTATATGCACATACAGAGTGAATCGCAAGGATATAATTAAGAATGATAACAATGGACAGCTGGGAATTATTTTTAAATATGTTTTTTCTTTTAAAGATTTTATTTATTTATTTGACAGAGAGAGAAAGAGCACAAGCAGGGGAGAAGCAGAGGGAGAAGGAGAAGCAGAGTCCCCACTGAGCAGGGAGCCTGATATGGGGCTCGATCCCAGAACCCTGGATCATGATCTGAGCTGAAGGCAGACGCTCAACCAACTGAGCCACTCAGGCGCCCCTACTGGGAATTTACTTTTATTTCTGGTTCTGCCTCTTCCAAATTCTGTATGATGGGCATGTATTACATAATGAAGGAAAAAATTATTATTTTTTAAAGAGTTATTTATTTTAGAGAGAGAGTACACATGTGAGTGAGTGGGGGGAGGGGCAGAAGGAGAGAATCTCAAGCAGACTCCCCGCTGAGTGCAGAGCCCTCCCCAGGAGTCAATCTCATGACCCAGGGGATCATGACCTGAGCCGAAACCAAGAGTGGGACACTTAGTTGACTGAGCCACTCAGGTGCCCTGAAAAAATTATTAAGTGGTCATCAGAACCAGACAGGGAACCACTCTGATTCTGTAGAAATATAGACTTCACAGTATCCCTAGGTCTAAGCTTAACCATTTACAAAGTGAGAATCCTAGCCCCAGTTTTCTGAGAAAAAAGTAAGTGCCATCTGTGAAGCATTGTATATTCTAAAATGGAACTTGCTATATAAATCTTATGCACAGAATGGAATTTACTAACCAAATTCAATTCTTATTTTAATAATCTCTTTAGAGAAGAAAATCAAGTATCGAGAAAATGTTTCTCTGATGTTCAAATGTATTCTTTTATCTTTCTGCTGTATCTGTATTGTCTCACCTATAATGTGTATGTAGTATTAGTCCATTACTCTTTCTCCCTACTGTATTTAATTCAGTTTTACTTTATAACAAGTAGAGATCTAAATTTGAGTCATTTCCTCCAAACTGAGAGCCATGAAACTAACTCTGCTAATATGTATTAAACACTAATTTTGTAGTCCTTTGGTATCATGTTTGCATGCCTCCTGCGGAAAGACAACCAGTTTTGTCAATGACCTAGTGCATGGCCCTTCTCTGTCTAGATCTGGAGCGGTAAGCTTGGGCACACAGTGTAAGTTTTTTCTCTTTAATACTTAACAAACGCTCTTTCATGGAAATATGTGGGATTTGGGTGTGGGGTGGTGGTGGTGGGGGCTAAGAAATATTTGTAATGTTTACCTAGACCTGTATGTTAAATATAGTTATAAGAAAACAAGTTGAAAAAAAATTGTTCATACTTCCCAGAAAGTTTTTTTTTTTTAAGGTCCCTGGGACTTTAACAAAGCTTTTTTCATTTTTAAAGATTTTTATCTCCCTTCTCAGAAATTTGTTTTAATTTCTTCTCTAATGAAATTTCTTCAAAATAGGTATAATGTTCTATATCAGAGGGGGTGTTGCCTAACTTTCTGAAATTGTTGAAGCTTTCTGTATTGTTTTTAAAGCCTGTAAGAGAATTATATCTTATTAACATATCCTGAGAGCTCACTATTTATCAAGTATAATGCTAAATATTTTGCATGGATTTATCTTCCTTCATCCTCCCAACAGATTCTGCATTTTACAGATGAGGAAATAGGCTAAAAGAAGGGCAGGAGTAAGCTCTCCAACCAGCTAGCAAGCTGGTATGACACTAGATCTCACTCAGCTAGATGCTGCCTCCCAGTGGTAGAGATGGCAGTACTATATGTATTTCTAGGTCAGGACTTTTGGCGACCCCAGAGTTAGTAAATCACTTGTACTGTAATTAACTCTGAATTATCTAAATCCCTTTAAGTCATTCTTGGCATGTAATATGTACTATCTTACTTATATTTGAAATTTAATACCCGGCCTTTAGGTATATCTGTATGTATGTGTGTGTTTGTGTGTACAAAGCAATTTGTAATTGCAAAGCCAGAAACAGACTGCTTTTGATCTACTAGTTTGGATTATTCCTTCTCTATTCTATTTGTTTGAGTAAAATATAATTATAAGTAATTTACATGTGATAATGTTAGGAAGGCTCTTCATTTAATTCAATCAAAAGAATATTTTATTCAGTTTCACATGTTTTGTGTCATAAAAACTCTGGGATTGTTTAAATAAAATTTAACCTCCCTCTCCTCATGTCAGGTAAAATTCCCCCAGAGAGTACACTGATATTCAACATTGATCTCCTGGAGATTCGAAATGGACCAAGATCTCATGAATCATTCCAAGAAATGGATCTTAATGATGACTGGAAACTCTCTAAAGCTGAGGTGATCTTTCCTTCCTCATATTCCTTTCTTTCTTTGTTTCTTTCTTCTCACTTTTTAAAAAATATATTTTTAAAGAAAATGTATTTTTACTTGGATAAAACATTATTTATAAATTTTCTTAAAATACTGATGCTTTGAATGTTGGCTTTTTTTTTTTAAATAGGAAATCCTTGTTTTGGTGAGAAATATATTGAGACTTAAGAAACATCATTCATTCCTTTGCCCCTGCCCCCCTCACCCCCACCATGCTTAAAGTTCACTGTATCTTGTCCTCTGAGTTTTTGAAAGATCCATTTTGCTAAGACAATTCCCATTTTGGAGTTGCTATATAAGAAACATAGATGTCCTGAGAAATATCTCAGGTTTCTGTTTAAAACTGTAAACTGTCTGTTAAATGCACTTGTAATTTCCTAGCAATTAGCAGCAAACAACTCAACATGCTGTTTTGTTCTAGTTCACACCTGGAGAAAGGAGACTCCAGGCTGGGTTTTCCAGAGCAGGAGAACTTTCCCAGCCCCCTCTTAGTCCTGTTGTCTGAGTAAGGAGAAAGCAAGAAGTCTTTTCTCTATAATTTTTTTAGGCTTTTGCAGCCATTTTTACATATACCTGTCTTGGTCTGGCTGCTGTGGGGAAAGAAGTGGAGGTAGACATCTACTCTGTGTTTTTCTGTTTGTCCATGTTCTCCGTCCTCCTTGGCTGGTCAGAAATCAAGTCCCTTTTTCTGTTTTGATCGATTTCATTATAATGGCCAGGAAATGATTAAGTCTTAAATAAGTGCAGTTGTTATGAAGTCACAGGGTCATGATCTACAGTTACTCAATTTATAACACCTCATAGTAATACCAGTCATAGGACTTTATTCTGTCCAAGATAAATTTTAATTACCTTTCATTAAACAAAAATCTTAAATATACAACACATTAACATGGTTCAAAAAAAAATCAATCCAATTAAAAAAGGTGTTTAATAAGTCTTTTTCCCACCCACATCCTCTTCTACTGTGTGATCTACCCCCTTCTGCATGCTGTTTTGTTGGGTTCTAATGTATCCTTCCAGTGTTTCTTTATGCAAATACAAACAAACATGAATACATTTTCCTATTTCCCCTTTTCTTACACAAAAAGTAGCATGATATACATAATATTTGGCATCTTGCTTTATTCACACAGTATATCCTAGAGATACATTCTATATTAATCCATTTAGCTTTAATCATCCTTTTTTGTTTTTTTACAACTTCATTAAGTCTCCTGAATCTTAAAAGTAAATGTATGTCATATGTTTGCATATTGGTCGTAAGGGGGGAAGGATTTGAAATTACTGATCTAACAGAAGGAGTACTAGAGATCTGATTAAAAATGAAAATACAGGTTGAACTGCATTATGGTGAATCTAGTGGGTAATTAAGAGCAGTATTTTGTTTATATCTTTAAATGTCTGAACGAGAGTGGAAAATTTCAGTCTAAGCACTCACTAGGCTGGATTTTGCTTTAATTTCTGAGATTGGAAGGTCATGAGGCATGATCATAGTCAGGTCCATGGCATGTACTATTACCAGACACTTACTTAAATTAAAAAATGCCGTTAGGAGAGGGGGGAGGCAGGTGGAGGATGGATGAAATAAGTGAAGGGGATTAAGAGTACATTTACCATGATGAGCTGTGAGTAATGTATAGAATTATTGAATCACTCACTATATTGTACATCTGAAACTAATGTAACACTGTATGTCATACTGGATTTTTTTTAAATAATAAAATTTTAAAAATTCTAAAATATAAGTTTAAAAAATGCCATCCTTTAATCTTATTTTAAGAGAACTATCTGGAATTCTGACCCTAGTTAGAAAATGAGATCTGGATAATTCAGTGGAGTGAAAGACTACGGTCTTTCAAATGCTTGGCTTTATTTAGACTCAGATTAAGAATAGATAATATGCTTTCATTGGGTGTTTTTCAGATAATATAAGCCTTATCTTTGCCTCTGAGCAATATTCTGTGTCTCTACTGTAGCAGAACAACTGTTTTTAAGGGGAAAAAATTCCTTGAAATTCTTTTACTGTCATTAGAAATATATTGTAGTTGTTTAGTCATTGTGCTATATAATCAAATGAACTACCAGTCCACTCTGTGATATTAACTGGCTTGATGTGGGTATCTTATGAATTAGAATTATTAATGAGACCTGTTATTTTGTAGGTTAAAGTGTATTTAAAGAAGGAGTTTGAAAAGCATGGTGCAGTGGTGAATGAAAGTCATCATGATGTTTTGGTGGAGGATATTTTTGATAAAGAAGATGAAGACAAAGATGGATTTATATCTGCCAGAGAATTTACATATAAACACGATGAGTTATAGAGATACATGTTCCCATTTTATATGGCATGCATCCTTAAAGACAGGGCAACCATTTTTTTAAAAAGTCTTACTTTTTAAAAGTGCTGTTCTTGTTCTGTTTTTTATTTTTATATATTTTTCTGAATATTATTTGAAGAAGCCCTTAGGATTCCTAAATGCCTATTTCTTTCTGGTGAGTTATTGGGAAGAAAAAATTAATTTGTCTTTGAATAGAAGACTTCTGGACTATTTTCTACTTTCACATATGAAGCCTTCTGTTTTACTTGTTTACTTGTAACTTTAAAATATTGCAGCTGGGAGCATGTCCAAATAAGACCAGGTTATAGCACAAATCAGCTTCCTCTCTTTCTACTTCCCTCTATTTTCTCCAAGTTAGATACTGACATTTGTGCAATAGCCCAAGGCTTACTATTTTCATGTTATAATGAGACAGTGTGTCTGTAACTGCCTTTGAGTCTGTTTAAGCAAAGAGGAAATGGTTGTTGAATTGGCCTTGTTAACAGTTACTGCTCTACTGAGGAGATGTGCAATGCTGAAGTGAGTAACAAAGTTAATAATGACTTATAAATACGTATACATTGAAACCTTCTGCCCAAGACTTAAGGTGTATAAGGTTCTGTTCCTAGTGACTAATAACCTATAATGATTAATAGGACAAATTATTTATGTGTCTGGTTCTTTGTAATAAGGTGTCAAAATTTTGTAACTGAGGAAGAGAGTGTATTTAGTCAATGCTTACTTTTTTTTTTTGAATCTCCATAATATTTCTTTCTTTTTTTTTATTATGTTATGTTAATCACCATACATTACATCATTAGTTTTTGAGTCAGTGCTTACTTTTTAAGTCTAGCCAATGACCCTTCCTGGTTTATTAATGAACAAAATCTATAACTAGTGCATTATACTACAATAACATTATATCATGAGCGAAATTTATTAAGCCAATCAAAATTTCCCATTTCTGCTTATCAAAATATGACACAGACCCACAGCAGCTACTATTACATAGAAATCTGTTCTGGGTTAAAAAAGTGGATGATCTTATAATTTTACCTGAAATTGGCTTTTATCCTTATTACTTTGAAAAAGCCCCCAAATCTCCCTATATTAAGAATAGTTCTTTATCGTTTACAGAGTGATCTCAAGTGCATCGTTGTCTTTGATTTTCATTGTTCTGAAGCCTATGAACAAAGCTGGTGGATCTTAGTGTACCTATTTTATAGATGAGGAAATTATTCTTCAAAGAGATTGTTTTGCCCGAGGTCAACAGCTAATGTGTGCAACAAGATTACAGTCCCCAAGTTCAGTATCTTATATTGCCCTCCTTTGACTTCATTGGGCTTAATTCTCTCTTCAGTTGTGTTCTACCAGTCAATGCTGTTTTTTGTCTTTGGGTCCTTATCCTTTGAAGATGGTTTACTGGCTATTTTGGGTGCTTTTGAATGCTCCCCCGATCTAGAAATGTCTCTGGTTTCATTGTTGGGGTTAGCACTGAATTGCCTCAAAAACCCTGTACTGTGAGAGGGTCCAGGTGTGTGTCTTAGTTCTTTCATTCTTGTTTACCTCTAGGTTTGTGTGTGTGTGTGTGTGTGTGTGTGTGTGTGTGTGTGTGTGTGTGTGTTTTGAGAATTACAAATAATTATTATATCATATACAGGCTATTTTCACTAGTTGTATATTGCATTTTCCTCACTAAAACATAAAGGTCTTGGGAAGAACATATGTAACACCTTTTTCTGATGAAGTCAGCTATATGTAGAAAACTCTTAAATTGTCACTGCTATTTTCCTCAACCTGGAGGAGTTAGGAACCACAATGCTGAAAGCCTTATGCTGTGTTCATTGGGAAGGAATGAGCTTGTCATGTGGTGTTACCTTGTATAGACATTACTGCGATGCTCTCTCTGAGCAGGAAAAGTCAAAAGAATTTTGATTATTCGGGGAGCATATTTCTTTATCTCATGTGAACTTATATCAATGCCCATCTAAATATTGAGACACAAGTATGAAATGAAAGTAAATAAATAAGTTATGATTGTTTTTAAGTATCTGCCTTTGGTTTAGCTGCACCTTTATGTCTTTCCATTCATGGGAATAATCAGACATGAACGGCGACCTCACGTGTAATATAATTTGACTCATTAATATTGCTAGATGTGTCCTATTTAAATTTATATGACTATGTTGTATTTTCAAAATAAACTTTATTTGGGGAATAATTGGTTTTGTGAAAAATTCTTCAAGTGCCTGTTTCCTTAGCAGCTTTATTGATGTTCCTATTATTCTAGGTTTTATGTTGAAACTAGATGGGGAAGATGGACAAGTTGTCATAGGAGAGGAGTGTACTGACACTTTGAATGTGCTTCTGATTATCTATCCTGTTTAGATATATTTGGAAGGAAAGCTGTGGTTCTTTTAAAATTGTTTTGAAATAAGCATTAAATATTGAGCATTATGGGTAGTAGTTAATAGTGAATGTTTGGTACTGGAGAAAGAGTATGTGTTGGGTTTTGTTTGGTTTGGTTTTGGTGGTAGTTATCACTGTTGTTTTGGTTTGGGATTTTTTTTTGTAAGAGGTGGACATTATCATGATTAATGCCCGGTGAGTAAATGAGCACTATAAAATACCTTATGTAATTAAAGGAAATGCTGGGTTGCCATAAAAATAACAAGAAACAATGATTTCTGATTCAGATGGGGAATTAGCTATTTGAATCTTGTGGAAATGAATTTGTACTCATTCATGATTTATAGGATATTCTGGATATCTACAATGCTATTAGATATCAGCATGCTATCTATCTGTCCCCACTGAATTGAGTGTATGGATGATTTCTCAGTGTTGTTTGGAAATTGCAAGAGGAGAAAAAGGAACTTGGTGGAGTATTATGGGAAAAACTATGTCTCTCACCTTTTTATTAAAAAAATGAATTATCATTGTAATAGTCACCCTGGGAAAAATAACAAGGAATTTATTTTCAAGAGATGCAGAGCACTTTGTCATAAGGGTGTTTTGTTTAGTTTTTGTTTCTTACCCACTTTTGTTTGAATTGAGATCTAAAATGTAAGACATGATTATACATTCATATGCCCATTTGAAAACATGAAAATTATAGTACTTATGTCTCTTAATATCTGTAGCATTCTTTTTAGTAAGATTTGCATGTTCCCTTCAGTACGATGAAATCCATACATTCTTACATCTGGTTTTGGAGTCTTTATTGGAAGGTAAATTCTTTTATCTCTTTAAAATATTTTTTGGGGGATGCCTGGGTGACTCAGTTGGTTAAGCGGCTGCCTTTGGCTCGGGTCATGCTCCCAGGGTCCTGGGATTGAGTCCCGCATTGGGCTCCTTGCTCAGCAGGGAGCCTACTTCTCCCTCTGCCTGCTCTGCCTTGCTCCCCCTGCTTGTGCTCTCTTTCTCCCTGACAAATAAAATCTTAAAAAAAAATTATTTTTCTTTGGGACTCAGGGTGGCTTAAGTCAGACTTGATTTCAGCTCAGGTCAAGATCTCTGGGTCGTGGGATCAAGCCCTGGGTCTTGGGGCTCTATGCTCAGTGGGGAGTCTGCTTGAGATTCTCTCTCTCCCTCTGCCTCCCCACCCCCACCCTGTGCTCTCACTCTCTTGCTCTAAAATAAAAAAATTTTGAAAAAAAAATACTGTTTTGCCTTTGCTTTCAGCCCTGCCTCTTCTACCTCCAGCTCCAGGCTGACAGCAGAGAAAGACCCTTACAAATCTTGGTTTCATAGTTCCACCCTCAAATACAAGGAGAGGTATGCTTTGGTTCCTAAATGTTGCAGAAATGTACAGTCACTCAAATTTAGTGTACACCAGAATTGCATGGAATATGTGTTTAAAATGCAGATTCCTGAACCCTTTCCCCAGAGATTCTGATTAATTCTTGGATTGGGCCCAAGAATCTGAATTTTAACCCCCTTCCCAGATGATACAGATGCAGGTGGTCTAAGAATCTTAATTTGAGAGACAATTGACTATTTCCTTGCCCTTGAATATACAGTCTCCTATATTTTTCCCTTAATAGTCTTTTTCTGTCTTCTGTAAAGTGTTGGTCATTGGGGCAACTAATTGTGCCTAAAACTGAATATACAGTCAAAAGGATAAGTTGTGTAGAGATAGTATTTTCCCCAGAGTTAGAAATTTTTTTATGACTCTGAATTCTTACAGCAAAAAGTTAGATCATCAGTAAATATGTTGTGAACATCTTTCCTACAAGAAGAGAGAAGAGAGTCCCAGACTTTCCCAAAATTATTGTTCTATATTATTTTTTCAGAATTATCTATAGCCTATCCCTTGGGAAGAATCTATGGTCAAGAGATTTAGGAAAAAATAAGGGCACCTGGGTGGCTCAGTCATTAAGCATCTACCTTCGGCTCAGGTCATGATCCCAGGGTCCTGGGATCGAGCGCCACATTGGGCTCCCTGCTCCGTGGGAAGCCTGCTTCTCCCTCTCCCACTCCCCCTGCTTGTGTTCCCTTTCTCACTGTCTCTCTCTCTGTCAAATAAATAAATAAAATCTTTTTTTTAAAAAAAGATTTAGGAAAAAATAAAACTATTCTCCTAAAAACATAAATATACGTATATGTATGTATGTGTGTATAGTGTATAAACTATGTGCTGTGTATAATATATACATATATAATGAATGGATTATATATGTATACATACATATGTGTGTATGTATGTATATAGTTTTGTATCGAAGATTGTCATTGACATGCTCTCTGTAGTACATGATTTCCCCTCTCTGAAGCCTTATCTTTACCATGCAGTTAAACTTCCATTTGGTCAGTTTGGAACCTTTCTGTACTTTCTATGTTTCTATGTTTCACTTACAATTTAGAGAAATTTCTATGTTTCTATGTTTCTATGTTTTCACTTACAATTTAGAGAAAATTTCTTAGTAGTTCTCCATGTAAAACCAACAATAATTTTTTTAATCCCTTCAACTTTGGTTTACCAAAGAGATTAAGTGACTCATTTTGATATACGTAGGTTATCGTTAAGGAAAAGAAACAGATACAAACATTTGGAAGATTCAGGAGATCTGCAACACCTAGCACACTCTCCATGGATTATTTTGTTTACCAGTGCACTGTGGTCCTGTACTGCTAATAGAGCGTCTGGCATAAAATGGATGACTTTAGTGAGTGTGAGTCAGCCGATAATTTACAAAGCCAATCTAAGTGCCTAGGAGCTAGACTAACATTAAATTTATTTTATGATCTAAACACAAATTGCATGAGATGTTTGCTGAGGTTTTACTCTAAAAATCTAGAGTAAAGTGAATGCTGTCCCCTTGGTCTGTAGTAACAGCTAAATTATATCCCACTTGGGGATTTCAGGGAATTTACAGGTCATTTCTTTAATTTAAATTTCCACACTGCCATAGGATAAAAGTAATTTCCTTCCTAGTAAACAGTTGCAGTAGAGACAATGTCACACACGATGTGAATTGAGGCATTGAGGGACAGTTCTCATTACTATAAAGAATGAAGTAAGGGTAGGGAGACCCTTTAGACCTTAATTCCAATTTCTTAGAGCACTTTCTCATTCATTTGTTGGACTTACTCTGCCAAAGTGTATCTTATGTTAACATAACTGATTATAGGGCGCCTGGGTGGCTCACTTGGTTAAGCAACTGCCTTCAGCTCAGGTCATGATCCTGGAGTCCTGGGATCGAGTCCCGCATCAGGCTCACTGCTCAGCAGGGAGTCTGCTTCTCCCTCTGACCCTCCCCCCTCTCATGTGCTCTCTCTCTCTCTCTCTCTCAAATAAATAAGTAAATAAAATCTTTTTAAAAAAATATAACTGATTATAATTTTACCTCTGGGCAGGAGACTAAGATATAACATTCAACCACATACTGGTGGTTTTTTTCCTATTATGATCATATCTCCTTGAATTGTTGAGCAGCTGTTTTGTGCAGAACACATTTAGCTTGAGACATTCTAGAATTTTTTTAAGTAGCTCTTAAGTTAGGAGCTAAATTAAATTAAATGGGTAATATACTTGCGTAGACTAACTAAGAAGAGGACTACTATAAATAATGGAAATTTTCTTTAAAATAAGAAACATTTTACTTGCAGGAAAATAGGGAAGAACTAAAAAGGATCTTTCAATGAAATCCCCACTTGAATTGTCAAATTTCCCCGCAACATAGTTGTTCTCTCCTGTTTTTCCATGCATTGTTTTGGCTAAATTTTATAAGGTATATAATCTTTTACAAAATGTCACGTGCCTTTTTTTTTTCTTGCCACATGCATTAGTATTCAAGGTTTTCTGTTTTGTATCATAATTTTTAAGAAAATTAAGCAGCCTACTAAAGTTGATTCTTACTGACATTACGACTGAACAGTAAATCAACTCTGCTCCTTGGATTCCTTTTTCCTAACATTTTATTACTATGGCAATAATTCTTCAAAGGTATTCACTCTTTATCATTGACCTACTTCTTCTAAGCTGGGCAATGTCCAGTGGTTGTCTTTTTTTTTTTTTTTTTTGAGGTAGGGTACTTTTAAAAAAATTAAATTAGTATGTAATACAATAATTGTACAGTTCAATAAATTTTAGTATACTCACAGAGTTGTACAACTATCACAATTAATTTTACATATTTTTTTTTAAGTGGGCTGCATGCCCAGCATGGAGCCCAACTCAGGGCTTGAACTCAACAACCCTGAGATAAAAACCTGAGTTGAGATCAAGAGTTGTACACTTACCGACTGAGCCACCCAGGCGCCCCCATTACAATTAATTTTAGAAGATTTTTCTTATTGGGGCACCTGGGTGGCTCAGTCATTAAGCGTCTGCCTTCAGCTCAGGTCATGATCCCAGAGTCCTGGGATCGAGCCCTGCATCCGGCTCCCTGCTCCACGGGAAGCCTGCTTCTCCCTCTCCCACTCCCCCTGCTGTGTTCCCTCTCTTGCTGTCTCTCTCTGTCAAATAAATAAATAAAATCTTTTAAAAAAAAAGAACATTTTTCTTATCAAAAAGAAATCCCCATACCCATTAGTGGTCAATCCCCCGCTTTCCCCCAACTCCCTAAACAACTACCAAATTACTTTATCTATTTGCCTATTCTAGAAATTTCCTAATAATTCTTAAAGCTCAATTCTTTCTTTATATTCATAGTAAAAATAGATTATCTGAGAAATTCATACAGTAAAACATTTCTGCTTTTAATTTTTGTTTCAAAAATAGGTGTTTTTTGAAAATCAAAATGAAGCAGACACAGATTCCAACTCCATGGAATAAATCACTCTGTGTACACAAAAAGTCAAATCTTTTGTGCATGTAAAAGCTGGAACCAATGGTATAAGGGATGTAATAATAGTAAAAACCTAGAGCTTGGTTTATGACTGAATAGTAGAAAGTCAATGGAAAAGAGAGTGAAGAATAATTAGGAATTTAAAAACTAAAACATCTCCACATACCCAGATTATTCGCAGTTCTCTGAAAGCCAGGTAATTAATCCAACAGGAAACAAAATGATACCAATTTTCTGCTCTTTCATGGAAAATAGAAGCATGTCCAAAACAAAATACTCTTCCTCTGGAATCAGAAGTTTTACACATTCTCTCAGTCTCAAATCATTGTTTAATCACTGGAAGCATGAAGGAAGTCTTCCTTTAATTGAACCCCAAATTTCTACAGCAATTTAGCCAGACTTTGTTTAGTTCTTGGAAGGTTGGAAAATAACAAAAATTCTGTTTAAAGTCCTATATTATCTCAAGTGATCAGTGGTGTTAAAATTGCAGACATAGGAGGCTCGACTTCTATAATTCTGGATCAGCTTTCACCTATTAAAAGGTGGCCTCAGGTGTCACTAGAATATGAAAAACAAGCTCGGACCTTTTCCACACACATAAACCAGGAAAACATCAGCAAGACAAGATTAGGTTGAAACTCCCAGTCTGATCATAGAATCCTCTAGTCTGTTCTTTGATGATCACAAGACAAGGTCTCAGCAATTCTCCTTTAAATTATCTGTACAGTTGGCTAAACCCATGAATGACTCCTAGAGGTACAGCAATGAGTGTGAAACATACATAATCATTTCTTCTTAAAACCAGGCCCAGAACATTTATGAACTGTTATTTCAAATTAAATAGGAGCCATTCATTGAAATGACACGTTTGAATAATTGAACTTAAAAACCCATCACCTGATTATAATAAATAGGATTTTGTACCTTTCGCCAAAATACAATTTATGGCTATCTAAATTACATATTCAAAAGGCTTAATGGATTATTTAAATTCTAAAAATAATTTAAAAATGGATTTTAATACTTAAAATCTCTTGGTGTTGCCTGTACTCAATATGGGCAGTAATTCTGTAAATTGATTTAACGGCATTCTAAAGGTTTGTTTCTATGGCAACCAAATTCAGAAAACTAACCTCTTAGAGATGGTTGTCATAGGATTAAAGCAGGTGGCTGACTAATCTTAACTAGTGCTTTTCTTTCTCATTTTTCCATGGCTTTTCTCTCAGCTTCTTTCTCTGGGTCTCATAAGATTACATACAAAGCAATTACACAGGCTTTCTTACCCGTTTGTGAGTGTCTCATTCACATAATGCTGTCTGTTGTTCATCCCCATGAGATCTGCCCAGTGACAGATCTTTTTCTTCCTGCTACAATTATACACTAAAAGAAGCACTAAGTGGAAAATACCTCCATGAGTAATGTGTTAAAGATTTCTCAATTACACAAGTATTTCGGCTCCTCAAAATCATTGCCCAGGGTAGGGTTCTTTAGACAATAACTCCAGTTAGAAGAAAAGGCAACATTGTCATCAATAATTGTCTTAAATGGTCTCTCTGGATAACCCTCATTTATGACCATCTTTCACACTTGTTCACATTTCCCAGTATGCTAGATCAACATATTTATCTGTGCATAGCTCTTAGGTTACCCTGACAGGAACATGGGATATATGCATATATTACCTTTTTTTTAAAGATTTTATTTATTTATTTGAGAGAGAGAGAATGAGAGATAGAGAGCATGAGAGGGAAGAGGGTCAGAGAGAGAGAAGCAGACTCTCTGCTGAGCAGGGAGCGCGATGCAGGACTCGATCCCGGGACTCCAGGATCATGACCTGAGCCAAAGGCAGTCGCTTAACCAACTGAGCCACCCAGGCACCCTGCATATATTACCTTTATACTTAATTAATTTCCTTGCTTGCCTCTGACTTCTGAGAGAAGAGGCTATGGTATGCCTTTTACATCTTTGTAGCAAAAATGCAATTTCTGGTACAGGTGTTCCATAAATGTCTCTTGTTAAATTAGGCATGTTGAAGAACTTCTGTAAGTAAACTATGCATTTGTAGTTCATCAAATAATGGGCCTAGTTGGTTCTAAATCAGTACATTTGGTTCCTTACAGGCAGTAAGATCAGTGTTGCTAGCCTTCCACGTCTGCCCATGAAGGAAAACTGCTATGAGACTTGCCGTCCTATTGTAAGCAACTGGAAAACTGGGCAAAATACACAAGACAACTTGGGTCAGACATTGGACAGCAGGCAGAACAGGGCTGTTTCTAAAGAGAAAGGAGACCAATGAGATGAGACCTACAATTACCTCAGCTTTTGGCTTGGAGGCAGTTCCTGAACCATAAACGGCAAAGAGAAGGGGAACAAAACAGAGCCCAGTTGTCTTGTGGGGTTGAGGAAACAGAGATCAGAGTTCAGGAAGGTCCAAGCAGTTAGAGTTTGTGGGGCAGAGTTCTGCAGAAAACTAAATGGAAAAGAAATTCAGACATTTGCATTTTAGTCAGCGATTGAATACCAGTCTATGCATGCAGATGATGAATCTCCTCAAGGTTGAGGAAAGAATAACTGTTGGGAGCTGGGCACCCAAAACTTTCCAGAGCTCAAGCAAACTGGTACTTGTTCACATTTCTACCAGCCAGGATCAACTTATGGATTGCATGGAACAGTTATTAGAGCCCCTATCGGAGTCATACCTTAGTAGAAGGGCTAAAGTAGCCGTAGAGTTAAAGCTACCCTAGACCTGTCCTCAAGTTTATAAACAAGCCTTAAATGGGCCAACCTGATCCTTAAATAACTGACTGCCAGAACAAAGTCCAACAACCTTTAAAGGAATACCAAAAAAAAAAAAAAAAAAAAAACCCATTACTCAACAACATAAAATTCACAAAGTCTGGCATCCAATGAATAATTGCAAGAGACACAAAGAGGCAGGAGATAAATCAATACATACAAATAGATTAAAAACTGACAGGTGATGGAATTAGTATAAGGTAATTTAAAACAGCTATTAAAATATAAGTATGATCAGAGACTTAAAGGAAAATATATATGAGAGAAATGAATGATATAAATAAAAAGAACCAAATAGAACTTCAAGGGATGAAAAATAAAATATCCAATATAAAAATTTTACTGATGGTTGGGGCGCCTGGGTGGCTCAGTCAGTTAAGCATCTGCCTTTGGCAAAGGTCAGGATCCCAGGGTCTTGGGATTGAGCCGCACATCGGGCTCCCTGCTCAGTGGGGAGTCTGCTTCTCCCTCTCCTTCTGTCTGCCACTCTGCCTACTTGTGCTCTCTCTCTGTCTCTCAAATAAATACAATCTTAAAAAAAAAATCACTGATGGTATTAATAGTAGATTAGAGCCTGCAGAAGAAAAGATAAGTGAACTCGAAGAAATACTAATTATTTAAAATAAAATATTCGAAATAAAGCACAGAGAGAAAAAAGACTGGTGGAGGTTGGGGGCATAGAACAGAAACTTAGTGACCTGTAGGGCAATATCAAGTGGTCTAATATATATATATATATATATATATATATATATATATGTCCCTGAATTTGTGAGGGGCAGTGTGCAGTATGTAAAATATGTGTAGAAATAATGGCCCAAAATTTTCCTAATTTGATGAAAACTAAACCTACAGATCAAGAAGCTTAATGAACCCTAGTGGGATAAACACAATAAAAAAAAACAAAAAACAAAAACACCAGACTAAGGTTCATCATAATCCTATCGCTCAAAGCCTGTTTTTTTTTTCCCCAGAGCCCGTGTTAGAAAACTCTTAAAAGCAGTCATAGGAGGGAAGGATAGATTATATACAAAGGAAGAAAGATAATCAAACACAGACTTTTCTTCAGAAACTTTGCAAGTCTTTTGACAATGTTTTATGATAACAGAATGGTACCTTTAAAGTGCTGAGAGAAAAAAAACTCTCAGCCAAAAATCATATACCCAATGAAAATGTTTCAAAAATGAAAGGGATGTAATGACTTTTACAAACAAAACTGGAGAGAGTTCACTACCATCAAATTGCACCTACAATAAATGACAGCAATGACATTGAAGGTGAGGAGGGGTGGAGGTTTGAAGGATGCTGTTGACAGTGTTTTGCATTATACCTGAAATTATATTATTTGAAGGTAGACAGTGATAGGTTTAAGATGCATATTGTAAATCCTAGAGTTATCAAAAGTAAAACACACAGTATGATTAATAAACCAATGATGGATATAAGATGGAATACTAAAAAACCCCTCAGTTCTTCAAAAGAAGGCAAGTAAAAAGGGGGAAAAAAAGAGAGATACAAAGAACAGATGGAACAAATGGAAGTAGGAAAATGTTACATTTATAACCCACCATCTTGATAATTCCATTAAATATCAATGGTTTGAGCCAGAGTTTCTCAACCTCAGTACTATTGACATTTAGGGCCAGATAATTCCTGGTGTGGGAGGTTGTGCTTTGTATCCTAGGGCGTTAATAGCATCCCTGGCCTCTGTGCACTGGATACCAGTAGAGACCTCCCCCACCTCTGCCATTTTGACAACAAAAATATCTCCAGACATTGCCAAATGTTAAGAGATGCTGATCTAAACACTCTAATTAAAAGGCAAAGAGTGTCTGAATGAAAAGCAGGATCCAATTATATTCAGTCTTTAAAAAAAAAAAAACAAAACCTATGCTAACATAAAGAGGGAAATAGATTAAAAGTAAAAGAGCGGTTTCCATGGTTGGACTGTTTGCACAATAAGGTCCTTTTGTGCTCCAAGAGTGTGTGACCACTGCTCCATCCTGCAGAATTCCACTGATCCCGCAGCCTTCTCCCACTATCCATTCACTCGTGGCAAATCACAAGCACAGGGATAACATCCAAAGACATGAAAAAAAAAGCCTCCTTGCCTCCCCTGAATTCTGTCTCCCAATTCTCCTTTCCGGTGGCATCTATTATCACAGTTTCTTCTGTACTCTTCTGAAGATATCCCATGCATTTGCAAATATGAGTACGGTCATATTTTTCCCCCACAAATGATAACACACACAGTATTGTGCACATGGTTCTGTCCCCTCATCTCCCTCAATATGGGTTGGAAATCTTTCATATCAGTACATAGAGCTAGATCTTCCCCATTTTTAAATTTTTATAGCTGGATAGCATTCCATTGTATTGATGTGCTGTAATATATTTAACAGTCCTTTATTGATGGACATTTGCTTCCAGTCTTCGCTAGCACAAATAATGTAGCAATGGATGACCTTGTACTCCTATCACTTCGCACCTCGATCAGTATGTCCGTAGGAAAAATTACAGAAGTGGAATCCTTGGATCAAAGACTATATATGTATTTGTTATTTGAGGACATATTGCACAATTGTCTCCTGTGGAGGTTATAAAAGCTTTTTTACTTTTGCTAATCTTATAGATGGAAAATGCTGCCTTGTATATTTTATTTGCAGCTAAGTGAGCCTGAATATCTTTTCATGTGCCTGAGCGGTATTGCGTTTGTTTTCTTGTGAGCTATCTCTTCACATCCTTTGAGTTGGGTCTTTTCTTGTCAATTTGTAAGAGGTAGAGTCTGTGAACTGGTAACAGACGGATGGTCATGCTCTGACCAATGACCTTGATGCCAGCATCAACACACCTGTCACCTGTCTGTGCATTTATTAACCCAGGTATGGAATCTTGGTTTTGCTATTTGCTGTGTGACCTTGGGCGAGTTTCTTAACCTCTTTGGGCTTCAGTGTCCACATACCCAGCATAGGGTCTCGCTTAGCAACATGGCGCAGGACAGCACCTTTAAAACCAGGGAGTCGGCTTGGACTTGTGAGTCAACGACGTACAGGACACGTTTTTCCGTGGGGAAATTTTGCTTAGGCACCGAGGCCTGCACGTAGCAAGTCTACTGCGGAGTTCGGGAGTGCGCGGGGAGGAAGTGGGGCCTGGCTCCGTAAAGGCCGAGCTCTCCCTTTCGAGAGAGCCGCAATCCCGGGCCGTGACCAAGAACTAAAAATCGAGCCAAGAGGGAGCTACTTCCGCGGCGACAGTCACCCTCTCGGCCGCTCCCCCGCTCCCAGGCGCGGTCCCCTACCAGGCCGAGGGCGGCGCTGCAGCCCCGGCGCCCAGACGCTGCGGGTGCGGCGCGGCCCAGGGGCCCGGGTGGGGGAGGCGGGGGTGGGCCCCGCGGTCACGTGAGCCGGGCCAGCTGTTGGTGGGGGGCGGCGGGCCCGAGCGCCGGGAGTCTGGGGAGGGGGAAGCGCCCGACGGTCGCCTCCGCCACTGCAGTTGCAGCCCCCGATGTCGCCACAGTAATCGCCGCCGCGGCAGCATCCGCACCTTCGGCGGCCGCAGCATCAGCACCGCAGAGCCGAGCCCGGAGCCCGCCGCCCCGCAGGTGAGCCGCGGCAGGCACGGCTGGGAGCGCAGCAGCGCGTCCGCAGCCACTTCTCCCCGAGCGTTTCAGCCGCGTCCGCCATCGCGGTCCCCTGTGCCTCGTTGCCAACCCCTGTCCCTCCGAACCCGCGGGTAGCGCTACCCTGGGCCGAAACCTGGCGGGTGGTGGCTAGGGCAGACTGGCGTCTCTGGGGGAACGGGGGAGAGGTGGCCTCGGCCCGGGTGGGGGTGACTCGGGCTAGTAGGTTGAAGGGGCGCAGGAGAGGGACGCCCCACGCCGGGGCGCGGGCACTGCCGCCTGGTTTGAGCCTGTCTCCCCGCTCTACACCCCAACCCCATCCTTTGCCCTGACCTCCGGGTGCTTTTCCTGTGTTTCCATTTCCTGGTAGCCAAGTTGCTGCCCCGCTGGCGTGTGTGCCTGTGCCCCTCTCCCAACCCCACCACCTCTCGGGCTGCTCCCGGGGTTCGCAGCTCGCTCGGTGGTGGCAGTGCTGGTGATGGAGTGGGCCTGACACCTTGCCGGGAGGTAGCTCACCTGCCACCCGGGTAGCGCGAACATGGCTGCCTGGTGGGGCCCGCTGTCCTTGACCTGGCTCGGCGCCTACGTCCACCGGTTTGCGATCGCGAATCCTGTCCAGGGGACTGCCCTCCCCTAAGGGCTGTGGCTGCCGTCTATGCGGGCTGCAGGACTTGACACAACAACACCCCCCCTCCCGCCGCCAGCCACACACGGGAAGGTTCTTGGGTGTGTGTGTGGGGTGTCAGGACAGGTACGCCATGGCGCCAGGACACTTGCTGGTACTCGTGCATTTCTCCTATGATTATGCACTTCAGTCCTCGGTTCGCTTGAATGTCCGAGCGCTGATTATTTGGCGTCATCACTGCTGAGGTCTGAGACTAGTGTGGTCTGCAAAACAGGGCGGAAGCTTGAACTTTTAGGGAATTGAGGAGAACTCGGATTTAGGGGTTTAAAATGTCCATTAAACCCAAGTGCATCAAAGGAAGCTGTCATTCTCTCTGACTCAAAACTGAGTTGGTAGGGTTTCACATAATGGGCTTTCTGGATTTGCTATTTAATTCTGACTTGCGATTGTCTTGAATTACACTTGTGTCCAGCTTCCCCGGGGTGTGTGTGTGTCTGTGTGTGTGTGTGTGTGTGTGTGTGTGCCAACTGTGTTCCAAGCCTGACCAGAAGATGCCATGGGTTGCAGAGGAAACCTATGTTAATTCAAAATGGCAGCATGAAAAAAACCAGGCCAGGCGGAAGCCGTACAAACCACAGCTGACATCAGCTGCCCTCTGACTTAAGCCTTGGTGAGGAAATCGGCCGTAGGAAGGCTGTCCTGGGTGTTGCTGCCGCTGGTCCTAAGAGGTAGGGAGTGATTCTAGCAGCAGGCTAGATTTTAGGGTACAGTAGGGTCGTGGGGAGGTGAAGTGGGAAGTTTAGGGAGCTGTAATTATTTTCTCTAATTTATTGAAAGCTGGTGTAAGACCTAATTAGAATTCTCTGTGATTTTGATCTGATTTTCTCCAGGCTCCACTAAGGATGATTTATGTGGCTGCTTGTGTCTGTTTGATGCATAACTTCTGTTTATTTTATACCTACGAGTGGCTCTTAAAAGAAATGATTGTCGGGGCACCTGGGTGGCTCAGTCCTTAAGCGTCTGCCTTCAGCTCAGGTCGTGATCCCGGGGTCCTGGGATCGAGCCCTGGATCGGGCTCCCTGCTCCGCGGGAAGCCTGCTTCTCCCTCTCCCCCTCCCCCTACTTGTGGTTCCTCTCTCGCTGTGTCTCTCTGTGTCAAATAAATAAATAAAATCTTAAAAAAGAAAAAAAAAAAAAAGAAATGAGTGTCTAGTGTAAACATCACCCGAGAACAGTACATAACAAATACCAGGTTCTTAGAGCAAGTTTCAGTGGAAGAACTGATAGAGCTCCATGATCAAGCACCCAGGCATCAGAGAATGATAAATTCTTGAAAGGTGACTCATTTTAGGATTTTTTTTTTTTTAACAGCCTTTCTTTCTGGTTTTGCTGCTGTCTGCCAGCCATCTCCTCATTTAGGAAGGGGGAGATGCATGAGGAGTCAAGTGTTTCAGGGATAATGGAATAGAGGAAGATGAGTGCTATGGTCAGGAATGGCAAGCTGGAAGCACTCTGCTGTCAACTCCCTTTTTACAGCCTGGGAGGCTGAATCCAGCAGGGTGACTGGGCTGCACCCAAGGTCATATAGCTGGTTGGCAACTGGCAGTGAGGATCGAAATCCAGGTCTCGTAACTGCCCAGGTCAGGGTTCTACATGTTACCTTTCACAGCCTGGGTAAAAGGGACAAACCTGTCATTATGAGGATGGCAAACAGAGCAATTCAAAAGCAAACTATAACATGAATTTAAAAATCAATGGGTATTTAAAGTCAGTGACTACATCTTAGTTTCCAAATTCAGAACCATTTAACTTCTTTTTTAAAAAATATTTAATTAATTAATTTATTTGAGAGCGAGAGAGAGTGTGTGCACAAGCAGAGGGAATAGCAGAGGGAGAGTGAGAAGCATGCCCCCGGTTGAGCAGGGAGCCTGATGAAATGTGGGACTGGATCCCAGGACACGAAGGCAGACGCTTAACTGACTGAGCCACCCAGGCGCCCCAAAACCATTTAACTTCTTAAACTGTGTGCACCTCATGTCCACATTTTCCAGTGACTAGACTGCTTCTATATTTAAGCACCAAAAACATAATAATTTTAGTCATATCCTTTAAGGTGAAAAACACATTCTTTGATTAAAAAATGGGGGGCTTGTGTTTGTGGGGAATCATTAGGTCAATTTCTTTTTAAAAGAAACCAAGTGGGATATGTAATAGCTTTTGAGTTCGTCGAATTATAAGTAAAAGGTAAACAAGGAACCTATTTTAAAATAACTTTGAATCAGCATTGGATAGAGAGGCTTTTTTCTAGAATTTAATTTGAATTCTCTTGGTCATATACCAGTAACCACAGATCTACTAAAGCCAAACTGGAAAGTGTGCATGGGTTAGTATTTGCGCAGAAGTGGTGAGGATACAAAATATTTCTTCTGGGCATTCCATTTCTTCAGCCCAATGATCTGTAGAAGGAGAAGGTGCGCAGGTTGCAGGGAATAGAAGAATAATTTGCAGTGGTGAAGTGGATGGGAGCTAGGTATGGATGATTATGTGCAAGGGAAGACTGATGATGATGCCGCACATGCTGTTTAAAAAAGAACTTGCATTAGAACATGAATGTGAAGATTCATTCACTTAAACTCCCCTGATATGCCAAAGATACTTAAAATCACAAGGTTGGGAAATACTTACCCATGTGCAATTTGTGTTTGTTAGAGAACAATAAAACAAAGTTATTTTTAGAAAGTCACCCATGATCTCTTCATCCAGCAATAATCAGTCCTTAGGAAAGTTTGGGGCCATTTTCATTGGAATGAGAGCCTAGGTCTGTGCTGTCCAATTCAATAGCCAGTAGCCACTACCCACATGTGGCTCTTGAGCACTTGAAATGTGGCTAGTCCAGCTGAGATGTGTGAACTACACCCCAGATTTCAAAATTTGTATAAAAAATAGTTTAAAATACCTCATTAATAATTTGTGTATTGATTATATATTGAAGTAATATTTTAGGTCTATTCAGTTTACATAGAATATATTAGTAAGAATAGTTTCACCAGTTTCTCTTTATTTTTTTAGATGTGGCTCCTAGAAAACATAAGATTACATGATGTGGTTTGCATCTATCCTTCATTACACTGTATTGGTCTAGGTCATTAACAGAGAGTGGAGGTTGGTTGAGGTGTGTGGTACTGTGCCCAGAACTGGGTGTGTAAGGAGAGAGACACTTGAATAGAAGCTGGAGGGAGACAGAGTGGATGGAGAAGGACTACCAGGAGGGAGTGCTCAGGGATCCTTGGTAGTTGGAGAGCATGAATATGAAGTGTGCTAGGGCTGCTGAGTTATGAGACTTCTGAGGTGGAAAAAGCAGAGTGTGCAGTTATCCAGGGTTTGAAGTCAATGGAATTGTGGTTGGCAGGGGTTGTGGTGGTGGGACAGGAACCAGAGTGGTGGGAAGTCAGCATGGACACAGCTACATGTCACACTGGAAAGTAACTTCCAAGTCTGAGATGTCTGGTTTCACAAATATATCTAACACATCAAAATGAGATGAACACATCTCATTCGGGGTCCAAGCTCTGGTTCTGCCTCTAATTAAGGGTGTGACCTTGAGCAAGTCATTCATCAAGATACTTCTCAGTCTCCTTCTTTTTTAAAATGGGATGAACAAGAGCTGTCCACAAACTTGCTAGGTGATTTCCATGGAATGAGATACGGCATATTAAAACATAAGGGTTTATTAGAATTTATATTGCTTTATTACAACACTATACCCTGAGATCACTTTTACTTCTACACATGTGCATACGAGGACAACAACAACAAAAAGACCAGCCTTCCTCTGGTTCTACCAATATGTGTTCTAAAAATTAAAAATTTTGAGTAATAATATTTTGGGGGGATTAGGACTGAGTTGGGGATCTGCACAGATTTCTCCCCTGCTTTCCCTATCCCAAATAGTTAATTATCCCAACAACATATATTGTTCAAGACATCCTTTCACCTTGCCTTCAAATTCAGCCTTCATCATACGCTAATTTCCTACATTATATGGGTATATTTCAGTAGTGTCTACTCTGTTAATCTGTCTATTCTTGTGTCAGTATTGAACTGTTGTAATTACTGAAACTTCATAACATGGTTTCATACCATGCAGGGCTACTTTTTCCTCATTAGTTTTCATTTTTTAAAATTTTTTAAAAAGATTTTATTTATTTATTTGAGAGAGAGGGAATGAGAGACAGAGAGCACGGGAGGGAAGAGGGTCAGAGGGAGAAGCAGACTCCCCGCTGAGCAGGGAGCCTGATGCAGGACTCGATCCCGGGACTCCAGGATCATGACCTGAGCTGAAGGCTGTTGCTTAACCAACTGAGCCACCCAGGCGCCCCTCATTAGTTTTCATTTATGAAGCTTCTTGGCTTGTCCCACATCCTTTCTAGATGAGCTTCAGGATCATTTTTGGTCAGGTTGTATCCAAGATTGATTGCTGCCTCGTGACTCCATGGATTACTGTAGGGAAGACTGACACCTCCATATAGCATTGGATCTTCCCAGCAAAGCACAGTCATCTCTCCCTGCCCTTCAGATCTTCTCCTATGTCCCCATAAAACCTTACAGTTTTCTTCATTGAGGAATTGAAAATCTCTCTCTAGTAAACTTATCAGAAAATGGGCAGAAGCCCTATAAAGAAAACTACAGAACTCCAATGATGGGCTTAGAAGCTCACACCAACAGACATGCTTCCTACCTTTGGATGGCAGGTAGAGTTGGGGTGGTTAGGGCATCTTGGAGTCTGGGTTCTCTCTCTCCTACTTTCTTGTTATTTGACTCCGGACAAGACTTCACCACTCTTGATCTCAATTTTCTCATCTTTAAAAAGGGGATAATAAGCGGCTCCTGGGTGGCTCAGTCGGTTAAACGGGCTCAGGTCACTATCTCAGGGTTCTGGGATCCAGTCCTGTGTTGGGCTCCACACTCAGCGGGGAGCCTGCTTCTCCCTTTCCCTCTGCACCTCTCCCCGCTCATGCACGTGCTCTCTCTCTCATGTAAGATTTTACATGTTTTACATTATTATGTATAATAATGTAAGATTTTGTGATTTTAATTATTTTAGTTGCTCCTGTCAAATGAATCTATAAAGCCAGTATCATTTTTGGATCATAGGTCCAGAGAGACTCTGGAAACATTTTGCCAAATTTTTAAAAAGTTCAATGGAACTTGGGAAAGAAATGGATGGAAGAGCCAAGAAATGTAAAAGATAGTTATTGGGGGTGAGGGAGGATCTGTACTTGCTTTGTCTCTGAGGTAGATCAGCCACAACCCTCTAGCACTTTGTTCCTGCCCTGTACTAGGGATAGGCACATCCTTTACCATCATTCTGTGGGTCTCTTCGACCCTCAATGTCATCCTTACCCCCAGCCTGGGCCTTATATGGAATGGTCTTCTTCTTTTTTTTTTTTTTAAAGATTTTATTTATTTATTTGACACACAGAGAGAGCGTGCGCGCACGCGCGCGCACGAGAGAGAGAGAGAGAGAGAGAGAGAGAGAGAGGGAGAGAGCACGAGCAGGGGGAGCGGCAGGTGCGGCAGGCAGAGGGAGAAGCAGGCTTCCTGCATGAGGAGGGAGCCCGACGTGGGGCTCGATCCCAGGACCCTGGGACCATGGCCTGAGCTGAAGGCAGCGGTTTAACCAACTGAACCACCCAGGCGCCCCTTGGAATGGTCTTCTGAGCAACTCTTAAGGATGGTTACAAAGCTCTTGTAGTGAAAGAGATGGCTAAGATCACATGTCCCATTTCCTTGGGACGGAGGAGCAACCTGCCATCCAAGAAGGCAAGAGTGATGTAGGTGTTAATCACACCCTCTTCTAGAAGCTCCCCACGTTTAGGATGGTGGTGAGCTGAACTGGGTGAAATGTCAGGTCACTCAGTCAGGGTGACTCGGAGGGGAGGGGGCTGAGGGCTAACCAGCTTGAGCCTCACCTGAAGCAGAGACAGGTTAATGTTCCCTTCTTCTGTTCTTAATAGCCTAAATCTCCCAGTGCTTAATATACTCCCCTAAGGTGAGCTACATATCCTTGAAAGCTCCTATCAGCATTTCCAATCATTATTTTAAGTTGGGTTGCTGCCCTTCTCTCTTGGTTGTGTTCATGAGCACCTCTTCTAGGTGGTAAAGACCTTGAAAACATTGTTTTAGTTCCATTTTCTCTTGGGTTGAACAAGGTGCTTGTAGGTGGTTAGGGGCTCAAAATACGTTTTGGTAATTGATCTAACTTCTTAAAAATTCTCTTAAAGTAAGGTAGTGATCAGAGGCTCCTCTGAATATCTTTTTCTCCTCTCAAAGTAAAACCTTAGTGTATTTTTAAAATTGCACTTAGAAGTGCCCTAGTGACCTAAAAGAATTAAGGGAAATGTCTTAAAATGTCTTTCTTAAGCACTAAAGGAATCGGATTTTTTAAATAATTAAAAACCCAATAAAGTAATATGAGCTTGCTATAAATTTAAAATGACATAACTAGATAAAGGAAAATTTAAAGCTTCTGTCTCTGTATCCCATCCTTACTTTCACTGCCAATTCTCAGTTAGATATTAATCCTTCAAGGTTCTTTTCTCTTTCTCCCCCCCCCTTTTGTATATAGTTATATTTACATAAATGTATGTATATACGGACATATGTATATACATACATACATGCATATATTCACATATACGAATACAGGTTTCTTTTGATAATTAAATGGGATACATTTTCTAATGGTAAAGCACAGCAAATGGCTCTAGCATTAATGGGTATTTACAAAGTAGTTTTTAAGTCAAATTTCGCTAGACGTAATAAAGTTATCCTTTGGTTACCAGCAAGATTTAAGTCTTACTACTTTATTTCTTCTGTAGGAAACGAATAGTTAGCCAATTTTTTACAGGGACAGAATGTGAATCACCATTTTAAGAATGATTGAGAGGAGTTTTTGAAATCCCGGTTTGCAGAGTTAGCAGGTATGTATCAAATCACATTAGTGGGAAAAGATCACAATAGACAATGCATTATTTAGATGGGAGACGAAAGCAGATGGTGGGAATAGGAAGGTCATAATTCAAAGCAACCTTGCCAAATTCGTGGACACCATGGCAGCAATGTCAGAAATGAGAACGGAAGGAAATGAAAGGGCCCTAGATGTGGCTTACTTAGTAGCTTCCAGATCTTTCCCACAGAGAATGCTTTTGGCAGCTAACCACGTACCTGCCTACCTCAAACACATTCTTCCTTTATCTCCATTATCATTATGTCTCAAGAACTTTGTTTTTTTTAGAACAAGTTAAAGGAGCAAGCCTTGAGTGTTTCTGTATTCTGTATATGCTATCTATATTATCTCATTTAATCCCCATAATAGTTCTTGGTGGACATCATGTCTACACTTTATAGATGAAGAACTTAGTAAGTGGAGCAACTGTACATGGAATTGGGGCCTGCCCGATCCTTTCTTAAGAAGCTATAATGTAACCTCTTAGAGAGATTAACTTAACTGCACAGTCTAACCTATATCATTAATATGATGCAAGTCATTTGCTTTCTTTGTGTTACTGTGAAAGATGGAAAATGTCTTCCAACCTGCCACGTATTGGAAAACATCTTCCTTACAATGAACTTGATATGACTATATTTTTCTAATTTGGCAAGCTTGAGTGGAAAATTAATCTTGCTTGTGCTATTTATCTACTCTTTCCTGCAATTAAAAAAAATTGTTATATCCATGAGAAATGGATGCCGTTCAACTAATCTCTCCTCTTTCTTCACTCTAATAAAATCCCTAAAAAGGCTCTTCTTTTTTCTGGTTCAAATTCTCACTTTCTATCCAAGGTAGTAGAGGAGTCATGATAGTTGCCAATCGTGCAGCCATGAGTTTTCTGGTAAGTGATACCGTATTTTAAATACCCCAGAGTGATGGACAGACAACTGGGTGTGGTGGAGTTTTTGCAGATGGTCCTGAAATTTACATGTGTCCCAACCTTGAATGTACACAAACTAAATAATGAGCCATATATATCTGCACTACTGTTTTTCAAATAGTATAGGACTCTCTTGCCATTTAGTACATACAAATCCATTGGAAGTGTTACCAAAGCCAACTACAATGACTGTTAATGTGGGGGTTTCCATGAAAATTTTTTGACATTTATAAGTTGGAAAACATCATATTAGAATATTTTGCATTATAGAGAAATTCCTGGAGTGATTTGAAGAAAACTTTTGTGAAGTGACCCTTTACCACTTAACTTATTCTATGAATAAATGCAGATTTTGATGTACAGCAATCCATTTGACCATATCTAGAAAGCTCTACATTTCCTTAGTTTATCACATGAATCATTAAGTTAGACATTTGGCCTTATTCATACTTCTCATTGTGACCATATATTGCAAATGAAGCAGAATCAGATTTGGCCCAAAGGTAAAAGTGAGTTCATTTGCCATGACTGAGTTTTACAGCTCTCCCCAATTCCCGGGTCTCTGCCCCATTGCAAGACTATATTTATTACCTGCGGTGAGTTAGGATAATAGGTTATTTTGATTGCAACTCTTCCTTTTCTTTTTTTTTTAATATTTTCATTACAAATTCTGTGCTTTGGGAAATTTGAAAATACCTGAATATATGGAGGTTAAGAAATCGTGATTCTGCAACCCAGAGATACTACCACTTTTAAAAATTTTGTTGCATTTCCTTATGATCTTTTTACATCATCTGTTTAGATAATATACATAATTTGAATGATACCATATTTAATTTGTGTGACCTCTTTTCATTTCCCCAGGTTGACTCTGTTTTATATATTTTCCAGCTTTCCATGATATGTATAGATAGCCAATTACATATCGTATGTTTGTTTTGTTTTGTTTTTTGATGCTTATTATCATCTAAATGCTGTATTTTGGGGGAGGGGAATGAAGCAGCAGTGTCCCATTAAATTATCAGGGGTTATGATGAAGTTGAATAGTCATTAATTGCCTGGAATTTTGGTTTTACAATTTTTATTTATTTAAAATTGCGAGTGGGGTGGGGAGGGGCAGTGGGAGAGAATTTTTTAAAAAATATTTATTTATTTATTATTTGAGAGAGATAGAGTGCAAGAATGGGCGGCAGGGTGGAAGGAGAGGCAGAGGGAGAGGGAGGGAGAGTCTCCATGCCCAGTGCAGAGCCTGACGCGGGGCCCGATCCCACAACCCCGAGATCACAACCCCAGCTGAAACCAAGAGTCTGATGCCCAACTGACTGAGCCACCCAGGCACCCTGAGATAAAGAATCTCAAGCAGACTCCATGCCCAACACTGGGCTCGATCTCATTACCCTGAGATCATGACCTGAGCCGAAACCAAGAGTCAGACCCTTAACTGACTGAGCCACCCAGGCACCCCGGTTTTGCAGTTTTTAAATAGACACTCTTCATTTCTTCTAGCTAATAACCTTTACTGTAGTATTTTTGGAATGAATGACAACAGTTTGCAATCATTTCAATCATTAAGAAAAAAGTATACAGAGGGTATTTCTTAGCCGTCTTACTGAGTTAGAAATATTCAGCTACTTGAGATTATATTTAACTCTTCTTTTTTTTCTGGCTCAAATTCTCACTTTCTATCCAAGGCAGAGGAGTCATGATAGTTGCCCAATCTTGGATCTGTTCAATGAAGAACTCTCTTTTTTTTTAAGGCATTTTTAAAGAATTGGATGAAACTTTACTTCTTTAAAGTAGTAAAAATGCAAAACATTGAAATAACGGTTAACAATCCAAATCTTCCTGATTATCATGCACTCTGATTTCCCTGTGTTAAAGCTAGAGACCAGGAATGCATAGCCTCCTACACCTCCATTTGTCATATTAGGGAAAAGAAAACCCTGCTTTCTCAAGTAACCAGAGATGGGTCTCACCCTCTTTCGTCCTGAAGGCAGAGAGTATTTGCTGAATGGAGCAACATTCAATTAAAATTAAATGGTTTCCTTAAAAATAAAATTGAGAGGGCACCTGGGTGGCTCAGTTGGTTAGGTGACTGCCTTCGGCTCAGGTCATGATCCCGGAGTCCCGGGATCGAGTCCCACATCAAGCTCCCTGCTCAGCGAGGAGCCTGCTTCTCCCTCTGACCCTCCCCCCTCTCATGTACTCTCTCTCTCTCATTCTCGCTCTCTCAAATAAATAAATAAATCTTTAAAAAAAATAAATAAAATTGAGAAAGAAGGCAGAAAGTTGATGGCCTTTGAGGCTGGTGGATGCCTTAAGGGGGTTTATAGTACTGTTACGTGTGTGCTGCAAATTTCCACAGTCAAAGAGCCAGGCAGAAAAAATGAGTAATGCTTTTGAGGAGCAAAGAGGTTAAATAACCTGCACCTGTGGGTATTGCACACCAGTCTAAACTGGCTGCGTCAGAATCACCTGGGCATTTGTTAGAAATCTCCTGTCTGTAATCTCAGCCTAGATGTACTGAACAGAATCTACAAGGAGGGTGTGCCTAGGAATCTGCCATTTTAACAAACTCTCCAGATGATTTTGATGCGTGGTCAAATATGAGTATCATGCATGGAACCACAGCATGGGAGCACGTTGGCAAGATGAGATTTTCCTGCTCTTTTTCTCTCATTGAAGGTAAAATATAGATATGTCCCTTCTCCCTCATTTGCTCAACAAACATTTTTCAGGGTCTTATTATGTGCCAGTCTGTGTGCTAGGTGCCAGGGAAGTAAGGGTTTATGTAAGAGTTCTTGCCTTCATGGGAATTACAGTCTGATGAGCAGAGACAGGTATCTTGAAACTTGAGGGAAAGAGATACGGCAGGGTAGCGGCAGGGTAATAGTCTGATGAGCAGAGACAGGTATCTTGAAACTTGAGGGAAAGAGATACGGCAGGGTAGTGGGAACCAGGGGCTCACCTTTTTTCCCATTGCACTAACATACCAAACCAAACCAAGATCCTTCTCCATCCCCCTACTCCAATAACCCTCCCTCGAAGAGGTATCTAAGCCCCAAACAAGTTACGAGTAATAACTCCAAGAAAACATTCCCCGTATTAGATCAGTCCAGTGCTATTTCTAACCTTAAAAGAAATTTGAACGTCTCATCATGTGCTATGCTTTATTTTATTTTATTTATTTTTTAAAAATTTATTTTTTAATCTCGGAGGAGGAGAGAGGGACCCTGAGATCATGACCTGAGCCGAAATCAAAAGTCAGACGCTTAACCAACTGACCCATCCAGGCACCCCTCGTGTGCTTTGCTTTAAAAAGTTATTTGTTATAGAAAATTACAAGCATATACAGTATAGAACAGTATATTAAACCACTGTGTACCCAATCCCCAACTTCAGCCATTTTTATTACATAGCCAAACTTTTCTCATCTGAACTTTCACTGTTTCTTCGCACCCTGGATTACTTTCATTATATCATTTCACATGGAAATATTCCACTATGTATCTCTAAAAGATATGGGCTCTTTTTTCAGACATAACCACAATGTCAGAATATCTAAAACAGGAATTCCTCCATATCATCAAATATTCAATCAGTGTTCACATTTCCCCTATTGTCTTATAAAGTTTTTGTATCGTTTAAATCAGGATCCGAATAAATTCCATTCAGTTGGCTGATGTATCTCTTAAGTAACTTTGTCTCTTAATCTTTCTTTCCTTGCAGGTTTTGTTGTTGTTACTGAAGAAATCAGATTTGTCCTATAGTTTCTCCCAGTCTAGACTTTCCTGATTGCCTCCCTCTGGTGGCATCTGCATTCTCTGTAAACCAGTGGTTAAGATCTGGAGGCTCTATTACTCCAGTTTGATTCTTTATGCACGTTGTAGTTACACTTTGGACCATGTGTCTGATGTGCCAGGTGTAAACCGTTGGTGAGAAAGGGTGAGGAGCCATAGTAAGGATTGGTGTTAATGGTGGCAAACCATCACCAGTGAGTAAGAGGGAAGAAAGTAAACATTTATTAATCGCCCACTGTATACAGCCACAGGGCCTGGTGCTTTCCATATGCTCTCACATAAATGCAAGTGCTACGTTGTGTATGGGGGATTAGTTCCATTTTCACATGTGGAAATTCTGGTGCAGAGAGTTCATAACCTGCCTGTTTCTTGCAGATGGCGGGTGGAGTCAGATACGAGCAAGAGTCTGTTTGTCTTAAAGTGTGTCATTCTCTTGCCTCTGTACACACGGGGATGCAGGGCCAAGTAGGCATGGTAAATGAGTACAGCTGACCCAACACTGAAAAACGAAAGAACGAGAAAAGCAATAGCCCTAGGATGAGGCTAGGGGGCGCTCTCTTTGGCCTCAGTGTCAGGGCGTGGAGAGGACTGTAGGGAGGAGCCCCTACTCAGCTCCAGTCTTGATGTCATGCAGGTATGTGGACCCAGTGTTGCCAGATCTTTTGAGTTTTCTGAAGTCAAGTATCTGAATTTCTATAAAAAAGCTCTAGATCTAAAAATGCTAGCTGCTAATTCAGATTTTAAAAAACACTACCTAGGACAACATCCTGGGCCAAACCAAACCAGCGTGCAGCCTGCCACCCCCGTCCCACCTCAGAGGTATGTCAGCTGAAGACTGTGCTGATGACCAAGGCAGTTAACTGTCACAGGGAGGTGTTGCCCCTGAAATTAGAGAAGGGGCCAAGACATCAAGTGACAATGAACCAAATCTTCAAAAGGTGACAGAGCATTTAGATACGTCAAGGAAAAAGCCAATTTCTGAAGTCTGAACAGATCAGACCTTGACAAAGGAACAGCGTTCCTCACGTACCTTTTCTCATCCTCTTGAGGACTGAGTCCTTGCTGTGTTCCGGATGGTATTCTGAATAGTTGATACATATTTGCAAATTTCAGCTCATTTTCGCCTCACCACAGCCCCGTCATGGAAAGGTGACAGGGGTCTGAGATTCGAACCTAGGTTGACTCCAAAGCCTGCTTACTTACTACTCTGTGTGGTCTTTCTTCTGTGAAATAGCTCCTCATTCAAGGCACTGAGCATTAGAAACTGGAATTCCCTGGCTGTGGGCTCCCAAAGCCTTATGCTCTACTATCTTGAGCTTTCAACAAAACACTTAGTAGGATCTTTCTTTCTTTGAGGCAGAGCTTGAGGACCCTTTTTTTAAACACTTTTTTTTAAAGATTTTATTTATTCATTTGAGACACAGATACAGAGAGAGAGAGAGAGAGAGAGAGAGCATGAGCAGGGGGAGAGGCAGAGGGAGAGGGAGAAGCAGGCTCCCCACTGAGCCAGGAGCCCGATGTGGGGCTCGATCCCAGGACCTTGGGATCATGACCTGAGCTGAAGGCAGATGCTTAACCATCTGAGCCACCCAGGCACCCTTTGAGGACCCTTTCATCGGTTTCAGTTAGCATTTACATCCAATTTCTAGTTAGATAATTCCTTTCCCAAACACCTTATACATTCTTTACAATCCCAACAGTAGATCTATGACAGAAAAACCAGTTCATGACTACCCTTTATCCTGTTTTCACTTCAGCAGGAATGTCAATAATTAAATGAATTTATCAATAAATAGTATAACGTAATGTCTCCCTGACTTTTCTGGAAGCTGGTAATTCACACACCCTGGATTTAAGCTTACCCGGTCCGCTTGGTAAAACTGGGAGCTTGCAGAGTAAGGAAGCCTTGTTGGACATTTGGGTTTCATTTTTGTGTGCAAGTAAAAGCACTTTGTCACAGTTCTTTGCAAGACAGTTAATAAGCCTCTAGCTTATAGAGACAGTCATTTTCTTCCTCTCAGGCAATTGAAGGCTTTCTTCTTATTGGGTAAGGTGACTGATGAGGGACAGACCCTCGGGAGCTTCACGGAGATAAAAGGGCAAGACGGTTTGGCAGTCAGGCAAAGAAAACCCCTGCTCGACTCAGGCTGAGAGCATTCATGCCCTGCAATAACAACTCACTGGACTTGAGGACAAAGACCTTCTCTCGCTTGCGGCTTCCTTCCTCCTTGTCTAGACATTCTGTAAGTGGTCTCCTAGTTACCGGGGTACCATGCTCCAGCCCTGCACGCCTGCACCCCGCCTGCAGTCACCAGCCAGAGCGTGAAGATGCAGCCTCTGTGCAGGGAGCCCCGGGGATGCTTGAACATCTTGTTCCCATGAGGAGCTGCGACTCCTGAAAGAAGCTTCATAAGGAGGACAGTGGTGGTTAGAAACAGCGTAGGGGGACGTCACCACAACGGACAGCACCATCTCTAAAGCTGTGGGGTTGCGGTTCCCCTGCCTCTAGCCATATGTGGCTATTTAAATAAAAAAAATTTTTTTTAAGTGTGGTGAAATTCACATAACATAAATTTATCATCTTAACGACAATTTTTAAGTACACAGTTTAGTTTTGTTAAGTATATTCACATTGTTGTGCAACCAACCTCCAGAACTTTTTTGGCTTGCAAAGCTGAAACTCTGTCCCCATTAAACAACAATGCCCATTCCCCCTCCCCACCCCGGCCCCTGGCAACCACCTTTGTACTTTCTGTCTCTATGAATGTGACTACTCTAGGAGCCTCATAGAAGTGAGATTATACAGTATTTGTTTTTGTGTGGTTGGCTTATTTCACTTAGTATAATGTTGGCTCTTTAATTTTAAATTAATTAAAAATTCAGCTCCTCATGTGCACTAGCCATATTTGAAGTACTCAGTAGCCCCATCAGGCTAGTGGCCACTGTATTGGACAGCACAGACAAAGAATATTTCCATTATTGAAGAAATTTCTCGTGGACAGGGCTCATCTAAAGGAAGCCGGGCGGCTTATACAGAGATGTGGCTGGAGGCGGGGGCTGGGAGAAGGAATTTTTCTTACCATTCCAGCTGGTGAATAATCTGACTCCTTTTCTCCACCACAGAAACAATACTGGCTACCTGATGTTTTAATAATTGCCACTCACATCCTTCTCCCAGCCTCCAGTCTTCCAGCAGCATAGAACGTGAAAAATAATCCAGTTTGAGAAAATATACAGTACAGGTTACAGATGAATGTACTTTAAAGTATTCTTAGCAAGTACATCTTAGGAAGTGTCTGTCAGTTTAACCATCTACGGAAGTTCAATTGGAGTGTTTCATTAATGGGAACTATTAGTTTATCGCTAACTTGGCAAGAATCCTAATTGGTATTTATCACAAAGAAGCCTTATTCAGTAGACCTACCCTTTAAGCTGTTGCTTTTAAAGATTTTTGCATGAGACCCACAGTAAGAGAGATGTTGTATCTCAACCCAGCGCATGCACACGCTTATATGTGTATATGTATATACCCGAACTTAAAGTTTCTTGTAACAACACTTACCCTTATTAAGTGTGATGCATATATCCTTTTATTAAAAAGATGCTTGCCTATTCAAAAAAAACCGCTGATCCTATCCACTAAAATGATTTCGTAACCCTCAAAAGGGCCACAACGTGCAGTTTGGAAAACACGGTTTTAAATCCACCTAGGTTCCATTTCAGGCCTGGAGTGTAATGCTGCTCCCCATCCCCTCTTCAGGTCCCCATGACTCAGAAAATGGCTTATGAATTACATCTCAAAACAAGCAAGTTTTTGTTTTGGTTTTTTTTCTTTTAAGATTTTTATTTATTTGAGAGAGAGCCAGAGAGCGCAAGAGAGAGCACGAGCAATGGCAGGGCGGGTGAGAAGCAGTCTCCCCGCTGAGCCGGGGCCCAGGACCCCAGGATCATGACCTAAGCTGAAGGCAGACGCTTAAATGACTGAGCCACCCAGGTGCTCCAAAACAAGGAAGTTTTTTAATAAGCCATCAATCATAGCTTTATTTCTGAGTGAGTTCTGTGTACTCATTTTAATGCTGGTTTAAGTAGAGAGTATTATGATAGAAAATCTGTTATCAAATGGTCATACTGTGTTTTCCAAAGCCAAATATAAACAGTGAACACTTTTTCATGCAGTAAGTTTCTATATTAGCATGTGCGTTTGGGAGCTCATTGAATTTTAGCTTACTTTTCTTTGTAGAGGAGAATATTGCATCATAATACTATATCAGGTTACTGAGGGAAAGGGGGGAAAAAGATCTTAGTTTCTGGTGTCATGCATGAACAATTTAATAATTTATAAAAATCTTGTAAACAAAGATTTCAAAATGCATGTTTTATACAGTATATAGATGTGTCAACTTGTCAGATTTCTTTTTTCTTTTGTAGTGTAACTATCTGGTATGGTAACTAGTATTTTGACAGATAATAGGAACAAAATGGAGTTTCCCTGAATCACTTTCAGAAGCATTGCATCTTGGGGTCAGCAGAGAATTGACTTCCTGAAGGGCCTATTTTTTTTTCACCTTAATAGAGGAGATAGCACTGTAAGAGGCCTGCCCGCCCTTTGTGTGCATAATAGTAATGAAAATTACTCCTTGAGCAACACTGAAGTAGGCAGGCTGTAGAAAAAAGTAGAAGAAAGTATCAGAGAATAACTGTAACAATGCTGAATAAAAAATTTCATCCTTGGGGCTGAGGGGTGGACAAAATGACTGAAGGTGGCCAAAAGGCACAAAATTCCGCTTACAAAATAAGTAAGTCTTGGGGATGTCATGTACTGCATGGTGACTATAGTTAATAGTACTATATTGCATATTTGAAACTTGCTAACGGAGTAGATCTTAAAAGTTCTCATCACAAGCAAAATCATTCTATAACTATGTGTGGTGATGGATGTTAACTAGACATACTGTGATCATTTTGCAATGTATCCAAATGCTGAATCAGTGTATCCAAATACTGAATCATTATGCCCCTGAAGCTAATATAATGTATGTCAGTTAGACCTCAATAACAAGTGTCATCCTAACTATAACTCATAAGAATTGGCCAGTTTTTTTTTATTTTTTAAAGATTTTATTTATTTATTTGAGAGAGAGAGAATGAGAGATAGAGAGCACGAGAGGGAAGAGGGTCAGAGGGAGAAGCAGACTCCCTGCCGAGCAGGGAGCCCGATGTGGGACTCGATCCCGGGACTCCAGGATCATGACCTGAGCGGAAGGCAGTCACTTAACCAACTGAGCCACCAAAATAAAAAAAAAAAAGAATTGGCCAGTTTTGAAACTTTAGATGTATCAGGACATAGAAAGTAGAGCCAAAGTGTTTTCTTTAAAATAAAATTCCAGGGGCCTGGCTGTGTCAGTTGGTTGAGTGTCTGACTCTTGATTTCAGGTCAGGTCATGATCTCAAGGTCGTGGGATCCAGCCCCTCGTTGGGCTTCGCTCTCAGCAGGGAGTCTGCTTGAGGATTCTCTCTCTTCCTCTCTCTCTCTGCCCCTCCCTCCCTCTCTCTCTCTGTCAAATAAAGAAATCTTAAAAAAAAATTCCCAAATTGTTGCTATCCACTACGTTTATTTAAAAAAAATCATTTTTGTGTTTATGTAAGTATAAATACTTGTAGGGAAATTGGAAATCAAAGGAAAATATGAAAAAATTAGAATTCAGTGGTCAGGCTACCACTGTTAATATTTTGGGCACATTTCCTTTTCTATGTGTATTTTTACATAATTAAAGTAATTCATTTTGGATCTTCCTCCCCAGTCATTTCTCCGTGCCATTAAAAATTCTTTGCAAACGTTTTTAATGGTTTTATAGCATTGATGTAGCATGAGTTTTTAAGCTATTACTCTGATGCTGGACAATTAGGTTTCAGTTTTCCACCTGTATAAATACCACTGTGATAAACATTTTTGTGCATGAAACTTGTCCGTGTTCCTGATCTTTTCTTAGGGTAGATACATAGAAATACAATTACTTGTTGACCCCTTCATTTACATCTAATGAGCTGTCTCTTCTCTCTCAAAGCTGCCTTCTTTGAAAAGTTGTCTATGTGCACCGGCCCCAGCCCCTACCTAACACTTGACTTAAAAGCCTTCAGTGGGGTAGACCTCCATGTCTATCACGGAATAGACACTACAACCCCTGCCGTGGTCTGCGAGGCTTAACGTGGACCGGCTTGTCTACCTGCTTCTCTAGCCTCTTCCCCATTCTCTCTGGCCTCAGCTGCATTGGCTTTTTGATTTATTGGCTGCTTGCCCTTCCTCCAGCCACAGGACCTTCAAAGCTGCTTATTGTACCTCTGAAACAGTCTCCCTCCCCTGGCCATTTCTTCTTTGTGCAGGAGGAGGTGAGATGTCCACTTAGAGGAGGTAGGTGGAGGTTTGACGAGAAGTGAAGGTCTCAAAAGTTCATTCAGGAGGTAAAGAGTGGAATTGACTGGAGAGGTACCCCCAAGATTTCCAGGCAGCGATGAGGAACATGCTCATGGTGTATTCAGAGTTAGGAATATGAGACTCACATCAAGAGAAATGGAATTGGCATCCAGGGCTATGCTTACCTTTAGCTTTTGGAGAAAAGAGCTTGCTTAAACTCAGTCCACCTGGTGAGTTAGTAGCTACTTCCTAACATTTGTTTTCAGTCTTCTGGAAGTGTACTACCTCCTCTTTGCTAATTCAGTTTATATAGATGGTAGCATATTTTGTCATTAGAATATGTGGAGGGCTTCACAAAGAAACACTTTGGGGATTATTGGAAGGCTTCATGTGAAAATCTTCATTTCTGGGTTTATTGGGAAGTTGTAATGCTGTTCTGTCCAATAGCATTCCTACTACCTATGTGTGGCTAATTAAATTTAAACTAGTTACAGTTTGTAATAAAAATTTAGTTCCTTAATTATAACTATACTTTGATAGCTGCATGAGGCTAATGGCCACCATATTGGTCAGTGGAGATCGAACATTTCCATCAAGGTAGAAAGTTCTTTGGGACAGCACTGATCTAGAGAGTAGAAAAGGATCCAGCTAAGTCATCTCTGAGGCTAGTCAGTGTCTAGAATGGTGATCCAGGAAAAATAAAGGGACAATTATCCTTGGCTAGTTTGCTACTGGATCTGTTACACAGTTTGCTGGTTCATTTAGCATTAAAAAAAATAGACATTAAAATTCTGCTCCCTTCTGGTATTCCCAGTCTTTCACAAGATGCAATGGAAAAGCCAGCCTCTCTGGGCCCACATACCCCTGGGCTTCTATTGCCTACATCCAGATCATGATCACGTGATTCATATGACTTGCTAACCAGGCAGATGTCCTGGCTGAAGAACAGAATAGGTGCTCGTCAAAAACCCTGTGAGTTTTATTTATTTTTTATAGATGTATCTCATAAATGCGAGACCAGTGGATTGTTACTATTTTTAAGGGCCAAGTAAAGTAAGGTTCTGCTCATAGATGAGACACCAGCACTTTTGAAATGACCCAGTGTTGGAGAAGGAAGGGAAGTTCTATCACACAGGGGAGGCAGACAGACACAGGTGAATGTACCCTTTCTCCACCTTATTGTCTGGATTTTCACTTTATCTCGCTCAGCCAGCAATTCTTTCCATCCTCAAATTCTAGAAACTCGCTATTAATGCATTTTATCTTATAATGATTCTAGGTTTTTCTTACACATACAGGGTCTTGGTTGATCGCTTCCTACCCCTCAAGTCTGAAGATAATGGTGTTTTTGTGGAAATAGAAAAGGATAATGGGAGAAGGAACTGGAGTTTCTTTATCTTCCTGCCTTTTCTTTCTCACAAAGGGCAGGGAGAGATTTTTCTGAGCTGAGGGGGGGAGTGATTTTCAGAGCTATGGGCTCCCCTGCTTCTCAGGACCCTGGGAGGGGCCCGCCCTGCACAATGTTTGTGTGCAGGGACAGACTGATGTGAAGCAGCGTGGACGCAGACATAGCAATAGGGCCCCTCAAAAAGATGGTTCCAAACTCAGAATGATAACTGCTCCAGTTATGAGTGAGATGGTTTTGGTTGCCTGCCCTGTAGAAATGTTGAGATGCTGCTCTGTTTGAACAGTCTAAACCCAAATAGAATATCTTATACTCATGTAGCCTCCACAGTTTGCAAAATCTGTTCTCAAGCATTATGTCATCTGATATTGATGATAAACTTACGGGCTGGGGCCAAACATTTGCCAAAGAGAAAACCTAGGCGCAGAGAGGTGAAGAGACTTGCTCAGGGTCACACAGTAGTAGGTGGTGAGGCTGTTTTGAATCCCAGTGGCTTTGCTGAGAATGTTGCTTTCCTTCTCATTCATATTTTGGAATCGTAAAATAAAACACACCTAAGTCGGATAACTGAGGACACAAATATGATATTTGGTTTAATAGATAATTTTGTTGACTGCCCATAAATATGGGGGTTGGGAAAGGGGCTGCTGTAGTTGGGTGGTCGGGCCCTGCCCTCAGGGATCTTTATTTGAAACATTTGAAGCAGTACATTTACAAGAAACGAAATGCACACATCCTAGAACAAACTGGATGCTTTAGTGCATATAGATGCTGAGAAAATGACAGATTCCTTTATAGAAGGCGTCCTGAAAGAAAGGGATTTTGAATCAGATCCTGAAGGTTATGCACAGGCTACGGGCAGGGCATTCTAGCCAGGTACAGAGGCATGGTTGGCTTCAGTTTTAAGAAAGAAGAAAAAAGCACTTGTTTATTATTTTTTGAAAATCTACCCTGCAGAAGACCTTGTGTATAGCTGGGTTTACAGTGGTGTACAAAAAGACATGGTCCTCCCCTTTCATAAACTTAGACTTTGGGGAAAGACCAAGTATTGATTGTTGGTAATAAAATCATTACACAAATATTTCCGATTGAGATTTGCTATAAAGGAAAAAGGTGGGATTCTATGAGAGCATACAGTCTGGTAACATAAATTCAACTGATGTTTGAGCTGGTACATGAAGGAGTAGAAGTTAACTAGGAAAAATGGTTTTGGTATAGGGAACAGAGAGAGGAGTGCTCAGAGAGAGAAGTGAAGCATGTGCAAAGGCCCTGTGAGGGATCAGAGGGGCTGGAAAAAGGCCTGGTTGCTGCAGTTGAGAGTGCAGAATGGTAAGTGGCAGGAGGTGAGGCTGGGGAGGAGGCAGAGCTTGGTCAATTTTGGTCTTATTAAGAACCATGGGGAACTCTGAAGGATTTTAAGCAGAGTGACAAGACTAACATGATCAAACCTTTCTTTTAAAAAGATCGCTTTGGCTGCCATGTGCCAGTGTTTTGGAGGGGGATTAATAGTGAGTATGCAGTAACCCCTTAAGAGACTGCCATGGGGATCCAGGCTAGACACGGCGGCTTGGTGTGGAGTGGTGGTAGTGGAGATGGGGAGAAGTGGCAAGTTTCCAAAGGGATTTAGGAAATCAAGTCTACAGGTGGAATTTGGTGGTATGCTAGGTAACAGAGAAGTGGATGATAAAGATAGTTTTTGAGTTCCGGATGTTTGGGAGAGAAGATGAAATCAGCTTTGGGTATCAGGAAGGCATTTGGATCTATGGGTCCAGAGCTCCAGGAGAGAACTGAGCTAGCATTGACTGTGTAGGTCACAGCCACATGAGTGACCAGTGGGCATGGATGAGCTCTCCCAGAGAGAAAGGAACGTGAAATGAGGAAGGAGGAGTAAAGCAGTGAGGAAACTCGGTGGCCACGTCGAAGAGAACGAGCCAGCCCAGGAGCACTGAAGAGGTTGGAGGAAAACCAAGAGATCCCTGAGCATCGTGTCATTGAGGTAGAGCAAAAATATATAAAATAGGGGGAGTATCTTTCACTTTCTCTCTAGACCCATTTCCCCATCACTACCCCCAAATCCATTAGGTGGAAGCCACACAAACTCTAGTCCGAGACTCTTGCGTGGGACACTGTTACAAGTGTATTTTATTTATTTTTCTATTACTGTGACAGATTGCAGTCTGTTTGTGTTTTCTGCCGGGAACAGTAACCTCCTTTCTTTTCTCCTACATCATTGAGCTTTTGGCTGCCCTGACTGCAGTTTGTGGCAAAACCTGAGCTCGTTTACTCCCATGGAGTACTGAACACTATCTGGTCTCGGTGGCTCTGTAATTCTACTCCGGGCGCCCAGCTTCATGTGCCAGCTGGCATCTCTCTTTTTTTAAAATTTTTTTAAAGATTTTATTTATTTATTTGACACAGAGAGAGCAAGCGAGAGCAGGAACACAAGCAGGGGGAGTGGGAGAGCGAGAAGCAGGCTTCCTGTGGAGCCAGGGAGCCAGATGCGGGGCTCGATCCCAGGACCCTGGGATCATGACCTGAGCCGAAGTCAGACGCTCAACCATCTGAGCCCCCCAGGCGCCCCCCAGCTGGCTTCTCTTAATGCGCTAGCTGCACAGAGATCAATATGAAGACGATGTTCACTGGTGCAATGTGTTTGAAGAACTCACTATTGGATGTCCCACGTCACGGCTGCTTCCAGGCCGTCCCTGGCATTCTCTCTCTCTTTGCAGGATGGCTGCCCCTCCTCCAAGTTACTGTTTCGTGGCCTTCCCACCGCGTGCTAAGGATGGGCTGGTGGTGTTTGGGAAAAATTCGGCTCGGCCCAGGGATGAAGTTCAGGAGGTCATGTATTTCTCAGCTGCTGATCATGAACCCGAGAGCAAGGTTGAGGTAAGCCCCGTTTACAGTCTCTCCTTGGCGCTCATTCCCTTCCTCCGGCTTGGCCCAGCGCACCTCTCCCTAAGTCGGCTCACCGGCCAGAACTGGCATGTCGGTTCTGTTGATTCCTGAGCCCACGTAGGTTTGTTCACGGCCTTAAAAACAGGATCACATGGGGAATAATACTACTTGTGGCTATAGCCCTTGTTTTATAATTAAGTAAAATGTTAACATGGTTCAAAGTCAAATGTACAAAATAAGGTGTTTCGTAGAAGTCTGGTATCTAGCTTTATCTCATTTACTCTACTTACTTTTCTCTCTGTAGATAGATGTTCCATGTTTTGAAAGTTCTTTTGGTTTGTCCTTCCATTTAAAGAGTTACCTCTGTATGTAATAAACTATACACACACACACACATTTATCCCATTTCCTTTTCTTAGATGAATGGTGGTGTGCCATGTACACGTTTGTCCACTTTGCTTTTTTCAACTTAAAACATATCTTAGAGATCACTCCATATGGTAAATAGAGGTACTATTCTTCATTCCTCATTTAGAGCTACAGAGTGTTCCATTCTATGGATGTATCATGGTTTAATCAGTCCCACGTTGCTGGACATTTGGGTTGTTTTCCAGTCTTTTGTTATTACAGATATGTTGTATTTTGAAGGGACTGATAGCCCGGTGTATCTGTTACAATATCTGGCCTTGGTTTATGTAATGTATCATGTTAAAAAATTATCCATCAATTCCTATTCTGAGTGCTTACAAATCAGTTTTTGTCAGTCCTTCTCTGGGATAGATACCTAAAATGGGATTGTTGGATCACAGAGTAAATAAGTGTGCAATTTTTTGGATATTATCTTATTTCCTCACACAGGTGGTGTACTTTTGCATTTCTACTAACAATGGAACAATGCCTGTTTTTCCGTATTCCCAGAGTGTACTGTCAGACTTTTGTGATGGCTATTTTATGTCAATTCTATAGTCTGCTATTTTACTAAATTCTTTCATTGGTTGTGTCAGCTTTTATCATTGATCCTTTTGGGTTTTCCAGGTTTGTTGTTATCAACACGTGCAAACAGAGATAGTCTGATTGTTCTTACATCTCTGTTTTCTTGTCTGATTGGCCGATAGCTTGGATTCAGTGTTAATATTTAGTGGTGGTAGTGGTTATCTTTGTCTTGTTCCTAACCTGAGTGGGGTAGCCTCTAGTGATTCTCCAGTCACTCAGATATTGGCTTTAGGACTGAGACTTATATAGTTTTATCATGTTAAAAGTATACATCAATTTTTACTTTTTGTGGTTAAAAAAAAAACCCTCAAGAATAGGTGTTAAATTTTGTTAAAGGTTTTTTTTTTTTTTTTTTAGTGAGATGGAGATAATCATTTGATTTTTTTTCTTTCAATTTATCTGATAAATTGAACCATCTTTGCATTCATGGAATAAACTTCTTGGTTATGGTGTATTTATTTGTGTGTGTGTGTTTCAATGGTAGTTGTTTGTTAAAGGATGAAGAATATAGAGAAAAAAATTGGGGGTGGGTAAATTAATGAGCCCTTTCCACTGATGTAAACCTCTATTCATTGGTGTTCTATACTTTCTAAGATAAACTGATTTTTTTCTGGTAATTGTGCTAAGTTTTAAAAGGGTATTCATCAACGTGTGTTTTATTTTCTTATCTGAATCTTTATCTGTTTCAGTCTTTTAAAGGCAACTAAGCAGCACCAAAGAGCAAGAGCTCTGTAAGGAGCTGCTGACGTTAGGTGGATTGAGCAGAGGCGGTGACACAGCCAGGCAGCACGGAGTATGACTTGGCATATGGATTGTGTGCGGTTGGGGCAGTGACAGCCTGTCTCCCGTAGGACTTTCTCAGAACCACTCTCCTCTCGTGTTGCACCACTAACTGGGTCCGAGCCCCTAAACTTCAGGACTTTTCTTTTGTAGAGGCAGAGAAGAGTGCTAGGTCTCTGGTGATCATGCTAGGTTTTATTTTATTTATTTTATTTTATTTATTTATTAATGTTGTAAGCAACGCCTAAATACATGTTTTTTAAGATTTTATTTATTTACTTGAGAGAGAGAGAAAGAGAGTGAGCACAAGCGGGGTGAGGGGCAGAGGGAGAAGCAGACTCCCTGCTGAGCAGGGAGCCCGCCACGGGACTCGATCCCACGACCCTGGGATCATGACCTGAGCAGAAGACAGACACTTAACCGACTGAGCCACCCAGGTGCTCGATCATGCTGCTTTTTAAATGGGTATTCATTAATATTTCAATGTCCATGTTGTTTGGATTTGAATGTTTCTCTCTTCACAGAACCAAGTGCACTGGGCATAGGTGAAGTTTGCAGGTTTGAGTTATTTCGACTTTCCCTGTCTGTCTTCCCTTAATGTTGCTTTTTTTCAGAGTCATAGCGACTGAAACAATACTTTGATTTTCATGTGGGCAGATTTAATTTCCCAAAGATAGCTGCAGCCAATCCCATCCTACATGCACTTCTTACAGTGTGATGAACACTCCTCCGTGGAGAGGTGAGGGTTATGCCCCCACCCCCTCCCATGAATCTTGGTGAGGGCTTGTGTTTGCTCTGACCCGTGTAGCCTGGTGGAAATGATGCGATGTGACCTCCAGGGCTGGGTCCTAAAGGAATTCAGCACGGAGTCTCTCACTCTCGGGATCTGACCCTAAGCATCCAGGCACTATGCTGGAAGGAACCCAAACCAGCCCACATATGAAGAACATAGGGAGGGGCCCACATGGACAGGCACCGAAGTCCCTCAGCCAACAACCAGTGTCAACCCATAGCCAACTGCCGGATGTGTGAGTGAATGGCCCTTCAGACAATTCCAGGCCTCAGACACTGTGGAGTGGAGACATGCCATCTCTGTGGCGCCCTGTCCAAACTCCTGAGCCGCCGAATTCATGAGCATAATACATGGTTGTTTTACACCACTAAATTTTGGGGTCACTTGTTAGTAGCCATAGTGACCACAGCATCATACAAAAGCCATTTATAAATATGTCTGAAATAGATATTTTAGAAAAACGTGTTTTCTTTTGGGAGGGATAGGCTAAATAACTCAGTATTTTACTTTCACAGGTAGTCAGGGTAGAAAATAGACTAGGTTTCTTTCACTTGTTAACCCATGTTATATTATCACTCCCCTACACTGGGGAGGTTCAATGACGTCTCCTGGCATAAATAAGTGCAGTTTGATACCTACTGGAATTCGTTTCCAAGGCAACCTGACCTCCTTTCTGAGTTGCCTATACCTGTGTTTGGAGCTGCCTCTGTACATTTCCACATCCGTATTCTGCAGGTAATAAAATAGCGTCACAGGTCAAAGACCAGATTCATTTTCCCCATCTCGTTTGTTCTCCTGCCTCTGTCAGCACCATTGTCTGCCACATAGTTTAATCTAGAAACCAGAGGAAAACTTTGACCCTCATTTTCCCACACATCCCTGGATGCATGAGGACGGCTGCCACCAAGTCCTGTTGCTTCCTGTCTCCTCCCAGGGCCCCTGCTCGTTCAGAACCACCCCCGTCTCCCTTCCGCTATCATCTGCTTATTGGTCGCTGGCTCTCTTTTTCGTAGAACCTTCAGCCTGCGGGGTCACCAGAATTTTCAGAGCACAGCTCTGTCACTGCCTTGTTTAAAAATGGTTGTGTTTACAGGAGGAGAGTCCGGGCTGATTTGTGTGCCATTCAGAACCCGTCCTGACTGGCACCGGGCTCCTTTTTCCTTTCTCTTTTTTAAAAATTGATAGGCTTCTGGGGCGCCTGGGTGGCTCAGTTGTTAAGCATCTGCCTTCGGCTCAGGTCATGATCCCGGGATCCTGGGATCGAGCCCCGCATCGGGCTCCCTGCTCCGGGGGACGCCTGCTTCTCCGTCTCCCTCTGCCCCTGCTTGTGTTCCCTCTCTCGCTGTGTCTCTCTCTGTCAAATAAATAAATAAATAAAATCTTTACAAAAATGTTTGACAGGCCTTTTTTTTTAACGCAGTTTTATGTTTACAGAAAAATGAGCAGAAAGTACAGGGAGTTCCCATATTAACCCTTCATCCTGAGGCCTCCCAGCTTTACCTTTTATTAACATGTGGCATTAATGTGGTACATTTGTTACAATCCATGAGCCAACCTTGATACATTATTATTAACTAAAATCCATCATTTACATTAGGGTCAGCTTTCTGTGTTGTATATTTTAATGGATTTTGACAGATGTATATAATGACATGTATCCACCCTTATAGCATCGTACGCAATAGTTTCTCTGCCCTAAAAATCCTCTGTGCTCTTCCTATTCATTTATCTCTTCCTAACCCCTGGGAACCCCTCATCTTTTCACTGTCTCTATGGTGTTTGCCTTTTCCAGAACATCATGGAGTTGGAATCCTATAGCGGGTAGCCTTTTCAGACTGGATTCTTTCACTTAGTAGTTATGTTTTCAGAGTTCATCCATATCTTTTCCGGGTTGGTAGTGCATTTCTTTTTAGTGCTGAAAAATATCCCACTGTCTGGATGAACCACAGTTTAGTTTTCCGTTCACCTATTAAAGGACATCTTGGTTGCTTCCAAGATTTGGCAATTATGAACCAAGTTGCTGTAAACATTTGTGTGCAGGTTTTTTTTTTCTTCTGGCTTTCTTTTTGGTTTGTTGTTTTGTTTTGTTTCTTAGCCCTGCTTCCCTCCTACGTGCAGGTCTTTGTATGGACATAGTTATTAACTCATTTGGAATACTTTTAAAAAGTAAAGATGCTTTTAAATGTAATTTTACATTGTGAATAGGTGATGTATTCATTTGGTTCAAAGATTAAGTGATATTGAAAAGATTTACTGTGAACAGTCTTACTCCCCCTTATTGCTGTTCACTCTGGTTCCCATCCCATATAACCCTTCTTATTAATTTTTTGCACATCCTTCTAGTGTTTTATGCAAATGCAAACAAATATGAATACTTAGCCTTATTTTCTCACTTTTTTCATGAAAGTAACACATCATATATACTATTCTGAAACTTGATTTTTTAAATAGAAAATTTCAAACTCACGAAAAAGGTCTACAATGTTTTTTTTGTTTAACAATATTTTCTAAAGATATTTTCTACATCTGTACACAGAGATTGTCCTTATTATTATTTTTTACAGATGCACAGTAGTCCATTGTAGAGCTATCCCATAATTTTTCAGTCAGTCCTCTGTTGGTAGACACTGGGACTGTTTGCTAGTCCAGAAAGTCAGCCCTGAAGAACCTTGAACATGAGTCATCCTGCACCCGTGCAAGTATAGTCGCTAGATACACTTCCAGATGCAGGATCGCTGGGTCATGGGGTAAAGTTTTTGTACTAATTGCCCTCCGTAGGGTTGTACAATTTCCCGCTTACTTTTCTAACCTCATTCTTAATTTTCCTCTCTCAGCTTGTACCATAGGTTCCAGCTACACTGAGCTGCTCATCATTTCTTGAATAAATAACACACTTGCATTTCTCTGTGCTTTTGTTCATTCTGTCCTTTGCTAAGAAGGACCCTCCTCTCCCCTCTTCTCATCTACTTGGTGGACTCTTAGGCATCCTTCAAGGCCTAAATACCAATATCCTCACCTCCCTCTAGTCTGTCCTCCCCCTGCCCCCCCCTTTTTTTAAGATCTATTCATTTATTTTAGAGAGAGAGAACGGGAGCATAAGGGGAGAGGCAGAGGGAGAGAATCTTCAAGCAGACTCCCTGCTGAATGTGGAGCCTGACTTGGGGCTCTATCTCATGACCTGTGAGATCGTGACCTGAGCCAAAAACAAGAGTCGGATGCTTAAGTGACTAAACCACCCAGGTGCCCTCAAACTGCCCTCCTTCTAGGAACATGTAGTACTTTATGCATGTTCTGCCATTATAAATCAATGGAAATTTACAGTTGCCTGAAACCAGTGGAATGAATCTGGCCCCAGATGCAGAGGTCCTGGCTTCCAGTCTTGCTGTCCCCATTTCCTGCACCTTGGGTCTTTGAGCCTCTTTGAGACTCAGTTTACTCATTTGCCAGATGGTGATCATAAAACCCACTGTGTCTGCCTTACAGAGTTTTTTTGTGAAGCACATGGGAACTGACATTTGAAAGTACTTTGTAAACTCTAAGGAGAACATTGTGAAAAGAGTTCTTTTTCTTTTTTTTTAAAGAATTGAGTAGTGTTGAGAGATTCTATGACTCCGGGTCTCAGTTCCCAAACTCCTGTCTTTAGCAGATGGTTCTAAATCTGCTTTTCAAATTCACTCTTACCCCTTTAGTTTCCTCACAGTTACACCTGTAACTTTCCCAAGAACAGAATGATGGATTCTTTTCCACAGCTGGGCTTATGATCCACAACAAGTATCACGTAACTTTCAGAAAAGCTCTCATTAGCATATGGAAATTATTTTTCTAAACCATGAAGACTGAGAAGTTCCCATAAAACCCCATCTATTTCTCAGCCATTTCACGACATTTTAAACTTACATATTCTGCAGTTTCCCTAGAAGCCTCGTACTTAAGCTTTGAGGTTCCAGGAATTCTTTTTCTGGGAATAACTCTGTGCTAAAAGGCATCCTGATCAGTCATCCACCGACCCGCCTCCCCTTCCAGCTGGCCCTTCCTTCCAGGCAGTCTTCCCTTTCAAGTCGTCCACTCACCTGCCCTTCCTCCTTCCCTCAGTCTGTCCATCGATCCTCTATTCTATGGCAAGTTCTCTTTGCTTGAGGCTGGAAGAATAAGAAATAGGGTCCTTTAACAGAGTTCCTCAGTTTCTAAAATTACACTGCATATTTTTGTTTAGCTGCACAGTTAGAAGATTGGAGCATTTTATTTTATGTTCTTTAGTTTTTCTCTCATGGATTCTGAGGTTTTTTTTTTTAACAACGTCACTTTTGGATGTGGGGTAGGATAGATAAACACGTATCCATTTGTGAAGGGCCCTCTGTCCTCTCTGAGGATGCTGTACCACTGTGCATCACGGAACTCATCTCAACTTCTCCTCAAGCCCTGCTCCTTCCTATAGATAGGAGTGTCAAGGAAGCAGATGAATAATTTCCTGGATTATGACGTTCTGTGAGTGCAGGGTGTGCGTGTGCGTGTGCGTATGTGTGTGTGTGTGTGTGTGTGTGTGCGTATGCCTGTAGATGGGTATGTGTTTCTATTCTTATATGGTTGAATCGTCTATTTAAGAAACAAGGGATCCAACATTAGAATACTGTTCCAGAAAACAATGAATTTCAGGTAAAGTTGACATCATTTATACTTGGTGCCCCCAGAGAATAATTATATCCCAATTTGTGGAGACAGAATTCTTTTTTTCTTTTAATTTAAATTCAAGTTAGTTAAGATATAGTATAATATTGGTTTCCGGAGTAGAATTTAGTGAGTCATCACTTCCATACAACACTCAGTGCTCATCCGAACACATGCCCTCCTTAATGCCCATCACCCACTTAGCCCATCCCCCCACTCTCCACCCCTCCAGCAACCCTCAGTTGAGACAGAATTCTTTCTTTTTTTTAAGATTTTATTTATTTATTTATTTATTTGACAGAGAGAAACACAGCGAGAGAGGGAACACAAGCAGGGGGAGTGGGAGAGGGAGAAGCAGGCTTCCCGCTGAGCAGGGAGCCCGATGCGGGGCTCGATCCCAGGACCCTGGGACCATGACCTGAGCCGAAGCAGACGCTTAACGACTGAGCCACCCAGGCGCCCCGAGACAGAATTCTTGATAGCCAACTCAGATTTGACACGTAATGCTTTTTTAAAGAGTCTCTTATTATTATATAATAAAGCCCATCTCCATTTTACCCCTTCCTTTAAAGTTTAAAGTCTTCATTGTTTCCTTTTTTTTTTTTTTTTGGAAAGTGAGTTTTAATTTATTTATGTTTTCCTCCACATGAAGTTCTGTATGAGTTCAGTATCCCCAGTGAGATTATATAACTTTCAGAGTTTGGGGCAGTCTTTTGGTAGATCACTTCCTTTTTCTTCCTGGATAAAAATACTTCTAAGAAGAATAGAAAATTACCCATTAATGAGAGTTGGTAACATTGTTAGTAACGTTGTCCAGATGGCAGCTATATTTGTGGTTTTTTGGGATGTACATGTGTTTTGCAGGGGAGAGTGTCTGAATATTAATTCTGAAGATTCTCCTATACAGTAGGAGAGCACAGGTTATTCTGGAATAAAAGAGAGCTAAGCAAAGCTCCATGGCTGTGGGCAGACTGTGTCCCAGTCTTCCTGTCGGCTCTCTTTGGCCCCAGGAGTGGCAGGAGCCTCCAGCCTTGTGTGGAGCCAGACATGTCTCCCTCACCTCATGGGAGCATGGCTTAGCAGGGGCCTTCCTTCCGGTGTCCCCTTTTCCAACCCTGTTTCCGACCCCAGGCCTTTGCACCTCCCATTCTCAAAGATCTTGTGGCTTCAGGGAAATAAAAAAGCAGCTCTTCTAAAATGTGGCTGACATTTTTTTTTTTTTTTTTTTGGTCTTTATTTGGAATCATATGAACCTTAAGGGCACATTTTCAAAAACCAGTCAAGTAGCAGGCAAGACATTGGGATAAAAAAGACAAAAACAAACCCCCCAAAACCTCAGTGATAATTAGCAATACTGCCTTAGGAGCAAATTTTCTAAAACTAAAAATATTCCTCCAAAGCGTCCCATTTTCCCTGCTCTTTTTTTTTTTTTTTTTCCCCACCCTAGGAAGTCTGGCTGACTCATCAACTCATTTCAGAGTGGTTTTCACTGGTGGTGCCAGGGTTGTGTTCACCATCTGAGTACAGTAGGAAGCACAATGGTTGCATTTCTTTAATTGAAACATCTATTGTGTGAGTGTCTCTATTCCCCTTTCACTGGGTGATGTCCAGAAAGAGAGTGTGCTGGAATGTGCAAAGGGTAGGCGACAGCATGAAGCTGATTTTGCTTTTTCATTTTTGACACAGTCACACAAAATAAGAAAGGGCTTGCTCTGCAGAAGAATTGTCTTTTGTCTCTGTCTCTAGGGCTTTGTCAAGGCTCATCTTTTCTATCTTCCAACCTGGCACGGGTCCCCTGGAGCCACCTGAGAGAGTGACAGGCTCAGTGCAGGCGGTACCTTTAAAACCTTGACGATTAGCATTAGGCAGTGCCGACACTTAGAAGCATGCCTCAACCATGTGCCCCACTCTGGACATTCTTATGTTGTTATGTGGCCTTGGACCCGGAAGTTGTGCTAGCTGACAGATTTATTTTCTTAAAGGCAGGTTGGGAGAGGCTGTAGGGCAGCAAGAAGGTTTGCTTGTCTTTCTCTGCAGACCTCCTAAACAGCTTCATCACCAAAGTCAAGGCCAGAACCATCCCTGCAAAGATTGATCTTTTGAGTGGTAAACGTGTTCTTCTTTTTGTTTTCTATAGAAATCTGACTATGAATTTTGACTTGATACTAAATTGTTTTTGTCATGCTGAAAGATTTCAGGTGCTGTTTGGATTTTTTTTTTTTTTTTTTTTTCCTGGTGAGACCTTCCCTGCTGCCTCAAATCGCACTTACTATCTGCTTCATTAATGATGTGGCAGTTGTGAAGGTCGGTGAATTTTATTTTAAAAAGAAATGACTGCCTGCAGAGGTCACATTCTAGATGGCTGACTTTACAAACTTTAGCTAATTACCTCTTGTGTAAACGTTTCCTATTTATGAGGTTTGCTCCCAGACTAGGATCTTAAATAACCAATCTATATGAGACAAGCGTGACCATCTGCTTTGACCTGGGTGTGATCAGTCACATTTCAAACACAATAGCATGTGTGTGAATTGCAGCCACAGAAGGGTCCTTGTTAGGCCCAGGCTGCTGCAGTCCATGACAGAGATGCCCTAAGGGGTGTGTGTAATAGGCTCACTGAGGCTTGGGCGCACCCCCCCCATTTCCCCATCTCCCTACCCACCCACTCTGTAGCATATGAGGGGATCTGGTGCTTTGGCTTTCAGCCAAGTGCTTAGGAGGGGCTGATTTGGCCCATCTGGCTAGTTGGGCATCTCCTTTCTTCCTCCTCATTCTGAGTTTGGCCAAAAAGTGTCAAGTTGGCTGCAAATATTTTGAACTCCTACGAAGACCATATGGTCTTTTGGATTCAGTTTTCAACATTTTTATCAGTCAGTACTTACTGAGCTCTTGCAGTCCTATTACTCAGTGCCATCACAGTAGCTACCCTGAGCGTCACAGAGAAGGGTGTCCCTGGACCATGAACACACCTTTGACATCCCCATCTCTCTCTCTTCTCTGGCTCTTACCTCTTTCTGGAATACCTTGATGTCTAGCCCATTTTTCAAGATCAACTCAGATGTCACCACTTGATAAAGCCTCTGCCCACTTGGATAATTTCCCTCTTTCTTTGAACCTGTATTATGTCCCTCTGATCTTTGCTACTCACTTATTCCTTCATTCATTCTTTCAAAAAAAGATCTACTGATGCCTAGTATGTACCAGATTTCGGATATATCAGTGAACTAAACCACGGAGATGTCTCCCTGCCCTTATGGAGCTTACCTTGTAGCTGGGGGAGATGACATAATGAACAGCTTATGCAGTACATGAGTCAATTATACAGTATTTTGGAGAGGGATAAATGGAATGGAATGTGAAAAAGAAAGCAGGATCAGGTTGATCAGATGTACAAGGTGGGAGGAAGGGGAAGATGCAGTATATGTTGGGTGCCATAGACGATATAGCCTCGGTGACAGCTACTGAGGTCGGCCTGGTGGCCATGGTAATTTGCATGTGTACCTTCTCCTTCTTTCCCAACTGAAAGGATAGGAATTGGGCATCCTTACTGACTTATCTGCCAGTAGCACTTAGCACAAAATGCCTTGTGTGTGGTTAGTGCTCTGTAAATGGTGAAATGGAAATGAATGTGTAAAAACGAATTTGAAGACAAATACGGAAACGCATTCTATTTTTTTTAAAGATTTTATTTATTTGTTTGAGAGAGAGAGAGAGAGAGAGAGAGTGTGCCTGAGGGGCAGGGGAAGGACCAGAAGGGGAGGGAGAGGGAGGGGGAAAGAACCTCAAGCAGACTCCCTGCTGAGCATGGTGCCCAACGTGGGGCTCAGTCTCAGGACCCTGAGATCACAAACTGAACCGAAAGCAAGAGTCGGACGCTGAACCGGCGGAGCCACCCAGGCACCCCAGATAAACCCATTCTTATTTTTACTTTTTTCCTTCCCTTAAAAAAAATCCTTTATGATAAATCTATACTTAAGAATCTTAAGGGGCGCCTGGGTGGCTCCGTCGGTTAAGCGTCTAACTTTGGCTCAGGCATGATCTCAGGGTCCTGGGATCGAGCCCCTTGTCAAGCTCCCCACTCAGCGGAGAGCCTGCTTCTCCCTCTCCGATTGCCCCTCCCCCTGCTTGTGCGTGAGCTCTCTCAAACAAATAAATAAAATCTTTAAAAAAAAATCTTAAATTCCGTCCATATTTCCTCATTATTTTCAAGACAGAATTTGTCACTGGAGCTCAGTGTGCACAGGGGTTTTGGAAAATGTTGGTCAAATGCCTGAACTGCTTTTTACATGAAAAAACACAATTATAAGATATAAATTTCAATTACAAATTAGAAGAGCACAGAGGACCATAGTTTGCTGCTTTGGCTAGGTTTTTGCTCTAACAGAATCATTTTTCAAAGTAAACAACTTCTGGGAACTGAATAGGGGAAAACATTTCAAGAGTGTATTTTATTATCAGTTTGCCATGAAAAACTCAAGAGTCTCTTGACAGCCTCTGGATTTAATTAGCTGTAAGTTTACCAATATTTATCAAGTGAAATAACATTATCCCAATGCAGAGCGACACCCCACAGGGATTATGAGGATACGTGTGTCACCTGATCAATGAGTGTGCATGCCACACTCGTTTCAGCTCTTACCTGAGGTTTAGAGATTATGGAAAATCAATGCAGAATAACTTTCTGGGCTGCATTCAGTCGATATAACTGGGTCTTGAATCAGAAAAGGATCCAAGGCCCCAGTTGAGCCAAGGCTTTTCAGTGCCCAATTTAAAATGTAAACGGTTGCTGCTGCTGATAAAATTCTCCCCCGAGAGCCAAAGAGCTCTGTGTAATTTAGAGTCCTGAATTCCATGCTGCATCCACCACACGGAGACTGATAGAGTGCCAGAGTCAGGAGGCTCCTTACGGATAACCTAGCTTAGTGGTTTTCCAGTTTCTCCAAGGGAGCTCTCCCATGGGCCCAATGTGGGGAGGCAGAGGGATGAACCAGCAGGCCAGGCTCTGAGCTCGTCCCATGCCCCATCTTCCATTTGCCTCAACACACTTTGACCACTTTTATTGTCTTCACACTTCCATGTAAGAAGTCGTGTGAAGGCAGGCTTCTGAGGCGAAAAACCGTTTGATCTAGAGTAGCTCACTTGTTTTCCAGGTAAAGACACAGCGGCCTGGAGAAGGTTGTATACAACACCAAGGGGTATGTCTTGCAGGCCTGACAACAGTTAGAGACATGCCCTTTCAGGACAGTCTCCTTGTGTGTCCACCGCACAGGCTTAGTGTGTGAGTCAAATGAGACAGACAGGGAAGCACAGTGTATAAGAGAGCATTTAATGCATTCGTTAAATGTTAAATATTATCATCATGTTCCCTTTTCTACCACTAGAGCAATTGTGGAGGTTGTCAAACTGGGTTCCAGGGAGCTCTTGGGATCATTACCAGGGGCATAAGAACCCCCGTTCTTCAGGCAACACATTTTCCCTTTAATCCACTTTCTATGTTAGGCCTCCAGGTAAAGTTTCTTCTATAGTAGGGCTCTATAACTTTAAAGAAGTTTGAAAACCACTGATCCAGAAGGATTTTTTTTGCCTCTGAGAATAAATAGCTATGTATGTTTGGAACGCCGGTGCCCTCTGTGCCTACTGAATTGACCAGACAGAATATTTGGGGCAGAGGTTGGCTGAATACCTGGTTTGAGAAGATGACTGCTGGACCTGTGAGCACTGTGGATAAACTGGGCTTGAGGCAGATCTGACACCTGATCGACAAAACTGCCCCTCACCAGTAGACACCTCTGAGCTGCATTGAGACTTGGGGTGCTTTTTAAGTCTGGTGTTCCTGAGGCCTTTCATTTTTTTTTTTTTTTTTTGGCTCTGTTTGTAACTCCTGGGGTGGTTCAGTGTAAGTACCAGGGTGGAAACTAAGTGGATCCTGGCAGGTGATGGTCTTTTCTTTCCTGTCTTCGTTTTTCAGTGCACTTACATTTCAATCGACCAAGTCCCCAGGACCCATGCCATTGTGATAAGCAGGCCTGCCTGGCTTTGGGGGGCAGAAATGGGAGCCAACGAGCACGGAGTGTGCATAGCCAATGAAGCCATGAATGCCAGAGAACCAGCCGCGGAGACGGAAGCCTTACTGGGGATGGATCTGGTCAGGTACGAGGTGGTTCTTTGGAACAACTGCTCACAACAGGCGGGGAATGGGGACAGGATTTATGTTTCTCCAAACCTCATATTTTGTAACATAAGCCTCCCAAAGAAGACGTGTGCCTTTTGATATGAAGTTCAAGGTGATAGAGAAAAAAAGAGAGAGTAGATTACAATGGAATATTATTAAAGCAATAAAAATGAACCAAGTGCTACATGCTTGAATTTTTGAAAACATACTAAGTGAAAGAAGCCAGATGCAAAAGGTCACATAGTGTATGATTGCATTTACATGAAATGTCCAGAAGAGGCGAGTTCATAGTAGTAGAAAGTCGATTAGTGGTTGCCTGGGGTTGGGGATGGGAAAATGGGGAGTGATTCCTAATGGATATGGGGCTTCTTTGTGGGATGTTGAAAATGTCCCAAATTTCTATTGCAGTGATAGCTGCGCAACTTTGCGAATATACTAAAAATCACTGAACTGTCTGTTTTAAGTGGGTGAAGTTTATGGTTTGAAATACATCTAAAATACAGGAAAGAAGAAAGGAGTCATATAAAATACATAAGATATAAAGGAAAAAAGAAGAGACATATGTCCCTCCTGTCCCCCCTTCGTTTCCGTCGTCTGTTTCCCTTTCCCTGCTCCGCATTACAGTGGGAGCGGATGTGTAGGCTTGGTGGGTTGGGGATCTTTGCTTGTTTTCTGTTGCGTCACAAGCATCAAGAGTTGTGTGCCTGGCCTGTGCTGGCTGATCAATGACTGGGTTTGGACTGAATGACCAAAGGAGAGGGTGGGCTGGAGTGAAATGACATTCTGAAACGACTTTCTTTTTTCTGGGATCGTGAAATGCAATAGAATCATGACTGAGTTGAAAAAATATTGGGCTGGGAGCCAGGGGCCTTGGTTTTCAGTGTGAATACATCAAGATATAACACATCTCTGGCCCACAGTCTCTACATTTGTTTGAAGGGAGGCCTTAGATTGGATGACCTCTAAAGAACCTCCCAAAGCCAACATTCTATGCAAAGGAGTAGAGGTTTTGACCCTTTGTAGGCTGTGTAGGGAGGAAGTGCACATTTATGCTGAGACCTCTGTGGTCTGTAGCTTCCACCAACCGATGGACAGGTCTGTTAACCTTTCGGGAAAGGGCCCAGTGAGCTTGACATACCTGTGTGAGAGTCATGGGCCGCAAATAGGGATTCTTCCAAGGATTTACCATGAAACAAGAATTTGAATTTGGGAGCAGCTAACTCCAAGACGCAGAAAAACCTGGACCAAGCACACACTTTTGAAGGATCTGAATTGTACCGAAGGTAGATGTCAGAGTGAGACTCTAACCTTGGCCCAGTAAATTTCATCCCTTTGCCTGCCCTGGTCATGCCCATAATGAGGTGAAGCAGCCAGTGTGGAAGTAGGCACGAGGGCCAGAAAGATGCTGTTCTGGTTTTAAATCGCATTAATCTGCCCCATCTGAGAGGCCAGAACCACCGTGAAAGGCTTTTGGAACAGACGTCCTTGACATCGGGTGACTTGTGGCCCTAGACTGCTGTGGCCCTAGCACCTCTTTCCCCCATCGGGGCCGGACAGCATATAACCCCACTGCTGTTCACAGTCTGTGGAGCAGGCTGTCCTGTCCTTGCCCCATGGCACCGAGGCGAGGTGGGAGGGGCAGGGTGGACAAAGGAGTATCGTTTCCCGTGGTCCCAGCACAGGGCGTAGGAGAGTGAGATCAGAGTCGTGTCTGTGGATGAGTGTCGAGGTCCCGCTGCAGATGGTGTGCACGGAGGGCACAGAAGTCAGCGTGGGAGGGCAAGTGCATGTACTGGGCGTCTCAGTGTGGAACGCAGCAGGCGGAACAGCGGGACAGGGAGCTAGACACCGCACAAAAGAAGTCACAGCTTCCAAAGGCGGGGTGCCCCTGGCTAGGTATCACATGCTCCTAGCACATGTTTGCATGGCCAGATTGGAGCCCTACAGAAGCCCTGGGGACAGGCTTCTGCTTGGAATGCATGCATGGGGCAATGTGACCAGAGGCTCCCAGGGACCTGTGGAGGGAGGAACGGGCCCTCCTGGGGGCACAGCTTGGGCAGACCTACAGAGGTGCTCATAGCACACTTATTTGCTCTGGATCTTCAAGATCAGATGAGTGCTTGCTTCTGCTATTCCTCTTTGGAGAAGATGACACTGACCAACAGAAAAGTCTACTTAATCCGATCTTCTAGTGAGTTTATTTTTTATCACTCTCCTAAGGTCTTAGGGTTCAGCTTTCCAAATCAGTGGTTTGTCACCAAGTCTTCCTAAATAAACTAAAATTGAGAAATGCCCAATGAATTCATATATAATGATCTGACTATGAAAATAAGCCTGTTACAAGAATACGTCTGTAGCATAATCTTTTCCTCTCCCTGGCAGCACGGGGAAAGTTTCTTCAAAAAGAATCAAGCGGGTGAATTTTAGTAACGATTGGTCTGTTGTAAATTCACCGAGAACTGGCTGACATGACCATCTTAGCAGGCACCACTGCCTCTGCTCCGAAGTTCTTGTGCTCCTGCCCCCAGAATTACAATGTGGAGGAAGAGATGGATACATGGACATGTACTAAGCACATATTATGTGCCATCCTCTTTCGAATCAGCCCCAGAGGGACGTACTGCCTTTTTGACTTGACAAATGAAAAAATCAGGTTTCAGAAAGGTTAGGTTACCAAAGGTCATGCTGCCAGTGGGTGGCACAACCAGAATTGGAAGCTGGCTCCCTCTCTCTCTCTGAGTCACTGTTTTTCTGCCAGAGGGGGCGGCCTCTCAAGCATACCCACCACCTACGTGGTCCTGGAGAGTTGTGCTTATATTTTCACGTTCATTATCTCATAAACCTGTCCTCAGAGCAACCTGATGATGTAGGTACTTATAGGTGACATAAATTTGAGTTCAAATATAGTATGCAACTTGCCCAGAGTCGAGCAGAGGGCAGTATCTGTGCCCTCTTTAGGGGGCCAACTAATTGGAAGGCTGGGAGGAGATTGCTGTGTCACTTCAGAAGAAGGACGTACTTTTTGATAAGTGAAGCTGTAAGCCACAGCAGTAGAGGGAGGCTGATAGGTCGGAGGAGAGATATGTTGAAAAGCACGGATGTCCCAACCAGGCACCCATTCCTGGTGAGATCTCTGCGTAAATTATATGCACCGAGGACAGCGGCTGGCTCTGGAACACTTTTATTACCAACCCACATACCTGGTGTATGAAGATTTCCTTTTGCCCGGAGGCAGGAGGGAGGATAAGCCCCAGAAAGGGGGTCTTGATAAGGCTGGAGCTGAGCTGGCCAGTGCCAAGGGAGCCAGAGTTAGAAAAGGAACAGAGAGAGAGGGCTGAGCTGCCCTTCAGGAGGGAGAAGCCGCTGGGTTCCTGACTCTTCCGTCTGTGTGGGAGGGAGGTGCCCAAAGACAGAAAACACTCCCATGATTTTGAGCCGAACGTGGGAGAGATATATTCTGCGTTCAAGTGGCGTGCATCTGTGTCTCGGCCCGCGGACCGAACGTGTGATGCGTGTCGGCGTGCTTCCTCCCTCGGCTTCGTCCCAGCCTTTGGTTGCTGTGGCAAAAACCACATGGTAGGAAGGGACTGAGGTATACCTCTGGTTTTCTTGCTCCAGGCTTGGTTTAGAAAGAGGAGCGACAGCTAAAGAAGCCTTAGATGTCATCGTCGCCTTGTTGCAAGAACACGGGCAAGGTGGGAATTACTATGAAGACGCAGACTCCTGCCACAGCTTCCAAAGCGCGTATCTGATCGTGGATCGTGAGGAGGCCTGGGTGCTGGAGACCGTGGGGAAGTACTGGGCTGCCGAGCAGATCACAGGTGAGCCCGCGTGGGTGGGGCTGCCGAGCAGATCACAGGTGAGCCCGCGTGGGTGGGGCGGCCGAGCAGATCACAGGTGAGCCCGCGTGGGTGGGGCGGCCGAGGCGGGTGCTGCCGGGGCGCGTAGGAATCCCGCCGCTGACACACACCCTCTCTGTGCCAGACCTTGTCTTCTGGGCTCTGCTTCTGGGGAGGAACCTGGGGCGCGGGGATGTCAGCACTTGGGAAACACACCCTTGACATTTCTTATTTTGTTTTTGCTTTCTGGGCAGGACCCAATTTTGACTACCAGCAGTTTCATGACCCAGATGGTTACTCTGACTTGGCCAAAGGAATGGTGATTTTTCCCATTCCATTCGGTCAATGAACCACTAGGGCAGGGTCCTGCCCCTTCGTCACCCCCAGCCCCGTGGCATCTTGTGCTTGGAATGTTCCTCTGAAAGAGGAATTTGGATCCGTGTGGGGACCATTGACCGCCTCTGGGCTGACAAGCTCATTTCTCTGTGACACAGTGTTTCTAGAAAAGCAGAGGACTAGGGAATGCACTCGGAAGTGTGGAGTGCCCATTCAGTGGTTGCTCCATGCTCCCTGCAGCATTTGTTCTGAGACGGTTCTGAGGGAGGACATGTTAGAGGGGGCTGTGGTTGTCCTGTCTCATCACTTAGCACCCTCATATCGGGGAGCAGCTGAGGTCCCAGAATGGGCTAGAGGGTTTCCTAGAGGACTAAGGAGTTCGAGGGGAGCATTGGCCAGTGAAGCCCCACTGACATTCCTTAGGACTGAATGACAAGCACATGGACCGGGCGCTGCCGTTTCTCCCCACCTGTGCCCATGGCAGACACAGCTGGTGCGTCATAACATTCTCCCGTTTGGGACCTCTACTTGGCCTACGTATTTTTCTCGACTGAATTTGCAAGGAAGTCTCTTCTGTTTCCTCAGAATCGATGCTAGGGATGAAACCTGTTTTCCATCTCTGCCTTAGGAGGGATTGGAACCAATTCACACCTGAGTTAGAAGCAGAAGAGCTACTGCAATAGTTGAGAATCAAGCCCGTTGTTTTCTGTGGCCTAAGTCAGTGCGGTGATCAGGGTTGCGGCGGACGACGGGTATGTTGGGTCCCGAACGAGGCTGGCTTGCAGTGCTTGCCTGGAGGAGGGCAGCTTCTCCTCATTCACACAAGGAAGCCCTTGCAACGATCGCGGAGAGTTTCTGCACCGCCGCGTGCCCAGCATCCACCCACGTGTGCCCTCAGGACTGCTGGGGCCCGGGTGGGCCGCCGGGTCACCAAGCCTCCTGCTGCGCAAGAGCTTCAAACTCCTTTCCCAAAAACGTTCTCCTAGGACGAAGCCTTACTATCAAATGGTTCCATCGAGAGGGCTAGGGGTCCGTGCTGATAAGGCCATCATAGGTTGCTTTTCAGTAGAACTTAAAACTTTATGATCTATACCTGCCTTTCAAAAGCTTAGTTTCCCTTCAAGATATAGCTTAAAAAAATCCATCTCCTCAAAATGCATGTTGTCTTTCACCAACTATTGACATAAAACCCCAGCCATTCCTCGGCCTCATTGATTTCATGTCTTCGCTCCCTGCAGCAGTGTGATAGCCGTAGGAGTTTGTGAATCTGGCCCCTGAATGCTCACATTCCTGAAAGCAAACATCTACTATAAATCAGCCCTAGAGGAAAATACTGTCTGTGGAGTTGTTCACAATATTTTTTTGATAGCTTAGTATGAAGAATGCCAAAATCACTTATTTAGGCCAAAGCTACTTTTTATTTTTAATTTTTTAAAGTAGTTTTATTCTTGTGTTGTCCTCTGAAAAGATGAATGGCAGAGGGCCAATGCCCATCAGCTAGGAATACTTGTTTTGGAAGAATAAGTCAGTGAAGTAGAATATACTGGAAGAACTCAGTCCAATACTGGCCTTGTCTCTAGGGACTGGTTTTCAGGCAGTAACAGCTTTATTGCAGCTTGTGGTTTGAGCTCTCTATTTCATTCTCCAAGAATTTAGAAGATCAACATGCTCCCTGGAAGCAGCGAATATGGAGGGCCTTTTTGAACTACAACTCATAACTTCTTAGTGTTCTAGACAGCATCTGGAAACTTGAAGGCCAAGTTGTCCTCAGGGTGTTTGTGGCTGAGGCTTGGGAGGAGCCAGAGTGAGCCTGTCAGCAGATGGGAGAACTTCTGGCCTCACCCTCCTCCATCAAGCCCAGTGTACTCTGAGTGCAGGTGTTTCTTTCCTTAAAATTTTTTATTGTTATGTTAATCACCACACATTACATCATTAGTTTGTGATGTAGTGTTCCATGATTCATTGTTTGTGCATAACACCCAGTGCTCCACGCAGAACGTGCCCTCTTTAATACCCATCACCAGGCTAACCCATCCCCCCACCCCCCTCCCCTCTAGAACCCTCAGTTTGTTTCTCAGAGTCCATCGTCTCTCATGGTTCGTCTCCCCCTCCGACTTACCCCCCTTCATTCTTCCCCTCCTGAGTGCAGGTGTTTCTGATTCTAGACTTCTTTAGTCACACTTACATTTTTATGAGAAAAATATTCCCATAGAGTTTCCATACTCATATACATGGCTATACATGTACACACACACACACGCACGCACACGCACACACACGCACGCACGCGCACACACGCACACGCACGCACACACACACGCACACACACACACACACCCTACTGATAGACTCAAACACATATGATCGACAGGTGCATTCCAGTAGTTTAGAACCATTCATTATCAGTGCCACTGTGTTTTTCTAAATGTTGGGGCTTGAAAAAAAAAGCCGAATGAAGAAGTATCATATCTGTATTTTCCAAAAATGATGTATTTGGGCAGAGGGTGGTGGTGTCGAGTGTTCCTTCAAGTGGAGGAAGGCTGAATGGGGAGGAGGCCTCTATAGTTCTGACATTCATAAGTCTTGTTAGTCGTGCCGTGTCTCTTCAAGAAACCGTTCACTTTTCTTGTAAGTAATAGATGCTTGGGGCTTATTTAGCCATAATGAGGGCTTCACCTGTTTCCCTTTGAATGCGAATTGTAAATCAAGTGACCGTTGCTTATTTAAAATGTGGTAATGCCCAGTCAGGACTGGTCACACCTTCTGGGAGGTCTCCTTAAAGGAGGACCAAGGATTGTGTGTTTCTCTCTTCAAAAATAGAATCGATTCCTCTCTGTAGTTAAAGTTGAATTGCAGAGAAGGGACTCCCGGTGAATTTCCATTTCTTGACTAAGTCTAAGCACATTTCCAGCTAACGGGGCTTTGTACTGTCTACAGAGGGAGTGAAGTGCATTTGCAATCAGCTTTCACTCACCACTAAGATCGATGCGGAGCACCCTGAACTCAGGAGTTATGCTCAGAGTCAAGGCTGGTGGACGGCAGAGGATGAGTTCAATTTTTCTGAAGTTTTTTCTTCAGCTGATGACCATCTAGACTGCTGTGCAGGCAAAGACAGCATGGACCAGAAAGAAGGTGAGTTTGCATACCCCTGGGACTCTCCTGCTCATACCTGCCATCTCTAGCTGTTTCAGAGAACTTGTCTGATCTTAGGACGGTGAGCCAAGAGGAGGAGATGAGAAAAGACCCTGTACATAGAGACCGACCTGTGCTGACGCCCCTGAGGAGCCGGCAGGGTGACGACGTGTGTCTCTTGTTGTAGGACGCTTCCTTTATCCATGGGAGGTTCTTCTCCTTCTGACGTGATTTCTCCTTTAAACATCGGTGTCTTTATGATACTTGTTGCAGCCTTCCTTCTACCTCAGCCTTTGAATATTTGACTTATTGTCTTCCGTGTTTACCTCTCTCATTAGCTTGCTGGGCCTTGAGGGCGGGGCGCTGTCCTTTATTCACCGTGGGATCCCCCCCTGGTGCCCATTACAGCCTTTTGCTCTGTGAACATTTATTGAGTTGAACTGTTGACCTGAATTCTCTTCCCAAACCCTCTGTCTTCCTTCCAGTTATTGACTCAATCAGAATCCAAATTGAGGTAAATGTGGTGACTGGATAGCTTGTTACTTTGGTGTCTGAGTGGAAACCCTTCCAAAGAAGCCACCGTGGCCACATTTTATATTTGCCAGTGATATTTGTGTTTTGTAAGTTAAACCTGTGATCATTCAGAACAGGGGTTGGCAGACTATGACTTGTTGGCAGCCAGAATTTTATTGGAACATATCCACTTATTTAGGGATTGTCATGGCTGTTTCCATGCTACAGTGGCACAGTTTCACAGTAAGTTACAACAGGGATGGTGTGGCCCATAAGCCTGAAATATTTACTGTCTGGTTCTTTAAGAAAAAGTTTGCTGACGCTTAATATAGAAGAACACTTCAAGGACTTTTGCTGTGGAGCTTAATTAATGGATACAATGGGTAGGAAGGTAAGAAAGTATCCATTTTAAAATGAGGGCTTAAAAAAAAAACCCTAAGAGTTAAAAAGAAAACTAGCTTGATAAAAGTATATAATACCAGATGTGACATAGTCTCGCCAAAACATCAAACCTAAATCTGATGAAGCCTCTGGCTCTAGCTACTAGTTTACAGGAAATACAGAGGATGGGGGAACATTAAATAAAACACCAGGGGATGCCATCTGCAAAGTTCAGACTGTGGGAAATTCTATAGGAGAAACGGCCCAACAAATAAAATGCAAGGGAGTAAAACGAGAGGCCCAGATTAGAGGAGATTTGAGACATTATTAACCTATTGGATCCTGATTTAAATCAATAAACTCATTTATGAGACAATGAGAACATTTGAACACTAGGCATCAAGTTGTTGAAGAAATCAAGGCTTTTATAGTTAATATTTTTAGGTTATGATATATCATAAATAGAAACTTACAAAAAGGATTTGAGTTGTGTTAGTGAAGTTTAAGACACCTTTTCCCTATGTGATGCTTTGATTCCATCTTTCTGAACACAGACCGTAAGAATAGTGTTTTAATGAATTATAATCAGAGAGAAGAAATGTAAAGCTGGGGTCCTGTGTAGTCAAGGAATTGTTGACACATTTAATTGAAGTCAGAGCCAATAGTCATAATGGCTCTGACTATTCTAAATACTTTTCTATGTGAATCTCTCCCATTGCAGAGGCCATTCTCCAAATATCGTATTAACTCTAACCAGCAAGAGTGTACGAGAGAGCTTGCTTAGTGGTGTGCATAGATTGCATGTACTTTCCTATGGATATCATTCTATTGCATACTGCATTTGTTGAGGAATTGCTAAGTGCTCTAACAAAGAGACTCCAAAATAATATGGCTTAAAGACAATGGAGGCTTATTTTTCTCCCATGTTACAGTCTAGATGTATATGGACAGTCCAGAGCTGGTGGGTTATTCTGCTTGAACACAGACAGGACTTCCATCTGTGGTCCACTTGCAGGCATGTCCTCGGCAGCAGCAAGAGCGGGGGAAAAGTGAAGGGCAAACTGTCCTTTTTTAGGGGGGTGACGAGGAAGTTGCACATATTATTTCATCTCCCATTGGTCAAGATTTGTCATGTGGCCACACGTAGCCGCAAGGGAAGCTGGGAAATGTAGTCTGTAGCCGGGCAGTTAATGTTCCCAGCTATCCGTTCAAGGGTTCTGTTACTAAAATGGAAAAGGAATGAATGGATTTTGGTTAACAACCTGCCACTGTTATAGCTTCTCTTTTTCTGTCTCTCTGTCTTTTTTTTTTTCTTTACAGAAAGCATCACTGTGCAGACTATGATTGACATCTTACGGGACAAAGCCAGTGGAGTCTGTGTAGACTCCGAGTCTTTCCTTACTACAGCCAGTGTAGTGTCTGTTCTGCCTCAGAACAGAAGCTCGCCATGCATTCACTACTTCACTGGGACCCCAGATCCTTCCAGGTTTGTCTGAGACACAGCTGTGCTGGCAGAAAGTATGTGCTTCCCTTGAAAGCTCATCCAATAAGTATATACTATGCTACTGTACCTCCCCTTCTGTAGCTGAGTCACATTGTTCAGTCGTGGTCCAATGTGGCCGATGCAGCACAAAGAACTTTGACTAAGGGAAGCTCTTGGCTTTAGTCACATCAGTTTTTTTTTTTTTTTTTTTTTTAAGTAGGCTCCATTCCCAGCATGGAGCCCAGCACGGGGCTCGAACTCATGCCCCTTGAGATCAAGACCCGTGCTGAGATCAAGAGTCAGACGCTTAAACTGACTGAGCCACCCAGGTGCCCTTAGTCACATCATTTTTATGACATTCATGCAATCAAATTGTTTTAAATTCAGCGAATATGTATTGAGTTGATATCATGGGCCAGGTGTTGTGCTATATTTGAGGGATGCAAGCATAAATAACCACACAGTGAGACAGATGCAGAAATGCCCAAGATTTATCAAAGCAATCAATTCCTATAAATTAGAGGACAAAATGGTCCAGAGGCCATGCAGTCGGAAGCAATGTCAAGTGCACTGGCCACTTCCTTAAGACGCCGTGTTGCGGGGGGTTGCTTTCTGCCCACATACTTCAGCAAAGGGTTTGTATTGTTCAGTGTTTAAGAACACAACCTCTAGAATAAATTGCCAGGATTTTGAATTCCATGTGTCTCACTTAGTGGCTGGTAAGTTACTTAACCTCCGTAAGCTTGAGTGTCTGTACCGTGCAATGAGGATAACACTGGCTCCTACTTTGTATGCTTGTCGGGAGGATTAAATGAGATAATCCAAGTAAATACACAGTAGGTTTAACTTCTCTTTATTAAGACTATCTCTGATTTGCCAGGCAAACAGCAGTCCCGCTCCCTGGTAGTGTTCAGTCCCATATACCACAAGTCACATCGTCAGTGGCTTAGACACAACCATCCAGTGGTTTCTAATTCTGTTCATTAGCAGAATCACTTGGGGGAGTTTTTGAAAAGTACAGGTGCCTTGACCCAAACCTCTTGTGTCAGAATCTTTAAGGTGGGCTCAGGAATCTGTCAACTGTGACTGATCCTCAGCCTGGAAAACTCTAGAAGACTTTCTATTCCAGTAGTTTCCCTGGTAATTTTTAAGGGTTCCATCGGCTGAAAACCATTATCACTGTTTGAATATTGGGTGTCAGATCTTTGACTGCTACCAGGAAGTCTGTAGCTGTTCAATTTCATTCCTTCCAGCTGAACATATTTATTCTTCTCTTATTGTTTCAGGAATATAAGACAGTGATGGTGTCTAGCTAGGGACTGTTTCTTAGATGACTCAGGGGAAAGTCCAGTACCTCTCTTGATCTTTTGGCCTTACTTTTTCCTTTTTTATGTTTAGAGAGAGATAGAGAGCATGTGTGCAAGTAGGGTGCGGAGGAGGGGGCAGCAGGAGAGGGAGAGAGAGAATCTTAGGCAGGCTCCACACCCAGCAGAGAGCCCAACGCGGGGCATGATCTCACGACCTTGAGGTCATGACCTGAGCTGAAATCAAGAGTCAGATGCTTAACTGACTGAGCCACCCAGGCGCCTCTCAGCCTTACCTTTAAACTACTGCCAATATCAATTTTAGCAGGACCTGATTATTAAATTCAGTATAAGCTATTCTTAGTTCTTCCTTCCTTCATTTATTCATTCAACAAAACTTATTAGGCACCTACTCTATACCAAATATCATGCTTGTTGGGTGCTAGGGATGAAGTATGCACAAGGTAACAGGTGGCTTGGAGGAGATGTTGAAGGAGCAAGCTTCCACGGAGGAAGGATCCCTTGAGTGCCAGGCGTTCTGGGAAGAGGAAGAGTTTGTCGGGTACAAAAAGCAGGAATGACATTTTGGTAGAGGGAACACGCACAAATGCAGAGAGCCCTGAAGCAGTGTCCTGTCGTAGATTAGGTTTCCGTCCCTCCTCCGCCCCCCGCTCCTCCAGTAAACGAGCGCAGCCACTGTCGCGTGGCCCCTCTGCTGGCCTCAGCCCCACGGTGGTCCAGCCAGCCTCCCAGGATGTGCTCCTGTTTGAGCCCAGCCGCCGCCTCTTGATCTTACCTCCCAGGGCTCGACGCTCGGTCTCATGGACGGCCCGGCTCTCGCGCCCTTTGTGGTGCACCAGCTCTGGGGTTTGTCCTTCCCTGTCGTCTGGGCTTCCCCTCATGGACCCTGACTCGGCATGCCCCCATCGCTGGTGGCTCAGCCGCGTCTTGAGAACACACTGCTGGCTCACAGGGGTCCATGTGGTCACTTAGGGCCCTACTTTAAAGTGACGGGAATGCTCTGCCAACGTATTTGGACATGTTCATTAGGGAGCAGGAGCCTTTGAGGGAGCGGGTTGAACCGAAGAAGGCCTGTACCACCCCTTCTGCTTCTGATGCCTCAGGCACCTGCTCCAACTGTGCTTAGAAGACAGGGCTCTGTGAGGCCAGGACACTAATATAAGGAATGCCATTTCCTAGACTGAAGTACATGGTCTCGTACAGTTCTAAACTTGGGCTGGGAAATAGCCTTCTATTGAATATGGAAAATTTCAAGTAATTTTTAAAAGAAAATTATTCACGGTTAAATTAATTGAAAAGACCTTAAAGACGATTAAGGGCTTTCCGGAAGACATTGATTTCTATCTTCCAGTGCTAAGTGAGCGGCATTTCTTACTGTGACCATGAGAACTGTCACACATTGAACATTTCCATGTTTCTCTCTAATTGGGCATGTTTAACATTTTGTATTTTGTCAGCAGGAAACATAATTACCTACTCTTGGGCTTTTAGGTGGTAAATCGGGGAAATTTTAGCTGGCTTTTGCTGACGCTAAAAACATTAGAGAGATGATTTCAGGAAATCATTTCAGAGCAGGGGGCTTGCAGAAGATTATGATCCAAGAGCAAGACTGTGTTCTTTATCCCTCCCAATTCATGTTTGGAACCAAAGGATGCGATCTGACTATTGTTCCGTCTGCTTCAGCACGTCTCTGCCCTTTGCTCACTGCAATCATTACAGATCCTTCTCTCGAGATAATTTGTTCTCGCATTCTCTTTTTCTCTTTCTCCTTCCCTCCCAGTATGCACCAGGTACTATGCAAGTTTGAGACCTGGATGGAGATGCAGAAGTCAGAGATTGAGAGATACAGGGAGATGCAAAAGACCTTTCGTTAATTTTACTGAGAAGGCAGATTCCGTAATATTAATATTCTGCTGAGTCAGTCGGTGCCTCTGTCACCCACGTCGTGACACCATCTGGCGTTAGCGCTCTGGTTCTGACCTTTGTAAGGCTTTTCCTCGGTGGAAGCCGGCACTTGCCAAAGCTTCAGCGACCTGAAGAATTGGAGGAGGAAAGAGTAGGGAGGTACCTTAGCCCTTTGAGACCGTGACATTCAGAGTCTTGCAGGGTGCTGGAGCCAGCGAGAGCTGATTATGTGCCTCTCCTGCCAACCCCTGTGTTCAGTGACATCACACTGGGAACTTGCCGTGGGTCACACCATAGAAACTGGCAGACATCATGGGTCAGGGCTTACTTGTTTCAGATACAGTTGTCCAACCAGCACATCACCCAGAGGCCCCCAGCTCTGACAAAGCCCACAAATACTCAACGTACGGGATGGATAAACCAAGAGGGGGAGAAAATTTAAAAACTTTCCATTTTAAATATTAGAAGGCTATTTCCTAACCCATTTCTCTCATTGTTTTAGGCTGTGTACTTAAGCCTAGGAAATAGAAAATAGAGAGGAAGTTCTAGGAAAATACGGTGTTTGGCCTTTTTTAACTAGTGGCAAAGAGCAGGGGAGATGCAAGGGACCTGGAGTATGTGTGCGTGTGCGCGCGCATGTTTCCTCCTCTTCTCCCAGTGTACTAAGCTTGAGAGGCTAAATTGGATTGACTGAGACTGTCTCATCTGGTTTATTCAAATGTGGCACCTCTTTGTTGGTGAAGACACACCACAGCCTATGTAAATACAGCTCTGTGCCATGCAGGGCACAGACGTCCACAGAGCTGAGGGCCCCACGCAAAATAGCAAACCCCCCCCCGCCCCACGATTTCATCCCAGATCCATCCAGCACCATCTCTCTCCTACCCTACAATTTTGACTTCAAACCCTTCTAGAGTATCTGGATCCAGCCCCAAGCTTGTCCCATGCTCCAAAAGTACTAGTTCGCTTTTCCTCTAAATAGAAAGGCTCTGCACTGGTAGGTTCTCCTCTCAGCCAGATGTGGCTGTGACTGTGTGATGAAAGTGATTCACAGTGAAAAGCCAGAGGGACACCTGCAATTGAGAGAAAACTGGCTCTTCTGGGTTCTGAGCTTGGTTGAAAGTTTAGCAGATTCATCTGAGCAGGAGCCTGTGCTTCTCCCCGCCCTGTGCCAGACTCCTCTCAGCAGATCTGCCGGGGACTCCAGGGCGCCGCATAAGCCTGGCTTAGTCGCTAAGGGACTTTCTGCACCTTCGGTGAGAACAGAGCCATGTTTGAGGTCAGAATTGCTGGCTGGCCACTGATAATAAAATTCCAAACCCCAAAGCACAAAAAGTGTTCTGTTTTTCTGCACAATGTGTATAAAAACCCAACAGAAGGATATATAATGGTGAGAAGTAGTGGGGAAAAACTGACCTCAGCTTTGGACATCTGAATTTAGTTCTCCATCTGCCACTTATTGGGAACGTGCCTGTGCACCAAGCACTTAGCTGCTGTGAGCCTTATTCATCTCATCTGTAAAATGGGATGGCAATTTTTGCCCTGCTTTGTTCATTGCCATATCCTTAGCACCTAGAACAGGTGTCTGCTACTCAGTCATCACTCAGCACATTTTTACTGGTGAATGAATGGATAAATAGGAGTACCCGGAGAACTGAATGCAAGCACTTTGAAAATTACGATAAACTACAAAATGGTAGGGGTTTTCATGGTAATTGTGTTTTGAAAGGAAAACAGATTTTTTTTTTTTTTTAAACACTGGCTCAGTGCATCTCTCACGAGGTTTTGGAAGACAGAAAGGACAGATAAGGCAAAGATGCCTCTAGGGGAGCGTGTTTCTTGGCTGTGGCTCCAAGCGTCACCCAAGGCTAACATTCTGCAGACCTCTGAGCCAGACGGTGGAAGCCTCTGCTGTGTTTCCTGTCATCAGACTGTGTCTTAGACCTGAGATGTGTCTCAGGGAGAGCTGATGGCTGTGGTGACGTGGTTTCTTTTGTGTTGCTCATGGCTTCCTTTGTTTAATTGTCCCTCATGAGGCTGGATTGTCCCTTCAGAGCAGCTCAGCCAGCTATAAACCTCCTCATTAACCAGGCTGCTGGGCTGCCCTTTGCCACTGGAAGCGCTCCCCTGCTTCTGGGCCTATTATCTTGTGTTCCTGTCACAGCGCACCATGGAGGGCCTGAGTGCCTGGAGCGAATTCCAGGGTAGGTGCCTTCTCCGAAACCGAGGACAGAGCAGAACCGGCTTTCTGGAGCCCCCTCAGCTGTGTCCTGCCTCAGAGCCATCCCTGAGACAGCCTGGCAGAGCTCCAGAGTATGACGAAGTAGGTCCTGTCCTGTCCAGGTGGCCTGGGAGGGGTGGTGCCTCATGACCCCGGTGGCAGTTTCAACTTTGCCACTGGCTGGACATGTGACCTTGGTCACGTCATTTACTTTCTGGGCCATTAATGAACATACATTCGATCAAGGGACATTTAAGAAGCTACCCTTTGAGCTTTAAGGGTGGGAAATTGGCAGAGGCTCTCCTCGCCTAGTTGGAAGTTTAGTGTGATTTTCTATAAGGCTTGGCAAGAAATCAGAAGGTTTGGGGACCACTGAGTTATCCACATTCTGCTTTTTTTTGGATACGTAGGCACAAATAATCAAGACTGAGTTATAATTCCCACATTCTGACTTAAAGAAATATTAGTATCATTGCAGTTTGTCGTCAGCAGTAATTTTTATTCAATCTCAAAATATCTCCCTTTGACCACTTGACAAATCTGTGCCTCATGTTTTTAGCAGTTGAGGATGCCAGCTTCCTCACAGACTTTGGGGAAAAAAATCCGTGGAGAGCTTTGGCTGCTTTAGAGTATTATGGGAACCTCCTCATATTTACTACTTATCTTAAAAAGGAAAACTGATAGATAGGAAGGATACACATATGGGGCCTCTTGTCCTAAGATAGCCGCCAGACACCCTACTGATGTTAAACTAACCTCCATCCAGCAGGTGTGGAATGGGTTTGAAGTTACATGGAATGTCCTGATTTTTACTACACTATTATCCTGGATATTGGATGCGGAAGACCACGACTGTGCTTACCATGAACTTCTTGAAGTCAGACTCACAAGTTCATGGGCTGCACGACATACAAAGAGAAGTTAAATAACAGGTTTAGAAGCTGGAAGGGACCTTAGAGATCATTTTAGTCCAGAGGAGGGACAGAGGGGCAACACAAGTGTCCCCATGGTTGGTCAGAGTCGAGAGGGGACGCCCACCCTCATCCTGAGCCCAGCCCATCCTCAGTCCCAGTGGGGCCTCACTGTCATGAGTCAGGCAGATCTGGGATCTCCCAGACTATGCCCCCCGGGGTCCCCAGAGCCACAGTGCTCGCCCACGGGGCTGCTGTGCCAGACGGTCCTGAGAGGCATGGTCAAGTAAAGCCCTGCCAGAGGTCGAGCCTGCCGCCAGCCCCATCGCTCAGGGTTAGCCTGTGGAGGTCATGGCTCTGGCCCTTTCTGGCCAGCCCAGGCCCTGTAACTGAGATGTGCACTGCACAGGCTCCGGGCTGTGCGGCAGGAGCCCAGACCCCGTCTCCCACAGAAGGGTGTCTGCGCTGGCCGGGGAAGCTGCAGATGAACGTCGGCTGGTGGACGGTACGCTGCACACGGACTTTTCAAGAGCCCCGCGTGCTGTTAGCCCTGAAGGGTGGGGTGCTTGCCTGCTGTGAGGTCAGAGACCAGAAGGACCCAGAGGCAGTTAGTTCTGGATGGCTTTGTGCGGGACTCTCCTTCCTCCTGCCATTTCCCTCCTGCTTCCTTCTCCCCCTTCCGTTACCCTTTTCCAGTGACCCCCTCACAGACCAGCCCTTCTGCAGAATCAACCGCGTGACTCATTGGATAATTCAACATTATGTAATCAGAATTGCTTTAGACCCTTTAAAGCTTTGCATCGATTGCTTTCACCTTCAGGGTCGTCCATGCAACACTGAGTAGAAGGGAAAAGGACCGATGTATGTTCAGGAGGCTGTAGGAGGTGGCCATTGGCAGTTTGTGATCCCTCTGCGGAGGGTAGCCCCACTCCGTCCTGGGCAGGGCGGGTCCTTGGGCGGCCTTGGCCTGGTGGAAGTAGGCCGGCCGGCGTGCTGTGTGCTTCCCAGGAGATGGGTCTAGTCTCCCGTGAGTGTCTGCATGCCCTGCAGAGAACAGGGTACCTGGCACCCGTCCCTCATCAGTGCCATCCATTTTACCAGCGGGAGGCATGAAGGTCTCACTGCTTTTAATATTCACATGACCTTAGCCGGAGCCCAGTCTTGCAGAGTGACTTCAGGCTCTTCCTTCCTCTCCTGAGCCCTCCTTCCCTTGATAACCTCAGGGAACCAATCTAAGAGGTCACTTCTCATTACAGGTTTCCCCCACTATCCGTAAGTTAGCTTTATCCCACTTCACTTTTACGAAAGATGGACTTAGTATGGTACCTGTTTTCACTAACCACAAGAAATCCCAAGAGGATTTTTGCTTTTAGGAAATAGTAATTGCTTCTTTGCCTTATACCACTTTGGCTTATGAGAGGTCTCCGAGGAATGGTCTACCTTCAGGACCGCTCTACCTTCGAATAGCTGGGCAAGCCTAGCGGTGCTCCTTAGACTTAGGGTGTCAGGGGTCCCTCGGGGGTCTTGTTCACATGCAGATTCTGATTCGCCAGGATGGGGATGGGGCCCGAGGGGGATGCTGATGCCTCCCGTCCAAGGACACAATTTGGGTAGTCAGGGTCATTGGTTCCTGGCTCTTTGCAGATCGTGGCACACCTGGAAATGTTTGTGTGGCACACTGGCAAGGCCGCTGTGGCCACCTCAGGCCCAGCCACCTCAGGGCCCAGGGGTCAACATCCCACCTGAGGCATGGAGTGGCCGAGGTGCACCAGCTAAAGGGAGAGAAAAGAACCCAAATCCGATCAGTACCCACGGGAGTCTGGGTGTAGTCTTCTCTCTCCTCTCGTTATTGCAGGCGCTGCCCCACGGTGCAGCTGAACGAACGCGGCCCACCCTCAGGGCCCAGGAGCACTGCTTTCATTCACAACTGTTTGCTCTGGGTGCAGGGAGGAGAAGGCTCTCTCCCTATGTTACACTCAGCTGTGGTCTCCACGTGCCCTGTTGGCTTGGGATCCCAGGATGCAGTTTTTTAGAAACATGGCTCTTTTAGGGTGTGTGTGTGTGTGTGTGTGTGTGTGTGTGTACATGTGCCCAGGCATGCACAGATGTGTGTGCACGCACACAGCCATTTTTCCTAAGGCACACCATCGTGGCAGAGAGCTGAATGGGTCCTTGCATTAGTCACCTCCTAACGCCCAGAGCTCCTCTTTCACACAGCTGGGCTTCTGTTTCTCTGCAGTGTGTTCTCTCGGGGGACTCTGGGAACCTTTGTGGCATCTGCAAAACAGGTAGAACTTAAAAAAAAAGAGAGAGAGAGAGAGAGAGATGGGGTCTCAGAGCCTTGCATTCCAGGAGGCCACTGTCCAGCGAGCCGTGGTAGAGAAAGGCAGACCTCTTTCAATGCCGATAGATGGCCCACTGCACCCTTTTCTCTGGACACTATGTGTCTGTTTGCCTTACTTTACATAACTGAAAGGGGCCTCTCAAATGGTCTTCCCAGAACAAAGCAAGTCTGTTTTGATGTCTCCTTGCTGTTAATAGAAGAACTTGCAGCTGGTAAATGACAGTTTTACTAAAATATTTACTAAAATATGCAGTGGTGTCTCTGTCTTGGCACCCACCCACCACCCACCACCCACCACCCACCATGAGCTGGCTCAGGCAGTGTTTGCTGAATGAAAGGACAGTCTGGTGTCCTCAAGCCTCAAGCTCAGTTTGGCTGAAGCACCTCTCCTTTCTCTCCAGGTCCATGTTCAAGCCTTTCATCTTTGTTGATGATGTAAAACTTGTCCCCAAAGCACAGTCTCCTTGTTTTGGGGACAACGACCCTGCCAAAAAGGAGCCTCGGTTCCTGGAGAAGCCAGACCGCCGGCATGAGCTGTACAAGGCCCACGAGTGGGCACGTGCTGTCATTGAAAGCGACCAGGTGAGCTTGGCACCGGGCCCGCGGGGATGGGGTGGGCGGGGAGGGGCAAGGCCTTGAGAGGGGAGGCAGGGGAGCGGTTATGGAGCTCATCATTTTCCTCCTCGCCAGCTTGCCTCCTTCCAGAAATCCAGGTACCCAAGGTCCTTCCTCGAAGGCTGCTGTTAATTTTTCCAGCCAGTCTCTTGAATCCAAATGAAACAAAGCCTCCACTTGTGACGTTGTTCCAGAACTCAGTGGGCTCGAAATATCCCTCTTTCGTTTACTGTTGACCTGGGAATAACAGAAATGTGCGGTTCTAGTAGGGATAACTGCTTTCCTGCTGTCTAAAATTCTTTGTATACTTTTGGGGGTAGAAAGTTGTACAAGATGGCAAAATTTTATTTAAGGTGCAATCCTGTGTTATTAAAAAAAAAGTAATCCTTTGAAAAAGTTCTGTAGATGGATGGTGGTTTTGGGTGTTCAACAAGGCGAATGTCCTTATGCCACTGACCTTGTACACTTAAACCTGGCTAAAACAGAAAATTTTATGTTATGTGTATTTTACTATAATTTTAAAAAGTTTCAAAAAAAGATTCTCAAATTTCCAGTTTTTTAAAAAAGTTATTCTTCAGTGTGCAACTCCCCACCCCACCCCACCCTTGCCCAAGCTTTGGTAAATGAAGTTATAAGACATCAATTCAAACGAGACACACACCCTATCTCTGCCCATGGCAGCCATTAGTGATAGATCACCTATAAAACCCAAGCCTCTGTTTTGCTGAAGGGCAGGGGAAGGAACACTGTTGTTAAATGCCCATCTGCCTCCCACGCATGTATTTAACAACTTGAAACAGGTCCTGTTTGTCCTGAAGAAAGGGACACCTTGTAGATAAATTGGTGCCTGCATTTGTGTGGACTGGGCGAGCTTATTTTCGCCTGCTTAGCATGGTGGACTCTATGAAAAGCACAGAAAGAAGGGCAACATCAACAGTAAATCCAGGGGAATTCAGAAAGAATCTCAGAGAAGGCAGCCTCGCTACTCCTAGAATTTGCCTTTCTGTGCCACAGAAACGACCATTTGGACGTGTCAAAGTCAAAGGGTTTTCACATCCACCTTGCCTGCCGAATGAAGCGTGAGCACGGCCACCACGCTGCACTGGGTTTTGCTCAGGGCGGTCCACCTCGCTTCCCGACTGTGCGTGTTTTCTAGGTGGAGGACAGCAAGCCCCGAAGAAAAATGCCCCTCGGTGCATGGCTTTATGGCTGTTTGGCAACTAGCAGAGGGAGAAAGGGCCGTGTGCTTGAACTATTCTACACAAAATGTCAAAGAGATGAGACTGATGAGGTTGGGTGGGCTTTGACATTGAGAAATGACCATTGGTTTGAGTCAAAGCCGTGTTAGGAAGTGGTGAATGTGGTGACAGCAGCTTCTCCATTCTGGGACAAATTGGGCAAATGAAAGCTTTTCACGGTCATCCACTGTGAGTGAGTGGAAGGAATCTCCCCACCTCAGAACGAAAGTGAGTTGGGGGATAGGTGTGGCACGTGTTTATTCGCTGATCCATTTATTCATTCCACAAACAGTTATTGGGAATGTCTACTGTGACCCAGGCATTGGAGCATAGTGATGAGCTCAGTTCTCTCAGGAGATCATGGTCTAATGGCGGACGCAGGCAAGTCGACTGACCCGTATAAGACAGAAAAAGAACAGCCATGGCCGAAGTAAAGGCATTGACAGGGAGCCCAGAAGAGAGGTTCAAAGAAGCCTGGAGATGGGCACAAGTTGACAAGTGCTGAGGAAGAGCAGGGTGCAGTATTGTGGGTTGGAAGAATGCAGTTAATTCAGTCTGGCTGAAGGGAAAGGAGATGCGGGGGCCATGGCAGGAGGTGAGGCAAGCAAGAGCCTCGTATGTTACAACAGGCCTTTCCTGAGTGTGTCTCAGGAGTCCGGATTTTATCCTGAAGGCAGTGAGGACTTAAGGACGCCAAGCAGAGGAGTACCATAACCACCCTGGCATTCTAGAATGATCCCTGTAGCAGTTGTGGGGAAACAGATTGAATGGGGTGGGTGGGCCCCTGGGAGGCTTTCTTGTCCACTGTAGTGACCCGCTCTGTTTCCGTCCTTCCTCAGGAGCAGGGTCGCCAGCTGAGAAAGACCATGCTGGAACTAGAGAAGCAAGGCCTGGAGGCCATGGAAGAAATCCTGACCAGCTCTGACCCCCTGGACCCCACCGAAGTGGGGGATCTTTTCTATGACTGTGTTGACACGGAGATTAAGTTCTTTAAGTGAAGTAAGCATTCCCTTTCCCCTTCTTATTTAAACGTTCCCACCTTACTAAATTACCAGCAAAACAAACCACTCTCCTGTGTGAGTAAAATGAGAAAGTTCAGATGTGTTAAAGTCACACTCTTGTGTTCTGCCTTGAAGCTCAACAACGACCCCTTCTCCTACCACGTAGCTTCCCTTCTTTTGCAATGTAACGCGTCTCCATTAGCCTGTCGTTCGATTGTATGACTAATTGTGGATTTTCAGCTGCTCTCATTGCATCTCAGTGACCGTGGACACATTAGCCTTCTCACGGAGGACGACGGTTCATCAGGCCTTGGGAGGGGGCTCCACAGTGCTAAGTGTGCAGGAAAAGCAAAATCTTTGGAAGTCTTATTCTTTCTTTCAGTACTGGTTTCTTCTGGGTTAACAAAAGGCCCAGGGCTCTTGTGTGTGTACTTGAGGGAGAAGCTTCCAGGCCTCCCTTCCACATGGGTGCATGCCTGTCATGCAGAGTTCTCCAGATGTGTCTGCTGAGGGACACAACCAATGGGGAGGAACAAAGGGGGCCCCTCCGTGGCCCCAGCTCATCTCAATTCCCGTGATCCCCAAGAGTGTCCTCTCTACACCGTGCTTGTGTGCGGGGGGCCCACAGACGGCCCCTGCGCAGGGGAGCTGGTTAGGGGAGTCAGCTAGAGGCACCCACGGTAGAGACTCGGAGGCAGCCACACCGGTGGCTTCCCCGCATTACCGCTTGGCTCTCCCTGCACAGCAAGCATGCCCACCCCTTGGACATGTCTTTGTGGAGAAACGATTTCGGGCCTGGTGATGGCCAACTTCTTCAGAATTAATTAAATGGCCCCGTGGCATAGTTCCGCCCCACAAGGCTGCGAACTTCCCCAGCTAGCGAGGGAAAGAAAAGGAGAAACTCTTGACTGTTTAGATTTCTGTTAAAGTAGCTGGGATCTGAGCAGCAACTACATTATCTCAGCAGAGACTTTAATTAAACTGATTGGTTTCCAACGTCGTGTTCACACGGAGGATTTGACTTACCACCAGAGCATAGACGGGCGTGTGAGGAGGACCAGATGGGCTCAGCATTGGGAAGACAGAGGGCAAGGAGGTGACAGATGGATGCAGAAGCATTTCGCTGCAGGGTAGCGATCCAACCCCAGCCTTCCTGCCCAGCTCGTTCAATCCCACAAAGCTGCGTAGGATGCAGCTGGCTCTCCCCGCCCTTCCCTTTATTCCCAGTAGCTGCTCTTGGAATGAAGGTAGCTGAAGGGGGCAGGTGTAGGGGGGCTTCGCCCCAGCCATTGAAACTCTCAAGCACTGTGAAATGCTCTGGGGGCAGGAGATGATGAACAGACGAGTAAGCAGGTGTGGCCGCTAGTGGAAGGACGGCCCCTTCCTTACTCCGGCCTCACCCATACCAGTTGGGCCCAATCACGCTTCGTCACTGGTAGGAATTTGCAAGTGGAAATATTATGAGCGTCAGTAATCTTTGAAGTGACCTAGGGTCAGTGACTCTGCACTGAGAGCGATGCGCGACAGGCCAGGCGGGCTGGAAGGAATGTGGTCCCACACACGGATGTGGGCACGGAGGGCCACGGGGCTTATCCGAACACATCTTGTTCTACCAACTTTCCTTTAAGAGTGTGGGTATCAGAGCGCCACGAGCTTTTGGGCCAGCAGTTTTGTGAATTCTGTATGTGAATTCATAAACGATGAGTGGTAGGGAATGGGAAGGATGTTTGGGCTGACAGAGTTACCACAGCCGTTTGTGGTGGCTTGTAGTTGCTGAGGCTCATCCAGGGCTTTCCCTGTTGATGCAGGGTCTCCTCTTAGAGGGAGTGGCCATCCTCAGAGCATCAGTTTACAGATGCTAAACTTGGGGGGTTAGTGACACAGGTACCTCGCCCCTCCTAAGTCCACCTGCTCGGTGGTTATTTAAGACAAGGTGATGTGGAAAGCCACCCTAAAATTTCACCACGTGGTTTCACCTCCACCTGTTACAGAAACATTTCATCAGACCTAACACCTCTGAGATACCAAGGTGATTCGGGGTTTTATCAAAAGAAGTCTAGTGAGACTAAATTACACAGAGGCCTGCTTTCATTGTTACGGGCCAAACAAAGGTCATGGATCACCCATCCAGCCTATGCGTTCCCTAGCCACTGTGAAGTGGGAAATACAATGGCTACTTCTGTTAGGGGACATTTGTCCTGCATCTCTTACCACGAGGGGGCGTGGCAGCCCTCCATGGCACAAGCTGGCAGAAGTTCAATGGGGCCGGGAGGCTTCCCTCCCGCTCGGAGCGGGTCTGCGTACAGTCAAACCCCCAATAATAGCAGTGGACGAATTCTTTGTGCCTTGGGGGTTGTAGGGAAAGACAAGAAGAGAGTAAGGAGTCTGCTGCTGCGGCTGGACTCACTTCTAGTGACTTTTATCTACTTACGTCAACTGCTTAAAATATGTTGTTGGATTTTGAGCAGGCTGTTGGCAAGATGTTTCTTTTTAAATGCTCCTAACAGACTCTGCTTTTGAAAAATGCTTATCATTACGTGGATGATTTCTTTACCAGGGATTGCTTTTCTAAAGGCAGTGTGGGGAAATGAATATTCAAGATGAACTATGAAAGCAATGTTTAAAGGTCAGTGTGTAAATAAGCTTCCTGAAATACCCCTGGAGTATCCATTAAGACTTGGATAGGGGAGCTGTGCATGCTTTGTGCAGAAAGAAGACATGGCCAGGATAGAATTTCTCCCCTATTCCTATGCCCCATGACCAAACATAAGCTACGTAGTCTTGTTTAGTAGATGGGATTTACCATAGACGAAGACAGCCCTCATCCCCTAAAGGGGAAAGAGGCTGCAATGAAAGTAAATTAGCAAAGCAGAGTAGTGCTCTTCATTCTTGGAGGTTGGTTTGGAATTCTAGGTAGAATTCTAGGTAGAATAAGGATATACTTGAAATTATGGTGATTCTTTAGTGCCCAGTAACATAAGACACAGTGTTATTATTAGGAAGAGTCTTTCTTACAAGCTAACAGAGCAGGTGTATGCCTATTAGATATTAGCAGTGAAGCTCCTTCACTACTGGGTGAATCGTTAGGTATAAAAAATAATTGCCAACCAGGCAAACCACTTTGCTCCTTAACTTACATCATCCCACATTGGTACAGGTGTTACACCACTCTGGCTGGCCCAGCAGGGAAGCCAGGTGGGACCAAGGTGTCCGCTAGGAAACCACAAACTGCATTCTTGTCTGAAGAACAGTTAAGTCATTCGTAGGGGAGGTGTTCAGCTGAGCTCTCAGCTTTAGGAAGGAAGCACATGGAAGGAGGAGGGAGGGGAGCCTGGGCCATTACTGTGTGGCGGGTCACATGCACGTGCTGTCCCAGCACCACCCTGTGCCTCCCTGTGGCTGTGACATTTTATTCTGCACAGTCCCAAGTCCCAGCTCTCCTCCTATGGCTTGTGTCAAATGTGCTTTATCTGACTGACTTCAAACATTCCGAAATGTCACATGCAGATTTCTCATGGGAATGAATATGTACATGTTTGCAATCATGTTGTGAGAAGTTAAATGTGTAAGCTGGAAAATGCTATTGGCAGGGAATAATAAAAAAGAAAATCTTTCTGTTTCCTGCAGTGGGAACTGACCGTGTAGTCTTAACAGCCTTTTGTACAAATATCTATGAACCAGATAACTTCCCAATCCAGTGCTTGCCTTTGGAATTGTCTCTAAATACATCAAGCATACAATAAAAAAAAAAAAAAAAACACTGAAGTAAATGTCCTTGTGTTTCATGAGTAAATGTGGGCATCAGTCACAAAATAGAAAATGTACGAAGGGGATATGTTTTTCTGACTGGCATCTTCAGAAAACCCAATCAGCTCAGCGTTTCGGCGAACAGCGTACCGTTCTGTGGATAACTCAGAATTAAACTCATATTTAAAAATACACACAGGTGCGCCTGGGTGGCTCAGATGGTTAAGCATCTGCCTTCGGCTCGGGTCATGATCCAAGGGTCCTGGGATCGAGTCCCGCATCGGGCTCCCTGCTAGGCGGGGAGCCTGCTTCTCCCTCTGCCTCTGCCTCTCTCTCTCTCTCTGACTCTCATGAATAAATAAATAAAACTTAAAAAAAACTAAACACAGAAGCACAATGAGACACCACTTCATACCCATTGGGATGGCTGTTATCAAAAAAGCAGAAAATAACCGGTGTTGACGAGGATGTGGGGACACTGGAGCCCTTCCTTGTACAGTGTTGGTGGGAGTATAAATGGTGCAGGTGGTATGGAAAATGGTATGGCTGTTCCTCCAAAAAGCTGGAAAGATAGAATTAGCATATAACCCAGAAATTGTACTTCCGAGTATATGCCCAAAAGAACTGAAAGCAAGGCCTCAGATGTATTTTTACACCCCTGTTCATAGCAACATTATTCACAATAGCCAAAAGGTGGAAACAACCCAAGTGTCCATTGATGTTATTCTGAGTGAAATAAGCCGGTATCCAGAAAGCAAATATTGTATGATTCCATTTACATGAGGTCCCAAGAGTAGTAGCTGGAAAGTGGAATGGTGGTTGCCAGGGGCTGGGGGAATGGGGAACGAGGAGTTGCTGTCAAGGCGATAGAGAGTTTCAGCTTTGCAAGTGGATAAAAGAATTCTGGAGATTGGTTGCACCATCACGTGAATATACTTAACCACACTGAACTGTACACTTGAACGTGCTTATGATGGTGAGTAATTTATATCACATATGTTTTACCACAGTTAAACAAAAACCACACTAGAGACGGAAGTCTTGATCCTCAGAACAGCTGGTGCTATCTATGCCAAGCATCTTTATGTTAAAGCCATGGCACGGCCACTAAAGATGCCACTAAAGAGAAAGACCAGCTGTCCCCACTTTCGTGACCTAGAAATGCCAGATTGCTCCCATGACTCGGTCTCCACTGTGACAGGCAAAAGGCAACTGAGTAGCTTGTTCATGAAGATAGGACTTTGTCACGGGTCACAAGTGACTCATGTCAAGGTCTGAGAAGATGGCTGCCCCATTTATATGACAAGGAACAGCTAGCTCTTTAAACCTATTTCCAACTCTTTATTCACAAACATAACATTCTCCCACAAAGCTCCACAGCGACAGAGCACGCATTCGTTTGCTAGGGCTGCTATCGTAAAATACCACAGAGTGCTTGGCTCAAACCACAGAAATGGATTGTCTCACAGTTCTGGAGGCGAGAAGTCCAAAACCAAGGTGTCCGTGAGGTTGGTTCCCTCTGAGGGCTGTGGGGGAGAATCTGTCCTATGCCTCTCCCCTAGCTTCTGGTGGTTTGCTGGCCTGCAGCATCACCCCGATCTGTCATCTTCACATAGCGTCCCTGTGTCCGTGTCCAAATCCCCCTTCTTAAAGGACACCAGTTGGACTGGATTAGGGCCCACCCTACTGCGTTATGACCTCATCTTAACGAATTACATCTGCAACAACCTTATTCTCAAAGAAGGTTACACTGAGATGTGGGGTTAGGACTTCCACAGACAAATTTTTGGAAGACGTAATTCAACCCGTAACAGAGCAGCTTCGTGAAGGACGCCCAAACCTCTGGGGCCCCTTGTGAGAAACTGGAATTCACTCCTGGAGGTCACAGGTCACAGCCCTGCCCATGAAGCTGCTTCCTTCAGCCTTGTAGCTACCACCTTCCCCCCTTCTTCACTCCACCAGGGGTGCCTAAATGTATGGCTCCTTCAGCTCCGCAGTCCATGGCTTTGACCTTCATCCCCTTCATCAATTATCTTGGGCCGCTGCTTTTCTTCTCCACTCAGACTGGCCCTTTTGGTCGTGAAAGAGCTTCTCTCTACCTCTGCTAATGAGAGTGCAGAGAAAACAAGTCAGGTCCTTCACTAAATAGGAGGCAGTGTGTGGCAGTGAACTTTGAAATTAGTTTCTAGATGAGACTTTGGGAATATCTGTGAAATGTAATTAGTGTTCCCTCCCTGCTCTCCAGCAGCAGAGCCAGTGGTGTGCACTCTGAGCCGCTCCGTAGCCACCGAAGTGGAATGCTGGGGGTGCAGCCAGCGCGAGCTCTCGGGTCCTCAGCCTGTAATGAGCAAACTTGTACCCTAGAGTGCGGCGTGCGCCCATACCTGCGTCTGTTGGGACCCCAGCAAGGGTGAAGGGCTTGTCTAGGTCTTATGTCACTGCATCTTTACTACTACATGCTTAGGTCCATATTTGTGTCCCTGTTTTACACGTGAGGAAACTGAGGCACAGACTGGTTATGTAATTTACATCCCCAGACTTGTAAGAGGCAAAACAGAGAGTCAGATCTGTGTCTGCCCCTAAGCCAGCTTACCTCGCCGGTGATCCTCATTTCCCCTGCACCACATACCAAAGAGGCCACCTGGAAATACTGTAATGGAGAGTGAGAGGATACTGCCTCATATAGATGTTTTGAGGGGTTTGCTAAGTTGGGGCAGGTGATCACTGCGCTTCAGCTCGAAAGCTGTTTCATTTTAACACAAATTAGAGGCATTCTATAAGCAATACTCTCTGCCTGTTTTCTATGAATAGAAAAATATAGTGTTACTTTTTTTTTTTTTTTAAGAAAATGCATTTGAGAAAGATTTTTCCTTTGGCGGTTTTTCCCAAATACCCATCAGGTCAGCTGAGCTACAAAAACTAGGAAAACATTATTATTATTTTTTTTAGATTTATTTATTTGAGAGAGTAAGTGAGAGAGAACACAAGCAGGGGAAGGGGAAGGAGGTGGAAAAGCAGACTCCCCGCTGGGCAAGGAGCTCAATCGCAGGACCCCGGGATCACGACCTGGTACAAAGGCAGCCGCTTAAAACCGACTGAGCCATCCAGGCGCCCCAAAACTAGAAAAACATTATGTAGGTTAGTTAGTAATGTCAGCTCAGAAAAGAAAGGCCCCATTTCGAACACAGCGTGTCACAGCACGCTTTGGGTCCTGTGTGAGTACCCTTGTGTCCCATCACCCCCAGGAGCCCTTCTAACCCTGAAAAATGGCTGGCTTACATCGGCACTGGTGACCCTCGATGGGTTTTAACAAGGACACGGGCAGAAGCATTTCCACTTATTTAAGTTTATTAGATACAAAGAAATGAGTCTGCAGAGGGCACATCAATAAATATAAAATACATATGAAACACGGGGGAGCCACAGACCGTGTCTGTGGAGCAGTAAGAGCGCTGGAACTCGACGCCTCTGCGTGAGTTTATGGCCAAGGGGCTAACGGTCTGTGCTGCCAGAGGCGGGCACCGCCTGAGTTCCGAGGGCGTGAATTCAGTGACAGGTCTCGAGGAGAGATGGGAGGCCAGATTCCTGAGATTTCTAACCTAGTTGCAATTGTTGGTCTCGCTCATCCCTTCCCTCTGTCCTTGATAGGTTTTATTTTTAATTTCTATCCCAGTGGTGTGGAATGTGAATGCATCAACACCTCATCGGGGCGGCCAGTCTCCTCTGAAGGTGGACTTGCCTTTTGTCTTGGGCCTTCTTCATCATGATAAATAATTAAAGCCCTTGTAATTATTTTCCTACAACTGGGAGAGAGATGGAGCGGATCCCATTATAATAAAAAAATCCTGACCTTTTGGAAACCTTCCAGAACCAATAAAACAAATCAGCTATGCTCAGAGCTGATGACCTGCAAAGCTTCTTTTCCAATTGATTTAGCAGTGACAATTTGGGATGATTGATTCCCCAGAGAAGGGCACTTGACCTTGCTCAGTGGCTTCTTTCCAGAATGACAAAGCATGACAGTAATGTGGGATGCCATCCTAGTTTTTACTCTGGACAATAGCTAAGTGTGTGCAGTCGCGTTTGCCCAAACCCTCCTAACCGGCTGTTTTGGATGGCTTGGTCCGGGCACGGTGTCCTTCACGTCTGAGCACGAGCGGGCTGTTCCAGAGGACACTTGTTTTTCCATTTCTCTTCTCACCATCTCCCCCCCGCCCCCAACCCATTTCCTTTCATCTCTACCTATTTTGAGCACAGACCCGGGGGCAGTCTGTTTCCTTCTATTTTCTCTCCTTCCTCTCTTACAGCTTCCCCTCCAAGAACGGGGAGCGTTTGGGGTCAGGTGCAAGCGAACACACACTCCCCTTCCCTCGCCAGCTCCAGGAAAAGGGTGTGAGAATAGTAGTCAGAGCCCCTCCCGACCAGTTCCATACCTGAGGGAGCTGGCCCTGGGCACTTCTCTCCGACAGAGAAGCGCGCCCCCCACAGGGAAGGGGGAGCTCTCAGACTCCTCAGGTCCTCTTTAGTTCAGAAGGGAGCTAGGTTCGCCCGGCGGGTGCTTCCAGGTTTCCTAAGGGTCCGAGTGAGGCACCAGGTAGGTGAGGCAGATACTTGCTAATAGGCTTCAGTCTACACTTCCTTGTGTCATATTTACCGTGAAAATCCTGCTCTCCGGGGGGAAGAAAAACAACAATCCATCTCCGAGATAGAATATGTAATTGACTATAATAATGAGTTACGGATGTTTCTAACTTGTAGAAAAAAGTACCCGAATCTCACCCTACCCTGGCTGCCAGGATGGAGTCGGGAAGTTAGGCAGGATGGGAGGAAAGCCACGGGCACGTGGGCACCAGGGGCACTGTAAACAGGAAGGACACTGGCTACTGGCAGGAGCATTCAGTTACAAAAGGGCCCTGTGGTTGGCATCGGAGGGGCTGAGCCCACGCTTGCCTTTCCTTTGCGTCATATTTACATTAGGCAGCAAAAATAAAATCCCTGTACTGCAAAACAGAAGCGAGACATGACATCTCGTTCACTGGAGGCTGTGTGGCATTGTCTGGGTGTGGGGACACACTACCGTCTCTGAGCTGCATCGTTTATAAGGCATTATTTGGTTTGATTTTGCAGTGTGCGTGATGAGAATATAGAATCATGCCAATAAGAAGCGGCTGTGGGTACTCTGACTTTGGGACTACTTGCAAACGAAGGAATCTTCTCAAAATGTTTCTGAATCTAGGAAGGGCCAGCCCGCACGCATTATGTACAGTCATGGAATGGACACCATGGGGTGGGGACAGGGCTCTATCTGTACTGACAGATGAATGCCAAGATGCATCTTCAGAAAATGGAGAAACATAATATGGGTGCGGTTTTTTAAATTATGCAAATAAAAGTCGACGGTCATACTGATTTAAAGCCTGTGCAAACCACATATTTACAATAAATAAATGCTCCACTCAGAGCTTGTATGTCAACTGAATTAAAACTTAAGTATGGCGAGGCCAGACACGTTCTCCTGGGGATGCCCATCTGGCGATATGGACCCCCAGGCGGCTCACAGGACATTGGCTTCATCTGTCTTCTCACCGGAGTGTCTTTAGAGATAACTGTGGAGAGACAGTAACATTACCAGGGGGGGCGTTTAGAAGACTCTTCACACACACACAGACCACCCACGCTGGGGCTGGGCACCATAGCCTTCCTGCTGTGATTCATACGGGGCTGCCAGGGTCTGAGGGTCCCATCAGATGCAAGGGGCTGATTTTGACCCAGGGGGTTGTAGGTGGAAAAGGGATGTAATGGGACATATAGTTGATGGCATCTGAAGACCTACCACCATCTTGGAAACATTCATAAGACCAAACACCAGCACTGGACAGAAACTCAAGAAAAACAAAGAACTTGTTGGAGATCCTAAGACAAGGCAAAGGAAAAGAGAAACGGCCCCGGGCCATCAGATTTCCAGCCCAGGGCTCCCACCGGTGCACGGATCACTTGGGGCTCTCTCCACCGCAAAAAAAAGAGTGCCCCCTGGGGGCAGTTTCCGATGTCTAGAACCCTGTGATCTCTCTGGGAGACTGCTTTTTGTCTCACTGACGTGAAAATGAACTAAGAGGGTGTCCAGCTAGATGAAAAGAAGATCTTCTTGACTATGGGATGCCCAAGAGAGACTTTACAATCCATCCTCGACTAGACTCTTATAGGCTCCGGTGATTTAGGTATGTGCCCGCCACGAGGCCAGAGACCAGACGTGGCACAATGTTCGACCACGCTTGCCGCGTCTGAAGGGGAGGATGAGTCCTGTCCTGGTAACAGGAACATGCCAGGAAAGCAGAGTGGGAGAGTGGAAGGAGCACTGGACAAGAAGTCAGAAGTCGGGGCATGTGACCTTGGGCAAGTTCCTTAACCCCTTGGAGCTCAGTTCTCTTGTCCGAAAAAAAGGTCATTAAAGGCATGTCTCCAGTTTACCTCACAGAGTTACTAAAAGGATCAAATGAGATCACATTTGCAAGTTATCTGAAGAAATGTAAAGAACTGTATAACGGAGGGACTATTATTTTGATTATTGCTGTATTTTCCTGGCCACAAGAGTAACATATTCACTACAGAAAATTCAAAAATGGCAGAAATGCACTAGGAAGAAAGTAAAAAAATCAACTCTCATTTCCCAGAGTGGATGCCTGTTAATTTTGTGTACATTTCCCCTGTTTACTTTAGCCCCATGCATATATACTTCTCCCTTAACTGCAATCAGACAGCCACTTTGGAGCCTGTGATCATCTGAGTGGTTATCACAATTCTTAGCTTAGCCGTGGTTAGAAAAGGGGGTGCTTGTCCTCTTGCAAGGAACTCATCCCCACGTCCAGGGCCTTGGCGCCCTTCTCACGTCCCTTGCTGTGCTGTCCCAGGGGGCTGCAGAAGGGCCCAGTTTAACGGCAGGCCACCCCCTTTGCCACATAGAACTCTGAAACAGGAGGAGGCCAGGCCACGACTCAATGCCTGTTCTCAAAGAAACAAAGGGCCTCTAAAGATGAGACCCTGTCGTGGGCAGAGAGCAGTCATCTCGGCCCAGGTTAGGAGACAGTCCATTCAAGCTGCCTTGTGTGAGGAGGGCATTTTTTCAAAGACCGTCTTATCCCAAAAGAACCCGTCTGGTTCCCCTCCCAGCTTTCTCCAGCCACCAGGACTGGAAGCATGACTACATTTGGCCAAAAGAAATGATCGTGTTGATGAGAGCAAAACCCCCATGGGAGCAGTAAGATACCCTGTATTCTGCAGACAAGACAGAACCCTGAACTACATTCGGTACACATTACAGAGTCTTGTCTCAGGCCTCTCCAGCCACCACAACCAGGGACGAACGAGCGGGGAGGGAGTGGGGTGACCACTGCAGAAGGACTCCAAAGGGCTTCTGGGCAGCCGACCTTGCTTCTGGATGTGGTGGGGATTCTGGGGGAAGCCCCCCCCCTTCCCTCTTCAGAGTTTGAAACTGTACACGTTTCATTCTAGCTAGAAACAAAGGTACGCCAAATGGCTTTCCCTGAGGACAAAAGAATCTGTGCAAAAGATGTAAAGCTTTAAGGAGAAAGCACCCTCTCGACATTCTGGGCTCCCTGAGGAGAACTCCTGCTTTTACGTTCAGAGACCCGAGGGAGGTGTTACCTGAGAATTTCTGCCTTTGATGTCATCCGAGCTCTGCCCTGCTGCCTCAGCGTGGAGCCAGGGACCAGGTGTACGGCCTGAAAGAAACAGGAAAGATCTCGCCGTCTATTGGCCCAGGGACTGCTGTGCGCTTCTCGGGAAACTCAGACTCCACTGGCGATTAAATCAACAGCAAAGGGACCAAGGGTAACAGGAGCCGGTCAACCTGAAACCTCCAGGCTCCCAGCCCTCGGCTGAGAGTTTCCACCCACTGCTTCCTTGGCCCAGCCTGGATGCAGAGGCATTTCGTCCAGGCAAGGGATCAGGTTATTATAAAGGCCTGTCATCTACATGCATGTGACAGCTTCTTAGCTCAGAACAAGCCACCATCTCCAGACTCGCTCATTTGTCCAGTACCCCACCCGTGCCAAGCACCGTGCTAGGATTGGTTAAAAAAGGGAGTAAAAGGTAATTATATACTGAATAAATCACGCTCTGTTCTAGGAGCTTGAATTCATTGAGTTCATTCTCTAAAAAATGTATTTTGCTTAACTATTACACAAGTTCCATATAAATATATTTTCACAGTTAAGGGTTCAAAGAATATAGAAGAAGACAACAGGAAATAAAAACCCAAAACGACCTCAAGTGCCTCGTCTTTGCCTAATCCCAGTTTCTATCTCAGAGTCACCAGTACTCGAAGCTTGCTGTTTATCCCTCCAGATTTTTTTTTCCTGGCATTTACTTATATGTGTGTGTATATGTAACTATTTTAAAATAGGAATTGGACTACAACAAGCTATCACTGCACACCTATTAGGATGGTTACTATCAAAAAACCAGAGAACAGGGGCGCCTGGGTGGCTCAGTTGGTTAAACGTCTGCCTTCGGCTCAGGTCATGATCCCAGGGTCCTGGGATCGAGCCCTGCATCGGGCTCCCTGCTTGGCAGAAAGCCTGCTTGTCCCTCTCCCACTCCCCCTGCTTGTGTTCCCTCTCTCGCTGTGTCTCTCTGAAATAAATATTATTATTCTCTCAAATAAATAAATAAAATCTTTAAAAACAAAACAAAAAACAGAGGACAACAAGTGTTAGTGATGATGTGACGAAACCCTTGTGTGCTGCTGATGGGAATGTCAAACGGTGGGAGTGTAAAATGGAAAACAGTATGGTGGTTCCTCAAATAATTAGAAATCAAATTGCCGTATGATCCAGCAATTCCATGTCTGGGTATATACCCAACAGAACTGAAAGCAGGGACTCAAAGAGATACTTGTGCACCCATGTTCATAGCAGCCTTAGTCACCATAGCCAAAGGTGGAAGCAAGCCAGCTGTCCAGTGATGGACGAACGGATAAGCACAATGTCATACATACATACAAGGGAATATTACTCAGCCCTAGAAAGGAAGGAAATTCTGACAGATGCTACAAAGCGGATAACATTGAGGACATTAGGCTAAACGAAAGCCAGTCCCAAAAAGTCAAATATTATATGATTCCACTTATATGAGGTACCAAGAGTAGTCAAACTCTTAGAGCCAGGAAGTAGAATGGTGGTTGCTATTTCACGGGTTTAATGGGTACAGAGCTTCAGTTCTGCAGGATAAATGGAGTTCTGCAGACGGGCTGCACAACAGTGTGAATGTACTTAACACTACCGAACTGTACACTTAAACATGGTTAAGTTGGAAAATTTCACGTTATGCATTTTTAAACCACAGTTAAAACTCTATTTTTAAAGGAGTTGGGATGTAAATAGATTTCTAACCAGCCACTTTCTCACTGAACTGACTGTGATCAGGATCAGGTTTTGCTGGGAACACTGGACTGAAATGTTCAGTTTGGATGTCTGTCTCTCCTCCCTTTCTCCCCCAAAAGGTGAATTTCTTGAGGGTGTGTCAGGGCATCATTTATCTAAATCTCTCCAGTGGGTAAGGGCCTCAGTAAGTATCTGTCAATATGATGCTAACTTCACTCTTTCTATCATCACTATGTTAATAAATATTTGAACCTATGCAATTATTCCCAAAGATTCCTACTGATAGGGTGTTTTTTTCCTGCTTTATTGCAGCACAATGCACAATGCACATAACATAAAATTTACCACCAGTAACCTTGAATACATTCACAGTGTTGTGCAGCCATCACCTCTGTCTAATTTCAGAACATACTCATCACCGCAAGAAGAAACCCATACCCATTAGGAGCCGCTCCTCATTCTTTACGCCCCCCAGCCCCTGGCAGCTGCTAAATCTTCTTTCTGCCTCTAAGGGTTTGCCTGTTTCGGCTACGTCATGTAAATGGAATCATACATGTGGCCTTTTGTGTCTGCGTTCTGTCACACATCTTGATGTTTCCAAGGTTCATCCACGTTGTAGCATATATCAGTGCTTCATTCCCTTTTCTTGTCAAAGAATATTCCACCGCATGGCTATACGTTTTGTTTATCCATTCATCAGTGGATGGACACTGGATGTTTCTACCTTCCGGCTACTGCGAATATTTATGCACGAGCTCTTGTTTGAACCCGTTTTCAATTCTTTTGAGTGTATACCCCAGGAGCGGAATTGCTGGATCCTTCGGTAATTCTACAATTGACTTATTGAGGAACCTAACGCATATTTAAAACATTTAAAAAATTAGGTAAAATCATCCTATCAAGGAAAGAAAACAGCTAGTACGTGCAGGGTGGAAGACAGTGAGGAGGACAAGGGGAAAAGCTACGCATTAGAGTTTGTGCTGTGTGTTGTGTCAGGAGCAGAGAGAGAAAGCGAGCAAGTGGGAGAGAAAGGCAGAACTGTGATAAGACAGCGTGAGAACACACTCATCCGACAGAACCAGACCGTGAAGACCTCCAGTCTCGGGGAGCCAGGTCAATGGGGAGCAGGAGGAAAACTGTAAGAAGAAATGTAATCAGACAGGCATGAACTGTATCAGCCTCACACTAATAGAATTACCAAGGTTCTACCCTACGGCTCACAGGGACGGCAGGAACATGCTAATGTAATTGTGCTCGGAAGCCACAGGAGGATTTTATGCCCTCCAGTGCCGCATCAATCTAAAACCACATTTTAGTTTTGAAATTGCAAATACCCTTTCTGGTCGGTAGGATGTCAGTTCGCTTAGCAGGTTTTCTTTTTCTTTTATTTTTTTTTTAAGACTTTATTTATTTATTTGACAGAGAGAGACACAGCGAGAGAGGGAACACAAGCAGGGGGAGTGGGAGAGGGAGAAGCAGGCTTCCCGCGGAGCAGGGAGCCCGATGCGGGGCTCCATCCCAGGAGCCTGGGATCATGGCCTGAGCCAAAAGCAGCTTAACGACTAAGCCACCCAGGTGCCCCTTCTTCTTCTTCTTCTTTTTTTAAACTGCATCTTCCCGAGCATCAGATTAGTTTTAGTTTTGTGTGTACGGGCACTGATTTGACTACTTCTCTGAGATGAGAGGAATACAGCACAGACTGTCAGCTGTGCTCTCCTGGCGAGCTGTGCGAGGCATGGCCTCTCTCTTACGTTCTCAGGGAGGAGACTGGGCACCATGGGCTCAAAATGCAGTGAACTTTAGAATTTACCGAGTCTGAAGGTTGAAGGACTGCACAGCACACTACTGAGACAGAAGTGAGATTTTGAAGAATCTGCTTTTCTAGAACGGTTTAGTGTTGAGATCAGCAAAATATGGCCGGCAGACCAAATCCAGCCAGCACCTGTTTTCTGTAAATAAAGTTTTATTGGAAGACAGCCATGCCCATTCATTTATGTATTGTCTACGGCTCCTTTCCTGTCAAAACAGCACAACTGAGTAGTTGTGACCGAGACCGTATGGCCCGCAGAGCCTCAAATATGTCCTTTCTGGCCCTATAGAGAAAATGTTTGCTGACTTCTGATTTAGGGTAGAAGTCAGTAACTGAAAAGCCTCCAGGGGCCAGGTGTCACATTCACCTGTTACAGTCTGGGTATAACAGAGAACGGTGGGATTTGTGGCATGAACGTGGCCAATTAACAAACACCTGCTTAGGGAAAGGAAATGAGCCTCGCAGGAGTGCTGACAAGACCGACTCCATCTTTGGCCCTCCATCTCATGCTGCTCCTCTCTCCTTCCTCTCTCCCTTAGTTCAGAGCAGTAGTCTTTACATATTATTTAAAAAGCACACAAGGTCACTTCTCTCTAAATGTGCAATCCCACAGGCCAGCAGAAAAAGACCTGCCCAGGCTGATTCCAAGAGGACCTGTGAGCTGAGCAGGGAGAAGGCTCAAGCTCCCTGGTCTGCCTGCAGGAAGCTGAACCCTGGAGGAGGGACTTTGCCAAAGTCCTTCTGAAGGGAAAGGGTCAAAGAGCCCAGTTCATGTTCTTGGGCTATCCCAGGACACGGACGATTTTCCATGCTAGTTCACAGATATCTGGGATTGGGGGCTTGACTCCTGTTGTTGGGTGGGAAACACCCTTACTCCATGTTGTTGCCACTGTCCCTGCTTACCAGCTACTGACCAACTGGATTGCTTCAGCACTGGACCAGAACTGCCTCACCTTAACTAATAGGCAGCTTCGCTGTGTGGTTAACAACCTTGCTTTACTTTGCTTCCTGTTTTCCTAAAGTACTTGTCTCCTGCCCTTTTGGCCCTGAAGGATATGCCCGCCTCTTGGGCTAAGTAGGTAAGCAGAGTGGAGGCCTCTACTTGGAGGCTGGCCACATGATGAAATTGGGAGAAGTCAGGCTCTTACCAGCCTGAGATTTTCAGACTTGGCTGGACACTGGAATCAACTGGCAGCTTTCAAAAATACTACCACGTGGGTACCTCCCTGTGTATTTTGATTTAGTGGGTCTCAGTGCAACCTGGCTTTTGGGATTTTTAAAAGCTCTGTTGGTCATTCTAATGTGTATTCAAGGTTGAGAACCACTGAAGGACATTCTCCCCTTCACAGTCTGCCAGAGTTCTGAACTGGGGTTTTTCAGATTCTTCTCTGGTTATTAATACAAAGCTCCTGTATCCCATTTTGCTGTTGTCCTGGGGTGGTTAGCTCCCTTGTCAAAAGCCCTAGGAGGGGAGGGGCAAGTGGTAAATCAAGGCACTCAAATCCAAAGCCAAACAATTAACTCTGGAGTTCTGTTAACAAGCTTCTAAATGAATCCTTAGGGCCAGGACAAGTAAGTATTCAGACACTTCCAGAAGTACAAACAGCACTGTGTTCTTCCAGTAGTACAGTGAAATCATGACATCATCTTTTAGGCAGCCTGGAGCCAATCAATGCACACTAAGCACTTAATTCTGGAGGGTAAGGGAAAACCAAGAGGCTTCCCAAGGTGGTACTTACTTCTGGGGATCTTGCTGGGGTAAATCTTCTGGCATGGTTTATATTCATCTGGAGGAGGAAAGTCTTCCACAGTATGAAACGTGAATTTAGATTCAAAGTCATCTGCACATGTGGAAAATAGCAAAATTACTCTGGTTATTGTGATGACCTAAGTTTCGAGAATTTCCAAGAGCACACAGGTTTGCCTGCCCAGTTTTAATGACTGGGCTACTTCCCCTTAAGAACCCCCATCTACCTCTCAATTTTTACTGCTTAGCTCAGACAAGGGGAATCAGGAAACGTGAAATCAACAGACTCTCCCTATCATCCACCCTACCTTGCTTTGACCAACATCTTAGGGAAACTTCTAAAGGGAGAAGTGCCATGAGCTATCCAGGGTCCAGAGTCAGAGGTGGGGAATGTGCCAGCAATAAGGGACCAGCAGAGTCCCTGTGGCCTGTTGCTACTCCTGAGCCCCTGGCGAGGGCTTTGCTTGGGAGGGGTGAGCAGATGGAAAGTCCTCAGCTTGGCTGGTGGGAAGGAGTATGGCTTATGTCCAGTGGGGGACCTGGGCTCCCCAAAGCAAACAGGATTTTCCCTGCGCTCCTGATTGCAAGAGGAGTCTTGTGGCCCCTTTATGAGCTGAGTCCCTGCTTTGGGTCGGACCCCAGAGAACTTGCCTTCCTATGTCCGTACTTTTGCCCTAACCGTCCCTCTGTCTGGTGGGCCTTCTATTCATCCTTTCACCTTTTCCAGACCACTCTATTCTTCCTATTGTGTAATCCAATATGCATGGACTTCTCCATGGGGACAGAGACACCCACACACATACACAGTTTGAATGTTGATTTTCTTCCGTCTTTCTCATCACAATCAGAAAGTTAGAGACCGAGTCCTGGAACCTTCCAGAAAGCCTCAAGAGAAACCTTATTTAACACAACTTGTAGGATGTTTTGCCCTAGAGTGAGCTCCCTGTTCTTGTAAAGCATGCACCCTGAAATGGTGGGCTGGCATTCTCCCTCCAAGGGACAGGGGAAACCACTCCCTTACTGGCAGCCGGCACAGCACAGCACAAGGTGGGCCCACTTACCGATGATATGCAGGCCTCCGTTCCGCAGCTGACCTCCAGGCTGCTGTGTCGGGGTCCAGGCTGGGGCCTGTTGGCTTCTGCTTGAAAGCTCCGTGGTGGGTGATCTCGCAGGGGGTGCTGGGGGTGGATTTAGCTTCCCCCCACTGGTCCCTTATAGAAAAGATGCCAGTGTATTCAGATACAGGAACGGGGAACAGCAGATGCTATACCTCCTGGGAGAAGTGAGGTACTGAGGTCTCTGGATGTCAGAGAATCTGGTGGATAAAAGGGCTGCCTCTGGGGCTAAGCTGCTTGGGACTGAATTCCAGCTCTCCTGCTGGGATAATGACAACCTCTTTGTGCCTCTGTTTCCTCGCCTGTAAAACAGTACACACACCTCCTAGGGGTGTTGAGAGGGCTGAATGAGTAAAGTGAAGTGAAGTGGCATGCAGTAGGGTTCAGTCAATGTTAGCTGCTGTGACAATATGATTGATGAGGGCAACCTTCAGGATCAGAAGGCACAGCTCAAAGAGGGGAACCTCTGCCGAGTCAGCAGAAAGGGAAGGGCTGTCTGTCGGTGAGGCACAGAGGGAGGCGAGGCGAACAAGCTGTGGGGCTTGCTCCCGTCCCCGGGGTTCTGCTTACTCGGGTTCCCTGCCTTGCAGACCCTGCCTTCTCCCTCCAGTCAGCCTAAATCCACCCCGCCCACCACAAAATGTCCACCATTACAACCTCTTTCTCGCCGCCTCCCCCCGCCCAATCTAAGGCACTGGTTTTCTCACCACCCCGTGAACACTTCAGAATCACAGGCGGCTCACCGGGATGAATGCCCTTACGGCCACCAGTCCGTTGAAAAGCGAATGCCTTGAACCTTATCGCCTGTGACCAAGGGCCTTAAAAATATCCTTGCCCTTTGTACCAGGAATTCCTTTTGAGGAACCTGTCCTTTCAAAATATCCAAAAGGTGGATGACAATTGCTACAAAAGTGTTTCCTGCAATACTAGTCACAATAACAAAAAACAGAATCAATTTAATACTAGTAATCTGGTAAATGCTGATGATCTTATTAATATGCTTATGAGTAAACATTAACAACTTGACAAAACTGTTTATAATGTAATATTAAATTAAAACAACATAGAAAATTGTATATCCAAAATAGTAGTAACTTGGTAAATCTGTAGATATTTTTGAAAAAAAAAATGAAGTACACCCAAATATGACAGCTTTTATTTCTGGGTGATGTTACTGTAGGTGATGTCAATTTCTTTCTATTTGCTCTACAGTGAGCTTGTGCTATTTTTAATTTGAGGAAATACATTTAGGAAACCTTCTGCATGAAAAGATTTTCTTAAAGACCAAGGGATATGTGTGCATGTGAGTGTGGATGTGTGTTGGGGTGTGTGTGTGTGGATGTGGTGTTTACGAGCACGTGTGGATGTGTGGGTGTGGATATGTGTGTATGGGCGTATACTTTCCATTTGGAAGGACACCAGAGGTGAACGAAGCTTCCCTGTTATGGGGAAATCAGTTGGACATGCATGCTCAATCCAAAATCCTCTCTGCTAGGTATGTGAAGGAATTATTCTTAATATTTGGCTCGAAATACAGACCCTTAATTTTCTTGAGTCAGCACGAGAACGTGCCAAAAAGAAGACAGAAGGCTACTGTAATCTGCCTAGGGCCAGTGCAGACTGTGGCTGGGAGCCAGGCTGTATAGTAACTCAGGCAAAAATTACACTAGACACCTGGTTCTGGAAACAAACTGCATCCACAGCCCCCTCCACTGTAGACAGGAGATTCGGGTGGATGAATGACGAGAGTCAGAATGAATAACCCTTCTCTAGAGCTCAGTGCTGCCAGGCCCGGCTCCAGCAATCACAAGAGGTGGGAAATATTGCTGTCCCCATTTTACAGATGAGGAGAAGTAAGCACAGAGAGGCTAAGTGATTGCCCAGGGTCACACAGCTAGTAATTGCAAGGTGATCAAAGCCAGAATGCCTGGCCTGTGGTCTGTATGATCTTGGACAAGTCTTTCAGCTTCCCTGCCCCTTGATTTCCTGTCTCTAACACGAATACAACATGAAGTCCCATACATCAAGTTTTACTGGGCTCCATGAGGGGCACTGATAGCTCTGTTCTAAAACAAAATCCAAGAGTTAAGACATCTCAAGTGTTCCCAAGTGGCTCTGCTCTAGGAGCAGGCCTCTGGCTGTGTCCCTAGCACCTTCATAATTACTGGTGAGGGTTGAGTGATCCTCGGACGCGGCCACCCTGGACGAGAAGACTGGTGCTTACCTGGGCCTCGGCCGGGCCTCTTCTTCTGCAGGAATGGCTGGGATCCTGGAGGGGCTGGTGGCGCTGGCAAGGCCTGCATGCTGGACTTGGGTGGCTGGGCCTGGAAGCTGGGAGACTTGGGGGGCAGCAGGAGTGGGGCTTCGCTGTTGTTGTTAGCTCCTGGCAAAGGAGGCACAGGCACAGAGGACCTCGGGGTACAGGAGGCATAAAGAGGGGGTGGGGGTGGTGGAGGGGGTGGGGCGGGAGGCTCCCGAACATCTTGGGCAGTGAGCCCAGGATACCCACAAGGTGGGAGGAGAGGGAGTGGGGGTGGGATGGGCGGCAGGTGCAAGGGGGCTAGCTGAGGCTTCATGGCCTTGTCACTGAGGACAGAGGCCAGGGGGGGTGGGGGTGGTGTTGCGGGAAGGGGTGGGGGCAGAGGGGGAGGGGGCGGTGCAGAGGGGAGAGGGGGTGCAACCCCTGGGGTGTTCCCTTTGGTGGGCGGGCCAGGTGGGGACACCAGCGGAGCTTTGGTGGGGGAGGAAGGGGGTAGGGGTGGGGGTAGGGGTGGAGGAGGTGGGGGCGGGGTGGGAGGCGGTGGAGCAGGCATGCTGGGGCGAGGAGGGACTGTCCTGGAGGTGCCATGAGCCTCAGAGGCATTGCCTAGCCTGGGAGAAGCAGGAGGGTTAAGTGGGCCACTGAGAGTTTTCGTGGGAAGCCGGGGAGAAGGTGCGCGGGAGCCAGGGGCCTGCCCTGTTTTGCCACCTGGAAGTGAAACAAGTTCTGAGTCAGCTCAGAGACAGAGGAAGGAGAAACCCAAGTTTGCGGGTAGTGATGACAGACGCCATCCAGCATGATGTCCGTGAACTGCATGGCGGACACTCTCATCCTGCAGGTTCACCCAAAGCCTCAGGGGCAGCAGCTCACATCCCAGGTCAGGCCACCAGACTGTGGTGCAGGACCAGCTTTCCTGTTCCATCCCAACTCTGCCCTCGCCTGACAAGGGCCCAGCAGTCTCCCGGCCCAGGGCACTGGGCTGCTCTGACCTCCTTCGCCCTTCCTCATTTCAAGGCCACCCTCACACTTATTCACCATTACCCACTGGGTCAATCCAGTTGGGGACCCAGCCCTCACATCCTGGTTTGGATCTTCAGGTGTACCAACTGGAAGCTCCTTGCTAGGGAGGTTTTCTCACTTCCAGCATTATGTGAACATTCATTTTCTACATCAAGATCAGAAGATGAATCATTCCTTGTATAAGGTCACTCAGAAGTCAGTGGGAAGACACCCTGCCTTGGGGATCCAGGTCCAATGACCTCGAACCTCCCAGTTCCATGGCCTCTGGAAGTTCAAAGTTTCTTTTCTGAAAGACATGCCCATTTCCAACAGGTTCTCTGTCTCCTGGCCTCCTGGCTTCCTTATCCCACAGATCCACGAACCCCAACTTGAAACCAATGCCTCTTTGGAACTCAACAATGGCACACTCCTCACAGCAATGTGTGTTCGGTGTGCTTCATGGAAGACTGGGTGGAGGTGCTCCCTAGGAGGGGCCTCGTCACTCTTTGCACAAAGCCCCTTCACTGTACTGCTACCCCTTGTCCCTTTGTCCCTTTCTCACATGGAGAAGAATGTTCCTCTCCCCATTTACTAAAGCATGGAAGTTCTGCGATCACTGCTTATATGTGTCCTTGGAGCATCACTGTCCACCCAGGAGGCATGCTATTAATACCCCTTCCAAACAAATACAGTGCTCTCCTGAATGGAATTCCGGGGAATCTATCTTTTCCTGTTCTCCCACCCTTATATTTTATTACCCCTCTGAAAACATGTGGAGAACACGTGAAAAGATGGTTGCTTCTCCTACCTACAGCTTCCCAGGTGTTGCAGAATAAAAAACACAGCTTTCAAATCAGATTATAAACCCCAGCCTCTTGTGGCGGTTCTGAGCTTTTCAGCTCAGAACTGAGTCTCCAGTTGTGTTCACCCAACCAGGTGCAAGATCGTACCCCAGAGGACTTGATGCCGAAAGCCAGGCCAATCAAAGTGAGGTGTGGCAGAGGTGATGCTGGGGCTGAAACTCAGTGGGCAGGATGGCAGCATCTGGCCTTCCCCAGGGATGCCCCTCATCTGGCTATGAGGTGACAGTTACCTGGGCAGCACTACTCATTGCAAGTCTCAGCTATGGAATGGCTGCTCTTGGGGCAGGGTGGTGATGTCACCATTCCTCTGTTGAGGGTTTTCTTTGGGGCCGTTCCAGAAGAGATAATATCTTCCACCCTGTCTGACTTGATTCCCCTTGGGATCAGCTGGCTGACCGTGACCAGGAGGGAAGGCCCCCCACCTGGTCTTTCCAAGGACAGGACCTACCTACCACCCGCAGCTCTAACATTAGACATTTTACGTGAGGTTTAGGGTAGGTGTCAGGCTCAGAGATTCCTGCCTCCAAGCCTGTTTCCATAGTCCACAGAGATGAAGATGGAGGACCAAGGCAGTCCCTAACAAGGCAAGGCCTCCCTATATGCCTACTCGCTCCATGAACTTTAAAGGGCTACCAAGTTTGAGGAGCAGAATCAGCCCCTGATTAACCAATGCAGACTTTTGAAGTGACTGAGGACACACCATGTGCCCAAGACTCAAAAACTCTTAGAATGAGTGAGTTAAAAGTGCAGAAGCTTCTGTTTACTAAGCAGCCAAGCAAATGAGAAGTGGGCAAACCTATTTTTACTATGATGTGAACAGCAGAGGCAAGGTAGGCACAAGTCCTCATTTGGCTTACGCTCACGCCCACTCCAGGACGTGGCAGAGAGCTGCCAAACCAGCGGACAGAGCCAAGGGAAGAAAGTGCCAAGGGGAGGGAGGAGGAGGCTTTCCTTCATAACATAAATGCTAACTCCAGAAATCCAAGGAGAAACACAAAAGGTCACTCCTTCAGAATGCTAAGCCAGGACCACATTATGACTTTTGAAGACATTTTATGGCTGCATTGCTATAAAGACAAATACAATCTTTGACTCTAAACTTTCATGTTTTATTTTCTGATTTAAAAAGATATCCAAACATTTTCATGGACTGCCAAAAGTACTGTGAGCACTAGCCTCTGTGCTTTCTGGGCCTGATGGCTCTAAGCAACCATCCTACCCACTCCCGCATTCCATTTAACAAATATTTACTGAGCACCTACTATGCGTCTGTACGTCTGTGAAGAGAAACTAGTGGACATTTTATATCACACAGGATGTTTATTTGATACCACTCAGGAATTTTGAAAAAGAAGGCGGCACTGGGAAATGCCAACACTCTTTGCTAAACCCTTAGCAAAAAAAGAGGAAATGCAATGGCCTCTGAGAAGGTTCAGATTGGATCTCAAAGCATCCTAGAGCTCTTATCTTTGCTGGACTTTATCAGTAGGCGACAGCAGCAAATGCACCTCATTATGTCAAACAGCCACAGAGCCCAGTGAAAAGGTTAGCACACCCCATGGCAGAAGATTGTATACCAGCAATGTTTGGGGCTCGATATTCCCTGATTAATGCAATTCTCAGAGGTTATTTCAACTTGCTGGCTAAAGAGAAAAATAATAGGAAAAACACTTCTATTACGCATAACTAATATATATTTGCCCAATTTTAATGCGATACTTTCAAAATATCTGATACCCACTAACACACAATGACTACAGTAGACTGGCTGAAGAAATGACCTCGAGTATCCACTCACTCCTGATCCCGTAATCTTTGAAATGTGATTTTGCCAATCCTCCCATCGAGAAACGAAGTGTCTTTTCCCACCCTTGTTTCTGGGCTGGTTCTGTGACTTGGACAAGAGGGTGCGGTAGGAAGTAATATTGTGCCAACTCCAAGACTAAGCCTTAAGAGACTTTATATACTTCTGTCCTCTCTGTTGGAACCCTGCCACCAACAGGAAAAACAATCCCAATTAGTCTGCTAGACACTGAGAGACCATAAGGATGTGTCAGGCCAGTCATCTCCGCTGAGGCACCAAAGATATAAGAAATATAAGATTAGCAAAAGCCATCTGACCAAGCTGTACGTACCAGAGGGAGCCTAGCTGAGACCACCCTAAATTGCCAACCACAGAACTGTAAGCTAGACACATGGTCGTTTAAGGTCCCTAAGTTTTAGGGTATTTTGTTATGTATCATAACGAAATACCCTACTGATAACAATACCCAACTGATAACCAATGACTGATGCATTACGGTGACATCACTAAGATTTTTCTAAAGTGCTTTATACCTTTTGTCTGTACTTTGCAGTCTGGGCCCCAATCACACCACTGCTAAACACTACACACTGTGGCAAGTCATTCTTCAATTATTACAATGGGATGATTTAAACAGGACGATGATTTATGGATACTTCCAGGGCATGCGCCCAAATCCGCAATCTCCTGCTGTACAACTTTTCACTAAAAACGTGTCACAGTCCTCATGGCTCACAAGCATTGCCCAGTAGGTTCGACCCATGAAGGAGCGAACGATCACGAGGTAGCCAGTCTGAATTCTCCCTTACCTGCCACATCCCTCTGGCCGGCTGGTCTCAACACAGGAAAGCCACCAGCAAACAGGTCTCCCAGGCTTGGGGGTGTGCTTCCGCCTCGAGAGTTTGCAGACCCTCCTCCTTCTTTGTTGATTCCTTTAGAACCTTTGCAGAGAAGAGGCAAGTCAATGAGGACTTGTGAGGAGAGCTGAGCAGCCCATTCAAAGCCTGGGGCAGTGATCCAACAGCGCTGAGGCAGCCTTCCCGTCCTCCCACCTCCAGCCTTACCCTTCCAGTGGGCTTCTTTCCCAAACCCCCCTGCCTGGTGACCCCGCAGACTCATGTGCTCACGCCTGTCTGCTACTCTCTGTGGACCTACCTAGGAACCGAAGACCGTTGGTAGCTGAGCACCCTGAAAAGTGACCCAAACAAAGGGACCTAAATGCTGCCATTCCCCAGATGCCTGTGGGGGGAACTGGCAGCACCTTTCAAATGAGAACACCCAAACGTTGTAGGTGGAGTGCTGGCCCTATTTTCAACTCGACTGTTGCTGTGGGAGGCCCAGACAGAGAAAACACACAGATTTAATTTAGTCAGTAATTGTAACTTCTTGTCCACAGAGTCTGGCCCAGGACTGCAAGCAGGAAGTGAGGTCTCCAATGATTGGTGCTTTGGCATTTTCCTTCTCAGTCTCCCCAGCATTTACTCCCTACACCCCGCACCCTTCCCTGCATCTTTCCTTCTACAGAAGAGAAAGCTTGTGAAACCCTGGGGGAGAGGTGTCACTAATTCTGGCCTTCCAGGTGGGTGTGATGACCAACTCCATTCAATGAGAAGACATTTGGCTTAGACAAGAATTTCTAGCAAGAAATGTTCACAGCCTGAAGCTAACTTGCACAGAGGAATCAGGGCACAGTGCCCACTGGTGGATGAATGCATTTAGATAATTCCGAGTATTAATATATATTACCTATCCACTGGAATGATTAGGGAGTGAGTATTCCAATCAAATGGGTTTATCTGGTAATTGGGCTTAACCAATTAGTGGGTCTAACTGGAAATGAATTTTTATTGCAATTGTTGAAAATATTTCTTAAAATGATTTATCTATCCCTGTATACTAAAATATATAATTACAGATACTAGATACAATTATATTTTTAGGACTATCTTTGAGAGTTACCATCATGTGCATCACTGAAAACTATATGAAGACATAATAAGAGATGACATTGATAAATAGTTCTGCATAGATTATTTCAACCTTCAGCAATCTTGACCAGAAAAAAAAAAAAAAAGCAGATATTACTACCTCCCCCATTTTGTGGATGAGCGGACTGAATCTCAGAGAAATCCCCAGCTGCACCTGGTAGCAGACTCGGGACTCGGCCCCGGTCATGTGACCCAAGCACAGGGCCCCTCTTAACTCTGTACATAGAAAGCGCAGTCATGGGATTCTATGAGAGAATTCTGAATACATCTTTTTTCCTTGCGAACACAAAAATTTGGCATACTTTAATGTTGAGACTTTAATTTTTCTCTCTTTGGGAACTAGGTGGATGCAGGGTAAGCTATCTTTAGAGGGTATCTCACTGTGGATGCACACAGAGTGGAGTAGCCAGATGACAGAATATTAGTCAGCAATAAGGAGTAAAGACGGGGCACACGCTACGGCATGAACGAACTCTGAAAACATGCTAAGTGAAGGAGCCAGTCACAAAAGGCCACATACTGTATGATTCCGTTCACATGTATATCCCCAAGAGGCAAACCCACAGAGACCAGCTGCCAGGGACTGGGGGAGGGGCGGAATGGGGAGTGACATGTAATGGGCATGGGGTCTCCTTCTGGGGTGATGAAAATGTTCTGAAACTAGACCGAGGTGATGGTTGCAACCACATTGTGAATGTACAAATGCCACTGAAATGGACACTTTAAATGGCTAAAATGGTGAATTTGATATGTATTTTATCACAATTAAAAAAAAAAGGTATCCCACCATGAATTTGCTCGTTTGTTTAGCATTCGAACAGTGGTAGAAGATCTGCTCTAAACCATCTGTACACCTGGAAAGGAGCTCTGACTCTCTCACTCACGTGGCCCATACATCATGCAAGTCCGCGAAGGCCCAAAGTGCATCCTGGGTAACAAGTGTTGCCCCTGCCCTGAGCAAGCCAGCGCTGCCTGGCTGAGCCCCACATGGCCTGCCCGTGACTCACGGCAGGCCCGGCCCAGCTGCTCACTTACTCTCAATCTGTGGGGCACTGCGGTCACTGATCTGTGTGACTTTCCGTAGGCGAGTTCCTTGCTGGATATCAGCCAACAGTGCACTCCGACTTTTGGGGTCTGCCTTTCTCAAGCTGGAAGCGTCTGTACCTACCTGTAAGGGAACAAGAGGGATTTGATTATAACCACATATAATATCATAATCTACTTTTTGCTAGTACAACTTCCTTGTGTCCCACTCCCTTCTGCCTATAAAAGTCTTTCAATTTGTACAGCTCCTTGGGGCTCTCTTCTATCTGTTAGATGGGCTTTCTATCTCTTTTCTCTGTTAGATGGGCTGCTGCCCGATTTCATAAATCACTGAATAAAATCAGATCTTTAAAATTTACTCAGTTGAATTTTGTTTTTAAACATTTCCGCTGTAGCTTGGGCTGACATGGTAGGGGTGTCCATGGGATCGCAGCACCAGGGAGCCCCAGACAGAATGGATGCAGGTTGGCGGCAAATAAGGGGAGGGGTAGGACTGCACTGGGAGACACAACCAGGAGGAAACACAGAAGGTTTATACCATGTGCATGGAGACCTGGTTAAATAGTTCTCAAAGCCAGAAATACTTCTCAGCCCCTGCTCCATAGGAGGTACCATGTGTCTTTAGTTTTCAGCTGAAATATCACGACTTCAGAGGCTTTTTCTAACCCTCCAGTCTAAGTAAGGCCCCGCAGTGTTCTCTCTTCAGGTACCATCTTCCTTGTTCCTCTGCAATTCCTATCACCTTGTATAAATTTATCTTTCCTTGTGGAAAATGGCAATTCGCAGTTACGAGTTTAAGGTTCACCACCCCACAGGACCGTGTCAGGAGAAAGACCTTATTCGTTTTGTTCACAAATGCATTTCTTTTTTTTTTTTTAAGATTTTATTTATTTATTTGACAGAGAGAGACACAGTGAGAGAAGGAACACAAGCAGGGGGAGTGGGAGAGGGAGAAGCAGACTTCCCGCTGAGCAGGGACCCCGACGCGGGGCTCGATCCCAGGACCCTGGGATCATGACCTGAGCCGAAGGCAGACGCTTAACGACTGAGCCACCGAGGCGCCCCACAAATGCATTTCTAGAGAGAGTAACAGGACCTGTCTGCAGATAGGCATATCTGCAGTGACTACCAGACGAATGAATGAGTGAGTGAACTAGACCCCGGATGTATAGAATACGCTGCGCTTGCCTTCAAGGGCATGCGTGCGTGCCAGAGAGACGGGACACACGTGCATGGAATTAAGCCACTACATAATGCAGTACATGACGTAAGTCCTACAGAGAGGAAAGCCACCAAGAGTTCAGAAATGGCCATATTTGTCAGGCCACAAGGAAGATATGAGACTTTAAGACGGTCCTCAAAGTATAGATAAGATTTACAAATCCTTGCTCTAGCCATTTTCTGTTCAGAAAAGGACAATTCAGCTTTGTCGACTATATAGTCAGAGACTCTCCAGTGTTACAGGCTAGAATCAAGGGCAATTGCAGTTTTAGCTAAAATGTGCTGAGAGTGCATTTCTACTGGCTGAGTCTACTGCACTGGCGAGGCATCTTCCGCAGGCTTTGAAGGGCATATGCTTCTTGTTGCCTGGAAACAAGCTTTTTGAACCCTTGAGGGGGGCTCATGGATTATGGTCAATAATAGAGCGATAAGCAAAGGGCCCCAACCCTAATGATCACATGGTTTTTAGAATGCATTATTAATGCACATGTACAACAGGGAATTTCTCATACAACATGCTTTTAAAAAGTCTATATAAACAATTAATATCAATAAATAATTTTAAACTGCAAAGTTTTAAGATCTTTAAAGTCTCTCATTTTATTTATAGTAGTTAATGACAAGAATAAAGAGCCAACAGAAATATCATGACTCTAGTCAAGAGGGTATGAACATTTTTGCAAAAATCTAGCATTACAATATCAGACATGTACTATGGTCAGGGATTAGAAGGACAGAGTGCTTTGTAGCTTTCTTCCTATTTATAAGATAAATAACACACTGAATTATGATGGTAGTCATGGTCCAACTCAGGTGATAGCCTTGGGGAAGGCAAAGGTTAGAACGGTGCATTCTTCTGCTTAAAGAAGCAGCTTGACCCATGAACAAACCTTATAGCTAATAATCCTGGGGTGGGAGTGGGTCATCTCATCTAATTTAAACTTGACTGTTTATTACCGAAATGTATCCCCTACTCCCCAAACCCAAACTTGCCCATCCCAGGCTTTTTAGGTGATGGCTATGAAGAAGGTTATATGTCCTTGGAATAATTATTTTAATTTGAGTACCTACTTAGCACAGGCCTCAATAGGTTCTTGATGATTCCACATCACAGATGTGTAGATAAACATCTTCCAAATCAGCAGGAGGATACGGCGAGTCACATCACGTGTACATGCTGCAGTTCAATTTGCTGGACTAAATTTAACATTCCTTCTTTGACTTCTTCGCTTCCTTTCCCGCTGCACTAGTTGGCCCTGATGACTTTCCACTAGAGGGCTCTCCCTCCCCTGATACTGAGCTGGTATCAGTCAAGTCTCTCCTGCAAGGTCAAGAACCAGTAACTTCAGGGCTAGGGTGACCTAGAGATTTAGGCTTAATGGGTTTTGTACAAAAGGACATCTAAGGACATATTCATTTGCACACTGAAAACTGTATTACACCGTGACAGTCTTTTCTACTCCACCTGCAATATTTTTTAACAATTCACTCATAATTTGCTTTCTTAAAAAACCCCAAGAAGTCTTGTTACTGTGGTTACAAGGGTACAGAAACAGAAGAGATTTCCAGATACTCACTCGTTCTTTTATTCTATGCAAATCCTGGTTACTAGCAATGTCACCAAAAGTATAATCAACAGAGAAAAAGCCACTCCTGGACACTTTTCCTGTGGTAATTTTTCCACTAAACATGCCTCCCTCACGGTGCGTGCACAAGTGGGTGCGCAAACACACACACACACACACACACACTCATTCAGGAAACCATTACTTCAACGTTTGTTCTTGTTCTTTCTCCACATTGTTATTGAGTGTGACCATCTGTTGAGTTGCACATAAACCTTTTGTGGACTCAGTTCCCCCATAGTGAGCTCCAAATGGAATAGCTTGGATCCCAAAAAGATGCAAAGTAGCAGAAGAGCAATGCAAATGAACCCATCCTGAGCCATCCAAAGGCTGAAGAACTGAAGTGAACCAGTAAGATCACAAACACAAAAACTGACTGACAGTTCTAACAAAGCCAAGGGTGGTGAAGTGTCTGTTCTCCCATCTTGCTAAATTAGAAAAGCTTTCGCATGTCCCTTTGTCATCCCAGCAAATGAGCTGATCCGGTTTCAGTGTGGTTGGGGGTGGGGGGTGGGGAATGGCAGTCCAGCCCAGAAATGCATGTCCTGCTGTTTGTCACACTGCTACTATACGCCATTCCTGCATCTGTCTGATTCATACTGATTTCTGTGAGAAAGATTAATAAAAACAATCCAGCCGGTTAATCTAAATCTAGCAGGTTGTTTGTCTCAAGGATGATCTAAACCCTACCATCTTCATACAATTTCAGCTTTGCAGCTTCTGAAAGGTACATTCTCCAAGGTGGCTGTTAGACCTAAAATTAGTTCTCAGGTTTCCAGGCACACAGCCTGCTCATTCCCTTGGCCCTCAGCCCGCTCCTGCCTTCCACACCTGGGGGCAGACAGCTCTCAGCAGCCAGAGTACTTGGATTTCAGGACCAAACCTGAGTCCCCAGGCCAGCCTGAATAGCACTGCCTCCCCCTGCCACTACCATCTTGCTGGAGGAGAACACGGGGAGCCTGGGATATGAAAGACAGACATGAAATATTTTCAGAGAAAAGTGACACAATGTTCCCTACACCCCAAATGTGCTTAAGTGAGGCTGTTCTAGAATGAAGGGTACTGGGGTCTAACAGTGTTAGGTCTCATTTTCAGAAATCCAACTATGCAATTAAAATCCACACTATAACCTCCTTTTCTATAGCCTGGTTTCCTGAACGACGGCACACAGACCATGATGTTCCCTTGAGTACCCAGCCGCCTCCCAGAGTCACTTCCTTTACCAGGAGGGTGAAAGCGGCACAACGGGCCCAAAATGGAGCCACCTGCCCCTCCAAGACAGCAAACCAAGACTTAATTTTAGTTTTAGCCCCTCCCGAGAATGTGACCTTTACCCAGTCAATCTGGGTTGACCCCACCAGCACTAGTGAGGTAATTTGTGTGACTGACCCCTGCCCTTCACCTTGTCTGAAATACTCCTTTCTTTTATGACTTCCCTCTCCCACCCATTTTCTGCCTTTATTTATTTATTTTTTAAGATTTTATTTATCTATTTGAGAGAGATCACGAGCAGGAGGAGGGGCAGAAGGAGAAGCAGGGTCCCCGCTGAGCAGGGAGCCCAGTGTGGGGCTCGATCCCAGGACCCTGAGATCATGACCTCAACCGAAGGCAGACACTTAACCCACTGAGCCACCCAGGCGCCCCACGTCCCTTTCTGCTTTTAAAAACCTTCCATTTGGGGCGCCTGGGTGGCTCAGTGGGTTAAGTGTCTGCCTTCGGCTGGGGTCACGATTCCAGGGTCCTGGGATTGTGCCCCGTGTCAGGCTCCCTGCTCAGCAGGGGAGTCTGCATCTCCCTCTGCCCCTCCCCCTGCTTTCTCTCTTTCTCTGTCAAACAAATAAAAATCTTAAAAAAAACACAAAAACCTTCCACTTGGTACGGCTCCTCAGACCTCCCTTCTATTTGCTAGATGGGATGCTCCTTGATTCCTGAGTTGCTGAATCAAGTCTATTAGATCTTTAAGTTTACCTAGCTGAATTTTGTGTTCTAACAGGAGGCAAAGCAGAATTAGGGCCCTTTCGTTGGAGCTCTAGGTGTGTCTGTTCCTATTCTCCACACCCTCAGGGAAGTCCATCCCCTGGAGTAATCTCCTCCCCTGGAATGACTGGCTACCGTATGTTGGCAGCTACCTCCTTGCCCAAGGGCCGGGAGGCTATCTCGGACCTTCCCTCTTCCTCATTCCCTACAGCTATCCAGTCACAAACTCCTATTGATTCTTTTTTTTTTTTTCAAAGGAAAAAGGGTTAATATAAAGATTCAAGATTCACATCATGATAAATGATCTAAAATTGAGTACCTTCTTGTGACAAAAGTTCAACTTTTGCATATTTTCCCTATTTAACTTATCCTGCCATCATTTTTCCTGTTTTTCGATTACTTTCACCCCACCTCTCCCTATGGTTACATGGACAGATTCCCTCCCTCTCCCCATTAGTTTAAAAAGCCTACTCTTGCACAAACTACAATGATTAACACTAATTTTAACACACCCTTTAACTTCACCAACATCTAAGCAGTATCTGTAAACTTCCTTTCCCCTACTCCCCAAGTACACTGTTCACAGTCCATCCTCCTGGGCAGAAATGTGGCATTTTAATTTCGTTTTCCTTTTTGACTCTTGCTGTGGGAAGAAGGTAATATATAGTGTGTGTATGTGTTTATAGTTATCCTAGATTGCTAAAGTATATCCTCCAGTAATTTTTTCAAAGAGGGTATGCAAGAAACAAACTTTGTGAACTCTTTGGTATCAAAAAATGTCTTTGTTTTACCTTCAAAATCAAATGCCAATTTGGCTGGGTATAGGATTCTAGGTGTAAAGCCTTCTGCCTGCAGAACTTTTATGACATTGCTCCACTGACTTCTAGCATTTAGAGTATCTAATGATAAGTCTGTGGTCAATCTGATTCTTGTTCCTCTGTAGGTTATTTCTCTTTTTCTGGAAGCCTTTAGAATTTTTTCTTTATCACTGGAATTCCCAAATTTCACCAAGATGTGTCTAGGAGTGAGTCTCTTCTCATCAATCTTAGCAGGTATTCGGTAAGCACTGACAACGTCAAGACTTGAATCCTTTAGCTCTGGAAAGTTTTCTTCAATGATTTCCTTAATTATTTCCTCTGCTCCATTCTCTTTATTATCTTTTTCTGGAATTCCTATCAAACGGATGTTGGAACTTCTGGATCTATCCTCTATGTCTCTTGACCTTTCTTTATTTATTATCTGTTTGGCCATTTGCATTGTATCCTTAGAGAATTCTTCAATTTGGTCTTCTAGATTGTCCATTCTCTCTTCAAGTGTGTCTATTCTGCTATTCAGAACATCTATTGAGTTTTTTATTCCCAAGACCTCTGGAAGGTAATTTTTAAGATTTGCAACCTCCTCCTGTAGCTCTCTAAAGTTGTTAATTACATTTCTTCTAAAGTCTTCTTCAGTTTCTTGTATTAAGTCTGTTTCTTTAGATGTTCGCTCATCTGTTAGCAGAGTTTTGTGTCGCTCTTTGTCAGCTTTCCTTAAAAATTTGGTGATTCCTGATGGAGTACTCGAATTTGTACTTAAATGCCTTTTCTGCTTATCAGAACTTATCTTTAGTGATTTTGAGGGAGAGGCCAAACGCAAGGTCGGACACACTGTCCCAACTCCTTGGTTTCTGGGCATAGCTGTTTCCTTTTTATTCTGGGTTTTTTGTACCATGTGGTGTTTCACCAATTTTTTCTTCTCAAAGTCCTGAGCCAAATAATCATAGGCAATTTCTTTGAGTCCATCTGAGGCCTCTTTTTTCTCATTCTGGGAGGCAGTCTTTACATTTTCTACCTCAGAGTCCTCTCCTTCCTCCCATGATAAAACTACTTCCATTTCCCACTCTGAACCTTTTTCTTCTGGCTCAGAATCTTCTACCCCTTTAATTAAAACAATCTCCAAACCATTATTTTTTTCGTCAACTACACATTGTGTATTTGTCTCCGAATGACGCTGAAAGTTTGAATCCTGTTTCTCACGTAATACTGAAGCCTCTTCTCCCTCCTCCTCCAGCCCTGAAGCCTCTTCTTCCAGCTCTGAAGACTCTTCTTCCTGAATTTCTAAGTTCTTCACCTCCTCTGGCTCAGCAACCTTTACTTCTTTAACAAATAGAAAGCTCAAGCCATCACTGGCTTCCCCCTCAGCTCCATGCTTCAAATCTAGTAGAGTTTTTTCCACTTTTTCTTGAATCCCATACCTTCTTCCTTTATTTTTTCCTTTTGTGGGAGTACATCTTTCAGTAATTCGTTCATAAATGGTTTTTGGCTAATAAAATTGCTGAGACTTTGCATATCTGAAAAGGTCCTTACTTCACCATCACACTTAAATGTTAATGTAACCTGGCATAGAACTTTAGGTTCAAAATCATTTTCCCTCAGAATGTTGAAGACGTTACTCCATTGCTTACTAATGTTCAGTGTTGCTGATGAAAAGTCTGCCACCAACGTAAGTACTGCTCCTTCATCTTCTCTGGAGGTTTTTAGAATTTTCTCTTTATTCTTTAAATTCTAAGGGATTTTTTCCTCTCTTTTTTCTCTGACCAGCTCATCCTCTCCAATCTCTTGGTTCTCTCGTGTTACTTCTGTATGGATACTACGATCTCCCCAAGTGTTGTCTATATTGCTTATGGCTTCTTCCACACTTTCCATGACTTTGTCATTTTTTGATTCATCATGGGACAATTCCTTACCTTGGTTCATACTGTACTTCTTCAGCTTTATCTAATTTGCTACTCAGCTCACTTACTTCTTTTCTTTTAAAGGTCAAATTTTCAGTATCTTCAACTATTTCAGAGTTTGCTCCTTCTATTTTCTCTACCAACCCTGTTTTTTGTGTGGCTAAGCCTTTTATTTGTGGCCACTCCTTTTTGGTACTGGAGTTGTTTATATTTTTCACTTCAGGTATTTTACTTTCTACTCCTAAAATTTCCTTTAGATCCTTTTTAAGGGATTCCCTTATCTCTTCAACCATTAAGTCCAGATTTTCCATCAAGCCGTTAAACTTCATCAGTATAACTGCTGACATGTCTTTGCATTTTAAATCTAATACCTGAGCCATCTCCTGGTCAGTTTCTATCAACTGAATTCTTTCCCTATGGGTGCTATTTTCCTGTTTCTTTGCAAGTCTAGCAATTTCTGACTCTACAACGGACATTGCGGATACGTTGTTTTATTTTATTTTCCTGAAGAGTAATTTTTGTTCTTGCAGGGCTGCTAGACTCCCCCAAACTCAAAAATCTTTAAAATATATATATCATCCAGTGAAGGCCGTTCACCTGGAAGAAAAGTTCTCTGCAGACCAGGACTTGGTCTTCTGCACAGCCGCCTGTCAGTGCCTGGAGAAAGGATCCACCCTGAGGACTCACCTGCATGCGAAGCGAGGAAGAAGGCCAGCTTCAGCAAGTTTTGCTGGCTCCTCCTCCTATTGATTCTTCCTGAGCGATTTCTCCAGAATCTGGCTCCTTTTCTGCAAAGCTGACTCAGTGCAGGTGGTGGGGTTCAGCGTAGGCTGCTTCCAAATATGCCATTTGGGCATACTGATTATTTTGAATTAAAGTTACATAAAAAACAGCCAATGCAAGGACACTGACTATTCTTTGTCCCCCTGTTAGTGGGAAAGAAATTTCCCATATGAAAAGTAACCCCTTGTACCAGGAGGAAAGGAGACATTCTTAGCCCCAGAGATAGGAATTCAAGGCCAAGAGGGCTGTATAAACAAACCTTGTTACTTCTTTGCTAATTTACTACCCCAAACCCAAACTTCTTTGTCTTCTCAATACTTTAAAAATACAATTTTTTTTTTTTTTTTTGAGAGAGAGAGCATGCGCGGGGCAGGGGGAAAGGGGTAGAGGGAGAGGAAGAGAGAGAATCTTAAGGCTCTCATGATCCTGAGATCATGACCTGAGTTGAAATCAAGAGTCAGCCACTTAAACCAACTGAGCCACCCAGGCACCAATGTCTTGTCAACTCTTTACAAACTTAATTGTTTCTTTGTCTAAAAGGTCTAAAAGCTGCCTGCTTTGGTCACTTCTTTGAGTCTCCTATTTCTATGAGCTCCTATACATACAAAATACATTTTTCTCCTGTTACTCTGTCTTATGTCAATTTAATTGTTAGACCAGCCAAAGAACCTAGAGGGGGGGAAAAAGGGAAAGCTTTCCCCCCAAGCCCCACAGGCCACGGTCACCTTGGGATTCCATCACCTGGCCTTCATGCCTCCTGTCTTCTTGCTCTCCTCCACTCGGCTCTCAGAATGACCTGTGTAAAGGCCATATCTCCTGTCATGTCCCTCCCCACCAAAAAACTTTCTGCTGGCTCTTCACTGCCCTCAGGAGCAATTTCAGATCCCTTCACACTGTGCAAGGCCCTCTACTTCTCAGGCATTCTATGCTGGAGCTCACTTCTGGACCTTAGCTGGAGGTAATCTCCTGCTCTTTTTATAGTTGTCTCTTGGATCGGACTTCCAGTCCTGAAAGGCCAGGTAAAGAGCCCTTTTTTGTTCCGAGAACAACATGTTTGCCCTTAGCAGAGCACCTGCCACCCAGATCATGTCACTCTGCTCAAAACTTGCAGTGTTTGTTTTTCCATCTCACTTGGGATAAAAAATGCAAAGCACTCACTAATATGGTCTGCTGGGCTTAACTGCACTTCCGTATGCTACCCTGAGTTTACCCATCAATGCCAGCATTTTTCTACCCACACCAGTGTTATAAAGCAGTTCCACTGTATGGCAATCCCTCCCTAACTACAAGCTGTAGTTGTGGGTACTCATTTTTAGCAATACTGAAAATTTTGATTTTAATATGAATTCCCAATTCCCTTCAGTAGGGAATAATCAGAAGAAAACGGAAGAATTTAGGCTGGGAGTGGAAAGAGCAGCAATAAAGAAATACAGAGAAAGAGAGATCTGAGGTGGGTATAAACAGGGAGCATGGGTGGGTTTTAGAGGCAGGGATTACGCTTAACTCTGCCAGAGCCTTGAATTTAAAAAGGCGGTCTACTGATGGACAGTGGATTGGACACTGGACAAAAGCACACCTTTAAATTCATGTGATATTTTATCTGCACCATAGCAAAATGAATGTATAAGTAGTTCACAGAAACTGCTGGAGAGAGGGACCCTGAAAAGAGGGCAAATAGAAATCAGTAGAGCAAACCTGTTGGCTATTAATATGACTCAATAATATATAAGATTTGAGTGTTGACTCTGCGCCATTGGATCAGGAGTTGGGGATACAGTATGGGCAAGACCATGAGGATTCTGTTCTCAGGGACTGTATCCATGTGTGTCTCTCTCTCTGTGTATATATGTGTGTGTATACATGGATTGCACACATGTACACATACACATACAGGGATCCTCTGCTGTTTGAAAGTTCATGTTATTTCACTTTTACAAAAGACCTACATTAGCACCTATTTTTACTAAACACAAGAAACCAGACAATAGCGTTCAGCATTTGTTTGACAGTGAGCCTTGCAGAGGCAGCCTGGCCCCAGAGCGAGAGTAGCGCCACCAAGCTCCTCGCCGAGAAGTAGGCTCAGCACCTTAGCATCCATCTTAGCATCTTAGCATCCCACAGAACTGTGTCTGTGGGCACCTGTGCTTTATCTCGATTTATTGTGTGCACCTGTTAGCAAGATGTGCCCTAAGGTAGCAGAAAAGCCTGAGAGCGGTTATATTTTGGGTTTGGGAATGCTCAAAGGGGTTCTATATAAATTGATGGTAATAGCTTCCTCAATTTACAACACTTTGACTTACAAAAGGTTTCCTAGAAACTCTACTGTCAGATAGCGGGGTAAACCTGCATTCCTTGTTATCAATTTTCTGGACCTGAGCCTCTGAACTGGTCTCCACACTAGGATTCCCAATGTATCTTCAAGGCTGCCCTTAGATAACTGTATTGGAGGAACCCATTGTCTGACTCTCCTCAAAATGCTTCAGTGACTCTCCATTCTGTACCAAATCAAGGAATCTAGCGGCAATTTCCCAAGGAATCTTTCAACCTTTTTTGGTATTTCTTGATGAGTTAAAACTGCTCCGGATGTCTCTCGTGTTTCTTTCCCCCTTCTAAGCCTGTGCTCACGCTTTTGCCTCTTCTGGGAATGCTCCCCTGGCCCCAGCCCTGCCTACCAGCCCAACCTTTTACTTCTCTTTTAAGCTCTACATCAAAAACCGTTTACTTTACAAAATCTTTTTTTCTTTTGAACTTCTTCAAATTAATTTTTTCCTTATATGATCCACACACCTCCTCCAAACACACTGTAATTCTCTACAGCACTACTCAGGTCCTTCAAATATTAAAGTTTTTATATGCTGTTCTTTCTGCTTATTTATTTATCTTTATTCTAGGATTCCCTTCATATGATGTTCTAGAAAAGGCAAAACTAGAGATGAGGTGAACATATTGGGCATTCTTTGGTGCAGGGAGGTTCAATCGGTGAAACACTTCCCAGGATACTTTGGTTGGTGACAGGCAACTGCCACTACGCATTTGCCAAAAGCCATTAAACTTTATAGCATAAACAGTAAACCGTATGCCCATGAATAAAAATAATCACTTAGGAAGTTGCTATCTCCCAGGAAAGAATGCAGAATGTGACAAAATTATCAAATCGTGTTACAAACGAATGAAATGATCTCACTGCACCCTGTGTGAGAAAAAGATACTGATACATGTAAATTTGTAAATGAGTCAAAACTTTTAAGAATTAAGGCAAAGGAATTGCATATAAACCCTGGACTCTGTACGATCCTATTATTTCCCACAGAGGTACTGGCTAACAATTCTGAAACTGTTATCCAGGTATTCAGGTGTCCTGGAATGGGGACAATTCATAGGTGACAAATGGTGGCTGTAAGGCATCTCGTTGTTGGAGTAGGAGGTTAAGGATAAGTGAGAAGAAAAAATCCAAAAGCCCAGATGAACAGGCAGTAATCAGGAGGCACAGGACGTGGTTCCCTTTGGACAGAGTGTCGCCAGAGTGTGCGCTGGCGAAAACTTGAGTCTCCGAATTCCTAGTCATAGTGCTGATGGCAGTGCCCTGCCCGGTGGTTGTCTCCTTCCTCAAAGCCAGGTCAACAGTCCCCAAATTAAAAAATAAAAATATCCAGCTCCAGAGTTCCTGCCATATCCTGCTAAGCTCTTCAGGTCCCAGGGGCAGTTCTTGACACTCTGGAAATCTGGGGTCCATGTCATGGCTACATTGACAGGCATCTGTTCCAGCTACTGGAGAGCGACGCCATGAAACTCGCCCAACCTCCTCATCTGGACACCTCATGTTTGGTCACAGAAGTTCAAGGCTTGAGTTCCAGGTGCTTCCCCCACTCCCTTTCCCCGGAGGAAAGCATCATATCACCAAAGTTTAAGGTTCTTTTGAGGTAGATCCAGATTTAATTACAAACGAGCTAAAAGGCCAACCGTCATTTCTCTGGAAAGTGAGATCATTTGTCTCTACCATTCCCCCTTATTTTTGAGTGGAAATTCTTAACATGCAAAAACTAAGCCATTCCACTTTTAATAACCAGCATATCCAGCTTTTTTAAAAAACTGTACGAGCAATCTACCAGTATTTTATTAAAATGAACTTCGTGTAAACCTTACCCCTGCATCTTTGACATCTGTCTGCTCTGACAAAACATGCAGGCATGGGAAGAGATGCTGCTGCCTTCAAGGTTATGCCACAGCCCTGATTCCTCAGGCTGTCTTCACACTTTTTCACCTCTGGTCACCTTGTCCCTAGAGATGGGAATTCAATTCTTCTCTCCTTCTCTCTTTTTCAATGATACCAATATTCCCAGGCTTTTAAGACTAAAATTTAAATGAGGAGAAAACCTGATTTATAACCTATGCTGGACCTGGAAAGAATAACCTTGTAAACTAAAAAAAAAAAAAAAGAAAAAAGAAAAAAGAAAAAAAGAGAGACCAGCATTAGGAGTCAAAGTCTTCGCGCTAGGAATTGCTAATAAATAAAACATAGTTTGAACAGTGTCTCAAAAACTGGTTGAGGTTTCATATCTTCCATTTTTTTAGACAAAAATTTACTACTAAAAAGAAACATGCTCTCATCCCAGCAGATTAATCTGCAAACTAATGAAATAACACTACTGTCAATTGCAGTATCACTATTTCTGTTAAAGGCTTTGTCTCATTTCCCCGAGCTGACACCTAGGATTCCTTCCTCTCTTTCATTTGAAATAACCAACTTTTCCTGAGACTTGGTTCCTTCTTTTTACTCTACGACGCACAGAAGTGATTCTGGAGTGTAGGTACAGAGGCTGCGACATGCAAAGGCTGAAGACAATGACGACAGCAATAAGACAAAGAGATGGGAAGGCATTCGTGTGTGTCAGGCACTGTTCCAAGTACTCGATGTGTCTTAGCTCATATAGAGGGCACTTGAACAACCAGCCCCATGATGGAGGTACTAGTTATGAGTATTATGTCCACTTTACAGATGAGCTTCAGAGGGGAAGCGTGCTGTTCATTGCTAGTGAGGGGAGAGTGGAAGAGTGAGGCCAGGCAAGTCAGGGTCCCTCTGTCACCATGCTGGACAGCCTCTTGGTAATGACATCACCTGGGAAAATAGTGCAGGCAAAAACCCAGGAATACATGGCCAGCCCGCCGCTGGGTGGGGCAACGGTCTGAGCATCCTCTGGCTTGGGACCACAGTAACTGTTGCTTCACAAGGAGGATGACAGCCAGAGCAGGAAGGACGGGGCAGTAAAGGGGTATCAGAAGGAAGAGGAAGGGAGGGTGTTGCTGTTGAGATGGCTGGGGCCCAAGGAGCTAAGTGCTAGCTAGGCCGTTGCCAGGGCCAGCAAGGACAGCCAGAGCTGAATGACGGACTCCGAGACCAGTCTGATTAGTGCCTCAAACGTGAGCCAGCAGCCATCTTGGCAGGAAGAGGACTGAAAACACTTAAAATGGAAACTGCAGAGAGTAACCCTAGCTCTGAGGCTGATACCCTCAACTGTAAACAGCTTGTACCTGAAACTACCTCGTCAGGTAACATGGAACCTCCCTCGGGGCAACCATGATGGCCCACCTCTTTCTTTCCAAGTGTCAGCCCCCTATTCTCCTTTTACACCTCCCTGTTGGCTGCAGGGCACAAGGCAGGGTTTTCAGCGTATGGCCTCCCTTCGTTGACTCTGAAAGAGATTAAGATTTTGAACATTGCTCAAATAGGAAAGGACACAAAAGCAACAAACATAACCAAGAGGGGGAAATTCCAAAATTTCTAGAAAGCTCAAAATGTTCCCAAAGTATTGTACTATTATAGATGATAATGTAAATGGATCTCGACTTTCTTTGCTCATAGTCACTTTTCTAGGTCCCCAGAGGCCAGTGGAAGCCTCTGGATCTGGATGTGTATTGGATCCTACTAAGTCTACCAAAAGAATCTTACATCTGGATCTGGTGATATTCTCATCCTTCCAGAACCTGCTTCTCCACCTCTCAGGGTAGCCCCTAGGATGCCAGACTTGCGTGCTCCGTGTATGTGCTCTATAGTTCTGTCATCACCCTGGGACCTCACTCTAGTTCTGGGCCCTGTTGATGAAGAATGGAAAGCCCTATCTGGCAACTAAGGGATCCTTCTTTGGCCTGCAGGTGACTCTCTACACCCTGCCCGATATCTCTGTGGTCCATGCCGCTCATATCCTTTGTTTTCCCTTGGGCTACTTCTTTTATGCTGTTGGGCTGCTAAAAGCATCTTCAGTGGCCAGTTGGCAAGAAGGTAGTATGGTATAGTGGGAAAAGCTGAGCTCAAGGGTGAGTTTTACAATTTACAGTTCTGTTCTGGCTGAGTTAACACTTAAGGGAGCATCTGAGTCCAGTCGGCCAGTGGCTAAGTGGTCTTGATAGAGTGAGTCACCCAAGGAGGAAGGCATCAGCCTTCTATCAGTGGGAGACAGACCTTCCTTTCTTAAAAATGAGGATTCCAGAGTCTCTTCACCTTGAATGGAATCCTGGATCCACCGTTTATTAGTGGCATAACTTCGGCAAGTTACCTTACCTCAACTAGACTCAACCATCAATTTTTGACAAAGCTGCAAAGGCAATTTAATGGAGAAAGGATAGTCTTCAACAAATAGTGCTGGAACAACTGGACATCCACATGCAAAAAAAATGAAACTAAACCTTATATACAGATTAGTCTAAACTGGACCATAGCTAAATGCAAACTCTAAAATGATCACATTTTTAGAAAAAAAACAGAGGCGAAATCTTTGTGACCTGGAGGTAGACAAAAAGTTCTTAGGAAAGACATCAAAAGCACCACCCATTAAAAAAAATGACCAAATTGGACTTGATCAAAAATTTAAAACTTTTGTTTTGGGCAAGACACTGTTAAGAGGATAAAAGACAAGCTACAGATTGGGACAAAATATTTTCAAATTGCCTATGCAGCAGAGGACTCATATCCGGAGAATCTAAAGAATTCTCAAAACTCAACAGTAAGAAAATAAAAACCCCAGTTTTAAAGAAAGGGCACTAGACTTCAACAGATATTTTACCAAGGAGGATATATAAATATATATATGGCAAAACATGAAAAGATGTTCAATATCATTAGCCATTAGGGAAATACAGACTTAAACCATGATGAGACACCTCCTCACAGCTGTTAGAATGGCTACATAGAATCAAACCAAACCAAACCCTGATAGTGCCAGGTGCTGATGAGAATGAGGAGTAACTGGAATGCTCACATACTACGGATGGGACTGTGTAGTGGTATAGCCACTTGAGCAAACAGTCTGGCAGTTTCATATAAAGGTAAGCATACACTTAACATATGATCCTTACTCCTAGGGATTTGCTCTAGAGAAACAGACTTATGTTCATTCAAAAAGCTTGTAAATGAATGTTTAGATCATCTTTATTCATAATCATCAAGAATTGAGAACACCCCAAATGTCTGTCAGTGGGTGAATGGATTTATACTTTCTTTTTAAGATTTTATTTATTTATTTATTTAGAGTGCGTGCGAGTTGGGGGAGGGGCAGAGGGAGAAGGAAAGAGAGAATCTCAAGCAGACTCCACGCTGAGCTTGGAGTCTGACACAGGGTTCCATCTCATAACCTTGAGATCATGACCTTGGCCAAAATCAAGAGTCCGGATGCTTAACTGCCTGAGCCACCCAGGTGCCCCTGGATTTAAACTTTAAAATACTACCTAGCAGTGGCATAATAAAAAGGAACTAAAAAGGAAGAACGCTTGATGGTACACAATTTGGATGAATCTCAAATGCATTATGCTAAGTGAAGAAACTAGTTCCATAAAATTACATACTGTAGGGTTACATTTATAGGATGGTCTGGGAAAAGCAAAGCTATAGTGACAGAGGCTAGCTCACAGGCTGCTAGGGGTTAGGGACAGGGGAGGGTGGGACTACAAATTGGAGAACATAAGCCTCAGGGATTTTTTTGGGTGATGGAACCATACCGTATCCTGATTGTGGTCAGAGTTAAAAAATTTCTATGTGTGTTGTAATTTAGAGAGATGTTACCCTCTCCTAAAGAAAAGTCAATCTTGTTATATGTTACTTTAAACATAAAAACAAAATTAAAAATGCAGCTGAGAAAATTTGGGAAGTGGAAGAGAGAAAAAGGATGGGACAAAGAGTCTAGGCACCAATGACCTCATTTCAAAATAGAGGGGGTTCAAACACAGTGTCAAATGCTGACCAAAGGCAACAGAGGTTTAAGTACATTCTTTAAAGTTACAAAGTGTGATGGTAAATTTATGTGTCAACTTGGCTGGGCTAAGGGGTGCCCATGTAGCTGAGGAAAACGTTATTTCTGGGTGTGTGTTCCAGGGTGTTTCTGGGAGAGATTAGCATTTGAACTGATAGACTGAGTAAAGAAGATTGCCCTCACCGTGCAGGTGGGCATTATCCAATCAGCTGAGGCCTGGAACAGAACAAAAAGGCAGAGGAAGGGCCAATTTGCCCTGTGCTTGAGCTGAGACATCTGTCTTCTCCTGACCTTGGACATTGGCATTCCTGGTTCTCAGGCCTTCGAACTCAGAAGGAATTATATCACCAGCTTCCCTGGTTTTCCAGCCTGCAGATGGGAAATTGTGACTCTCAGCCTCCATAACTGTATGAGCCAATCTCTATAATAAATCTCCTCAAAAATATATCCTATTGGTAAAAAATATATATCTCCTATTGGTTCTGTTTCTCTAGAGAACCCTGACTAATACACAAGGTAATGACCAAAGGAAGTACAAATAATGCCACTAATATCAAAAACAAAGAGGAGGGTGGGGAAGGGGAGCTAAGGGGTAATAGAAGGGAGCTAAATTCTCATCTCTCATAACAGTAAGTCAACAGATGACTTCTCAATGTAACAAATAAATAAGAGTGTTGGTATATTATTTAGAGATTGTAATTTAAACTCAACACATCCCAAACAAACAGACTACTTTTCCCACCCAAAGAGTGAACACCATTAAAATGCTCCAACTATACTCAGACTCACACTGCTCCTTTTCTGTTATCATTCTTTCTGGACTAGCTCATTTCTTAACCATGGGCATGTATTAGTTTGATGTGCCCACTGGGCTGCTCACCAAATGCTGATTTCTGTTCATTTGCAGAACAGAGATAACATATCCTGAGGGCAACAAGTGACCAGGTCCTGCCCAGCCCAAGTGACCATGCTTGTCTACTACCCCAGGGTCTCTCTGACCCTTTATCACTTTATGGCCCTAGAGTGAGTCTTTTACAATATGAGTCAGTTTGAACACCCAGAAACAACCATGTCTGACATTTCTTCCAAGAAGGAAGGCTGACATTTCCCCCAGCCTCAGTTGGGTTGTGAACTGTCTAGTCTGGATATATGTGGGGCCTTCGCAGAATACGGTGGGTGGGCCAGGAGGCACTGCTGGCAAAGAAACGAACATGAACGTGTCCTGGGAAGAAGAAACCACTCTGAGTTACAACCCCCAGGGGACCTACGGAAACCACGGAGTGCCCGAATAATAACCCCCTCCCATTTCAGCAACCACGCCAGGCTCTCCTCCATCAAGTACTTTCTGAAAACCCTCACAGGTCTTTCTTTCACCTGCCCGATTTTTGCCTAATACAGTCCTGTAATTACAAACATTTACAGCTTACAAGCCTTTCTATATCTTTTTTTTTTTTTAAGATTTTATTTATTTGACAGAGCGAGCACAAGCAGGGGGAATGGCAGGCAGAGGGAGAGGGAGAAGCAGGCTCCCCACTGAGCAGGGAGCCCGATGTGGGGCTCGGTCCCAGGACCCTGGGATCATGATCTGAGCCGAAGGCAGAAGCTTAACCGACTAAGCCACGCAGGTGCCCCAAGCCTTTCTATATCTATTATGACGTGTGCTTCCCAGCAACCCTGAGGGGTAAATGTGAATGCCTTCCTTTTTCACCACTTAAACCTAGTGACTGCTGTATGCCAGGAATTCAATTCATACTTGTTTGACTTTATTGACTATAAAGCACAACACTGTGGTCCAAGGTGTCCTACAGAGACAGCCTCAAGTTGCTGCTCTTTCGGAGGACAATATCTAAAATGAATAAACAATAAACAAACAATATCTAAAATAAATAAATGACAACTGGGGCACCTGGGTGGCTCAGTCGTTAAGCGTCTGCCTTCAGCTCAGGTCATGATCCCAGGGTCCTGGGATCGAGCCCCGCATCGGGCTCCCTGCTCAGCGGGAAGCCTGCTTCTCCCTCTCCCACTCCCCCTGCTTGTGTTCCCTCTCTCGCTGTGTTTCTGTCAAATAAATAAATACAATCTTTAAAAAAATAAATAAATAAATGACAATCAGAAATTGGCATAAAATATGACACTAACCGGTCAAAAAAAAAAAAGGAAATAAGGCAGGAAGGCAGAATTAAGACCATTTGGTCTTCACTCCCCACCTTCTTTCTTATATATATAGTTAAACCTTTTTTATAAAGTTCTATTTCTTTTATTAGGAAGATATTTGTTACATTTATATGTATATGGACAAAAAGCCAAATGTAAGTAAATATAGGAAATTATCTCCATGCCATAATCTGCAAGAAAAGTATAAACCCTTCTTGTTCTTCTAGCTTTGTCAAAATGAGGCTTAGTGCTCTCACTCATTCAACAACAAAAAAATCATGGAGCATCTCCTCTGGGCAGGAACAGGGCAGGGGGGAAGCCAGATACTTCTACATATTACTGGCTGGATAAGACTCAGAAATGTGCTAGCAGAGCAGAAACACCTGGAATCTACTCAATTCACCTCTGGGCCTTGCTGGCATTTACGCAACATAGACAGGTCACTTCAGAATGTGCTGAATTTGCGGTCCCAGGCCTACGTTTCTGCTGCTGAACATCTCCATTCAAGTGTTCTGCTAGCACCTTAAACTCAACACATCCAAAAGAAACTCATTCTTTCGCCATTTCATGCACTTCTTCCCCAAGTGTGTGCACGTGCACACATACACACTCACACCTGCACTCCTGTTATACCTCTTGTGATATGAATCTCAGCACTATCCTCTGAGTCACGTAGGCTCAAAGCCAAGAACTCCCTATATCATACTCTTGATATTCTATAGCTGGTCAAATTTGCCTATTATCAACTTTACCTGCAGGACATATTTCTAATTCCTGCTGCCCTTTCTAGTCCCACCACCACATTTTGTGTTCACTCTTTGCTTTTCACCTGCACCACTTAACCCATGACTCCATTCTTAGCAATGGGAGGAGGTCAACCCTCAGGTGTGCAGGTGGAGGTGGGAAGTCTGAGAGTTACAAATTTAAACGGTCTCCTGATGGGCCCCTTGCTTTCAAAAATCTCCACTCTCTAAACTTTCATGTGGTTTCTCCAATTTTCTTTACATCTAGATGAGGCATCCAGAGAATTTGGACAAAACTCACCAGGCCTGGTGTTCTAGGCTGTCCAGAATCTGACCACATTCCATGTTTCCACCTCCCACCCCACACATTTTATATATTGTCTTCACCCGCCTGATCCCCCATTTCCTGTATTGGTCATGCATTTGGTATCTCAACATCAATACCCATGCATTCTCTCTGCAGGCTCTGCTCTTCTCCTCCAACTCTGCCAACTAAAGTCACATTCATCTTCCAAGGCCTAGCTATGAAGCCTCTCACAGAAAAGCCTATATTACTCCAAGAGTCAGAATTTAATTTCAACTCTTATCCACTTATTGTACAATAGCCATACATTTTGGAATTTTAACCTAGATAAGCAGATATCAGCTGTGGATTTCTGAGCTCTTCAGATCTAGAGGAGACTGGCTTAGAGCCCTTCTTGATGCACTTGGGAAGCCCAAAGCCTCCCAAAGATTTCTGGAATTTCAGGGGAAGTTATGTCTCGTGGGCACATATGCTTCCATGTCCCTTCTTTCACACATCCTGTCTCTGCTCTACTCCTTATGGTCTCAGAAACACAAGCCACAGCCTTCTGTGAGCCTTTCCCCTCTTCCTCCATGCCCCTTAGGAAAACCCCTAAACATCCACACAAATCATTCATGAGCACAGGAGACTTTATTGAAATGTGGGTGGAGAATAGGAGGGCTTTCCATTCTAAGAACCGACACTCCTGCACTGAGCACTGGGCATCACTGGCCCTCGAATAGCCTTTGCTCGTCACACCATGGGAAGATTTCATCTGGCCCAGCATCCCCTTAGTCACCTTCCTCAAACCAGTGTTCTGGTCCCTTCCCCCCACCTCCCTTCTGAACTGTTTTTCCCTCTGCCCAGCTACTTATGCATGAAGCAAATCCTTCTTGCTTTGTGTGGTACAGTGTAGCCATTCTTATTTTTTGCTTCATTCCTGCTTTCAAATTCCACCCTCCCAGTCAAGCCCTCCACAGTTTGTCAGGATATGTCCCCCAGACAGGTACTGCCTTGGGAAGAATTTTGGCGTCAGTTGCTGAGATTGTATGTTTCACATCTTGACATACATCTGTCTTCCCCCAGTAAGTTCCTTGAGGCAGAAATGATGTCTTCATCAACTGTTCTAGTGCTCAGCACAACGTCTTCTATATAATAAACACTCCGAATATTTACTAAAGTAAAATTAGTTCTTTAATGTGAAAAATTTGGTGTAAATTTTTTTTTACAAAAGTATTTTTGTCATGAGAATCCCAGAAGGGGCCCACCTGAGCACATGAAGTGTGACTCACACAATATACTCTTATTAATGACACTTCTTGTGTATTTTTAATAAAAAGGGGCCACATCAAACCCTCCCTTAAAAATACAATAGCATCTGTTTAACAGGATGCCAGGAATTCTAGAGGACATCAGAAATAAATTGCAGGTCATGACAGCTGCAGTGAATCGAAATGAGATGTGGGCTTTCATTGTGCTTAATAACTGTCAAAGTCTTCATGACAATTATGACAGGGAAAGACTTTTGCATAAACTGAACAGACTTAGCATCTGAGGGAGTGAATTGTAACAGAATAAAAGGGGAGGGCTATTTTTAGTTCCCTTCTCTCAACTGTATTTTTGTCTTATACCTCCTAAAATTAGGCCTCCTGAATGAGGCCATATGTAATCAGAGTGATGTAGGCTGTTGTAACAATTGCTCCTGCAAACTGAGATGTATCTCCAACCACTGTCCTTCCTTTGCACTCCTTGGCATCTCGGTGAGGTCAACCCTGCGCCCTAAGGAAGGGGCTACACCCCCGGCTCGAGGAAAAGCCATTTAAAGACCACCCATCTACTGGCTCCCAGGCCAAAGACTGTTCAGATGACAAAGCATCTGGAAGTCACAAGACGCTTTAAGGAAGAGAGTATCAATATAGTCAACAAACATCAGCTGCCTTTGATGTCCAGCTATTACTCTGATCTCTAGTACCTTGAATTCCATTTCAGGAACCGGTAATTCTTGTACAGGCAGAAAATGCGTAAGACCCTGTAAAATATTAGTACATGAACATTTTTAAAAAAAATCACATTTAAAAAATGCTACCAATCTTTGGTTATTCTGTTCATTTTAAGTCTCCATGCCTTCAAAGAGATAGTTTTAAAGATGATGAATCTTTAACAACACGCAGTATTTAAGACTTGATGAAAAATCTGCTGTTGATTTGGGGGAGGCTATGCATGCGCAGGGGCAGCAGGTGTAAGAGAATTCTCTGTACTTTCCACTCAATTTTGCTTGGAACCTAAAACTGCTTTAAAAAATAAAGTCAGTTAAAAATAAATCACATACATACACGAATACATTTCAGATTCCAGGGTTTAAGTGGAACTATTTTAAAGAAAATCATAATAGTAAAGCACTCTAGTCATCAAAGTCATGGGGGCGGGGTGGGGTCAAGGAGTGGTGAAGCCCCAGATACAACCATCAGTGGCCAACAGCTGGTCCCCAAGAGTTGGAGGCCTGGAAAGTGTGTTTTAGGACTGCATTGGTGGATGCCCTCACAGAGTTTTTTGAATTTTTTTGTCAACAAGTGAATTAGACAACTGTTCAATCGGAAAAGAAAAACAAACAAACCATAGAGGCCAACTACTGTGAAAAGGGTTTAGGAAAAGTTTGTGGAGGCAGAATTTTTAAAAATGCCTGTATCAACTTTTTTGTGGCATGAGGTAGAACACAGTGAAGTAAGAATCAAGAAAAATAAATTCATTTACTTTTATTTTTCTCAAATTGGAAAAAATGGTGTCATGATTCTTTTTGAAAGAGAAACACCTTGGTTGAGCTTCTGAAGTGCTGGGTTATGAGGGAGCAAAGTTTAATTGCACTATGTTACAGAGCCAGGACAAAAGTGAAGTGAGGGAGGTGCCTAGGGTGCAAAATGAGAAGAGGTGGAAGTTCCCAGAGTGAGTGCCCTGGGCGCTCCCGCTCTGTCTTCTACCTGGTGAGCAAGGCAGCCATTTTAACCCAATCCCTTAATGATGAAGGTTTGTCATCACTCAGTTCTGGCTCAATTTCCACTCCTTATTCTCTGCTGCAAGGAATACATATTCCTTCATATTCTTACCTTTGTGTGTGTCTTATCTAAGGGTGAAGACCAAAGGGTTTCACTGATTTAGGAATCCCACCACCTTGCATAATGGTTTGTTAAAAAAACAAACAGATGACATTAGAGGGATTTATGCCTATTGACTGGGAGGTTTTAAGACTTACTAACGAGATGTTACAAAAGTAAAAAAAAAAAAAATCCTCAAACTTCTTATGCTGCCCACGAGGTTCCTACATGACCTGTATCCTGTGCTACCACCCTTCCGTACAAGGGTATGATCCCATTTTCATATTAAGAGCCAGTGATCCGGCAAGGCAAAATAAATATAAATAAGAAAAACAAAAAGGAAAGTAGAATATCTAGGCTGATCATGGCCTTATTTTACTGGTTTTTAGACAAAGAACTATCAAGTATTCTACTTCTCAAAATGTTAAAGTAGGAAGGAAACAAAAGTTATTTATTAAGTGTGACTAACATTTAGGGAAAGGAAAATTATAGTTTTTAAGGATAGATAAAGGAGATAATATAACAGGGGAGAGGATGTGGAGAAACGAAAAAAGGTGGAAAAAAATATGTGTAACCACTCCTGCACATATGAATGAAGGCGGGGGAGTGTGTGTGGTGGGTTTACAGGGGAAAAAGACATAAGGAAAACTTGCGAGGGAGATATCTATCTCTATCCAGCTAAATCTCCGTGTACATACATACCTGTATATATGAGAAACACACAAAAGAACATATTCAGAGACAAAGAGTTGCCAGATAAAATACAGGATGTCCAGTTAAATTTGAATTTCAGATAAACAATAAAAAATGTAAGTATGTCCATATTTGCTCCCTGCTCATACTAAGACAGTGATTTGTTTTAGTTGTAGTACAGCTATTTAATTGAAATTCAAGTTTATCTAGGTATCTTGTACTTCTATTTGCTCACTCTGGCAACAGACACAAAGTAACACAGGTAAGGTAAAGTGAGAAAAAGTGAAGGAGACAAAAAAAGGGAAAGTAAGATGATTTGTTTAAAAAAAAGATTAACTTTCACTTCTTGTGGTTTTTCTGGTACCGTTAAAGATCTGAAATCATTTCGCACTTTTGCAAAGCCAGGTCTACAGGAGGACTCCCGAGGCTTACCCCAGGTCCACCCATGCACCTAACCGAGCCCCCTCTACCATGGCAGCAAGAATCCGCTGGGAACAAGGAGATCGCAGGAGAGAGCCAGCAACTGCTGTGCAGTGAGCAAGCAGAGAGATCTGCTCTGTGATGGCTGGAAGACCATCCCATAATGGATGCTAAAACGATCTAAGGTTGCACGGAATAGACACAACTCTCGATCTGAGCTTCCAGAAATAGAAGCTATCGGTCCATGGATTCTGAAATGCATTACTCCTGCTGCAACCTCAGCAGTTTAGGTCGTTCGTAGCAAAGGCTATAGAGGCTTTTAAACAAGGTCTTAGGGGCAGAAGGCCCCTTCTAATCAAAGTCTGTGTGCTTCTAAACAGTAGACAGAATAAGACAAAACAGAGCAAGGAAGAACAAAACAAATCAAACCCCCCAAAAAAAAAAGCACAAAAATTTGGGGGCAATGATATGCACATACAGGATGAAGAAATAAGCTGCGGATTCTGTCTGGGGCTGGCTGACTCTGGAACCAGATTTGCCCTAGGTGACCCGTCCTCGAGGTGTGGTGGAGTAGCTGTGCAGGGGTGGTCCCTGAGCTGGGGGAGACAGTGAGAGGTCTCTGCATGGGCCTACGAATGAAGGCATCTTCGTTTGCTAGGGCTGCCACCAGAGTCCCACCGCCTGGCAATTTATTAAACAACAGAAATGTATTTCCTCACAGTTCTGAGGCTAGCAGTCTGAGATCAAGGTGTGCACAGGGTTGGTTTCCTCTGAGACCCCTCTCCTCCCTGTCTGTGTCCTGATCTCCTCTTCTTATAAAGACGCCAGTTCTATTGGATTAGGGCCCACCCTGATGACTTCATTTAACCTTACTTTTCTCTTTAAAGACCCTATGAGTCACGTTCTGAGGTACTGGCCGTTAGGACGTCAACATATGAATTGGAGGGGGACACAATTCAGCCCATAACAAGCTGAATCTGTGACTTGGTGTCTAGGCTGTGAAGCTATAACCCACCTCCCACTACTGGGCACCTCCTACCTTCACCAACAAGAACTTGGTAACTGTGAACAAGCACCTCGGCTTAGGTTGGTTCTGCCTCAGGGCCCTCTGCACGCCACAGTGGGTCTGAGTTCCTCATACATAAAACAGGACCCCCAATTTGACCCGACCCATTTCAACAGTGCGTTAGGGTCAAAGAGATGTTAAAATTAATCCACCTATTGCCACACAGTGTTAATCTGTAACGACACAATAATACCAATCATTACTGGCAGATGTTAATACAGCACGTTGGAATGCCCCCCCTCCATCTCTCAGCTTCCAATTTCATCTCACTGAGGATTAAAGACCTGGGCCACAGCTGAAAATTCTTTTGAGGACCTCAGAATAGTGTTCTATAAATATAGAGAAAATTCTGGGAGGAGTACATCTCTGGTTCAACCTCTTAAGTTCTTTTTACGCTGATGTCACCACCAGCAGGTGGCTTGCCTGGGTAACATGAGCTTCGGTGTCACCAGTTAACCCCAGGGAGGGTGCGCTCTCATTCACTGAACACCAATTTCCGGAGCAGCTCCCAAGGCCAGGCACTGCCCTTGGCACTGCTTGCTCCGTGAAGGGTAAGGCCGATATGACCTCCCTTGTTAGGGAGTTTCTCAATACGGGGTGAAGACAGGCGATAAACAAATTGTCTGAAGTGCCATGGTGTTTAAACTTGGCAAGATGCTTCCCAGACATGAGCACAGGATGAAATGTGAGCTTTCGTTTTAGAATGAGTTCACATGATTCCTACAGCCAGGGAAATGCTAGTGACAGGAAAAAGAGCATCCACATGCACCATAACAACACCAACACTCTTATGGTTGTTCTTCCCTGCTAAGCAATTTACGTGTATTAATTCATTTAGTCCTTGCATCAGCCATTAAGAAGCAGATGGTATTTTAATACAGAACCAAACAAAGGCACAGACAGTTTAAGTAAATTGCCCAAGGCCACTCAGTTTCCAGGACAGGAACCCCGGAGGGCTGGCTCAGAAATCTTCATCACTATGCTGTGTTGCCTCTAAACAAGGGGCTAAACTGGTCAGGCAAAGTTCCCCGTGGAAACGGAGACGTGAGAAGCACATCAGCGAAGGCATTCTGCCAGTGCAGCTCTCGGGCCTCCTAACCCCGGCTGCCTTGGGCTTTTAGGGGATGTCCCAGCCACCTCTGTCATCACCACAGCCCTGGAGGCCATGTGGAGCGAGGGACAGCATGCAGGTGAAGGAGTGCAGAGACTCCACCAGCTGTGTGATTCTGAGCAAGTACTTCACCTCTCTGGGCCTCAGTTCTTCCTCCATGAATTGGTGAGGACTAGAGCAGAGGCTGCTGGACCCCCACACCTACCTGCTTGGCTTGGCCTAGCCCAGAGGCTGACACCAGACAGCCCCCCACATGCTAACTGCTGGTTGGTCTCTGCCAGAGGAATTCCCTGGACAGGCACACATGCCCCTGTTGGACTGCCCAAAGTGCCAGAGGGTGACGAGGGTGGGTGCATAAAGCCCCAGCCCTTCGCCCCTCAGTAGTGCAATCCAGGCAGATTCTAAGTCTCTCGGGGATCCGCTGCGGGATGGAGCCCCACGTTCCCACACACCCTTCACTTGCTTTCCTCTCTCCTCTATTTTGTCTCCTCACTCCCTTGCTGGGGCTTCCAGGAATCACCTCCCAAATAAATTACTTGTACCTAGACCCATGTCTCCAGGTCTACTTCTAGGGAAACCCAAACTAGACAATGCTGTTATCATTCTCACAGGGGATGAGGAAAGATCCAATGAGGCTCTATGAGAAGTTGTTAAATAGTCAAGTTGTTTACAGTAATATGTTAGAGGATTACTATTTTGAATAATAATACAAAGGTATTATTGTAATTGCCATGGAAAAGTTTTTATGCCAGATATCTTTGGATGCACCCCCTTTTTTCCAAGCTTGTCCTCAAAACCTGTAACTCAGCCACCATGATGGGTCTGTGGCAGAAACTTCAACTATCTTTGGCAGCAAACAGAACCAGAGGTCTGGTGGAACGCACTGATTCCTCAAGTAAGGATGGGTAAAGGGGCCCCCTGCCAGGAGGGGACAACATACAAGAAGTTAGAACAGGTCAGAGGGGCCCTGAAGGCAAGTGCTCTGGACGTCAAAGCAGAGAATTAAGGAACTGGGTGCTTGGGTGATTCTTGCTGGTCTTGGTGCTCCTGGGGTCTAGGCCTTAAAGGAACACATTCCAGAATAGTGTACCCTAATATAGCCGTTCATTTCACCTAAAAGCTAAACTAAGGGAGGGTGTACTTTTGTGTGAGTTTAGAGTTTTCATAGGAAAACTCATTGGTTCCTCATATCCCCTCCAGGACACTGGTCCCCTTTATCTCTTGTCCAGCCTCCCCTAGTATTGCACTGGAGAATCCAGCCTTTGAAGAACATGTTTAAAGATTTAGAAGAGCCTTTCTTTTTAGGCATTACCTAGCAACAATGAAAACAAAATGAAACAAGTCCTTGAGGAAGCCAGACGAAATACAATCAACAGCGAGCGACCCCACCTCTCTCCGTATAGGGCTGTCCCCATTGTGCAGCCTGAGAAGTGAAGGGCAGAGAAGCCCCAGATGACACACAGGGCAGAGGTGAGGCAGATGTGCTGGGCTCCTGAAGCCCCTGCTTAGGGAGAGCCCAACCAGTGCGGACACATGGCTGGTCTCACCAACACGCTTCTCTGTGCCAAAGTGCAGCAGGAAGGAACACCATTGAATTTCATGAAGTTCACCGAGCCTTCCATGTCAGTCACTTGACTACTACTCTTATCCAAGCCAAACAGGCCAAGTCTGGCCCTGTTACTAATGGAAAATTTATGTGCCTTGAACACAAAATCCTATTATTCCTATTAACATAAAAATCAATGGAGGGAGGGGGTGCTTTTTTGTGGTCCCAGCGAGGAGAAGCAGCCTTGGCTTTTCCCAGGTGAGGGTCAGGAATTGATGATTCAAGGAAGTCTTTGGTCAAAATAGGGAAGAGGAGGTTCGCCAAGAAGGGAAAGAGGAACTGATGTGTGAGTTTGCACGCTGCTAAGAAATTACTGGAATGGAAAGGGGAAAACAAGTATGCCAAGGGCGAAATTCCAGACGCCGGGAAATGACCTTCACATCTTGCTGTGTAGGGCCCCAGGGAACAGGAAAATCAATGATCTCTGTCCCCCGACCCCTACTCTCAGGATCCTCCCGAGGGCAGCCTTCCCTGGCACAGAAACAGAAGGCTCCTGGACCAAACCCCCCTCAGGGGGTACTGACAACAAAGTAGCTGAGCTGACACAGGAGGGTTTACTGCCCTCATGGAGAGACCAGCGTGAAAGCGAGTGAGACCGTGCTCTTGGGTGGGGGTGCGGTAGAGGGGCTGCCACTCACAGAACTGCACGCCTGCCCATGTCAGGCACTGGGCTACGGTTTTCAAAGCATCATTCCCATTAATCCTTTTACCACCCATAGAACAGTGGTATTTCCATTTTGCAGGTGAGGAAACTGAGGTCTAGAAGGATATGCTCAGGTTCCAGTAGCCGCTGAGCTTGGGGTTAGGTCCGTCTGACATGGAAGCCTGCAGCCTTCCCCTCCCTGCTCAGGGGTCCTCCCACCGCACAGGGAGAGTACTTGTGTGTCCAGCAGGCACAGTGCTCCCTGCCCCCCGGGGAATCACCGCTACCGTGCGTGGTGAGTCTCCACTTGTCTGCCTCCTAACCCTAGCTTACAACAGTTACTCTCAGCGGGGGAAAGAAGGGCACATGCTCCCCTAGCTAAGTCCAAATCTGGCCTTTGAGGAGATGAGCAAAGACATGCCACATTTCCAGTGGGTCTTTTCCCCCCTTAGCAACTGGCTTGTTTTTGTTTTAAATCCTTTCTGTGGATATAATAAGTGCTTTTGGCGTACATTTTTTTTAGCAATAGTTATGAACTAATGGCAAAAAAAAAAAAAAGGAGCTTACCTACCAGTCATCACTTGTGTTTGCACGAGGGGCCCTTTAGCTAAAGGAATGGGTTTTACTGGGCCACTCTTGTGTGTGCCAAGCCTCCAGGGACAGCTCCACTCTCTTCCTGCCACAGATCTGACCCCCAGCCCAGCACTATTGTACTTTTTCTTCTTCTAGTCAAACCAATGGTAGTTTCTAAAAAATGTGACAGTCTCCCTTGCCCAAAGGGCAAAAGTCTGTATTTCACAGTTGCAAGGTTTAAAGAAGTCCCCGGATGCCTGTGATCTGATTTCTTGAGAAGCGCTGTTCACCTGCTCAGGGACCCACACGATTTTTGGGTTTTGGTGGGTTTTTTTGTTTGTTTTTTGTTTGTTTTTTTAAGCCCTAACACATTTTCCAAGCTACCTCCACACCCGGGGTTTTTGCCTCAGAGTTGGTTTTAAAGTTTTAAGCTTCCTCTCCCGTCCCCAACCTCCAAATCCTTCAGCAACACAATGACAAGTGGCATGAAGGCAGAGGGGGGACAAGGCTGAAGGTGAAAATTCTTCCCTATCTGTGTGGGGCGACCTTGGTGCCAAGAAGGGTTGCTGGCTGGGAAAGTTCTGCCTTAGCAATTCCCACAATATCCTCTGTGCTTTGTCTGAGGAGAAAACACCAGCTAGCACAAGGTGTCCTCCTACCAGGGCAGGGGCGGTAAAGGCAACAGTATCACAAACCTGTGTGTAATCTGGCTGTTCCCACCAGGGCTCCAGGTTGATTTAAATAAAAAGTAGCAAGGGAGACTGGGATGTTCAGCTCACTGCTTCTCTGACACTCCCCTTCAGAGTCACTCATATCAGTGCTCAATTTGAGGAGGGAAAAACCAAAACATTCCAAAACCCAGTGATTAGAGATGGCGCACGGAAGTGGTGCTAAAAACCTTAACATTAATCCCCGGAAAAACAGGAGCCAGATTACACGGTGGTGGGGGGGGTGTGGCACACAGAATTTTAAAAAAACGTTCTGTGCCTACATGGCTTTTATTTTTCTTAATTAAAAAGCATATAATAGGGGCGCCTGGGTGGCTCAGTCATTAAGCGTCATGATCCTGGGGTCCTGGGATGGAGCCCCGCATCAGGCTCCTTGGTCAGCGGGGAGCCTGCTTCTCCCTCTCCCGCTCCCCGCTGCTTGTGCTCTGTCTCTCTGTCTCTCTCTCTGTGTCAAATAAATAAACAAATCTTGAAAAAAAAATGCAACAATAGTATCATTAAGTAAAATTAACTATAATGTCTTTATATCAACCAATAACCCATCAGTGTTCAAATTCTCCTGGTCAGTAGAGCTTTATTTTATTTTATTATTTTTTAAAAGATTTATTTATTTTATTTTACAGAGTGCGTGTGCTCGAGCACATAAGTGGGGAGAGGGGCAGAGGGAGAGAAGCAGACTCCCTGCTGAGCGTGGAGTCTGATGCAGGGTTTCATCCCAGGACCTTGAGATCATGACCTGAGCCGAAATCAAGAGTTGGACACTTAACCGACTGAGCCACCCAGGTGCCCCATTCAATAGAGTTTTAAATGGAAGTTTGGGCCAGGCAGAGAGAGACCAAGCCATAACATCTGAATCACAGTCTCCTCAAGCTGCCACAAGGCCCAAAGAACATCTTAACATCTTTCTTTGCTGTAGATAGGGGCCCTAGTCAGCCAGGTGATCTAGAATTCTTGCACGAGCATCACTGTTAAATCTTCTAGGGAAACGTGTGCTCTTCTCCCGGCAGCCTCTTGGTCTGCTACTGCCCAGCTGCTTGTACAAACCAAATAGCAGCTGAGAAAATAAAGCCTCCTCCACACGTTTACCTGTGGTAAACTGTGGTGCCCCGGGCTGCCATTCCACTGGAGTGGGTCCTAAAAGGACACTCTCACATCTCCACTCACTCCTCGCCCACAGCCCTAGTCCTGATTCTAGGTACTTCCTGCTATACCCATGGACTCCGGCCACTCAGCTCAGTGGGAGGCACAAAAGAGGAGGGAAGGCCAACCATTCACCTCCTTGGACTCATGCTACAAGAGCAGATACTGGCATGGTGGATTGGAACCCAGGAAAACTCAGAAGTGGTCAAGTCTGCCCTCTGTTTTTGGACTATTTTCACACCGCTGGCCTAACTCCCCAGCTGAAATAACTCAGGCTTCTGACCTTGATCTTCACTTCTGGTGTCTGACCTCCTGCCCCACACTGGTCACAGGGGCCTTTGCCTTCAACTTACTAGTCCCAGATCTGGTCCCCGGGGCCCTGAAATAATAGTAGCTCCCATTGACTAAGCAGGCACAGAGTAAACAACAGCTTCTCCTAATATCCTATTAGATCCTCACGATAACCCCATGATTTGTGCATTCAATGCATATTTGCCAAATGCCTACTCCATGCCAGGATTGGCTCAGGTGTTGAGGAGGCACTATAAGCAAAACAGACAAAAATGGAGTTTCCACTCTCGAGGCAGTGTGCCTGGAGAAGTAATGATTATTTTTCCCATTTACAGAGAGAAAAGCGAAGCCCAGAGTTACTAAGGAATTTGCTTGACATCGTATAGCTAGTAAGTGGTACAACAGGGATTCAGTTTCCAATCTGTATAATTTGAAAGCCCATATATATATATATATATATATATATATATTTTTTTTTTTTTTAACACACCATGCTGCATCATCGCATGATCCCTGCTAACCTGACAGCTTGGCACAATGAGTGCTGAACGGGGGATGCAGAACACAAACATGTTTTTACACCTTTCTGTTTTAAATACTGTATGTGGTTCAGGTGCCATCCTGCTTTCACCAGCTTGAAAACACATTCACGCTCCTCTGTTGTGAATAGACCTTATTAAAATGGAAATCTATCACTACCATGTACAAAATGGGTACACCATGTTGCCTTCCTGGAGTTTTCAAATGTGTTTATGTAAAGAAAAGGGGCAAGGTCTATTCTCTTTGAAAACAGTAACAAATTGGAATGGGTAAGGTTTGCCAAAGGCTCTTTTAGGGCTTTTCAAGTAATGCCTGGGTGTTCACTTTTGCTATCCGTAAATTTGTTACTTCTAATAGAACTACATTTGCTTTATGAAATATTTTTACTAAAATTTGAATGTGCTGATGCTGTTCTGGCACAATATAGAACATGTTCTGGCTTCCAAGGCTTAAGCAGGTGTAAGATGTAAAGTAGTGGCTGGTTAGCTCCCAGTGGGTTTACCTTGCGAATGAAGTAATACTAGGTACTAAGCTCCTACTATGTGCCTAGTACTGACCTAGGCACAGACTCCCTGTCTCAAAGTCACTCACTTACTGCTCACTGGCCCCATGATCCTTTCAGTCATCGACTTGTCTGTTCCGGGGAGATCTCAAAGCATTAGCAAGACACATCTGATGCCTGATGCTCAGAGAAGCAAGCTTAGGAGAATGAAAGGTGACTAATTCAGAGGACCTGAGGGCTTTTAAAAGATGAGACCTCGAGGATCCCAGATGTAGGAAATACATAATGAAGCAGCAACCCAAGGTACAAAGTTCTGGGCTGGGAATAGCCAGTTGTACTCTCAGTACTATCACGAATGAGCAGTGACAATGACAATCCAGGCTTCTCTGGATTCAGGTCCAAAATTCAGAGGCAGAGACTGGGTAAGTCTGTGCAGTAAAAGGCCTGTAAATTTGCACGATGGCTTGGTCAAGGTGAAGGGCACAGTCTGCGGTCACTGAGCTCAGAGGCATTTACAGTCCCAGCTGTTGCGTCCTGTGTGCCCGGCATTGCTAGCAGCAGAGACCCTGAGCAGTCAGCCATGAGTAAGCATGTACAGACGCAGTTTTGTTTTGTTTTATATAGTTGGGACCATACTACTTCTATGTAGCCGCTTTTTCCATGCCATGCTACCTGTCTTTTCATTACATGTTCTAGGAAACATGACTTTTACTGGCTGCCAAAACCCCGCTGGACAGATATGCTCTCGGGTCGCAGCACCCCTCCCCTCTTGCAGCTTTCGCTACCAAGTCAGGGCTGGATAGCTAACTGCCAGCAATCACCTGACACTGGTAGTTTTTGCCTTTTATGGCAAGAAAGGAAAGAGCAGTTTGGGGGAAAGGGTCCACCGCACCAAGGATCCTAGGCTCCAAACCACAGTGGTGCTCCTGAAGTGCAACATACATATGAAAAGACAACCCCGGTGCAGGGATAATGGTCTGCTTGCAGTTTTCTAGGAATTGTTAGTTACACTGTAATTTTAAAAGATTTCAAAGGCAAAGAACTAGCAGACTTGGGTGTAAGATAAATCCCTGGTTAGTGATTGCTAAAGAGATGGCCGAGGCTTTTGAGGATCGCCCTTTGGCCTCATACCCCATGGCACCTGCCCATCCTTATCCCTCGGCTCAGGCGCAGCACGAAGAGCGGCTTACGCTCCTGCGCTCCTATGAAATTTGATAAAAGCCTTTAACAAGAGCTTGCAGGCTCTCTAGCCAAGGCCCAGGCATTATCAGGGCATAATCGTTGCCTCCAGCACACCACTGCAAGTCTTTTCCTTTTTGTTCCCACCACCCTGCCCACCTCACAGCTGGGAAAAAAGAAACACATTTCAATACCATCCAGAATGGCCCTTTGCAAGGATGACTGGCAGGTCCTGCCACACCTCTCTCGCTTACAGACCCAGTGAATCTGTTGCAAAGACTGGCTCCTTTTTTTCACTGAAGCAGGGTTACTGCTTGTGGGTGTACATGGGCAAGAGAGAGGGAATCAGGTTTTTTAAAATTATCAGAAGACAAAGGTGCAGTTTTGCAAACTGTTAAGTGGCGACCAAATGTCAATTTAATTCTCTCTTAATAGCCTGGCCTAATGCAAAAGCCTTTTCCTTATCCCGGTGGTCCGGGTAAGCGTTCCCAATCCCTTATTAGCAACACTAATCGAAGCAACAGAGTGTCAGGAGAATCTGAGTGACAGTGTTTAAGATTTTTTTTAAGCCTCTCATTATTCCACATGTACCAGTAAACATGCAAATGACCTTTTCCAGAATATAGGGTAATATGCAATTCTACTAAAGCCCCTTTCCACTTAGTGTATTTTTTTAACCACAGCAAACACAAAACTCTGAAAAAGGCTCTCATGGGACTTCAGACACCACTCCATTTTCCACATTTTCTCTCTTAGATTGACATATTTTTCTATACCATGTGAGCCCCTGCATCCTAGAGATGGTGGGAAAATCTCCCAGTGTAAGCCACGGCTGATTATTTCCTGACACTGGAAAGTCTACCTTGCCTGTAAATCACACAATCCTTAGACTACAAGCAGAAAAATGATCTTACGGAGTTTCCTGAATGCAAACAAAGACTGCAAATGGTAAGGAAGGAACAGAAGAGCGAGGGGCCACAAAATGCTTCTCATTGTAACTTCCCCTCAGCATCTTATTAAACACGGAACAGGCAGGCAGAAATATATGGCACCACGGTGTTTTCCCACTTAAGAGTTTTGCTTTTTGTGGTAAATAAATGATTGCCAAACCAGTTTCCCCTTTGTTTTTAAACAACAAGATACAACTTCTCTTTGGGGCACTGTTTCCTCCTTAGGATGTTTAAGCTTGAAGAGCAATGTTACAAAATAATGTTGTAAAAATTTACAAATCTACTTCTTAAATAAACACCCGTGCTGTGGCCATGACCCACCTCCAGTGAATTTATCTAGTTGGTCAGAGACATATGTATCTCCTTCCTCTCGGGTAGTGTTATGGGATTATGGCAAGAAAACAGAAATCATGGGCCCTCAAGAAGTTTATTCTCTCATCTTGGACACTACCAAAGAGTCCAAGTGGATTTGAAAACAAAAGTTCAGTAAAAGTCTGCTGCATTTCACAAATCAAATCCATTATATTTTCTTTAGATTTTTAGTATATGTGCTGCCGAAGCGAGCACTATTTTCTTTAGATTTTTAAAAAGTTACATACCATAACCAAAGCAACAATAATAATTTCATTATAAGTGGATCACTGTACCACACAGGCAGTTTTGATACGGTTAACGGATTTTAGAGGGCTAGGACAAAGGAGTAAGGCTCAAAAGACAGGGGAATAAGGGGCAAGAAAAGGGGAACAAGCTGGGGAAGGCTGTCTGGCTTTTTTTTCATTTTTTTTTTTTAAGAGAGGGAAAGAGAAAAAGGTCGGGGAGGGGCAAAGGGAGAGAGAGAATCCCAAGCAGACTCTGTTCCCAGCACAGAGCCCGACATGGGGCTAGATCTCATGACCCTGAGATCGTGACCTGAGCTGAAATTAAGAGTCGTACGCTTAACTGACTGAGCCACCCAGGTGCCCCGTGTCTGGCTTTTAATTCAAGCCTACTTCAAAATTTCAGCAAGCCCCCTCTGTCCTTCTCCCCGGTTCCACGCTCATGTTCTTGGGAAAAGAAAAGCTGCACATCAGACAGGAGGAGGTGAGGATGGGAGGACAGGAAGGGGAGAAGTGAGAGGTGGGAGGAAGAAACCAAGAAACTTTCAGCCCTGGTCTGATCTCCAGATCGTCCAGAGCTAAGCTGAAGCCTGACAGGATGCTGTTCATTACAAGGGAGCGGATATAACACACAAAGTGCCCCCTCCTTGCAAAGGTTCCATATTGTACCACCTGCCACATTGCTCCATGAGCATTGATGTGTAAAGTCCTGAACACTGGTTAGAAAGAGGTTCAGCGCCATTTCTTAACCCTTTTACACGGATATTCCTTCATTTATCATTCAATGAGTGGAGTGCCTATGTATGAACGAAAAGATCACAAAACACACACTGTGGCCCTCAGTCAAATAAAAACAAAACTAAAAACTGGTAACGGCTACGAAGAAGGGGTTTAAAAGTGTGTTTTAAATGTCAGGATGGGTATGAGGAAATGATGTTCCAAGGAAGCAACATCTGAGCTGAGATGCCCAGAAAGAGCTTTCCAGACAAAAGGGAGAGCGATGCTGAGATCCTAAAAGAGGAGACATGACTAGAGGTGTGAGAGGTGGCATGGGCGACAGTTAAGAGAGGGATAGGAAGTCCTGCAAAGCGAAGCAGGGGAAGGACAAGATCTGAGGTGGATGTATCAACATCCCTGGCTGCTGGTGACCAAAGGAAGGCTGAATGAAGCCAGCTGCTTTCTGGGACAGGTGTTGGCAAACCTTTTCTGTAAAGGGCCAGAGAGTAGATTTTAGGCAGTGTGGGCTGGGCCAAGAGGCAAACTCACTGATGTATGTAAGTACAACATAAGAAAAAAAGACAACACATGTCCACAAAATTTTCACTGATGAAGTTCAAAAATGTAATAATAATAGTAATTGAGTATAATTTTAAAAATACAGGCTGACTAGTGAGAAAATGAAATTATTTTTTGGGGGGATAACAAGTTACCTAATTGGTGTTCAGCCACTGAGGCATTAAAGCAGCCAAAGACAATATAAATGAGAAAGCATGGTTGTGGTGCAATAAAACCTTACCTATGAGCTGAAATTTGAATTTCGTATCATTTTCATGCATCATGAAGTATTTTTCTTTGGACTTTTGTCAACCACTTGAAAAAGTAAAAACGATTCTAGCTTGTAGGCTATACAAAAACTGGAGCATGGGTCCCCCTCTTGTTTGCCAACGTCTATTGTAGAAGATCCCACATCTAGATATGTCTCATTGCTTGCTCAGAGTACATTCGTTTTTGGCAGGTGATATTTACAGGGCGATGCTATGTATTTCTTTTTTCATCACAGCAAAAAGCTTGGGATATAAGGTCATTCCATTATAGGTGACAAGAAGATCACCGTTTTTAAATTTTTTTAAAATATTTTATTTATTTACTTGAGAGAGAGAGAGAACGTGCACAAGTGAGAGCGCACAAGCAGGGGGAGGGGCAGAAGGAGAGGGAGAAGCAGACTCCCCGCTGAGCAGGGAGCCTGACGTGGGGCTAAATCCCAGGACCCCGGGATCATGATCTGAGCCAGAGGCAGCCGCTTAACCGACTGAGCCACCCAGGTGCTCCTAAGGTTACCATTTTAAAGGTACATTTCCCCCTTTGTAATTAGAAGTAATCCGGGTGATACTTAGGATCCTGTGAACATCCGATTCCCCAAAAACATTTCACTGAGTGGTTTTAGCTTTCATGGATGATTCTTGCCTGAGTCAATCATTACTCTGGAAGTAACAAAATAATTTTGATATGACTTTAAATGGCTGCCTAGTATGCCATTGTATGGATTACATAATCACTTATTTATGGAATCTCCCGGGATTAAAACTTTAGATTGTTTCTTTTCTTTCTTTCTTGGTTGCTATTACAAGTAATGCTTTCATTTATATCCTATAGCTAAATATTTCTGTATATCTATGGTTAGTTTTTTTTTCCTTAAAGATTTATTTATTTATATGAGAGAGAGAGTGCACGAGTGAGTGGGGGGAAGAGGCAGAGGGAGAGAATCTTCAAGCAGACTCCCCACAAAGTGTGGAGCTGACACGGGGCTCCATCTCATGACCCATGAGATCATGATGTGAGCCGAAACCAAGAGTCAGAGAGATGCTTAACTGACCGAGCCACCCAGGCGCCTCCATCTATGATTAGTTTCTTAAAGAAAATTATTTGAAGTGAAACTAGGTCACAGAGTATAGCCATTTTTTAAAGGGTTTTGATCTATATTAACAAATTGTACTTTAGGGAACTATACCAAGTTTTGTTCCCATTAAGAATTATTAGTGCTTTGTTCCTGATATTTGAGCCAACATTTAAAGAGTACCATCACCATCATCGAAGATGAAAATGGTTTCTCATTGTTTTAATTTGTGTTTATTCAATTATAGTGAGGTTGGAACATCTGTATTTCTTCTACCTGGTCATACCCTGTGCCCATTTTTCTATTCACCCTTTCCATATTGACCTGTAAGAGCTTTTTTTATACGAAGGATGTTAATTCTTTGCCTCTAATATGCATTGTACATATTTTTCCTAGATTTAGAAAAGTGTGTTTTAAAAAAATATTAAAATTTACATGGTTATTTTCCTCCTCAAAAAAATTTAGGAATGGGGGAGGGAAGGCAAAAAAATTGACCAAGGGTAGAATTATTCTCGTTTACTATGAACTTAAGCATCTTTAAAGAAAAAGAATTGCCTAATGAAATTTAAAATTTTATTATCAGCACCCAAAATTCTCTTCTGATCTTTGCCACACATGCATATTATACAGCTGATCTCATTATGCACAAAATGTGCATTGTTTTTAATCCATCATTTCATATCTGCTTTGCATAATCAGCACAGTTATAATTTTTAACTAACTCTAAGGCATAATTCAATTTTTAATTAACAGCATGACTTAATAAACTTCATTTAGTTCTCATAAACCATTTAAGACCCATTTTTTCACTAGAATAAATAGCATTGCTGTGAACATCCTTGTATAAATTCTTTTTGGTTTCTTTAGGGTTAAATTCTTAAGTCAGTCTCAAAAATAAAACTACTCCATAACCAGAGGAAAAATCATGATGCATTTAGGGTTTTTATTGATCTCTGCCAGAGAACACTCCAGAAAGACTCATTCAACACGTATTGAGTCCCAGGTATTTGAGTGTCACCAGCAGTGTTTAAAAGGGCTTATTTCCCCAAATCTCCCAACAATATGGGTTTTGTTAAGTTTATTTATTCTGGCTAAGTTTACAGTGTTGTGGTATCTGAAGTTATTGTAAATGGCACTTCCTTGGTGCTGGCAAGTCTATGCACGAGCCACATGGTTGTCCCACGTATATTTCCTTCACTTATAAACTTCATCTCCTTTATCCCCTGTGGGATCAGATTCAGCAGTGGAACTCCAACACATTTCTATTCTTTCTACACTGGCTGGAGAGCTTTTAGATATAATTCACATTATGTGTTTTCTTTCCACTCTCTTCAAGGGCAAGAGCCAAGTTTCAGGCAGGTCTGCGTCCCTGGCACATCAGATATGGTCAGCGTGCAAAGCTAACGTCGTAGGGGCGGCACCCAGGCATACCCTCCCACTCTCTCCAGGGGAGGAGGGCCGGCGAGGCTCTATTCCTGGCTTCTGCAGACTTGGTTCGTATAATCCCTAGGCAGCCCTGCCTCTGCATTCCACATCCACATGGCATCTGTATCTTTCCTTTTCCACCAGAAACAGGAGCTGTGGTCAGTGCTGGACCCGGCTCTCTGTGGTGGCCCGTGGAGGTCAGGCTGAGGGGGAAGAAATGCTCTAGGTTTTCTTCAGAAGAAAGGTTTGTTGTCAGCATTAAGCACAAATACTCTTCTAAGATGAGAGGGGGATGACTGCACCTCTAGGGAAGATTTGGCAAAGTCTGGAGACATTTCTGATAGATTCAATTGGTGATGCTACTGGCATTTAATGGGTAAAGGCCAGGGATGTTCCTAAACCTCCTACAACATACAGAACAGCCCTCCACGACAAAGATGATCATCTGGTCCTAAATATCAGTGGTGCCGAGGTTGAGAAATCTCTGTTCTAAAGCAAAGTAGCTGCTCTCTGGGCCTCTCCTAAGCCCAAACTACTAAACCGAAGAAGAGTATCCAGTAATATAAACTGGAATGGACTGACTTCAGTCTTGTGTAGATAGGGAAATTTCATTTGAGATTTACATTTCACTGCGGTGTTTCATATGACATTTGCCTCGTGTGGACCCAGAACTAGGCTTCTGAAGCCCAAGCAATGTGACCACCATCCACAGCACCCACCAGGAGCGGACTCCACAGCACCCACCGGGAGCAGACTCCGCAGCACGCCTCGCTGACAGTGCACTTCCCCACAGCCTCTCACCTGAGGTTTCCAGTGAGATGGGAGAGGCAGTTAGGCTTGCGAAGCCTGCACAGAGCAGCAGGAAGGAGAAGAGAAATGATGCAGACGTTTGTACACAACACTGAGGCAGCGGGTGGGAGCTGCTGAGAAATGGGGAGACAGCTACCTGGCCAGGCTGGTTTGGAATCAGACCCTGGAGCCCCCAGAGTCAGCTCCGAAGATGCGCCCTGCCACAGGGGAGCTGGGTGGTGGCTGATTCTCAACATTTAAAACCCTCTGCTCAAGTGTATTCAAAGCAGCTTATGCTCAACAGTAAACAAGACTGAACAACAACAGGGCTTACCGGGGGCACTGGCAGTGGGGGAGGGGGAGGAGCCCCTGAGGGTGGGGGAGGTGGAGGCAGAGGAGGAGGTGGTGGTGGTGGTGGTGGTGGTGGTGGTGGTGGTGGCACTGGCATATGTCACAGCGTTGGTGTCTCTTGCTTCTGAATGGTCCCAGGAGAATGGTTTCTGCCCTGAAAGGGAGAAAAGAGACAGTTTTAAATCTGGATGTCTTTATTCACGCACCGCTGATACGTGTCATGCAGACACGTGCATTTAATGGATAGCTTCCTTCTTTCACTTGTCCACTCACTCGTTTGTGCTCTCATTCATTCATTCTTGCAATAACTACTGAAGGCCCCCTGTGAGGCAGGCATTGTGTCAAGTGCTAGGAACAAAAGAAGTAGCTAGATTTGGGCGCCTGGGTGGCTCAGTCAGTGAACATCTGCCTTCGGCTCAGGTCATGATCCCGGGGTCCTGGGATGCAGTGGGGAGTCTGTTTCTCCCTCTATCTCTGCCTCTCCCCCCTGCTCGTGTTCTCGCTAGCTCTCTCTCTTTCAAATAAATAAATAAAATCTTTAAAAGAAAGAAGTAGCTAGACTTCAGAGAGAATTAGGTGATTAAAACTGATTAGCTATTTGTCCCAATATAAATAGAATATATAAATGTCAATGGCGATACCTCATTCCATAACGATTTTTCCAAATAACTGCATTCTATCTCTTTGGCATTAAACTTTCAGTTTTACCATTTCCGATGTAATTTAAAAATATTCTGTACATATTCCCATTTTCCTAAGCAGAGCAAATGAATGAAATCTAACCTTTCTGAATGTCACGGGCTCAATGTTACTCATGACGCCAGCCTTGAACAACGCTTGCAAAGTGCATTTATCATTTTCCTGCTTCCTTCTCTTCCTTCAGCTCTCACTTTGCTTTTGCTGTTGCTGTGCTGCTGTTTCTATACAATCTGGTACTTGCTACATAGAGGGCTTTGCGGCACAATTCTGCAAATATGGTTATGTTTCAAACAGTTAATATTACAGGATGTCTGATCTCCAAATAAATGTGGTCTTTCTCTGTGGAGTGTGTGTGTGTGTGTCTTAGAACCCACATCAAGACACACTGAAAAAGCTTAAAATATACACTAAAGAAAAACCCCACAGTTTACAAGAATGAGGAAAACCTATATGAGAATCTAACAATTTAAGTGGAAACAGAAATAATCAAACTTAGGCAAGGGTGGTTTTGTGTTCCTTCTGTCTCTGTAGTTAGTGGAAGGTCAGAACAAGGCTTGTGCCCATTTCTTTAGCTTTAAACTCCTGTGGCGTTTGTATTATTCCATGGTAATATTCTTATCTCTTAGAGGCAAAAAGCAATTATGTAACCCGGTACTTTGTTCTTAACCTAGTCCCCTGGATTTTGCTTACTTCAAACATGCTCTCTTTACCTTTGTGGATAGTGGCTGCCATGTGACCGGCTAATCACATTAATTTTCTCTAAGGTCAGTAGTTTAATCCCAATTTTATAGGTAAGAAAAATGACATTCAGAGATACTAAGTATTTTGCTCCAAATCCCACACAGCTAGTAATGGGTGGACCTGGGACTGGAACCCAGGCTTACCAGGTTCTTCTCAACATGATTTTTGTGTGTGTGTGGTAAAATGTACATAATACAAAATTTATTATTTTCATAATTTTAAACTGTACAATTCAGTGGCATCAAGTACATTCACAATGTTGTGCAATCATCCCCACTACCATCTCCAGAATTTTTCATCATCCCAAATAGTACCCATTAAATAATAACTTCCCATTCCTCCTTCCCTTAGTCCCTGGTAACTTCTATTCTACTTTATATTACTGCGAATTTGCTTATTCTAGGTACCTTAAATATAATATTTGTCCTTTTGTGTCTGGTTTATTTGTCTTCAAGTTTCATTCATTTTGTAGCATGTGCCAGAATTTCCTTCCATAATTGCATGTATACACCACATTTTATTTATTCATTCATCTGTTGATGATATTTGGGTTGCTTTCATCTTTTGGGTACCGTGAATATGACTATGAACATTGGTATACGAATATCTCTTCAAGACTCTGCTTTCACTTCTTTGGGGCATATACCTAGGAGTGGAATTGCTGGATCATATGGTACTACCCTGTTTTCAGCAGGGTTAAGAACCCCTAAAATTGTACAAAAATTTAAAGTGGTGGGGCACCTGGTTGGCTCAGTCAGTTGAGCATCCAACTCTTGATTTCGGCTCAGGTCATGATCTCAGAGTCATGAGATCGAGCCCTACATTGGGTTCCTCACTCAGCAGGGAGTCTGCTTGAGATTCTCTCTCTCCCTCTCCCTTTGCTCCTCCTCCCGCTCATGCGCTCACTCTCAAATAAATAAATAAATCTTTTTAAAAAATTTAAAGTGGTATAAGATATACATGTAAGTTCAACTTTCATGTAGAAAGAGTCCATGATAGTTTTCATAAGAGTTCCAAAGAGGTTCATGAGCTGATCACTATAGGAGACCACAATTTTCTTATAAAGCATTCCCCTCAAAGTTACTAGCACCTGATAATTTTTGTGTTAACTGTTCTTTCCTTGATAGTAAAACAGAAACAGAAAGACTGAAAAATATAACTCATCAGAGTCCAGAGAATAAAACTATACTAAAATTGAGCAGAGGTCCCAGGTGATAGTAGATACTTCTAAGTAGTGTCAATGTTATCTTATTATACAATACAATGAGTTGTGTGTATTAGACAATATGTAGAATCAGATAAAGCTGGCATTTTACTGGCTGAATGCCAAAGCAAGTTGGATGTGAGCCCACAGTTTAGTTAGAAAAAATATGAATGATCGGTTATTTGTATTTTAACAATTTCTTTCATAAAAGGCACTGGCTATATCTTTTTGTGATCCTTAATTCAGTGGCAAAATAATTTCAGTCAAAACTTTACAATAGGGATTAAAGGGTTGGCTGAAGTATCACAGAACAAGAGAAAACACAGAGGTCTCATTATATGAGGATTATATCTTTTAAGCAAGACAGATGAGAGGAGACAGAGCTGCTTCCCTTGAAGAACTGGAAAGGGATTAGAAAAGTAACTTTAGAAACTTAAATGTCACTTCTCTAAGGGTTTTGTCAATTATCGAAGGAAAAATAACCACAGGAAGTAATTAAGGGAAACTGTGGCCAAACGATTCATGTAACCCCTTAGCACACAACTGGGTTATATTTCCCAGCGTCCTCTGTGGTTGGATGTGACTATGTGACTGAGCTCTGGCCAACAGAATGAAGGTAGGTGTGATGTCTTTCATGTGTAGGTTGGCCCATAAAGACCTTCTACCCACAGCATTCCTCTCTTCCTCCATCCACTGGCTGGAAGGAAAGGTCCAATGTGTGGGCTCAGCCACAAGGTGTACAGAATCTGGGTTCCTGACTCACCTCTTTAAGGCCATCTGCCAAACACTCGATTGGACTTTACAAAAATGAAAAATAAACTTCTACTGTGTTAAGTCAGGGAGAGTTTGGAGTTAATTTATTAGAGCCACTAATTTTGAAGCTACCCAATACAGGAACTTAATAGAATATAGCCAATTCTCATTATTTGTGGTAGTTATAGTCTATGAAGTTGCCACAGACACTGAGCTAGCAAATACTGAACCACTGCTCTTTACAGAAACAGGGTCAGACTCCTCTGGACATCCAGTCACAAGACTTCTGTGAACTCACTAATATAGAATCTTGTTTTATGTGTGTTTCTGCTTAAAGATACATTATTTAATATATATTTTTGGTACATTAACTTGAACTCATGCCAACAGCATTATACCTCATGCCTGAATGAAGGTTCTCTAACACACATTTTCTCTGTAAGGCACGTCACAGCCTTTTTGTGCTCAACAACACTAGGGAGCACTTCAGCATTATATTTGGGAGGGGCCATTTAAAACAGCGAACTCACCAACAATCAGCACAAAAATTTGAAAAACATGGCACTAAACAGAATGTGCAAAGAACATAAGTTTACAGTATAAGAGCTGGAACAAGACTGCAGAGTCCTGCCTTGTTCCACCTCAGCTGGGAACGCACATGTGCACGGGGCGACTCCAGTTTTTCCCCCACTCTGTACATTTCCTCCAGCAACCATGACAGTGCCCGTGAATACGGACTTTGGGGTTGCAAACAGAGTTCAAGGAGTAGGTGATTAGCAAACTATGGAATCTGTGAATAATGAGGATTGACTCTATAACTTTTTGAAACCCCTAGATGGGCTCAGGACTGCATTAGGTACTTATCATACAGTGTTCTGTTTAATGCCCTCAACGACTCTATGGTAGACACTGGCATTTCCTATGATGGAGAACTGCATTTTGTCTCAGAGACATTACCTCGTTTCTACCAAATTTCAGAAAGAGTACGAGAGATGAGTTAAGGCTCTGGCCTCTCTGATGCAAAACCTCATTTCTTTGTTGTCAGTTTTTTTAAAAAGATTTATTCATTTATTTGAGAGAAAGAAAGAGAGAGCACATGCAGAGGGAGAGGAAGAAACAGCCCCTACACTGAGCAGGGAGCCCAAGGTGGGGCTCGATCCCAGGACCCTGAGATCATGACCTCAACTGAAGGCAGACGCTTAACTGACTGAGCCACCCAGGTGCCCCATCATTTCTTTGTTTGTTTTTTTTTTAAAGATTTTATTTATTTATTCATGAGAGGCAAAGGGAGAAGCAGGCTCCCGCTGAGCAGAGAGCCCGATGTGGGACTCGATCCTAGGACCCTGGGATCATGACCTGAGCCAAAGGCAGATGCTCAACCATCTGAGCCACCCAGGTGCCCCCATTTCTTTGTTTTAATAACTTGGTATCATTCAGGTCACATGACTTCTCTGCTTCCATCTGGCAAAGATTTTTAAATATTTCTGAGACCTTCAAGTGAAAGGGACCTCATATAGGTAAGTATAATTTTTCTACTTGCCTCTCCTGAACGGAGGCATCCTTACTGTCCATTTAATTTTATCTTGAGAAATCTGAGAGGAATTAGGTGCCACTGGGCGCTTCTGTCTCACTGAACTCACTGGAATGATTTTTCAAACTCTAGGATTAAAGGATATTTTTACGTGTGGGACTGATGGCTGTGAAGGCTTTTTCTTGACAGGTAAAATAATTAAGCAATTACCTAGAGAAGTATTTGTTAAAATCTGACAGTTAAGAACGCAGAGCTCCAGGAAGTCACAGGCTGTACCCACCAGCTCTTTGAAGCTTTGTGCTCTCCCAACACACTTAAAACTGTTATTTTGCTCTGTAATGTATTTAAAAAAATGCCTAGGATAAAAAAAAAAGCCAGATTCTCAAAGGCTCTTTTATATTTTCTCCCGACTCTGAAAAAGAATGTTGAGATGCAGGTTAGATATCCAAGCACCCTTAGAAAGTGTGCAGGATAACAGAACTAATGCCATTTCCACGTGAGACCCCCGAGGACAGGGGACTGTGCTGCTCCTCGAGTCAGACCAGCATTCTACTTATGCCTCTGTTTTTCCCAGCTGGGTGGCCTTGGTCAAGTCACTTAGCCTCCGGGGGACTCATTTTTTTTTATCTGTAAACTATCTATAATGCTTAACTCCTAGTTTGTCATCACGACTACCACAAAGACTGTACATGAAAGAGTATTATTACAGAGGTCATGACACACAGCAGACCCTTAACTGAAAGCTATATTTATCGTCCTCACACCACCACCTGCATCACCACAAATAACTACAACAAAAGGTGGAGTAGGACACCTGCCCCAAGAGGGCTGTGGGGCGCTAAGGAACGTCGCCATCAATTTAAACACCAGGAGGGCGGGGGAGGGGCAGTACACAGATGTTTGGTAGAAGCTACTGCATTCTTCAGCAGGTGACAAGGTGGCTACAGGAGGCTGTTCTAGTTAGAGGGAGTAGCACATAAGCAGAGATACAGAAGGGGGAAACGTAAGCAGCCTGGGAGGCTCTGTGTGTGTGGTTGGAGGAGAGAAAAAGCCCAGAATCACAGAGGGGCTGAAAGGACACTACGCTATTCGGCAAGTATCTCTTCTCTTGGGGACGGGTGGACATCTGTCTCATTGTGGCTATCCACCATCTTTGGGACGCTTTTCCTATGCCTGAGGAATTTCGCACAGGAGTCCTGCCTTCCTCAGCGAGAAGCCAGGAGCTCCTTTCCCCAGCATCCCTTGCAGGCAGGGAGCCGACTTGCGACCACTGAGTCAGAGGTGAGGAAAGAGTGGATGGACAAGGTGTGGAGGGGCCCTGGCTCACAGGAGTGACAGCCTGGGTCTGCAGCGGAAGGCTCCCCCTGCAGAGGGAATGCAAGCCCAGTATTGGCCCCATCCTCCCAGTTTTCCCCCAAAGGCCCCAAATCCAGATTTTTGTGGGAAGTCCAGTTTTGGAATGTGTGTAACTAATTCAAAAAGCATTTTTAAAAATCAGTGGGCCAACAGAACATCCCTGCAGGTAGGTCACACAGGATCCACAGACTGCCATAGTGCAACCTCTTACCAGGAGCTAGTGGGGTTGAGGATGTGGGAGTGGGTGATGAACCCTCCCTCCTCCTCTGCTCCCCTTCCTTCCCCACTGGATCCAGAAATAGATGTGGACTGGGCTTGCCCAACTTGTTAATATAAAATGTTCTATAGATAGATATACCAACTGAGCTTTTTCAGAGTGATTTCAGAGATAAATCGCTTATGGTAAACAATTGTACACACTAGTTGCTTTTGTCAAAACTATACGCTCCCTTTCTTTTCCCCAAGAGTAATTTGTCAGATTACCGTTGGTCACAAGTAGAATATGTGCCTATTTTAAAAATATAATCAAGAAGGATTACTGCTACTCTTTGACAAAAGCTTCTTTTGCTGGTTCATTTCAATAGGAATTAGAAAATAAAGTTCTCTGTGCACTCATAACTTATGTTTTGTCACTGTCCCATTGAGTCTCTTATTTCTTTGACTATGAAATGGGGGAGGCAAGCAGAGATTTCTCACCTCTGAATTTTTTTTAAAAGATTTTATTTACTTATTTGAGAGAGAGAGAATGAGAAAGAAAGAGAGCATGAGAGAGGGGAGGGTCAGAGGGAGAAGCAGACTCCCCGCTGGGCAGGGAGCCCGATGTGGACTCGATCCCTGGACTCCAGGATCATGACCTGAGCCTAAGGCAGTCGCTTAACCAACTGAGCCACCCAGGTGCCCTCACCTCTGAACTTTTTTTTTTCCAAAGATTTTTTAAATTTATTTGACAGAGAGAGAGACAGCCAGAGAGGGAACACAAGCAGGGGGAGCGGGAGAGGGAGAAGTAGGCTTCCCGCGGAGCACGGAGCCCGATGCGGGGCTCCATGCGGGGCTTGATCCCGGGACTCTGGGATCATGACCTGAGCCGAAGGCAGACACTTAACTACTGAGCCACCCAGGTGCCCCACCTCTGAACTTTTAATAAAGGCAATGGAGCCCCATGTGACTGACAACCCATTGCTCACATTATGGTCTCAGCAGGGTCCTACAGATCAGCCATTTATTTATCAAAGGTGCCCTGGGGCCAGGAAATCACAACCCACAAGCCCAGGAGCATACAAGGCACAAATAAAACACTTCTCGAAAAATATACGTGGCAAAGTTGCCAAAGCTATAAGGAAAGTAACAACAACAAAAAAAACCTTCTCTCCAGGCGACGGTGAAAATGATTTATGAGTGCTCACTTCTGCTGTCACTTCCTCATTGTGTGATGAGTGAATTCTTTGGGCATTGCCTTCTCCTGGGACTTCCCACCTATAAGATCTCACATCCCACACACCACCTCTCCCAGTTAACACTGCCCTCGTTTAGGCTAAAGGGAAGTTGATACCCTCACTGGTATGTATCCTCAATGGTATAAAAGTCCTGGAAATATTTAGCCTTTTGAGGGAGCTGGGGCATGTTGGGCTGAGTAAGCAGGGAAGCAGGGGGCAGGGGGAGGGAGGATAAAAAACCCTTGACCATTTGTGTTCTAGAGAATAATTAAACAAGTTAGCTCTGATATAGCTGTTACTATGTATGGGATCCTGTTCTTAAAGCTTTTTGTATGTTAACCCATTTAAGCCCCACAACAGCCCAATCAGATAGATACTACTATTGTCCCCATTCTTTTTTTTTTTTTAAAGATTTTATTTATTTATTTGAGAGAGAGAATGAGATAGAGAGCATGAGAGGAGGGAGGGCCAGAGGGAGAAGCAGACTCCCCACTGAGCAGGGAGCCCGATGTGGGACTCGATCCCGGGACTCCAGGATCATGACCTGAGCCGAAGGCAGTCGCTTAATCAACTGAGCCACCCAGGCGCCCCTATTGTCCCCATTCTTAAGATGAGGAAATTGAAGCACAGAAATGTTAAGAAATCTACCCAAAGTCACACAGTGAATTAGTAGGGGAGCTGGCATTCAAACCTGGGATGTCTGGCTCCAGAGTCCATGCTCTTAAGCACCATGCTAACTTAAGTGACTTAAAAACACGTGGCTTCTACTCTGGAAAATAGTATGGAGGCTCCTTAAAAAGTTGAAAACAGGGGCGCCTGGATGGCTCAGTCGGTTAAACGTCTGCCTTCAACTCAGGTCATGATCCCAGGGTTTTGGGATTGAGCCCTGCGTCGGGCTCTTTAAAGATTTTATTTATTTATTTGACAGAGAGAGAGAGAGAGAGAGAGAGCACAAGCAGACGGAGCAGCAGGTAAAGGAAGAGGGAGAAGCAGGCTTCTCGCTAAGCAGAGAGCCCAATGTGGAGCTCCATAGAGAGACAGACAGACACACACACACACACACACACACACACACACACACACACACACAGGAATATTACTCAGCCATCAGGAAGAATGAAATCTTGCCATTTGCCAACAATGTGGGTAGAACCACAGGGTGTTATGCTAAGTGAAATAAGTCAGTCAGAGAAAAACAGATACCATAGGATTTCACCCACGTGGAACGTAAAGAAACAAAACAGATGAACATTGGGGAAGGGAAGGAAAAATAAAATAAGATAAAAACAGAGAGGAAGGCAAACCATAAGAGATGCTGAACTCTAGGAAACAAACTGAGGGCTGCTGGAGGGGGGGGTGGGTGGAGGGTTGGGGTAACTGGGTGATGGGCATTAAGGAGGGCACGTGATGTAATAATCAGCACTGGGTGTTATATGCAACTGATGAATCTCTAAATTCTACCCCAGTAACTAATAATACAGTATATGTTAACTGAATCTAAATAAAGAATTTAAAATAAAAAAATTAAAAATTAAAAAAACACATGGCTTTTATAGTTTTTGTCACATTCACATACCACCTAAACTTACTTTTAATTAAATTCATTTATTTTGCAAAAGAAACTTTAAATTATTACAATAAATGGAAAACCAATATCATCTGCCATAAATAGAAGGTAGTAATAAAAATGAATGCAATAATCATTAAAATAAAATGCTATCTATGTACCATCTAAACTCATTTCAGGTTTCCCTGGTGATACCTAAAACTTTGTACTTTGGGAAACAGTGATCTAGAGCGATGCTTCCCAGACTTTAATGGAGAATGAATCGCAGTGGGGGTGGGAGTATGGATCTTGTGAAAATGTAGATTCTGATTCAGTAGTCTGAGTGGGGCCTGAGATTCTATATTTCTAACACGCTCCCAGGTGAGACCAACACTGCTGGTCTGGGGACCACACTTTAAGTAGTTCTAGAGTGTAATAAAGGCATAGTGTCCACCCCAGACCTCCTGAATTAGAATATTTGGGAGTATCTTATCAACAAGTGATTTTTGCGCCTGCTAAAGTTTGAAAAGCTCTGTTGCAGAGTATCTAGGATGCTGAAACTCTGTCCCACACCATTGGAAGTTGTGTCCTTGAATGAAAGGCTCCTTTTCTATAGATTCGTTTAACTTCAGCAGGCTGGATCCATGAAAATGGCATACTGTACTTAGAATTGGAACTCACACAAAAACGTGAAAGGGAAACCACGCTGAGTGCCCATTCACATCTCACCTAGGTGATGGGAAGGAGTTCTAACATCTGGGAAACACCACCCTGATGAGAGCAGCTCCTGAAGGTGAATCTACTCAGCCCTGATCACACACTGTAGTTAAGTATCTGGTGAAATGCTGAAAGGATTAATGCAGTCTTGCCTATGTGAGTTCTAAAATGAAGACACACTTTAACTACAATCTAATATGAAACCTAGCAAGTCACGCCTACAATGACTCATCAATTGGTTTCCTTTTATAAGACTCTTATTGAAACGCAAATTTGTTTCCAGATCATTCATCGAACTTGTTATGATAGTTGAACAGTATTTGGCGAAGGGAAAAATGGAGCTATTGATAATATTTATCATTGACTTGGGTATTTAAATTATAGCTAAATGCCACGAAAATCACTGTGTGTGCCGTTCCCAAGGGTGAAAGGAGAAAATATTGTTTTCCTGTTTTTCTTTTTTTTTTTTTTGCTGCCTTTGAATGAACTAAAAGAAGAACCAGGCTTATTAAAAATACATGATATTAATCACACATTTATAAGTAAGCTTCATTTTATCTAACAGCTATGCTTCTGAAGAAGGGCATCTCTAATTTTGGAAAATTGAGGTATGCTTTAAGTATATAAAAGGAGTTTATTATGCAATGGAAACCCGTAATCAATGTTATAAAATAATGAGTCATTTTACACAATAAATTGCCACCTCTTTAATTAATTTATTTGAGGATGTTAGATTTTGTGAGGAGGGTGTTTTTTACTTTCTAAGGATAAAGTGGTAACTTTTCACTTAGGATAGTGAGCCCTCCTGAAAATGATTTTTTGAGAATCACTGAGGAGATAATGTGAGGACAGGAGGTGGCCCAGGGTTCAAGGCTACAAGACAATCTTTCCTTTTCAAGTTTCACTTCTGAGACTAAGTACTTTCGCCTTATTTGTACTGCTCCAGCTTGGGCCAGAGAAGTACTAAGCAGATTCTGGTGCCTCTAGTCTCTCGTCCACCTCGACGTTCTGCTAGAACCTCAGACAATCTGCTGCAAGGAGCCACCCTCATCTCTCACCAGGCAGATCCCTTCCTACGGCAGCAAGCACAGTTCAGTGACAGCCAAGTGACATGAGGCCCCACCCCTCAGGCCTCAGGGCACACGCTCCTTTCGTGGCTCCTTTCGGTGGCAGCAAGTCCCACATCTCATCCTCCACTCTGTTCTACGCACCGAGACTTTACCCACACCACACTTGCGACATTTTCTTACATACCTTTTCTTTATATGTCTCTTTGTCCATGTTATTCAGGCTGCATATTATAGCACCTGCCACCTGAGAAATTCCTACTGATCCCTTAAAACACACTCGGGTCCCAGCTTCTCTGCAGAGCGTTCCTCCTCCCTTTGGCTGAGTTAACTGCACGCTGCCGGTGGGCATGTAAAATGGTGCAGCTACTTTGGAAAAGTCTGAAAGTTCCTCGAGATGTCCAACAGTTATCATAAGACCCACCAATTCCACTCCCAGGTATCTACCCAAGAGAAATGAAAACATATGCCCGCACCAAAACTTACATGTGAGTATTTCTAGTAACATTGTTCGTAATAGCCAAAATGTAGAAACAACCCAAATGTCCATCAACTGGATCATCAGTGGATAAACGAAATGGCCATGGGAGGAAATATTATTTGGCAATAAAAATGAGGGAAAGACTGATACATGCTATAGCATGGATAAACCCAAAAACCATTATGCTGAGTGAAAGAAGCCAGTCGCAAAAAGCCACATTCTATATGGTCCCATTTATATGAAATATCCAGAATAGGTAAATCCACAGAAGTAAAAACTAGATTGGTGTTGTTAGGGCTGAGGAGATGGAAGATGAGGAGTTACTGCTAATGGGTTTCTTTTTGGGGTGATGAAAATGTTCTGAAATTAGATGATGGTGATGGTTGCGTGAATATTCCAAAAACCACTGAACTCCACAATTTAAAAGAGTGAATTTTATGTTATGTGAATTATAACCCAAGAAGGCTGTTGTTACAAAAAACAATTGGTGCAACATGATTAGTTTCAGGCAAAATAGAATCCAGGGCAAAAAATATTAACAGAAATATATGGTGGCTCTGGAAACGTGAATTAATTGCTTCCATGGGTAATGGACATGTAAACAGCATAAGAAACCTCTGAAGCAGACCTTCCATGGTTGAAGGGCGTGAGGAGGGTTTGAGCAAAGCTTTGCCACCAGCACATGTGCCACACACATGAATTATAGGGAGAAGTAGCAAATAGGTAGACCAATTTGGGGATCCACATGAGCGAGGGTGGATATTTATTGCATTAGAATCACGGTAAATGGGATAGAACCAAAACTATTAGTTTGGATGTCTGGAATGGGGGAGAAGAATCAGCCCAGGATAACCCCACTGCTCCTTGCCAAGACAAGCTAGTTAGTGTTAAATAAGGGGTACGGGAGAAAGTGTGTGTCTGGTGGGGAGGGGCATAGACGGGCAGGGAGAAGTGGGTTTAATTTGAAGCATATGAGGTGCTTTTGGCAAATGGAAATTTAGATCTGACATTTAGGAAAGAATCAGGACTGGTGATAGTGATTCAGGAATTGTTACATAAGGCAGTTGGGCATGTTTCATTCTCTCATGCTAATTGTATGAAGATCTGGAAATGCATAACATTTTAAACCACTGAGTTGCCTTCCGTAATTTCTAATTAAATCAGGGACATGGCTAATAATGGCAGTTAGTCAGGTGGCTGGTCCTGCTAATTGCCTATTCAATAACCATTCCCTCTTCCTCCTCATAGCAAAACCCCTAATTTGTGGGTGGGGAGATGGCAGTTGCAATTTACCCAGCTAAAAATATTTGATTTCTCAGACATCCTTATATTTTGAGCAACCTTGTGACATCATCTTGGCCAACAAGATGTAGGTGGAAATAGCTAGGGAGGGCATCTCTTTCTGAATAAAAAGGTAACACCTCCCTAATGGATGGGCATTCACTCTGGATATCTACACCTTCCTTTTCTTTCTGAGTGTAAGCCCAGAGATATAGCAGCCATCTTGTGACCATGAGGCAACCAGATGTAAGATGAGGTCCTACAGACTAAGGACGGTGAATCAGGAAGATGGAAAGCATTGTTTGAGCTCCTGAATCAGCCCTGAACTGCCCTTCTTGGGAGTCTAGTCTGGTTCCATAAGACAAATAAACTTATATCTGTTTAAGCCAGATTCTGATGTATACGTGGTTTTTGTTTTGTTTGTTTGTTTTGGGTAGCTGAGTGCAATCCTAACTGATATAAGTCACATTTGAACTAATATATATTGAATATATATATTAGTGTTATTGTATACATTAGTATTATATTAGTATATAACACACATATAGCGAGACTATAAAGACATGACCATTTCAATTACTAAAAAGAAAGTTTAAAAACAAAATATTCTTTTTTTTTAAAGATTTTATTTATTTGAGAGTGAGAGAGAGAGAGAGCAGGGGGAGGGGGAGGGGAGAAGAGAGAGAGGGAGAAGCATACTCTCTACTGAGCAGGGAGCTGACATGGGGCTCGATCTCAGGACTCCAGGATCATGACCTGAGCCTAAGGCAGATGCTTAACCGACTGAGCCACCCAGGCTCCCCCAAAATATTGATTCTTACTACCAAGAAGTCCTGAAAGCATTAAGGGGCTTGAGAGGTAGTATAGAGCACTGGATTTTTCTTTTTCCAAATAGTGTGATAAAATGTGCAGCTAATATGGGACTACCGTATTAAGAAAATTCATCAATACACACTCTATTAATGAGCATATGTGCATGAAATACCCTTCTAGATGAGGTAAACTGAGCTGGCACATTTAAATGGCTTTAGCCAAAATGAATGTTCCTAAAGATAGGATTGTTCACATGACTCTCACAAGAATTATAATCTGTGGAAGAAAGAACCTTTCTATTCCCCCAGGCCCTCAGTGAACATATCTAAGAGAATAGCATGTCCTCAAACCACAGCTTCTGGCCCTTCACAGAAGAGCTTTGGCTGGACTTGCTCTGGGATTATATCTCCGGAACTGCAGTCCATAATGTTCTAGGAAACATTTATTATTGCCTTCTACCACAAAACTTCTATTGTTTTCATGGCAGGGACCACGTGGAACACTTAGATCTCTATGGCAACAGTGATTGCTTTGAAGACCTGCCAGGAGAAAGTTATCCCAGGTTTTAGGACCCAGAAAAGCTGTGCAACTGATCTGTTTTTATCTCATGGCCACTGTGGATCAAGTAACTACTTGTGTTGTCCTCTTTGTTTTGGCTACTAGGAGGCTCTGACAAATTTTTAATCCTCTCTCCAGAAACTACACTAGACTTTAGAGTAAACTCATCTCTAGAAACTCCCTGCACCTTCTGATATAGTCTTACTCTCTGAACCACCTCTGATTTTCTCTTGCTTCCCAGTGTGTGTGTTCTCTTTACCCTGGTTTCATTCTCTATTAATTTTATGTTTACTATTTGTTTTCGTAAACTCCTCAAATGCTTTATGGAATAGGAAATATTTTAGGCGAACAACTTTTAAAAGCATCAGATAATGGCAGCTATTTTATTGACCATTGCTATGAAGGAGGTACTGTTCTCAGCCTTGAACCTCTTATTTACCCTCAATATGAGATAAGTACTCTGAATTACAAAATTTCTACAAAAAAAGAAATAATAATATTGAATTTCTCAAAGAAGCAGAGACCTTCTGATTTTATAGGCTGAGCTTAGCATCCTTCAGCTTTAAAGGAGATTCTATCATACATCTTGTCTTTGAAGTCATGCCTGATGATCCATGTCAACAGAGGGGAATGAGACAGTAAAAGTCAAAAAGGCAGATAATCCAAAAATAATTGACTTTTGCTTTTAGAACATAGAGGTTTTCATTCATTCACTCACTTGTTCATGCAGTACTCATCATGTGCCATGAATGGTCAGGTTCTGGGAACAGAGGTGAAGCAGACAAGTACCTGCCCTTCAGAAGCTCAGCCTCAATAAGCGAGAGTCAGGGAGGCAAAGGGTACCTTGGGGTTATAAATGGGCTGATAGCAGACCAGAGCAGGGTGTGACATGATCATTCTATGACCAAATTAGTCCTTGGTCTCTATTGTCACAGTTGACAATGGGAGTAAGAAGAATCAGCTCCTTTGTAGGGCTATAGTGATGATTTCGTACATATAAAGCTCTTAGCCTAGGCTGGCATGTACCGTGTGTTCAGGGCGTGTTAGCATTTAGCTCCTAAGGCACAGTGGACAGCAGCTCAGCCATCTTGCTTTGTCACACACACATACTCATGTGGACACATGTTCTCAGAAGCTCAAGAACTGAGGCTGGCTACTGCTTCCTCCGAGCTTCTCCCTAGGAGCTCTTTTCTGGATGTCATCATCTCAGATTCAGCATCTTCTGAAATATATCACCCCCACACGGTGAATACTCCTTCAAGTTGGCGCTTGAAAATCTTCCACGGTACCTGGTCCACACAATGCCCGCCCAGCATTTTCCCCACATTTGCTCTGCTTCGCTCTATCTCGTTGGCACTTCAACACGGCAGGTAACTATACGATTCCCCTGCTGCATAATGGGTCAGGTTCCCACTTGAACAGGTCTAAGACCCAACTAGAACTGCAAAACGGGAGTCTCAAGTGCGTTACTGGCTGAAGCCGGTAAGAAAACCTATGTGCTGCACCTGTTCAGCATCAGCTGGAAACAGTACGTCTCTTCAGTTCTGTGCAGTGGCTAAATAAGAAGTAACTAATCATTTTCTCACCAATCCTAACTCATAGTTAATCGTTCCCTCTCCAAGTTTGTTTTGTCATGCTATCAGCAAAGTCAGTCAAACATTACGATTCCTTTCTAAATATTCCAGCCGCCAGATGGCAGGAACACTACTGTGACAAGGCAAAACTCGCCTAAAGATAACTTCATGATGCATAATCATGCTTGATGGCACTCAGCTAAGCAGATTCACCCAGAGATACCTCTTTAGTTGCCCCACTTAACCCACGTTCTTTACACCAAAACTTCATAATTCCAAGAATAAGGCAAACATTCAACCCTGCAATACGAAACTGGCTGGTAAAACAAACACGTTTCTACTTTTCTAAGGTCTGAATTTTTGGCAGAAATATAAAATCCTTAGAAGACCACACATTAGGATAAGGTTTCTCTTTAGATATAATGTTACTGTACCTTAAAGTTTCAAACATTTCTACACCAAATTTAACGTATATTTACATGTTGGCTAGAAAACAACTTTCCCTCCTCTGCCGAGTTATTTCTGTAGAGTGTGTGGTTTTTTGTTGTTTTTGTTTTTACTTAAGCGTTAAGAAAAGTATCTTTGTAAATTTTAGGATGTAGGAAAGTTGACTGTTCCTCCCTGGAGAAAATTCTACTAGAGTTAATCATATTTTGGTTTCTCATACCTTTGCTAGGTTATATTATTCATTGTGTGTGTGTGTGTGTGTGTGCGCGTGCGCGCGTGTGTTTGAGTAACCACAAAATCACAACCTGTTCTATATGGTTTCTGAACAATAAATCTCCTAAAAAGAGCGTTGGCAAGCTAGGCCAGCTGGCTTTCTTCTGTTTCTAAAACTGTATGTTCTTAGACACACACGCTTCCTCCATCCCTTCTGCTGCTGGCTAACTTCAGTCTGTGACAAAATCTCACACGCACAATTATATGAAAACAACAGAGACTCCTGGAAAGGAACACAGAGGGGGCAGGGCAGGAAGCCAACCCTGAAGTCTCTTATCCCCACTTCAGGTAGCTGAAAATTGTCTGTTTACGGCAGTATGTACAGAACTTGAAGTCTGTGTACCCAGGTTCTTAATCCTGGCACCCCCGAGTAAGACATTTAGGGCATTTTAAAAGTGTGTGACTTTTTATTTGCTCATCTGTAAAACTGGCAGAATAACAATATCTCCCTTAAAGAACTGTGACTCCCAGGAGGTGATGTTCATACAGGCATTTGGAAAAGCCCTCTGCAGCATATGTTTCATTTCCTGTTATTTCTCAACTTTCTTTTCTTCCCCTGTCCTTTTCTTTTTTCTTTTCTGATTGGGTTTTTGTGGTTTTTAAATGTATCTCTAAAATGCACTGCCTGCAAAATGCACTAATCTGTGTGCTACCACAGTGAGTGGATTTTTAGCATTAAATTTGTATTTACTTTTTTATCGAGGTAACACATAAGTCAAGTGCACAAATCTCAAGGGAATGACTTCATAAATATATGTGTACACCCGTGGAGTCACTTAGTAAGGCAATGGAGGGAGCATTTCTAATACCACAGAAACCCTCCTCATGCCCTGTCCAGGTCATTACAAGGCGCAAAGGCAACCCCACTGCTAACCTGTATTGTCATGATTAGTTTTGCCTAAAGTTACAAAAATAAACAAACACACAAAAAACCAACTCAGGGAAGGTTGGGGTCCCAGTGATAACTCCTACAGCGGACCATAAGAAATGTACTTCCAACCCTCCTTCTGAAGCAATAAAAGATTTTGTAAATAAGGAGAGGGGCTTGAACTTTCTAAATCACATGCATCATGCAGAACAAGGTCCTCATTTTGTAGCTAATGACTCCCGGGGAGGCGAAGTGACAGCCCAACTTCCTGCTACAGAGTAATTCTGCTTCCAAATGTTGCTGTCACAAAACAAAAAGATCCCGAATGTGAGGGATGCTGCCGGGGCATCCCAGCGAGCCGGGAACAGCTCTCCGGGCCTCTCCTAGTAGAACTTTCCAGGGAGCAGCGTACACTCGGTCCCCACGCGGCTCCAGCTCCCGCTGCAGGCACACCCACGCGGCTGGCACGCCACGCTCAGAAGGCACTGTTCCCGCGAGCCTATGCGTGCCTGCCCACAGGGGCAGGGCTTGTTCCTCACACCCCCTTCCCAAGTGCCCGCTCCCACACCCCTGCTCCCCTCCGCCTCCGGGGTCTGCGGGGAGGGTCAGTCTCTGCCACCTTCTCGGACTCCTTCAAGGGACTTTACACCCCATGTGTGGCCACATCTAAATCTCTGGAGCACAGCCAGCGACTGACCTCAGGGGCCTGGAGATGAGCACTGGGAGGGGAGTCTTGAGACCTTCTGTTAGGTCCCAGCTAGGTCCCCACGCACAAGCTGTGTGACCCTGGGCAAGTCACTTCACACCTCCGGGACTGGCTTCCTTGTTGTGGGGACTGGCTTCTGTATCCCCAAAGCCATCTCCAGTCCTGCCATGTCCTAGCTCTTCTTTACTCCGCCCCAGCTCTTCCTGAGACTGCCCCCTCCTCAGGGAGACCCCAGCCTTTTGTTATGGGCGGGGGGGGGGGGGGGAAGCGGGGAAGGGAGAGCTCGGTGAAACCCAGGCCGAGCAGCCTGGGCTCCAGGCGCCGCTCACTGGACAGTCGGGTCAGGAGAAGTCACTAGGCAACCCCACGGTGACCGCGTTCCCTCCGCAGTCACGTTACCGCCCGGCTCGGAAGGCTCGGCGCTGCGGGCAGCGGGGTGGGGGCGGGGATCCCAGGACACCGGCGCGCGCGCGGCACCCTCGTCCGCGCCGCGGGCCCCTCCGCCCCGGGACCGGCCCGGGCGGCCGCTGCCCCAGCGCGTCACCACACCCCCAAGCCACCTCCCCACCCCCCAAGCCCGGCACGGACCCGGACACGCGCGCGCACCGCTACCTGCAGCTAGCTGTGCCGCGGGCCGGAGAGGTTCAAGCTCCGGCCGACGTCCCCGCCGCCGCCGCCGCCTCCAGGCTCCGGGCTCCGTGTGGCAGCCCGGGTGCTCCAGGCGCCGCCGCCGCGGCCACACTGCACTCGGTGCCGCTGAGCTCGGTGCTCCTGCGCTCGGTGCGCCCCGCTCCCTTGTCGCCGCCGGCTCTGGGGCTGCCGGGACGCGGAGGCGGGGCCGTTGCCCCACCTGCTCCGCGGGCTCCTGCCCCTGCCGCCGCCGCCCAGCGCGCAAGGACGCGGCCCGGCGGGCGGGGCGGCTCTGGAGCCCGGGGGCGGGTCCCAGCGGCAGGGGCGAGCCTCTCCCGGTGCGCGCCCCGAGTCCGAACCGCGGACGGAGGGGGCCTGAGGCACCGCCACGCTGGGAACACGCCACTGCTTCACCAGTTTACTCGACGACATCGGGAATCCCTCTTATGCTGCAGGAGGCGTCATAAGCTGTGGTGACAAAAGAGAGTACAAAAATCACCTTTTGCCCTCTCAGAGTTTCACGGTCTAGAAAGGGAGACTAACGGGCAACTACAGTCCAGAACTAAGAGGGTGCGGTAGCGGAAGTGGCACCCGATCCAGACTTGGGGGAGGTCAGGGAAAGCTTCTTCAGGAGGCGATGTCTAAGAGACATCAGCTAACTGAAAGATGAGCATGAATTAGCCAGGTGAAGGAGGGCCTGGGGAGGTAGACGGTCCCAGGTGGAGCCTACGGGGCAGAGGAAGCCGACTGTGTTTTTGAAAACTGAAATGTTTGAGCCGGAAGGACTTGGTGCGGCCGGCACATCCCCGTCACACTTCACGTCCAGGCCCCCTAGAACATGCAGAAAGTTTGTGTCTAAGGCCAGATATGTTCTTCTGGGTGCAGTGCTCCTTTGGTGAGGATTTCCTACCTCCCATGTCCTGGACCTTCCTACTGGTGGAGGAGCTAAGAAGATACTCAGGGACTGTTCACTCAGCCCTGCAGTGTTTGAACATCTACTAGGAGCCAGGCCCTCTGCAGGGTCCTTAAGGTATGCTGGCGAGGGAGGCAGGGTCTCTAACACTAAAGGAACTACTGGGCTGGAGCAGAGGAGAGACCTGTGCTCAGCGTTGTGCCAAGGCTTGTGTGAAATGCATGGGAACACAGGGAAAGAAGCAGTTAATAGCAGCAGGAAGGATCTCACACATGGGTTGCAACCCATCTTCAGGTTCAGATTCTGTAGGAGCTGCTGTCAAAGTGTGTTCCCACGCAACCCTTAGGTGGTTTCTTAATTACTCATGTTCATAGCAAGGATAAATAATTCACTCCGGATGTCTTTCACTCCTGCGTTGTCAGGAACATGGGTTTCCGTTAGATTTAGGTGAATAAGGGCATATGGGTAGTCAGTGGAAGACAATGAGGTACATGCTTCCTGCATATTTGTGCTGTGTTCCTCCTGCCTTTCTTCCTTTAGAACCAATAAAATGATCATGGGTATAAAATCTGAAAACCTGTGCTCAAGCCAAAATTCAGAAACAATTTTGCACAGGTGAACACTATTTTAAAAAAACCTGAAACATAATCAGACAAGACACTCTTCCGAATCCTTAATGCTTGTTCTCATTAAACACATAATGGCTAAAATTCTAATCTTTCAAGAGGGAAGAAAAGATAAGTTAGCAGAGAAGACATTTCCATAAGGCCAGAGAGTTCCCAAAGGGCTTCTGCTGAGTGGCCCACGCAGGAGCTAGTTGAATGAATAGGCTGCTGGCTCTGTTATTCCATTTCCCATGTTCCTTGCCTGAACACAAATGGGATGCCTAAGGATGCTGCAACCAGGTGACAACGAAGAGACAATGAACACGGAGCCACAAAGCTAATATGACTAGGATGACTGAGTGAAAAATAGCATGGTCCTGCTGGGCATTCGAGGCAATGCCAGCAACAGCCCACCTCTGAATTTCTTGCCATGTGAGAAAAATAGTCCCTGTTTGTTTAAGCCACTAGACTGGGTTTTCTCTTCCTTGCAGCCAAACGGACTCCCAACTGCTACAATGACCTGGTGAAGGGCAAATGTCTCTTCTCCTCCCACTGCTCACAAATGCCTGAAATAGCTCACCTTTCATACCTTCTACTTGTAAACGTGTATTTCCATCTGCTGTGACTTCCTAAGCTTGTCAGGAGAAAGGCCTAGAGGCATTGTAAATGTTTTATACATGTATCCACATCAATTCTTCAAGTGTTTATGAGCAGCTATTACATGGTGATAACATACTGGTTCTGAGGGTGCAAAGATGAATTCACAGCCTTGCCTCTAGGGAGCAAACAGCTTAGTAGAGTACATGAGCTTGCAAATAGAATTTTACAGTTCTATGAGAGAGGAGTTTGCCTTGGATAGAGAGGTAATACAGGAGAAGAAATTATGAGCTCTGTGTGGTGTGAGGAAGAAGGGAGACAGTAATACCTGGGCTGGGCTTCCATGGAGGAACTGGAGTTTTCCCTGTCAGAAATTGGGGAAGGGAGGCCATTTCAGAGAAGAGAATGTCTGACAGAGCTTGGCGGTCCAGGAGCCCCAAACTCCACATGTCTGAAACCACACTCAGGGTCTTTCCTCCCAAACCTATCCTGTTCTCAGTGTTGCCCGTCTGCCCACATGCCCACCTGGCCCACCCAGCAATTTCCTCAGCTGCCTTTCCCTCATCACTCCTCCCCAAGGCGGATTTCATCTCTTGGGTCTGTCTGGTCTTACCCACGGGCACCCGGGTCCCCTCTCCCCAGTGCTTCCACAGCAGCCTCCCAGCTGGTCACTCTGCAACGTGCTGCTTCTCTCTTCCAGACCTTTCTCCACAGTGTGGCCAGAGAGATCATATTGAAACCCAAGCTGATCTTATTAACCCCCATTATCTGTAGTTTAGTGACTTCCCTTTGCTCTGATAATAACAACAAAGATCCTGAGCTTTGTCTGAAGGCCCTCACTGTCTCCAACACTACTTGTTCAAGCCTCTCCCCCCATCTCTTTTCTCTAGCCCTGTGGGCCTGCTTTCAGATCCTTGAGCAGGGAACATTCTTTCTTGTCAAAGGCCCTATGCACAGGCTATTCCTTCTTTGTAGAGAATATCACCCAAATGACCTCCTCTTCATTTTTCAGATCTCAACTAAACTTCGCCTGGATCTTGACTAGGTCAACTTCTCCTATGATAAGCTCTCATAATCCTGTGTAACTTTCTTTTGCAGCATTTATTACACTTTTAACAATGCCTTTAAATAGCCACACTGTCCCAAAGGGCAATAAGGGGATAGTTCACTATCTAGGATGCAGTTAAATTCCATCATGCTGCCTCTACAAAATCTGCTGTTCCAGAAGGTGCTACACACACAAAAAGGTTGAGATCTACCTTCCTCACTTGTGGGGTGAGAAGAGAGGAAGGTCAAGGTGCATGGAGAACATAGGGCTTTACTGAACAGGCAGAGAAAGAAGAGCCAGCCCACAAAGGAGAGGGGGGAGAAGGGAGAGGGCAGGGCAAGAGCTCAGAGCAAGGGGGCATAGAAACCAGGCAGAGAGAAAACATGGTCAATAGTGTCATACTGCATGGGAGTCACGTTGAAGGGCCAAAAAAAAAAAAAAAAAAAAAAGAACCAGCAGAGAAAAGGGTCTCAAGATTTAGGAAAGAGAGGGAGTAGGAAATGGAGCCAGGAATTCTCCAAAGTACCTTCATAGACCTGTTCTTTGAGAAACTGAGAAGTAATCTGCTGAACAACATTTCACCAAGTTTTCAAAACTATTGATCCTTCTAAGTAAATATATAAAATAACATAAAAAGTCTTCATCTCAGAGCCCAATGATGTGGATTCAAGGTTGCATCAACTAGCTGTGTGATGTTCACTAGCTTGTCAGATCCCCCAAATATTAATTCTTTTATCTACAAAATGAGTGTAATAATTTCTGCCATGCCTCAGAGTCATTGTCAGAATACTAAGAGGTGAATTCTGTGAAATTCAAAAAATTGAAAACACTTTGTTTCACTAATAAGGGCCATAGGAATGGAAGGAACTTTACCTGTTTACTGCACCATATTTTAAATTAATCTGTACTTATTGGAAATACCAACTAAAAGAAATTATTATTTAAAATGAACGATGTTACTGATAACTGTTCTCAGTTTTACGGACTCCCCCATGCTAATTTCAGAGTATTTCCCTTTATCCAAGGTACACTGCGGGTGAAGGGGCAGTCAATGTGCTGTAGGAGGGGCGTGATGGACCCTGTGAGTCCCTTCCTCACTTCTATCCGGGTCTGTCACACTGCTAAGATTCGTTTTTCTTCACCTCTTGTTTCTTGGCTCTTCTGTAGCCAACATGGTCCATTATCTACAAGGCAAACTCCACTTTCGGCTTCTTTGTTGAAATTGTCATTCAGGTTCTAGTGATTACAATTTACCAAGGGCTTTACCCAGTGTTATCACAATGCTCATCCAAACAAGCTGAGGGTGTGGTCGCCATATTTGAGATTTTGGCGTGGAAACGTGTTGGGGTCTTGAGAGTCTCTGGGCTGGTACGGAGTCGAACTGTGAGAGGAAATGAATCCTGCGCCACAGGACTCTTGTCTCTCTGCCCAGCACAGTGCCTGGTACAGAGCAGATTCAGTGAATGCATGACTATAGGAATGACTCATCACCATCTCTGCGTGGTTGTGCCACTGTAACCTCCATCCTGGTAAGAGCTACCATGTCATACTAGAAGCCGTGTAAAGTGGAATTTACCTTCCTTCTGGATCACTGGTTTCTGTTAATGGTACTATCACTCACCGATGATCTCAAGGCAAAAACCTGGTTCATCCTAACCTTCTCCCTGACTTCCACCACCACACCCTGGTCCATCACAAAACCCTGTCCATTCTGCCTCCCAGACATCTTCGTTAGTGGCAGGCCTGGTCTACTGCCACCATCTCCAAACTGGTGTCTCTAGCTACAGTGTTCTTCCCGTTCCTCCCAACTGTTCTCTATTCTGCATCCATAGTGATTTTTCTAAAGGGAAAATTTAATCATCTAATTTGCCTGCTCAAATCCTTCAATTGCTCTTGTTTGACCTCAAGATAAGGCCTAGATAACTTAGTATTGCCTATAGAGCCTCCCAGATTTGCCCTCCCACATCATCTTCCACTCCTTGTCTTCTGTTCTGTATTATGCTGTGCTCCAGCTATCCAGAAGGACTTGGGACCCCTTGGATTCCCCATCCGTGCTCCCGACTCTGCCTTTACCCAAGCCATTTTTTGGTCTTAGGATACCTTTTCCCTCTTTGCTACCTGGAGAACTCCTCTTCATTCTTCAATGTCAGTGCCCACTTACTTTGGAAAAGCTTTCTGAACCCTCAGTGTAGACTAGGGGCCCCTCTTCAGAATATCTAGCACCTTCTTTCTCCATCTGTCCTGCGGCACTTCGATCATGATGTCGGAGCTCTTGGTTGCATCTTTAAGGGCAGAAATGGTGCCATTTTCTCAATACCACCAGCACCTAGCATATTAGGTGTCGTATAATAAGTCAGTACTCAATGAATGTTTAATTGATTAATTAGTTAATCAAAAAATATCTAGTCTTCCTTTTCTCATCTGTCCAGGGAATAATCTGCACCAGAAAGATAACAGTTTAGAGGGGATAAGTCATCTGAAGTGGATGTTTTATTTCTGTCTTGGTGAGAAAGGACTCTGGTTAACCCTCATGGTGTGACATTATGGAGCAGGTTGGAACAGAATGATAGGATAAGAAAGACAGTCTCAGAGCAATTCCTGAGTCGAAGCTCAACTCCGTGGTTTTGTTATTTTGTTTAAAATGGTGCAAACTTCTGCACAACAGCTACACATGTCAGATGTTCAAACCAAAAAGTAGTCCAAGATTAAATAGACATGCTTTAAATTTTCCTGCCATTTTGGGCTCGTTGCATTTGTATTGCCTAAATATAGACACCCTGTTCTCAAGGATGATTAAGAATTAACTGTTCTCAAAAGTCCTGAATTCTGCATATTAAGATGGTAACAAGAGGGTGGCATGTGACACGGTGTTACACTGTCACTTAATGGCAACAAAGAAGAGCGACAGCTTCTCTGACTGAAAGGTCAGTCACCCAGATGACACAGCCAGGCCTTGGTCCATCACTTCTCAAAAAAAGAAACCTTAGTCTTCCCCTTTCCACATCTATAAGGTAACAAGTTCAGATATCGGATTAGCCGTGTTTCCCTGTCATTAAAAAGACTGATATTCCTATTTTTTTCCAGCGCTGATAAATTTTGATCTGAGATAATGTAAGTTTGAAGGAAGATATTATGTCATGCAGAAAGAAAAGATAGTACACTTGTCTAAGGGCCTTGCCTACCAGCTCTCTACTGCTTAGTAGGAATAAAAAAACTGCATCCTGAAAACATTTGAAAAGAGATGCTTCTAAATCAAAGTTCATCTTAATCAGCCTGAAATATTTATCCTTCTTGGCTATTCAAGCAAATAGTCAGGAAGCACTTGGTGAAGGTGGAGGAAGGCACTTAGCTGGAAAAATCTGCTGAAGAACAGAACCTCAGTGGGGAAGCCAGATTATGATATCAAAGGCCATGTGGTCTAGCCCAGAAAAAAATGTAATTCCCAGTATATCTCCACACATCCAACCAGGTGACGTTATAACACAGAAGATACAAACAGGTGGAAAATATGCTAGAAGTTCCTTTTGCCTTAAATAGAAAAAAAAAACGAGTTCTATTCAAGGTTTCCTTTATTTTTAATGATAAAGTAACGTATGGTCTTGGCTCCATATAGAGAAAATTTAGAAAACACAGAAAATCACGAAGAAGACAATTTGCAAATAACCCATAATTATTCTACAACACAGATAAGCAGAGGTAATATTTTAATGTATTTCTCTGAAACAAACATACCCATCCATGTAATATAACATATGTACCCCAACATTTTCCTTTTTTCACTTAACATTACCTCATGAGTGAATTTCCTTGTCATTACGTACCTAGTCCAGTAGTAAGAGTGCAGGGACCCAGGCATCTGAAGCTTGGTTATGGTTCACTCCTCATTTGATGGGTCAACCCGAAAGTGACATGACCCTGTGGGCAGCTGGGTTTCAATTCCAGTGAGATTGAGGGCTAGCAGCCACTAATGTAAGAAAGGCTGCGCCTGTAAAATAACAAATCACGTCCCTAGGAGTGAAATCACAAGTGAGCCAAGCGAGGAAAGGCACAGAACTCAGGTATGCCAGAATCAAACCCTCCTTTCTCCTGCTTGGGGACAGCACAGAATCAAGGAGAGAGGCGTGACATGACTTTTATTTTGCTTACCTCATCAATCACACTTTAAAGGCCCATTAACAGTCTTCCAGGTTTTTTTTGATCTCCAAGGAGAGAAAAACTTCCCGGGACCCTTCAACCAACTCCTCTTTCCAAGGGAACAAAAGGGAACACCCGGGTACTTGGCATGTGTAAACAGAGCACACACACATTCTCTTGTCTTGATCAGCCCAGGAAAATGCTTTAGCTGGAGTTCTTGTGAAAAATTTGCACAGTGAGTTTTCAAATAATACTCATCTTTGCAGAAATGTTATGTTAGCTGTCTCCTTTCCTGATTCAGTTTGACAGATTCTTTCCCTCTACAGTTTATCTCATAAATGCTTTTTGGCTTTTTTTTTTAAATCAGTAGTTAAACAGTTAAAATAAGGACCCAGGAATTTAACAGTTTGGTACTTGGTAAACCATTCCTGCGGATCTTTTGTTCTAAAGCCTTCAAATTGAATCAATGAAACATGGACAGAAATGCTGCGTGTGTGTGTGTGTGTGTGTGTGTGTGTTTGTGTGTTTGTGTGTGTGTGTGTCTGGTGTTGACCTTCTCAGGTTTGGCTACATGTAACAGAATGCCATAAAATGGCATTTTTTATAGGTGCTGAGATTGAGATAGATAGACTTTGAACATAGAAACTTGGATTTTTAGAATCCACGGGATCAGTTGATAGAGGTATTGAGTTCCTAGTAAAGATAAATTAATTCAGATTAATCTATTGGTTATTTCATTTAATATTTGATTTCTCAATAATTCCAATGAAGGACACCACTGAAGTAGTTTGGATAATTTAGTAGAAGGACAAGGACTTGGTAGATTGTTTTCATATTTTAAAAACGGATTTTTTAAAATCAAAGTGATAATGCACATAAGTTTAAAAATAGTGCTAAAAAGTTTATGAAAAAGAATTTCCTTACTTCAATTTCCCTCTTTTGCAGAAGCAACCACTCCCAACTCCTTTAGATTTTTCTTTTTTATCTCTGTCCACATGTTAGTAATATACATTATGTGTTATTGCTCAATCTGTTTTAGACATGATCATCTAACTTCTATTACGGTGGATAAGGATTTAGCTTTTTTTTTTTTAGATTATTTATTTATTTATTTATTTGATAGAGAAAGACACAGCGAGAGAGGGAACACAAGCAGAGGGAGTGGGAGAGGGAGAAGCAGGCTTCCCGTGGAGCAGGGAGCCCAATGCGGGGCTCGATCCCAGGACCCCGGAACCATTACCTGAGCCGAAGGCAGATGCTTAATGACTGAGCCACCCAGGTGCCCGAGGATTTAGATTTTGTAATTGCTTCATTTTTTTTATTTGTTTAGTTTTCTTTGACTCTATTGCTAAGTTTTCTTACACCTCCCAGAGGTTCTCAGTACAAATTTCAGATAATCTATCCATTCCATTCTCTTCCTCCAAACTGGGCTGGTTCCTCCTCAGGCCTGCTAACCAGCTGTCCTCCTGGAAATTCTCCTACCCCCTCCTCTCATGCTGGATCTCCCAGTGCTTGGAATCCACATTTTCTTCTCTCAGCTTCTTGCCTGGCACATGCTTTAGTGCTTGAGACTTTATGCACTTGATTGTTAGTTGTGGCTGGTATGGAACTCTAGATGAACATTATGTTCCTGAAAATGTTGATGGTACTTCTCCACTGTCTTCCAGCTCCCAGTGGTGCGGTTGACAAATCCGTTGCTGTTCTTAGCCCCAATCCTTTGTTTGTGAACTTACCTTAGATCTTCTCTTTATGTCCAGTAATCTGAAATCTTATGATGGGCCTTGGTGCGGTCCTTTCTCACTCATTATGCGTGGTAATTGGTAGTTCATCAACATGGCAACATGATTTCTTTGTACTAATCCTGAGTAATTCCTCCTTTAAAAAAAAAGATTTATTTACTTATTTATTTGAAAGAGAAACAGAGGAGGGGGGAGGAGCAGAGAAAGAGAATCATCAAGCAGCCTCCCCACTGAGCGTGAGCCTGATGCATGGCTCGATTCCAGGACCCTGAGATCATGACCTGAGCTGAAACCAAGAGTCAGATGCTTACCCGACTGTGCCACCCAGGCACCCCTGAATTATTTCCTCCTATTCATTTTCTCTGTTTACCCTTCATAGACGTCCTATTAATCAGAAGTTGGACCCTATAATAAGGACTGCTAGTTGCCTACTTAAATATTTGCATCCTCTCCTTCCTTAGTAGAAAAACACTTACTGGTTGGCTGTGGTAAAGTACCTAGATAAAAGAACACATTTCCTAGATTCCTTTGTAGCTGGATGAGACCAAGTTAATAAATTCTGGCCAATGAGATAGAATTGAAAAGTGTTGGTAAGATTTATTGGACCACTGCTTTTGGAGCTGACTTAGCTGAGAAGTGTACCCTTTGTCCCTCCTGGCTTCCTCTTTCCTGATGCTGGAATGTTAACATTATGGCCAGAGCTCCAGCAGCTGTCTTGGATCATGATGTGAATTTGAGGATAGAAGCCACATACTGAAAGAGGCAGAGTAAAAAGATGGGAGTCTCTGTGGAGCTGTCATACCAGCCTTAGTATGCCTACTTCCACTTAAGAGAGAATAAATCCTTGCATATTTAAGCCACGAACATTTTACATTTTCTGTTACATGTAGCCAAACCTAATCTTATCTGATACAGACCTTCTGGATTGATACTCTAATTTTAATATTGTTTCTCTTATTTGTTTTCTGTTAAACTTTCTTTGAGTCTTACTTGACTTTTTGTTTTTTTAATTTTGGCCTTCATCTTTTTTTAATTTCCAATTTTTAAATTTTCTTTCTTTTTCTGTGATCTTATTTCATGGATGCAACATCTTCTCTTATCTCTGTACTTTTGAGGGGAAGTTTTCTTCTGATTTTGGCACTGTTTCTGCTGTCTTCAAGTCCTTTTGCTGCTTGTTTGAGTCTCTTTTTCATGTTAGAAGCTTTCCTCAAATACCAGGTGATCTTTAGTTGTCAAATCCTGTTTTAGAAGTTCATCCCTGATAAAAAGCTCCATGTTCATGGATGAGACTTGCTGACCCAGGGTTCCCTTGTAGGAGGTCGGGAAGGAGGCAGCCCATCCACTGGATGATCTCCAGCCTTTGAAGATAGGTCTATGTTTATTGAATTCTTCCAAAGAAGGATCTTCTAACCTCCTGTGTGAGGATTATAAACCTGGCTGTGGAAATTCTGGGATCTGAGTAGGGGAAGGGAATGCTGCTGTTCAGTATGCAGATTTATATATCATCCTACAATTTTCCACCCCTTACTGTCTGCCCTGTTCTCCATGGGGTCTGTTGTGTCAGGGCTGAAATGTCTCTGGTTGACTTTCTTGGTTATTTAAAAATATTGAATCTTGTTACTGCCCTCTCTCTTGATTTGCCTCTGGAAGTTAGTGAACAATGATCTACCATTAACTACCCAGAGTGTACTCGGTAAGTAAAATGCAGACAGCTTTTTTTTTTTTCTCCTCCCCCAGTACTAAGCTAGAAAATAAGAAGACAGGGATGGAGGCTCATAGAAAAAGGCACTTGTGCCATCCTTCCATCTGCCATTGGTACATGCCAGATGGGTTGAAGGCAGGTTGCAGTTTTTTCTTCTTCCATATAACTATTGTCTCAGCAATTCCTCTGCTTGCTTTATTTATTTATTTATTTATTTATTTATTTTTATTTTTATTTTTATTTTTTGGCTGGTTGAGAGAGAAGGGTGGGGAAAACAAAGTTCTAGCTCCACATTCCATGTGATGAATGCTATTGATTTTTGCAATTGCAGCCAGATTCGCATTGTATCTGCTGATAAAGGGGTCACGGTACAGTGATTTTCAGCTCACAGAAATGTGAATTAGGGCAAAATGATAAGAATGATAACGATAGTAAGAATAGTTAATTGAGTGCTAGGCACTCTCTCCTTTAATCATGATAGCAGTGCTGTGAAGTACACATTATTATCACCTCCATTTGTCAAGTGAGAAAAAGAAGGCATAATGGGGTTAAGTAACCTGCCCCAAAACATACCATGGACAGTGGAGGATCTGGAATTTATAAATAGATCTGTTTGGCTTCACTCCTAACTATAACGCAAATATGCTATAATGTGTTTTTATTCATTTTTTCTTTTTAATTATGTTGTGTCAGACATTAGACATGTGGTATGTATTTTTCTCGATTACTTTCCTTATGCATTTGCTAATACTTGCATGTTTTGAAATTGGGATATAATTTTATCCCAACCTTGTTTTAAAATAACTTAACTGTAGTTTGTAATGACTACCCAGAAATTTATTCATTCATCAAATTTTGGTAGATCACCAACTCTATGCAGGGAAGTGTGCTATCTCCAGGTGGGATAAGCCTCCCAATAGCCCTCCTCTCCTCACCTTTAAGTGTTTAATAGTTTGTAGACGTGCCATCAGAGGATTCCCCCTTTATAGACTAAAACCAACCATCATGCTATTGGTTTGAGCTTTTAACAAGTCTTAAAAACACTAAAAAATCTTAAGACAAGTTTGAGACCATATTTGGCTGACCCCCTGTAATGAATAAGCATATGTAGAATTTAATGTCAAAGCCTAAAATTTGGTCTCTGCCTTAATTTGCAGTACCTCCGTGAACCTTGTTTTCCCCATTTAGACAATAACGGTAATAATAAAACTAGCTCATGTACAGTTATGATAAAGAAAGGAGAGACTGTATGTGAAATACAGAGAAAGAAGGTCTTTGTGTTAATTAGGTTATTGAATTAATGGCATGAGAAAATTCTAAGCAGGGGAGGGGGCAACAGCTAATTAGCTGACCAAACCAATAGTCCTACTTTGCCCTTTTCAAAGGGCGAGTGCTCACTTAGGATTGAAACTTCTAGATTTCTATCTTAATAGCACACTGATGTTGTTTTGGGGGATGTCGATTTGTGAATAATAATTCACACATGGTATGAGCTCAGCTACTTTAGGAAGTTGAAATCAATGAATCCAGGAGGCTTGTCTACTCCTCACTCACTCCCCTTCCAGGAGGAAGGTTTATTTGATTGAACCAACAGTGACAAGTGATTTTGTAAGCTGCTTGGCTGTTTCTGGGTTTGAAGTTCATTGGCAGGTGAAGGAGGGGGCAGAAGTAAGGCATATAACCCAGTAAATAGTCAGGGTTACTCTTTATCCCTTTTCTTAGGGAAATAGGGTGGGGGAAGAGAAGAGAAAAGATGGACAGAGCAGAGGCTTCAGGGTTGTCCAGTGGGCTGGATTCTCATGATTCCAGCACAAATGAATTGGACATATTACTGAAATTGTCTACAAATTGCACCAGGTTTAAAAATCAGTGAATGCAAAAGCCCTTGGATAATGTCAGGTTTAATATAACTCAAAAGGGAAGATGGGGGGGTTGCAAAACAAAGCACTGTTCAAGCTCAGAACATCCATTTATTGCATTCTGTTAGAGGAACCAGATTTTTTCTCTTGGAAATTATCCGGGAGAAAAACAGAGAAAGACAGAGGTAGAGAATGAAAATCTGGATTGTGTCCTCATGTGGATTTGAAAAAGCAAAATGTTCCTTGAGACGCAGCTTCAAATGCTGCCCAATTTGGTGTCTTCCATCCCCAAGACTAGATTATCTACTATACTGTGTCAGTATAAAATGTGTCCCGGTGTCCTTTGATGGACATACAAGATCACAAGAACCTGCATGCACCCTCCTGTGTGAAGAAATAAGATGACCGAGTCTGACCTTCCTCTTTCTTCCTGGGAGTCTTATTCTCCTCCTCCTGAGGACCTCGGCAGAGGCCCCCGCTCTGCCATCCATCTTTATTTTGCTAATATCACTGCTTGGCTGCCCGCAGAAGATGGAATCATGGTTTATTTTCAGTTTGAGTAATGACAGGATTCACCATTTTCCACCATGCAGGTTTCTGGGAGCTATTAAAGAAATCGTTATAGGTTAAATAACCAGAGGCAGAGGCCTTAATGCACTCTTATTGGCGGCTGCCCTTTCTCTAGTCCAGAAATTGAGCAGTTCCCTCTCTTCTTCCGACAAGTGCATTGGAGAATATTTTCTGTGTGGTCAACTAATGTCAGACTTTTAAAAAGCCCTGAGAGAGGAGATGGGAAAGAATCAATCTTTGCACTAAAATTGAGAGCTTTTCAGATTTAATAAACTTAGACGGAAGGTGACATCTCATTAGTCCATGAAAAATCTCTTCCCTTTCTCCTCAAGAGGGGATTGGGCTTGTGCAGGGAAAGAGCCCTAAAGAAGCTTAGTAGCCTGGCCTAGGGAAGCCCTACCCCTTCAAACAGGCCCCACTTCCCTGGATTTGCACAAGCTTCAGAAAGGGTCTTGAAAGCTCCCCACAGGACCCTCTTGCTGGATGGACTCAGGGCAAAGAACGTGGGCCTTGGGACCATAAGCTCTGAGTTCATGGCCTGGCTCACCTACCCACTGTAGGATCTTGGACAAGTAGCTTGACCTTTGGGAAAGTCTCCTTTTTCTTATCTGGATTTTGGGGTTATGAGACTAGTAACACCTATATTGTAAGACTGATTACCAAGCATGATGACATTTACAAGGACACTTGAGCATAGCAGGTGCCTAATTAATGACGGTTATTGTTATGATTGTTGCCATATTATTTAACTGCCCACTCAGCAAGTCCATTTGGATGTTTCATAAGTTTCTCAAATGTCACTTGTCCAAAATAGAACTCCTGGTTCACAAGTCCCACCCCCTTCAACAGTATCCTCTCCCAAATGATCCTCCTTAGCTTTCTCTACTCCCAGCAAAGGGTAACCACCATCCCACAAGGGGCCTGGTTATCTTGATTCCTCTTTCCTTTAACCCCTACAGTGAATCCAAATCAAGCCCTGTTCTGCCTTCAAAAGTTACCCCAAATGCCATAACTTTTCCTATCTCCACTGCTACTCCCAGGGACTGAGCCACCATCATCTTCCACCTAGATGCCTGCAACAGCCTCCCAACTGGCCTCCCTGCCTCCATGCTTGGCCTTCCTACAGTCCATTCTCCAGAGAGCTGCAAAATAGTCTTTTCTAAAAAAGGTAAAACAGATCAGGCCATTCACCTGTGTAAAACCCTCCAATGACTTCCATCCTCTTCCAAGGCCCACAGACCCCTACACAGTCTGGCCTTCCTGTCTCTCCAACTTCATTTCCCACAACCTGGTTCATTATGCCCAAATCACAGTCACACATCAGGTTTATTTGCATCTCAGGGCCTTTGCACATGCTGTTCCCACATGCTGTCTGAAACACCCCACCCCACCCTAATCTTTGCAGTGTGGCCTGACTCTTATTATTGAGGACTCTGCTCAAATATTACCTCTTCAAAGAAGCTCTTCTGACTTATTTGAAATTACTAGGGTCATTCTCCATTCACTCTTTATCTGTAACCCTTTAGAAATTTTTTCATGGTGTTTATCACTGAAATAATAAAAAACATATGGATAAAATAAATTTATTTATGTTTTAATAAATATATATCTCTGTTCTAGTATGGAAGCATTGAGAAGACAGAGACCTCCGTCTTATTCACAGCTCTGTACTCATCACCTAGAATAGTGCCTCAAATATTTGTTGAATGAATGAATGAAAGCATTATTAGTGGTACGGTGTTTTAATTCCATCTCTTATCTCCTTCTTCTGTGGCCTTATGCACATGTACCTCAGTTCACTGTGACACATACTTATTTCCTGCCCACTGTTTTTCCTTTTGGGCTCATGACTACCAACTGAATAACCAACTGGCAATGTGTTAAGAGCAGGGGTCAGAGGAGGGGTGGGGTTGTGAAATTCCTAAAATAAGATGTGCTTCTTCTAATTGGGTTTTTTCTGTCTTATCATTTTGTAGCTTTAATGGTGAATATTTGAGACACTCAGGCTGGAGGCGGGGAGATCTCTGGGCTGTGACCTCCTAAATCCTACCTTCTATCTACATGGAGTAGGTGGGGAAGGAGGGCTAGTTCAACTCCTGTTTAAAAAACTGGACTCCTCCATTCTCCCACAGAATTCCTTGAAACAGTAGACAGTGACACACAATTGTGTCATTTTTCCTCAAGTGGAAAGCCTATGGCTTTACCTACCTTTACTGGCATACATTCTTCTACCTGACTTTTGAACACAAAACCAGGAGAGTGGCAGGATAGTAAACCTCTTTTAGACCAGAACTTTGTAGAACACTGTTTTAAGGGTATTAACAAAAAAGACAATAACAAATCCAAACAAACAATCAGATGCTCTTATTTCAAACTACCCAAGGGCTCATACTTCAGCTTCCATCTGGAAGCATCCAAGTAGGAGCTTCCATCTGCCAGACTAATGATTGACAGCCAGTGTGGTGGGGTGATGAGAACCTGGACACTGGAGTTAGACAGGCCTGGCTTTCTTCCTGGATCTGTCTTTTCTTAAACCTCTTTGAACTCAGGGCTCTCATCTGTAGATAGAGATGCTAAGAGCAACTTTATTGGGTTGTCTGAGGAGCTAATGAGCTAGTGTATTTAAATAAGCCCAACCCCTGATGTACAGAAGCTGCTCAGTAAGTATTACTTCCTCTTTACCTCACCATGATAAAGGAGAGCATTTGCTAGGAGTGCTTTGGGCTGCAAGTAACAGAAGACCAATTAAAGAGACTTAAAACTTAGAGGTTTATTTTTCTCACATAACTGGAAGTCAGAGGTGGGCAGTTGCTTGCTATTAATTCAACAGTTTAACAACATTAAGGCTGATGTCTCTGCATTTCTCTTGGCCTTTTCCTTTTGCTCACAGGGTGGCTACTGCCCTTCTACTATCACATTTTGTGTTCCAGGAAGGAAGAAGGAAGGAGGAGAGTAAAGGCAAAGGGGCAAAGGGCCATGTGCCTTTTTACCAGGAAGGCAGCCATTTTTTAAAAGCTCTACCAACCAGAGGTCTGCTTACATCTCATTGGCTGAACTGTGGCCGATGGCCCTCCCTAGACCAATCACAGGCCAAGGGGAATGAGATCTTCATGGCTGATGTAGATTCATTGCTGAGTATTCTCTGGAGCAAAATCAGGGTTCTGCATTCAGAAAAGGAGTGGGGTGGTGATAGTGGAAAATGACTACTGAGTAGGCAATAAGTGGTATCTGCCACACAGAAGGAGAACCCATCCATATAATTCTGGCTAGAACAAAACAAAAGAAACTTCCATCTTGTACTGCAAGTTCCAATTACTGTTGGAGATCAGCAGCATTTATGACACTGAAAAAAAATTACTGAGAACCTCAGGGATAAATTTCCTAGGAATGGTCTTGCCTGCAAATCTGTCCTTCCTTTGACCACTTGCATTAAACACATGAAAACATTTAGTGGCCCAAATATCAGGCTCCATCCAGAAAAATAATTCCCACGAACTTTAGTGCACCATGCACTAAATCTAAAGAAAATTGAGATTAGTCTGGATTTAAACATTCACTCTAAAACTGTATCATTAACTTCAAGCATAGGAATGTTCACAGGCTGTGAAAGAAGGCTGTGATCCAATATTCCCAAATTGTTCTTGGAAAATGATGCCGTTGGCAAAATGAGAAATTCATGGAACTCTAAACAGTGTTAAGTTGAAAAGGCCACAGTGGGAGGGCTGAGTGTCAGGAGGGGGAGCAGGAATCAGGCACCAGGAACACAACAGAATTACCAAGCAATGGGTGTGAAGAAGGATCGAGGATAATTTACTAAATAAGATGATAAACACAAGCATTCATGCTTAATGAAGAATAATGACAGTAAAAGACTACATTTCATTCTACAGTAAGCCTGTATCTTGACAAAGTATCTTGACAAAACCTTATCCACATGAGAATGGGCTGTATAGGCAAGCATTTTGTAGCAATAGGAAGTAAATCTATGGAACTGCTGCTTATTTCTTTGTTTATCCCCTGAAGGAATAAAACACTGTTGGAACTGGGGAGGCTGGGGGGGAGGGGAGGGGGTGGTGAGAGTGGAATCACATCAACGGTCCCAGACCTAGAGATCCAAGCCCAAGGGTAAGAGAGAAAGAAAGGTGTAATAAGCAGAGGAGAACTATGGAAAGGCCAGCTGGAGTCCCCAAGGGCACCAACCAGGAGATAAGTGTGGCCTCAAGTGTAAGAGAGATTTGCTCATCACCTCCCTGGCCACACTTACCTTATTTTTATCCCTACCCCTAGGTGTCTTCTATCTCAGGAGTCTTCATCTTCATAGGGGTCACCCATAAAGATGTTTGAAGCAATTTACATTCCCACCAGAAGGATATGGGGGTACTGCTGACTAGTGATGTTGAAACCCTCTTTATATACACATTGGATGTTTGGGAATCTTCTATGAAGTGACTGCTCCAGACTTTTGATCACTTAAACTTTTGATTTTGCCTTTTAAAACTTAATTTGTAGTAGTCTTTGGTCGCTGTGGGATAGGCGTTCTTAGATACGTATACGGCAAATATCTTCTCCCACTTCATAGTTAGCCTCTTATCTCTCTCTTTCTTTCTCTTTTTTAAGATTTTATTTATTCATTTGACAGAGAGAGAGAAAGCACAAGCAGAGGGATTGGCAGACGCAGAGAGAGAAGCAGACTCCCCACTGAGCAGGGACCCCGATGAAGGACTCGATTCCAGGACCCTGGGATCATGACCTGAGCCGAAGGCAGCCGCTTAACTGACTGAGCCACCCAGGCGTCCCGAAATCTTTGCATTTCTTGAGGGTCATGAAGATGATCTCTAATTTCTTCTAGAAGCTTGATTGGTTTTTCTTTCATTTTAAGTCTATGATTGGCCTCAAATTCTCTCATTTAAGCATCACAAGCTCTCTTTCTAGTAATACCTGACACATGATTTAGAGCACACTGAAATCCTTTAATTCCAAGAGTTACAGTGCCATTTTCAAGCTGAGAGAAGAAGGAGTCTATGTCTATTTATGTCATTTGGGTAGGGCTTCAGAAGTGCTCTAGACAGGTTTCAAGGCTCACATTAATGCGCAGACAGCATCCTTCCTGCATTTCCACCCACAGTGTGAGGTCAGAACGTGTTCACAAAAGTACCAGAAGCAGATGGGAATGGAGATAAACAGCCAGTCATTATGCATCTCGAAGCCTTGACCTTTTGATTTTAAGTATTTTAAAAACACTTCAGGGTAGAAATACTATTGTCCTGAGTTGCATTTTTACCGAGGGCTTCAAATTGTGCTTGTAAGCAAACTTCTCAGGCTCCTTGGGCTTCTTCAGCTCCTTGATGCCCCAGAGGACGGTCTAACTACGGGGGTGTTTTTCTTAGGATGTGCTGTCAGGTGAGGCAGACAGCCCTCCTTGTCAACTGGTCAGCAGCCATGGGAAAGGGCGGGGGCAAGGCCTCTCTTCCTTGGACCCAGACAAGTGGATCTCTCTCATTCTGAGAAAGAACCATCCCTTCTAGAAACCCCTTCTGCATTCCGAGGCAGAGTGGGACATTCCTCCAATCTTTATTGCGTGCCTGCTTCCTGAAAGTTACCTTCACGAGCTTCAGTCCTTTAGGTTCTTGCTGCAAGCCCGTGAGGTAAGCAGTAGTACTTCAGAGAGGTTAAGTAACGTGCCCAAATTCGCAGTCCTAAAGATGGCAGAGCTGGTGTGTGAATCCAGACCTTCTAACTCCACACTGAATGTTCTTTGTACACCTTTGTACTAAACGATGCTACCTCTCATTTCTGTACAATTTCATCAGCACTCATCTTTCTTCATATGCTTCTCTTAGGTGATGTCTTAGCACAGGCTGCCATAACAGAATGGCTTAAACAACAATCTCTTTCTCACAGGCTTGGGGCTGGAAGTCTCATGATCAGGGTGCCCACAGAGTTGGGTTCAGTACGTCTCCTCTTCTGGGTTGTAGACAGCTGACTTTTCTTTGTATCTTCAAAGGGAGGAGGGGGTAGAGCTCCCTCCATCCCCTTATAAGGGCACCAACCCCATCATAAGGGCTTCATTCTCATGACCTCATCTAAACCTAACTGCCTCCCAGAGGCCCCATCTCCGAATACCATCACACTGAAGCTAAGGCTTCAACACATGAATTTTGGGAGGACACAAACATGCAGTCCATAACATATGGGTAGTTTTTAATCTAGGGTCCCCTTTTCATGCTTTTGTGAAGCCTTGAAATTTTGAGGAGATGGTGTTTGCTTGTGCCATTATTATATGCACAAAGGCCCTTCCTTTCATCAGGTTCCAATTATCGAAAGTTCCCACGAAATAAAAAAGTCACAGTGTTGGATGATGATAAAGCAGGAGCCCCTGAGGTGGCCTTGTTGGCTGTCAGGCATAGGCAGCCTGGCTTCATGGTGGGAGCACTTGGTGCCCTCCTTAGCTCCTCAGGCTTTGTGAGCATGATAGCCGTCCTGTTTGTGTGGTTTGTGAACTCCTAGAGGTAATTGCCTTCAAGTGAAACAATATGTTTTCTTTTCTCTTGTGATTATAGGGAAGAAGAATAATGTTCATAATAAATAGTCAAGGCCCCTTGTAAATCATATATACAGTACAGAATGTTCTTCCAAGCTTTTTCCTAATTCTCTTCCCACATTTCTCCTCTTTGTGTTGTGCTCACAGCCCACGCCTGTGAGCAGCCTCAGGCTGGTTAAAGATTGTCGTAGACATTATTATCATAATCACAGAATCTCTGGGTGGCAAGAAGCACATGCTGTGTTTGTTTAGTGAGAAATCTCCAATACCAAGAACCGTAGTGAGGTTTACTCAGCTGAAGCTGTTAAGGGTCAGAGAGAGAAGAAATACAAAGGGGAAAGGGAGAGAGGACGAGTAAGGAGGGGGAGAGAGAGAGAGAGAGGCAGAGAGAGGGGAAATAAGCAGCTGGTGGAGAAGGGTGAGGCAGTAACTGGGATTGTACACTGTTTTTGCAAATGTGAGGCTTTTCATAGGTGTATCAGGTGGCTCCAGGAGGGGACTGACCTGCTTTGGAGGCAACCCCTCTGGCAGAGAGGAAAACAGAGCTGGTATCTGTTATTCTGAGTCAGGTGTTATGTTGAGTTTGCTTATCAAAGTTTGGCCCACTGGCTAGCAGCATTGGCTAGGAAGCTTGTTAAGAATGCAGAATCGGGGGCGCCTGGGTGGCTCAGCCGTTAAGCATCTGCCTTCGGCTCAGGTCATGATCCCAGGGTCCTGGGATCGAGCCCCACATCGGGCTCCCTGCTTGGCGGGAAGCCTGCTTCTCCCTCTCCCACTCCCCCTGCTTGTGTTCCCACTCTCGCTAACTCTCTCTGTCAAATAAATAAATAAAATTTTAAAAAAATGCAAAATCACAGGCTCCACCCAAAACCACTGAATCAGAATCTTTATGTTAACAAGATCCCCCAAGTGATCCATAAGTACATTTAAGGTTGAGAAACACTGACCCAGGGGACACTCAGGCAGGTGGCAGAGGGGCTTATAATGTGGGTTACTGTGAGACACCAAGAGTCATTACTGAAAGAAGCCAGTAACCAAAATGATTGGATGACAGGTAAACAAGAGTAGTGCAGCCAAATGGTTTAGGAATAGTTCAAATCCCAGCCCTGCCACTTACCAGCTGGGTGACCTTGGACAATGACTTAAACTCTGTCAACAAAGAAGCTACAGACTCCAAATAGAGTCACTTATGCTAAGCCCCATGTCAGCAACTCAAGACTTAATACTTAACCTAACTGCAGTTTCAGCCCCTCCCAGGAATGTGACCTTTTGCCAGTCAACGGAGAATTACCTGATCAGCACTAGTGAGGTAATCTACACGATAGATCTCTACCCTCCCCACAAAGGAAGGTGACCTTGCCTGAAATATTCCTTTCTTCTGTTTATGACTTCCTTGTCCCAGCTCCTTTCTACTTTTAAACCTTCCCTTTTGTACAGCTCTTCAGATCTCCCTTCTATTTGCTAGATGTGTTGCTTCTGGATTCATGTATTGATTCAATAGAGCCAATTAGATATTTATAAGTACTTAGTTGAATTTTGTATTTGAACAACTCTTTGGGCTTCTGAATCCTCATCTTTAAAACAGTGACAACAATAGCACCTCTATCAGAGGGTGGTTATAAGGAAAATTGAGTTTATATATATGAAGTCTTAGAACTATTCCTGGATGGATAGTCACAGTAGTTGTTGTTATCATTATTATTATTATTTTATTATGTACCTGGCTTCAGCAAGTACACTGAGAGTGAAGAAATTAGAAGAAGGAAAAGTTTCAGAGTTCAGGGATAGTCAAATCAAGCTGGGAAGAGAGCAGAGGCATTCATCTCTGGAACTTGCCCCAGTACAAAAACAGCTGATTTCATCCTTGGGTAAGCTGCTCTCCTGTTTACCAAGGGCACTAATAATAACCAGCCCTTACATCTGTTCCACACATCACCTCCCTACCTCCCCCTTTCCAGCTCACAGAGTGCTATCCATGCATATCTCCTCTTCTCCTCCTTCCTGGATGTGGGCACAGGCTCAGGCTGTGTGTGCCCTGAATAGGAGGGCAGTAGGATAAACAGGAAAACATTCCTCCTTCCTGGATGTGGGCACAGGCTCAGGCTGTGTGTGCCCTGAATAGGAGGGCAGTAGGATAAACAGGAAAACATATGATCCAATTTCCGGGGTCAAAGGAATTCCTGGTTCTGTCCTTAGATTGCAGGTATGTCTTTGTCAAACCACCACTCACTTGCATCACTCACCTGCATTGACCATCTGTGTAGTAAGAGGAGAATATCATCTGTTGTGAGCATCAACACTCCCTGACATTGGCCTGAACGCAGATGATCACCTGGATTCTGCCTCCTGCAGCTCTCAGTCTTGAATTTACAAGTATGTAAAAGGACTGACAAGTTTTCCAAAGTTATTGGCTCTGGGAAGTTGAATTGGCTTTGTTTGAGAATGAGGCAAGTATCTCAAAAAATTTACCTCCCTTCCTCCATTGTTCTAACTACAATGGGTTAACAAGGACCTCTATTAAAATATCAATACCCCTTGAAAGTAAATGTTAAAATTTATAAGTAATTTCTCCTTTATTATGAATTACTACAGCTGGTTAAGTTCTCATCAACTATCAATAACATTAAGGGAAGAGCAATGTTCTTGGATGGGGTGGATGGGAGGGAGAACTTGGAATGGTTTTGTAGAGTAGGGAACTCTCTACATGGGGGAGGCTGGGGGAGTAGCCAGGAAATCAAGAGCTTTGGGGTAGGGGAAGAATATTAAAGAGAAGGCAGCAGGAGGTGGAATACAGGTCACAAAGTGAAATGGGATGACACCAGTGAAAGTCTTGATGACTTTGAAATTGGGCCAATGGCTGGTGGAAACAACCACCTGAATGTACAGTTGGTCCTTGAATAATACAGGGGTTAGGAGCATTGACCCCACCTTGTGCAGGTGAAAATTTACATATAACTTCTGACTCCCCCAAAACTTAACTACTAATAACCTACTGTTGACCAGAAGCCTAACCAATAACATAAAGAGTTGATTAACACATATTTTGCATGTTATATGTATTATATTCTGTACTTTTACAATAAAGTCAGCTACAGAAGAGAGAATGTTATTAAGAAAATCCTAAGGAAGAGAAAATACATTTATAGTACTGTACTGTATTTATTTTTTTAAAATCCATGTATAAGTGGACCCCTGCAGTTCAAACCTGTGTTGTTGTTCAAGGGTCAGCTGTAATTGCAAATCATCTCCTGGGCTGCTTTGGGCATTTATGGTATAAAGTGCTGATGTTTTGCTTGCAGAATAAACTCAAGGTACTTCACTGGATACTCACAGCCCTCCCCAGTTGAATGTAACTCAACTTCATGCTCATCACCCACCACTGCCCTATATGAGCTCTCCCTTAGAGTAAGTATGTTCTGCCTCCACTCTATGAGCAGGCTCCTTTCCTGGCCTAAAATGCCTCCCCACTTCTTTGCCCAATCACACCTGCCATACTTTAAGGCTTAGCAAAAGCTCTGTCTCCCATGAGGCCATTCCTATCACATGGTTCACAGAGAACTCCCTTCCAATAATCTTGCTTACTACTGGAACTTTTTTTTTTTTTTTAGTGGCATTTACTGCCTTCTATTAATCACTTGCCTTTTACTTAAGAAAATAGAGTGATTTTTTTGCATTAGTATGTGCTCTGTTAATTATAAAAAATTTGGAAAACATAAAAAGCCAGAAAACAGAAATCATACAGAAACTGTTAAAGTCTGGTATTCTTCCTCCCAGCCATTTTTCTCTTTATACATTCCTTTTTCATTTAGTTAATATTATGGACATACGTAAGTTGTTCTGATTTTTGTAAAAGTAATGTCCACCTTAAATGAAAACAAAAAATACTCACTCAAAAAACATGGAAAAGTAGAAAAAAGAAAATTCAGATCTCCTGGATTCCCAATATATAGAAATAATCTCTCTTTATATTTTTATATATTTCTTTATAGTCTTTTTCCTATGTAACTTTCCATGGTCAAGAGCATGTTGTCAAGATCATATTTATGTATCTTAAAGTCCAGTTGACCTGGGAATTTTGGCAGATCCTGATGCTCTGAAGAGAGATCTGGTGAGTAGTATCTACCCCTGGGCAGTTTATTAGATTTTCCCAATTTAACAACAACAACAAAAAACCTTCTCAGAATCATTTAAAATAAGATTTAAGGATCCAAAATGTCATTATTCAAATTGCTCAGCCATAAAAATGTCCATTAGGTTGTTCCATATAAGTCTGCTTTTATAAAGTGGGGGGAAGGGGGGACTTTTTGTGAAGTATTTCTTCTGACATAGTGTTCCCACCGAGTTAAAAACTTAGCCATTGTTAGCAAGTTCTGGAAGAACAACAGCAGTTATTATTTTAAATAGTCATCAAACAAGTCAAGAGACTCCATCTGATTGGTTGGGTGGAGATTATGACTCAAGAAGCATTACACTGGGGAGGGAAGAGAGGAATGCGATGACTGGTTAATGAAAAGAACACAGGTCAAACTTTCTCCTGAGACTGCAGGATCCACTTGGAAGTATGTAATTCAACTGGATTCCTGAGGTTGGCATGAAAACTGAATAAGGAGAGATTTTTTTTATCCTCTTGAACTACAATTTTCCCATTGTTGCTATGCTAATCTTTATTATCTCTGATTCAGTCTAGGTATATCTTTAAATAATTATTTCCAAAAAGAGTATAGAAGAGGTAGATCTTATAAGTAGTTGAACATCTATTCATTCATTCATTCATTCATTCACTTACTTGTTCATTCAAAATATTTGTTTAGGTTCCCATATAGAAGCACTCTGCTATGCATTGGTGCTATATAGCACTTACTTTCTGGGGAAAAGATCTAGGCCAGTAACCTGCAACAAAAATGCTGTGTTCTGCTAGACATACAGGGTCCTATAGAATTACATGGGGTACCATCTAACCTGACTTTTAGGCTCAAGCAAGCTTCCTCAAAGAAGGAATATCTAAGTAGAGACCAGAAGTTGAAGAGAAACTAGCCAGAAGTCCTGTGCAAAGATGGAAGAGAGCACAGTGTGTTTGGAAACTCAAAGACAGCATGGGCAGATGCAAAGTGAACAGAAAAGTGGCAAGAGAAGTATCTAGGGAGGAAGGCAGGTGCTAGATTCTGCAGGGCTGATAGGCCAAGAAGAGGTGTTTAGATACTCCTTAAAGAAAATTAGGGAGTCCTTGAAAGGTTCTTGGCTAGAAAAGAGCCTGGTTGCATTGATGGATGTTGGAAAGGCAAGAGTAAGGGAGGGAGACAGTCTAACAGGTAATGCTAGTATCCGGGTGGGAGTTCATGTTCACCTGAACTAGGGAGGAAGAATTGGGGATAAAGAAAAAGGAATGGGTTCATTAGAATATAGAAGTGACACAACTTGGTATTTGAATGTGGGGCATAAGGAAGGGGAAGGAAGAAAAAAGCTTTTCTGATCTTTGGTCTGGAAAAATAGATATATGGTAATGCCATTCACGAAAGAGAAACACAGAGAAGGGTGGGATTTTGAGGGGGAAATGAATTCCATTTACCAATGTTGACTTCGAAGTGCTTCTGAAAATGTCTTTCTGTTGCTTGGCTATAAAATTTGACAGTTACCGAGATTTTTCTTCACAAAATTTAGTAAACATCATAACATTAGCTTCATGAATTAAGAATTGCAAACAAATTAAAGTTACACTTCTTTAAAAAAAAAAAGTAAACCTTCTTCCCATTACTTATTTTTACCTTTTTTCCCCCCCCCGCCTGGGTGATTGTAGGACTTTAAGTCATGAGAATATGTCCCAGGCAGTCAGGACCCACCATGAGCTCCTACATGGGAGCTTGAGATGAATGTGACATAATGTCACGTACATTAAGACCAGCTCACAACTGGTGAATGAACTTCACGAAGCTGAGTGCAAGGAACAGTGAAGGTGTGAAGAGCCCATTGGGCATGTTAGAAATTTTGTCTCTAAACCTAATCACTTCCCTCCTTTTTTCATACCCATTTTGACCCTTTTGGGTGGCCTGGCAGTTGGGGTTGCCTGGTTTGGGAAGAGTTTCATGGGTGTGAATTTGGATGCTTTCTGCCCCTGTGAAGTCATCTCAAGGTTATTGCTGCAAGGCAGGCAACTCTGACAGTTTGTGTTGAGTTTTCTGTGCTTCCATCATTCTCTTCCTCTGTGATGTGGACATGGCTATGACATAAGCACATGTAGCAGATCCCCTCTTCTCTGTAGGTCTGTGAATGTAGCCCAATAACAGAATGATGCCTCCCTGTTCTCATGGAGCTTTTGCTGAGGGAAAAGTTCAGATGGTCTGGATCAACCAAGAGTAGGGTTGGACATGAACACGTCTGACCCAGGAAGATGGTGGGACTACAGGGTGAACTGTTTTTCTTCTGTTCCATTCCAGATATGAGTAGGGAATGGAGAATAGCCTTCCATGGGTGTCTTAGGCAATGGCCTATTGTGTCAACTTGTCTCTATATCATCCCTAACTTGGGCTGGACAGGAAGGACTTTATCAATATTCTACTCCCTCAGACAATGGTACAGGAGTCGATTCTACCTAGCAGTGGTACAACTATTTACCCTTGCCTTAGACAATCATGTTCTTATCCCCTCGGTAGATGATGTTAATGTCAGATTGATGCAGACGGTCCACCTTGAACTGGACTCAGGTTGGCACTGTATGACATCAAGACTGGTTTTTCTTTCTTTGTGAGGTGGGTGAGCCCACTCCTGCCTTTTCCTTGAACCTAAAACTGTTTGTTCCCTGGGAATTAGATATGATGCATTGCAAGGCCCCAAGCCCCAATGGCAACAGCAACATCCTCGTCTCTGCTATCAATGTCAAGAATTCTCTGGGGAAGATAAAACACAGTTTTAACCATTTTACCCAGGTTTTCCTCCCAATTACATGGTACAATGTCTTCCAGTCACCCTAGAAAGATATTGCCAATAATATAGCCATTGTTTTTTCTGGATTATCTGTTTTAGAAGACTGTCTAGTAAATCTGTAGTACTAAAGGCAGTAAAGTAAATTTAAAGACAGACCTTAGGGTTGGAAAAGACTCAATTCTTTACCCCAGTCTTCTGATAAATTTTTTACTATAATTAGACAAACAATAAAAATATTTCCTAGAGAAATCTTATTTCTCCTATTTATTTTCTATATAAAGTTTGATTTTAACAATGCATTATTATGATTTCCATAACAATGCTCTACTTTTCAGTCTCTGAAAATATTCACATACTTAATTTTCCTAACTATGCAACTCCACAACTTAGGAAAATATTGTTCCAGAAACACATGGACTGTCTATAATCCGGTGTGAAAGAATTTTATGACATGTCCATTTAATTCACTGTGACTCAATTGAACATAATCATAGGATTATGTTCCATTTAGGCAGCTCATTTAAACTTTTTTCAACTTTTGGAGAACTAGTTTAACTTCTGTTCCTCAGTCAGGAGCAGCTCTATGCAAAGTTGTATTTCAATGTTGGTTGTTCCTGAGCTGTCAGAAAAATAGACACTTTATAGTCTAAAAATAAATATAATAAGTTTTCTTATTCAAAAATGGCAGAACAGATTTTATACAACTGTTCCAATGAAATACTGCATGTCACTGGGTTTGGAAAATTTCAGCATCCAGAATAATAACATGGAAATTTCTGGGCATGAAAACAAGGGCTAGAATGGAAAGTTCTTCCCTTTTTTCCTTGTGAAAAGAGAGACAACATTAGCCTTGTGTGCTGGCAGAGAGAGGAGCAAACATACAGTGTTTCTGCTTCCATATAGGACCCAAAACAAAAAGCAAAAAAGCCCTCAGGAATGCAAGAATGATCACTTGGTAAAGTTTTCCTTGGCCACTCCCCAAGCTTATCAAGAAGGGCTTCTGTCCACCAGCAGACAGACTCTCACTCACTATCACTCTTCAAATTATTAGACCACTGTTTCCTGAAGAGTGTTCCAGGAATTACTAGCTCTAAAGGATAAATATTATTTGAACAATGGGTTTCAGGGTAAAAAAAAAAAAAATCCAGGAACACTGATTTAAACAAGTCTTCATTGGTTTGTTTACTGGAGGACTCCGAATATGCTGATTGACATGCAATGTGAATCTCCAAGAGTAAGCTAGAGAATGCAGTTTGGGACTCCATTTTCTAGTAATGTAGTGAACCAGACATTCTAGAAGTTCTGGGTAAAATATATAAGTAAAATGCACAGCGATGCAAAGTTAGGGAAATCCTCAGGGGCAAAAATACAAAGAAGAAACCAGGCCAGTAAGCAAGTGCTAAAGCCACAGGTAAACTGGAAGCATTTTTCCAATCCTGGAAACCCAGCACTCTGAGTTTTAACAGCTGCTGGAAAGACCAAAACTAGAACTGAGACACTGCCATTAAGCTAGGATCCTCAAATGTTTACTCTGTTAGATGAAAGGAAAAACTAGAAAAAATCCATTCAAGAAAAGGGAGATGATAAGGGATACTTCTATCTTGGGCTATGTTATTTATGTGGAAAAAGTCTCATGTTATATTTCAGAATAACAGACTCCCTTGATCATCTGAGAAATCACAAGGTAAAAAAATTAACTTATTATAATTTCAGATTATAATGCTCCAGTGTTCCTTGAACAGGAAAACAAAATTCTTTTCTGGAGGCACTCATTCTCTACCCAAGCCTTTCAGTATTTCCATAGATAAAGTCCACGGAACATGAGTTCAAAATTCAAAATGACGGAACGTGTAAAGAAATAAACCATTATGAGTTTGCAGAAACAATTAACATCAGAATTTTATCTCCAAGGATTTCAGATATTGGAATTATTGGATATGAAATGTACAATAAAAGTATTTAAATTATTTAAATAAAGGAAAGAGGGAATAAAAACACAAAGAATAAGATGCTTTTACAAAGGAACAGGTAGATTTGAAAAAGAAATAACTAGAATTTGTAGAAATAAGAACATCAATTATTGAAATTAAAATTCAATGTTCAGATTAAGTAACAGATAAGATATTGTTAAAAACAGAATTTGTAAACCAGAAGGTAAATCTGAAGAAACTATTCAGATGGCAGCATAGTGAGACAAATATGGAGAGTTTAAAAGAAACAGAAAATGTGCAGTTGTTACTACGTCGAATAGGAGTTCCAGAAGGAGAGAATAGAGAGAGAAGAGATAAAATATACATAGATAATGGCAGGAAATAGTATGGAACCTAAATCTATAGGTTTAGGAATGACAATGAATCCCAAGCATAATTAGTAAGAATAAATTCATATCTAAACCTATTGTAATGATTGTATGAAAACATTTTATCTCTTGTCAGAGATAAAAGACAGATTACATACAGAGAAATATCTGTTACTGATGGCGCGAGCTCAGACTTCTTAGTCACAACACACAGCTGGAAAACAGTGGAATGTTGAATGGCATGCTGGGAGAAAGTAACCATCCAGGATTGAGGATTGTCCTCAATCAGACCATCTTCCATGAAAGAGGTAAAAGGAAGACATTTTCAGATGCACAAACACTGAGAGGTTGCCACCAGAAGATTTCACTAAAGGGAACTTTTAGTTCTTTTTCACAAAAAGGGTGTCCTTTAGGAAAAGAAAACTGATCCCAGAGGAAAGGTCTCAGATATAAGAAGGAATGGTGAGCAAGGAAATTGGTTTTAAAAGGTGATAAATCTAAATAAACTTTCATGTATAAGGTTAATATTTGAAATATGCATTTATTACGTAGATAATATTACATATGTTGTGCTATATGTAATATTACATGTAATATATTATATATAATATTATTATATAGATAATAAAAAGATGGAACCAAAATATTAGACAAGAATAATCTCTAAACTGGGATGGACATGATTGGAGTTGAAGGGAATGCAGAGTTTCCCCAATGTATTTGAGCACAGATCTGTAATTTGCAAGCATCTTGTGGGTTTATGTTGCCAGGAAATGTACTTTGTGTTTGGCTTGGCATATACGGCTCAACAGAAGCAATCCTGTTCACATCTTGGGTCCTGTTGGGCTAGAGAGGGCTGCTCTTAGGAAGCCTAGCGGCAAGTGTGTTCACAGTGGGCGGATGTAGGGGATGCCAGATAAAATATAGGACACCCAGTTGAGTTTGAATTCCAAATAAACAACAAATAAAAATGAATCACCGTTTATCTGAAATTCAAATTTAACTGGGTATCCTGTCTTTCCATTCACTGAAAATGGCCACTGTCAGCGGATGAAGAAATTGGGCAAGAACCTGGGCCAAGCGATGATGGAGGTGAGGACGTAGTCCTCAGGGTAACTCAGGGTACTTGTACTTCTAAGTCACGAAAGGACCAAAGCAGGAGAAGCTGGTCACATTAGCTGGCTTTCAGCTGATCTTCACAGATAAGCAGATTGTGCTGTGAACTATCATCTCGGATCACCTTTGGGGATTTTCACATTCTGCTGTGGAAGAAGAGGGGTTTGGGATGGGCTGAAGAAGTGAGCAAAGAACAAAGGAAAGAGCAATCACTCAAATCCACAGTCCACGCTCGGAGATTGTCACTACATGGCCTGGGCAGAGGGCTTGCTCTGAAGTGGATCCAAATGTTATAAATGGGAATAGGCCATTCGTTATAATCTTCCAGAAGCTCTATCCATGAACAAGAACTTTGAAACCATGATGTATTGATAATAGTAAATGCTTATTAGTACTTACTATGGGCCAGGTTCTGAACAAAGCCCTTTATACATATTAACTCTTAATATTTACGGCGCTCCCATGTGGTGGGTGCTATTTTATTATTATGCCTAATTTACAGATAAGGACGCTGAGCTTAGAGGTGAGCATCTTTCCTAAGTTGCACCAAGTAAGTAACAGTCCGGATTTCAACCCTGGCAATGTGGCTCCAGGGCCATGCTCTTAACTCCCAGCTGTACTGTCTATTCAGTGTATGGCTGACCCCTAAGAAATGGTCTGATCCAAAATGCTGAGCAAGATGTTGAGAAGGGAGGAGCTAAACTTGAAGGTTCTGTCTGGCTCCGGCTCCATCTCCTCCTTGCTGTGTTTCTGCATGGCTAGTGGTAGGAAAGTCGTATCAGTATTATCTCTCTGATTTCCATGCCCCTGTTTCTCAGAAAGTAGATTGTAAGAATGCACTGTATATTTACAGCACCCTTTTAATTTAGTAAGTACTTCTTGCTAACATGAAGGAAGTGGCAGTCAGGCTAGAGTTTACCTGGAATCTAGATATCCTGCATCAACTATCTCATAGAATGTTATGGATGCCTTTGCAAATATCTTCTGGGGTGGGAGGGGTGGGGGGGGCTGGGTGATAGACACTGGGGAGGGTATGTGCTATGTGAGCACTGTGAATTGTGTAAGACTGTTGAATCACAGACCTGTACCTCTGAAACAAATAAATTACATGTTAAAAAAAAAAAAGAAGAAGATAGTAGGAAGGGAAAAATGAAGGGGGGTAAATCAGAGGGGGAGACGAACCATGAGAGACTGTGGACTCTGAGAAACAAACTGAGGGTTCTAGAGGAGAGGGGGGTAGGGGGATGGGTTAGCCTGGTGATGGGTATTAAGGAGGGCACGTATTGCATGGAGCAGTGGGTGTTATACGCAAACAATAAATCACGGAACACTACCTCAAAAACTAATGATTTAATGTATGGTGATTAACATAACATAATAAAATTAAAAAAAAGAAAAGAATGTTATGGATGCAGAACACCTTGCAAATGGCACAGTACTAGAGTGAATATCTACTGGTTTTGCCTGCCCGGCATCTGCCCCCCCCCCTCCCTTCTGTAACATGGTGTTCTTGGAACTGTCCGTCGAGGTGCTAAGCTGCAGTCATAGGAGCCAAATAGAACCTCTTACAATGGATTTGAATCTTGAGAGAAGGATCACAGGATGTCAAATGGTAGAAGCTAACATGTCTAAGGTAATTTCCTGCAGAGTTTCTGCATCCTTGATCCTTACAGGCACCCTGGTTTCTGTCTTTTCTGAGGCCACTGCTTTTCCTTGGATTCTATGACCCACTCCACATGTTTTCAAAATTTTCTTTTCTTTTTTAAAGATTTTATCTATTTATTTGACAGAGACAGAGTTAGCGAGAGCAGGGACACAAGCAAGGGAAGTGGGAGAGGGAGGGAGAAGCAGGCTTCCTGAGGAGCAGGGAGCCCGATGCCGGGCTCGATCCCAGGACACTGGGACCATGACCTGAGCCGAAGGCAGACGCTTAACGACTGAGCCGCCCAGGTGCCCCCAAATATTTATTTTCTTAACCACAGTTGGTTTCTATTGCTTGTAAATAAACACCTAGAACAGGTACAAGTGCAGTATAAATGTAGGTTATTATTATTATTATACATTGGTGTGAGCCACTTTATGTTTTTCCTACTTGTCTTACACATTACAGAGTATGCTAAGAACTTCTCCCAGAGTCAAGACTTGGATGAGTCAAGGGTGATGCCTCGGGGGCAAAACTGCAGGAGGTGCTCATTCTTGGGTTCACGCAAATGCAGGGCAGGCACCTAGGGAAAGTTTTTCCCTTAAGGCCTGAGGGAAGCACTTACTTGTACATTAAAGTGAACCAATCTTATAATGCAGGCACCATAGATGAATAACAAAAACTTCTGAAACCTTCCATGAGCTGTCCTCACCTCCAATTTGTGCAGATTGTTCCTTGGAGAGGGAGGAGCAAACACTATTCCAGATAGATTTCTGATATGAGAGTCTTAGGAATTTCTTTTTAAAGCTTAATCTATCCATTAAGAATGTCCCTCAGGAGACTGGTTCTTAACTCTGGCTGCCCACTGGATTCATCTGGGGAAATCTTATAAAACATCCAATGATTGGTTCTACCATCCAGAAAATTTAATTCATTTGGTTTGGGGAGGCTCCAGTGAGTCGGCTTTCCAGGTGATTCTAATGCGCAGTCAGAACCACTGCTCTAAGTGTATTATATCATAAGGTTCTACTGGAAGTGTTGACCTCGCCCCATAACAGAAGCCCTGAAGTCATAAGGATGAGAGCAGCAGAAGAGTCTATTTCCATAGATGGAATTAAAAATCTGGTTCTTCTCTTACTTGCTGCATGACTTGGGCAAATTAATTCATTTTCTTATCTGTAAAATAAGTATGACGTCGGTACCAAACCTGATGGTATTGGTGTAGGAAATAAGTGAGGTAACGTGTAAGGCTGTGAGCACAGTGACCTGTGTGTAGTAAGTGCTCAAAAATGTTAGCCATCAATTTCATCATGGTCACCCCTATAGTTAAGTGAGCTTAGACCTCTCCTTGAAAAGACACAGAGATTCTTGTGTGTTTCTGGCCACTCAGGAAGTAGAGAGTGTTCCTTCAGACAGGTGCCTTGGAGATGTGCAGGTTCCATGGCTGCAGAGCCTGAGAGTGAGCGTGCATCATTTCCTGGAGCACACCATGCCTTCTTCTGGGGTAGCCATCCAGAAGCAAAGCTGCTTCTTGACCTCAGTCCGGACACCAGCCACCCCGTTCTACACAGTGGGACAGGAAGTGAGGGCCAGTGGGGATATTCTTGATTCAGTCTAGCTCCCTCTGGGCTGTGGGGCTCCTTTCCTTCTCTGATTTTGTGTTCTTAATTTAGATCTCGAAGGCTGGGCCTTGAAACCCTGGAGGATATCACTGCAAACCCACCCTGTCTGAAATTTTGCACAGGGGAAAAGGGAGAAGGAAGTCACAAAAATTCACAGGGCGCCAGGCCTACATATGCTTATCACTGGGATAAGTGGAATAGTAATTGTAGTTGTAAAAGCTGACATTCATTGAATACATGCTATAACCCAGGTATTGCACATTTTGTCCCCTTTAATCTCATTTAATCCTCAACAACACCCTATGAATTGAAAACTATCATTATTTCCATTTTGAATATGAAGAATCGAAGTCTCAGGACCTCATCCAAATCCACCCAGCTAATAAGCAGGAGAGCCGGGATGGAACTCAGGAAGCTTCATTCTAGGACTCTTGCTATTAACCACAGAGCTCTGTCAGCTCCTAGCCCTAAGGCACAGGCTGTGTCCATTCCTCCTTAGGGAATGCGGCGCCCACTGGCACGCTTAATTTGTGGTCAGGACAGGAAGAGGGAAAAATAGACCTGAATGATTCGTTGCTATTGGCCGGTGAGGAAAGCACCATGCTTTGTGCTAGGTGATGGTGGCTGGAGAGAGAGCAAGGAAGGATAGAGACGGAGAGGACCAAGTTTAACATGGTCCCTATTTGAAGAAAATTATCTAATTTGAAAACACTTAGCTAGAGAATTAGTTCTTGCATGCATCCAAAAATAGCCCCACTCATCGAACACTGCAGAGAGACACCACTACTAGCTCCGCACGAGGGGTGCTGGATTCTCATTGGGAATCGGACTCCTGGGCTTGAACTCCAACCTCCCTGCCAGTGCTGGGCGACTTGGGGGAAGTTGCAGAACCTCTTCATGCTTCAGCTGCCTCACCGATAAAAGCAAAAGGGATATTAGTAGTACCTCCTTCAGGCTGATGTGAGGATTTCATGAGTGAATATATGCAAATATCTCAGAATAGTGACTAGGTTACTGGAAGAGTTTGACAATTGTAAGTTGTGATCGTTTTATGTTTTTGCCGCCGAGGCTACATGGTGAGTAAGACAGTGCCTGACCTCCAGAAGTTCAGTCTAGCGCTGGAGGAAAATGAATAACTGTAATGTGTGTGGTGTGTGAGAGGGATGACAAGGTGCGGCGGGGGCCTGCAGCAGGCACATCTAACCCATTCTGGGTGTGTGCATGGTGGAGGCGGTCAGCATAGGCTTTCCAGAGGCATGGATGTCTGGGCTGAGAGTCTTGCAGGACAATAAGTTAGAGGGAGGTGCAGTGATCCAGGCAGGAGCTGAGAGAAAGCATTTCACATCTGTAGGGTTGCCAGATTTAGCAACTAAAAATACAGAATGCTCCACCCATTTAATTTGAATTTCAGATAAACAGTGAAGAACCCTTTAGAATAAGTATGTGCCCTGCAATATTTGTAGTATAAGTATGTCCCAAATAGGGTAGAACAAGAAAAATCATTTGTTGTTCATCTAAAATTCAAATTTAGCTGGGCAATCTGTATTTTACCTGTCAATGGCATCCATCCACATGTAGGGAGATGAAGGTGTGTCTGTGTAGCAGTCCCTGGGGGGGAGGAAAGGAAGAGAGGGTGAGGTTGGGAGGCAGGCGGGAACCAGATTGTAGAAGATCTTGTAGCCGGGGCACAGGGATGTAAGAGCACCTGGCCCTGGGGTCCCAGACAGAGCAGGTTCAGCCACTCACAGCTGACAAAATCCAAAGGCAGAGCAATGAGTGGTGGTGAAACCAAAAAGGAATTAATTTCAGTGAGGCCGACACGGGCAGACAGCAGATTAGCGTCTTAAAGACTGTCTCCTAAGTGCTGAAAGTATTTCCAGGTTTGTATAAGGAAAATGTGGGACAAAGGTTCTTGGGTACATCCAGATAAGCTAGAAAGAAGAATTTAATCGGTTCGAAAGTACAGACTGAGGTCAAATTGCAGGTGGTTGAAGTCCTCTTTCAATCTCCGGCCATGTCAGACAGGGATTTGGGTTTTATCCTGAAATCAGTGATGAGCCTTTGCAGAGCATACACCACCAGTATGTGAAATCACAAGCCAGAAGTGCTGAAATGTCATCAGGCACAAGGAGAGGAGTATTTGTTTCTATGGCTGCATAACAAATTACCCCCAATCTAGCATCTTAAAACAATACGCATTTATTATCTCACATTTCCCGTGGGGCAGGAATTCGGAAGTGACTTAGATGGTTTTGGCCCAGGGTTTCTGATGAGGCTGTAGTCAAATGGCCACCAGGGTTGCATCTTCTGAAGGCTTTATTAGGGCTGGAGGATTTGCTTTCCAAGGTGGCTCGCTCCCGTGGCTAAGCCCCTGTGGGCTGTTGGCAGGAGAGCTCAGTTCCTTGAAACGAGGACCCTCCATGGGACTACATGAGCCTCTCAGAGCATGGCGGCTAGCTCCATGATCCAAGACACGGCGAAGTGGAAGCCACGTGTCTTTTGTGACCTTAACTGTGCAAGTCACACACCACCATTCCCACAATAGCCTAGAGGGTACGAAGATCAGCTCTGCTGGATGCCGGAGGGCACTAAGGTTATACATACAAAGCAGGCAGGGATCACTGGGGCCACCCTGGAGACTGGCTACAAGTGGGTAGCTTAGACAGTGATGCCTATGGCTTTGGAGATGGAGGACCATGATAGAAGCATGTAATCGTGAAGAAAGGCTTGGAGGAGCAGGGATATGGGAGAGGAGGGGAGATAAAGAAAAGAGAGAGGAAGGAGTGTGGGAGCAGTTTGCAGACCATTCACAGCAGAGCATAACAAAAGCCATCACCGGAGAAACTAAACATGCCTCCTTTTTCTTTGGACGTGCTCCAAAAACGGCTTCTGGTTCTCCAGAGAGGACCCTAAGAAAAAGTACATAAGCTGGAGGATGAGAGGGCAATACCCCGAAGTCCCAATTTTCTGTGCTTGAGATTGAATTCCCAATGTGAAATGGGAAGTTAACATGCCTAAGGAGAAATAAGTGGTAATTACTTAAGGGAACATAATCACATGTGGTTTTAGTATTAATGGATGGGGAGAAACCATAAAAGTAATCTATTTATCTATCTGTATTTGTGTATGTTACTTTTATGGCTCTTCTTTTTTATTTATTTATTTATTTATTTATTTATTTATTCATGAGAGACAGAGAGGCAGAGGGAGAAGCAGGCTCCCAAGGAGCAGGGAGCCCGATGTGGGACTCGATCCCAGGACTCTGGGATCGTGACCTGAGCTGAAGGCAGACGCTTAACCATCTGAGCCACCCAGGCGCCCTTATGGCTCTTTCTAAACATATCTATACATAATTGAAATATACAAATACATTTATTTACATATTAAAATGTATTTATAAAAATATATCCTTATATAAACACATAAACAGATATTATACATATACATATAAGTACAATTATATGTGTTATATTTAGGAGGAGCCATAAACATTAACATACAGACTTTTTTTTTCAGTGCACATCAGAAAACCTTTTTTATTTTTATTTGAAAATAACTTAAATTTTTAGACAAATGATTTTAGTATATAAATTTGATTTTGTTTTTATACAGAATATAAAGATTTCCCTCATTGATCTTCCACGTGAAAGGTATTACAAGCCTGAAGAGAGACTTTCTGCACACAAGTGTGTATCTTACACATAGGGGACTGGAAACCAATGGTGTAGTGCTTCTACACATAAATTAGGTCAAGGGACATCACATATTAAAAAGGAGTAAGAGAAATATTCTAGTTAATCAGATTCAAGAAGCAAACAGGACACAAAAACTGTGCAGATAAGACCAAGTCAGTAACTTTAGTTAGGACACTGCGGGTTATACTGGAGTAACAGATCTGTGAGGCCATAGTGGGTACCACAATAAAACAGCAAGGAAGAGCTATTTATATAGAAAGGCTGGAATGAGGGATTTTTCACTAAAGCAAATTAACTTCTTGTCAACTGCCAAAACAAAACAAAACAAAACAAAACAGAGCATATGAAGGTTAGTATACTGAAGGCATGTTATACCAGTTTCTGTGCAGCATGCTAAAAGTTAGAACTTCTTCACTGGTGCATATGAATAATAGTCACGGAAAGGTTTTTTTGTTGTTTTGTTTTTTGTTTTGCCCCTTCTCACCAAATTTCAGGCATGTCTTATTTTAGATGGAGTATAGCTTTTATCTATAATTTCGTCCTGTAAAAACATGTGAAGACAACGTTCATTCTGTGCCAGAGGATGACCAGCGACCTTGTTTATAAACTGCTCCAGCCCTTGCTTCCTTTCTTCAATAAAATTGTCATCAAATATTCCATCATCTCCTCTAAAAGGAAGCTGACGCAAAAACGCTTTTCCAGGGAGCGGGGGGGACTACAACCTTGCTCTCTCTTTCTAATTCACTTCGCAGCCATTCAAAGTCACTGTATCTTCTTCCAACAGTAGATTCCTTCAGCTTGAAAGTAGGCAGATTTGTCTTGACCCTGATTTCGTAGGTGGTGAAGCGGCCCCGGCCAACCCCCACCGTCTGCGGGTTGCTCACATCGATCTCGAGGAAGTTGCTGGGCGGCCCGTAGGCATCATTCAGGTTCTGCGGCTTGGTGATCAGCCGCCGGGTGTCCGCCACAGTCTCCGCCATTTCTTCACTGCAGCCGCCGCCGCCGCGGGCTCCCTCCGCCCCCTCCGCGTTCCACGGACGCCGCCGCTGCTGCCCGCCGTGGGGACACCGGGCTCGCGCACAGCGGTCGAGCAACATACAGACATTTTTAACAGTTTTCCTTTAGGAAGAAAAGGTCTGATAGAAACTAATCTGTAGGAAGAGCGCCCTCTGCTGCCACTTGCACAAAATAGATTTTTCTGTCAATACCAAGAAAAACTCGTTAAAAAGGCTCTTAGGTTGTCTGGCTGCTGTCTATTACAAAAAAAAAATCACATTAAAAAAACAAAACTATAGTTGAATAAACAACACATTTATCTCTTCAAATATCTTTAAGAGTTTTTTCTGTGTTGTAGAAAGCCATGTAGCTACATCTTTCAATTTGACTTTATTTTTTCAGGGGTTAATTGTAAAGCAAATATAATTGAGAAACAGAGACATGGGATAATGATGTAATATGCAGTTAGGAGCATTTCTTCCAAACTCAGCTAAATAAAATAAATCCCTCCTTAGATTCACAAATCCGTAGGTCAGAGGCCATGAGTACCCCATCAAGAACAACTCTTTACAGTGGCAGGAGGCAATGGCTTTATTTGTTCCAGAGCACCCAGGAAAAGTAAAGGTGTTGACCCTTACAACCAATTGTGCTGGCTATTTCTGGGGACAGTAGGCAGGGGGTGGGGTGGGGAGGGCAGACCAGTCAATGCCCTACAACTCTGTGGCATCAGTGACTCAAGAAAATCAGGATGCATTGGCTTGACATTCTGTATTAAGCTGTACACGAACTGAGTTAGTCCCAGATCCTGACTGCCCACCCATACCTGACCCATCTCAGCAAACTAAATATAGACATGAGTGACACCACTCCCCCAGGTGTCAGCCTGGAAACCTCCATCCCTTCCATGCATTCATCCCTGCTTGTGTCTCTGTAGTTTGCAGATTCCCTGGCTCTGTTCTGTGGCTTCCAGATCAGTTTCTGAGCTCTCCCATTTCTCTGATTTATCATCATTGGCTCACTGCTTAATTGAGGACTTTGTAGGGATTTCTTGAATTTGAAATATTTGCAGCTTCACAGAGGAGACACTCTCTTAGCCAGCTTCATCCCAGCCTCTTAGCTAAGAAAAGATTAGACATCACCACATGTTTGGGAAAGTTTTTATCTCCTCTAACCCCCTTATCATCTCTAAAATGAGAACAATAAAAGAATTCACATTATCAAGTTTTTGTGAGAATAATAGCTGATAGAGTGCTTAGGATAAATATAAATTATTATAATATGTAATTTATTTATAATTTAAAAAATATGAAAATTTTCAAGCAGAAAAAAACATTAATAGATGGGCATCTGGTGGCTATGTCCAGGCCAGTGGGAGGAAGTTTAAAAATCAAGGGAAGACATTTTGTCCATAACAAACTAATTTTGGAAAATACATAAAAATAAGTCTGAGTGGGGAAGTTATAGTTTATAGTTTACTTTTCTTCTTCTTTTATTTAAAATTTTTTCTCTAGTGGAAATATAATACTTTTTAAAAAAATTTTTATTGTTATGTTAATCACCATACATCATTAGTTTTGGATGTAGTGTTCCATGATTCATTATTTGTGCATAATACCCAGTGCTCCACGCAGAACGTGCCCTCTTTAATACCCATCACCAGGCTAACCCATCCCCCCACCCCCCTCCCCTCCAGAACCCTCAGTTTGTTTCTCAGAGTCCATCGTCTCTCATGGTTCATCTCCCCCTCCGATTTCCCCCCCTTCATTCCTTCCCTCCTGCTATCTTCTTCTTCTTTTTTTTTCTTAACATATATTGCATTATTTGTTTCAGAGGTACAGATCTGTGATTCAACAGTCTTGCACAATTCACAGCGCTCACCATAGCACATACCCTCCCCAATGTCTATCACCCAGCCACCCCATCCCTCCCGAAATATAATACTTTTATAATGGAAAAGTATGAGATTTTAATGTTAAAAAATCCACTATCGTTTCCCTTTTCATGAACTTGGCTTACACAATTAACACATGATTTTACTTTCAATCTAAAATTTAAATGTTGGGGGTAAGACTAAAATCTGTCATGGACACATACACAAACACTCTGCGGCCACACCAAATTCAGTCACTTCCCAGAGGTAACCTTGGCTATGAGTTTTGTGTGTGCCCTCCTAGATATCTTCTTATCCAGTTACATGTGACTGGCTCATTCCTCAAGGACAATTTGTGATATGATCCAACATTCTTTATTTTTCCTCCTGTTGTCCCTTTAGAATTTGTTCAGTGGGGGTAATCATTGCTTGCTGCTGGATGAAAAACAGGGCCATTCTCAAGACTCTTCTGATCAGTCCGAGGTCATAGACACTTCTACATTCATGGTGTTGTAAAACAAAAGGTCACTTTGGAAATTTCAAATATCCAGTGTAAGGTATACAACAAACATCTCCTGTCAAAGAGGGGAAATATTGAAACTAAATATGAGCAGAACTCTAGAGAAGTGATTTTCAGTATTGGTTGCATAGTGGGATCATCTGAGAAGTTTTTAAAAATCCCAGTGCCTCTGTTTCACCTCCAGAGTCTTTGATGCAGTTGACCTGGAACTCTCTTGGGCTTCAGGATTTTTAAAATCTCCCGGATGATCCCCATGGGCTACCTTTGAGAACCACAGCTCTAAATCCAACTTCCAATTTACAGAAAATACAGGAGACAGAAAAACATGGTAAATTACACCATGGGGATGTGAGCAGCAAAAATCAGGCCACAGGAAACACTGTAGGACAAAGGCTCAGTTACTTTACAAAAAAATTGTAAGGAAGAAAGAAGGCAGGGAGGAGAGAGAAACCTATAGATTAAAAGTGACTTAGAAGAAATAGCATCTCATTGCAATGTATAGATCTTCTTTGGCTACGCAGGTGAATAAAGAAAGTATGTGAAAATTTTTATACAACAAATGGAGAAAGCTGAACATTTAGTAAACAATTGATATTAAGGGATTCTTTTTAAATTTTGAGAATATGATAATGATATGGTGGTTATGTTTTATTTTTAAGAAAAGTTTTTATTTTCCAGAGATACTTGTTGAAATATCTCTGGATGGAATTCTACAACATCTGGGAATTGCTTTAAAATAATCTGGGGAAGGGGGAGTTTGGGAAGGTGTAGATTAAAAAAAAAAAATACTGGCCATGAGTTGATAATCGTTGACTTTGGGCAATGGGTACATAGGGAATTCATTATTCTATTCTCTCTACTTTTCGTATGCTTGAAAGTTTCCATGATAGTCAGTTTCAAAATATTTGCAGTCCAAGATATCAATCAACACCTTAATCTTCATTCAAAGATAGGAACTCTTTTCCCCACTAGAGCTTGTAGTTAGGTAGTGACTGTCAGCTTTTGGGGAAAGGTGTGTCCTCTCCTTGCTGCCCACCTCCTCCCCTACCCCCTGTTAGTTAACTGTTAGCTGTTGCTTCCCAAGGTCAAGGCAGAAGAGAGGAAGTGAGAATGGAGGGGAAGGGTTAGACAGCTTTCACTTGCTGGGACATCTTGGGCTCTTTCCCTGGTTGATCTAAAACAGATTATTCATGGCTTTAGTCAATTTCCTTGTGTTGTAGTTTAAATTCTGCCCCACCCACCCCCAAATATGTTGAAGTCCTAACCCTCAACCTGGGGATGCTCCCCTTCTGCTGCAAATGCGTTCAATCCCCTGAGATGCCTGCTCCAACTGTGATTCCTAGGAGGCCACCTCACTGTGGGTGTCAGGCCCGCATGGCTGCCCTGGCCCAAAGAAGACCTTACCCATCCGCTGCCTCTTGCATGCCGGGAGGGGTGGACTTTCTCAGCACAGTGGTGCTCTCTGGCTCCCACACAAAGCACTAAGCCAGCCATTGTCCACCCTTTAGATTTCCTGGGGAGGAGTCCGGCCCCGTCCATGCTGTCCTCTCCTCAGCTTTACCAGGCTTTCCCTCATTAGACCCGCATAGAATGGAACAGGAATTCTCCCCTCTCCTGGAAATCTTTCCCGAAGACATCTCAGGAATCCCCTTTTTCATCACTCTGACCTCTTTTTATACCCTTCAACTGCCTGAGGGCGTCAAAAGCCTAGAAATTTGGTGCAGACCATTTCTTGTTCATATGGGATTATCTCTCAATCATTCCAGCAGCTGAAGTGTGCACCCAGAAAACTTTCTACAGTACGTCCTCAAGATTCTTCAATGACAGGACAGAGCATCCTATCTTTTTTTTTTTTTTAACTTTTATGTTTAATTCTCTAGGGAGGCTTTTCCATAGTTTATTCGGTCATTATCCTGGTGATGAATATGATTGTACTTCTAAGTATCACGCTGCTACACATGATCTGAAATCAAATCCTCATACTTACCCCCTTGTGCACGTGTGCAGCTGTTTCTCTGAGCTGGAAAAGGATAGGTGGGGTTACTGAGTCATAACCTCCGTCCAGTGTCCAAGCTCCAGACTTGTGTATGGTGAGAGTACCAGTAACTTCTGGATACCAGCTACTTGACTCTGGATCTTATCCATGCTGACATTTTCTTGGACCCAATAGTTCCAGTGGCATCCTCTTGATTTTCCACCTTCCTGGTTGGGACAGACGTGAAAACTTCCCTGGTGGGTCGGTTCCACATGGTTCTGGGCATCATTCTTGGAGATCTAGCCTACAGCACAGTCTTCTGGCCCTTCCACCAATTTCTGAAGCACCTGATTCCTTGTATTAAGTAACATTCTGCATAAAATCCCTAGGGTGGTCTCTATTTCTTGCCGCTGGATTCTGACTGAGACGTGCTTGCTACACAACATCTGATTTTACTTCTCAGTTACAAGCAATGGCCTTGGTAACCACAATCGATGGCCTCACCTTCCTTGTCTGTAGGCCAGGTAGGGCAACTCTTGGTATTCAGTACAATGGATTCCCCAAAAAATTTTTAGCTGAGCCTAAGCTAGTGGACTATCAGGTGAAAGACACATTATCATGTTGTGCCCCAAAAGAGCCCCAGACATCAGTTCTGCATCCTGTGTTCTGCTCTGCCCTTACCAGCCAAATGACCTTCGTTAAATCCCTTACGCCTTTTGGGAATAAGTGTTCTGGACTCTAAAATAAAGGTTTGCAGGTGGCTTTTAAGGCCATTCTAGTTCAAAGACTCTATGGTCCTATGAAATCATTAGATAAACCTAAGCGTGAAATGGTTACCTGTTGAATAACGTCAGAGCCCACTAAGTATTGAAAGTCTTGCCAATGACGCATTTACTTTCCTTCCGCCTTGTTCTGCTTTTCAGTCTTAGGCACTAAGCTTTCTCTCTTCTGTGTGCTTTCTTTTGTTTCATCTTCCATTAATAGTAAATTGACATAAAATGGCAGTTCCAGAGAATTAGAGGTGTTGCTATGGAAACAGCCTTGATTCATTGAAGTAAACATTAAGCTGTTGATGCTATTCTCTGAGGTGCTGGTAAAAAGAAAAACAAAATAAATGTTCTAGTAAGAATGACATTTTGTCTTTAGAGACAGTGGACCACACTCTGAAGGCTTGGTCTGAAGGTGTGTATAGCAAAGATTCAGATTTACCCCAGGTCTAAGTTGCTCCCTGACTCAGCGGCTGATGTGACGGAGCAAGACTGGCAGCGGGTGCTGGTCCTGTCTCCCTGCACCCCGCTTACAGAGGAATCTCAGAACTCAGTGTGAATAATATAAAATAAAAATACCTCCACTTCAGACTCATTGGTTGTGGCTCAAACTTGTCTTTTGCGGGGGCGGGGGGGCAAATGAAATTTTATTTCTTCCCTTCAAACCATTTTATTTACTTTCAGAATGAAGGTCTTTTTTTTTTTAACTTCAAACAACACTCCTTTATTAGTTCATAGTTTCTTCTTTTAATTTTATTTTTTAAATTATTTTTATATTGTTTTTATATATATAAACATATATATATGATTTCTTTTTAAATTTTATTATGTTATGTTAATCACCATACATTACATCATTAGTTTTTGATGTAGTGATCCATGATTCATTGTTTGCGTATAACACCCAGTGCTCCACGCAGAACGTGCCCTCTTTAATACCCATCACCGGGCTAACCCATCCCCCCACCCCCTCCCCTCTAGAACCCTCAGTTTGTTTCTCAGAGTCCATCGTCTCTCATGGTTCGTCTCCCCCTCCGATTTCCCCCCTTCATTCTTCCCTTCCTGCTATCTTCTTCTTCTTTTTTTTTCTTAACATATATTGCATTATTTGTTTCAGAAGTACAGATCTGTGATTCAACAGTCTTGCACCATTCACAGCGCTCACCGTAGCACATACCCTCCCCAATGTCTATCACCAGCCACCCCATCCCTCCCACCCCCCACCACTCCAGCAACCCTCAGTTTGTTTCCTGAGATTAAGAATTCCTCATATCAGTGAGGTCATATGATCCATGTCTTTCTCTGGTTGACTTATTTCACTCAGCATAACACCCCCCAGTGCCATCCACGTCGTTGCAAATGGAAGACTTGGTGTTTTTTGATGGCTTATTCCGTTGTATATATGTACCACATCTAGAATAAAGATCTTTTATTGTTGACCTTATCTCCCTCCCTCCCTCCCTCTATTCCTTCTTTCCTTCCTTCCCTTTCTCTTTGTTTTTCTTTTTCTCCCTCCTTCTTTCTTTCCTTCCCTTTTCTCTCATTTTATTGAGGTTTAATGTACACACAATAAAATTTACTCACTCTATGCACACTGTTTGATAAATTTTGATGACTGTACATAGTCATTCAAATTATCCAAATCAGATAGAACAGTTCCATCATTCTGAAAATTCCCCCTTGTCCCTTTGCAGTGTTCCCTCCACCATGATCCCTGGCTCCAGACAACCATGAACCTGCTTTCTCTCCCCATAGTTTTACCTTTCATAGAATTTCACCTAAATGGAATCGTACAGTATGTCATCTTTTGTGTTTGGCTTCTTTCCCCTAAAATAGTATTTGTGATATTCATCCATGTGGTTGTATATATCAGTCCATTTTTTTTTTGATGCATAATATTCTATTATATGTTTGTACCACAGTTTGTTTATTCACTTACTAGCGGATAGAGATTTGGGTTGTTTTCAGTTTCTGGCTACTGTAAATAATGCTGCTACACACAAATCTTTGTGTGGGCACATGTTATTTCTCTTGAGTAACTGCTTCACAGTAAGAATGCCGGGTTGTATGGTAAGTGTACAAAGTTTCTTAACCTTATAAGAAACTGTCATACTGTTTTGCAAAATGTTTGCGTGATTTTTGCATTCCCACCAGCAATGTAGGAGAGAGAGTTCCACATCCTTGACAACAGGGTGGATCATGTCTCAATTTCTATACGTTTCTCAACATGGACAAGCACAAATTTGTGGACCACACTTTGAGCAGGACGGCTTCAAGCCTTTCGCAGGAATAATGGTCCCAAATGTAATTTGAAAAATAGTGAGGCACGCTGGTTATCCCTGACCAGAACAACAGGATCTATGCAAAGCTCCCCCTGGGTCAAGAAAATGAAAATGACACAAGTCTAGTCCTACAGCTTTTTATGGATTCTTTTAATGCCAATCCTGGAGTATACTTTTTTTTTTCTTGAGAAACACTTTGAATTTTCCTCCTTTCTAAATAATAGAAAATAAACATATCTATTTTTAAAAAAATGAATCCTAATCTAGCTTCAGCAAGGCCATTAGCATCTCTGGCCTCTTTACCAGGGTTTGGATTGACCTTGGAAGAACCAGACTATCATGGGTGGATGAACAGCCAGACTCCGGAACAGAGGCAGGGATACCTGTGCTAAACGGTGGTGGATGAAGTCACAGACATGCAACTTGAGCCAGAGCAGGAAAAAAATCAAGTAGAGCCCTAATTAAATGGAGCTATGGAGGAGAGAACATTGCCGGAGGGAGTAGCTGAAGCAACTTTTCTAACTCAGGTAAGTTTCTTAACATTTGGTGAGAGGAAGAAGGAAACTCACCCTTGATCTGAAATGTCAGGAGAGCCTGCTGGCTGTTTTGTTTCCTGCCCCTTTAGAAGGTAAATTTGAGTCACCATGCAGTCGGGTGGGTCAGGTGCCACACAATTATATGTGTAGTTCTAAATCTAGATTCAACAGCCCCAAAGGTAGGTTGATTCAGCTGCTTATTTGTGACTGAAAAGTGTATTAGAGTAAAATATTCAGAAATGCATTAAACATACTTACCTCTAATTATTTATAGAGGGTGGGTTAGCCCCCAGTGGGGTCGTTTCACTAAATAATGCAGAAGAAATTCCATTAAGAGATTAATTCACTAAGGAAGAGTACGTTATTCTCAGAGTAAAAGTAACCATAAAGTATGGGAGATCCTGCTGAGACAAAGCTTCGGCTGCTGCTAATGGGTTATTTTTGGCAATGTACTTTGGAATGAGGTATAATTATTGAAGACACATAAAGAATTAGAACTGCATTAAAACAGAACACACATTTTTTTCACAAAATATAAAGTGTAGGGAAAGTTTATGGTGAAGAGTTTTTGGGTAAGAGAAGGTTGTCGGAAATAAAACATATTACCATTTTGATTTGAAACTCTTCTCCTTTTTGTCTTTGCTGTAATACATTACAATGGCTGCAGGTATTAAAATGTACTTATCTTTTAAGTAAAAATGCCAAGTAAAAAAATCCAAACTTAAAGATAGTGAGCCAAAGCACTGTAAGATGCTTTCCATAGTCTATATACATTACAAATTTATTACATAATCAGTGGCTTGGTAAGTCTGAAGTCCTCCTTAAGGGGTTGATTCCAATGAAATAAATAATTTAAGTATAGAAATAATTACTAGACTTTGGGTTAAGAAGGCTGCTAGGCAGCAAGATACCTAATTTATCACCCCGCCCCCATATACACACTTTCGAAAACGATTGATGAAGTCAGTTGTAAATTACAACTGCCTTGGGGATTAAACACATTGGTCAACTCTCTGACTCACTCCAGGAGAAGTTTTATTAACTAAGTGTTGAAGAGGCTCCTGATCAGGATGCTATAAGGAAGTTTCCATGTACCCCGAGGCTCCAGAGATATGGGGCCTTCACAGGTGAGCACCTGGCAGTTACTTCTCTACAGCACCAAGACAGCTCTGTGAGGCAGTGAAGATCCTCTCACCCCAGACCAACACCTCGCTCGCTCCTTGTACTGCAGGGCTGCAATCTCAGGAATGCAATGCACCTGGAGGAGGAGGGATGGGCGGGTGGGGGTGGGGGAATGCAGGTGTAAAACCAGGGAAGGCGGGTGGAGTGGTAGTTGCCAGAGGTTTTAATTTCTACATACTTTTAGCAAGCAATGAATTACAAACTGCCTCAAATTATGCTGGAAGAACGAACCTTCTAACTGGTTCAACAATTAAGTAGCAGATCTTAGTGGATGTCATAACTTAGTATCTCAATAGCTGGTCAGCCATTTGGGAAAAAGAATAATTTAGATCCTCATATCATACATCAAAGTAAATTCCAAATGAACTAAAGAATTAGATGTAAATGATCTTTACTATAAAGAATTCGGTAACAGATTATCTGAGTTTGGGATGGGGAAGGACTTTTCAGCTACAAAAATCAATGGAAAAATATTTAAAAAGTAACATTTGTAACAGATTTGACCACATAAAGTATGTATTACTCTGTATGTGTATTTGACAACCACCACAAACAAAATAAAACTACAAAATTGAGTGAATATTTACAAAATTATTATTGAGGTGAACTCATTGTTCTTGTTAACAAGAACCTCTCCCCCCACATTAAATTAAAATGAACAAAGGACATGAAAAGGCAATTCATAAATTTAACATTTAATGAAAAGAGCAAGTAATATATTAAAGTGCCCAGTCTCCCTAGGAACTAACTAAATCTAAATGAAAACAAGATTGTTTCTTTTTAATTATTAAATGGCAAAGAGTTTTTAAAAAGACAAGATACAAATGTAACTCGATAGAGACTCTCTAATGATTGGATAGAGCAATTTGGGATATTTGTCAAAGTTTACTTTGCTTCATTAAATTTTCTTCCATATACTAATGAACTAGTCAGAAGTATAAGGATTTATATATCAAGATATTTATTCATTAATTTATCAAAAGTTTGAAATGACCCCAATGCCCCTACACTTAGAGAAATCTTACATAAATTGTAGTATAGCCAGAAAAATACTATCTTTTAGCTATTTATTTTTAACACAATTCTTAATTTAATTTTCCAAAATGTAATAGTTGAAACTGTAATTAGCAACACGAGGAATACTCAGAGAGAGCAATGAGCTTTTTGAGGTGTAACAAATACTTTATTTTATTGCAAAACGAAAATAGTTTATTTTTCTGATTATAAAAATAAAATTAAAAATTAAAAAACTGAAGCAACAGAGAAAACCCAAAGAAAAAAGAATAAAAGAACACCAGCTGCCAGAGATAAAAGATGTTAAGTTAATGAATATCCTTCCATACAGTTCTCTGTGCATCCATGCATGCACCGCACTCTCACACATAGACTTACATATTATTTTCATAGACTAGAGCATGCTCAAGCTGAATTTATTTTTTTTACTTTAAATTTTTTATTGTTATGTTAATCATCATACATTACATCATTACTTTTTGATGTAGTGTTCCATGACTCATTGTTTGTGCATAATATCCAGTGCTCCACGCAGAACGTGCCCTCTTTAATACCCATCACCAGGCTAACCCATCCCGCTACCCACCTCCCCTCTAGAACCCTCAGTTTGTTTTTCAGAGTCCATCATCTCTCATGGTTCGTCTCCCCCTCCGATTTCCCCCCCTTCATTCTTCCCCTCCTGCTATCTTCTTTTTTTTAACATATATTGCATTATTTGAATTTATTTTTTAATCATTCAAGATATTTATAGACATCTTCCCATGATAAAATTATACAACCCAGTCATCATTTGTAATGATTGCATAGTATTCTATTGCATATTTGCCCCAAAAGGTAGTTAACTGTTTTTCCACTGATGGATATGTATTTTTTAAAGATTTATTTATTTGAGAGTGAGAGAGAGAGAAAGAGAGAGAGTGAGAGAGAGTGGGAGAGAGAGAGCAAGCTTGCCTGTGAAGGGGAGGGGCAGAGGGAGAGAATCTCAAGCCGACTTCCCACTGAGTGAGGGCCCCATGCAGGGCTCCATCTCATGACCCTCAGATCAGGACCTGAGCCAAAATCAAGAGTTGACACTCAACATACTGAGCCACCCAGGCGCCCCTTTTGGTGGATATTTTTATCAACTAGACAGGGCCAGGCGAATGCAGCTGTGAGTTTGTTTTTTAGGGGAGATCCTCTGTCCCCCTGACCGTCTATTTTCTTACACTACAAAGATGAGAACACCTTGCATATAGGTAATGAGCTCTCGGAACATAGGCACTAAGCACTCTGGGTGACACCCCAACTCGGCAAGGGGTTGTCTGACATCACCAACTGTAGGCTTTCAGCTTGAAGAAACAGGTTTCAAGCTGCCTGAGGAAAGGGAGCCCTTGTTTTTCCAGAAGCTGAATATGCCTGGCCCCAGTGAGCCCACTCTGGGCAACCTGAGCTCACAGGGTCACTGACCAGACAATCCCGCCTGTCTTTCCCCACAGGGATATTGTCTTGAAGATTCTGAGGAAGATGCCACCCCTAATAAAGATCTATTTCTGGAAAAATTTAAAACTACTGAAGGGTCACTCCCGGGGCTGGAGGGCTGAACTTACCTTTTTTCTTTCTTTCTAGTCTGGAATTTAGTTGCAAGGAATTCCATGGTCTGTCCCATCAGGCTTGGCTCAGCGTAGTTTGCAAATTACCTCCTGCAAAATTCCACTTTACATGCTGGAAGCTGACCTTTAACTCTTACTTTCCCGTTGTATTTCTGCTATTTGATCCTAGCTCTTCCCAGGTCCTGCCTAGGATGCCTAACTAGGGAGTGTGTTGCATAATGCAGAAATGCATAAAGGAAAGCACAAGGACATTAAAAAAAATACAATTTTTGTATGGCATCCACACATAATTCCACATCCTTCAAATTATAAATTTGCAAGATATTTTTTAAGTAATTGCTATTGTTATAAAGCATTTAAGTGACAGTAGAGTTATCTAAAACTAACCCCAGATACGACTTCTAAGTTCACTCGGCTTAAAAAATATAATGACTTCCCAAGGCCTACAATGTAAAAGACTGATCTCTTATCTTGTATGGTAAAAAAACTATTTATAATCTAACCCAACTACCTCTCTCCTCTCATCCCCCACCATCCCTTATTACGTACACTATAGAAAAATATTTCCATATCATCATTTTCCTCAAATGGCTCATATTTTATCACTTTGTGATTCAGCTGAAGTTTCTGCCTTTACCTAGAGTAAGGGTTTCCCAACCCTGGCCACCCATGAACATCACCTGGAGAACACTGAAAAAAATGTTTACGTGTTTATATTTCAATTTTTTAAATTTTAAGTGATTTTAGATTTATCGAAGAATTATAAAGATGGTAATCAAGTTCCTATATGCCCTTCACTAGCTCCCCCTAGTGTTATCATCTTATGTTATCGCAGTACATTTAACAAAACTAAGAAATCAACATTGGCTCTTGAGTAACTCAATGCAGACTTCATTTGGATTTCATCCGTTTCCCACTAATGGCCTTTGTCTGTTCAAAGAGACAAACTAGGAAATCACATCGTATTTATGAAACATGTCTCCCTGGTCTCCTCCAATCTGCAAAAACTTCTTTGATTTTTTTGGAGCTTGACACTTGAAAAGACCGCTGGTCAAGTATTTTGTAGAAAGTTCCTCCGGTTTGTTTGATATTTTCTCATCCTTAAAGTGGGGTTATGGATTTGGGGGAAGAATATCACAGAGGGTGTGTGCCTTTCTTGTTGCTTCCTATCAGGGGGCACGTGATAGCAATATGACTTATTTCTGGTGATGCTAACGCTGATCGCTCGGTCAAGGTGGTGTCCCACCAGTGTCCACCATAGAGTTACTGTTTTTCTCTCTCTGTACCTATTAGTCAGAGAGTCACTAAGTCCAGCCTCCACTCACAGGAAGGGAACTAAGCCTCAGTTTTTGGAGGGAAAAGTACATTAAAAATGTGGACATACGTTAAAACCACCACAATAAGAAATATTTTGAGGGATTATTTTGAGGCTATGCAAACATCCAGTTTTGTCCACTGATTTTGACATCCATCTATGGGTCTTAGCCCCAGCCACTGTTACTCTGGTGTTCTCTGGGTGACTTTCTGTATCCCTCATTTCTTCTGTATTTATTAATTGGACTTCTTTATGTAAAGAAGATTTCCCCTTCCCCCTGCTTATTTAATGATTCAACTGTGTATGGATTGGTGGGCACTTATCCATGCTTTGTGTTATAATCTAATACTATCTTTATTTTGTTGCTCAAATTATTCTAGCTTTGGCCACTGGGGGCTACTTCAGACTAGCCCCTTGTCCTTTGGACGTGCTCCCTTCATCCTCCACCCCCACTTTTTTTTTTTAAACAATACTCTCTTATTCTGGTGCTACAAATATGCTCCAGGTTTATCTTGTATTTTCCCCGCTTCAGGCCTTAGAATTCATCATTTCTCTGGGGAGCCCTGTTTCCTTTTATTGGAGAATGGCGTTTAGAACCTAAGGTCCTACGTTAGGTATATTCATTATTATTGGTGTGTCATTGCTTCTAGGCCCTCTCAGTGGACATATCTAGGAATGGATGCATAATAACCCAAGAATACATACATACCTATATTTCTTATGTTTCTATCTGTAAATATAGGAAAATAAACACAAATTCACCACAAGCTTCATTTTAGCCTCCCCTAGGGAACATTTTTTTTCATTTTCTTAAACCTTTTTATTGATGCATAAAACAGATATGAAAAGTGTACAAATCTTACCTGTACAGCTTAGTGAATTTTCATAAAGTGAACACACTCATATAATCCTGGGGAACATTTTTAAATGTCCTTATTTGGGCCCCAACCCAAGCCAATTGAATCAGAAACTCCTGCCTCCATTGTTTTTGTTTTTTTTTTAAACTCTCCAGGTAATTTTAATTAATTAAATTTAATTAATTAGTTAATTAATTAAATTAACCCCCCCAAAGAGGGTTGGGAACTATTGGCCTACAGTGGTCTTTCCCAGTGTATCCTTTTGACTAGGGTCTACTCAATGACCTAGTGCCTCTATTTAGCCTTCCAGCATCCCCAAGCCATTATCTCCTTCCTCCCCGAAGCTCACATCATTGCTTTGTTCCAGTATGTGATCTTAGGCCTTCCCTCATTGTACTCACCTCTTTGGATGTTGGTCTTATTCAATAGTCAATGAGACCCTCAATAGCAGTTGACAGTCTCATTATCTGCTCCCCTTCATAGTTATCTGACCAAGAGAACAAATATTGGTGCCACCAGCCCTAGCAGGGAGACCTCCCCTGGCAGCCCAGGAACAGGTCAACCTCACTCCTAGACACTTCTAAGAGACCAGACGGATTTAGGGAGAAGGGCTGGAGACCAGGTGATTCTGCTGGGGAGGGAACAGGATGGGAAGAAGCTCAAAATCAGGGATGTGATTGTAAGGGACTCTATCGTAAGAGTAAGTCACACCCTCTGAACTGTCTGGCCAGTCCTGTATGACCTGGGAAGCTCAGGTTACAGAAGCAAAAAGTATGCACATGCCTGAAAATCAAGAAGAGCATAGAGAAATATAAAGAGTCATTATATTAAGGAGAAAGAGCGAAATATGTACTCTGGTAGTTGTTAGGTTTATAAAACTCTTTCGATGAGAAATATTATTTTGATTTTTTTTTTTTTTTTTGGTGAAAGTTTCAACATGTAGTCCCAGTGAAATGAAAGTGTAATGAAACTTTCTGAAATGGCATCAGCAACATCTCATTTTACCTCTCAGAGTCAAGGAAGGAGGAACTAGTGGGCAGAGAAAAGAATAATTTTAAAATGAGTGATTGACACATTCAGGTTATTAGCTTAAAAGGGATCAGTTATCGCGGGAAACATAATTAAATAGAAAATTAGGATAATGAAAGAGTCCGCTATGGGTACTATTCAAGGTCTTGCCTGTTTGGGAAATTGAGTGGTGTTACTCAAAGTACTTCGGAGGCCATGTTTGCCAGAACAAAATCAGACACGAAATGGGGAAAGAAGTACATCCATAGTACATTGCCAAAAACAGAACACCGTATTTTGGGTGACACTTGAGATAGTTTGTTATCGGTGGCGTTGACAGCAGAGTTTTAATCAAGATTTACACAGACACTTCCCCTCACAGCCCACGCCTTCAGCACAGGAGCTACTAGGTAAGTATTTATTGACTTACTGGCAGGGAATCTCTCTCAAGACTAGGGTAAAATTGTAATGGTAGTGGAGTGGGGTGGGAGGTTGTCCTGAGGATTCCTCCCCTGTACTTTCTCCTCTTTCAGTCTTGCTATCTCTACCTGATTCCTAGCGCCTGCATTGCCCCAGTGGAAAACCATTTGACTTCATAACTAAAGGGAGTTTTTGAAAATTTAAAGAAATCTTAGAGGGGAAAGGCAACATTTAACCTGAAGGAAGGGACAGTCAGCAGGAGGTCATCAAGCATGGGTAGAAGGCTAGCAGGGGAGATGTTTCTTGCTTAGGGGTCTTTCCGGTAATCATGCCATGTTATATATGCCCACCACCACTATTGTCAACTTGGTTCTTGGAGTGGAGTGAAAGAAAAGTTCAAAGTGGCATGCACTGACTTAGGGAGACATTTATGAACAGTAGAGAGACGCATACATTGCAGGAAGTCTCACTTGAATTGTTGATAGAAATCTCCCACTGGAAATGCATGATTTCTTCAGAATTTTTATTTGTGACTAAACCCTTGTGGTTACAAGCCTTTCCCTGGATATATATGCAGAGTAATCAATATTTGAAAGAATAACCCCAAAAAAGACAGACAAAGGAAAAGCTAGTGCCTTTTCAAGAATCTCCTATTTTGTGCATGTTTAACGAGTATTCTTTCACGGGAATTCAGCAGCAAACCAAGGTTAGGGGCTGTATGGGATTTATCTCGGATTTCCTCATCTTCCATACAGTACCTGGTACAGAACAAACTGTTGTTAAATGAATTTTTAATATTAAGGACCCTAGGAGCAGGTTTTAAGTGAGTACTGAGTTAGATATCCTTTTTTTCACACACTGGGGAACTGAGACCCAGAGAGAGTAACTCGCTCGTTTGAAACTATTGGAAAATCAGTGACTGCACTAGGAACTAAATGCATAATTTCTACTCCTGGTCATTCACTTGTAGGAAATGATTAGCCTGATTTTCCTTTCTGGCAGGCTTGGGTCACACCCAGGGTCAACTTTTCCATTAGGCACAGTGCCCACGGCTCATGACGCTTTTAGGGGCCCACAGAAAAGTTTTAATCTCTTTTAAGATCTGAAGGAAATCTATAAATAGAATTTAAAATTTGAATTTAATTTAAATTTAAAAATTGAAATAAAATTTAAATAAAAGAAAATTTAAATTTGTTTTAAAATCTGAAGAAAAAAGTTACATTGACACAGTAATAAAATATCATCTTTAATTTTTTTTTAAAAGATTTTATTTATTTATTCGTCAGAGAGAGAGAGAGAAAGCACAAGCAGGGGGAGTGACAGGCAGAGGGAGAAATAGGCTCCCCACTGAGCAGAGAGCCTGATGTGGGACTCCATCTCAGGACGCTGGGATCATGGCCTGAGGCGCAGACAGATGCCTCACCGACTGAGCCACCCAGGTGCCCCATCTTTAACAACTTTTTAATGGAGGAGGGGGCCCACGAGAGTCATAACGCGGCCCTGATCGCAGCTCCCTCCTACCGCAAAAGTGAGGAGACACACTGGAGTATTGTTCTCCAGGACAACAGAAACCACCATCGGTGTAAGACAGGGGCAAAATATTCAGTATAAGGTGTTTCAGTTATAGCTTCTCAACAGCCCCCTTTTAAAAGTTAAGCTCACGGAGGTCTAATTTCCATACACTAAAATCCACCCTTTCACTGTACAGCACTGAGTTTTGACAAATTCATGCAGTTGTAAACCCACTGCCACTATCAAGATAAAGACTATTTCTACCATCCTATAATGTTTGCCTGAAAAACCAAAAGAATGGAATTGCCCTTCTCAGAGCAAGAGAAGAGCTACAGTCCCAGGGTTTGAATTTAGACATGTTAAGTTTGGGATTCTTACTAGACATCCAAACAGGAGTATTGAGTTTGCAGTTGGATAAACGGGTCTGGAGTTTGGGGGAGAGGTCTCGGGTGGGAGACGTACATTTAATAAGAGACAAAATGTAGGAGATATTTGAGGCCACAGGAAGGGATGAGAGCCCTTAGGAAGTAAATACAGTTACAGAATAGAAGAGGCTCAGAGACTGATCTTAAGACCCACTAGTGTTAAGAGGGACCAGCCAAGAAGACGGAAATAACAGACCTTAATTCACAGGGCTCTTAATTCATAGGTCTTAAGGGATAAATGAACACATGGAAAATATTTAGAAGAAGCACCTAGGAAGTGCTTAGTAAATGAGAGCCTTATTTATTTATTTATTTATTTACTTACTTACTTATTTACCAACCGGATCCACTAAGGACATGAGTGAGACATAAAGTAGTATTTAAATGCCAGATTCATTAATTTTGCAAATATGTACTAAGTGCCCACTGTGTGCTGGGGAAATGGCAGTGACAAAATGGACAAAATTCTTTGCCCTCTGGTGAGATGAGGGTGGGAGAGACAATCAACAAAATAAATAAGTAAAATATATAATCTATCAGATAGAGATGAGATCCACAGCTGAAAATAAAGTGCCAGGGGCAGGCATAAGGTGGAAACATCTTAAATCTTATGTTGCTGGGAGGCATTACTGATATGGTGACACTTGAAAGTGAGGGAGAGAAGAGCGAATGGGGAAACAGAATTTCTGGCAGAGGGAACAGCAAATTCAAAGGCCCTGCGGTGGAAGCCTGCTTGATGTGCCCAAGGAGCCAGAGTGACTGGAATAGCGAGAGCGCAGGGGAGGAACAGCAAGCTAGGAGGTCAGGGTGGAGGCACTGCAGGTCATGCGGGGCCTGATAAGTCATTTTCATGGCTTCGGCTTTTATTTCCAGTGGAAAAGGAGTCACTGGAGGCTGCATTGACCTCCACCCTCTTCCATAGTATAAGAATTTTTGCCATATGCCAAATTGTTCTGTGAGGACACCCTGAAAGGAGAGTACTAGTTATATTCAATGTCTCTAAAAGCAAGAGAGTACGATTTGGATTGACTTGGCCTTAGGAACTTTAAAGTTCATTCATTCCCCCATTCCACAAGCATTTATCGGTCACAGGAGGTAAAAACAGCCCTCACAACACTGATACACATTAACAGCACCAAGATTAAATGTTTAGTATTTATGTAACAGTTATAGCGCCATGTCCTGGATTAATGTCAATTTAAAGAAGTCCAGCCCATGCAGGAATTCCAGTGGCCTCATTTTACAGATGAGGAAACTGAAGCCAGACAGGTTAGGTGCCTTCCCCAAGGTCAGATGCTGCAGAAGGTGGTGCTAGTATTTTCTTTGCCACCAAGGAAGGGGTCTACAGAGCACGGGATGCCTGCTCTTTTCTCTTTATACCTCCATCAGCACCAGATAAGGCGCTGGGTAAAATAATCCGGTTCAACTACAAAAGTGCAGGCAGATTCTCATGCTGTTCCGCTGTTAAATAAAAAGGCCCTGGTGAACAGACCAGCCTCTCCTTATTCCCTTTGCCTGTATCAAATGCAGGAAGTGGTCTCTGTAGAAATTCAACGCCACTGTCCCTGGCACAGTGACCCATTCAGCTGTGTGCGTTGGTGCGACTCAAGGAGCATCCCAGGCCACTGCCAGCATCACGGACAAGCTGGTCAGCCTGGAACAGGGGATTTAATTCACTGGCTTCATTTGTTATACCTTGAAAATGAAAAGATTCGAATAAATGATCTCCGATCTCTTTCAGTTCGGGAATCTTATGATTCTGATGGGATGGTTGCTGGAGATGTCGTGCACACAGGAGACACAGATAGAGGAAAATGTGCCCCCTCGATTCTTGCTTCATTTTCTAGATGGCTAAAGCTGGTACCAGAAACGCAAATAACCCGTGTCTCCTGACCCTTCCAAAAGTCTCTCTTTCTCTTTCTAATTAAACTCTCTCCTTTTTAATGTCTTATTTTCTCTGATTCACAGCCAACATTGGGTTTCTATAAACTTCTAAAAGGCTGGAGTCAACCTTTCTTGTAAATTGTCAGGGGGAGGGCGTGGGAAGCCAAAAGAAAAAGAAAAGTTCTTGTTTCCACGTACACCAGCATGGAGCAGCATCTGTCCCCGATTTGAACAAAGCAAATTGAAAAGGGGGAAAGGAGTTCTCACTGCCTGGGAGAAAACAGAAACGGCCAAGCACAGAAGCTTCCCTTTGGCCAGCCTCGCCACCCTCTTTGCTGTCCTCCCGAGGGCTAGACACCTGACACTCGCGCTGAGGTTCTTATGACATTGACAGTGTCACGGGATGCCACGTCCCCTCCCGGGGGCATTTTCCACCGCGTTCCCATGGATTGTCCACCCTGCCTGCAAACAGAGTAAGGGAAGGCCATGAGAGCAGGTGCCAGGTGACATGCCTGGTCCCAGAGGCCCCCGGTGGCCAGGCTTGGCCAGCCAGACTGTGAAACCAGAGACAGCCCAGCCCTGCACACAGAGACTTTCAGTCCCCTGGCTTCATTACTATGCAACTAGGGCGCTGCCCTGCCCTCCCCTCAGGAGACAGTCTCCTCGTCAAGTGAGGCTGGAAGGAGGGATGCCATGGGCCTTGGCTCTCTTCTTGCTTCTCCGTTCCCCTTTGTCTTCTTTCTCAGCTCTCTGTCTCTCCCCCCTCCTTCCCATCCCCCTTTTCTCTTTCATAATTGCCCCCCCTACTCTTTCCCTCCTTCCTAACCCCTCCCCCTCTTACCCCTCTCCGTTCCCCCACGTCTCCCAAGTGTCTGTTCTTCCTCCGCTCTCTCTCTCTCTCTCTGCCACTTCTGCATGTGGAGGCAAAAGTTGCTCAAGGGCTTCCCAATCAGCTGCTGACTTACCATGTGCCAGGTAGATACACCTGTCTCCATGAGTCCACAACATAAACACGCATCAGTTGTTGCCTAGAGGATGGGGGAAGTGCAAGGCATTTTCTTTCTGTTCATTCCTGCAAAGACTTTTTTTTTTTTTTTTTTTTTTGGACTTCATGAGTCAGTTGGATTGTGGTCTTCGGATTCTCTCTCTCTTTCTGACACTTTAGCAAGAAATTGGAGAGCTTTGTTTCAAATATTATAGTTAATTTGAAATGAGACATTGCAGGATCATTAATAAAGCAGGACTGAATTTCACAGGAATTTAGAAAAATGAAGTTAGCTACTAACCTCCATTTCATGACATACCGAAGTCTTCTCAGAGACCCTTCTCATCACTCCTAGGAAGGAGGAGTGATGAGTGATGAGTTTTCTAGGAGTCCTAGAAAACTTGGAGCCCCAAAGAAGTTCATCTACAAGTACTTTTCACACAACTGACAGTGAATCGCCATTCCAAGGAAAACCACGGTGCTCTGCTCTCTTGACAAAAATACAGCGAGGAAGACTTCTCTTCCCCCCCACCTAGTGGGAGAAGGGACAGTCATAAATATACACTGGGAACCTAGCAGGGCTTGTGTGATGCTGGTTGAGAGAAAGAACCATTCCTGCTGTGTCCCAGGTTGGGGACATAGGCATCAAGGTGTTGGTAGCCACACAGAATGGTGCTTCTCCACACAGTCGTAGAGAGATAGGCCCTCGAGGTAAAGGCCCTTGAGCAACCATCTTGGCACCTAGAAGGTATGTAGTGTCCCTTTTCAACTCAGGTCAGTCCCCTGGATCAATGAATATCAGGGTTAGTTCAATGACCATGGCAACCTTGGACTCCACCTACACATCCCGAGGAGGCTCTTCTGAGGCAACCTTCAGTTCTGTTTCTGTGGATTTCCATGAGAGGATTCTGTTGTTTAAATGTAATAATCTTCAATGATATTACATCAAAAACAGCCCCAAATTTGGTTTTGGTTGGTTATTTTGTGGGAAGTGCTGACATTTAATTGAACTTAGTAGTCTCAAAGAACATGATGATGAAGATGGTGCATTCTTTTTATTGTTGATGAAAAAATGAACCTAACATAGTTCTGGGAACCAAAATGTAAACACGCTTCCCATTTGAAAGTGAGTTAATATTTGAAGAATTAGGGGAGGCGTGGTCTTAATAGAAACAAAAGTGGATCTTATGAATTTTATCAGTTCAACTATGAAAACAGAAAGCCACATTCTAAAATGTGTATTACTGTTCAACTTTATATTTATGAAATTTTCCTCTTCCAAACTTAAGAGAATACTAAATCTAAAAGTCTAACTGAAAGTCTAAACTAAGAAAAACAAACAAAATACCCTCCTCCCTCCCCCCGACTAAACTAGAAAGTCTACTCAGAATCATGAAAAAGTCAATATCACCGCTACTAAATTCTGGTGTCCGAATCCTATAAACCACATCTATGCGGCTTTATGGTTTCCTTGGGTTGTGTTATGGAAAGGGTATTGGCTTTGGTGTCAGACAGGTGAGGATTAGTGTCTCAGCCCCAGTTGGTTCTTAATCCCTTGGAGCCTCATTCAGAGAGATTATACCACCTCCAACACCAGGTTGTGAGGATTAAACAAGACAATGACGAACATTATCTTGCCCAGCACAGAGCGGGCTGCACAGTGAGCGAGCACTACCTTAATCCTCTCAACCCCCTTCTGCCCTTGACACTTGGGAGAAACTTGGGTGGTACTCCAGCAAAGCAGCAGATGGCGCTAATTTAAAGACTCCTGCAGCAACCGCTTAAAAAGCGCCTGGGCATTCACCACCATCGCCTTTCCTCAATGTTTACCTGAGACTGGGAGAAGGAAAGGGGAAGTGAGTTAATATTTGACTAAAAAGGGGAGGGTTTTGCTTTTGTTTCTCCTGTTGAAGCCAAGAGATCCGTCCTTTCCTCTGTAAACCAAGAGGCTTTGAGGGCTGTGTCCACGGAGCAGGTGAATGTTCTTGGCTGCCCAGCTTCTGTATGCCGGAGATACGTAAAACCTGGGCCGAGACTGGCACCACGCCCACTTACCTTCTGCCTGTCAAAGGGGTCCTCTCACCGAGTTGCAGAAGTAGGGTAAGGGGGAACATAGCTCAGGGCTACTGAGAGGTTTGGAGTACGAGGGAAGGTACCCGTCACTGAGGTTTTTCACTGTGACATTCAGGAAGAAGCTATTCATGGGACATGAGCACTTTTGAGGCTCTGGGTTAATTCTTCAAGACAGTGAACTGCTTGTCCCTGGGAGGAGTCAGGCACCCATTAAATACTGACCTGCTCAGATGCTGGGGTTGGATGGGTAGGGGTCTTGCACTGATTTATCTCAAATAAATAAATAAAATCTTAAAAAAAAAAAAGAGGGTCTCCCAGATGACCCTCAGAGTCCTTTCTGATGCCGCCTTGTTTCTCAAAAACAAGAAAAACAGGACTAGCTGTGGCAGGCTGCCTAGCCTTCCTTACCCACATCCCGCCCACTTTGTCTGAATCTGGAGCTGGGAACGAGGCAACAACATTTAAGGTGAGATGTAAACATTCCTGCCTCTGAGGCCAACATTTGCAGATTTCACCTCCTCTGTGTTGGGGTGGGAGAGGGGAGGAGGGCTTGGCATTTACTGCGTGGTCCACAGAGGGGAAAAACTAAAAGAGAGCCGAACTGGGAACTTGCCACTTTGAGAATGTGAGTCTAACCAAATATTTGCAATTGACTCAGTCTAAGAGCATGAAGTACCTATTCTCCTGAGGTTGGGGGGAAAACATGCCTCGCTGCGCCAGTGCATGAATAATCAAAGTGCTTCTTTCCTTCACCGTTATCCTCACCATCATACTGATGTTGTTATTTTAGTGCATGTTCATTATTGCGAAAGCCCGCTTAGTCGTCAGTAACACATTCTCTAGAATGTTTGTTAAGGAGCTTGAAGGTAAACTGTCTGGGTGTGAATCTTGGCCCAGTGGCCTTGGGTAACTGACTTTGATAATCTCGCCAAACCTCAGTTCCTTCATCTGTTCGATGGAGCCAAGTTATTTTCATGCCTCACAGAGCACCTGTAAGAAGTAGATGAGATAACATGAAAGACTTAGTCCAACGTCTGACACAGACCTACTGGTGTTACATTATTATAATGTAGGAAACTTCTTTGGCATTTCTGCAATATTTCAAAAGGAGGCTTAGAGAATATACCAGGCCATGAACATGTGAATTAATTTGCATGCTTCCTTATAGTCAATTTACTATTAATTTTGAAAGGCAATTTACAAGGCAGAGATATGAAGTTGTACAGTGAGATACAAACTGGCTTAAGAACTGCTACGGTGCTGGGTTAGCTGGAAGCTAAAGCGCACACAAGAAGAGAAGAAAGAGCTGCTATCTCATGGTAAGAGTAAGCAGCAGAACTCAGGCATGTAAATTTGCTTTGCAACCACCATATGCTAAGTAGCCATGCTCCACATGAAAGTATATGTTCAGCAGGCACTTGGCTACCACAATATCTGAGTCAGTTGGAATGAATAACAGCAAACTTACTCAGATTACCAGTCTAACAATTCTCTGAGAAAGATGAACAGATTTTAAGTCCATTTAGTTCCAACAATAAAATGCAACCTTATGTTAGCAGATTTCAAACAATGCTTTGTGCGTTGACTTGGAAGGTGAGTTCATGGTTTTCATCTTCTGGTCCAACCAAAGACAACTTTCAGAAAATACTTGCTGATAGCCAACCTCCAAATGGTTTTCTGTCATTCAGACTTACTAATAAAGATATTTCCCATGTTGTCTAGATAGGTGGGACCCATTTTATTTTTAATGTGCAGTTATTTTTCTCACTGTCAAAATGTTTCATGGGACTCACGTGACATGTGTGGTTTTTGGCTTCCCGGCAACTCTATTTCCTTTCACACAAGCATTTCCTCCCCAATTTTGGCCTGTGTGCTTAGAGGGGGTGGTAAAAGGGACCTGTGAGACTGGGCAAAGTCAGGCTCAAATCCCATTCCTCTGGTCACAACAATTGGCTCAGAGATGGCCAAATCACCTCTTCAAAGCATGGAGGCAGTAGGAGACCTTTGCGGGACATTCTGGCACATTCTGGACATTCCTGCTTCCGCTGGACTGGGTGTTGAGAGATGAGAGTCTGAAGCTCTGCGTCCCCTCTCAGAGCCTTACAAAGGAGCCACTCTATAGAAGTTGAGGCAAGACACGGAGAAAGGCCTGGTTCCCGGTCACATCACCGGAGCCTAGACTTTTCACTTAAGTGCGACAATAACTTTTTCATGTGTTAATCCAGTTGGAGTTCCTACCGCTCACCACCAAGAAATCCATGCTTACTACACGGCACTGTTGTGTAGATAAATGGGATAATCCAGGGGGAAGTGTTTAGGACAGCGTCTGGCATAGGGATGTGTCTTATCAATGTGTCTTATGCAATGTGTCTTATCTGTTTTCACCAGCAGCGGCAGCCCCAAGAGTCACTAACATGGTGTACTAGGACGCTGAAGGAAAGCTTCATGAAGGGTCTGGTGGTTTAGGAAGGGCAGAGAAACATGGAGAAGAGGGAGAGAAAAGAATGAGAATTTCAGGTAGCGGGAGTAAAGGTAGGAATGTATAATGCATATTTGGGGCACAGCGAGAAGACCAACCAACAGGATGGGGATTCATGGTGGGGAAAATGGGAGATCAGTCAGCCCGGCCGGGGTCTGGATGACGTCAGGTCTTAAGCTACAGAGCTTGGACTTTGTCCTGTAAGATATAGAGAGGTATTACCCACTTGGCTTGACCTGACAAATCAGCATAGATCTGACAAATCCCTACCTGCCGTCAATGATGTGGAGGCCATTTCCAACTGAGACCGCCCAGGCCTACCCCAAAGCAGGGCCAAATGGTGGAGAGGAGAGCAGCAGAGGGTGTGAGTGCAATGTGCTCAGCATCGTGTACTCTGCTCTTCTGTTCATGACCTCTCCCTTGCAGGGGTGTACTACCAGCCTCAGAACACCAGATGCCTATTAGCCTTTGTCCCTGAGCAAGAAGAATAGAGATTCTATGGCATTCGCTTTGTTTGGCTTGCTCGGTGATTATCAGTTTTCTGTTTCTGCTCCCTCACCACGCCCTCTGAGTCACCCTGTGTGCTATGGGTGTGTGCTCCTTACAGCGTTTTATAAGACATTTCTTTTTCTTCTATACATGTCTCATTTTAAGTAGTGCATTTGATTTATATGGCTCTTGTTTACTTCTTCTGAGATTGGGAAGTTGTCCTGGTAGAATGTTGCTCCCTACATGCAAAGAAGAATTAAACGATCAGCTGCTAACTTGACACAGATTTTATGAAAATGTCAAAAGTAGAACAGAGCGAGGGGTTACTTTTCACAGCTGCTCACATGGGACTGTGGGAGAAGCCCTGGTGAGAGTCAGGGGGCCTGAATTCTAGTCTTGGTTGTTTCACTAACAGTCTTGTGGCCTTGGACCTGCTCCTTAGTACTTCTGTCCCTGAGTTTTCTCACCCATAAAATGAAATAGTTTTACGTGAGGAGCTCTAAATTTGCTCCCAGCTCTGTAATTCTCAACATCTGTTTTGAGGGCCAACAGTTGGGTGCAGCTCTGTAATAGGATAAGGGAGAGTAAAAGACTTTGCTCTGTACACAATCCAGCACTGCAGGGCAGCATCATTCCAGGCCGTGTTGTCGCCTGGTTCCTTCTCTTGGTCTGTTGCAAAGTAGCCTGAACAGGACGAACTACCTTACTCTTAGGAAGCACTACATATTACTCTACTCTTATTGGACATATAGACACAATGGAGCCCCCATTTCAGATTTGTCCCATTAAGTAAGTAGGAGTATAGTCTAAGGGGCCTTGTTAGTGCCCTGGAGGGAGGCCATGAGGTGTCACGGTCAGAACAGCTCAAATTTCCACTCTGCTCCTGTCAGGCTGGGTGGCCCTGGAAAGACACTTAACTTGCTTGAACCTTTGTTTCTTTATGTGTAACTGCAGATAATAATACAAACCCGATGGATATATTTTGAGGATTAAGTGATATGATGAGTTTAACACATGCTGTGGACTTAGCAAAGGCTCAGTAATGGGTAGCTGTGAGAATAATGATAAAAACTGCTCAGTTCACACATTATTTTCTGCAGCTTTAGTTCTTCAACTGTGGAACTGGATAGAAATGTTTACAGCTCCCATAACCTCTGCTCAAAATAACTAATCAGGAACTTAACTGATCTATGCTACACACTGTATTGGGCCCTTGGGGTTTAGCTGGGCCTGACATTTTCTATAATACCTAACTTTGCACATACAAAGATGTTCATACAGCCTCCTATTTTTCTCATGCAGTTCGTTTCTTTCACGTATTCTGTTTGCATACTTCATATCACAGTACATTTCAATTATTGCTAAAATTTTTCTCTCTCCCTTAATGGCAGTTTCTTTTTCCATGAAGAAAAGCAACGAAAAAGGTCATTTCAGCAGAAATGCTGGGTGTGCATTAGTGAGTAGCAGACAACAAAGTCACGGGCATGAGAGTGCTGGGCAGTCACCCAGTTCATTCAGTAGCTGTGTTAGTGTTCCCACACACCAGCCTGGCGGCAGACAATTTACATTTGTGCCCCAGTCAAATGATAGCTTTCTATGTGTCATGTACCACTGAGATAGCTGAAGAAAGGCTGAAACTACCGATATTTAATCCGTGACTTTTAGATCCACGGATGCCAGTGCACTCTGAGGCTGCTGGGGGCGGGCAGTAGAGGGTGGGGGTACAGGACAGATTTGAGAAAGTCAGATGAGAGGATGGGTCAGTTCACTTTCAAAACAAAGGAAAAGAGCTGTTGATTTAAAATGCCTAGAAATCCTTGATATCACCTTGCTCCATTACTCATTAAAACTTAGGAAATGACCACCCTGAAACATCTACTTAAGTTCTTTCATTTGTCCCATCCTTTAAATACAGAAATTTGATGCCCAGACCAAAAAGAAAAAAGAAAGAAAGAAAGAAAAAAGAACTTAGAAAATGACCCCAAACCAAGTATACTAGTCTCAGTATTGACAGAATGGCCAAAATACACACTAACTAAAGGTTCTTAGAGCTCTGCTCTTTGGGAGAGTAAACCAGCAAGCCCAAAATGAAGCAGGAAGTTTCTTTGGGTAGGGTCTCATCTCTTTGCCCTCCAACTCAGAAAAACAGTCTTTACCAAGGAGAAACTCAGGCAGCCATCTCTCTAGTGCACAATTATCACCTGATGAATGACAGCAAGAGTCAAAATAAGGCCTTATAGCCAGAGAGGTGGCAATGCTGTGCAAGAAAAATACATAGAATGTGCGAGAAATTTGGCAGGGGCTATGAACATCAACCAGCATCCACAATATTGCCTCCTCTCTATTGTTAACTTTGTTTTAGAGAATTTTCTTTCTTCTGTGTCATTTTGTTTTGAGTCTCTTAGAAGCAGTAACTGTGATTGCATTTTAAAACTCAAACTACTAATTTTTGTCATGGTGCCTGGGTGCCTGAGTCGGTTAAGCATCTGACTCTTGATTTCAGCTCAGGTCATGATCTCAGGGTCATGAGATCGAGCCCTGAGTGGGGCTCTGCGCTGGATATGGAGTCTGTTTAAGATTCTCTCTCTCCCTTTGCCACTTGCACTCTATCTCTTAAAAAAAATTTCAAACTAACAGTTTTTGTTATTTAATGTAGAAATCGGATTCATTTATATTTATTGTTGCAATTATCCAGGTTTCTTTTATTTCTATCATACTGTTTTATGCTTTTCTTTAATACTTCTTTGTTCTTTATGGTCGTTTTATTATACAAACTGTATCTTGTTTGTTTTATCTACTCTAGCATCTTCGAATTTTAGATGTTGTAGCAATATTACTTAATTTATATCTCTTGAATTACTAACTTCCTTGCTGAAATGAAGCTTTTTGACACTGGCTCTATCAAGACATGTCTTTTTTTTTACCATTTTATTTCATATCATCTTCTTCTCCCTCATGTTTTATTTGTTCATATATACTGGTATTTTGAACCTAAGGTGTTGTTATTAAACTGTCTTTTAAATATCTTATTTATGAAGAATTGATTTAGGCCTTTGTGTTTGTTTTTAACCAATTTGTACAATGACTCTTTAGATTCGATGATATATTTCATGGGTTTCAAAGGTCACCACTAACCTCTTGATATTGAGTTTCTATTTTTGAGTTCTCAATTTGTGATCTCTCAGAGCATCATTTTTAAGGAATTGTTTCAGGTGAGACATTTTCTGAATCCTTGCATATCTACTGCTTTTCCAGACCAATGACAACTTGTCTAGATACACATTTTTTTTTTAACTCGCAACCTCAAAATTCTAGGAATTCTATTGTTTATTGATATTTAGTTCAGCAGAAGTAAGACTGATGAATCTGATTCATTCCACTGTAATAACTTTTTTCTGCATGCATACAGAAATGATATGGTCCTGACATGCATGCACATATGTCAACATATAGTGAAAAACTAAGTGTCTCATATTCTCATATTCTGGAAATAAACATTGCTAATTGGTTGCTGTAATTTCCTCCAAATAGTTTTCTTTGCATATATTAGCATTATTACTAATGCAATACTTTTTTCTTTTTCACAAAAATGGGCTTATAGAAGCATTTCATTTAATTCACCTAAATGATGATGATTTGAAATACCATCTTTTGTCTCTTGAATATTATCCAAAATACACATTCATTTAGCATACCATTGCAGCTTACTGCCATACTTTTTCTATTTTCTCTATACTGTGTATTGTTCCCACCCTGATGAGAGCCAGCAGAACAGATTCAATTGCACATTTTTGGCCAGTGAGGGTTTATGTTCCATATTGCAACTGCCCTTAGCCAATGAGAGTTCCACAGGTCTCTTACAGGTTGTCATGCAATCCATGTTATTTATGTTCCTGTGGCTTTCTTTGTACTATTTGTTTTGAATTCTGGAAGAAACTTTAACCTACTCTTGGCTAGCAAAAAGTTTACTGGTGCTTAACACTTACAGTAAGTGCCGAAATATTTGCTGGTATCTATGGTGTTGCACCTGGCCCAAAGAAACAAGAGAATCCGGCTAGAAGTTAAAATGAAAGTGTTGAACCTTCATGGTACTTGTGTGTGTGTGTGTGTGTGTGTAATTCTGGTTTTATTGCTTATTAATGATGTCATTCCATACAATTTCAGGTAGACAGACTTTGAGAAAATACACTCGGAGTGCTGAACAGATGATGGCAATACAGATGAGAATGTTTCAATGTTTCCCAGAAGGTGGTCAGAGGCACCACCTGCCACCGTCACCCCCTAAATTTGTACATTTCATATAAAAAGAGTAAAAATAGCTCATTGGCATTTAACTAGCATTATTCTTTGTCATCTCTGAACCACAAGAAGCCTGAACAATTTCAGAATCTTCAGAGCAAAACACGGTTTGTTCCATGAGCAGATGTCGTAGTTTCAGTTTCTTTAAAAACAAGCAAACAAATCAACACAACAAAAACCATGTACACACAACCCCCAGAACAAAAGTTGGCCATATTCCGGTGGTCTTGAATTTTAATGCTTCTGTTCTATTAGTTCAAGATATCAAATGTGATTCAGCTTCTGAAAATCAGATTACACTTCTTCACCATAATTGTATTTACTGTGTAACTCACACGATTTAACTGAGCCTAACGTTAGCCCAGTAAAAGCCACGGACGTAATTTAAACTGCTCGTATGCTAAGGACGTGTCTCTACAAGTTCATTATTCTTTAAAAACTCCGACCCGAGCTGCACAGGTGTAATTAGAGGAACACAGCCTCCCCTCCTAGAAATATTTATTTCTAGAAGGTTTTTCTAGGGTTTTCCAGCCGGGAAGCAAATGCAGTCACTGGGAATCACACAGACACATCAGTAACTTCCTGGTTACACGACAGTAATAGGGTACCCTACTCGTGATTAAAAAAAATAATCAAGCCTGTACTATGATTCAGCATTTGAAACACTTCTATGTCTATAACGAGGAAGATGCTCAGGCTGAGAAAGCCACGTGGATACTTGAAAAGAAACAAGACTTGAGAGGTGGTTTTATGTTAAACCATTTAGGAGACCTGTTACCAGACAACCAAAACCACACAGTAGCAGATAAACAGGAATTTATTAAAACCATTGTCTCCAACAATACAAAAATTAAATATTAAGGCATCTTTTACTCCCATCTTGGTATATGCAGCAAAGAGAAATGTTTTCAGTGGGAATCAGCACTTCTATTCAAATGCTTTTGAATGCATTTGGCAGATTTATTTTTATATTCTCCTATTCCACATACGGCTGAAAACTCTCACGGGCAAATATCATGACCCAAAGGAACAGGATGAACAGATACTCATTTACTAAAAGGAAGCAGTTCACCCTCGAAGAATAAAAAGGAACTACAAAGAATATTATGTAAAAGTTCAAATATTAGTATTTAAATTTCTCTGGAGCAATTTATGCTTCAGTAATTAAGAGAAAGAAGAGATGAAGACTTTATTAAGACGAGAAGTCTATTAATATGGATCATGCCGCAGAGTAACTGTGTATTCAGTATTCTGATCCACTGGGGTGAGAGTTTCAAAAGGGCTTCCTACTCCTTTAAAAAATATCACATCCACTAGAATAAGAGCATATAAATTCACATTGATTATTTATTATTTCCCATTTTGTCCATTTACAAAGCTCAATCATCTTCATAAAGTATACTAAACAGTAACATTTCACCTTTTATTAAGGCAAGTTTGTGAAAATAATTTAATACAACCAGATCTCTTCATGAACTTTCAGCTTAAAACGTTTTTTACATAAGAAACATACAAAAAAATTCTGTTTTATAAAAAGTCACCTCAATACCAGAAAAGAGTAATGAAGGATTTTGAACCCAGTTTACTTCTTAAAAGATGTTCTTCCCTTGTCTTCAATTCCAAGTACTATTCATCATCTTTAGAGCCAGTTTTGCTTAAATGCTTCACCACATCAACCCAGTTCCATCCTCGAGGCAGTTCTCCTTTGTGATCTGTTTTATCTGCCAGCTTACGTTTCTGTGCTTTTGAAAGCTGTTCTTTTTTTTCTTTTTTCTTACTCGATGGGGCTGTATTAGGAGTTTCAACGGAAATGATACTGCTTATGGGTATCGTAGAATTCACGGGCTGGTGATTCTCCATGAACTGCTCCTTATTGTCCTTGGCATATTCAAACAATGTGTAGGTCATGGCGGGCCCAAGATTGACCTCCACTGCTTCCTGTAACTTGGCTAATGTGCTCTGCTTTACAGCCGATGATATGGTGTTGTTAAAAAAAAGCGTTCATAGATATAATTGGAGGTGTCTGGGGATATGTTTCTGTCCAGGAAATCTCTATTAAGAAGGCTTTGGGATCACCATTTTCACCTATCCTGTATTGAAATGACACTGGACTTAATTCCCGGAAGCTTTCATCTCCTTCATAAATAGAACGTAGAGCTTCCAGTTCCATCTCTTGGTCCTCCTTGGCACTCATCGCGCCGGTTGCGGGACGCCCCCCGGGAGGGCGTCTGCGACAACGAGAAAGGGAGAGCAGTGGCCCCGAGCCCGGGGCGTCCCCCTTCCGAGCCCTGGGCTGCGGGAGGCACACCCCTCGCACGGCGGACCAGAGTCACGCGCGCCACCGGCCTCCGGGCAGCGCGAAGCTGCCTGCGGGGGGTCTGTGGGCGGGGAGCCCGAGGCCGCCGAGGGTGGGGCGTCGGGCCCTTCATGGTACTTTTAATGACAATGGTCTAGGAAACAGTGGATAGAGATTAACAGGCAATTGGTGACTGTGGGAACACTTTAACATTATGAAGGTTATCATAAACAACACCTTAGCCTAGAAGAATGGGCCTCCAATTACATAAACTGTAGCTGGAATTGTGCAACTATTTCAAGGAATTTAAGGAGCAGGGAGAAGCAATTGCCAGTGTTGAATGTAAGAATGCAACCCGCTAAGCGCAGGGCTGTGATGACCTGCATAACCGGCTGATTCAGCAGGAGCTCCCATTTCCGGAAACTAATCAGTCCTCCTCACTAAATAGAGTATGTGTATAGAGTACAAAGTATTTTACAGTATCATTTTAATTTTTAACTTTATAAAACATCAATACATTCTGGACATCTTTCATGTTGGCATGTGTATAATCTTATAACCTATCTCATTTTTTCCAAAGACTCCATAATATCTCTTTGTATTAACTTACTATAATTTATTGAATTAATCCTCTATTAATGGACATCTGGGTTGTTTCCAATTTTCTATGTTACAAACAATACTGTAATTGTCATAATGCCCTAGAAGATGCTATTTTTGAGAATGTTTATTTCTCTGTGTCCTCACCAATGTGAGGGGTTATCAAGTGTTTTAAATGTTTTTCAATTTGTGAGGAAAAATAATATCTTATTGTGTTTAATTTGACGTTCTTTAATATTAATAAATTGAGATATCTTTTCATGTTTGTAGGACATTTACACTTCAAATTCTATGAGCTCCTGTTTCATGGCATTTGCCTATTTTTCTTTTGGGTGTGTTTATAACACTAAAAACTTGGAAATAACTAAATTGTCTATTACGTTTAGTAAATTTCTTTTTTTATTATTTAGATTTTTAGTTATTTATTTGAGAGATAGGGCCAGTAGAGAGCACAAGCAGGGGGAGCAGCAGAGGGAGAGGGAATCCCAGGGGCTGGATTCCAGGACCCTGGGATCATGAGCTGAGCCGAAGGCTTTGCATGCAGAAAAGGAAAACTGGCAGAAGGTAGTGGGGTCTCAGCATATGACCATCACAAATATCGCCTCTCTCCTGGCCCAGGTGGGCCTTTCTGCAAATCACTGGCATCTGCTTCCCACAAACCAGAGCCTCTTCTCCCATCTTTGCCTCTCACTGAGTCCCCACTCCTTGGTCCCCCATGCTGCCTCTTACCCAGTTGGGGGAAACCCCAAGAGCCCACAGCACAACAAATGTGCATTACTGTCCAAGGAAGGTAGATTTTTTCCATAGAGAAATTTTAGCCTTGTTCTGGCCAAACCACTCCCGCCCAGGTTAAGTGTAAGCCTAAAGTCTACTAAAGCGTTTTCCCATTAAAAAAGAAAAATCACTTCCAAGGAAAAATTCTGCAGTTACTCTCTTAAAGTAAGGAGCATAAGCAGCAAAGAGTCTTTAAGACAGTAAGGCTCTCCCACTCCTCCTCTAGAGCCCACAGAGTCCTCTCATTCAGTCCTTTATTAAAGTTGCTGCCACAGTGGCTGTTTACCAACCAGAATGGAAATATTTTAGTATTTTTGTAGCCAACAGGGTTTCAATATTTTAATAGCCTAGAGCGTACCTCATACATGTCAGCCCTGAATGTAGAGATACAGAATTCTAGAATCCCTGAGTTGGGAGATCTTCCGAATGATGCTTCTGGACAATGAACTCCTCAGAAGCAAAGACTGCAATGCTTGCCGCAGTACCTGCCACCCCACAGACGCTCTGCATCTTTGAACTGGTGACCAGTTCCATGAGAGAACGAGCCGACACTCACTGCTGCTTACTGGACAAACTGCCACCTGGTCTTTTCTGGTCATCTCAAGTGTTAGGTAACTCATTCTCGTGTAAAGCTGCGGTGATTTTGTGGATCTCGCCCATTGTTTGTGCAGGAAAATGTGACTTTTAGTAATTTTACTCTTTTGTTTCCCTACAAACTGTTTATAGCAAATGTCTGGATGTCTATATATATTACACATATCGGATTAGATATTTAATATATGTATTAACATATGTCTATTATACACATTTCTGTTCTGATTTCTATCTTTCTTCAGGCAACTTTCTTTTCCTATCACAGTGCCTTAGCCACAGAATTTTCTAGTATTCTTTATGCTGTAGCAGGAGCAGATGAGACTCACTAGCTGGGATGAGGGTGCAGAAGATACAGCAAAACCAAGAAGAGTGAAGGGCGGACAAAAGGGGCACAGAAGCCTCACGAGCCCTGAGCACTCCCTTCCCTTGGCCTTCAGCTAAGATCAGGTCTCTCTTGTGGAATCATTTACATGGACCTTGAACACCAGAGCTCTGCGGAGGGTGGGGCGACCATGAATGCTTTGGGGACAGCTGACGGCTTGGACAGCCCGGAGTGACTGGCACGCAAGCGTGTTGGAGAAAGTAGTCCCGCCACAGGCTCAAGCTTATCATGACAAGGTTCTCTAGGGACACACACCAGCTGCGCTGTACTTTCAAATCAGCAGACCCAAATCTAGTATGACTAGGGAGATGTTTATTTTGTTAAATTGCCTTGTATCTTTTCTGGGGCTGAATTTGCTATATTCTCCATGTGTAAGATGACAATGATTATTGTTGCTGTTATTAATGATAATGAGAACAAAATGCAAAGTCTTTAACAGAAATGATTTCTACTTCTTATAACACTACCACGATGTGGACACTATTATTTTCATCTTACAGATGGTGATCACACAGAAAAGAAGAGAGCCAGGCAATAAATAGATCTAAAGTCTCTATACCCCTTCCTCTCTACATGGATCCATGCCAAGTAACACAAGAGGCCTGCTTGCTCTTGACCAGGGGCAAAGCTGTAGGCTCACACTCTTCCCTCCTCCAGAAAGATAGGGGAGGTTTCCAAGTTTCCAATTTCCTTCTATTTTCAACAAAATAGGAAACTCAGTAGTGTCTCATTCAAGCATAACAAAGAGAAATAGGGTGGTGTTTGAAAGGCTCAAGAGAAGGTACAGCTCTAACTCTGCAGAAATAAGAAGGATGGGAAATTTAGAGCTGCCCCCGCCCGCCACTGAACACAGGGTTACCTACATATTCAACCTGCTCTGTAGGAAAAGCATGGGCTTGTTGCATGATAGAAACGGCACTGTGACTGCAAATAGTCACAACTGCCAACAACACTGGACTGAACTTAACTCGATCATCAGAGAAACGCCCACACGAATACATACACATACACACGGATGCATGTAGTTTATGTGTCCAGTCGGTCCTCAGTATTCACAGAATCCGTATTTGTGAATCCACCTATTTGCTCAAATGTATTTGTCCCCCGCCCCCCAAACCCATACTCGGAGCACTTTGGCAGTCGTTCACAGGTAGGCAGAGAGCAGTGAAAAATTCAAGTCCCCTGATATGCCCCGTCTTCCCAGCTGAGCTGAACATGGCGACGTGCTGGCTCCTGGTTTCAGCTCTCGTCCGGTAAACCAGTGTCCTTTTCATGGTCTATTTAGTGCCTTGTTATGTGTTTTTTTTGTTGATGATTTTGCTGTTTATAATGACCTCCAAGTATCTGAAGTGCTGTCTAGTGTTCCCGAGCATACGTGGAGGGATGGTTTGCCCTCCAGAGAAAATACACGTTAGGTAAGCTTCATTCAGGCATAAGTTAGTAGTGCTGTTGGCCATGAGTTCAATATTAATGAAGCAACAGTATATACTAAATAAAGTGTCTTTAAACAGAATCACACAGAAAACAAGGTTATGCATTGATCAATTCAAGAAAGTGTTGTGCCCAGAGGCACAGAGGAACCTATCCCTGTATTTCCTAAGGAGCAATGGGTCAATATATACTAATCCAGTGTTCATGTGACCCTATAGACTATAACTACTGTGACGAACAAGAGCAAACTGTATGCCTATATACATATTATGTATGTGCGTGTGTGTGTGTATTTGTGCAGTGCCTTATCCGAATTCACTGAGGCCCTGAAAACTTAACTCTGTAATTTAGTGAGTAATGATACTTGGGGAAAACTGTTACCATAGAATAAAGTACATTTTTCTTAATTAGGGCTCAACGGTCCTATAATTGACCTTTTGTTTTGCTAGCACTAATTTTGATCAGCAATGATTTGATTGCACCGGCATGATCATGTTGCTTGGCTAATGCTTGGAAGAGTGAGCGCACGTGAGCTATACTGGTTTGTGAATGTTACTGCAAAAGCACTTAATTGGAATACGGACTACATTCCAAGCAACATTTTTACTCCGGAAATCTGTCCAAGAGTTTGTTATCTAGTTGATAAATGGATTCTTGGACATAATATTCTGTCCAGATCTCTTTGGCTATGTCAACTTAGTATCCTCAACCAACAACTGACTGGGTCAGACGCTGTCAAAGACAAACCTGAATCCTCCCAAATCTACTCCCCTCCAGCTGCCATGTGGGAGTGAAGCAAGGTGTTGGTCAGTTTCATTTATCTTACTGCCCCAGTTGCTCCCAGGAGCTTCCCAGCATCTCCCTGTTTTCCAGTTTCAATGCTCAGATCCAGTTTCAATGCATCTTGAATTTAGGAAAGAAATCAAGTAAAAACAAACAGTTCAAACTAAGACAACATGGATGTTTCCTATTTGATCATCTCCCTAATTAAATTATAAAAGCGGCCAGTGTGGTGGGAAGAGCCCTGGACTGGGAAGCAAGGTATTATTTCCACTGATAATGTTGATTACCTATGTTGATTAGGCAAGTGACTCAATTAGGCCTAGATCTCCTTCTCTGCAAAGGTGGAGATTGTAAAATCTCCCTTTTAGGTGAACAATAGCTATATCCTATGCTTCTAGCTGGACTCCTCAGGATAATGTTAGCATTTTCCAGATCATCTTGACTTTAGAAAGATTTCTATGGGGACGCCTGAGTGGCTCAGTTGGTTGAACACCTGCCTTCAACTCGGGTCCTGATGGTCCTGGGATCGAGCCCCACGTCGGGCTCCCTGCTCTGTGGGAAGCCTGCTTCTTCCTCTCCCACTCCCCCTGCCTGTGTTCCCTCTCTCGCTGTGTCTTTCTCTGTCAAATAAATAAATAAAATCTTAAAAAAAAGAGAAAGATTTCTATGTGCTTTAGACCCTGAAAAATGCATAAACAAACATTACGCATCGTATTCAACCTGACAACTGTCCCGTTCAGTCTCAGTTGGCCGAAGATGTTAGTTTTCCTCCATGTCATCCTCAGAGATCATAAGTATTGTTAGTTTGTTAAATCATTCACTCAATAAATATTATTGAGGCCCTACGATGTTGTAGGCACATAGAAAACAAGATATGGTCCCCATTCTTAAGCCAAACCAAGATACTTGGGTGTCCAGAGTTTGATAACTCTGTGCTTTAAGGAGGTTAATAATTCAATACCCTATCAAATTATATTCTTTTAAAATATGCCCGACATTTTAAGCAATGAGAGAAATGGTTTTCTATTTAATTCAAAGATACAGAATTATTTATATTTTACCATACAAGAAATTGTGTGTGGCAAGCTGAGTTAATTGGGATCATGTTTTTTAGTTATTCTAGAGATATTTTAGGGAGTATAAAAATGACTCCCCCTCCTCCCAAGCAGCTCACCCCCACATTTCTGTCCTGGAGATTATAGGCTTTTCTTTTTCTTTTTGGTGATCAATTATCAAATACATCAGAAAATGTTTATTAAGTTCAAAACATTAATTTAAAATATTTATTAGGTAACTTACTATAAAGCTGTAATTTCTTTTGCTTCGGGTGTCTAAATATTTATTTTATTGTTTTTTGTTATTTTTGTAACCTTTTCAACGCTCTTTGTGAAATGAGATAAGGCAGAAATAAATGATTAGCTTGATTAACATTGGTGGCATTTCTATGTACCAGTTTAGCTAATGTTGTCTAGTCTGTTTATATTTTACCCTGACTGAAGTTGTTTCTTTTTTTGAGAGGCAAAATCTCCCAAATATATAATCTGCTAAGTAAAGAATTTCATGTTTCCTTTTATTACATTTTATACTATCTCTTATATAAATCAGTGTTTGGCAAAGCAGATCATATTTTTCCATCAGTTTACATTGTAAAGTCAAACCATTTTTATTTGCTCATAAATTTACCTTCAATTTTATTCCAAATCTTTAGTCTTTCCCCTTCATTTTCTTTGCACTTACAAACACTGATACAAACACTTATTTCTGAGTTCAAGAATATTGTTGGCAAATCTTTTTGTAGGGTATTTTGGTAATAAAAAATAATTTCTGTCTATAAGTCATCTGTTTTGTATATTCAGACTTTTCTCTAACTTGGTTTATTACATCGGGACGTATCTACAAATACACAGCTTTGATAAGTAATGTTTCCTGGGAGTATTGAAATACAGAGGTTAAGATTTTACCATAGAAATATTTTAATTGCTTAGGATGCCAGGTATTAGAGAACAAGACCATATATCTATGTAACCCTACTTAATGGAATCACATAAATAAAAAATATAATATTAATATTCAACATGTTATTATTTTTCTTGTGAAAGAAACTAAATAAGTTTTGTATAGAAATGGCTTTTTATGATGCATGGTTCTCATTTAATTTTACTAATTAGGAAAAAAAACATTATGACATTCACTGTGAATCCAAAATCAACAATTCCTTCTAAAATTTATCCAGAAGGAAACTTAATAGTCTTTTCAAGTTTTTATCCTCATTAGAAACAAAATTATTTGTCTTAACTACGTTTCTAGAATTAGTCTAAAGAAAATAAGATTTTGCTGAACAATTTGGCTGATTTTTTTCTGCTTCAGAGAGTTATTATTTTAAATGGAGTCCCTCAGTATGTGTGATCTTGTATTGTCTTAAAACTCAATCGTAATTAACTTGCCCCTCCCAACTTTATAGAAAGGGGAACAATCCTTACAATAAGACCTTTGCCATTCAATGTATTTCAAAGAAGAGAATTAGGGAAGATAAGGATGCCTGTTACCAGCTGTTTATCAGCTAAGAATGTTTCTGCTCTTGGGATAGTTAGGGTGTGGTTGAAGTTTAAATGATTTGTTCAGAGAAAGAATTTTTTAAACACATAAAGTAATCTTTGACCTTTACTAGGTTGAGTCAACAAGTACAAGAGAACTGCCAGTAAGTTTTTTGCTCCTCCTCAAGAACATCAGTGAATTTGGGGAGAAAATGCCACCAGAACATCTATGTATACCTGTGGATGCTAAGTATTTTCTATTGTTATTACTTGTTATTTTATGATAAGATACCAAAGACATGTGATTGTGTTTTGCCTTGAGTTCTATTATAATAAATGTGCTCAGAAATGTTAAATTTTGGAGAAAGAAATGAGGAAAAATATTAAGTAGTCAAAACTATTATTTGCTACTATCAACTATACACCATGCATAACGTTTTATGTAAACCATGAGTTTATTCAATCATTGTGGTGATGATGAGAATAGCTAACATTTGTTAAGCAGCTATTATGTGCTTAACACTGCTGGGCACCTGAGGTACAATAGCGCATGTATGAGGCACGGTCCATGGACTTACAGAGGTGAAGCGTAGTGACGCGGTGTAGACAGATCAACAATTAGGATATGGGGTGGTGGGGGATGTGATGGGGAAGGACAGGCTGTCATGGAAGCACAGATTTTATTGGGGGCATAAGGAGAAGGTGGGGGTCCCACAAGACTCTCTGGATGAACTGATATCAAAACAGTATGAGTTAGCCCAAAAAGGTCAAGAATATTCTCAGAAGAAATCTTGAACCATGAAGAAATATCCAAAGGGTAGAATCGGCATGACCTTTTACAAAGGACTGAGAAATTTTCAATACGGAGAAGCAGAGAATGCAAACATGGAGATAATGAAACACAAGCTTGGCAGGGAAGCTTGGGCTGCTCATCAAAGCCACACTTGAGGAGCAGCAACGTGGGATCAGAGAGGATAGCGTCATGATCTGACATGTAAGTTAGATGGATTATGCTGTTGTTGTGCAGATAAATGATGGGAGGGGGCGAGATCATTGGCAATAAAGCAAATTAGTCAACTCGCAGTCATTTGGGAAAAAAGATGATGCTACCCCGACACTAGGGGAGTGACACGGCAGTGGATGAAATGTGATTTGATTGGCAAGGCATTTAGGATGCAGATGTGGTAGGCTTCGGTGTTAGTGTGAGGGAGGTTGAGGAAGAAAGGTATTGCCAAGTACCAGCCATTGATTTCTGGGGAGGCAAGGCTGGCATTTAATGAAATTGGGAACAGAGGAGGAGGAGCTGATTTGGGGGTGGAGGAAAATAGAGCATTTAGTTTTGACGTGCTGAGTTTTAGGTGGCCATTGGATATTCAAGTGAATCCAGAACTTACATATGAGGAAATGAAACTTAAGGAGGTTAATAAGTTGTTCAAGGTTACACAGACAGGATTTGAGCCCAGGATGATCTGGCTCCAGACTCCCTGCTCTTTATTCACTACAGAACTCTTCCCCAGAGACATGGACCTCGACTCTCTGTGCTCTCTTGGCTGCTTATTTGAATCTATAGAATGATGTCAGAATCCCGCATTCTAATTCAGCTCTGCCATTAACTGCTTGACCTTGGGCAAATCTTGAACCTTTCAGGGTCACTGGCTCTAAAAGGAAGTAGTGAGACCAGGTCAGTATTTTTTAAAGGGGCTTTGCGTGTAAGAGTGGAAGGAGGTCAGGGAAAGAGGGGCATGAACTTCCTTCCCTAGAAAAGGCTTATCACCTGGAAGGATTTCTCAAACCATAAACTCTTACCTGAGCCCTTCTCCTCCCTCCCTATTCTGATATTCTCCCCAGCAAGCGTATCCCTTCTAGTTGAGGCTCACAGTCTTGTCTTGGCTTGTGTCCTTTAGAAATGCTCAGAGAAAAAAAAAACATTGATAACCCAGATGATCGCAAATTCCTTCATGTGCTCAAAGACACTTCAAATGCTGTCATTATAAATCACCTTCCTTAAATTATACAAGAGAGTAGTGCTTTTGCATGTTTTCTTGCTATGTTTTCCTTCACTCACATGTACTTGCTGAGTATTTGCTAGGGACCAGATCATGCTCTAGGCACTTGAGACACAGCAGTGAATAGGACAAGGTCCTGTCGCTAGTACACTCACATTCTGGTGGGGGGAGACAGATAATCAACTAAGGATGGATGAACAAAAATATCAGATGGTGGTAAGTGCTATGCAGAGAACTTCATCAGGAAGGCTGGTGGTGATGCTCTCACAACAGCGTGAGTGTACTTAATGCCACTGAACCGTACACATAAAAATGTTTAAAATGGTAAATTTAATGTTATGCATATTTACCATAATTAAAAAATAATTTTTTAAAATGTAAGGCAGGGTATAATGAAATGGCGTCTTTAAAATGCTGGAAGGAAAAAACTCAAAAAACGAACAAACAAAAAAACACAAAACCCCAGCAACCCATAACTAGACTTTAGAATTCTATATCCAGTGAAAATATTTTTCTAAAATGATGGTGTAGGGGAGAAAAACTTTTCTCTTCTTTCCTTCTAGGTTTTTTGACTGGTCTGATAAATTGACATGAGGCAGATTAACAGGAGAAAAACATATTTAATTACATATATATGGGAGCTGAAAGACATGGGACTCAAGAACAAGCCAGACAAGTGAGGCTTGTGTGCCATGCTGAGCTAAGGAATGGGTTAGGGGCCTGGGGCTTCCAAGGGGAGGACGGTAATTCATAGGAGGAAAAGAAGAGCAGGTGTCTGGTAATCAGATGTTTGCCCTGCCATAGAGATAGGTCATTCAGATTAAAATTTACCCCCAGCTGCCTTTCTGGGCCAGGCCCCCCCATCTAAATTTTTTTAGGTAGGTTAGGGGGAGGTGAAGTTTTTTCTTGAATGTGATGGGTCTTGACTGCCTTCAGCTCAGAACAATCCACATGCCAAAATGGCACGTCTTGGGGCAGCCTATTCTGCTCCCCTTTAATGGTGAAATGGAGATATTTTCAAATAAATAAAAGTTGTTCCTTTCTCTTTTTTCCCTTCTTCTGGGACTCCAGTTACACTTTTTATAAGAGCAGGGATGAAGGGAATGCTACCAGATGAAAACCCAGGCCTACAAAAAATAATAAAAAGCATCGCAAATGGTAAATATACATATAAATATAAAATAGCATATTTTAAATCAATTCTTAAGTTCTTTAAATAATTATTTATGATCGATAAAAAGGCATCTACCAAGAATTTAAAGCTAAATTATACATTATAAATTATACATTATAAATTATGCATAATGAAGACAGAACACCTTTGTCGTAAGTTCGGAACAAGTTCAAGATTGACACAAGATTCTCACCACTCCTACTTAGCAACGTACTAGACATCCTAGTCAGTACAACAAGGCAAGGAAAATAAATAAAACCTACATATACTGGAAAAGAAGTAAGAAAACTGTTACTGCTTCAGACAACATGGTTTTCTATGTAGAAAACTCAAGGAATGTATATTAAAAAAAAAAAAAAAACAACTCCTAGAACTAATAAGTGAGTTGAAAAAAGTCACAGGCTATAAGGTCAATATTTTAAAAATCAATCATATTTCTATATCCTAGCAACAAACAATTGGAAGTCAAAATTTAAAAAAATCACTTATAATGGCTCCAAAAAATGAAATACTTAGCTATAAATATAATACAGTATTTGCATAATCTACATCCCAAAGACTATAAAACACTGATGAAAGAAATCAGAAAGGAATAAAGAAGAGATATTTTGTGTTCGTGTACTGGAAGACGAAATATTAAGATGTTAATTCTCCCCAAATTGATGCACAGATTTATTACAGCCACAGTAAAAATCCCAGCAGGACTCTTTTTAGTTATTGACCATATAACTCTTTATATGAAGAGTTTTACATATGAAACTTTATATGAAAAGTCAAGGAAACTAGAATAGACAAAACGATTTTGTAAAAGAAAAACAAGATTGGAAAGCTCATGCTGCCTGATTTAAAAACTTACTATGGGAACTCCTGGGTAGCTCAGTTGGTTAAGCGTCCACTGTTGATTTCGGCTCAGGTCATGATCTCAGGGTTGTGAGATCGAGCCCCATGTTGGCTCCATGCTCAGTGGGGAGTTTGCTTGACATTCTCTCTCCCTCTCCTACTATCCCGCCCCACCACATACTCTCTCTAAAATAAATAAATAAATCTTTTAAAAAAATAAAATAAAAAAATAAAAACTTACTATGAAATCACAGTGATCAAGACAGTGTGACATTTGCAAAAGGACAGACACATAGATGAATGAGCAGAATACAGAGTCCATAAATAGTTCCATACAAACATGTCCAATATATTTTTTGATAAAGGCAAAAAGACAATTCACTGGAGGAAGCATAGTTTTTTCTACAAATGGTACTGGAACAATTTAATATACATATGCCAAAAACTGAATGCCAATGCATACTTTGCATAGAAATTAACTTAAAATGGTTCATAGATTTAAAGGTAAAACATACAATTACAAAACTTTTGGAAGAAAACATAAGAGAAAATCTTCATAACCTTGGATTGGCAGAGTTCTTAGATAATCTATCAATGGTCCAAATACATAAAAGAAGAATTGCTAACTTGGAATTCACAAAATTAAAATCTTTTGCTCTGTGAAAGATACTGTTAAGACAAGCTACAGATTGGGAGAAAATATCTGCAAATCATATATCTGACAAAGGAATTATAGCCACAATATATAAATAGCTTTCAAAATTCAACAGTAAGAAAACAAACCCTAAAAAAGATAGGCAAATGATTTGAACAGACACTTCACCAAAGAAGATATATGGAGAGTAAATAAGCACATTAAAGATGCTCAACATTGCTAGTCATTAGGGAAATCCAAATTAAAATCACAATGAGATACCTTTACATACCTTTTAAAATGTTTAATACAAAAACAAAAATTAATGATACCAAGTCCTGGTGAGGATGTAGAGCATCTGGAACTCTCATACATTACTGATGGGAAGGAAAATGGTATCGCTACTCTGGAAAACAACTTGTTATTTCTTTGTAAAGTTAAACATACACTTACCATATAATGAAGCAATCTTACTCCTATGTATTTACCTTAGAGAAATGAAAACTTACGCTCACACAAAAACCTGTATTCAAATAATTGTGGCAGTGTGATTCATAATTGCAAAGACCCAAAACAACCTAAATATCCTACTTTGGGTAAATAAATAAACAAACAGTTGTACATCCATTAAATGAAACACTACTCAGGAATAAAAAGGAACAAACTACTGATACTCTCAACAACATGGATGCATTATGCCAATCAAATATATAATGCTGAGTGAAAGAAGCAAGGTTCAAAAAGTATTGTATGAAATTCTGAAAGGAACAACACTGTAGGGATAGAAACAAGATTTAAGGGTGAGGGGAAGGTTTTGATTACAAAGTTGCAGCAGGGGGCGGATTTTTTGGAGTGAAGGAACTGTATCCTGACTGTGATGGTTGTTACAGCATGCTATAATTTGTCAAAACTCACAGACCTGTACCCCAAAAAGAGGGGGATTTTTACCTCAGGTAAATTTAAAAATAATTTTTAAAAATGATGGGAAAAGAAAAAAATGGAATTGATTCTGAAAATGCTTTTAAAGCTTCTTTATGTAAAAAGAATCCTAAATAAAATTCCTAAATAAAAACACAGAGAAATTAAAAAAAAAACAAAAACGGGTGAGCAATCTGAACAATGAGGTCCTCTAGGGGAACACTACTGCCAGTGACCACTAGAGGCAGCACAGAGACGACTAAAGCCCCTCAGGCAAATCCAGAATATAAACCGCAAAAATAATCACAATCTCCATCCAGGCTTTGGAAAATTTGGAACTGCACAATTTGCAATTCTGGCCTCCTTCCTTTGTTTCACTCACTCCTGTTAGGGGGAAGGTAGGGTGGGCGGGACGGCGTGACCGCAGAAGTTTCCAAGCGGGTGCTTGAACCCTGGCGTCTGGAGGGTCCGGCCTGGGCGCAGGAGCCCCTGAAAGCTAGCATGCAGCGTTACGGTCAGCGTGGGCTGCCGGAGGGGGCGCTTTTGGGGTGAGCGTGTGCCTCCGCTCAAGCTTCTAACCCTCTCATTGGTGCCTGCCGATTGTAACCCAAAATTGTGGGATGAGACCGACCATCTAAGCAGCACAAACGCGAACTTGCTTAGTGCCAGAATGCCGGAGGGAGCCGGGAGATGCTGAGGGAGAGAAGGAGGAGAGACTGGGGAAAGAGAAGATGAGGAGAAAGGCGCGTGTCTGAGCAGAGGCCAACTCATCCGCACCTCATTTTTTCCTTTTGCTTCAGTTTTTCTTCTTCTCTTCCTTCTTTTGCTCTCTTCTCCTTCCCCACGCACGACTGCCAGCCCCGCGTGTTCCCTCCTCTCCTGAGCTTTTCTGTCCCCTTCAGTCCTCTCTCTTCCTGTCTCACAGTCGGCTGGGTAACGGGCGTGCTTCCCGAATGTGGCAGAGAACAGACCAAAGGAGGGAAGGCTGATGGGTCCGTTTCCTGTGGCTGCCATAACAAATTACCACAACGTGGTGGCTTACAGCAGCACAGATTTATTCTCTCATATTTGGGGAGGCTGAAAGGCTGAAATCAAATTGTCGGCAGGGCCGCACTTCCTCTGAAGCCTCTAGGGGCGAACAATTCCCTGCCCCTTCCGGCTTCCGGCGGCTCCAGGGGTTCCTTGGGTTACGGCTGCATCCCGTCTCTGCCTCCCTCTTTGTGTGGCCCTCTCCTCCTTTTCCGCTGTGCTCCTTCTCTGCGTGTCTCAAGGATACTATTGGATTTAAGGCCCACCTGGATAATCTAGGATGATCTCCTCTTAGGATTCTTAACTTATGAATCTGCAAAGACCCATTCTCCAAATAAGGTGTTATTCACAGATCCCGCCAGTTAGGACATACCTTTTGCGGGGGTCACCCTTCAACCCATGATGGCTGAGAGCCCAGCTATCCCACCCTCTAGACAACGTTCAGTTCTTCCGTTCTTACTCATTCAGTAAGGCAAACACCTGCTGGTGATGAACGATTACTTAGCCTTACGCTAGAATAGAACAAGTGAGAAGTAAACGCAATTCATGGGTCCTATACTTAGGGAATTGACCGTCCGATGGGAGATGTGCAATAAATCATAAAAAAAAACTCCCACAAAACCAACATAACTCAAGACAGTTAAAGAATACAATAATTCAATAATGTCATGCAAAAATGTAATTAAAAGCAATCTGGTTAGCGATCCAGGACTAGCATATCTCATGATTAAAGAACAATTAAACCAATACCATGATAGAAAAAAATGGACAAAGGAACAGAGTTCACATAAATATATACAAATTAAATATTCCAAAAGACACAAGCCTATCCATAATAAGAGAAATGCAAACTGAAATTACTTTGATATATATGTCATTTCTTACCTATTATGTAGGTAAAACCCAAAAGTTAGATATGTTCTCTTGGCGAGGCTATGGAGAAAAGGTCAGTTCATACATTGCTGGTGAAGTGTAAATTGGTACCACCTTTACAGTGGCAATTGGATGACATCTATAAAACTTGTCCATAAAAAAATTGTGGAATGCATATTCTTTGACCCCGCATGCTTACTTCCAGGGTTTTATTTTACAGAAAAATTTATACAGGTATGAAATAATCTATGTTCAAATTATCCTATGTTGCATTGTCATAAAGAGCAAAATATTGGAAATAACCCAGAGATTTTGCTATTAGGAAGCTGGGGAATATGGCTGTCAGTGAAGGGACAGAGCTCAGTCCTGAGGAAGTCCTCCTGGGGGGGGGGTCCCACAAGTCAAGTCCCCCCTTCAAGGCTCCAGTCCATCATTCTTCCAAATAGCAAACATCTTCTAACCCGGTGAGTGTTTCTTTGCAGCCCTGCTCTCTTCCTGACCTCGGTTTCTACAGTAGTCTCCAGCATTTCACGGAAAGGGTTGCAAAACACTCTGAGGTCCATGGCAAAGAAGCAGATAGAAACACATGCCTACTTCTACACAGCAGCTGTTCTGGGAAGGCTGACATAAATATGCAGGGCCTGGATTCATCACAGCCCATAAAGCTATTCCCTTGGGATAAAACAAAACAAAACAAAACATCAAAAACCTGATAAACACTCAGCTTGTACCCTTCAGAGGAAATACAGGTGTCTATATATGCACACACACACACATACACACACATGCACACACAATACACATACATTCACATACACACTTATTCACTCTAAAGTTCAGCCCATTAAAAATCAATTTGTTAGGAAAAGCCCACATCAATGTATCTGTGTTTCTAGACGGAGTCCCTCTTTCCTGGAGTAGAAAAAACAAAGGATTTGAATTCAGAAGACTACTCTCTACTCTCTAGGACTTATTACCCATAAAACCTTGCATGATCACTTACTATCTTTGCGATCCCATTTCTTTTCAACAAACTGGGGACAAATGTGATACCTGCCAAATCAGGCAGCTTTTGCTGCCTAACAAACCAAGCCCAGATTTAGTAGCTTACAACACTGACAACTAATTTGTGCACAGTTCTGCACCACTTTGGACTGGGCTCAGCTGGGTGGTTCTGGTAACATCTAGCTCCCTCCTGCATTTGCAGTCAGTGACCAGGTTGCTGGTGGTTGTGATGGTCTCAGGTGGCCTCAGGAGACAGCTTATTTCTACTTCATGTTTTATGTCTCCTCCAACTGGCTATCCCAGACTTGTTTCAAGTAGGCAGCAGGTCCCAAGAGAGAGTCAAGCTCACGAGGCCCCTTGAGGCCTAGTTTTGGACTGAATCATGTTCCCCTAAATTCATATGTTGAAGCCCTAAATCCCTAATGCAGCTATATTTGGAGATAGGAACTATAATGAAGCAATAAAGGTTAAATGAGGTCATGAAGGAAGGGCCTTAATCTGATAGGCCTGCCATCCTTCTAAGAAGAAGCAAAGACACCAGAGATCTCCTTGTCTTCACAGGACCACAGAGGAGAGGCCATATGGGGACACAGTGTGAAGACAACTATTTGCAAGCCATGAAGTGAGATCTCACCAGAAACCAACCCTGATGGCACTTGATCTTGGACTTCAGTTCTCCAGAAGTGTGAGAATATAAATTTCTGTTGTTTGAGCCCCCAGTCCATGGTATTTTGTTATGACAGCCTGAGCAGACCAATACACTTGGAGTTGGTGGAATATCACTTCTACCATATTCTATTGGCGAAAGCAAGACACTAGAGATGAGCCCAAAGACAAAGGTTAGGAGATGGACTCCATATCCTGATGGGAGGCGCTGCAAAGTCACATATCAAAGGGGCATGGATATAGGAATAATAATCTAAACCATCTGCCACACACTGTTTTTGTATGGATCACATGAAATTATAGATACATAAGCGCTTCCTCAGTTTTGAAGCCCTATATAAATGCTAACTATCCTCAGCATCTTGCCCTGCTTGGCAGCAGTTGTGACTGTTTCTTAAGTATGAGGTGACGAGGTTATGTAGATGTGTCATTGGTACATTTTTCCTGGGGAGTTAGTAGAAATCATTGCCTAATGAAGGAGTCCTATAATTCTTTTTTTTATTATGTTATGTTAATCACCATACATTACATCATTAGTTTTTGATGTAGTGTTCCATGATTCATTGTTTGTGCATAACACCCAGTGCTCCACGCAGAACGTGCCCTCCTTGATACCCATCACCAGGCTAACCCATCCCCCCAGCCCCCTCCCCTCTAGAACCCTCAGTTTGTTTTTCAGAGTCCGTAGTCTCTCATGGTTCATCTCCCCCTCCAATTTCCCCCCCTTCATTCTTCCCCTCCTGCTATCTTCTTCTTCTTCTTTTTTTTTTTTAACATATAACATATAATGTATTATTTGCTTCAGAGGTACAGATCTGTGATTCAACAGTCTTGCACAATTCACAGTGCTCACCATAGCACATACTCTCCCCAATGTCTATCACCCAGCCACCCCCTCCCTCCCACCCCCCCACCACTCCAGCAACCCTCAGTTTGTTTCCTGAGATTAAGAATTCCTCATATCAGTGAGGTCATATGATACATGTCTTTCTCTGATTGACTTATATCGCTCAGCATAATACCCTCCAGTTCCATCCATGTTGTTGCAAATGGCAAGATTTCATTCTTTTTGATGGCTGCTTAATATTCCATTTTGTGTATATATATATATATATATATATATATATATATATATATATATACCACATCTTCTTTATCCATTCATCTGTTGATGGACATCTTGGCTCTTTCCACAGTGTGGCTATTGTGGACATTGCTGCTATAAACATCGGGGTGCACATACCCCTTCAGATCCCTACCTTTGTATCTTTGGGGTAAATACCCAGTAGTGCAAATGCTGGATCGTATGGTAGCTCTATTTTCAACTTTTTGAAGAAACTCCATACTGTTTTCCAGAGTGGTGAAGGAGTCCTATAATTCTTATAACTGGCTCCCAAGAAGTGAATCTGCATATCTTGAGAAGTCAAAGGGGTTGAGATCTCCCAGAAGACTACCCCCCGCCCCCATCAAGGGCTGCTTCAGACTCTGACTTCTCTGGAGCTCTGCACACTTGAGGAGTTAAGAGGCAGAACACCACACTCTGCTGGTGGCATCTCCCGTGTATTGGCTCAAGGATGAAGAGATGTTAATCCGGAAGCAAAGGGCTCATTTGTTCAGGATTGTGAGCATGTTTAACACTTCAGGTCACTCACAATTCCTGAGATGTAGTTAATTCATCAAAATATCCCGGATGGTTCCTGCATGATCTTCAACACCAATCTCCAAACTATCATTGTTTGTATTACACAGTATTACACTGAGACTATAAATAAGAACAGATTAAGACCCTATTTTCTCCTGCATCTACAATTTAGTTCATTGCCTGATACCTAATAGACACATTGAATAAATAAAAGAATGAATGAACTCAATAAATATTTGCGGAATTAATTCATTATTGAAAGGGCACGACCATGGCTTAAATTTATGAAGTATGTGAAGCACTAAAAACATCTGTGTCTTATTCATTTTTTGTCCCAAGGCCTATATAGGGGATTGCATGTAGTATGTACTCAATAAATCGTTGTTGATTTGTGCTGAAGTTATAGATCCCTTCAACTAAATATTACATTGCAAAAATAAGACAGTTAAGTGCCCCCACAATTAGAAGGTGCAATGGGTAAAATTCTACCTTTCCTTCCTGAAAAGCCATAGCTCTGTGCCCCTGTAGACTGGAAAAAGAACTATCTTCCTCCCTCCAAATACTCCTGGGGCTGGTAGTCTCAGCTATGCCAGGATCAGGGGTGACCACACCCATTTTCTTATCAGGATTAACTGGGGGATGTCAGGCACTTCCTTTCAGATTTCTTAATCCTGTTGAGGCCCTCATTAGGCTGCATGTCCTGCTCCACGGCTGTTTCTGTCTCCTTCCCCACCATACCCCTCCACTTCCATCTCTCCATCTAATTCCTGAGAATTGGCCTCAGTGTAAAAGAAACTTAGAATACGTTCAAGGGTGAAGATATGAACAGCTGCCTTTAATTAAAACACACCCTTCTGCAAACTCAGACTGAGACAGATTTCCTGCCAGGGATGGTTGGCTGAGGCTCAGAGGTGTTGAAATCCTCCAGGGAACTGCCAGTGAGCTACCCAAGGCTTGTCCTAAATTCCCAGCATCGTCATCTCTGCAGAAGTTGTCCCAGGTGATGTCCCTCCCGCCCCACCCCCGCATTTACACAGCCGGGGACTGCTTGAGTAAACCCTGTGGATCATGGGGATGAAGCTGCTTCCTTGTCTTTCTCCTAGATCAGAAGCCCAGGAGGAATGGTCACCCCCAGGCTTTAGAGATTTTGTTGTTCACAAAGTGGTGTCCCAGAGACACCCTAAGCCATGCCTAGGCATTCCTGAAATTCACCATTGCGTCTAACTACCAAGCGAATTGCTTCTTCATTTTCCTGATTTTACCTCCCTCTTTGGGGGATCTGGCAACATTGTAAATGCATTCATTAAATAATCCCAGGTTTAGGGTACCTCCTTGAATATAAAGATGGTGACACAGAACCCCCATCTTAGGGCGCCTGGGTGGCTCAGTTGGTTAAGCGACTGCCTTCGGCTCAGGTCATGATCCTGGAGTCCCTGGATCGAGTTCCACATCGGGCTCCCTGCTCAGCGGGGGGTTTGCTTCTCCCTCTGACCCTCTTCCCTCTCGTGCTCTCTGTCTCTCATAATCTTTCTCTCAAATAAATAAATCTTAAAAAAAAAAGAACCCCCATCTCAGGGCCTGGACTGTGGTTCTCTCTTTTTTCCCATCTCCTAGACCCTCTCCCATGTTCACCTGTCCTTGAATTTTTGGAACAAGGACATAAGCACAATTTTCTAGAATGCAGACTCCTCAGGATTGCCCTAGGGAATGGAGCCTCCACATTCCAGTTTCTTAAGAAGACCACTGCAGTAATGCCTCCAGGCCATCTCAAGCCATCATTCAGCAGGAAGAATAAAACAGCTGATAGTACTGAGGCCTTCCTCTGGCCTGTGCAGCTAATCTGTCAGAGAGATGCTTCATGTGGACTTAGTTCGTGCGAAAACACCACGAGGTGGAATTGTCACTTCTATATCCTCACAAGGAAAGCAGCTGGGGAAGGAAGATAACCCCATTGGAGTTCCAGTCCATGTGGTGGCTCAAGTCGCATCAGTGGCCTCCAGGGCCCTGGAAGTGTGCAAAGAAAGAGCTGATTTAAGGGGGTTCATCAAGCTCATGGGTCCTTGAACAAACTGATCCCCAGAGGGTTTCCAGGCAGCCGGGAGAACGGGAGCCAGGAACTGATGATAGCAGAGAGAACGTTGCTCAGTGAACTGGACCGGGCCTGCTTCAGAGGGATGGGGGGACAGAGGGGTGGGTGAAGGGGGGGCGGGGGCTTGACCTTGGAGGGCAGGTGTTTTAAGGCACTCTTAGTGGTTTCAGATTTTTATCCTGAGGGTACTGTCTCATCAGAGGAAGGAGATGCTCGGTGTAGCTTTCCATTTGGAAACATTTGAAATCTTTTTAAAGATTTTTAAAAAGCCTTCCACCTTTTTTAAAAAGTTCCATCCCGTGGTGGGTTGGGGAACAGTGTGGGGCAGGAGTGGAGACAGATGGCGGATGAGTAGGCTGCTGGGCTGGGCCAGGCACGAGAAACAGGGGGCTGTCTCACTTTGTGGCAGGAGAGATGGAGAGAGATGTTCAGATTTGAAAAAGTTTCTTAGAAATACAGAAGAGGGGCGCCTGGGTGGCTCAGTCATTAAGCGTCTGCCTTGTGGCTCAGGTCATGATCCCAGGGTCGTGGGATCGAGCCCCGCGTCGGGCTCCCTGCTCGGCGGGAAGCCTGTTTCTGCCTCTCCCACACCCCCTGCTTGTGTTCCCTCTCTCGCTGTGTCTCTCTGTCAAATAAATAAATAAAATCTTTAAAAAAAAAAAAAGAAATACAGAACAAACTGATGAATTGGGTGAACGGAGGGAGCCAGGAATGACTTCCATTTTTCTGGCTTGAGCGACTGGGAGGAGGAGATTGTGGATGGGCTGAGGGACAGGTGCTCACAGGAGATTTGCCAGCAGGAGGGATGTGTCAACAGGGCTCAGTGCTGCACAGAGGCTTCTTAGGGCTCCCTCTCCAGAGGGACAAAGTAATGATCCTACCTCAGTCATTTTAGGCTGATGCTCACCTCTCCTTCCCCATCATCCCTCACCCAGCTGGGGGAAAAATTAAAAATAAAGCTTCATCTCACACCTACAAACTCATACATATAATATATGCTTTAAAAAATAACTGGAAGAAAATACACTCAGAGGTGCTTACTCCGGGTATGGGGTTCTGAGTTTTTATTTAGTATTTTCCAAAAGATTGGTGATGAATTTGTATTAAAAGCATGCTAAGAAAAAAAATCAGCAAAACAAAAATAATCACTTTGAAGACTGCAACAACAAGATTTTGGTTCCATCCTGAGAACTGCTTTTCCTTCTAGATCAGCAAAGCCCATTCATTACATCTGTGACTTCTCTTCATAACATGTAAAAAGTTCTAAAGATGATGCTGTGAGCTCTATGGTCAAATAATCTTTGACAAAGCAGGAAAAAATATGCAATGGAAAAAAGACAGTCTCTTCAATTAATGGTGCTGGGAAAATTGGACAGCCACATGCAGAAGAATGAAACTCGACCATTCTCTAACACCATACACAAAGATAAACTCAAAACGGATGAAAGGCCTCATTGTGAGACAGGAATCCATCAAAATCCTAGAGAAGAATGTAGGCAGTAACCTCTATGACATCGGCCACAGCAACTTCTTTCAAGATATATCTCCAAAAGCTAGTGAAACTAAAGCAAAAATGAACTTTTGGGACTTCATCAAGATAAAAAGCTTCTGCATAGCAAAGGAAACAGTCAACAAAACAAAGATGCAACCCACAGAATGGGAGAAGATATTTGCAAATGACACTACAGATAAAGGGCTGGTATCCAAGATCTATAAAGAACTTCTCAAACTCAACACCCAAAAAACAAATAATCAAGTCAAAAAATGGGCAGAAGACATGAACAGACACTTCTCCAAAGAAGACATACAAATGGCTAATAGACACATGGAAAAATGTTCATCATCAATAGCCATCAGGGAAATTCAAATCAAAACCACATCGAGATACTACCTTTCACCAGGTAGAATGGCAAAAATGGACAAGGCAAGAAACAACAAATGTTGGAAAGGTTGTGGAGAAAGGGGAACCCTCTTACACTGTTGGTGGGAATGCAAGTTGGTACAGCCACTCTGGAAAACAGTGTGGAGGTTCCTCAAAAAATTAAAAATAGAGCTACCCTATGACCCAGCAATTGCACTCCTGGGTATTTACCCCAAAGACACAGATGTAGTGAAATGAAGGGCCATATGCACCCCAATGTTCAGAGCAGCAGTGTACACAATAGCCAAACTGTGGAAAGAGCCAAGATGCCCATCAACAGACGAATGGATAAAGAAGATGTGTCCATATATACAGTGGACTATTACTCAGCCATCAGAAAGGATGAATACCCAACTTTTACGTCAACATGGATGGGACTGGAGGAGATTATGCTAAGTGAAATAAGTCAAGCAGAGAAAGTCAATTATCATATGGTTTCACTTATTTGTGGAACATAAGGAAGAGCATGGAGGACGTTAGGAGAAGGAAGGGAAAAATGAAGGGGGGGAAATCAGAGGGAGAGATGAACCATGACAGACTATGGACTCTGAGAAACAAACTGAAGGTTTTAGAGGGGAGGGGGGAGGGGGGATGGGTGAGCCCAGTGATGGGTATTAGGGAGGGCAGTACGGCATGGAGCACTGGCTGTTATACGAAAACAATGGATCGTGGACCACTACATCAAAAGCTAATGATGTATTGTATGGTGACTAACATAACATAATAATAAAATGTAAAAAAATAAAAAAATAAAGATGTTGCTGTTTCAGATGATCAGCTGTCAGAGTGAGCTGGTGTGAGCGACCCTGGGTTTATAAAATAATAGGAAAGGCTTTGAATTTCTGAACTGCTTCCAGGTCTTCTTCGAAGTTACAGGGCTTGGGACAAGCCACATTTTACCTTCTCACTTCCTCCCTCTGCACCAATATTGCATAAATAGAACTGAATTTTGGTTATAATAATAATGGCTAATATTTATTAAGAGTTTACCACGTGTGGAGTACAGTTCTGTAGACTTTCCATGAAACCTTCATAACAAGCCAGTGACTGGAAACAATTATTTTTAAAGATGAAAAAAATTAAAGCTTAGATGAAATGTCAGACAGAGAAAGACAAATACTGGATGATCTCACTTATATGTCGAACTTAAAAAAAATCAAATTCATAGAAATAAGGAACAGATTGGTGGTTGCCAGAGGCAAGGGGGAGAATGGGTAAAGGTGATCTTGATATTAATAGGCTCTGAGGATATAATGTACAGCAAGGTGACTATCTTTGACAACACTGTCTTGTGTATTTGAAAGTTGCTAAGAGAGTAGATCTCACAAGTTCTCATCACAAGAAAAAAATTGGTAACAATGTGAGGTGATGAATGTTATCTAAACTTACTGTGGTCATCATTTCAGCACATAAAAATATATCAAATCATGTTGTACACCTTAAACTAATGCACTGTTATGTGTCAATTATGTCTAATAAAATTGGGGGAAAACAAAAACAAAAAACAAAAAAACCCCACAAATAAAGAAAAAAAACCAAAAAATTGAAGCATAGCTAGGTTATGTAATTCATATAGTTTCCCAGATAGATTCCCAGAATCTAAATCTAACCCATCTGACTTCAGAGACTACTGTCCTAACTACTATACCGTTTTACTTCTCCTGCAAGAAATTGGATTCAAATCCTCACTGGCTTGCGGCGCCTGGGTGGCTCAGTCGGTAAGCGTCTGCCTTCGGCTCAGGTCATGATCCCAGGGTCCTGGGATCGAGCCCCGCATCGGGCTCCCTACTCGGAGGAAAGCCCGCTTCTCCCTCTGCCCACTTCCCCTGCTTGTGTTCCCTCTCCGGCTGTCTTTCTCTCTGTCAAATAAAAATCTTTAATAAAAAAATTTAAAAAAATAAGAGCCAGCAGGAATCAGAGTTCTTCCCTGAAAATAGTTTACCATGTGGTGGTGGAGAAAGGGTCGGTACTGTCTGTGGATAGGATTCTGTGCGGTCCACTAAGGAATGCAGACGAGAGGGACCTAACTCCATCTGGGGGCTCTTACTGGAGCAACCAATGTCATAGTTAAAACTGAAAGAAGAGTAGGTGCTGTATTATGATTTGTACTGTATACAAAGGAGGAGAGTTCCAGGAGCTAGAAGAGCTGATATGGGTGGATCTGATCAGAGCCCCTCCCCCCAAATATGTCAATGGTGAGGGGCACCATGTTGATTGCAATGCTTCCCTGGAATTTGTTGCAGGTATTGGAGATCTGATTTGTTTTTTAAATATAAAGGTAGACACCACTTCCTTTATACACGCATTACAATAATAGAATCTTTGAACTCCTAGTGCTTGAACTTCTTATCTTAAGTGAGAAAATGAAAGCCCAGAGCAGGTAAGTGATTTGCCTGAGATCACACAACTACTGGTTAGAAAGTCAGGTCTAGACCCTGTCTGTCCTCTCCTGAATCCTATCACCTTTGGAGCCTCGTTCCATCTATTCATGGACTTACAAGCTGCTATGCACAAGAGTATCTGCTATGGGAGAGTGTCAGGGCCGAAGTCCTCCCAGAAGAAGGAGTATCTTTCTCTCACTTTGCAAAAGCACTTTATCGCAAGCAGCTGCCCTCTTGAAACTAATGTTGCCAACCTACAGAAACCTAAATTTCTTCCCACATTGTATTAATGCAGTGACGTTTCCTGTATTTTTATCCATGGGGTTCAAATAATTTAGTGATTGTTGCTTTAGTGCTTCCTGGCACACAGGACCAGTTCTAGAAGGTCTATTTCCAGCAAGTTCTGCCCCTGTGGCACCATAGCGACTTCTCTGCCAATCAGTGGTTCATGGCGATACCCTTTCCAATTGGGTCACGGGATGGTTGGAGGCAAGAGCAATCTATCTCAGCTCCCAGGTGGTGGCTGTCCTTTATCTTTATTCCTGTATTTTTGGGGGTTCTCTTTACTCCTTACTGGCCAATCTCTCATTACTTCTTATTAGCCATCCCTGTTATGGGTAATAATTATATTAAATGCTCCCTGTTCAAATTCCTCCATTTTCTCTCTCCTGATCAGACTCTGACCAATTCACAACCCTCAGATATTCCTCTACCAGCCAGACATAGCCTGCCTCCTTAGAGGAGAAAAAATTACGGCCCTACCAAGAGCTACATGCTGGTTGCACATGCTCCCTACCTGGAAGTCCATGTCCTAGTAGATAATCCAGGAGTTCATGCAGGGGAATGAAGAATAAGCATTGCCTCTTGAATTTCCCTGAGCTCCCTGACTAAAGCGATAGAGAGACACATGATCACATACACATAATATGGTCAGTGGTGGTGGGTAACACAGGCTCACAGATGTTCCAGGAGCTGTGTTTTGGGGGAAGGAGGTCCCTGACAGTTACCCTGAGGGAGACTCTTGAATCTTGAAGGTAGATTGAGGCTTTGCCAGGCAGGTGGTGGGCAAAGAATGTGCTAAACTGAGGTGACAGGACAAACTGTTAAATATTTGATTCTAACATGAGCAATGAGCCTTGATGTTCCTGTAGAGCAGAATCACCTCAACTATTGGGCCAGATGATGACATGAGGCAGTAGCCTTTATCACAGTTTATTATTCTCCCTGGCTCCCACCTGACCATCAGCACTGAACAGGTGGTGCCTTTGTGTTTTGTAGTAAACAATGAGCATTATAGGAACTAGTTTTACAACCAGCTGCTCAAAATAGCAGAATACTCAGGGAGTTTTAAAGCTGGAATGTGGCCTCCATCCCATCATTTTACAGAATAATAAACTGACATCAGGTTGCCAAAGACTCAAGAACGAGTCAGAGAGACAACTGTGATTGAGTGTCTTGGAAAACTGTGTGGGAACTTTTTGCTGCCATTTTTGTAGGGTATGAATCAGCAGTTATACTTGTGGACTGGAACTAGAAAGAAATTAATAATCCAGGTCATTTTAACTCAAGGAAAATCCCTTCAAAAAGGGCATGAGGAGGTCCAAGATGGGCCCCATATTCCCTACTTAACGGACAGGTCAATCGGTAGCTCCTCTAATGGGCAGGGACCTTCAGCTTCAACATGATTCTCTCTAGTTTTAGGGCCAGAAATTTCTGTCTCACGGGTAACAATCTTGTTACACATCTCAGATAAAACCACTTCGTCATGGATCTTTTTAATTGCACGAGGTTTTCCAACAACTCTGACATGGTAATGACTGGTCCAAGATTTTGTCATCTGTAGCACAATTCAGTTTGGAAGCAGGGCTGAATTCCTCGACTTGAATACGTGGAAGGATCACTTATGTCCTCTGTCTTATTTATTGTGGTCTATAGCTGTTCCCATTTCTATACAAATGGTCAGCTGTCCTCTGCTAGGGAAGGCCTACGTTGTTTCCCTGTATCCTATCTCCTTAGTAATAATCTTCTCTCATCATGAACGCTCTCCTTCCCATATTCCAAATCTGCAGGGCCATCTTTTGACAAAGTGGCTGTGTCTACATGCCGAGCCTGCAGGAGGCCGGAGAAGGCCCTATGCCTCCTGGCACCCCCTCTTCTATGACCCTGAGCCTAACTGGAATGCACGTGCAATGGCTGGGAGGCAAAGAGAGTATGGGGTGGCGTACTACAGAGAAGAGCTGAGAAGAATGATGCCTAATGGACAGCCAGCTTATCAATGACAAAGTTTGCCCAGGGCTGCACACTTGTTTCTAGTCTCAGGTACTTGTATGGTGATACTCAAATGGTATAAAATATCTCTTGTCCCACTTTCTACTTGCCATGGAGATAAACTTGAGCTTATTCCAAGAAAGAATCTCCTACATTTCTGTATGATTATAATAAAATGCTCCATGAATCAAATAGACTTTTAAAGATCAGTTTCCTCTGCTGTATCTATCAGGCCAACTTTTTGTGTGTTAGTTTCTGATGTCTGGCTGACCTGACTCGGCTAGGGAAAAATAATACTCTTTCTCTCTTTTCCTCATAAAAAGTGTCCTGTGGTCACTGGATATTATTATCCCACTCTTTTACTTATTCCTTTCTGATTCACTTTTTATTTGAAATTCTTCCTGCTCATTTTTATTATTTATTTGAAGGCACCAAAATTTTCCTCTGAGCATCTTGGAAGAACTATTTTTTTAATAGATTTTATTTATTTGTCAGGGAGAGAGAGAGCACACAAGCAGGGGAAGAGACAGGCAGATGGAGAAGCAGGCTCCCCTCTGAGCAGGGAGCCCAACCGGAACTCGATCCCAGGACCCTGGGATCATGACCCAAGGGGGAGGCAGACACTTAATCAACTGAGCCACCCAGGCATCCCTCAGGAGAACTATTTCTGACAAAGCTTTAGCCAGTGCTACTGTTCATTAGGTTTATAGTTTCTTTCTAAGGATGTGGCAAAATCAGGCTTGCTGAGTTCACGTTATATTTCAAAGCACAAAAAGTACTTCTCAGTGTTATACTGAAGCAGAATGTCCTAACTGCATACACAAAATAGAGTCTCTGCTCTTGAAATGCAAATCACAATGGGACGAACAATGTGAACAATGGAAGCATGAACAAAAAGGGACGTTCAAGTGACTGTGATACGAGTCACTGCTCAGCAAGGAGAGACACAGAAGCGAAAACTACCCTGTGTATATAATTATCATGGTTATAAAAGCATTTAGCCAACACACACCTAGATTTTTGTCCCATTTCTCCCCATATCATTTGGAAGCATGGTATTAAAATTTCTTTAATGGTTTCCAAACTTGCGGGTGAAATTTCATTTGTAAGGCGTTTTAAGCAAAAAGTCTCTAATCTAACTCCAAATTTAATTCAACACTTTCCCTTGATTTACTATAAATTATCTTGAAGTTTAAAAAACTTAAATCTGTATACATAGTATGAGAATGTAATTAATCATCTGTAAAGCATATAAATCCCGGCAAGACACTGTCAAATTATCTCATCTTACCCATGATCTTTTCATCCCACCAATTTTGCTTGGTTTCTGATTTCACTGAGTTGGGATTAAATCAGGGCATTCCTCCCACTGCACAATTAGGACTGCTTTAAAACGGTGTAATTACAAACCTCAACTGCAGATTGTGTATTGCACTCTCTGTCATAATTGCCATTAGCATGGTTTTCAATTCTTCCAGAACAGTGAGGTAAAGATGTCATGTGAATAAGCTCCACTGCTATATGTCTGCTATGGATTATCTGCGGCAATTATAGACTTGGATGCGATCCCAAACAAGATATAGAACCCGGGAAAATGCCAATGCTTTGTGAATTGAGAGGAATTTTTAAGAAAAAAAAAATGTTTTTTAAAACAATAAAACTATGAATGAAAGAGTGTAAAATTTTAAAATTATGCAATTGCAGGCTTGATTTTGTAAATGGGTACAGTCCTAATCTATTGGTCCTCCTGGGAGGCGGAAAGTATTGTGGGTAGTTATCCACCCTAATTTTGATTACTTTCTACACAGTGGAATCAAAATGCCTTACGAAGGTGTTCCAAAGCCTTATTTGGCAGCTTCTGCTTGCTTTACTCCTGGTGATCTGCCAGGCCTCAGTCCCCTCCTTACCATGAACTTCTCCAGCATGTTCTCCACTCCCTCTTCTTCATCAGACTCTAGAGATGGGAGACCCACTTAAAACCAAATATAAAGTCTTCCTCATCCTGGAAGCTCACACTGATGAGACTCTGGTCACGTATTTCCAGTTCTAAATACACAACAAAAATAACTCTTTTCATGATTTAAAAAAAAAAAAAGCTCATATATTTTCCCTTTTAACGTAAGGTATTCATAGTTCATAATCCTCATATGAACAATTTCCTTTGGATTAAGCCTTTGGTATGTGGAAATCATGTATCAAATGGTAAACTCTTTTATTGTGCTGGTACCCAAACTTAATTCACTAATTTAAGTCCATTTTAGCTATTTTCATCGAGTTTCTTTGTTCAGTCTCTTCAGCCAATGAACATGTTTTGCTATTTTATAAATAACTAATTTGAGAGAAACAAAAACCTGCCCCTTTCTGTGTAACACATTCAGAAGCTCCAATCAAGTTCTTGCTTATAATTATCTAAACCATATGTATATATGGTTTAATTACATATATATATATATATATTTACACACACATACACACATACATACTTTGACCACTACAATTTCCTTGCTATGTATTTCTAGATGGTTATAAATGAACTGAATTGTGGTGGGAATGATCCCAGTGGCCCTTAACAACTACAATAACTCTCTTGCAATCTGCTGAAAGCAAGTGGTATTCATTTACTCCTTTTCTTGAAGTTCATAACAAAAGCAAACAGGTAGATTTTTGTTCATAATCTTCAGATTAGTACACCTAAAGGCTTTGAAACCAGATACATGCATAAGTCAGACTAAAGAAATAAGCTTTTGAAGCAAAGGGGTGGGAAATGAAGTGAGCTTTGCACAAAGAATTTAGTCCATCTGAGTAAGTGTTTTCAGACAATGGTTAGTAAGGTTAAGGATGGATAGTAAAAAGAATTATTACTGGCATTGTGAGCTACTCTACTGTATGAAGTAACAAAGAGAATTTAGGAGTAACTATTTAGTACTTCTCCCTCCCTTCCTCAAATTTAGTTAGTAAATAGAGATATTGGGTCAACTGGTTCCAGCCTGGGTGTTACTAGTTTTCAGAAATGTTCTCCTCCCTGTAGCTTTCCAAGAGTAGATATTGGGTTGTGTGGCAAATGATTAACTCTGTCACTTTGGCTTTTGTATGCCTGCTTTTAAGTATGATGGACTTCAGTCTTGCAATGGAAAAAACACAAAAGTCACGTTAAGTTTTACAGTGCAACAATTTTAATAGTCCACACTAAAATAGGCAGTACAGTTTTGTAGTTCAATATTAAAAGCAATCTTGCCTTACTTAAAAATGCTTCTACCTAAGGTTTCCTGCCCTCTCTTGTCCCTTCACTTAAGGTCTGAGTCTACCAAGTACGTCTAAAGTGCATTTCTCTGGCGTTAATTTGCTTTCCAATAGCAAGTCCTGAATCAAAGCACGGCCTCCTCATTTGAGGGGCTGTGCAGTCCCAGCTGGGTTACCAACTCAGAGAAGTACCCTTCTCACTCCCCAGGCGGAACAAGGGGTGGAGGCCACGGGAGAACTTTTGGGGAAAAAATAATTATGCCAACTTCCTCTGTGGCAGGTATATTCTCTTACCACAGATAAATACTCAATGCCTCCTTGAGTCATGAAATATTGAAAACTCAGTGGACACTTCGATTTCCAGGAAAATAAAATCGTGGAGGCCTTGTGTAAATATTCTGAAGTTGGTGGGATGAGACACTGGGTATTGGGGCGGGCCAGAAATCTCGGGTTTGGAACTGGGGGTAGAGAGGAGTGGTGGGAAGACACAGTCCTGGAGCCCTCTGGCTATTGCGTGTCGCCGTGCGGGTCACCAGGGAAGTCCGCCTCCTCCGGGGACCTGACTCCTTCGGGGAGCAGAGTGGCGCGAACTTTCCTCTTCTCTTTAAAGCGGCCGGAGCGCGAGATCTTCAAATTGCGGCGGTTGCCGCCCGATTTCTCTCCGCACAACTTGTCGGGCTTGTGGGGCTCGCCGGTCCCCCCGAGGAGATTGGGGTGCTGATTCTCCCGGGAGCTGCTAGTCCAGTCCGGGCTGGGCGGCGCGGGCGGCGCGGGCTCCCCGGGGGCGGCTTGCGCGGGAGGCTGTGCCCCTACCGCGGCTTCCTTGCTTTTCTTCCTGCTGTTGGTTAGCGATTTCCACCAGGGCCCGGAGCTGCCGGTGCCGCCGCTGTGGGCCATGGCCGGCCGGCCGAGGGGCCCGGGGCGCGGCGGGTGCGGAAGGGCTCGCTCTCCCGGTGGGGCAGGCGGTCTGCGGGGTGGGAGCCTAGGTAGCCGCCTGTGCGGGTGGAAGCAAACAGAACTTCGTTACGGGGTTTGTCTAAGTCACATACCCCCAACCGCACTTCCTCCCCTCGCCCCGCCCGGCACGCGGTCCCCCAGCCGTGCGCGGGGAGCTGTGCGGCCCTCCGAGTGCCCGGCTGCGCCCCAGAGAGCGAAGGCGGACGAGTGGCCCCCAGGGCGCCACCGTCTGGTCTCCAGACAGCTTGGCACTCCCCCGCCTCAAACCGTTCCTGGCCTCCCCGGCCGGTGCGGTGACCCGCGCGCCCCGGGTCCCCAGGGGAGTTTCCCGGGCATCTGAATGAACCGGGCTCGAGAGGGAAGCTGGCCTGTCCCCTCACCTCTACCGACTGTAGAGGGACGCCCAAAGGTGACCCACTTGGCCCAGAGGGGCCTCCTCTTCGATGAGCACCTGGGAGGAGGGCGCCCGGGAGCGAGCACGTCCCTCCTATAGGTGAGCACTGAATATGAGACCCCTGTCAACAGTTCCGAAATTTCCCTCAAAGGCTTTTTTCCATGGACTTCTCTCACATGACCCTTTTCCATGTGATTTTTCAGGGGGAATTTACACGCCAACAAGAGAGAGGGTCAAGCTGACGGTGTTTGGTTTGTTTCTTTTAAATTCTGCTTTCGACAGAACTTCTGCCTTGTCGCTTTCAGAGAAACATGTCTAGACTTAACTTCCCTTGAAAACCGCCATCCCACGCTTCCTTTTATTCCCCAGAGACCAATCTTACGCCTCTTTGAAGCCACCCCCAGCGGATGGTTGAGATGAGGCCAAGCGGCAAATGTCCTCTTCTCTCAGTTCTGTATTAAAATATGCACCGCGCCTGTTTGTACCAGGCAACTCAACTCTTGAGATTTTTAGTTACAAATGAAAGATTTGTTTGTTTGTTTCGCAGTTCCTTTCTCCAGAGAGGAAACATGCTGTGCGCAACCAGGAACTCCAAACCGTTGGGCTTCTCCCCAACTTTTAAAACAGGGCTCTGCGGAGCGAAAAGGCTGTTTCTTGACCCTGAAGGTGCTAATATCGGAAGCGAGAGTCCTGTGAGCACTTTCTGTGCTGGCTCTATGGGCGCTAACTCTTACGAATGCGCAGGATTCGCTTGTGCGGAGGAGCAGTTGCAGGTTTCCTCTGGGCTCCTTCCCATCCCACGCGCCTGGCGCTCCCGGGATTTGCCGGCGCGCGGGGGAGCGAAACTTCAGAGGTGTTTGTTGTTGGAGGCTTTGCTCCCGGAACCGCTGGGAAAGTTGGAGCGCCTACGCGAGGCGGCGCGGCGGCCTCCGCAGCAGGGACCTGGGCCCCGGCTCCTCCCCAGACGCCCCGAGGCCACACTCGGGCTGCGACTTGAAAACAATAGAAGATAAAACCGCCAAAAGTTCTTCCCGTAAAAAGGCACCCACTCCCCCCAGGCACAGTTTGCAGTTGGGTTTGCAAACATCCTGCTCCCTCTATTGTACAGATCGGAGAAGCACCCCCAAATTATTCATTGGTGGTGGGGGTGTCCTGATGGCTGCCTCTGTCTTCCACCCTACATTCTCTTTTTCACAACCGTGTGCGCGGAAACGCTTTGCAGTAATTGCACAAGGAAAAGACTGCAAATTACGCAAATGTACGCGGGCGCCTGCGGCTCGCAACTTCTCCGCGGGAGCTGGGGGGAGTCTACCCCAGGTTGACACCCCGGAATGGGCTGTGTCTTGGCGGACGCAGAATAACCCTCATCGCTCACCTGTTCGGGTTTCCCAGGATTCCACGACTCCGCGTTGCCCTCGCCTCCAAGAGAACGGAGGGGGTGCACTTGGGACAACCTGGAAGCCAGGCGCAGCGTCCTCCCGCGCAGTCTTGGGGAGGTCGGGCTTCTTTCTGGAAGGTGTGTCAGCCGAAATCTCTGCAGTCCAGCTAAGCCGATTACTATTGTTGGTCTCCCCCGGCGCCTCTAACTTCTGCCCGCCGCAGCGTGGCGGCAGTTCTGGGCTCGCGGTGAGTTCGGCTCCGGCCGAAGGGCGCCCGGCGAACAGGTGCCAGGCTCACTGCCCCAGGTAAATGCCCAGGCAGGCTCTCCAGGTTAGTAAGCCTTTCATTCTCGCGCGCGTCCCTCTTCCCTGCTAGCGCCTGTTCCCGGCAGCCGCGGGGAGATGGGACCTCGGCTGCTCACTCTGGTGCATTGAATTTGCCTACACGTCGGTCCTCTGCTCTGGAAAAGACATCTCTCTGCCCACCTGCTGGTTATTCGCCAAGTGATTCGAGAAACCAGAACCCCGGGTCAGATGGGGGGGGGGGGAAACAACAAAAAAAACCAACAACAAACAACCGAGGAGGTGGCCACAGCTGCCACAGGTGCAGGTAGGAACTTCGCGTTCCCGCCCTCCTGGGGACGAGATTGGATCAGGTCGCGTACGTGGCGCCAGCCTGGGGTGTCTGATTGGAGAAACGCCGTGCTGCGCCGCTCGCCGGTCCGACTCCTTCTCCAAGAAGGAACGGTAGACCAGGTGACCGAGGCTGTATGTAGGTGGGCACCGCTGTGTAAATGTCGCCCCAGCTCTCTCTCTGCCCCTGCCCCGTTTTCTTTTCTCCTTTCCTCTCCGAGTCCCTAGCCATGGCCACTCGGCTCTCAGGATTCCAGTTTTGTAATTCCCAGGACCTGTTTCATACCCAGGCAAAATGTTGCAGAGTTGCAGGCACTCTAAGTTGAAAGGCGTAATATTAACGGTTCGCTGTGTGCCAGCCAGGCGCTTTTTCCAGGGCTTTCTGGGGATTAACTCGTTTACTCCTCACAGGAGCCCTAGGACGTAGGTGCTGTTGTTTTCCTCACTTGATAGGCGAGGAGACCCTAGCGCTGAAAGCTAAATGGTTGCTCAAAGTTGCACGCCTGGTTAACAGAGTCGGATTTGAACCCAGGAGGTCTGATCCAGCTCCCACGGTGTTCACTAGCACGTTAGACCAATCCCTGTCAGTCTTGGGCTTTTAAAATAACTAAGTGAGGATGTGAATTTCCTTCCCTCAGCTCTGGAAGTCCAGCGGACAGGCACTCCGCCTGGGGAGTACAAATCCAGATCTGAGCCGCTAGAGGAAGTGAACCAGTGGATTTCCGCAAGGGTTCAGGGGGCTTTTTGCTCCTGGGAACATATGTGTACTTTTTATTGGTTGGGCAGAAAGGCATTGGCATAAGGTCATTTTCACTAATGAAAGCAGAGGTACAAACTGCTTCATCTTCCGGGATGCTCTTCCTTTTCAAAGCACTATTTTGATGTTCCTTCAGGTCATGAATAACTCCCCTTAAGGAGTGGGTATAGAGCAACTGACATCTGAGCATCTTTGTTCTGAGGACTTTCTGAAGCATAAAAATAGTGAAAGACATGACGACTACCTCAAATAACTTACAATGTAGAATTAGTGGAAAGAAATTTTTATGGAGTATTTCAATGCCTGAACTATGATAAAACATGAATACTTTCTATCTTTAATTTCTGAATTAGGCATTCGTGGATTTTTAAGTGATAGGCACAACAGTGTGTATTTGAAAGTGAGACAACTTCACGTATGTATTGCAATTAGTTTTAGAGAGTAAACTTTCAGTCAGAGCACCAGGACTGGAACAGAGGCAGGCCACCCCCTGGGAGGGGAGGACAGGACAAGTCATTCTAGTGATGTCCCATTACAGATGAAGATACTGGATCAAGGAGGAAGGCTTAAAAAGGAGATACTTGCACAGCCTCCCTTGTAACTAGGAGTACCCGTGTGATCCAGTTCTGACTTTGGGGGCCATAAGGAAGACTGCTGGAAGTGTTTCTTCCCTGGATAAAGGACAGAGCCTTCTGAGAGAAGACCATCTTTTGCTATGCCCTTGATTCTTACATTCAAGCCTAGCATGAGGATGTAATGTCTGGTGTTGCAGCAGCCATTTTGCAACACTGAGGCCACAGGCATGGGAATAAAAACCAACATGCTAAGGACGATGGCATGGGAGTGTGAGAAGTGTCTGGGTCTTGATGATATCGATAAGCCCCTGAAAGAACCCTGGAACCATCTACCTCCAGACTACTGGTTGAATGAGGTAATATGATTCCTATGATTTAAGCACAGATTTAAATACAGTTTCCTGTTACTAGGAACAAAAAGTGTTCCTCCTTGATACAGTCTATTAGAGTTAGAGAAAAAAATGATATTGTTCAAAGGGGAAAAAAGATAGTATTGTCACATTTTTTTTTCTGACCAATCTGGAAAGTTCTTCATGGAAGGAGGATTTAGTGAAATGTTTAAGTGATGGGAAAGTTTATAGAGTCAGAGAATGCATCTGTAAAATAAGCCACTTTGATTGAAAAGTTGATTTATCTATCCAGTGAATAGTAGGTGACTTCTAATATTACAGAATTTAAATATGCTTGGATTGGTCAATGCTTACTTTTCTTAATATTTTATCTTGTCATTTTTTATTTTTCAAAATGTGTTGATGGCTTAAGTAAGGACATTTCTTTCCTTCCTCTCTCTTTCTAATTAAATTGCTTCTTTCTCAGGTGTACCTTTAAGTGCAATAAATGATAATACTCAAAGGCAAAGGAGAATGAATTCCTAGAGGGCAAGATTTGCATACTAGAAATTAAAATAAGAACTTTCAAGGTTAAACCTGGCCTTTGTAATCCTAGCAAACCTGGCATTGCTTTGGAGGCTGGGAAATCGATTATTTTCCCTTAAAGCATTTATAGTGGGAAATGGGCAATGGAAAACACACAATGAGAAAATTTAACAAATACAGCTAATCAAAATGAAGAAAATAAAGGTCATTTATATTCATTTCACCCAGGGCTAACCATGGTTAATGTCTATTCCTTTTACCCCTATTTTTACATTTACTCTTTTCATCCTTTCCCTTCCCTCCCTTCCTTCATTCCTTTATTTTTTTAAGGATTTATTTATCTATTTGAGAGAGAGAGAGAGAGAGAGAGAGAGAGAAAGAGGGAGGAGCAGGGGAGGGGCAGAGGGAGCCGGAGAGAGAATCTCAAGCAGACTCCTTGTTGAGTGCAGAGCCTGTCTGCATCTGCAGGGCTCCATCTCATGACCCTGAAATCATGACCTGAGGCAAGATCAAGCGTTGGACACTTAGCTGACTGAGCCACCCACGTGCTCCCCTCTTCATTCCTTTCTTTTATGGATGCTTCCATTCTTTGAAAATTAGATGCTCTTCTTTCTCCAGCTCCTTTAGGTGTAAGGTTAGCTTATGTTTTTGAGACTTTTCTAATTTTTTGAGAAAGGCTTGTATTACTGTATACTTCCCTCTTAGGACCACCTTTGCTGTATCCCAAAGGCTTTGAACAGTTGTGTTTTCATTTTTATTTGTTTCCATGAATATTTTTACTCTTCTTTAGTTTCCTGGTTAACCCATTAATTCTTTAGTGGGATGCTCTTTAACCTCCAAGTGTTGGAGTTTCTTCCAAATTTCCTCTTGTGATTGAGTTCAAGTTTCAAGGCATTGTGGTCTGAAAATATGCAGGAAATAATCCCAATCTTTTGGTACCGGTTGAGACCTGATTTGTGACCAGTTTGTGATCTATTCTGGAGAATGTTCCATGTGCACTTGAGAAGAATGTGTATTCTGTTGCTTTAGGATGGAATGCTCTGTGTATATCTGTTAAGTCCATCTGGTCCAGTGTGTCATTCAAAGCTCTTGTTTCCTTATTGATCTTCTGCTTAGATGATCTGTCCATTGCTGTGGATGGTGTTGAAGTCCCCTACTATTATTATTGTATTATCAACGTGTCTCTTTAATTTTGTTATTAATTGGTTTATATAATTGGCTGCTCCCAAGTTAGCATAAATATTTATAATTGTTAGATCTTCTTGTTGGATAGACCCTTTAAGTATGATATAGTGTCCCTCCTCATTCCTACTACAGTCTTTAGTTTAAAATCTAATTTGTCTGATATGAGGATTGCTACCCCAACTGTAGTGATCTGAAGGGGCACCTGCACCCCAATGTTCATAGCAGCAATGTCCACAATAGCCAAACTGTGGAAAGAACCCAGGTGTCCATCGACAGACGAATGGATAAAGAAGATGTGGTATATATACACAATGGAATATTACTCAGCCATCAGGAAGGATGAATATTTACCATTTACATTGATGTGGATGGAACTGGAGGGTATTATGCTGCGCGAAATAAAGACAATTATCGTACGGTTTCACTCATATGAGGAATATAAGAAACAGCACGGAGGATAAGGGAAGGAAGGGAAAACTGGGAAGAAATCAGAGGGAGACAAACCATGAGAGACTCTTAACTACAGGAAACAAACTGAGGGTTGCTGGAGGGGCGGGGGGGGTGGGGGGGATGGGGTAACCGGGTGATGGGCATTAAGGAGGGCACGTGATATGATGAGCACTGGGTGTTATACACAACTGATGAATTATTGAACACTACACCTGAAACAAATGATGTACTCTATGTTGGCTAATTGAATTTAAATTAAAAAAATAAAGTTAAGTCTTCTGAGGATCTAAAAATAAAAAAAGGAAAAGAAAATTAGATGCTCATCTCCCATGGCCTATTCCTTTCTAGTTACCAATGTCCTGGTAGTTTGATATTCCCTTTCACCTTTCTATGTTTTCACATCATTGTTGTTGGGTTTAGTTTATAAACTTCAGAGAGTGGGCATTACACCTGTGCCTAAAGTTGGGACCCACTTTTTATAGCCTCTCATCCTGTACCCTGTCAAGTTGACACGAATGCATATATCGAAGTACACAAATTGCAAGTCACAGAATATTACCAATCACTTTGGTTTTACGCTTGAACTGAGCAAGGCTGATTGGTCCCTGCTGCCTCTCTCTGAAATTCCAGCAGCTGACTCTTAAATCCCCACTCCTCCTCCCACTTGTCAATCTTGTTTCTTTGTATTCTTGGGTCTTATTGTATGCTCCTCGTTTTCCTTAAAAAACTCTTCATATGAAGATGTAAGGCCTAAAGCAAAGGTAACTTACTCTAGAAAGGATTTTCCAGGTTTTGGGGGCACTACCAGACAGGACCACTTTCCGCTAATTTCATGGCTTGAGGAGTTTGGGACAACAAAAGCGGGGGTCTATGTGAGCCGTAGCCCATAGTCACACCCTCCGGGGACAAATCCACTCATTACTACCCTAACCCCCTAACAGATCTTTTCTGTTCTAAAGCAGCTTAATTGTCCATGCAGACCTGCGGAGTGTGGAAAGCATGGGTGCGGCTTACTTCTAAGTTGCCCAAGTCCTGGGGTTATGGCCCTTTGGGTGAAAAACGGGAGGATCGCTCTCCTTTGGGTGAGCCCTGTGTTTATAATTCTATCCGTCTTGTTCCCTGAGGCTATCAAAAACTGATGTTGTTTTGGTGCCCAATTGTTGTCAGTAGGGGAGCTCATCCAAATAACAGCCTGCCACTGACAGGAATGGGTGTGTTTTAATTATATTGTAAATTGTTTGCTTGGTGTTTGTCCTCCACAATTAGATATACTTTTCTTATTTATTTGTTTATCGTCTGACTCCCTCACTAGAGAATGAATTCCATTTCATTTAATGACCATTTATATAATGATCATAGCCCTTCCTGTGTATGAGGTACTGTTCTGTTTTATAAATATTAGCTCATTTAATCCTAAAAGCCCTGTGAAATAGGCACCATTATTATTATAGACGAGGTAACTGAGACACTACGAACGTAATTTCAACCTGGGGAAACTGGCTTGAGAGTCCAGGGACCTAACTAATCACTGGGCTGTGTGTCTCTCCATGAGTGCTAAGACATGTCATTAATGAATCTTCAGGATGTGACATGAGTGACCATCAAATACATAAATATAAATGCTTTGTTGGTTATAATATGACTGACTTATAAAAAGAAATGTAGTGAAAATGGCAATGTAATAAAATTTCAATGTTATTGCATGTCATCATAGCCTGATTTTAATTCTGAGATGTGAGTAGTGTAAGTGGACCAAATTATCTGATAGATTTTTGCTGTTCTTATTACAAAATTGGAAGAGTACTATCATGCTGCAGGCCTTTGAAGGAGATGCGTGAGGTGGTAGGACAGGGATGGGGCAGAATAATGTAATGCCAGAGGATGGCTGCTGAGATTTTATTGATTATTGTATTTAGGGAATAAATGAATGATCTGGAGGACACGACATCTTGACACAAGCAAGACTCCCCAGCACATCCTGACTTAGGGCACAAAGGTAATTCAACTTTATCGTTTGTTAGAAAATCATCGATGTAAATAAAAATCACGTGTTACCATCCAAGGTCATGTTCTCTGACTAGTCACCTGGTTCCAGGTGGGGGCTAGGGTAAACTGCTATCGGCTGTCGTTAATTTCTCTTTTCAAGGGGTTGGTTGGGTTATGCTCCATTTGCCAGGTTAGATTTTCTCTTTTGTGGCCTGTGTCAGCTCATTACGTCACATGCCTCCAGGTCGAAGGTGGATATCTGATGGAAGGGTAACACGATGCAGGAAGTGAATCTTTTGGTTTCCCCATCTACATCGGGGCCAGTGTCAAACTTACGTAGTTAGAAATCTATAAGAAATACCTACTTTTATCAGTGTCATGCTGTCAGGGGAGGTCACCAAAGTTTTGGGACTCAGCTTTGCTCCGTGCTAACAGAGGTGAATCTCACACTGTACATTCATAGTGAATGCTTGGGTTTATGCATTTGATGTAATTTCATTTATATGGTGGGAGAAATTGCTTGAGCTGCAGCTCTGAACCTTTTATAACAATGGCAAGTTTAAAATCCTTGCGATGTGCTTTTCACTTTACTGTGGGCTTTTCCAAAAGTGGATAGTATTCTTTTCGCTTTTTTTAATGGCAGAAGAACCCTGAGAGAGAGCTACTATAAGTCCCACAGTTTTATCATAGAAAGCTGAAGCAATTTGCTCAAGGTCACAAGACTTTAAGGGTGGGGTTATTTTGATTCGGTTTTAGTTACTCTTTCCCTAATACAGTGTTCTTCTCATATTGCTGTTTGAATCTCATATTGCCTTTTAATTAATCATTAGATCAATAAACATTTGTTGGTTTCAAGACTATTACATCAAAAGAGATAGTCATACTTTAAAAAATTCTGATGAGGTCAGTGTCTTCTAAGTTTCCCACTTGGAACAATGCTAAATCACATGTGGCTATTTAAATATTAAAGCCCTGTGGAATCACAGAGCACTCAAAGCTCAAATTAATGCTGGGAATTGTAATTACATAAATTTCTTGTGAAAAGACTTGATGGTCGGTTTGAATTACTAGCTGTGTGGCTTTGGGAAAATTACTTAATATCTTTAGGCTCTGGTTTCCTTAAATGTAAAGTGGGGATAATACTATCTACTTCTCAGGGTGGTTGCCAAAATTAAAGTGGACAATACATTTATTAAAGCCCCTAGCACAGTGCCTGACACATAATAGGCACTGAGAAAATGTTAGTTTCTCCTTGATTAATTACTTTCATTGGCTGTGTGGGAAAATTATGCGAACAAACTGTATAAATCAATCACTTCCAAGGGCTTTTTGAAAATAATGGTAGTCTTAAGAGAGCACTGTCGTTGTTGGTTGGGGTCAGATCCCCCCCACCCCACAAGAAATTGATGTTAAAATTTACTGGAGAGTATTTAATGCACAGCTACTTGCTATGAATCTAACTTTTTTCAGGAACACACTTAATGATGAAATCAAATCAAGCAGAAGTTTTCTGCATGTGATTCAAGAATGCTCTTTATCCCGTCTGCACTGAAATTGCATTACCTGTAGTTAAAGGAGGAAGTGTGCTCAGTTAAGCTTGGAAGCAATGTTACCAGAAAAGGATTAACAAATCATAAGACAAAAATCCTTAGAAGGAAGGTCACTAGCAGACTGTGGCTAGGGCACAAGCCAAGGAATAGGTTTCACATGTGCTGCTCCATTAGTTCCTGGAATCTTGATATATAACCTGCATCAGCGAATCGTGCCCGAAGGAGGGAAGGAACAAGAGCACCGTGTCCTCTGCTGTGTTAGACAACATGACACTGCTTCTTGTTTTCAAAAATTAGCTTTTATTTTATTTTTATTTTTTAAAAAGATTTTATTTATTTATTTGACAGAGAATGAGAGAGAGAGCCCACAAGCAGGGGAAGGGGCAGGCAGAGGGAGAGGGAGAAGCAGGCTCTCTGCTGAGCAGGGAGCCTGACGTGGGGCTCGATCCCAGGACCCTGAGATCAGGACCCGAGCCGAAGGCTGACGCTTAACTGACTGAGCCACCCGGGTGCCCCTAGCTTTTATTTTATTAAAGTAATATATGCACAGGTAGGTTAAAAGCCAAATGTTATTAAAAGCTTCTAGCCAATTATAGGAGCTTCTTATCTCATTCCTTCCCGCCGTCCCTTCTCCAACCACTTTCAAGAACTTTGGCTTTTCATTCCTGGCATTAACACATCTCTGTATTTCTAAGTAATACGTGTATTGTGCTCTCTTTTGACTTATCAATATTAGACGTTCTCTATTAATTTCCTACAATGGTATTTGAGGACTTGGTTCTCTTATACTGTGCCTCTGCTTCCCTCTCCCATTTTCTCACTAGAGTCATGTTACAGCCTTTGTTCAGTTGACTTTTCCATGTTTATATTATTGTGCCTGTATAAATATTGTTCAGACTAAGCATTATTGTGTACAGATCACCGTATTTGCTTTCTTACTTTTGTCTTTTCCTGAAGTTGATAAGGGCCCTCTCCCCCCTTTGATTTGGTCTTCTTTCTAATTCTTTCTTAGGCCTTCCAATGTCCCTTCTTGGTACACTTTTCTGCAAGTCCAAGCGAATCAATATATATGTGTTTCATTTTGGTTTTCCCCTAAAATATCACTCCTGGACACCCCCTTCTCCTTCCAGATGGACTGATCTCTCTCTCTGGCCCGCTGCACAGCCTCCTCCCGGGAATGCCTTGAGTTGGATTCCCCATTTCCTGGATTTTGAGTCCTCTTCCTTCTTGTTGGACTCCCTGGTTTTGGCGATGGTCAGATAGTGCTGCAGGAGAAGGCACGGTGGTGGCAGTCCTAGTATGCCTGTCTCTTTTGTCACACAGTTTCAGTTTGGGCTCTTTATCCTCTGTGCATTGCACACAGCTATTCTCCTGGGACCTCTTTTTCCCCTTATTTTGGAGAGTTCCTTTGTGCAAAGACACAGAGTGAGACTTGCCTTACCCATTGCACAATAATTAATTCAAAATGGATCATGGATTTTAAATGTAAAACTATACAACTTTTAGAATAAAATATCGAACCTCTTTGCAGTGTAGGGCAAGGTGAAGGATTCTTAGACATGGCTAAAGCATGATCCATAAAATAAAAAATTACTAAATTGGACTTCAAAACGAAAAAAAAAACCCTTTTGTTCTGAAAAAGACTGTTAAGAGGAACTGAAGACAAACTACAGATGAGGGGAAAATATTTGCAAACCACATATCTGACAAAGGCCTTATACTTATATAAAGGACTCTCAAAATTCAATAGTAAAAAAATCCAATTTAAAATGGGTAATGGGGTGCCTAGGTGGCTCAGTTGGTTTAGCATCTGACTCTTCATTTTGGCTCCGGTTATGATCTCAGACTTGTGAGACTGAACCCCATATTGGGCTCTGTGCTGGGCGTGGAGCCTGCTTAAGATTCTGTCTCCCTCTCCCCCTCCTGTCCTCCAACCCCACGTGTTCTCTCGCTAAAATAAATTAAAAAAATAAATAAAATGGGCAAGACACGAGAATGGATGTTTCACTAAACTGGAGATACAGATGACAAGTGGGCCCATGAAAAGATGCACAGCGTCACTAATCATTAGTGAAATGCAAATTAGAACCACAGTGAGATATCAATAGGCACCTATCAGAATGGCTAAAATAGAAAATAATGGCAACACCAAATGCTGGTGAGAATGTGGAGAAATGGAGTCACTTTTTAATATGTTTATAGCAGCTTTATGGGTAATAGCCAAAAAACTGGAAACAACCCAAATGTCCATCAATAGGGAAATGTATAAACAACTGTGGTCTCTCCGTACTATGGGCTATTGCTTAACAAGAGAATGAAACGAACTCTTATTTTTTTTAAAGATTTTATTTATTTATTTGTCAGAGAGAGAGAGAGAGAGAGAGAACAAGCAGGGGGAGTGGCAGGCAGAGGGAGAAGCAAGCTCCCTGATAAGCAGGGAGCCTCGATCCCAGGACCCTGGGATCATGACCTGGGCCGAAGACAGACGCTTAACCAATTGAGCCACCTGGGCGCCCTGTGATGCTCTCCTGATACATGCTACTACTCGGACGAATCTCAGAGTAATGATGTTGAATGAAAGGAGCCAGACCATACAAATATACATACTATAATGATTTCATTTATATAAAACTCTAGGAAGTGCAACCTAATATATGGGACAGAGGTGGACAGGGAGGGATATGAGAGATTGAAAAAGGCCACAAGAAAACTTTTGGGGGTGATTGAATGTAAAATGGTGTGGCTTCTCTGGAAAACAGTTTGGTGGTTTCTTAAAAAACGAAACATGCAAACATGACCCAGCAGGTGCACTCCTGGGCATTTATCTCGGAGAAGTGAAAACATGCATTCACACACACACCTGTACATGAATGTTCATATGGCTTTGTTCATAATAGCCCCAAATTGGAAACAATCTAGATGTCCTTCATTTGGGTGAATGGGAAACCTGTGGGAACTCCATCCCACGGAGTACGTCTCAGCAATAAAAATGGGACAAACTCTTGATGTACACAACCCCTTTGATGCATCTCCAGAAAATGATGCTGAGTGAAGGGAGCCAATGCCAAAAAGTTAATACTGTTTGATTTCCTTTATATAACGTTCTCAAAATGACAAAATTATATATCTGGAGAACAGATATTTGTAGGGGACAGGGATGTGGATTGGGCTGTGGGGGTGGGCATGGGTACCAAGAGACAGCAGGAAGAAGTTAGATTATATCTTGATTTTGGTGGTGGTTACCCAAATCTGTACATGGGATAAAACTGCATCCAGCTACGCTCACACACATGGATACGTGAATATGAATGTGGACTTAGACACTCGTGGAAACTGAATAGGGTCTGTAGTCTTGTCAACTGGTCATTTTCCTGGTTTTGGTGATGTACTATAGTTATATAAGATGTCACCACTGGGGAAGCAGAGCAAATGGTACTTCAGACACTTTACTTCTTAACTTTTAATCATTTCAAAATAAAAAGTTAAAAACACTCAGCATTTAGTGGAGTAAAAGTAGCACTGTCTGGTGATGGCCCCAGGACCCTTCTCTCTCCCATCCTGTGCCAGGACTCAACTTCTCATGGGGACCAGGATCCTCCAGGAAGTCCAAGTGCTGGGCAAGCTGGAACCTGAATCTAAAATTTTCATTCCTCTCATGTAAGGCCATTCTCACCTTTTCCTTATAAAAAGGTACCCTGCAGCTCAACCCCAATGGCGTGTTCATCTAGGCCTCTACTCAACATGCCTCTCTACTGGGTACTTGGAGGAGGGGACTCTGTTCCTGCTAATCCTTCACAGCATGAGTTCCAGCCTGTTCCAGGTGATGCATGTTGGTGTGTGCCCACGCCATTTGATCTACAGACCTGAAGATGGAAAGGGAGGGAGCCAGGTGGATAAATGGGGTGGTGGAAGGAAGAGCCACTGCCAAGACTGTCCAAGGCAGGAGTGTGCCTACCATGTCTGAGTCTGAAATGGAGTGAGTATAGGCGTTACTAGGAGGAGAGGTGATCAGAGCACTGATAGGAATCCAGATAAGTCATGTCTATAAGCCTCATGTGCCACTGTGAATACTAGCTTTTATTATGAGTGATGTGGGAAACCAATGGAGGATTCTGGGCAATGTGGGGACCAGATCTCCCTTATATTTTCACAGGATCCCTCTATCTGCTGTGTTGGGATAGAATCCTGGGAGCTGGGGGCAGGCAAGGGAAGAAAAAGCTGTTAGGAGGTGGTTATGGGTGTGTAAAGCCAATAGGCTTCACCTATTCTGTTGGAAAAATGGAGTCAGGGTTGACAGTGTCAGCTTACTTCTTCACGTTGCATGAGCTAGAAGCACTGGGAGGATTTTTAAAAACAGTTATAGGGTCATCATCTATATTTTCTTTAATTACTCAATATTGAGAACTTTTCTAAGTCAGCATACTGGGAGCCATTTCCAAGTTAATAAATTTAGAAACATATTCTTCTTAATGATTGAGTAGTATCCATTAGGTAGCAATGCCATGAGTGATTTAACAAATCCACTATTGATAGGCATTATATTATTTTTCAGTTTTTCTGAAATGAATTCTGGAAAATATTGAGTGACCTGATAGGCTTTGGCGATAGATAATAATCTATCAGGTGAATCTGCACTTCTGTTCATTTCCTACAGCTAGATAGTCTATTTTATTTTATTTTTTATTTTTTTTAAAGATTTTATTTATTTATTTCAGAGAGAGAGAGAGAGAATGAGAGACAGCACGAGAGGGAAGAGGGTCAGAGGGAGAAGCAGACTCCCTGCTGAGCCGGAAGCCTGATGTGGGACTCGATCCCGGGACTCCAGGATCATGACCTGAGCCGAAGGCAGTCGCTTAACCAACTGAGCCACCCAGGCGCCCTAGGTAGTCTATTTTAAACTGCCTAAATATTTATTTTCACAATCTACCTTTTTTTTCTGATTGTCAGAGTCATATATCTTATTTAAAAAGATATACGTTACAGGCTTTTGAATGAGACTTTTCTTGTTGTCACCGAGTTTCAGCCAAGGACCCAAAGACTGAGAACAATAGATGATACTCCAAAGGTTCAGAGAATGCTAAGAGTAAGAAACTTTTTTGTGACCCTTAGTTTAGCACCCATCTTGGGGGATATAGGGGCGTGAGCAAGAAGTTTTTTTAAACTAAATTCAATTAATTAACATATAGTATATTATTCGTTTCAGAGGTAGAGGTCAGTGATTCATCAGTCTTATGTAATACCCATTGTTCATTACATCATGTGCCCTCCTTAATATCCATCACCTAGTTACCCCATCCCCCACTCCCTCCCCTCCAGCAACCCTCAGTTTGTTTCCTATCATTAAGAGTCTCTTATCGTTCGTCTCCCTGATTCTGTCTTGTTTTATTTTTCCCTCCCTTCTCCTACACTCCTCTGTTTTGTTTCTTAGATTCCACATATGAATAAAATCATATGGTAATTGTCTTTCTCCGATTGACCTATCTTGCTTAGCATAATACCCTCTAGTTCCATCCATGTCGTTGCAAATGGCAAGATTTTGGGGTTTTTTGATGGATGAGTAAAATTCCGTCGTGTGTGTGTGTGTGTACCACATCTTCTTTATCCATTCATCTGTTGTTGGATATCTGGGCTCTTTCCATAGTTTGGCTATTGTGGACATTGCTGCTATAAACATCGGGGTGCAGGTGCCCCTTTGGATCACTACATTTGTATCTTTGGGGTAAATACCTAGTAGTGCAATTTCTGGGTCATAGGGTAGCTCTATTTTTAACTTTTTGAGGAAACTCCATACTGTTTTCTAGAGTGGCTGCACCAGCTTGCATTCCCACCAATAGTGTAGGAGGATTCCCCTTTCTCCGCATCCTTGCCAACATTTGTCATTTCCCGATTTGTTAATTTCAGCCATTCTGACTGGTGTGTGGTGGTATCTCATTGTGGTTTTGATTTGTATTTCCCTGATGAGCAAGAAGCTTATTAATAGGATTTCTTTTTAGAGAGAGAATTTTTGAGTACTATGGCAATGTTCTTGGATGAAGGAAAGCCTAAGCTTGGGGGAGATTTACAGAATCCCTCTAGGAGCTTAATGTGTGTCTCCTAGAGTTTGGGGACTTAAAAGTGACCTGATTGATGCTAAAGGTAAAAGAAGAAGGCTATGGTGAGGGGAATTATCTGCTGTCTACCAGCGACATGGGACATTCATTACTGTGGGCCAAGTGGGACCCCAGGAAGGCTTAGACATGCAAGGGACCCAAGCCAGGCTCGGTGATCTAAGCAGAGACAGATGTTGGGAGGGCAGGGGGTCCTTTGGAAGCCGGTGCTGTGCAGAGACTTTAATGAATCCTATAGGAGGAGGCAGTGTTGTGTGAGGGAACTGCTGGGAGATTTCCACCAGAACAGCCAGATAGAAGGAACCGGGGACCCCAGTGAGTATGGAGTATATTAGACCAATAGCTTCCACCTCTAATTTTAAATGACAGAGAAATAAACTTCTATCTTGTTTAATCCCTTGTAATTTGGGTTCTCTGCTACTTGCAGCTGAAACTAAAACTAACTACCTTACCAGTTCTATTCAAACGCTTTCAGAGAAAAAAAATAATGCTATGTCACTTCACTTATGAGACAAAAAATTGAATAAGGACTGTTCAAGCAAAGACAATTATAATTTCAATTTTGCATGTCAAGCTTGATGTAAAATTCTGAAAAATAAAAGAGTGAGCTTTAAGTGCACAGTTCTTTACAGCACCATATTAAATACATATGACTATATAAAAGTTTTTCTAAAATCATATAGGTAGCTTCTGTGGAAAACAGTATGGATGGTCCTCAAAAAATTAAAAATAGAATTACCATATGATCCAGTAATTCCATTACTATTTACCTAAAGAATAAAAAACACTAATTCAAAAAGATATATGCACCCCTATGTTTATTGCGGCATTATTTACAATAGCCAAATTATGGAAGCAGCCCAAGTGTCCATTGATAGATGAGTGGATAAAGAAGATGTGGTATATATACACAATGGAATATAGTACTCAGCCATAAAAAAGAATGAAATCTTGCCATTTGCAACAGGGATGGACCTAGAGTGTATAATGTTAAGTGAAATAAGTCAGTCAGAGAAAGACAAATACCATATGATTTCATATGTGGAATTTAAGAAATAAAACAAGCCAAGAAAAAGAGAGACAAACAAAAAACCAGACTCTCAACTATACAGAACAAACTAATAGCAGAGCGGGGGGGCGGGGGGGGGGGGATGGGGGATGGATGAAAGAGGTGAAGGGGACAAAGAGCACACTTATCATGATGAGCACTGAGTAATGCGGAGAACTGTTGAGTCACTATGTTGCATTGATTTGTTATTCTGAATTTTAAAATTCTTTTGATGCAGTGCCAATATGGTCGATGGGAAGATTTTAAAGAGCGGAGTGATGGAGTCCTGGGAGTGTTCATCAGGAATCTTGGCTATGGGCAGTAGATCACATGCTAGCCGGTTTTAGCAGAAGGGATCTGTTCCAGGGCACTGGGTAGCTTATTGAATCTTAGGGATTATTTTATTTGTTGACAGATAGCATTCAGAGCCAGAGTGGTTGTGAAGGCCTGCGGATAAAGTAGGGCAAGGAGCAGCGTTGGCCGGCATGCCAAGGGATTTGGATAGTTACAGAGGGAGAATGGGCAGAGGAGCCGAGCAGAGGATGGGGGTGAGGCTGGTGTCACAGCAGCCAAGAAAGAAGGGGGTTTGAGAAGAAAGGAGTGGTCTACTGTGCCAGCGGCGGAGAAGCCCAGTACGTGGAAACTCGAAGCTGCAGGGCGGTGGGTGGGGCTCCAGGGAGAGCGCCCAGGGGCCCGGGCAGGGGTGGGGGTGGGGCACCAGCAGCGGAGCCGGACCGAGCGGTGTGAAGGTGTGTGAGGGCACCTCCACACCTGCTCCCACGCCATCTGGCCCCGGCGATAACCCTGTGAGGTTGGTGGAGCAGGCAGGCAGGCATTAGTTTTCATGTTTCAAAGGGGAGAAACCTGAGGCTCAGAAATGTTGAAAGCCTCGACCTGTGACGGAGCCAGGCCTTGTGGCTCTAAATCCAGGGCTCTTACAGGGCGACCATGCTGCCTTTCCACTGCATCCCACCACCGGCCAGGTGTGGCTCGGCTTTTAAAAACTCCTCAGGCAGTAATTGGCTAAAATTCCTTAACTCTGATTTGCTAGGAAGTGATGGCGCCTGAGAGCGTAGAAGAAAGAATACTGACAGTGTAAGCATTCTCATAAGAGTTTCCCCAAGAGGCTGAGTTTTTATTTTTATTTTATTTTATTTTTTTAAGATTTTATTTATTTATTAGAGATCGAGTGAGGGAGAAACAGCATGAGAGGGGAGAGAGTCAGAGGGAGAAGCAGGCTGCCCACTGAGCTGGGAACCCGATGTGGGACTGGATCCTAGGACTCAGGGATCATGACCCGAGCCGAAGGCAGTCGCCCAACCAACTGAGCCACCCAGGCGCCCGAGGCTGAGTTTTTAGACAAACATCTGTTTGCTCACTACCTGCCCTAGATACTCTAGTGAGTGCTGTACGTAGATTATCTGAAGCCTCACCAACTTCATGGAATAGTGCCGACGGTAGTGCATTACGAGGACAAAGAAATAGGCTTAAGAAGTAAAATGACTTTCCCTAAGTCACACTACGGGAAAATGGTAGAGCTTGGATGTAACCGCAGGGGTCATGGCGACCCAGCCCCTGACCTCCTCTAGTCTACACTGCACTGGATCCCAGCCAAAGAGAGGCAGCACCTGCTGTGTTAACCCACAATTAAACTGAAGACTGAGATTTTCAGATTCTCCAAACTGAATTATTTTGACGATCATTCCTACTGCATAGAAGAAAGAATATGGTAAAGATTAGGTGAGTTAAGGGTAACTAATTCCAGGAAAGCTTCAATAATGCAAAGTTTCACATATTGGGCAGAGCTCCAAATGGCGGACAAGAGCAATCGAAATGCATTTTCAGATTCTCCTGCTTCTAGAATCACCCCCTCCCCTCACTGCACCAAAATATTACAGGACATTTGAGTCTTTTGTAGAAGGATTCTGCTGTTAATTTTGAAAAGGTTTGAGTGCCTACTGTTAGCTAGGCGCAGTGCCCAGTTAGGGCCTGGAGTGGAGTGGTGAGCAGAGGGGACCAGATTCCTGCCCTCAGGAAGCTTCCAGCTGAGACAATATTTTATTAGAGTCGGTTCTACTGGTTATGGGAGTGAGGCCCAGGGGGACCTTGGTGGAAGGTCTTCTGGAGCCTATGAGAGTTTGAACAACCCTCCCCAATGCTGCAAAACGGTTGCCCCCTTTTTGTTAACAAACCCTGATTTGCTTCATGTATCCAAACCTTGCAGAGCATGGGTTTATCCCCAGTTCAGGTGAAACGGTGTTGTTTTTAACCAGGCCTTCTCAAATTTATCCTCCACTGGAGTCACCTGGGGAACCTGTTAAAAACAGATTGCCAGGCCCCAGCCCCAGATTCAATGAGTCAGGCCTGAGAAGTGGTATTTTTAACAAGTCCCAGGTCATGGTGTTGCTGGCCATGGGATTCCATTTTCTGAAACACAGATCTACACTAAGCAGGGTGATCTCTTTCCCTTCCTAGTTACTGACTTCTTCATAAGCAGGTGATGCACTTCTGGCCAATGAGTTGTAAAGGGAAATTTGTTGGGGCAAAGATTTTCTGGATGTTAAATGGGACACACAAGACACACAGGAAGAGAGAGACATTGTCTTGCTTGTCCTTGGCAGCTGCCTACTTATAGCCATGTTTATCAGAGCTTGAGGGGAATGCCAGTAAACCGAGCATGGTGGAGTAATGGACAGACAGCACCAGCCTTGGAGATGCTTTACATTTCAGTTCTTGTTGAGATCATTACTGTCCTTATTGTTCAAGCCCTTTGCATCTGAGTTTTATGTTATGTGCAGCACTTTCCCGACTGTTGAATTTAGTACTTCTTTTTTTTTTTCTTTTAAACAGACAACCTAATTCTTATAGGTTAGTGATTTTCTCCTTATTAACAAAAGTAAGTAATCCATGCTCAAGAAGCAGTCCTTATGGGCTATGGTACTATATTGATCTTGCCACGTTGGGAGCGGGGCGGGGGGGCAATCACTTTGACCAACCCCAGAGTCACGAACTTGTTGGCCCATAAAGACCTCATGGGTTTTATCAGTGACCCCTTAGAAAGGAACCCCATACCCCTTCTCCCAAACACACACACACACACACACACACACACACACACACACACAACACAGAGGCACGCATGCACCTACTTGTTTCTGATTTGGTCTGTGGCCTTGAATTCTTGGCTTGATGAGGTCTATTTTCGCCTTGCCACAGGTCTTCTCTGCATGGACTTTGGGGCCTTAACGTCTTCCCTTGATGGGCTATTTGGCCTCCACGTCTGATTCTTGCAGCCCCGTGTTGCCCCTGACAGCAATGTCCTGCTCCATCCCATGCCTCCATATCCTCCAACCCTGCCAATTAATGGACCAATGTGGGCTTGCCCCAACTGACAGAGGATTGGTTTTGGAAGGGTGGTTCTGTGTATGTAGGATAATTAACAATTTGTACATTGCTATACAGTTTATACTGAGCCTTCTGTTTTCACATTCAAGATCTCAATGGATCTTTAGAAGCACTCTGCTAGGGAGGGGAGAGCAGATATTCTGTTGTTATGCCCATTTTCAGATTAGGGAACTAGAACAAAACCAGGATTATACCCATTTTACAGATTGGGACATAGAAAAAATCAGGTATCATGTTTGGTTAACTGGAGTGACCAAAAATCTGTTCTAGTAATACTCAGTTAACTCTTTATGAAGATTTTGAAGTATACAATTTTTCAGGAAAGTATGTTAAGATAATAATTTTTTGGCAACAATGAAAAATGTGCTCCTGTAGATGATTTACCACATATATGAGGTGCACAAGCCTACAGAAAGAGAGCTTCATTGCTTTTTCTGATGATAGGTTTTATCTTCATTCTTCACCCCCATTCACTCCTTACGGTTCAGCAAGCTGCCTTTCAACCACATCATCCCAACTGAAAAGCTCCTGTTAAGTTATGAGGGACTCCTTAGTTGACATATGGAAAAGGGACTCATCACCTTATCACCTTGCCACTGCATATGAGCTGGCGTTCCCTCCATCCCTGAAGTTCTGGCTTCCCTGCTTTCATCTTACACTCCCACTCTCTCCCTCTTCCTCTGACCTTTCCTGACCTTCCTTGCAATGTTCTCTAACTTTGCCTGCTCCTCGGACTTTGTTCTTACCCAGGGACCTACTATTGGTCCTCTCTACTTCACCTGTCCATACAGTCTGACCAGGTCAGTTATGACCTGCATATCCCCCTTTCTTGAGCGCCAAAACCATCTGTCCAACTGCCTACCAGACATTTCCACGTGGGCGAACCATTAGCACCATAATGCATCCTGCAAACTGCACCCATGATTTTCCCTTGCTGAACCTGCTCCCCTTCCCATGTTCTCTTATCTTCCTAAATATTCATTTAGTTGCAAAAACCAGACATGGGGGCATCATTTGTGACTCCTTCCTTTCATTTCTGGCATCAAATCAACCTCTTAAATCAATAACGACCTCTTAAATCTCTCTCATAGCCATGACTCTTCTCCATTGCTCCTCTGGGAAGCCAAGTTCACGTGGGCGTTGCCTCTATCAGTTTCCGGATTAGCTTCCATGGCGCTAGTCTTGTCTTCTGGTCTACCCTCCCTGTGTCACCAGACAGACCTTCCTGAGTTTGACTTGTGCTCGGCTTGCAAGGTTCCTTGTTCCTGGCACAGTCCTGCTTGTTTAATCTCACTTCCCCTCCTCTTCCCTCACACTTCACATTCTAGTTAAACCCAGCTCTGTAGTTCTCTAAGTTTCCCGTGCTTCCATGTGTTCATGGCTGGTACCTGTTCCGTTCTCTGCCCAGAGAAGCCCGGGAAGGTCTCAGCAGGGAGATGAACATGGAGCTGAGACTTGCAGGCTGTGCAGGAAGGTGCCTGACCAGCATGTGGGATCCAGGGCTCCTGGTCTCAGGGAGTGTGTACTTCAGTGGGAGACAGATGAACCCACACTCACGGCACTTTGGGATAAGGGCTGGGTGAGCAGTGTGTACAAACTGCAGTAGGAAGGCAGTGAAGGAGGTCCGTGAGTATGATACCATCTTTTCAACTAAGAAAAGAAAAATGACTCTGGCTCATTTGCATTTACAAAATAAGCTCAGTCCTCCAAAGCACTGGGTTGAACGTGGTGCCTCACATGTAGCAAAGTAAATCTAAGTGGGACAAAGACATGGATTAGGACATCGTGAAGCAAAGCTGAAGACAAGGAAGAGAGGCCTTCTAAACTGCACTCATGAGACTCTCTATTTTACTGCATTAGAACAGACCTCATTTGCTCGCTCCTCTTTCTCTTTCCTGAACGTTGGTGCTCCACAGAACTCTGAACCAGGACCCTTACCTATTTCTCTGTTCTGTGTCCTTGAGTCCTTCCATTCAATCCCGTGGTTGTTACCTCCCAGAAACATATCTCTAGCTGCGGTCTGTCAATGCAATTGCTCATGAAACATCTCTGCTTGGAAATTTCACAGCGACCTCTGTTTCACCATGTCCAAAATGGACCTCACCATCTTCCCTACTTTTCCCGCCTCTCCTCTAGACTGCCAACTCCTCTTTCTGTCTTCTTTTCGGTAAATACTATCTAGTGGTCAAAGTAAGCCACCTGGGAATCATCCTTGATTCTTTAATCCTATCTATAACCAAACCTTTTCAACTCTGCCTCCTCACTATGACTCAATTCTAGCTGACTCTGCTTTGCTACCCCCCAATGCAGGCTACATCACCGCAGTCCTTTATGACAAGGACAACATCTAACTGCATCTACCCTCACTACCTGCATCTGCCCACATGTTCTCCGATGGATCCACAGCCAAGTAAGTGATCTTTTAAAAATGTAAACTAGATTGTGTCATCTGTCCCTTATACCCCATTAATGCTAGTGCAACGTGGTGCCCTGGATGGTATCCCAGGACAGAAAAGGATATTGGTAGAAAACCCATAAAATCTGAGTAATTTCTGGACTTTAGTTAATAGTAATGTGCCAGTGTTGGTTTCTTAGTTTTGATAAATGTACCAGGGTTACATAAGATGTTATCACTAGTGGAGGGTGGGTGAGGAGGACACAGGAACTCTCTGTAGTATCTCTGCAACTTTTCTGTAAATATAAAACTATTTCAAAATTAAGTTTATTTAAAAAAATTAGGGGCACCTGGGTAGCTCAGTTGGTTAAGTGTCCGACTCTTGATTTTGGGCTCAGGTCATGATCTCAGGGTCATGGGATTGAGCCCCTCGTCAGGCTCTGCGCTCAGAGGGGAGTCTGCTTGAGATTCTCCCTGCCCCCCCATATGCTCTCTCTCTCTCTCTCTCAAATAAATAAAGAAACCTTTTTTTTTTTCTTTTTTAAAGATTTTATTTATTTGACAGAGACACAGGGAGAGAGGGAACACAAGCAGGGGGAGTGGGAGAGGGAGAAGCGGGCTTCCCGCCGAGCCCGATGCGGGGCTCTATCCCAAGACCCTGGGATCGTGACCTGAGCCGAAGGCAGACGCTTAACGACTGAGCCACCCAGGCGCCCCTAAATAAAGAAATCTTAAAAAAAATTCGCGGCACTCATTTCCCTGATGTTACAGTCCAAAACCCTCACGACAAGCAGCTTTCTCTCTCTAGCCGGACTAAATTCAATTCTTCCAGTGAGATAAGCTTCTTCCTTGCTTCCAAGTATTCAGTGTCTGGCCCATTAATAAATGCTTGATAAATAGTTGTTGAAAATCAATGAACATTACATTTTTAAAATCAAAAGATTAATTATAAATTTGGGGATTGATAGATCTTGGGAATTCGTAAGCTAACTGGGTTGCGTTTTCGGTGGGAATCAGAACAGCCCAGACAATCCGTGAGCTGTTTGTGGTGTGCGACTGTCCTATGCTCTCCTTACCTCCCTCCGTCTGCGCTTCCAGGCTGCTCCCCTTGTAATTCAGCACCAGCCCCCTCCCAGCTGTGGAGACCCGGTGCCCATTTATGTTCATGGGAGGAAGAAATGGCTTCTCCTCCCATCCTCAGAACTGTCTTCTCCCACCCACTCTGCTCCTGTCTGGCCTCCCACAACCTGTGGGAGGCAATTTAACAGTGTGTTTCTGGAAACAATGCTGCCTCCTTTCAGGTCTTAACTACTAGAGTTATTCCAATGGTAGGAATTTCAAGCCAGGTAAGAGGAGCCATGTCAGGCTGCCAGATGGTGGGGGAGATAGGTGTGGGTGAGCAGAATTCAGACTGAAGCAAGGGAGACAGGATCAGGTGTTGTAATAACATTCGAGAAAAGGAGTTAGGTGACCCTCATTATGTATTATAGAACCCTGTTATAATATCCCTTATTATTACTTGAACTTGGATTTAACCTGGGACAAGCCCTTTTCTTCTCATGCTTCTGCCTTCCTACCCCCGTTATATCTTTTCCCCTGCTAAGTTATCACTCTTACTAATGATAATAAGAAGAAATAACTATTACCAATTACTTTAGATCATCACTTCATCTAACCAGAATATTTTCCCCAGTTTTTCAGATGAGCAAACTCATTCCCAAGGTCATCTGCTGCTGCTAATGGAGATCTGGGATTTGAGCTCGTCTTTCGGGCTCCAAAACTCTTGTTCTGCTCTCCTGCAGATGACCCTAGGGGGATTTGCTCTAAACACTACATCTCTTAATGAAAAAAAAAAAAAAAAACATGAATGCAGTGGGTCTTAGAGACAGTGAAGGGGGAGCATTAGAATCCTAATCTCAAGCAGGCTCTCCAGAGGGAAGCTGGAGGAGGGTTGGGACTCAGTGGGATGTTTCTGTTTCCTCATCATGTTTTGGTGAGGATAGAAACTATTGCCAAAACCCATCTGGAAGCAATGTTTTAAATATTCTCCCCGTAACCCGCCCCCACCCCCGCCACTCCCCAGCACCAATTTTCTTTGCACACTCCAAGGTGATAGACAGAAGAATTTAATACATTTAATGCTTTTCCTTCCATTTACACTATCATAAATTACAAAGTATTATTCACTTCACAAAATAAAACCATTTTCAGATAATTTTTTGACAGTATCAAGAAGTACATAAGCTACAACCCACAAATCTGTACAGTTGGGAGGAACAACAATGGCAGGGACCCAGCAGAACCATTTTGACCCCCCCCCCGCCCCCCACCGTGTGCCAACGGAGTCCATCCGCGTGGCCCTTGGAACTCTCCAGGACGATTGCACTGCCCTCCTCCATTCAGCTCACTCACCACACAGTAATTCTCTTCTGGTCACTCCAAAACAAAACTAGCCAGTAAGTACATGGATCATCTCAGACAATCAGAGGAAAAGACATTGTAGTTGGATTTCAGAAAAAAAAATTTTAAATTTACAGGTTTTGATGCTTTAAATATTTTACCTATGTTACCAAATATAGAGATCTTGCTGTGAAAAGCTCATGCTAAGCTAAATTTATAACCCAGAAGATGGAACTATCACGATCAAATTGTATTAAATTATGATCCATACAGAGCTACTTGTATCAAGGAGGAACAAATATTTGTAAAAACCAAACTTATTCATTCTTTTAAAAATAGGCTTGTTTATAAAACAAAAATGGAAAAAAATCAGTAATCAGTAATTCACTTTTCATAAATACGGAAATGTGACAACAATACAACTTGCCATTAATCGGTTAATTCCGAGTGCTGGCCTGAAAAGACATAGGGAAAGTGCTAACTTTTTACATGGCCCAGATTCAACCAGTGTTCCCACATCATTTTATGTAAAATGACCACTTTCTGCATGTTCTGGGATATACACACATGATATGGAAAGACTCTAACCAATGCCAAAACATACTTTGGGATTTCACAGAATTTTTATGGAAAGAAAATCTGGATGTTTCAGACCATCTTACAATTGCTATAAACATATACCGTACGACTGCAAGATGCCAGTGCTTAACAGCAAAACCTATCAAAAGCAGGGACACAGGTGGCCGGTGAACTTTCATTGCAAAGCACTGATAAGGACAGAGGTATGTCAAGATAATACTGCATTCATGGTAAACTTTTTCAGGGATCACAGCAAGAAGCAGGACAAGGTACACAGGGTCATAATCAATGCACTGCATTGAGTTCTATTTGCTGAAATAAAATAACATTCTTGCAGCTAAAATAAAAATACATTTTACAATATAAGTTTCTTTTAACATTTAACATAGAATTGTCTTCTTCTTGTAAGTGGAAAATGTATAACTGTATCAAGTACCTCTATGAATTACATTCCCTTTTATTACTGATAAGACTGAAGCTTAAAGATCTACCTTGTTTTTTTTAATAAGTTAGAGAAAGATTCATTAATCACTCTTCCAGCAAACCAGACATATGTAGGAGGCACAGCAAAGACCCAGGACAGGGCCTTTGGTCACTCTCACCCCTGCTGTTCTCACATGGAGGAGGTGGGTGTCTATGAGACACAGTAGCCGACTTGACAATCCACTGCAGTCCAGGAAATTCTGTCACTTCTTTGAAAAACAAATCAAGTGTAAGAAGTGTTTTTGTTCCTTTACCCTTATCAACAAAATGGGGCTGGGGCCATTCATCTCATTTCCCTGGTGGATTAAAACAAAACATCTTCATTTTCTATTAAAATCTGCACAATCAGCTTTTGGTACCGCATGTCATGGAGGGTGGTGAGGGTGCTGTCCTCGGGGGACCTCATCAGCGTGGGCCCAAACACGATCCCCAGATTTTCAGCATTCATGAAATTGTCCTTCTCATTCATTGTCACCCTGCAAAATAGACACATACACAGAGATGTTACATAGACTTGCGGATGAATTGTTATACTCATTATGCATGTATGCTCCCAAGAATTTCTCTGGTTTGGGAAGTTGTAAAAGAAGATTGAGAATCAGAATTATAGAAAAGTATTTTTTTTTTAATTTTTAAAAGATTTTATTTATTTATTTGAGAGAGAGAGAATGAGAGACAGAGAGCACGAGAGGGAAGAGGGTCAGAGGGAGAAGCAGACTCCCCGCTGAGCAGGGAGCCCGATGTGGGACTCGATCCCGGGACTCCAGGATCATGACCTGAGCCGAAGGCGGTCGCTTAGCCAACTGAGCCACCCAGGCACCCCTAGAAAAGTATTTTTAAAAAGGTAATTTTGGGGGGGGCGCCTGGGTGGCTCAGTCAGTTGAGCATCCAACTCTTGATTTTTGGCTCAGGTCATGATCTCAGGCTCATGGGATTGAGCCCCACTTTGGGCTCAGCACTCAGCGCGGAGTCTGCTTGTCCCTCTCCCTCTGCCCCTCCCTCTGCTCACGCTCTCCCATGCTCTCTTTCTCAAATAAATAAGTAAAAAAATAAAGCTTTTTAAAAAAGGTAACTTTCTGATTTTTTTTTATTTTTACATTGTTGACATTGCCTTCAGCCAGTGGAAGTGAATTACTTAGTGAATCTGGTAGAGACACATCTTTTAAAATTAGAAAATCAGTCTTCTTACTAAATAAATGTGGAAATGTGATTAGGGGATATTGGTTGAAAGGGGCCGCAGATTCTTAGCTGGCCCATGGGGCATAAAGATTTTGGTCTAGGCTTTTCTTCCCCGTAGCTGCTTCCTGCTGGTCTGTATGCTGCCGGCAGGGAAGCTGAGGGCTGATCTCCGGTCTCCTGGCAGGCCTATAGTGTCAGAGGGGCAAGGTTACTGTAGGGTGGGGCGCCATGAGTGTAGGAATAGCCAGACCATTATCACACAGGGGAATGGCTGGAATGTGGCCAAACAGGAAAGCAGTTGGACATTATTTCTAGTTCCCACAGGATGAGGTCTGGAGCGGTAATTATTGTTGGAATTGAAAATCATCATTTCAACATCCAGATGAGAACAGCAAAGCCTTTAAGAATAAAAGTCAAACTCCAGAGTTGGCTTAATACCTTCCTAGTGGGATAAAATTAGTCTCCTAGAGTCTTGTTTTAAGGAATTGAGGTTTTTTGGATGTTCGTAATAGAACTAAAAGACAGTACGTTCTCCATAGAAGGGCAAAGTATGATTAAAACGTGTTTAGTTCCACACAGAAGGCCATCCCTTTGTCTCTATTCTCTTGGAGCTAATTAAGATTGGCCACTTAGTATTCTTTTAGGAAGGCCAATTCAGCTTGCATTATTTTCATGTTGCAAAGCTAAGGAGGTAGAAAAGAGGAACATTCTTCATTATCAAATTGCTCATATCTCCCCATTAAGTCAGGCACCATGCCTGGCCAAACAAAATGGCTAACAAACCCTCCATGATAAAGATACTGAATTATTGGCATTAAAGATTCACCTGGGACATATCAGCATTTTTCCTAATAATGATTCTTTGCCTTCCAAACTGTAACAATTAGAACTAATTTCCTTCTAAAGAAATAATTTATGGCTAACTAAAAGCCAGGCTGGCATTCATAGTCTATTACTTATCCAAAAATTGCTGATACTCTTAAATTCAATAGATGAATCAAAATGGAAACCTGAGCTAAATGTTGTTACATCTCTGATCACCGTGAATATGAGCATCAATATTTTTATGTTTTACACGGTAAAAAACAAAAACTTCAACACCAGGAGTTTATACAGTATTCTCAACTTGCTTCCTTTCACTTTTGAATGGATCTGGAAACTAGTCAGTGCAGACAATTTTTGGTTCATTTTATCTAAGAACGGGCCACTTTTTTGTGTCTTCCAAAAACACAGAGGAAGGTGCACAGAAATGCCCCGATCCCTCCAACATCTCAAAGACCAACTCACTGACTTCATTATATATGTACAGTGAAAGAAAGAGATCCACAGTTGCGGTAAAAGAGTCTGCAACCAGGTCCTGTAAATACTCAAACATCTCCATCCGTCTTATGTGCTATCACAACAGACAACCCAATGCAGAGCCCTCTGTGGTGGGTACCTTCTGAGATGGCTCACAGTGATCCCTGCTTCCTATCATTCATACTCTTGTGTGATCCCTTCCCCTAATGTATGTGCTGGACTAGAGACTTACTTCCAACAAACAGAATATAGCGAAAGCAGCTGGATGTCACTTCTGAGTTTCGGTTATAAAAGACTCTAACTTTTGTCTTGGGTGCTCTTGCTTGCTTGCTCTGAGGAAAGCCAGCAGCCATTTTGTGAGCTGCCTGTGGGGAGACCCACATGGCAGGGAGCTGAGGGTGGCCCCCAACAAACAGTCAGCAAGAAAGTGAGGCCTCCAGTCACACATCTCCGGGGACTGAATCTAGCCAAGCACCTCATGAGTGAGCTTGGAAGCGCATGCTCCCCTAGTTGAGCCTTTAGGTGAGATTGCAGCCTGGCCATAGGTTCAGCCATAGCCTCATTAGAGGCCTTGAACCAGAGGCAGCCAGTTAAGCCACACCTGGGTTCCTGATCACAGAGACTGAGATAATAAATCTTTATTGTTTTAAGCCTCCAAGTTTGAGGGCAATTTGTTACTCGGTGTTAGGTCACCAATTCATCAAGAAAACCAAGGGATCAGGATGGGAATGTGCTTGCCTGGAAGCAAGGCAGACTCAGGAGTCTGGAACTAGAATGAGCAGAAGGAGGAAGAACAGAACACAGAGTATACATAGGGCTTAATGTGGGCGGCAGATGCAGACATGGAGGCAGTGTTGACAGATGGTCAAGGTAGAGCATGGGCTCTCCATCACACTGCCTGGATTTCAATCCTGGCTTCACTTTACCTCTTCCCATCAGTTATTTTACCTCCTTAAACGTCAGCAATCTTGTCTGTAACCTGAGGCCCCTAACAATACCCACCTCACAGAGATAACCCATGTAAAGTGTGTGGCGCACCTCTGGGCACGGAGTCAGGGTTCTAGCAGTTACGAATGGGGCTGGCCTAGTGAAGGCAGCAGAGTTCACTTTAAAGGAGAGTCTGTCTACTCAGCGGGTTGGGGAGGAAGGTTGTGAACTCTTCCTAACGCATTCACTGTCCCAGGCAGACAGGATTTACAGAGGATGTGTCAAGGAGGTGTCCCCTTACTTCTTGAGGTGGATCATCAGGTATCGGAGGGTCTCGTAGTGGGCTGGAGGCAGCAGCATCAGTACGTCATGGATGGCTTCCAGCCTCTCGTCGGCATTGGAGATTTCTGTGAAGAGCCCACATAAGGAGTCAGTGCCATGCTGGAACATTAAAGTTTTCAGAGAAGTAACAAGTTTGGTTTGTTCTGGTTACAGGTGGAAGGGAAGCCTAAGGGAAGCCTAATAAGTTCATGCTATTTCAGGTAACATTTCACTTAAACTAATCAATGCATTTGTGTCTTGCCTTCTTCCAGAATGGGTTGGAGGTTGGGAACCACACATGTATTGAACACCCAGTGGGCCAGTGACAGGAGGCTGGGCATGGTCCTTGCCCTCCCAGGAATCTGCAGTCCTGGAGATGTTTGCTGGTGGCACAAATGGTTTTGCTCATCTTCTGAATGCCAGACTTGCTAGAAATCTCACTATCATAAGCTTTAACTTAAAGCGGATCGCACTTGGTAGTGTTCTCCAGCAGTTGTATGACAAGCCTTTTCCTGGAAGGCTTCCATGACTGAATACACCCTACGACACAAGGGCGCTGGCCCATATGAGCCCACAAGTGCAGCTTTGCACTCACGGCGCTGTTCACCAAAGTGTTGGCATTCTGAACCCCGCTGTACAGTCTGGCTTAGGAAGTAGACACTAGGCACATTCACCAAGGGAGGAAACATGCATGCTTCTGCTTTTTAGGGCTCTGATAGGAATTGGCAGTCATTCAAAGAAAGTTCCCCTGCCATTCCTCCTGGGGCAGAGGGTACCGAGTTGCCAGAACCTTCTCCACACAGGACTACCAGGACCCAGGAAAGAATGCTCTTACCAGGAACTGACGCCATAGCTCATCAGGAAAGTACATCTTGCACTAATCCCAGCCTGCCCATGTTTGTCCCCATCAGGCATCTTATTATTGTATTTACCTTCAAAGATACTTTTCATAAGAAATTCCTCAAAATATGCTTGATTTCTATGCCATGCATTCTAGCATCTGACTCTCCCCTTCCTTCCTATGTTCCTGGGCAAAGTGCAGCACCACTTCTCACTCCTTGCCCCCTACCTCCCACCCCAATATGGTCCTCTCTCCTGACAGCAGTCTACCCAAGTGCCAAACACTAATGAGCAACCATGGGCTGAAGACCAACAATGATGATGTTCAGTTCCTGGCCCTGTGAGCTCAGCTCTCGGACACTGGCTTTCCTGCTCTGTGAGAGGGGATTTAGATATTTGCCTCATCAAGTAGATGAGAAGCTTAAACTAGAGGATATTATTGAGAGGTCCTGGTATAGTACTTGACACAGTATTGTCAATTTTGAACAACATCAGTGGGCATAGCTTGGGGTCTAACTTCAATTGATTAGCAATGAGAGTGTGATTAATGGATATAAGTAGTTAATCTATACAGTCCTCATTGCAGAACATCTGATTGTTTACTACAGACACATTTTTGCTTTCGACATATAGCAGAGTAGCCCCAACGGGGCCGGTTCCAGCACAGAAAGGACAATATGGAGAGAGAACTGCCTGGTGCCCAGCTTTAGCGGAGCGGAGGTGGCTGGGTACTGTCTCAACTCAGCTGGTGAACTAGGCCTGGCTTTCTATTAACCGTACCATTGTCCCCTCACTTGAGCAAAGTGAGTGCTCATGGGATAAATTAAACAGTTGTGAGTTTTAATTTTCCTGAAGTTAAAAGCATTCCACTTCACAATTTGGTATAAATAAAAGGTTAGTTCTCAATACTTACTCGCTGCTTCGATAAATTTGGGATAGGTGTCATAGGTGATAACAGGAATGGGTAAGTCTCTGAAGTACAGTTTAAGGGCTCCAGTGATGATGTTTATGTCTGGATAGATGTTAGCAGATATATCGGCCTTTTCACCATCTGAAAAACAATCAGTGATCCAATTCCTAATTAGGACCTATTTCACCAAGTTAAAGCATGCCCAGAAAAAAAAGAAAAAAAAAAGATCCAACAGTGAATGCGATGTGCCGGTACAAGTCCCAGCTGACTACTCTTCTAGTAACACCGACCACGTGCAGGAAGTAACAAAAAGAGGTTTGCGGAGAGGGATTTTGGGACTGAGGGTAAGTGTAGCCAAAAGAGTAGTGAAATTGACTTATTGTAGTTCTTTGGGCTCAGCCTCTGGTAATTTGCTAGACAGAAACTTAGCATAGTAATTCATATTCTAGACACCAATGTTCATAAGAGAATATCTCATCTGAAATAATAATAAAAAAATCAAGCTTTTATATAGCTGCACCAGTATTCTTTGGATTTGAAGATCACACACACATCATAATTGCTGAATGTCTTCAGTTTCTATTGTCTCTCACAAGCTCACTGACATTTCTCTTATCTTAGTTCTTTCTCTTCTGTCCCTAGGACTTTAATCTGGGAAACTCCGATCTTCCCTCATGTATGGGTAATGTCATATTCTAGCCATGTTTGCAATCATTCTGAAAACAATTTTTGACTTTTTGTTTTACCATTAGTAAAAATCAGTCCAATTTAACTGTCACAGACTATACATTTTTTGGATAAGAAAGTTTCAATCATATTGAGATGATTAGCATTTTCTTTTACATAGAGAATTGAAAGAACAAATGTCTCAGCAAATTTGGTTCTGAGGATAAAGAAAGCTGGCGTGCAGAACACAGTGAGTACAGCAGATGGGTCATCCGATCCCATTATTTACATATTTAACAAATATCTATTGAGACTCTACCATGTGCCAGGCACCGTTAAGCGCTGGTGAATCAAAGAAGAAAAGACATACTCCCTTCAAAGAGCTCTAGTCAGACTGGGAGTCAGGCATGCAACTCCATAGTCACAAGAAAATGGGAAGCTCTGCGAGGCTGGAGACGTGGAAACATGGTGGGGAGGGGGAGCGGGCACAGGAAAGGACAACGGGACTCTTAGGTCAGCTTGGGGTCAGCCTGAGGATTCATGAACGAGCAAAGACTTGAGTGGACACCTGATTAACAGGTAAGTGTTCGCCAGGCAGCGATGTGAACACATTCTAGATGGACAGAACAACGTGAGCCAAGGTACTCGTTCATGAAAACGGCTAAGGTGTATTTCAGTATAGCTAGGGCACAAAGTATACAGGGCCGAGGAACTGGCCATGAGCCTGAAAAGACAGGCCAGACCATCAGAGACCTTGTCTAGTGTTCTACAGAGTGAAGGTTCCATCTAGTAGGCTAGGGGTTCTATCCGATTGGCTTTACTACAGTTATTTGGACTGTTCAATAGAAATACAGACTAGAAACACTAATTCAGAAGGATATGTGCACCCCCATGTTCACCGCAGCATTATTCACAAAAGCCAAGACATGGAAGCAACCTAATTGTCCACCGATGGATGAATATAGAGGAGGTGCGGTATATATATAATGGAATATTCTTCAGCCATAAGAAAGAGTGAAATCTTGCCATTTGTAATAACATGGATGGACCTTGAGGGAATTATGCTAAATGAAATAAGTCAGACAGAGAAAGACAAATACCATATGATCTCTCTTATACATGGAATCTAAAACAAAATGGAACAAAACCAAGCTCATAGATACAGAGAACAGATTGGTGGTTGCCAGAGATAAGCAGTGAGGGGTTGGAAAAATGGGTGACCTGTTTTTTGTTTAAATAAATTGAATAAAAATTAATAAAGAAATACAGATTCTTGGGCTCACTTAGCTTTCTGAATGAGTCCCCAGCGTGGGCCCGGGTGATCTGTATTTTTAAGAAGCTCCAAAGTTTTTTGACCTAAGAGATAGCATGCCTAGGGAGCATTTGTCACAGTTATAAATAACAAAAGGGGCCACCTCCGAGACTTCCACTGGCTTCCCCTGTTTCAGTGCTGGACATACCCCCAACCTATGCTCTCTCCTTTGGAGTTTTGGGGGGAAGGAAAAGAGTCACTGAGGTCCCCAGGTGGGGGTGTAGGACACTCTGGGGCCATGTGGGCCGACTGTAAATGTTGGGCAACCAAATCAAGAATCATAATGGCATCAAAGAAGTATTTTATTCAAGAAGTATTTTAACTCACTTCCCCATGTGGTCACTTGTCCACAATTTTTAAGGGAATACCTCCCCCAGAAAGGAAGAGAGCTATGTGATTTGTAAACCATCATTCCTTGGCTTCCTGTGGAACGGCTCTCAGTAGCTCTGAAACCCATCCCCACTATGAATAAAATCCGGCTCCAAGAGAAAGCATGCTAAGGATAGGTCATCTGGCCTTCAAAAGAGCATAAGCCCACCTCTGTCAAATGCCATTTTGACATCTTCGATGTGTTCGGTGAACCCGGAGACTCTGTAAAGGCCTTCCGACTTCAATCCTGTTGAAAAAAGAGACAGACTTTAGCTTCCTGAAACATCTACAAAGGACTCTAATTTCATATTTACATTGTGTGCTAGCAGGAAATGAGCAAAATATAGTCAATGCTCTTGTATATTACACACACTCCTGTCAGAAGCTGGGCTTGTCCATCTCAGTTTTCCAGGCAAGTCTGTCTTCATTTGCTTGTGCTGCAGTAGAGACCTCAGGGATCTGGTCTTCCTGCCTGGCTTCGCAAAGTGAGCCTGTGTTTAAGATTCTCATCGACCACGGTCTCCTGCTTCCTTGTTCATCAGACTGCTGGATGAGATTTCGCTGCTTCAGGCAGCAACCTGCTTCCTCCCTAGCATCATTTTAGCCCACGTGCCACACTGCATGCAGCTCTGTGCTAGGAACACACACGTACTTGGATGCTTGCATATTATCCTGATTTTATTGAAACTAAATTTTACAGCCTTTTATGTTTAATCATAAATAGGATAATATGTTCAATGTTTAAATATGATTGATTTAATTGTTATACTTTCAAATAAATGATCATACGGATAGGTAAAAAAAAAAATTTAGTGATGATTCTGGCAACTTGATCCATGTATATTTGGGCTAAGAAAGAGATATGGTTTCTGCTCCTAGATCTTAGAGATTTGTTAAGATATGTCCTAAGGCCTTGCCAGGTCCCAAAAGGATCAGAAGGGAAAAGGGTCAGATTTCAGACCTTCCAAGTCAGAAACAAGCTGCCCTCAAATTCCAGCTATGGCAAGAACGAGCAAACAAGTAGCTGGTACAGCTGGCGCAAGGTACTCTTGTCAAGCTCTTGATGACATACTTTCCTGTTCTTCATTTGGGAAACATTGATCAAGTATATGCTATCTGCCGTACATAAGGGTCTGCATCAGAGACAACAACTGCACTGCATAAATCCTGCCACCCTTCCTCCTGGGACTGTCAGAGACCTTGCTTATGGAGCCCCACTCAGTCTCAGAACTCGTCTCAGTACAGTTGCCCAGGCTGCCGATACTGATCAACTGGGTCGGCCCACCCGAGGACACCTGGAGTCATCCTCTTCTAGTCGGCGGTACACGTAAGCGTGCCTCACTGTGATTGTGACCTGCACACAACACAGGCAAGGACACAGCGGCACATGGGAGCATCGGGCAGTGAACACAAGCCCAGCCTGTCCGTTGGTGGGAGGGTCCAGGGGGAAGACCTTACTGAAGAGCCATCTTTGAAGGAAGTCATGAAGGATGGACTAGAGTTTGCCAGAGTAGCAGAGGCTTCCAGCTCTCCTTGTGATGTCAGCTCTCCCCTTCCTCGGCTGCAGTGGAACCTCTGACTTGCAGAACAACATCCATGGCCATGGCCAGTAACTTCTGGCTAATGTGAAGAGAGCAGAAGTGATGTGTCCGGTGCTGGGGTTGTGGACTTAAAGAGAAAGAGCATGCCTTTCTGCCCTTGGTTGGAATTCAGAGGAGATGGTGGTAACCACCGGGGACCATGCAGAAGAAGGCAGCTCTCGAGGATGGCAGAGCAACAAGCTGCAGGGCCTGGGTTCCTGCCCACCTAGCCCTAAACTGCTCTCAGGGTCTGGACCGTTACTGGAGAGAGAAATAGATTTCTATCTTGTTGCAGACACTATTGTTCGGGGGTCTCTGTGACAGCACTGAGTGAGTGGTTGAAGTCAGTGGGTGAAATCAGGTGGCAGACAGATGCATTCAGAGGTGGAGTTAGGGTAGGTGGTCATTCCAAGAAAAGGCAAAAGGAATAACATAGGCTGAGTCCTATATGTTGGGCCCCGTGCTAGGTCATTTATATGGATCAGCTCATTTTAACCCTCGCAGCCACCTTATGACTGATTCTATTCACTTTATGGGTGAGGAAACATATTCAAATGGAGCAGGTAACTTGGCCAAGGCCATGCCACTGCGAGTGTGAGACCGGGCTGGGAGTCTAATTCCACGTCCGTGATCTTTTCGTTCTGCCACATCATGCAGAAACAAATGGCCATGAAAGAGCCTTTGCAGAACAATAAGGAATTTACCAGGGATGGAAGATGAGGTAAGACTTTGGCAGAGGTGGCAATGAAGCTGGGGATGGGGGTCATGTGAATTTCTTCCAGCCCATTCTCTGATTCCACTCACATGTGCAGCTCCAATCCCTTTGCTCTGACTCCCCTGGCAAAAATTTTTGCTCTGCTCTATTCTAGCTCTTGTACTAGGCATGCTTTGTGCTCTGCTCCCCACAGACACAGCAGACATCAGACACGGTGGTAACTTTGCCAGAGTTATCAGTCGCCTCTGATGAGGATCACCATGGGATGGTTGCAGCTTCTCCAGGGAAGCCGAGGTCCTGAGTTGAGGCTCCAGAGAGGCTGATGATCTGACCCCAAATTGCAGAGCCCTCTAAACAACAGGAGCCAGGGATACTTTTCCCAGCTACTCATCCAGAGTCAGGGCACCCCTTCTCAACTCTTACCCAGCTCAGCCCCTGCAGCAATACCTTCACCAGATCCCAAAGCGCCCACCAAACTCTGACAGGCACACTGGTCCAAAGGCAGCAGACTATTACAATTTGAGATGAAATGAATAAGTCTTAAGGGAACAGAATAGCTCTAGTTTTCATCCTGCACGGAAAAGGGAATGATTTCCTATATCTAAAAGGCTTGGAATAACAAGCTTATAATGCCCTCTTTTGTTTTGTTTTGGAAAGAATGGAATAGTTAACCAATGCATAAATATCTGTAGAATACATTACGCAGTTTGGACACAATAATGGATACCAACTATAGCAGAGTGCCTACCTGGTAAAAATGGTTAAAGCCTCTGGGCTTTATACATGGTCCAATTATCCAAGTTATATCCAGCAATCCAAATTCTCCCCAACCAGACTCGATCCACCACAACACTGAACACTTTGATACTGAAGAGTAGCCAAACAAAGCACAGATAAAAGGTGACTCAAGCCTACTATGAAGAACCTTCTCATTGAAATGTTTCTATTTTCTGTGCCTTCTTCTTTTTAAAAAATATTTATTTATTGGGGCTCCTGGATGGCTCAGTTGGTTGAGCTGCCAACTCTTGATTTCGCCTCAGGTCATGGTCTCGGGCTCCTGGGATCGAGCCCTACATCAGGCTCCGTACTTGGCATGGAGTTGGCTTCAGGATTCTCTTTCCTTCTGCCCCTCCCCCTGATTGCTTGCTCTCTCTCTCTCTCTCTAAAGTGAATAAATCTTTAAAAAAAAGATTTAGTTATTTACTTGAGAGAGAGAGAGTATGTGGTGGGGAGGGGCAGAAGGAGAGGGAGAGAGAGAATCTCAAGCAGACTCCCTACTGAGCAGAGCCTAATGCAGGGCTTGATCCCACATCCCCAAGATCACAACCTGAGCTGAAATCAAGAGTCGGATGCTTAACCAACTGAGCCACTCAGGCGCCCCTCTTCTTGCCTTCTTGATTTTTCATTGCATAGATCTTTTTAATTTTTTAACTCTCCTCTTTGAAATAAACAGAACCAATACTAGCAGTGAATTTCTCTATGGTAGAAAATGTCTGTATTGATCAGCAGTTTCTTTATCTTATTTAATGGGATCACTTTTTAAGACTCCATTTGGGGGTGCCTGGGTGGCTCAGTCGTTGCGCATCTGCCTTTGGCTCAGGTCATGATCCCGGGGTCCTGGGATCGAACCCCGCATCGGGCTCCCTGCTCGGCGGGAAGCCTGCTGCTCCCTCTCCCACTCCCCCTGCTTGTGTTCCCTCTCTCGCTGTGTCTCTCAGTCAAATAAATAAATAAAATCTTTTTTTTTTTTAAAAAGACTCAATTCAAACCTCATCTCTGCCATAAACTCTTCCTGAGTTGTCCTCAAATAACATTGAAATGTCTTCCTCTGTGACTCCATGGTGTTTTGAACACACACACCCCCATACATTTATTTATTTACCCCTCTGATTCTGCATACTGCAATATGAATTTCTGGAAGGTAAGAACTGTGACTTTTATATCCTCAATGTGTAGCACATAATAAATGCTTAGCAAACGTGTTGGATGCATACATGCAGGGTTTAGGTACAAAACAGAAACTAATGTAGTTGGCTGGATTTAGCTTATCTGTGTGTGTGTGTGTGTGCGCGTGTGTGTGTGTGTGTGTGTGTGTGCATGCGCGCTCTGGGTCAGAATGTTTCCCCAACATCAATAGTGGAGAGAGAGTCAATTTAACAATTATAAGAAAGTTTCCTTGACAACAGTAAGAACAAACAATAAAAACAAAATCACTAAAATAAGAAGTCTTTTCCAAACCTCTTGCTTCAATTTCCCGTATGCATATGTCTACCACCATGGGTCTCTGAGTGTTGTGAGCCTTTACAAGTGTTGTGAGGTCACAACAGTACACCTTCTTGATCCTCTTGAGATCAGGTTGACAATCATTGGGAACGTGCTTGGAACACTGTTTGTGTACGTTCAATCCACAGTCTGTAAACAAAGAAGCCACATTAGCCTTGCCCGGCCCTTTTGTAAAAGCCCAACCCAAATTATATGTTACCAAAAATAAAACTGAAAACACCCAAGGTTTGCTGTATCTTTCTGGAACATCTATCCCATTTAGAGGTGATACTCTCCACAAGCTGAGTATGAAATCCATCTTTACTCACAAAACTTAAATAATTCCCTTTTTCTCATTTAGCCTTTTCTGTTGCTGTACCATAAGAATAGAACATTTCTCTGAGATAGTTTTGGTGATTAGCTAGGTTGTTTGTAGGTTTGTTTTTTTTTTCCTCTTTTGGGACTTGGAACCTTTGGTCCACATGTGGATGTTTGGGTTTGGATTCCCAGAGCCAGTCTTGGTTCATAAAGGGTACCTAAGACTTTTGCTAGGTTGTTTTTCTAAAGTCCTGGATTCTCCTTTAGTGGAAGACATGATTACTCTCTCTGTAGGAATCTTTAATCTTTGGTCTGAGGGACCCATGACCATTGCCATCTTCTTCCCTTTTCCTGGACAGTTGCCTATAGTTTCCAGTACCTTCCCCTTGTTGGGCAGTTGGGGTGGACCATTTTTCCTTCTACTTGCCTTATTTTGACACCTGTGAGTGGAAATAATGTATAACGAGATACTGGTGGGAGTACCTGAGAGTTTACAGTTTAGGACAATGCCATGTAATGTGATGATTAGAGTAGTTATTTATAAAGCTCATATCAAGATCCAAAGCTTACAATGTACTTTTAAGTTCAATGAACACATTAAAAGCCTTGTTAGCAGTTGGAATCCACTGACAGAATTTCTCTAACAATAACAAGACACAGTCTAGATTTTGGAGAATAAAAATGTAATGCTTATTAAGCTGTTCAAAGTTGATGTGCTATCTATTCAAAACATATATATGTAATATATATACATTACACACATATAATAATGAATATTGTAATCAGCTGTTTAACAAAAAAGCACTTAACCACACCAAGGACTTGAGAAAATCTAAACTTCTATAAAATCTTCAAAAAATGATTTTTGAAAATCATTCCATGATTTTCATGTAATTTTTAGGCTGAGTTCTCTCTGCCTACCCTCCTTACAAAGAAAAAATCAGTTCTAAATCATCTTGGCTTTATCAACCTGAGAAATTCAACAAAGCTCAAGTAAACTTCAAAAGTATTTTGACAGATCAATTTGTAGTTGTAAATTTGGGCAAACTGAACCAAATAGAGCTGGTTTGTTTTCTTGTTTGGATCTCTTTTATAAAATAAGGATGATAATAGCATCTACTCCTAGGATTATCATAAGGATCAACTATATTAGTCTCTAAACTCTGAAGTGTGGTGAAAACTACATACAAGTAAAATAAAAGAAACAGCAAATATGTGAGAAAATATAAGGATACCCGGACAGCTATTCTTGTTATTTCACTAGTAAGTTTTACTACATTCTTATAAACTTCATTTAAAACAATTTTTTAAAGTTGTGATCAAATATACATAACATAAAATTCACCATTTTAACCATTTCTCAGTGTACAGTTCAGAGGCATTAAGTACCTTCACATGTGTGCAACTGTCACCACCATCCATCTCCAGAACCTTCAGCTTCCAAAACTGAAACTCCACTCATTAAACAGTAACTCCCCAGACCCTCCTCCCTCTCACCCCTGGCAACCACATTCTACTTTCTATTCCTATGAATTTGACTCCTGTAGATATCTCATATAAGTGGAATCATTAGCATTTGTCCTTTTGTGACTGGCTTATTTCACTTTTTATGATGTCCTTAAGGTTCATTAATATTACAGGATATGACAGGATTTCCTTCCTTTTTAAGGCTGGATGGTGTCCCACAGTATTGATATACCACATTTTGTTTATCTATTGATGGATACGTGGGTTGCTTCTAGCTTTTGGCTCTTGTGAATAATGCTGTTATAAACACAGTTGTACAAATATCTGTTTGAGTGCCTGCTTTCAGTTCTTTTGGGTATAGACCCAGAAGTGGAATTGCTGGATTATGTGATAATTCTATTTTAAATTTCCTTATAAACTTCATTTTAAGATCTGAAGCGACAGTGTGTTTGTGTAGAGTTAAATACTGACATTTTATTAAACTTAAAATGTTTTATAATATATAAAAATATTCAATATTTGCAAACTACTACAATTCCATATGCTATAAATAGTCTATTCATTTAAAAAATAGTTAAAATATGTAAAATACAGAGAGTTGAGAGGCAGCGATGGCTATTCCTAACCTTTAATGATCAGGTTTCAATTTTCCTGCTGCTCAGAAGAAATATGAGGCCAAATGGTTGCCATTGGAGAATATTAACATAACCTCAGAGTATTTTTTATTAAAAAAAAACAGAAAAAACAAAAACCTTTTTATTGCAGAGAAAATTGCTATTCACAGCTAATGTAAATTCCAGAGTTTTGTTCTCATAATATTGACTTTGGACCGATTTGCTACTCAAATTGGATAATACCCGCAATTAGGATATTTCTGGTAGGTATAATCTGGATAGCCTGAATTAATGACCACTGGCTGATTCAGATAGTCTACCGCTTTACTCAGTGGTTGAGCCGTGAGATACTTTGTAACTCCCAGGTGAGTAAGTCTTTTGTGTTAATTGGAGTATCCGGAACATTCCTGGACAGGCTGCCTCTGAGCCTGTTTGCTGCTTGTCTCATGGATCTGTGATGGGGGCAGGTAGCTTTAAACCACATACACAAGCACTACTTGACCCATCCAGGTACCACCACTGGTGATTGCTGTTATCTACACAGTAGAAGCTAAGGTAGCCCCTTCTGAGCAGAGAAAGGATTTAAGGTCCCATAGTCCTGTGAACCAAAGTGGGCATTATGGCAAAGTAGATTATCTTAATGTAGTATCATTAGCTTATTTTATTTTAAATGCTTCCTAAGAATTGTTTTAAAAAACCATACCCTAGTAGCAAGGAAGAAATCAGTCATGGTGTTGGTAGAAACCCAATCAGTATACCACAGGAGGCTATTCTTGCTCCTTGGCCAGGACTGCTCGCCAGAAAAAGTGTGGCGAGATGAATTAAGGAGCCCAGTTACACATTAGTTTGGCAATTCTTTGCTCTTTTGTTAGCTGTATTTTAATAAGATGTGTTATGTGCCGTTAGCACTGGGTGTGGGCATCCAGTTCTAGGTGGAAAAACACCTAAGGTTTCAAAGTGCTTTGAAAATATGTGATAGCCAATCAAGGTCTTTAGTTGCACAGCTAATCCGATAGCAGAAAAGTTCTAAGCATGTGTTCTGGAGCTGAATCAATTTTCCACCACTTACTATGTGGCCAAGAGCTATTAACAACTACCTCTAAGCCTCAGTTTCTTCATCTGTTCAGTGGAGAGAATAATTGCATGTCTTTAAGGTCTGTTGGTGAGACTAAATGGCATGATAAATAGAAAGTGCTTAGCTCAATGCCTGGTGTGTGGCAAAGGTTTGCCAGTATTTCTATTTTCATGCCTTGCCTTTTGTAGTAAAGTGGGGGATGGGAAAGAAATGTGGTTTTTCTATCTTTGCCATTCCACTGGAATTGACTTCTTTTTCTTTTAAGGACTGCTGCCTCTTTTGGGTGGCAGGTAGGTGCATAAGGAAATGTACTTGCTTGGATTTTTTTTCTTTTCTTGCATAAACATGATATTCTTTTTCATTCCAGCAGACACCTAGAACAGTCTCTCCATTAAGCATAGAGATGACTTGAACCTTCCAGAAAGCTGGACTTTTGAGCTAATCTGGATCTATTTCCCAACTCTGGAGAAATGATCTCCAGCTCAACATTATGTCACTTTATATAAGCGGAAAAGGATGAAGAAAGTTCTGTGTCTACCTGAGCACCGAACCCCTTGGGCGATGAGCCCCCACATAAAGTTGGCACAGTATTCACACCAGTGCGGGCCTCGGAATGTGTGGACCTGTGATCCAAAAAGAAGAAAAATGTCAGAAAATTCAATTATTTGAAGGGAGGTGGCCTTGGACATGAAACACATAGATGATGTCAAGAAACAGAGACTTCAGTGGGAGTGAGCATCCCTCACTGGGCCTTTTCTTTCCAGTGAGGTAGAGTTACAAACAGACCGGAGAAAAGAGATATGCTTTGATCTCTGAAAATCCTCTACCAATCCACCATGCCCCAGGCCAGAGTCAGAAAGGAATGTGGAGCAACAGTAAGATTATAGGGCCATGCCATCAGCTAAGGAATGAGACTCTCACCACCCCAAACAAGGCACTGTGTGGACAAACCCAAGATAGCCGGGGCTGGTCACCATAACCTGCATTTAGCTCTGCAAGTTCTGGAAGGTAGAACTCAATTATTGCATCCTTTTGACCAAAGTTGCTCCATGTGTTGAATATCCAGACAGGTATAAATAAGACATGATTATAGGAAAATTAGAAGGTTCCAAGGCTTTGAGCCACTTCCAAAAAAACAAAAAAACAAAAAAACAAAAAAACAAAAAACCCAGCAACAAAAACAAACCTAAAACCAAAAAAACAGGCATTTAAAAAAAGCGAGGGAGTTGGCTGACATGAAGGCTACTGTTAGGGTCTATAGAATTGCCTTCCCCAGAGAGAGGGTCCGGAGTCAGCATGCCGGGTGTGGCCTATGGGTGTGTAACTTGAAAATCCTTTCTGATTGGCCCAGATGTGAGTCTCATTGGTTGGTGCCCCAGCCAGTTAAATATTTTGAATATTATGAAGTAAGGATGGCTTTATCTCTAATTATTCAGGTATGGGTCCTCTTATGACTGGGCCATGTATTGTCATGATTTAAAACAAAAACAAAACAAAACAAAACAAAACAAAAATACATGTTCTCTAGCACCAGTGAGCTTCAAGACACAGAACTAGGAGATTCCTTGAAAGCAAATGTGGCCATCGTAAGCCAAAAACTACCACAGGCGGTCTACTTGGAGACATACAAACCCATGTGAAAGTGTTCTGAGTTTTTACAAAATTAAAATATTATGAGACATTACTAAGGACTTTCAAAGTTTTAAACCTCCATTAACAAATAAAAGAAATACAGACAACATTATCTTTTTTAACAGACTGGGAGGCCAGTCTGCTATTTTTTTTAAATTTTAATTTTTTTAATTTAAATTCAATTACTTAACATACAGTGTATTTTTAGCTTCAGAGGTAGAGTTCAGTGACTCAGTATGCTAGTTTTAATTAACACAAAAAATACGAGGATCACAACTATGGGTACAATTTGGGAAGATGCTCATCAGAGCTCTACTTAAAACAAAAAAAGCATCACTTTGAGGTCTTTATTTATATATGCCTCTAATTGTATAGACATGAAGTGGCAGACAAAACAGACCCGGTTCCCTCCTCCTGGAACTTATAGATTTGTAAAGGCCGACAGAGTGCGCAAGTTAAAAAATCAAAAAGAACAACTTACGACCATGGTTTCTACACAACTAAACTAAGTTTTGGCATTTTAGTTTGTCACAAGCAAACTGTCCAGTATACTATTTCTGCTATGAGAACCAATGGAAAAAAAAAAAAAAAACCTCTCAGAATTGTTTTTACTAAGAATGGGTAATTGTGCTGTAAGGAAATGGTGCTTAGGTATGACAAAGCGCCTTGTAGGAATGCAGAGAACCTGTCCCAGGGAGCGCTTGTACTCACACAGAGCCAAGATGCGAGGGCTCATTTAGAGGCCCGCTCAGATTAAACGTGGTCCTTAAAGAATCCCTCAGTAAGGGGTTCTATTGGCAGTTGAAGATTTTCTAAATTTAGCAATCAAAGGTTTCTTAATATTATTTTACTAGAAAGGCTCTAAAGGGATGGTGCTGGCTAATTATGGCAACAAAATTGATGGTTAATATACTGTTGAAATCGCAAGATCAATCAAATCAAATCAAATCATACAACTCCAAAAGAGAGGAAAAAAGTGTGTGGAAAGGGATATAAAAGAAAAAAAAAGTTTGCTACTAGAGAGACTTAAGAGAGGCCCCACTATTATCCACAGTGGTCAGAAAAGCTTCTCTTGGAAAGTGACTTCATGCTGCTTGAAGGAGGGGAAGAGCCAATCTGGTAGAGGCAGGGTTGGAGAGCAGGCAGAAGGAATCTACAGACGTCCTGCAGGAGCAAAAGAGTTTGGTGTGACTGAGGAAGGAGAAGGCCAGGGGGGCCGGAACACCAGAGTGAGAGGAGAGAACCTGGCTGAGGTTGGAGGTAGGAAAGGGCCTTGAAGGTTTTATTAATGAGCATAGATTTTCTTTTAATCTAGGTCCAATAAGAAGCTCTTGAAGGATATTAAGTAGGAAGATGATTTAAAAAAAAAAGATATTCTGACCACCATGTTGAAAACAGATGGGAGAGTATTCATAGTGAAGGAGATTTGCAAACTAGTTAGTAGTTTCTCGTTGAGAAAGGATAGAGGCCAAGATTAGGGTGCTGGATTTGGAGATGGGAAGTGGATGGATTTGAGGCATTTTTTTTTTAAAGATTTTATTTATTTATTTGACACAGAAAGAGCACAAGCAGGGGGAGTGGCAGGCAGAGGCAGAGGGAGAAGCAGCCTCCCCGCAGAGCAGGGGGATCCCGATGTGGGACTCGATCCCAGGACCCTGGGATCATGACCTGAGCCAAAGACAGTCGCTTAACCAACTGAGCCACCCAGGCACCGCCTCCCTCTTTTTTTTTTTTTAAAGAGAGGCATATTTTTAAGACAGAATTCATAAGACTTTATAATAGAATAAATGTGGATCTTTGAGGGAAAAACGAATGAAGAATGACTCCTAGATTCTAGCTTTAGAAACCAGGTGGATGGTGATGACATTTGCTGAGATAAGGAAGACACTATGTGGGGGAAAAATTCAAGAATTCAGCTCTGGTCAGTTTAAACTTAAATGTGTTGAGCTCAAGCAGGAATGCACATATAATTCAGTATCTCAGAGGAGGAGAGAGGTTTGGAGGTATACATTTGGCCACCCCTGATGAATAAATGGTACTTAAAATTGTGTAAATGGATAAAAACTATTAGGGATAGAGGGTAGAAAATGAAGAAAATAGAGCTCAACCCAAGTCCTCTGTGCTCCAACACTTAGAAGCAAGAGTCAAGAGCTTTAGAAGCCAAAAGGTAAAGAGTATTTTAGGGAAGGAGTAGTCCACATTGTTCGATTCTGGGAAGAGGTCCAGTTTAATGAGGACTGAACACTGATTCAGACACATGAAGTTATTAGTAACCTTGGCAAGAGCAGTCTCTTTGGATCGTGAGGTCAAAAGTCATACTTAAGTGACATGAAGAATAAATGGGAGGTATGGAAGTGGAGAAATGTATAGGCAAATTTGTCAAGAAATTTGGCTATGATGTCCAGCAGAGCAATGAAATAGCTCCACGGAGATATGGAAACAAGGCAGAACTTTATTTTTTTTAATAAACAATGGGAGATATTAGGGCATGTTCACTTGTGGATGGAATTGATGCAATATGTACAAGAGACTGGAAATGAAGAAGAGAAGGAAGTGAAGGAGTGATGATCTTGAAAACCTGAGAGGTGCTGGGCTTTGTGTCATATATGGAAGCAAAGTCAAAAAGAGGAACAGTTGAGATCTTTCTAGAATTAGTAAAAGCACATCTTCAGATTCAGAAAAGCTAAATGAGTACATCTTCAGATTCAGAAGAGCTAAGCTACCTCAAACCTGATAAATTAAAAAATAATCTAACCTATATAGATTATATAGAAACTGCAGAATACCAAAGGACAAGCAAAATCCTAAAAAAAAAGAAAACAACAAAAACCCCCCAAAAAACAAACAGACAAAAAAACCCCAAGACCAAAAAAAAAACCCAACAGGTTATTTTTACAAAAGGACAGCAATTACGATGAAAACAGTTCTTTTCAACAAAAAGAAGCTAGTAGATTATGGAAAAATTTCATCAAAGTGCTCAGAGAAAATTACTGCCAACTTAACTTCTATACCCAGCTAATTACCATTCAAGAGTGAGGATGAAGTAAAGATATTTTCCAGACAAATACCAGGAGTGTTCACTCACAGATCCTCACTCAGAGAAATACAATGGGATATATATGTCTATAGGCAGCATTTTGAACCTAGTGGGAAAGAACAGGATTCAAGAAGCCATGTTGAGCAAGAAATTGGCAACAGGGTTCGATCTAATCAAGCTCTGTCTGCATAAAACAATAAGATAACTAATTTCAGGGGACTTAAAAACAAATTGGAAAAATGGCATGGGAGATTGGAGGGGCTTAAAAATGTTAAAGCATTCTACAGTTCTCATCATTTGGGGTATGTAAGCAGAGCTGCTAATTAACTGAGGAAGATTTTAAGTTAATTACACATGTATTAGAATTTTCAATATATGCAGAGAGAGTGGGACGGAATCTATATAATGTGTAAGGGAAAAAGAAATAAAGATTTGATCAAGCCAATAAAAAGAAAGAAAGACAGAAACAAAGCCATAAAAAAGCACAGTAAGGACAGGGGGAAAAGAAAAAAGAAAAATCCTTGTACATCTCTAATCACAATACATATCAGTGGCCATAACATCAAATAAGAGACAGAAATTTTCAGATATTCAAAAAACCTTTGCAAGAAATACACTCAAAACATAATGTAATAGAAATGTTGAAAGTGGAGGAATAGAAAAAACATACAGAGCAAATAGCTAGCCAACAGAAACCCCAAATAAATATCTTGTTATAAAAAATATATTTTCTTTATTAGTGATAAAGATGGTCATTACATAATAATTAGAGATTTAATTTTACCCTAAAGATATACTAATCCTGAGCTGCTATGCACATGACAACATGGTCTCAAAAAACATAAAACAAAAGTGGAAAGAATTACAAGGAGAGATTGACAAATCCGTAATCATAACGATTTTAACATCTATTCACAGAAATTAATAGATCAAATAGATAAAGTTAATAGACTGGGTATAAAAGGGACCTCACACCCAACAATTCATAGAATATGTACTCTTCTAAAACAACACATGAAATATTCACACAAACTGACCACAAACCAAGCCTCAACATATAGAAAAGAACTGATATGATAGAGACCATATTCTGACTACCAGTCAATAAAATTAAAGACATGGTAAGCAACCAAACCCCAGTATATTTGGAAATTTAAAATAATTCTACAAATACAGCAAAGAAAAAAATCTTAATAGAAATATGGTATCGAAAGACAAAACACTCCTTATGGGGTACAGAAACTTTAAATGCATATATTAAAAATAAAGATTGAACACTAACAAGCTAAGTATACTATTTAGGAAGCTAGAAAAATAACAAAGTGAGACAAAAAATAATAAAGATTATTGCAGAATATAATGAGATAGAAAGAAAAGATAAAAAATAAAAAAAATAAAAGGTGATTTTAAAAGATTTCTAAAATAAGCAAAGTTTGGGTAAGATTGATCAAGAAAAACACGAAGTGATAAAGAGAACATAATACAAATGCAGTGAAGATATGAAATACAAATCTTGAGAATACTAGCTTTATACTAACAAAATTAGTTCTGTGACATGGATAATTTTCTTAAAGACTATCAATTATAAAAATGACCCCAAATAATATAGAAAACCTACATTCAATTATATCCATTAAATAATTGCATCTGTAGTAAAAGTTGTACCCTCAAATAGTTAAAGGTCCCAAATGATTTTCTTAATTTATCAAATCTTTTTTTAATTAAAGATTTTTATTTATTTATTTGGTAGAGAGAGAGAGAGAACATAAGCAGGGGGAGTGGCAGGCAGAGGGAAAGGGAGAAGCAGGCTCCCCGCTGAGGAGAGAGCCTGACATGGGACTTGATCCCAGGACCCTGGGATCATGACCTGAGCTGAAGGCAGATGCTTAATGACTGAGCCACCCAGGTGCCCCAAGTTTTATCAAATTTTTAACAAACGAATCATCTCTAACCAATATAGACTATTCCAGATTGGAGGAGACAAAACAAAGAAAAGGTCCAGAATTTGCTTTATGAATACAATTTTGATTCAAAAACTATGCAAGAACATGAAAGTAGGATTATAAGTCAATTTCATTATGACCATAAATGTAAAAATCCTAAAAAAGTAGCCTACTGAACGTAGCATAATTATTTTAAAATGTTATGACCAAGGGGGGGCTTATGTCAGTACTTTAAGGTAGATAACATATCACTAGTATTCACTACAATAACAATTGAGAGAGAAACCCCATAATCATTTCAAAATTAGAACACCAATAATCGATAAAATTCAACATCCATTCATAACAATAGCACTTAGCATACTAGACATAGAGGGAACTCTCCTAAAAATAGAGATTAAGGGTATCTCTGATATACACATAATAGTCCTTGAATTTAAAAATGAAACAGAACAATTTCCTTTAAAGTCAGCAAAAAGATAAGGATGTCTATGAATACTTCTCTTGAACATTATCCTGCAGAGTTTAGCCAGCATAATAAAATAAGACAAAGAGATATATAATTGAAAGAAGAAACAGGCCATCAAGTTTGCTTAATATAAGAGCAATATGAAGAAATCAGCATTACTATACATAAACAATAACTCATTTTACTGAACAATAAAATTAAAGACTTCATTTACAACAAAATCTAAAACAATTAGAAAATAACTAAAGACATTAAGGACATAAATAAGAGAGATATTCTATATTCATGTATAGCAATGCTCAATATTACAAATATGTCAATTATCCTACAAATAAATCTATAAATCCAATACAATTTCAATCAAAATCTCCATGGTGCTTTTCACAAAACCTGGCAAGATGGCCCTAACATCCATATGGAAGAATAAAGCCGAAAGACTAGCCATAATAATTTTGAATAAGGAGAAGGTAGAAAAACACATCTGACCATCTATCAAGACTTCTATAGTTACAAAAAAGTAAAACACTGCAGGATGGACAAACAGACCAGTAGTACACAGCAGAAAGGTCAGGAACTAAATCACACCTATGTGGGGAATCGGTTCCACCTATCCACCATTTATTATTCACTCATTTATTCCATACTTACATGCTGATTGCCTGCTTTGAACTTGGCACTGTACTAGTCCTTGGATATATAAAGTTGAATACATCAGAGGGGCACAGACCTCCCTGCACTCAAGGATCTCATCTACAAGAATCAACAGGCAACATATATAATTATCCTATGGCAGTATAATAGAGATTGTAATACATTCTTTCTGAGAAGTCTGGGGAAAATGATAATTGAACAGAATTTTGAAGGATGGACAGGAGTTCACTAGACTGGGAAAGATGCAGTTTGGTGGGGAAGTAGTGTTGACTGGGGTGGTAGATGACTTAGGGAGGACATTCCAAGAAGAGGAAACAGCACAGCCAAAGGCCAGTGAGGCTGGGCTTGGTTTTTGAAAGGCATTCTTTCCTTGCAGGTCATGCAAAAAAGGACTGACGAATTATTTTCTGGATCATCTCCAGCGGATAAGAAATCACATGGGAAATATCTCCATACTTTGGGGTAAAAATGAAAATACAATATTTAGAAATTTGGAGACTAGCTGTAATGTTTACTTTACATAGACAAAATAGAAACTAGCCTACTGAATGCTTCAGGAAAAAATACAAAATACGCCAGCCACAGATTTTCTAAAATTTCACCTTTTGCCAATATTTAAAAAAAAATGCATATCAAAATTGCATTTCATGCTTATTAGCCCTGCCCATATTTCCCAACATCCTTTCTTGTTGATATATCCGCATTGCCTTCAATCTCATTTCTCCAGCTAAACAAATGCAGACAGACATTTTTTTGAATAGCAAAAAACTTCTCTGTCCCCACAAATACACATTCCCACAGAAATAAAACAAAATGGGGACTGAGGGGAACGTAAAGTTAGTTAAACATTATTTTAGGCCCACTGCCGAATTTCCTCTTTGTGATGGGCCACTGTTTATTTTCATGGCTGATATATTGTTCAATTTTCTTTTGGGTCCACAAGGACAATTGCCAAACAGTAGGCTCTATGTAATGCTGAGGTCACTCTCTGAACGCATTTCATTTGGGCTTGAGTTATGATGGCTACTCTCCCAGTGAAATACCTGATATCTTGAAAAATCACTGATCAGCTTTTTCCATTCTGTGAAGTTTATTGATTTTCAAGAATATCTTTTCAGAAAAAAAAAAAAAAAGAACACTTTGCAAACTCTAGGGCAGTAACTAAAATACCCTAGACAGGAAGAAAATACCCCAGACAGGAAGAATGTCTGTCCAAGACCATTATACTGGGCATGGTCTGCCTGGAATTCCAAAACCACACCAAACAGAAAAAGATGATATTACAGGAGATAAGGTACGTTTGACAAATAGCCCAGGAATGGCCACTTAGAAAAAACAAGAGCCAGGGTTGTCAAGAAAAATCTCAGGCGTTTCTCGAGTATCCCCTGACTTGACTCCAAATGAGCAGGATGTTATTTGTCTCACATCTGCTGAATCTGGAAGGCAGTATTCCCTGGTGGTTTCATAACAAGTATGTTTTGATGGGTCAGTGTAGACACCATCCAAGTGTGTAATCAGCTCAGACCAGGTTCTATTCGTGATGCACTACACTTGAGAAATGTTGCTTTTCCGCATCAGTGTACATCCACGTTTCTGAACGTGGGCACTATGAACATTTTGGGCTGGATAAATCTTTGTCATTGTAGGACATTTAGCAGCACCCTGGTGTCTCCCCACTAGATGCCAGCAGCACCCCTCGGCTGGCACAACCACAAATGTGTCCAGACTGTGCCAAATGTGCCCCAGGGGGCAAAGTGACCCTGATAGAGAGTCACTGGTATAAACTAAAACCCTATCTCCTCAGTTGGTGATTTTTATTATTTATATTAATAATATAAATAAATATGAGAACTTTATTCTTTTACTTTGATTTGAAAAGGACTCTTTGGGTCAAAGGCAGTTTTGTCTTAGCTGCTTTATATGCACAGAAGAGGGGGCTGGAGGTGGCTCAAGTCACTGCCAGCTACAAGTCACTGGGTTTGTGTGTGGGGGGTCATTGCCCAGAGTTACCCGAAGGGCTGGAGGGCAGGCACCTTGTCTAGGGTCACCCAGAAGGGTCAGCAGCGCTGGGCCTCCCGCACTCAGCCAAGGGTCTTTCCTGTCATCTACTGCTTTTCCCATAATCATGGGACACTGAACTCCTGAGAAATTAGGTTAAACTTTGGATTTTTCCCCTCTTGCAAGATCAGATGAAATACTGACCTTGAAGTGAACCTTTTCAGATGGGAGCGAAACAGCTGAGGGGAATCGCTCCGTCTGTGACAGGAGACTGGGCTTCCCTGAGAGGCCTGCTCAGCAGATGTTGCCAGAGGCCTGGGTTTCTCCACCGGGGCACCACTCACCCCCAGATCTGTCTATTCAGCAGTCATCCTACTACCTTTAAAATAGGATTTAATGTCTAAAACACTAATTGCCACAAAGCTTTCTGGGAATCTCCCCACTGCATAAAGTGATAGATTCTTGTGCTAACTTCCTCTTGGGTTTATGAGGGTATTAGCACTGACCTTCTGCTGACACTGCCCTGACCACCTCCAGGGCTCCTCCACTGTCTAGCGCATCTTTCCTCAACCCCAGCATTATTGATGTGGGGGCTGGGTAGCTCCTTGTGGTGGGGCCTGGGCTGGGCACTGCAGGATGTTTACCAGCATCTCTGACTTCTACTAGATACCCCAGGAGCACATCCCAGTTGTAAGGATCAGAAATGTCTCTAGACACTGCCAGATGTCCCCGGGGGAGCAAAACCACTCTTGTTGAAAGCTGCCCAGTAGAAGAGCTCACATTCTTATGTCCCCATGGTCTCTCTTGTACCTGGTAGTGCCTGGCAGATAACTGGCCCTCAGTCCATATTTGCTGAATAAAAAAAAAAAAATGCCTGTCTAAATAGTTTCCTCTTCTTAGAACTTTGAAAAATACCCAAATAATATGTACAGTGATCATTGGTCCTTTTATTTTTCTCCCCACAAAACACAAAAGGAATATTTCTCTGGACTTAACATGCCAGAATCAGCCATTTAGTCATTTAGAATAGCCCCTTTGAATGTCCTTTGGAATAAAACAAAATATAAAATTAATAACAGCTAAGAACTTGATATGGGTCAGACTAGTACATGATTTACATTTGAGGAGTAGCTTGACCAAGCCACTTCCCTAGTGTGTGGCCTAAGCAAGGAGTCCCTCTTGGGTTTGCTGTCAAAATCTATCCTCTTTCCACCAGGCTCTGCTGCTGGAAAGACAGGCAAAAGAGTGGGCAAAAGTGAGCTAACACATTTTTATGAGGTTAAGGAGGATGAGGGAAAGAGAGGGGTTTGCATATGGAAAGCAAAAATGTCTCGTTCCAAAGCAAATGCCCACTGGACTGATAAGAATGCAAAAAGCAATGACAGGCAGAGAAACTGGAAATGGGCCACATCACCCAGACCGGGCAGTGGTGGTGCTGCCACACCCTGGACAGGTGTCCTGACCATAGCTCCAGGACACACGCCGCCTCCTGGACTTCTGGTCCTGGTACCCAGGATCTCATGGGGTGGGCAGGCATGCACAGAAGGAGCCTGCTGCATGAGCGCCCTTGGACACATGGTGTACCTGGGAAGAGGGTCTACAGAGAGTGGGGGACATAAAAAGGTGTGTTGAGAAACCATTTCGTTTATGTTCAGACCAGGCCACTTTTGAGAGTCACCACACCAGAAGCTGAGACAAGAAGAGTAACCTGGGGCATGTGTCTCGTCTGCTATCCCCATGTATAAGACACTGGGTAGCAGGCCCCACCACACCTGCTGGCCAAATGGGGAATGACAGCTTCCCTGGTGCACCCTGATACGATCCACCTCTCTGGCACTGTCTGCTGACCCTGGCAAGGGCGCATAGCTGGAAGGGCTTGAGCAGAGCTAACACAAGTGCAACAAGCCACGGCTGGGGGCAGACTGTGGGGTGTGGTGGGGAGTGGGGAGACAATGAGCCATCTTAGATAGATAGGGCCGTGAGATGTCTGCTGCATGTGTTTCAACCAATATTCACTGACAGCCTGCTCTGGGCCAGGCCCTGTTCTGGACATGGGGGTGTCTGCAGGACAACAGACACAAATCCCTGCCCCCAGCCCCATGAATGAGTGTTTCCAGCTGAAAAGGGGAAAGCAAGCACACAAGTAAATACAGACCATGCCAGTGGTCAGTGCTATGGAGAAAAGTCAAGCTGATAAGAGCCTGCAGAAGGGAGGGGTGGGGAATAGGAAAGGGATGGAAGGGGATGGATGGGGAAGGGACAGGGAGATGGGTGGGGATGGGGAACACGGGGTAAGGTGGGGGTCAAGTGGTTTGCTCTTCAACTTTTAGAACTTTCTGGAGCTCTGCTCTCCATCCATATTCCATATAAGGAAAGAGGAGTGTCCTGCAAGGCCTGGGTGGAGGGAGAGAATTGAGTAGAAGGAGGGAGTGATGTACGTGCATGTACCTGCACACTGGGAGGACGGAGCTCCCGAGTGGGCTGAGCAGAGAAAATGCCCAGGGTCATCAATCTGCTTCCATCTGGCCTACCCCACATGTGAAGTGAGCACCTCTTTCCCCGATGGTCTCCTCCCTGCATCCTGTTCACTTCTGGCTCATTTCTGACTCCAAGTTTTTGCTCATGTCATTGGCATGGCCCAAAACACTCTTGCACTTTTCTACCGCACGCAGTTAATGAGAGAGGAAGAAACAGATGATAGCAAAAAGAAGGAAGAGCATGAAGAAGTAAGGGTAGAAAATGAATATGGAGACAAAGAAGGCTAAACACAAAAGCACAAGATGAGAGAGAGACAAAAAGATGAATAGCAAAATAATAATCAAAGCTAACCTTACCGGGTGCCACAGACCATAAGCGATTTACATGTATTCCTTAAGCCTTTACAACACTCCCATTCTACAGATAAGGAAACTGAGGCTGCAAGAACTAAGCTGTAGCTAGGAGGACCGAGCCGGCCACCGCTACGTTATCACTGCGCAAAGTGGGGAAGGAAGGAAGGACAGTTATCCAGATTGTTGGGGCTCTGGAGTTCATTAGCCTGAAGATTTTGAAGTTTAGCCACAAGGTGTCATTAGGGTAGACCATCTCAAAGAGAGCTCTTCTACCTACAGGAGAGTGTCTCTTTTAGTCAACTAGATAAACAGATGCAGATGTAAAATAAGGTAAATAAAGGAATGTTTTTTTTCTGTGTATGAAAGAGTTTTCCTTTCAGAGAGGATCCTGTCAATTCCATAATTTCTTCAACAAATACCTCCTGATTCCCAGTATGTGCAAGTAATCCCAGAGAATTTAGGATTCAAATGAGCAATAACTGCATCTGCATAGTGTTGAAAAGTACACAATTATTGCATGAGATGACGCATGAATTTAATTGGCTTCCAAAAGTTCTTGTTCCCAGAGTTAACTTTTGTCTTTTCCTTTTTTCTTTGCCTTTGCTTTGTTTAGAAAACAAGGACGGTAGGTAGACACTCAGGCATAGTGCTGGGGAGAGCTTTCTGGAAGAATGGAGCCTAAGTTCTCAACCTGTATAGGGGAGGGAGTTTCTGTTTGTTTCTCTTGATGAAGTTCCTGAGGAGAGCCAGGAAAAGGCCTTTTACCTGGGGAAGTGGTCCTCAACTGGGCAGAAAATCTTGTTGTGGGGTGAGGCTTTTAGATCTGCTGACAGATCGGAATCTCTCATAGGAGCCCTTAGGCAAGAATGCAGACCGGGCTTAGCAAGGCTTATTTGCTGATAATTGTGAAAATGTGATTATTTGTTCTTTTTAATGAACACTTACTTTATGCCATACATAGTACTCTCAAATAATAACCCGAATTACAAATCAAGAGAGTTTCTGAATAAAGCCTATTAGATGTCAGCCTTTATAAAGAACAAATTTGTGGTGTAGGTCTTAATTTTACACTAATTCCAAGCAGATGGCAGGGGGCCTTTGATAAGAGTTTTCTTTATTTGGTTAATTCAGTGGTGTGTTACTAAAAACCCACTGCTCTATTTATAGCACTGACCAGCTTTTAAAGGATTCCTCTAAAGACCATGCAAAATTCCCACTTAAAATGAGTTGGGGGTGGGGAGAGGGCTGAATGAGGGTGGCAGGGGTGAGGAGTGACAGAGGGAAACACCCCCTCCTGGCCCTGCCACTCATTCTTAAGGACAGTGGCACGAGCAGTACCATTGAAAGCCACAGTCAAGGGACACAGAGGCTCAAGGGTCTGCTATGTCTCAAAGACATCTATTTAAAACACGGAAGAGGGGCGCCTGGGTGGCTCAGATGGTTAAGCATCTGCCTTCGGCTCAGGTCATGATCCCAGAGTCCTGGGATTGAGTCCCGCGTCGGGCTCCCTGCTCCTTGGGAGCCTGCTTCTCCCTCTGCTTCTCTCTCTCTGTCCCTCTGTCTCTCATGAATAAATAAATAAAATCTTAAAAAAAAAAAAAAATAAAACACGGAAGAGAAATGCTCTGTCTGGCTTATGCATTTTCCTCTAACACCATGTCTGCTCTCTGCCTTTTCTTCTCTTGATAGTTAGAAGAGATCACACCAAATAGATATCGACTTTTCAAGCAAACATTGAAAAAGCTGTTGATGGATCCCAGTGATAAATAATTAATACAGATCGTCTTAGCAACAGCACTATTTAAGAAAATTAGTTTTAATTATCTTTTTGTTTCAAATGTCTTTGTTTCCCCTTCAGAGATCTGAGATTAACAAACTGAAGTCAGTTTTGGAAGTAGCAGTCAACTGAATATGCTTGTGTGTTTTGCACACAAGCTCAGACATAGTATACAGAGGGAGAAGCTATCCCCATGCAAATACATATCTCAGCTCCCCTAAGGGCATAATTCCAATTGCATCTTAAAGCCGGAAGAGTTGGAATTTTCAAGAGGAAGGACAAGAATTTGCAAGTCCAAGAAGATCCCTCCTCCCAATCCATGGTGGTGCATCCACAGGATGCGAAGAATCAGGATTTCCACCCAAAGTCAGAAAAACACTTTCTTAAGGCAAAAAAATTAATGAGGGTAAATACAGAAAACAGAAAAGAGAAAAAGCATAAAGGCTTTCTGTGCTGCCAATCAGACCTGTCACTCTTCAGCAATGGGAGAAATATCAAGAGCCCTGGCATTGACGAGGATCTATATAATGCAATTCTTCATCCTCATGCTAAATATGGAGGGCTGAATAATTCCATTCCTCGACTCAATTATAGCATGCAAATGCTTGAGCCGCTCACTTTCTAAAACCAGCAGCAGGGCAAACAGACCGAACTGACACGAATGTATATTTAATAGACACATATTTGTCCTTAATGAAGAACTGGAAAACGACAGAATAAAAGAGGTTTCCCTGGTCACCTCTGACAAAGGGCTTTCTAGTTCCAATAGTTACTCGGGCTACTGGTACTAAAGGAAGGGAGTTTAAAAAAAAAAAGGCAATTCACAATTTGCTGCCCCTGCCTCTTCTTTTCTTCCTGGATCCTTTCATCTTCACTCTCTCCAAATTGTTAGCCCATTTGTTGGGGTAAAACCTCAAACTCCATCTTATCTCTCCACTCAACAGCATCCCTGGCTGGGCAATTGGGCATCAGAATCTCCTCCGGCCCTTCCTGGAACACCCATTAGGTCAAAGGAAATAGGCCATGATTTCTGATGGCAGGCCATTTTTACAAGTGCTCGTCCGAAATGAAGACAGCAGTATTTCCAGTTTGTCAACACACATGGCAGTCGCCACTAAGGCTCCCACGGGCTTTCTGTATCTTTTTGCTTGGTCTGGGGAGCAGGATCAAGGCTGTTGCAGTGTCCCCCTGTACCCGGAACGCAAACAAAAGCTCCTGGATGGTAGCTCCTGTCATCATTTGCTTTCACAGCTGTCTACACGTAAACCAAAGGGGTTAGTTTAGCATCCCTGAAGACAAAGACGAAACACAGACTGTGAAATGGGCAACTGTTTTCTGTTGCTCAGAGACAGCAATATTCTTTACAGCTACTCTGTGTGGAAAAGTACTGCTCGACGTTCCCTAGAAGATCTGTCGCCGCCGGGGATGGGCATGCTCTGCTGTTCGTTCGCTGGACAGGCGATAGGAAGAGGAAATGGGCCCAGTGCTCCAGAACTAAGTGAACACACATAGAGATGTTTCTAGGTGTCAGCATCAAGCAAACTGCTGTCTGAGGTCTCCAGTTTGACACAAAGCAACAGTATTACGTGCGTGATGCACGTAGCTAGATATGAAAGCCAAGGAATCTCCTGTCCCGTGCCTTCACAAAGACGAGAAGAAAACCGTCACCTGCCCTTTAAGAACAGAAGAAAGAGCGCACAGGCTCGCTTACCTTAAAGTTGTGGGTCTTCTCGTAGTTGAAGTGGTTGTCGTTGTGCGTGAGGGCGGCCCTTCGGACCAGGGACGAGATCTGTGAACAGGCAAAGAGTTTGAGAGGGGGCCACAGAAAACTGCCTCTGACTCCCACCTTCACCCCCAAGGCCACGGCCAGCAGCTCCTGGCGCTTCCGGCCTGGCTTAGGCTTCCGAACCACAGCACACTTTTTCTCATTTTCCAGCCAGCGTTCCTCAGAGAACATAGTGCCTGGACCCCACATCTTTCTAGTGGCCCCTGTGAAGGCTCGGCGCTGTCAGGTTTTGCGAACCGCGGCTAATGTTCAGCAGTAGATCCAAGGCAGCTGCGTCCTGTCTGCGGAGGCCTCCGGCATGTGACCTGGGAGGGCTGGTCTGAGTGATGGAGGGGGCTCTGCCTCTGAATAAGGACGGGCTGTTTTGTGCTATTTCTCCGGGCCGACGTGTGCCTGGAACAATAGCACACATTCATGTGCCCAGCAATCCCCACAAGCTGAGGACGCAGTGGAGGTGGCGGGGCAGGCAGCTTTATTCCTCCTGCCACAGGAGAGACCTCTCGTGCGTGCTTGCTTGCACATTTCACACACACACACACACACACACACACACACGCCCCAACTAGTTCTGATGTTCAAAGCCTGGGGCTGCATCCAATTATTTTGGGGCTCTGAACCCCATCCTGGGCTGAACTCAAGCAGATTAAACCTTTAGATAGACCCTGATGATTGTTTAATCTCACGGGGATAAAGCCTGCCTCTCTTAAAAAAAAAAAAAAAAAAAATCTGCCCTAGCTCTTGAAGCTTAATTTTTATTCTTATGCATGCATTAAATTAGAGCAGTCTGAACACTGAATGGGGCTCAGAAAAAGAGCACAGCATTTTAGCTCTGAGTTTTGTAGCCAGAGTTTCAACATAAGAGGAGGATGTCTTGCTCCAAGACACTCTTCAGTCTCTCTTCTCCCCTCCAACTCTCAACAATCCCCACACACAGACAAGACAGTGTTCCTTAACTAAAACCAAAACATCAAAGTTGCCTTTATTTTAAATATGACACCTTTAATGTTCATTCTGTTAGCGGCCAAGCCCGATTCTTTCCATGTTCTTAAAAGCATCATCTGTTTGATGGTCTCCCTTGAGACCAAAGTTTTGGGTCCCAAGTCTCTTCACTGTAGCAGTCTTGGGACTACTCCTGATCTGCCGAAAAGGTTTAATGCAGCTAATGCCGTACAGTAAAAGCAATGCTGTTGGAACTAGAAAATGAGGAGGAAGTCGATAGCAGGATCATTATGTGGAGGCACAGTCCACGGGTGCCATCCTGGCCTCTACTGAGACAGGGCCCCACATTCCAGCCCCTGTAAGCAGCCTTGTGAAGAATAATGCAAGGTCGGTGTTTGCCTGTAGAATTTTTTATTCCTGACAATTACCATCATTCCACCTTGGTTCAGAAGTGCATCCTTCCAGATCGTCCTTGTTACCTTCAGTGATAATAAGAGCCATTTTTTTTCTCCCTTTTTTTGGGAGGGGGAGCCGGGAGGGGTCAGAGGGAGAGGGTGAGAGAGTATCTTAAGCAGACACCACACCCTCCACGGAGCCCGATGGGGGGCTGGATCTCATGACCTTGAGACCATGACCTGAGCCAAAACCAAGAGTCAGATGCTTAACCGACTGAGCCACCCAGGCGCCCCTAAGAGCCAGTTTTTATACTGAACTGTTAAGCACAATCATTTTATGTTGTGCCAGACGACATTCAGATGTGTTTAATGCATTTACTTTTCAGCTCATGTGCACGAGAAACACATTTACTCCCATTTTTTGGATGAAGAGATTGAGGCACCGAGAGGTGAGGCCATCTGCCTAAGGATAGCCAATTGGCTTAAGTGGCACAGCCCAGGACTCGAACCCCAAATATCTGTGCCCAGCACCTGTGTTCCTCAACACCAAGTAAGCCGAGGTGGTGCCACAGCCTGCCGTTGCATCCTGCTTTATGTGAAGTACTGGCCAGTTCTGCCCCCTCTTCCCATTATTGCCTCACAGTATCTCCCCACACGCCGTACACACAGCCGCATGATATTCTTCTTAGTCTGTTACACCTGCTCAGAAAAGGTCAGTGACTCTCCACGGCCTGACCGTGTTGTGGCCTTGCGGGTTCTTCATGAGCTTGTCTCAGTCTACCCAGCTCATCTATTTGCCTGCACTCCCCTCCACAAATCCTAAAAATCCTCTTCTCTGACACACCCCTCACCTCAGTATCTGGCTCCAACCTCTAGCACATTCCAGGATCATACGAAATGTCCACATGCTCAACCACATTCTAACTCAGATGCCACCCTCTCCGAAAAGGCTTCTCCAAACTCCCCACCAAAGGCCAACTCTCTCCTCCGAATTCCCATAGGGTTTACCCCGCATTTTTCTGATTGCACTTGTCCCTTTCTATCTTGTATTAGAGTGATTTATACCTGTCCCTGCCCTATTGAGAAGTCACTGTGACAGGCTCTATGTCTAATTCACCTCTGTTTCCCCTTCATGAGTATCTAATAAAATTCCTTGCCATAGTAGGCACTGAATAAATTTAAGTTGCCAGAAGTAGCTGTACCTCTGGGAAGCGAGCATTGCAGAGGAAGCTGTGCAAAGGTGACTTATAGGGTGGGGTCTCCTGCCCATCCTTTGAACCCCCATCACCATGCGTTAGCTTCCAAGGACCTAAACTCCCATGGATGTGCCTTCCTGATGGGCCCCACCAGACTCCTCCTTCCTATTGCCCAATCATAAAGGATATCTGCCACTCACAGGGGTTGAGTGGAAGCATGGTGTATTTTTGAAAGGCTTGTAATCCTTAGCCTAAAGGCAGAAAGAGAGAAGGAATAGGGTCCCTTCCCAAGCCTTCACTGCTAGCCGGTCCACAGAGACCTTTTGATGGTGAGCCATTCTGTGTAAAATAGACTCTGTGAACTAAACTAGGCTAATTATATGGATGTATGGTTTTAGAATTTAATAACACAACTCTTTAAACAGAAAGTGGGCAAGAAGGGTCTCCTTTTCCTTTTGGTATATGGGTGGTTGAAGACAAGGGAATCTAATGTTTTCTCTTTTGTCTGTGCCTTTATTTGTTAACAAGTAATTTTTACTTCTATTTGTGACAGTGGTTTCTTTTTTCAGATATTTGTTCCACAGAATTTATCCAGACACAAGACACATTCAGACACGTGAAGGAACCACACACTGGTCACTTAAGATTCATCTTGACAAGGAACCAGAAGGGCTGCATTTGAGTGAGCATTACTGTGAGTAGTGGATGACCCCAGATCACCCTCTTACTACAGGAAAAGTGATTACAAACGTCTCTTGGTAAAATTTCCCTCTTAAAGAACTCCATCACACAGAGTTCTTCTTTATCCAAGTATCTCAAGGACAGCACCTTGGTTTCCTTTATACCCCCACAGTGACTGATGTGTGTTCTCTATACACAGTGGACATTTCATACTTTGTCCTTTCTAACTAAAATTTCTGTCTGACCTATTTTTGTCTACACATTCATTACAGAAAGCAACTTTCCCTACCTGCTCTGTTTGAATCAGGGATTCTCAACCTTGGAACTACTGACATTTGGGACCAGATGATTCTTTGTCGTGGAGGCTGTCCTGTGCACGGTAGGATATTTAGTGGTGTCCCCTGCCTCTACTCATTGATGCCATCAGAACCCCCAACTGGAGGAATCAAGTCTTTCCAGACATTGCCAAGTTTCTCCTCTGGGGCAAAACTGCCCATAGTAGAGAATACCTGGGTTCGATTAATAACACAGATCTTTACAGCAAGCTTCCTGTGTACCATGTATTGTACTAAGTACTTTACATACACTGACTCATTTAAGGTTTATAAGGTAGGAACTGTTATAATTATCCCCACTTTACACATGAGGAAATGGGAACTGAGAGTGTAAGTGAGTTGCCCAAGGTCACACAGCTGGTAAGTGGTACAGCTGAGATTAGAACACAGGTACAACTAACTAGGTCTATGTTTTTTTGTTTTGTTTTGCTAAGAACAAGTTTATTTTTGACTGTGATTAAATACACATAACACAAAATTTACCATTTGAACCATTTTAAAGTGTAACACTCAGCAATTCAGTGGCATTAAGTACATTCACAATGCTCTGCAATCACTACTATCCAGAACATTCCCATCACCCACAATGAGACCCCATACTCAGTAAGTGGTCCCGCCCCATCCCCCCCCCCCCCCGGCTTCTGGTCCCTGGCAGCCACCACTCTGCTCTCTATCTCCGTGGATTTCCCAGGTCTGAATATTTCATATAAATGGAATCATAAATATCTGGCCTTTTGTGACGGGTTTCTTTCACTTAGGAAAATGTTTTCCAGATTCATCCGTGCTGTAGCATGTCTCACTACTTCACTGATTTTTATTGCTGAATAATAATCCATCGCATGGACATAATACATTTTGTTGATATACACTTGCACTGTTTTCACCTTTTGGCTATTGTGAGTAGTGCTAACAAGTTTCTGTTTGAACACCTATTTTCAGTTCCTTTGGATATACAGTAAATCTATGCTTTAATCACCCTGGAAATGGCCTCATTCAAATAATGTCCACATTTAAAAATATCCAGGGGTTAAAGGCCCAAATAACTCTCTTCCGTGCTGTTAACCATTAGCAACTCCCAGATTCTCTGGTCTGTTTTTTAAAGAGGAGACTTTTGTTTTCCCTGAGACCTCTTCCAAAGCAGGTGCTACTTAAGATACTTTGGGGAAGTAGGTGGGGCTATAAATAAATAGTGAAATAAGCTCACCACTTCCTTTTTCCTTTTTATAAATAAGGGTTTGGATTCTATTTTTTATGGCCTCTCACCGTCCTTCTTTCTACGAGGAGGATCCTGAATCCATGAAAGAATCAGGTAACAAGAAGGCCATGGAAGGTTGTCAGAGGAAGCCAAGGGGGGCGAGGGTGGGTCAGGGGGCAGAAAGGTGGGAAAACTGAAGCCCACTGGGGGGCTGGTGTGCATGTAAAGTGCCCAGAAGAGAGGGACGGTGGGAGAAAGAGGAATACCCTTCCTTCTGTGCTGACATGAGTCACCTAGCATCATAAGCCCAGCGGGGACCTCAGAAGTTCATCCAGCCAAGGGCTCCTCTTCATCTGGCTCAGGCAGCCCCACCTCTGGGGACCATGACCTTCTGCCCTATTAGTATCAATTTCTAGAAAAGGTGATTTATCATCAACCTGACACTCTTCCACAGACTTCAAGTAAATCCCACTCTGCATTTAATCCGTCCCTGAAGAGTCTCTCTCCACTATGTCAGCCCCAGCTCTTGTGTTCCTGGGGTCCCTCTTGCTTCTCTGTCCCTTGAGTCTGAGTCCCCCTTAGGGGGTGACGGCCTGAGCTACAAAGACTATCCTGCAGCTGTTTGTTGCTCGTGGCAGCGTAGGAAATGAAAATCAGTGCTACCCGTGCTGGCGAGAGCTCTCAGATAGATGGCTGGTGTTTGGAGGAGGTAGCTCGTGGCTGGGGAACAAAGTTGGCAATGTATCAAATGTCTCATGTGCATTGATCCGATGATTCTATTTCTAGGATTCTCTTAAGAAGGTTTTCAGACATGGGGCGTCTGGGTGGCTGTCAGTTAAGCGTCTGACTCCTGATTTTGGCTCAGGTCACGGCTTCAGGGTCATAAGCTTGAGCCCCGAGTCAGGCTCCATGCTGGGTGTGAAGTCTGCTTAAGATTCTCTCTCTCTCCCTCTCCCTCTGCCCCTCCTCTGCCCTCTCTCTCTTAAAGAAAAAGAAAAAAAGATCTTCAGACAAATTAGATAGAAAAGATACATAGATAAAGAGATATTCATCATAACAATAATATTAAGAAATGAGAAAAGGCTTATGCATCCAGGAGAGGGGCGAGGTTAAATGATGGTGTAAACATGTAACGGATTGTTATATAAATTAACAAAGATGATTAAAATAACTTTAAATGATGAAGGGATATGCTCCTGATATAATGTTCGGTAAGAAGTAGGCTCTTGAACCATAAATAGTATGATTCCCACTTTTGTTAATTAGATGACACAGAAAATACCAGAAGAAGACCCACCAGCACATCTCCAACACACCAAACTGTTGGAGATATGCTTATGCGGTCATCTCTGGGTGAAGTAATTGTAATTGACATTTATTTTCTTCTTTATTCTTTTCTGTACTTTCTGAGTTTCCTACAGTGATTACTTTCTATTTCACTCATATAAAAATGTGGAGTTTGTATAAGTACATTATAAAAACTTTGTTGGGTTTAGTGTGCCTAGATAATAAATCCTTAACATCATAGACCACCTTTGAGCTCATCCAGTCCTGCCTGCTATTCTTACAGGTGAGAACTGACGGTCAGAGAAGTTCATGCTTTGTGCCCCCTCCACTCCCACCCTGTCACAGGGCTGTTCTACAATTGGGCCTAGAATCAGATCCAAGCTCCGGGTTCTCTTGCCTGGGACACCTCTGCAGCTGGTGCTTCTCACGCTGAGGCCAGCCTCGGAACCCCTGGAAGGCTTGTGCAAACACAGCCTGCAGGGCCCCAGCCCCAGCATTTCTGGCTCAGTCAGTGGGAGATCATGCCTAAGAATCTGCATCTCTAACAGGTTCCCAGGTGATGCTGATGTTGGTTCCATGCTTTAAGGACGCGGTTTGTGCTTTCCACTGAATCTATGGGTCTCAACCTTGATGATATTTAGAGTCACCTGGGAACAAACAAAAGCCACGCTCAAGCTCCATCTATGACCAATTAAATCCAAATTTCTGGGGATGGACCCCAAACTTTAAAAAAAATCCTCCAGCAGATTCTAATACAGTCCTGGCATGTGCTTCAATCTAGGGGAACTGTTAGAGAAGATGGAGGTATCCACGTGCTAAATGCTATTGAACACCCTCCCCTCCCACAAAGGAATTGATACCTCTTCAAACCCAAAATATGATCATGTTTCTATGCCACCCCACCCCCACTTCCCATTGTGGTACTTAAAACCTCCATGGATTCTTCATAGATCTGTACCTCTGAAACAAATAATGCAATATATGTTAAGAAAAAAAAAAAAGAAGAAGATAGCAGAAGGGGAAGAATGAAGGGGGGTAAATTGGAGGGGGAGACGAACCATGAGAGACGATGGACTCTGAAAAACAAACTGAGGGTTCTAGAGGGGAGGGGGGTGGGGGGAAGGGTTAGCCTGGTGATGGGTATTAAAGAGGGCACGTTCTGCGTGGAGCACTGGGTGTTATGCACAAACAATGAATCATGGAACACTACATCAAAAACTAATGATGTAATGTATGGTGGTTAACATAACAATAAAAAAATTTAAAGAAAAAAAATATAAGCACCAAAAAAAAAACAAAAACAAAAACAAAAAACCTCCACGGATTCTTAAGCTAAAAGCAAAACTCCATACCATGGCCTACAGGGGCCTGTGTAGGCTCCTGCCACCTCTCCAGCCTTGCCTCCCATCCCTTTTTTCCTGTCATCTTGAGAATTTATAACCATAAATTATTAGTATGCTTTTAAAATGATTGTCCATGACCCCTTCTAGACTGCTAGCTTTATGACATCAGGTGCTGTGTGTGCTCTCAGCACAAATAAGACCCCAGGGTCATACCTTGCACCTGGCACCAAGTAGGCACAAAGCAGGCTCTTACTAAATTTTGCTGAAGGGATGAATGAATGAATGTTCATGGCTATAAAGTATCTTGAGGTCAAAGGACCACTGTAGAGGCTTCTCATCATCACTACCTATTTATCTAGTCAATTTACACTTGTGAATCTCGGATATAAAATCCAGAGGCCACGCACTTTGGGTTTCCTTTTGATGAAGCTGTCAGATCTCTTGTGTCACCGGTTGGGGCCCTGGAAATATGGAGAACCTGCAGGGTCAGGCCCTAAGGGACACAACCAGGTTTGGCACTGGAATAATATTAAAAGTAGCTTCATATATTTGTAGGTTACGTTATATTTTATCTTTCCTCTATGAAGAAGGTAGAGTGGGTGTCATTATTCTCACTTTACAGTTAAGGAAACTGAGGTCCTACTAGGCATGTCCAGGGAAATAGAATCCAGTGTCTTGATTTTCTTTCCATGGGAATCCCTGACACTTGAGTTGTAGCGGATCAACAGTGGTGGCTGCTAACGACTCACTGACCCAAGGACTCAGCTCTCTCTGTGCCTAGGGGCTCCTCAGAAACTTTTACAATGGGGTGCTCCCCAAAGTTCTTCTATGAACATGTCTCCAGTGATTAGCATGGGACCAACACTAGCTTGGCACTCACGAAAGTTCCGTTGCACGAAATAAATACCCACCTTTTTTGCAGTCTTTCGACTTCCCTTGCCTTCCAACAGAATGACTCACAGTTTTACAAAGAGTCAGTGTGACTCATATTTTTCTTAGACCCTCCGTTTACTTCCCAGACATATGCCTGGGGTTCTGGAGTTGGCTGATGAGTCTGGGCTGCATGTTATTTCCGCAAAGTCACAAAACATTAAATCCTGCCCCGAGACACTCAGTAAAATGCTGCAGGCATTTGGTCAGCATAAAATGAAAAATATAAAAATGTATACATGAACACACATACACACATACATATATGGGATTGGTGGATGGATATGAGGCAGGCATGATGATTTCTGCTGTGGCATCCTAGATCTCTGTTCCTGTTGGCAAGTGAAAAAACCAGAAATTTTAAGTGAAATAAGCCCAAATTCCCGAATGATAATCAAAGGGATGGTTTTCTTTTATTAACGCCACTAAGCCTAGCCTAATTGTTCCCATGTACTCTGAACACTACCAGTGCCAGATAAATCGTCCTTGCTCCTCCTAAGAACTGCCCTGGTAGAGTTTGCTATATTCTCTGCTTGTGGTCTGTAGCCCCGAAAGAGGAGGAAGACAACACAAGGGTGTGGCTGACTTGCAAGCTCATCCCCATGACTGCTAAAGAAAGGAGAGGGAGCGGGCTGGGACCCTGCCCTCTCTCCTGCCCACGTGCGGGTCAGAGCTGCAGAATTCTGGCTTCGTCTGAGTCCATCAAAGCATTGGGGATTGACGGCCGCCCTGGCTGACTCCCAAAACTGCCCGTGACCTCCAAAACTGCTGCGTTCTGCTCCGAGGAGAAGGGGCCTTTCTTTCTGATGGCACAACATGCCCGGCTGCCACTCCAATTGTTCTCCAGGGACAGATGGCCACTCTCGATCCAAGAGACGTGAAAGGGCTGAAGGACCAGTCTTGCTGCCTTTTACGACTCATTTCCCTTCATCCACAGCAGTCAGCATTCACCCCAACCTGAAGGGGCGGTGGGGTCTCTAAAATGAACCCAGGCACCTTGTTTGGAAGCAAAGAAATCATCGGATCCTTATGGGGCTGACCGAGTGTGTAATGTTACCATTGCCCTTCTTCCTGCATCACTTCTCTGGCTGTTTAATGGGAGCAGAGGTCAACGGTTTTGGCTAATTGCTGATGTTTCTCACAGACACCAAAAATCCTCTGTGTTAGAGAGAGACTCCCTAGGTTGTGACAAGCATCTCACACATTTCAGCACATAGCTCTTATTGCTTTGTTTTTGCGCAGTTTTTAAAAGAGGGAAAAAGAGAGTTATACATCAGTGTAGTCATCCATTTGCTTACACAAGAACTTCAAGACTCTTAGATTTCTTAAATGCCAAGTTTAAAGATGGTCCAGCAGGGTTATTTGTGAGGGAATGGAGCATTTGTTGAATCACGTGCCTTAAAATTGCTTTAGAATATTTAGGTAACCTTTTGTAAAACTAAGGTCCAGAGAAACAGTACACATTTCCTTCTCTTCTCATATTCCATATTCATTTCCTTTCCTTTGTATTTCCTTGCTGTCCTGTACCTTCCCACTTCGGGCCAAAGAAGTAGGTGCCCAAAATGATTGCCTTACGGGTTTTATTACAAAAGTCAAAGATACTCCGTTTCTGGCTTATGGCGCCCAGCTGTATGGTAGAACCCAAGTGTACTCCCTTACCCTCTCCCTGCCGCTGTCGCTCACTCAGCGGAGCCTGAGAAATTGCCAACAGAGGCTATAGGTTTGCTAAATTACATTTTCTCGTCATACTGCAGCCTGGCAATTTGCAGAGCACAATGTGCCAAACAGAGCCTCAAGCTGCTTTCCCACCAAGTTCTTGGGTAAGGCGCACCTTTGTCGAAAGAAAAAAAAAAAAACTCGAACCGCCCAGCTGTTTTCTGCATGCAAAGTCTCCTATGTTGCGAAGGACAAAGACTCTGATTAAATGGCTTTTCAAAATTTCACAAAACATATCTCAAATCCCCTCCTGGGCTCTTACAGTGAGCAATCACCCAAACAGAACAGTCTCTGACGCCATTCACAGCTGTGCAGCTGTTCCTGCCCAATATAGCTCGTGGGGCTATTTGTGAACCTGGCACTTCTGAAATACAGATGCCTGCAAATTCCAAATGTGAATCTCATTCTATTTCTGGTCTTCTGTGTGAGGGGTAACTGGGATCTTCATATTCTACAATTGGGCCTCAAATTTGTATGTTGGCCAGCCTTATGCCAAGTATATAAGCCTGTAGCTCCTTCCCGGACGGAATGCCAGAGCGTGTGTGGTGATGCAGACACTTCTACCAGTCACCACCTGCTCTGGGAAGACAGACTGTCATGCCGATATGTAAGCACCGGTGTTCCAGAGGGAAAGCTCAGTGTGAAATGACCACATCCACTTTGACCTCAGCTCTGTTTTAAGGCAATATAATTGTTCTTGGAATGTTTCATAGTTGCCTCTTTCCTTCCTTCCTTCCTTCTTTCCTTCCTCCTTCCACAAAATTTATTAAACACTGATTATATATCAGACCCTGTTTAACATCAATGGGATAGAGTAGTGAACGACTGACAAAAATCTCCGCTCTCTTGGAGAGCAGACATAAACAAAACTAATAAGGGCATTGTAGATTATTCTAGGAAGGGATAAGTGCTATGAAGAAAAATAAAGTGAGAATATAGACTAGAAAAGGAGGGTGCAACTTAAAGCAGGATGGTCAGGAGAGGCCCACTGAAAAGGTGACATTTGGGAGAAGACTGGCAGGAGGTGACGGGGTGAGCTGTGCTGATATCTGGAGGAAGAGCCTTCCAGGCAGATGCAAAGGGCCTGAGACAGGAGTGAGGTTGGCGTGTTCAGGAAATAACAAAGTTGAAGAGTGGCTAGAGTAGTGTGTACTAGGAGATGAGGCGAGACACCCAGAGCCTTGCAGGAGAGTGTAAGGACTCCCACTTTCACTCGGAGTGATGTGAGTAGCCACTGCAGGGCCTTGAGTGGATTTGTGGTATGATCTGAATTACTTTTAAAAGCATTGCTCTGCCTGCTGTGTTGAGGACCACAGGAGGGTGAAGGAGGAAGCAGGGAGGCCAGCTAGGAAGCTATTGACGAAATCCAGGTGAAGGGAAGACAGTGGTTCGGACCAGGGAAGGAGTGGTGGAGGTGGTGAGTGGTGGTCAGATTCTGGATATTTTCTCAAGGCCGAGTTCCTAGGATTAGCTGACAGGTTGCACATGAGGTATAAGACAGAAAGAGGACCCCAGGATAACAACATAGTTTGGGGCCTGAGCAACTAAATAAAGTTTCCGTGAAATGAGAGGATGAAGGGGGCACCTGGGTGGCTCAGCCGGTGGGGCATCTGACTCTTGGTTTTGGCGAGGATTCTTATCTAATGTGGGATCAGTCTCTGTGCCCAGCGGGGAGTCCTCTTGGGGATTCTCTCCCTCTGCCCCTCCCCCCACTCACTCGAGTGTGCTTCTCTCTCTCTAAAATAAATAAATAAATCTTTAAAAAACTAAATGAGAGAGAGAAGATCACAAAAGGGGCAAGAGTAAGGGAGAAAGTCAGGAACTCCATTTGCTGTGTTTAACATGGAGTAGGCAGCTGGACATGGAAACTTGGGAGTTCCAGGAGAGCCTGGGTGGCTCAATCCATTAAGCCTCCGACTCTTGGTTTCAGTTCAGGTCATGATCTCAGGGCTGTAGATTGAGCCCCGTGTCCGGCTCTGCGCTCAGAGTGGAGTCTGCTTGTCCTTCTCCTTCCCCCTCTGCCCCTCCCCCTGCTCTCTCTCTCTCGCTCTCTCTCTAAAAATAAATAAATAAAATCTTTTAAAAAGGAAAAGAAACCTGGAGTTTCCGGGAGAGATAGATGCTGGAGATGTACCCCTGGGAGTTGTCATGGGGAGATGGATTTACAGCAAGGGAGTGGTGGACACAGAGAACAGCAGAGGCGCCAGGACCCAGCCCTGGGGCACTTCAACTATTCGGAGGTTAGGAAGTTCGGAAGGAACCGGCCAAAGAGAAAGAGAAGGCAAATTTGATATTCTAGAAGCTGACTGACGAGATGATCAATTCTATCTAACGCTGCTAATAGGCAGGTATAATGGGGACGAAGAAAGAACCACAGGATTTGGCACCATGAGCGTGCGTGATCCCCTTGACAGGAGCAGCTCCCAAGGAGTGATGGCGGGCAACCTGACTGCAGAAGCTTTGAGAGAGAATGGGAGGAGCGCAACTGGAGTGGCGTGTTGTAGAAGCGGTGCCGGGGAGCACCGAGAGCCAGGGAGGGGCAGGAAGGGCTGGGGAGAGGTGGATCAAGATGAAGACTGTTTGTTTTCCTTTGTCAGACAGGAAGAAAGCCACTGAGATTTCTTTCACCCATCGTAAAACCCTGTACTCAAGAGTCTGACTCCATTTTTGGTATTTGACTGCTGACAGCTTTTAAGTCATTCAGGAGGCATGCGTGCCCCTCCCTTGAGGCCAGTGTGAAGTCAAAACCACGCAAGTCTCCCCCTAGCCACCCTAACACCCTAAGCCAGTTGTCCCTTCTAACTCTCTTCAGCCATTTTTAAACCTGCTGGGGAGTCTGTCCTGCTTGCCCCAGGGAACCTCATTATGTGAGTAATTACCCTTTGCATATCCTCTTGATGGGCAGTTCCAACATCTTCAGTTCCAACACCAAACCACATTTTAGGTGGGGTATCCATTCCACCTCTGTGAAGTGGCCACAGCAGCCCTATTAGAAGCAGAAAGCACCTTGGATGTGGCCGGCGACTCTGACCTCCCTCGCAGGCTAGGCCTCTTCCTGATTGCCACATTGTGTCAGTGCTCAGAATCTGGGACCCATTCTCTGAACACACGATATGCTTCTGTGAAGCCATGCCTCAGCAATATGCTCCCCACCACTTCAAACTTACAAAATATATTAGAATGACATCAGCAACAAAATAGAAAAAACTAGTCCTAACAATTTTGGAGTACATATTGTGCCAGGCACATTAACCACTGCCTCATTTAATCTGTCTCATGACATAGGTATTATGCCCATTTCATACATGAGGAACCCGAAGCTCAGAGGGCTTTCACTACTCAAGCCTGTACAACTAATAAGTCAGAGTTGAACAAAGGATCAGCTCCATAGTTCCTATTCCTAAATTTCGTGTGATTCTGCCTCCACGTATTTGTCCCCCAGGAGGATGTAAAGTCCTGAGAAAGGATTTTCTGCATCCATATTTTCTAATCTCTTTGGCAAAAAGAACTATCAAGAGCACTCAATAATGGTTTCTAAATAAGTGAATGCTTCTGGTCTGGTCCAATCTTCCCATTTTACAAACAGCAGCATGGCGAGTTAGCTGCACAGATTCACACAGCCAGTTAGTTGTAGAAACAGGAGAAAAATCCAGGTCTGTGGACTGCAGGTTCAAGCTCTTTCCACCATGCAACAACAGATCTGGCCCATAGCCATGCTCTCCCAAGGCTGTATAAGCCAACCCCGCCCCCCGCACACGCATGCACGCACGCACACTAAAAAGCATATCAAATATAGGCAGGAAATTGTCAGACAACATACATTGTTAAAATCATCTTAGTTTCAAAATATTAATATCTTTAAGGTTCTGTAATTCAATTTCTAAGAATCTACCCTAAGGAAATGATCCTAAATACAGAATGGCATTCAGAGCATTATTTCTAATATTAAAAATGGAATATATTATGCATAGCCTAAGAAATAGCTAAATAGGCACGACACTCAAGCAACAATCAAGAATGATGTGTGTGAAGAATATACAGTAACATGGCTGGAATATGCTATGTAAAAAAAGTAGGACACAAAATTATAATTGTACTATATTTTCAAATATATTTAAAAATCCAAATGCATATGGAAATCAATGTGAGGAAAGAGACCAATGTCTGTATTTTCTTTATCTTTCAAAATTCCTTTAATTATATTACCTTTATGATTGGAATGAGAAAGAAAAAGCAACCTTTTGCTGCAGAGAAACAACTAATTTTTTTTCCCCCAGTTTGCATCAGTTTCATTTTGTACAAGGAGGTCTTTACCTTAGGAAAAAAATGAGGTAAGTTTTAAACATAACTAGAAACTGGATGAATATAAAGTTTGAGAGTCTTCTGTGGATCTCATAGCTATATTAAAACTCTCAGGTGTGTATAATAAGTGTTTAAGTAACATTACTGGAAATGAAAACTCATCTAACAGGTATTAAGGAAGGATTCACTCTCTGTGGAGCCTAACACATGGCATTTAATGGCCTCTACTGATATGAATTAAAATCTTCCCAAAGTACATGAGAACACTACTCCATAAAAACACATTGATTTAGGTTAAATCTCTGAAGAGATCTTGACCTTGAGCCAAGAGCAATAAAAGTTTTAAAATAAAAGTACTGTTTCTATCATAGATATTATTGTTTGTAACAGTCAGGAACCAAAAGAATAAAGACTAACTATGGTTGTATAACATAGATTTTCTCTAAATAAATTCATTTAGACCCAGAAAATTCCATCTTAACATGTATATATAGCTACAAGAATCTAGATTTTATAATATATCAATAATGATTTGTGATAGAGGAGCTTCTTTTTGAGATAAGTGAAAATTTTTCTAGTTTAACCTTTTTTTACTTCAGTCTTACCATAATAAAAATGAAATACAGCTCCATTTTTTATTTTTATCAATAACTAAAGGTTTTTCACCATCTCCTGTAGTGTGTGTAGGAAGCTAACATGGTCATTGGCAATGTGCTATTTCAGTTGAAAATGCTGTGTTGCTGTGTGCTTATCAAACCCCATGGTCATAGAAACGGCAAATAAACTCTAAAAATCGTGAACAGTTTTTGTTTGCTAAATATTCCTAGTTATGAGAAGACTCTGGGGCTAAGTTGTCTGGGTTCAAATTCCTGCTCCAATCCTTCTCAGCCAGGTGACCTTATGCCAAGTCACTAAACTTTTTTGTGCCTCATCTCCTCAAACATAAAATGTAGATAATAATAGTAGGTACCTCAGAGATGATTAAATGTGCAATTTAAGTTGTAAGCTGTAAATTGCTCAGATCCATGCCTGGCATCATTTTATATGTATGAATGCATATATAATTTAATGAATAAATTAACTGTAATGATTATGCAGGTGATGCTTTCCAAGTAAGGCCTAATCTTAGGAAGGGTTGACATCTGAGTATAACTAAAACTACCTTTATGTGTATGGCAAAAAAATCATTTTCTGACCCACCACAATGAAAAAACATATGGTCATTTTAATTTGACCAAATCACCAGAGAGCTAAGCATAAGCTGGAAGTATTTTGATCACAAAGGGCAGTTCTTTGGTGGCATACGGTGGAGGGAGTATGAGGTGGCACTGAAGATGTGTAAATGCTGCAAAAACAGGCTTGTATCTTGAAATATTTTGATATCCGGAGGAAAAGTGGTAAGAAGGGTATATTTTAGGAGGTGAATTTATAGAAAGCAAATAGCACAGAAGAAGAAATTAGAGCTCATATTGGTCCTGGGATGGAAATATGACTGGTAGTTTGGTCCTGGGCTCCGGCGTTGCACCCAGGAAGGAGCCTTCCGGACTCCTGGGGAATGCGATGACCAGCAGCAGGGCAGCCTGTGAACATGTGAATGGGCTTGAAGTCCTCACTCCCGACTTCCTCACCTTGCACCTATGACCGGGTGTTGGCAGCAGACGGAGCTCTTTACTCCTGGGACATGGCAGATTTTTGGAGTGCTATGGGGCAGGGGGTACATTTCTAAAAACACCCCCTCAGCGACTCTCAGGACTCACCATGCCATCCTCGGTATATTATGAGTGACCATTTTCAAAGACAGTCACACCAAATCCAGCTGTTATGGTTTAGACTTACACCTACCTCCCAGTTGTTCTTAGACTACTCACAGGACACGAAGCATAGCTTGTGCTGACCCCCTTCTATACCATCCACTCCAGTTTCAGACTGGTATTCTTTATAATATGTTACCTCCAGTTGTTCTATGTTTAAAGCTTGAAAAAATTCGACAGAGATCCCTTTCTTAGAGAATTAATATTTACATTACGGTTTAGAAGTATCAGCATTTTCCAAACATAGTTGTAACCATGTAAGGCCAATGAGTATCTAGTAGTACTAGTGTTTGGGAAACTAATACTCGACACTAAATCTCAGGACTGTTCTGAGGATTCAAACAGACAGCGAACATAGTTTGCAGTGCCCCAAACACAACAAAGGCTCAGGAAAGGTTGATTTTGATGATGACGATTATGATCATTATTAACAACTATGATTATTATTAATAATCTAGGATTAGCTATGATTATTATTAATAACAGCTACTCTTTAAATCAACTTAGCTAGTGGTCCTGCTGAAGCCTTGAGTGATGCAGACATAAGAAGACTGGTAATGGTTTTGCCCACTGGCCCTGGGTGACATTGTTGGGAGTACAGATGGTCATTACATGTCCTTTCTCTTCCACATGATGAGTCATTCAGGGCCAGTGGATGAGGAAACATGAAGAAGAGTAAGCACAGGATGACTGGCCACAGCTGATGGCTGATGACCTAAAGTGCACTTGGGGATGTCGGTTCCAGGCAGGGCAGGAAGCATCACCACTGCTGGGCACTCATTCTAGGGTCTGTATACCAGCAGAACTTGGACACAACATGATGGTTCTCGTGGGCCCCTAAGAGTTGCTGTGATGTCTCAATGGACAGAGCCCAGGGTGTCATCGGAATCCCAGCATTCCACATCTTGACCTCTCAGCTCCCTGGTGCCAGTTAGTCTGAAGTCCCAAGATTTCTGGGCCGTGACACAAAGTCCTGGCATCCACCCATCTTGTTTGTGAAACCCCCTGATGGATAAGGACAGTCTCTTAGCCCCAAATGGCATGTCTTAAACAATATGAATCCATAGGAAACTGCCCTCCTGCCTGTTTTCCTGTATCCTTCCAAAAACTGTTGCATTCTGGCAAAATCCCCCCCAAAACAACTACCAGACTCTAAGGAGAAGGAGTGCATATGGGGTGGGTGGAAACTTGAGCGGTGTCACTGCTTGGGGCTCGCTTGCCTGGTTGCAGGCAGTGTTACCTATGGTGCTAAGTTTTACTCATAATGCATCTGTGTTTTAGTTTCTCTGTACAAATAAAACAAATGTGAAACAATTGGCATATTTTTTCTATCCTGAGAAAAACACTGTTCCAAGAACAGTATTAAAATAGGTTAGATGAGTGGGAATTTATAGACACACAAATGTTTTAGTGACTATGGAAAATAAAGTATTTCTATGCAGAAATATATAATTACAACTTATTCTAAGTATGTATCAGACACCACTTTAGACACTTTACATCTCCTCTCTCCCATCCACCCACCCACCCACCCACCCACCCACCTATATACCTGTCTAGCCAGATTCATCCTTTGATCCATTCTTCCTTCCATCCTCCCATCCACCTATCCATCAATCCATCCATCCATCCACCCAACTAAACAAACCAATTAACCAACAAGTCAATCAAACAATCAACCAACATTAAGTGAACACCCCTAAGTGTTAGGCACTGTCCTATGCTCTGGGCACCCAAAGTCAAAATAAGATCCAGTTCTTGTTCTCACTCAAGGCAGTTCAAAGACTAAGAAAAGTGTTTACAGCCCAGGAATTTTTACATATGCAGGGCTGTGCCATTCATCACTGCTGTATTTCACACCTGAAAGTTCCTCTCCTTCTAGGCCTATTTCTTAGTCTTGACTAATCTCCATAGTTGGCATTGTCCTAAGAATACAAACCCTTATTGTCTGAAAATAAAGAAATTCTTCTGCTAGGCATATGACTTAAAATTTGAGCTTATATAAGTATATGCATAAAATCCCAGTAAGCTGGAGCCACAGCTGTAAACTTGGACCTCCTCATAATATACCCATTCCCTCTGACATCATCCTTCTTGTTCACCTTGCTGATTCCTATTCATCATTCCAGCCTCCCCTGGGCTATTCATCACTTTCTCCAGAAAGCTTTTCTTAGTGTCTGTCTTAGCTTAGACCATTCTTTATGTAATTGTTTTTCTTTTGGCACTGTTTGATCCTAAACACTATGTGTCTGTCTTGCTCATCACTGTATTCCTGCCTTCAGTACACCGTCTGTCTGTATACTGGTCAATAAATATTTCTGAATAATAAATAGATGAATAAGTAAACTGAGAGCAGGTTCTTGGGAAATGTATACTTGATAGGCTGCTTAGCACATAGTTTCCTTGCAATGCATTACTTTGGCCAAGAATAGAGAGGGAGTAGTACGGTTTTAGTTACTCTACATGAGAACAGAACGGAATGACAACAATTTATTCTACAGCACAAGGTAGAGTAAATCAGTATCATAAGATGAAACAACTCAGTGAGATGAGATCAATTCCTGTTTCCGGTAAGCAGCTTTAGAGGAACCCTCTCCTCTTGCAGCTGAGGAAACTGAGGCCCAGAGAAGTGGAGGAGTCTGTCGTAGGTTCCCAAGCAAGTTGGTGGCAAAACAACACGGTGGAACGAGGCTTCTGGAGTCCCAATCCACTGTCCCTTCCACTTTGTGGACGGGGAGGAAGGGGAGTGGAGCCCGCCCGGGCTGCAGGTATACATGGCTGTGCCAGCAGAGGTCCCACTTGCTGCTGCGGGCTGCTTGGTGAGGTGGGGTCTGCACCTGGAGCTGGCTGATTGACCTCAGAAAGGAATTCTTTGTTCCCTCTCTCAAAGCACGATAAACCAGATGTTTTGTGTCCTGAGGCCGTGGGGGCCTTTGCAGCCGATCCCCCGGAGTCTCACCTAACAAAGGATTGGAGTTGGGGTGAACTGGAAAGCCTGATCTGTGCGAGGACTAACTAGGATCACCTTGGGCTGATTTCTCTAGGGTGACATTTCCTCTTTCCATGGAAAACAGAAAATGAATGCTCCAACTTGCATGGGAAACCAGATGAGGGGGAAGCACAGTAAGAGAAAGGGAATTAGTACCCCGTGAAAAAGAAGTGAGGATAAAAAACACGTGAAGGAAGAAATATGACAATTCTTCCCAAAAGCCTACAAGTCTTTGAAAAGACACTGAAAAGAGAAAAAAAAATTTTTTTTTAAATTACAATGCGTGGGGGGCACCTGAGTGGCTCAGTTGGTTAAACGGCTGCCTTCGGCTCAGGTCATGATCCCGGGGTCCTGGGATCGAGCCCCGCATCGGGCTCCCTGCTCTGCGGGGAGCCTGCTTCTCCCTCTCCCTCTGCCTGCTTCTCTGCCTACTTGTGCTCTCTATCTCTCTGTCAAATAAATAAATAAAATCTTTAAAAAAAAATAAATTACAATGCGTGGCCCTGAGTCTTTCAGAGACCTCCGAGGGGGAGAAACTGACCCCTGATCCACCACGCTCCTGGCAAGGAGCATAGTTATGGGGAGAGATGCAAGATTCCTGGGAAAACCTGAAACCACATAAAAGGGAACAGGGAACTGGTCTCTCCCAGAGTGTAATTTAATTCAAAAGCAGGGGAGACGTTTTTTGTGAAAGAATCACTGTCCAATTCCAGGTAACAGCTTTCTTAACCGGTTGAATTTCACCAGTGTGGCTTCTGGGCCTTACATCTGTCTGTTCCTGAATTCTGATATCTTGTCACGCCCCTGGATCATTACACAAAGCACTCTGCAGATGAGATAGGCAAAGGGCAAGGCCAAAGCAAAATGACTTATCTTCTTGGTGTATTTGCCAGACTAAAAGCACATCCTTTCATATCCAAGTGTATGAGGGAAACTAAGACTTTCGATAGGGGACATTTGGTAAATATTTTGATTTCATTGAAAAGTCTCCTGCTTATGACACATGCACTTGTTTTTTTTCATCCTGACTGCTATGATCCTGGCCAAGTAACCTGATGTCTTAGGGCCTCAGTTTCCTTAGGTTCAAAATGAGGACTTAGCCAAGACCACACTTTTCATCTTCAAATGTTCAATAGATGTTAACTTTAGCACTAGTTATACAGATGCCCTTGAAAAGTTAAAAGTTAGGGATGGGGGTGAGACAAGAAACCAGATAATTATATAATACTGAAGCCATGGGAGAACAGAGATGGGGCAGCTAACATCAGAATCCTACGTGATACGTGTGTGTGTGTGTGTGTCTGTGTGTGTGTGTCTGTGTGTGTGTCTGTGTATTATACCATCGGCTATAGTGGCAATTCCCTTAGTAAACTAATTATTTAGTTGTGTAATTTACCTCATAGTTTCGAGACTCAAACAGAATACATCGCACTACTTCTAGAATCTTCACTATCTAAAAATAAAGGGAGACTTATGCTTCCATTTTATCCAGCAAAGACCCCTAATCATAGCTTAGTTGTGGAAACAAGCACCCACTGTATCTGCACATCATGGGGAAAGTTTGACGTTAAACACAAATGAAAAAATACGTACTGTCTTTTGGGACATATAATAACAGGAGGCTGGACTCTGAAATGTTAACAGTGGATCTACAAATAGAACACACTAAAATTGTTAATAAAAAAAAAGAGGGAGCGATTGCCTTTGTAGTGTTACTACCATTTGTTTGTAAACTTTAGATAGAGTAATGTGTGTGATTTTTAAAACACGTGCTGATTCATTAGCAGAGGCTACAGAGCCATGGGCGAGCATCACATTAGAATAACTCCAGCAGAGAGAGGAAGGCTGGGACCCTGACGACAGCTGCACAGTTCATCAATGTCAGGGAGTCTTGCTCCCCGGGCCACCCAGCTGAATTCCCACGTACTCAATTGGAACAATGCACTGCCCTGTCAGGACCTCCGAGCATGTCAAATGTTGCCCCTTTCAACACTTGGTTTCTCCTCGTAATTACTTCTTGTGTTTCCCTCCTGATACTCATTTAAATGCTAAATAAAGGGAGAGAGTTCTCCAAGGTGAGAGACTCACGGCTGTAACCTGGAGCTACCTCAGAGTGAAAATTAAAATCAATTATACCCCGTGTGGGTATAATTATAGTAACTTAATGAGTAGGAATGTAAAATGATCATCTTCTGGGAAACAAATGTACTTTGTGATGTGAATGAGTGTGACATGCACTGCTCAGCACTTGTCAGATCTTCCTACAGTTCAGTTCTGAGATCCGCTCAGGTGGGTCTGCAGGAGTGGGAAGAGCTTAGAGAAGGTCTCGTGTGCTGAGAATGCTGGGAATGGCCCTCTCCAAGGAGGTGACAGATCTGTTATTACTCAGGTTCTTAGAGGTGGCTACTGGCGCTGAGCATGAGGCAGCTTCAAGGGTATGCATGATTCGACAGGGGGGCACTGCACTACTATTCCCGAGGCCAGGCGGGATGGGCAGCCTGACGGAGGCCCATGGTCGGCCCAGGAAGTGCTCCAACAGTGGCACTGGCCGCAGTCACTGCTTTGCTGGAGGTCTTTGAGCCCACATCTCACACTCCTGAGCCAGACCATCACTAGTACTAGGGTCCTGGGTGGCTGTTCCACAGCCCAGAATAATCAAATAACATACCAGGATTGAAAATGTTCGGATGTGCCCTTAATGAGCCCAAAGTCTGCCAAATATTCTGGAACAAGAGGTATGCCAGTGTTGCCTTTGTCTGACTGTGGCATGAGTGAGTTGGGTTGGGTTACAGATGGTTCCCCGAGGGGCTTCCAGCTCCCTGTGATTCTGGAGAAACAGAGCAGGCTGTGGAGTACTGTCTACAGCACCGTAAGTACATTGGACTGGAGTATGCACCCTCCCCCGACCCCTACCTTGTCTGCATTCTTGAAATCATCTAACCAGTGTTTTGCCGAAGTGTCCTGCAGACCATCTGAAGAACATAGCATATTTCTGGCCCCCTTCTCACATCTATAAATCAGAGTAGAGGTAGGGAAGGGGAGGCAGGAATTGACATTTTAAACAAACATGCTTCATGATGTTCATGCAGAGTAAGGTTGAGACTTGCCCCTCCTGGAGAGTACACGGTCATCTGGTAGCTCAGGGCAGGCATGGGCACAGGGAAACTTCACTTCTCCCAGAGAGTTTGCTCTCAGTCCAGAAGGCCCTTCTTCTGTCCCTCTATTCTTTGCCCCCCCCCATCCTCTCTCTTTGGTGTCCTATTGTCTAGGCCAGATCACTGTGGGGCTGCAGGAAATGAAAGATGAATAAGACATGGGCCTTGACTTCAAGGAGCAAATGTTTGGTTGAGTTGAGGAGACAGACGTCCGAACATCAATCACAAAACACTATGATATAAGTTGGAGTAAAGGTAGGTGCAAAGTGTTCCAGGAGCAGGGTAGAAAGTCTTAAATTTAGAGGGGGGATGGGAGGTACTCCAAGATCAAGGTCAGAAAAGTCTTCAAAGAGGACGTGACATTGTGATGGACCTTGAAGGAAGAGCAAGAATTTGTTAGATTGAGAAAGAAGAAAAAGGAATTTAAAAATCACACGACTGGAGTCACACGAGTTTGAAACTTATCTGGGGACAAGTCTGGCATGACCCCCAAATAGTCATTACTATGATAGAGTTTTATTGTGATGGGTTTTGATTCTATCCGGAGATCTGCAGAATGGATTCATTCTTCTGAAGAGTCTTCTCAGCTACCCCCAAAGTTTAGTTGAGATGGGAAAATGGTCAGTGGTCATGCTTTGAGGCACATGGCTGCCCTTGCTCTTCTTAATGCAGGGTGAAATCGGGGGGTGGGGTGGGCAGAGAAAGGCTGGGGCAGCATGCAGGCAGGGGAAGCCATGAAACCTGGCTCCCATGTGGGCCGGGAGTGAACCACAGCCCACACACAGGTGTCAGGTTAGCCTCTATTCTCTCTGGGGTGAAACGCATTGCTTGGATCCAACAGCTATTGAATAATACTTGACACCCACCCCCTGGTTCCTGCCACTTGTTCACCACAGGCAGGCATGGTTTAGCTGAATGTTTGAGCTTTTAAAAATAATAGTTATAAGATGGGTATCAGACAGTGTATTAGGAACAATGGTCCCCATTCGAAAACTGGAACCCCACAGTTCCTGCAGTGATGGGAAAAGCCACACAAAGTTATTAAAAAGGAAGTCAGGAATCTGTGTTTTCATTCTGGTTTTGCCACCAGCCAGCGGGGTGACTGTGGGCAAGTCTTACCTTTCTGCATGTCCTCAAATGTTAAGTGACTAGATGATTTCCAAGGCCCCATCTAGCTTTAAATTTATGATTCTACCAGATTTTTCCCATCTTTTTGTGTCTTCTTCAATTTCTTTCATGAGTGTTCTGTAATTCCTAGAGTATAGGTCCTTTACCTCTTTGGTTAGGTTCATTGCGAGGTATCTTATGGTTTTTGGTGCTATTGTAAGTGGAATCATTTTCTCTTTCTACAGTTGCATTGTTAGTGTATGAGAAAGCAACTGATTTCTGTGCATTGATTTTGTATCCTGCCACATTACTGAATTGCTGTATGAGTTCTAGTAATTTGGGGGTGGAGTCTTTTGGATGTCATCTGCGAAGAGAGAGAGTTTGAATTCTTCTTTGCCAATTTGAATACCTTTTATTTTTGTTGTCTGATTGCTGTTGCTAGTAATTCTAGTACTATGTTGAACCACAGTGGCAAGAGTGGGCATCCTCATCGTGTTCCTGATCTTAAGGGAAAGGCTCTCATCTTTTCCCATGGATCGGAAGAATAAACATTATTAAAATGTCTGTGCTACCCAGAGCAATCTATACCTTCAACACCATCCTGATCAAAATTCCAATGACATTTTCAAAGTGCTGGAACAAACAATCTTAAAATTTGTATGGAATCAGAAAAGACCCCGAGTCGCCAAGGAAATGTTGAAAAAGAAAAACAAAGCTGGGGGCATCACGTTGCCCGATTTCAAGCTATATTACAAAGCAGTGATCACCAAGACATCATGGTACTGGCACAAAAACAGACATATAGACCAATGGAACAGAATAGAGAGCCCAGATATGGATTCTTAACTCTGCGGTCAAATAATCTTCGACAAAGCAGGAAAAAATATGCAATGGAAAAAAGACAGCCTCTTCAATAAATGGTGCTGGGAAAATTGGACAGCCACATGCCGAAGAATGAAACTCGACCATTCTTTAACACCATGCACAAAGATAAACTCAAAATGGATGAAAGGCCTCAATGTGAGACAGGAATCCATCAAAAACCTAGAGGAGAACATAGGCAATAACCTCTATGACATCGGCCACAGCAACTTCTTTCAAGGTACATCTCCAAAAGCTGGTGAAACTAAAGCAAAAATGAACTTTTGGGACTTCATCAAGATAAAAAGCTTCTGCACAGCAAAGGAAACAGTCAACAAAACTAAGAGGCAACCCACAGAATGGGAGAAGATATTTGCAAATGATACTACAGATAAAGGGCTGGTATCCAAGATCTATAAAGAACTTCTCAAACTCAACACCCAAAAAACAAATAATCAAGTCAAAAAATGGGCAGAAGACATCAACAGATACTTCTCCAAAGAAGACATACAAATGGCTAACAGACACATGAAAAAATGTTCATCATCATTAGCCATCAGGGAAATTCAGATCAAAACCACATTGAGATACCACCTTTCACCAGTTAGAATGGCAAAAATGGACAAGGCAAGAAACAACAAATGTTGGAGAGGTTGTGGAGAAAGGGGAACCCTCTTACACTGTTGGTGGGAATGCAAGTTGGTACAGCCACTCTGGAAAACAGTGTGGAGGTTCCTCAAAAAATTAAAAATAGAGCTACCCTATGACCCAGCAATTGCACTTCTAGGTATTTACCCCAAAGACACAGATGTAGTGAAAAGAAGGGCCATATGCACCCCCACTGTTCATAGCAGCAATGTCTGCAATAGCCAAACTGTGGAAAGAGCCAAGATGCCCTTCAAGAGGTTGTGGTCCATATAAACAATTGAATATTAGCCGTCAGAAAGGATGATTACCTAACTTTTACATCAACATGGATGGGACTGGAGGAGATTATGCTAAGTGAAATAAGTCAAGCAGAGAAAGTCAATTATCATATGGTTTCACTTATTTGTGGAACATAAGGAAGAGCATGGAGGACATTAGGAGAAGGAAGGGGAAAATGAAGGGGGGATATTGGAGGGGGAGATGAACCATGAGAGACTGTGGACTCCAAGAAACAAACTGAGGGTTCTAGAGGGGAGGGGGATGGGGGGATGGGTTAGCCCAGTGATGGGTATTAAAGAGGGCACGTACTGCATGGAGCACTGGGTATTATATGCAAACAATAAATCATGGAACACTACATCAAAAACTAATGATGTACTATATGGTGACTAACATAACATAATAAAATAAAATTTAAAAAAATGATTCTACCAGATCATTTTCCAAAACTGCAGTCCCTAATTGGCATTATTATGATTATTGTTACTACTAATTCTGCCTTACTAGCCAAATATTGAGATTTTTGTACAAGGCAATCCTACATCGTGATGACAGCCATTATGTTGCTGTTTTTACCATGTCTTGTAATGTTATAATTAAATTATGGTCTACTTTAATGTTTTTAGTGGTGTGCTAGAATTGGCTCAAAATGTGTGCATCTCTTCCTAGCTTGATTCAGTGACATCATGTTGGAAGCTTGAAATCAGCCAAGGTAGGAGTATGAACACAACGCAAACAGGCAAATATCAGGATTCCTTCTCCTCTTCTGGAGGGAAACATTCCTGGTGGTTAGACCTTTAGCAGCATAACACAGGTTATGGTGTTTCCAAAAGGATCCATAAAATTACTTCTTAGAAATCAAATAATATTTTAGTGGCTATTTGGATCATGATTTAATAATTTTTTTTAAGCTGGCTATTTAAAAAATAAACTGAAGTTGTTTTTTTTTTAAGTCAGAATTGTTAACATATAATTTACATGCAGTAAAATTCACTCATTTGATGTACACAGTTCTGTGAGTTTTGGCCAGTGGGCACAGTCATGTACTCATCACCATATAGTGACTGCTCTGCTTTGTCCCGTTTGAAGTTGGCAGAGCCATGTGACTTCCTTTGGCCAAAGAAATGGAACTAGTGACGAGCATCCCTTTCAGACAGAAGCCAGAAGCAGCAGTCATAGAAAAAGGACACTATTGGGCATATACTATGATGGGTATGGAACATGAGTAAGAAATAAATGTTTGATGCTTTAAGCCATTGATATTTGGGGCTTATTTGTTAATATATCCTAACGCAGACCATTCCCACTGAGACAGTGATGACTGTGTGAATGACAAAGCAGGTAAATTAGTTTGCTAAAATATTCTGCAAATTAAAAAAATCTCTCTTAGCATACTGTGCAGAGTCCTTCTTGAAAAAAGATCTCAAACTACCTCCTCCGGTTTCATTTCCAGACCTTCCCTTCCAGTATTCTATCCATCCTGAGTATTTGAAACTCCTTGAACATACTATTATTACCACTATCACCTACTGAGCATCTACTATGTGCCACACACTGTTCTCAACACTTCACGGTTATCTCATCTGAAGGACGACATCTTTGCTCCCAATTTCCTCTACTTAGCATGACCATCTCCCCTTTCTGTGTCTGAAAACATCCTACTTACCCTTTATGATACAGTTGAAATGTCATCTCCTTTTTGAAGTGTCCCTAACCCTCTCTCTAATGTTCTTCTCTACTAAGCTCCCAGGGCATTTTGTGCAAAATGTATATTGTGCTATTATTATTTGTCTACTTCTGTGGTTCTCCCACCCTGTCACCACAATTGGACTATGTACCTACTGCAGTGCTTATAGAGGGTGGTATTTCAGGCCAGGATGGAAACAGTGAGCAAGGGTAACATTCTGGGTGGGCAGGGAACATAAGTTTAACTTAAAGGAATGAGCTGTGATTGCATTTTAGACCAAAAGCCCAAGTCTTTTAAAATTGTACAGAATCCTCTTAAAATAATAGTTCTTTAATGGATGGATTTGGATTTAGTGTGGATAGACCCCTATCTCTCTATCAAATCTAAGCTGACCACCAATAAACCCTGACATGACCTGGTTGGGTTTTCACATTGGGTTTAGCACAATGGTCTCTGTTTCTCCATTGTCCGGGTGCTCCTGTCATAGAAGCAGGATGTTTGAAAATGCCTCTAGGTGCTCACCCTAGTTTATCTTGTTAAAGAGCTTTGCGGGTGGGATCCTAACTCTCTCTTACAGCTGGAGAGGCTGTGCCCAAGCTCCTCTTCCCATGGGACAAGTGGTGTCCTCCCTCCAGGGTAACATTTCTTGAGTCCCAAAGTCCCCCAGTGCTGAGAGCTTGTGTTCCCAGATAACCAGACTGCCTGGTGCCAGGCAATTTCATTATCTCCCCACTAACAAAATTGCTCTCACACTTGCCCCATGAAAAGGGAGATAAATGGGGTTGGGGCTATGTTCCTCCCCCTGGAACACAAATCCAGCCAGCAGATGCAGAGTCTCAGTGGGTCCTTCCATCTTCTCTTATCTGCCTGACCCTGGCTTTCACAGTTTCTTCCTTTCCTGTAAAACCTATTCCAAGGCCTAACTTATATTGTGTGATGTGTGGAATTCACCCCTAACCTTGGTGGATGACAGTTGGCAACTCAGGATGGACCCATCTTGCAAAACGATACCCCTCCACAAATTGAATAATAGTGTCAACAATTTGTAATCCATGAGCCGATGTATCAATTCATCGTCCCCTCATACTCATCATGGAACCTAGAGATAGCTTGATTCTCCCTATTTTAGAGGTGAGGATCTGAGGCTGAGAGGGCATGAAGCCTTGCCCCAGATCACATAGCAAATATGCAGTAGACTCAGTTTGAGAACCAAGGTTTTCTGACTTCACACCTCACTGCTCTTGCTCTCTGGTGGCACAATGAATGTAAATGTGACCACCAGTGCCATCTACTCTTTCACTCTTCCTGTAAAATGTTTCACAGTATTGACAATTCAGCTTTATATCGAATTACGTCTACAAAGGAGAGCATGCACCAGCCAACCATGGCCGGTCTTGCAGAGAAAGAGGAAATACCTTTCTCCCTCAACAAAGACTGAACAAATAAAGAACACTTTCAGAAAAACCTAAGAAGAAGTCCATAGGGTAAGGTTTCTGTGTGCCACCTGATCTAGCTGATGAAAACTCTGTGACCACAGCGGCACATAGTCATTTTCAAAGACAAAGGAAGTAGGAGAGTATAGTATAGTGCAGTTATAGTGCACATTGGGACCAAGGTGAGGCAAGCGAGGGGCAAAATTTAAGGGGAACTCACTCTCAAGTGCTGACCTTGCATCTGCACAACCCTGCGAGTGAGCCCCTCCTTCACTTTTGTGCCCTGCCTGCCCTCCTTGCCTCACCCAAGTCCCAGCCTGTGTATACCAAGTCTCCTCATCCCAGAACTAATGGTCTGTCAGATCCTGAGGGGCAGTATTGAAGGCTGTATCTCCAGAATGAGATCAGAAGCAAACTAGAAATAACACTGTCTTGCCCAGACAGGACCAGCTCTATGATTTGTCGGCCCAGTGCAAAATGAAAATATGTACTCCTTTTTCAAGAAATGATTAAGAATTTCAAGAAGGTGACAGCAGAATATTAAACCAAGTGAGGGTCTCACGCCCATGAAGCCAGCCCTGTGCCCGCAAGTCCTACCTAACTGCCCTGCTGTCCTCCACTGGACACGTGGCCCTCCTGGTGAGGTTTCCTCCTTTAGCACACACCCAGTTTTCTAGGGGATGACCTCTAAGAAATCTATGGAGATATCTCATCAGTAGCCACTGAAATTGTATCCAGATGGAATACAGAAGGCCCGAGTCCTGGGTGTGGTCCTATCTCAGATACTAATTAGGTTGTAAGACCCTGGGGCGTCAGGGCGCCTGGGTGGCTCAGATGCTTAAGCGTCTGTCTTCAGCTCAGGTCATGATCCCAGAGTCCTGGGATCGAGTCCCGCATCGGGCTCCCTGCTCTTTGGGAGCCTGTTTCTCCCTCTGCCTCTCTCTCTCTCTCTCTCTCTCTCTGTCTCTCATGAATAAATAAATAAAAATCTTAAAAAAAAAAATAAAAGGAAATGACATTTAAAAGAAAAAGACCTTGGGGGGTCAATCACAGAATGCCTTTACACGTAGGTATTCCACTTTGGGTTGGCTTATAACTTTGAATTTACAGATTACGGACTCCCAGAGGTTCATGGTTACTCTATGTGCTTAGAGAATTATCTACATTTAGATTAAATACAGCCTCCCTCAAAGTATTTGGCTCTTCCTCATATAAATGACCATTTTAAAATGAGGTAAATATGTTGTGGGTAATAAAAACACAAATCCATTTAAAAGCTTTGAATTAACAGTAGCTCTTTATCAACTGCTATTTTTCCAATCAGTGGATTTTTTTTTTTGAAAGATTTTATTTATTTACTTGAGAGAGAGAGAAGCTGAAGCAGACTCCATGCTGAGCTC